>NC_141691.1:1441328689-1443728689 GCF_964263255.1 Lissotriton vulgaris
GATCCTCTCTGCCCCTCAAGATAGATGAGATAGCACTTGATGACAGGGTCGATATGCAGCTATTTCGGGGAGATGGGAGGGTAAGGTGCTCTCAATAGTTAATGTATACGTCCCCCCGGGTCTTCAGGCCACTACTTATGCTGACCTCGGTCGGCTTTTGTTGGGGCTTCCTGATGGTCTCCTTATTCTTGGGGGGGATTTTAATTCTGTGGTATCTGGTAATTCTGATCGATACCCCCCAGAGTCTTACTGAATTCTCAGATGTGGCTTTCTGAACTCCTGGAAACCTTTGGATTGGTGGATGTTTGGAGGCTGCTACACCCCTTGCAATTGCAATATACGTTCCACTCTGGGGCTCATGGCAGTCTTTCTAGAATCGATTATTTCCTCCTGCTGTCGGCTCACTCTCCCTTCGTGCGGGAGGTCCGTCACCTCCCCAGGGGCATTTCTGATCATTCCCCCCTGTGGCTAAGGGTTGCGGTTGGGGTAGGTAGCGAGGGCAGAATTGCTCCTATTAATCCTTGGTACTTGCGGAACCCCAAGACGCGCTCTGACCTGGTCAAGACCATTGATTGCTATTTTAATGAAAATGTGGGGTCTGTCTCCTCTCCTGTTTCAATGTGGGAGGCTTTCAAAACTGTTATTCAGGGTTATTCATTGTCTTTGATTACTGCGACTAAGAAGGCAAAGCATGAAGAATTATTGCGTCTTGAGGATGAAATAACTGTACTTGAAAGTGAACTGGGTGGAAATGATACTCCTGCGACTTTGCACTCCCTAACTTTGAAGCAGGCAGACTATAGAGCCCTGGTGACAGACGCGGCCAGAGTCATGAATCGAGACCAGCAGGGTAGACTCTACGATGTGGGTGATAAGGCGAGTAAGCTTGTTGCGTGGTTGGACAAGTCTGATAGAGCGAATCGAGTTGTTCCGGTGATTGAAAAGTCGAATGGAGATCGTGTGTCTGACCCGATTGGGATTGTTGATTGTTTTGTGGACCACTTTCAGAGGGTCTATGCCTCTGTGAGTGATAGGGACGAGTGCGATTCCCGTTTGCTCCTGCGTGATATCGCGTTACCCTGCCTCTCTGATGAAGACAGGGCCTTGATGGATTCGCCTATAACAGTTGATGAGGTTGCTGGTGCCATCCGTGCCCTTAGATCTGGTAAGGCCATGGGGCCCAATGTATTGCCTATTGAGCTCTACAAGTTGGGGCCTGACAAAATGGCGCCACATTTGAGAAATATGTTTCTCGAGGCCTTTGATACTGGTCTCCTTCCAATTGACCAGCGCCTGGCCACCATCGTTGTCCTCCACAAGGAAGGTAAACCACGTGATCGTTGTGCTTCCTACAGACCCATTTCACTGCTTAATGCTGAGCCCAAGATACTTGCCAAATTACTGGCTACTCGTTTAATTAAGGTGGTCGGAAACTTGATCCATCCGGATCAATCCGGTTTCATCCCGCATCGAAATACCGCCCTTAACCTTAGGAGACTCCATGGAGTTCTCGCGAGAGCTGGAACTCTGACTGAACCGGCCATTTTGGCTTCCCTCAATGCCACCATGGCTTTTGATACAATTGAATGGCCTTATCTCTGGGCAGCACTCTCCAAGTTTGGTTTCGGCTCAAATTTTAGCGCCTGGGTGAAGCTCCTCTACGAACGACCACTAGCCCAGGTGCTGGTGAATGGCAGGGTGTCTGGTTCTTTTGCACTCGGGCGTGGCACCCGTCAGGGTTGTCTGCTGTCTCCGTTGGTTTTCGCCCTCGCCCTGGAGCCTTTGGCCGAGTGGCTTTGCTGGGAGCCCTCGATCAGGGGTATCCAGTGGGCCCCCGACTTTGAAGATCGTGTCTCGCTATATGCAGATGACATTCTTCTTTATCTCACCTCACCCTGGAAGTCTCTTAATGTGCTTTTTGATGTTCTCACCTCCTTCGGGAAGAACTCGGGTCTTCTTATTAACTGGACTAAATCCTGTGTTTATGTTCTGGCCGGGGATCTCACTCCGTTGCCCCGTAGATTCCCGATTAAGGTGGTTGAGACTGGTTTTAAGTACCTGGGGATCCATGTCTCCTTGGATTCCACCGTCCGTTACGACCGTAACCTTCATGCTCCTCTCCAGCGGCTTAAACTTGATGTCTCACGGTGGCGTCGCTTGCCCCTTTCCCCATTGGGGCGTGCAACTCTTTTTAAGATGATGTCGCTCCCTAGGTTCCTGTATGCACTTCAGAACTTTTTTGATACCATACCACCAGCGTATTTTCGTGAGGTTGAGAGCCTTCAGAGACAACTGATTTGGGACGGGCGTGCTCGTATCTCCTTACCGAAACTCACTTTACCGTGGTACAATGGTGGCATTGCCCTCCCTGACATCAGACGCTACTATTGGGCCTCGCAGCTATGCGCTGTTAATCACGTAACCTACGCCCCTGGTCATGCTCCTGCCTTTGCGATGGATAAACATCTCCTGCCAGGTGGGAATTTTAACAGGGCACTGTATTCTAGGAAGCCGTTTAACACTCTGACTGGCCCTACGAAAAGTGCTGTGCGAGTGTGGCGAGACGCGAATGCTGCTATGGGGTGGAGCGATAGGTTAACCCGAATGACACCGTTGTATGACTCTGATAGACTGGGCAATTTGGGGAGAACTAAAGGATACGATAATTGGGACATGATTGGTATGAGCAAGGTGGAGGATCTCTGGTCCAAAGGTAGTGTTAAGACTTTTGATGCGCTTAAAATAGAATATGAGCTCGATGACAAGGAACACTTCAGGTACATTCAAGTGCGACATGCCTTGACCTCTGTCTTCCCCCCGGGGACAGAGATTCCCCAATCCTCGCCGCTAGAAGATCGAATTCTTGATGGCCATATGCCGGACAGTACTATATCCCTGATTTACAAAAAAACTCATCAATAACAGGGCTGATCTGCTTGAGCGACTCAGGGCTTCGTGGATCGCAGACGGCTTGGAACTCGATGATAAGGATTGGCAAATGGCCGTCTCCTCCCCTAAGGAGGTGGCCATACCTGCCCGCCTCCGTTTCGTACAGTTGAAGATCCTCCATCGAGTATATGTGACTGGTACGCGTCTGGTGCGAATGGGTTACTCTCTTGATGGGTTATGCAAGCGTGGATGCGGTACCTTCCTGCATATCATTTGGGAGTGTCCTGAGGTGTCTGCCTTCTGGTCTAGAGTGCATGCGATTATGGAAAGAATCACCGGGGTCTCTTTATTGCCTAAGGCCCGACAATGCCTTCTTAATGTTTGGGAGCCGACAGACTATAATACGGCCCAGATTTTTTGGGCAACTCTTGGTAACATGGTTGCCAAGAGGGATATTGTACAACTCTGGGGTTCCCATAGACCTCCTTTGATAACGGCTTGGAAGGAGAACATGGACTGGTGTATGTTGAGGGAAAAGACGGTCTATGTAGCTCGGGCCGACCTAAGAAATGGGGTAGAATCTGGTCCCAATGGAACGCTTACCGTGGGAATATTTGTACTCCCCCACAGGACTACACCATTGATACTTCTCTGTCCCCTTAACTGACGTTCCGGATGTTTGTCTGTAATAATATGTATCTATTGAGCTGCTCGCCGCCCTACATCCCGAGACATTTGCTTCATTCTTGTGTGATATTCGGATTCTCTGCCCTCTCCTCTTGAATCCCTGCAACTGACTTTTGCCATGTGTCTGTGTTTTTTGTTGTACGTTCAATTCCTCAAAAGTTAAAACTAAAACCTACTATACTTGTCCGTTGATTTTACGGTATACACATGGAAATACTGCGGTTCGCTTAATCTGCATACAAGGTGGGAGCCCCACTGTGAGATGTTATACTGCTTAAATGTCATAGCGGCCGGCCCGCTGGGTTGTAGGCAAACAGCTCGTGTATTGTGCATAAAGATAATAAAGGTTTAAAAAAAAAAAAACTAATTACCACCCTTCACACCATTTACACATACAAACACCACAATACACACACCTAACATTAATTAAATAATTAACATAATTATTTATTAATTGAAAATAATTCACAACTAATTATTAAACTATTATTAATTAATTAATTAAATAACTCATTAATTATTCAATACATTTGATATCATTAAATTACTTCCCACCCTATTCCTCTAGAAACCCACAACCTGCTATGGAACTAAAAACGCAAAATTCTAATTATTACAAAAAATGAACTACTATAAATTATTATTTAAATCTATATAATTAAATTACTTCCCGACCGATAGCTTAATACAAAGACAGGGTCGCAGGCCCAAGTTTCCTGGAATATACAAATATCAAATTGGGTAACAAAGCCAAGCCAGTCCCCACAATCGAGCTTGGATGTCAGTCCAGCTATATTCCAGCAGAGTAGATTAGCAACTCCAGACAAACGACCCTGGCGTAATCCAGAAAAAGAATTTAGTACACAGGCCTCACCCTCTGGTTGGACAACCAAGTTATTTGACAAATCATTGGTAAGGCAATTAACATTCTGGGTAGATAAGCTATCCGAATTTTGATCCCCATTTGCTAGTGGTACTTGACTTAGATTTATAGAGAGTCAATCACAGGCATCAAGATTGGATAGTGCTGAAAATCTATTCTCTAGATTTAGACTCCTCTCTGGTTGCCTCACTTCCCTCCGCCCTTTTGTTGGGACAAAGTTCCACTTAGTTTTTAGCATTGTTTTATTAGAGACCCTCCCACTACACTGATAGAAAAAGTCTAAGGTGAGTGGAATGATTTCAGTCGATCTCCGCTGCGGAGGTAGAAGGTTGGGTAGAATATTGGCCAAAACCTCTGGGTCAGAAAAATGTAGGATGACGCAGTCACCCATAAACTTCTTTGTACTATTACCTATCCACCTCACCCTTCTAGCCTTTACTATTTCGTCAGCCAATTGGTGCCTACCCCTAGGAGTTATTACCATGTTATTTGTTAACCAATAAAGTGCTTTAGACATTAGGGATGAGGTAGATTCTTCCTGACCAGACTGCAAAAGAGGGACATTGGCTAAAACCAAGACCAATGGAGAGGCCTCAACTATCAACTCTACCGAGCCATTTGCAGATTCTGGGGCGGAGGATGCATCTGAGGGAACATCTTTATTCTCTGCACTATCTAAAACGGATATCAAGGGAGCCACCGGAGGAACTGGTAGTGAAGAAGCCCCGCCCCCCACCAAAGAAGAAGAGACCTTACTGGACTCAACCCTACTAGAAACAGCATCTGGTAGTTTGCCTACTTCAGATAAAGTTTGATTCAGCAAACCCCCAAGGCGATTCACTTCCTTAGTAAGTTTATCAATTCTACCTAACAGCGGATTAACAATGTCCTTTATCTTAGTGTCTAACATACTCAGTAAGTTCTTAAATTGACCACTAGTAAGAGACATAGAAACGTCATCCAGAGTGACATCTTCTTCCCTTGCTGATTTGCTAGGGGGCGATGCAATCTTTTTGCGGCTTGATCTGAGCCCAAAACGTTTCGGCTGTGGCTGTGGCTTTTTAGCCCCTCTGGTGGATCGTGGAGCGGGCACCGGAGTAGGGGCTTTGTCCTCGGGTAGTTGTTGCTCCGTCTCCACCTCACTCTCGCTGTCTAACTCAATCAGGACCGACCGGTTCATTACAGCGATATCAGCTTGGTCAGATTCACTTACAGGTGGACAGCAGGAGGTAGGTTGCTCCGTGGATTCGGCAAAAGCTGAAGCCGGCGAAGTTGGTGAACCCAGGGCAGACGGTGAACTCAGGCCAAGCGAAGATCTCCTGTCACTATTAATTTTGGCAACTACCTGAAAGATGTAGTTGTCCATAGTGTTTTTTGCAGGGGATAGCTTTTTGCCGGGCATAATTCACTAACAGACGATGCTTTTCATAAGCACAGGATGAACAGGTGCTTCAAGAGGCAACAATTCAATAAATAACCCCCAGCTATAACACAGGCTCACCTCCTTGAATCAGGTTTTTTAGCAGAGTAACGGGCCCAACCCAACCTTGTCCAGCCTCGGACGGCCTCAGACGGCCCGCCCTTTGTCCGGGCTTCGTCCGGGCGTCCCGCTCGCGTCCCGCGACGCGGAGGGAGCAGCGCTTTTCTAGCGCCTCAGGGCGCGATGACCCCGCTGGAGTGGATCCGGGTCGCTGGGCAGGCTGGGAGTTGTAGTCTCCCTCCTCTCGGCGGCTGCTAAGGTGACAACAGCGGCGGCGGGAGGGAGACCGGGCACAGCAAAGCAGGAAGAAAGGTCGAGTCTGGGACGACCAGCAGCGTAGAAGTCTCCTCTTCAAGGTCAGGACACCCGCTCTGCCGAGGGAGCAGCGCTTTTCTAGCGCCTCAGGGCGCGATGACCCCGCTGGAGTGGATCCGGGTCGCTGGGCAGGCTGGGAGTTGTAGTCTCCCTCCTCTCGGCGGCCGCTAAGGTGACAACAGCGGCGGCGGGAGGGAGACCGAGCACAGCAAAGCAGGAAGAAAGGTCGAGACCTTAATAGGACGTTTGAGCCATTGGTTGTGGGTGATGCTTTCACTGGTGCTGATGAGGATTCCTTCTGGGGCATCCCTGAATTACAACTGAAACCAGTCTCCCGTTGGACAGAGGACATTATAGCTATTAATGCACTGTGTCTTGAAAAAGGCTTGAGAGCTATGAACGGGAGAACAGCTGGGGATAGAATTGGCTCACCAACATTCGACAATGGGAGGCACAAAAGTCGAATTGACTATGTGATCTGCAGTTTGCATTTGTGGCCTGCCCTTTGTGATATGGAAGTCATCATAAGATCTGAGAGTGACCATAACCCCCTAAGTGTGACTCACAAATGGTGGCCTGCTGAATCAAACTCTAGCTGTATGAATGAATTTGTCCCTCCGCCCATTGTCCCCGAGAACAATATGCGTAGGCTACGTTGGGACACTGTAGCGAGAAATCAGCAGGATATTGATATTATTAATAGTGAAACTGATCAAGCTATTCTAGCTATGGAACTGGCTAATGCCTCTCCTAAGGATCTGGGTGAAGTGGTCAAAATACACGATACCCTCTTTGGTAAGATCAAGGCGCATTTTCTAAGACCTGATAAACATAAGGGGGTTACTACCAGAAAAGATGCTAGATGGTATAACTCTGATTGTAGGAAGGCAAGACTAGACCTTGGCCGGGCAATCAAGAAGCGAGACTGTGCGTCTGTTTCTCTAGCTAGGAAAGAATATAAAGTATGCATTGCTAAAGCTAAGAAGGATTGGGACGAGCAACACTTGTGCAAACTGAAAATGGCCAGTGACAGGAAGGATTCCAGAGTATTCTGGAATATTGTAAAATGGGGTTCTGAGAGAGCTGAAGCGTCACCAAGTAATAACGTCTCACAGGAGGCATGGGTTGAATTCTTTAGTTTGCAATACACTCTTAATACCCGGGTCTCAGTTGATGACAGTATAGCTATGAAGTTTTTTGAAGATGACAATTTTACTTTTAAAGAGATTATGTCTGCAATCTGTACAGTAAAGCGCGGGCGAGCTCCTGGACAAGATGGAGTACCCGCTGATATATTCTTAAATGATAGTGAACGCTGGAGCAAATATATACATTTGCTTATAAACTCAATTGCCCAAGGAGCAGATGTCCCTGATTCATGGAGGGGTGCAGTTATTATCCCCGTGTATAAGAAGGGGGACCGAGCTCAGCCCTGTAACTATAGGCCTATTAGCCTTATTGACACTGTGCAAAAAATCGTGGGTCGCGCGGTGGTCAATAGGCTTCTCGACTGGGCTGAGGATTTTAATATTCTATCTCCATTCCAAGCAGGTTTTAGAAGGGCAACAAGCACGATCGATCAAGTGTTCCGCTTCCAATTATTGCAGTGGAAAACCGTGGTTCTGGGGGGGTTTAGCCTGTTTGCGGCATTTGTCGACTTGCGGGCTGCATTCGACCTGGTCCCACGTGCAAAACTGTGGCAGGTCTTGCATAGCTTGGGGGTTTCGGATGAGTTGCTAACCCTGATACTGCGCCTCCACGAGTCTAACTATGCAAAAATTCAGTGGGGCGGCCACGGGATGGTCACTCCTGATTTCCGTGTTGAAAAAGGGGTCAGACAAGGGTGCTCAATGGCTCCTACTCTATTTACATTGTTTATAAACGGGGTAGTTTCTCGATTGGTAACTGCGAATGTTGATGCTCCTTCTCTTGCTGGACTAAAAATCCCCATACTAATGTTTGCGGATGACACGCTAATTCTATCAAAAACCCCTAGTGGACTACAGCGTGCTCTGACAATTTTTGAGAACTTTTGTGGGGAACATGGACTGGAGGTGAATACTATGAAAACTAAACTAATGAGCTTCAAGCCGCAGCGTAGCTTTAAGTCCAAAATTATGATGAGTGGAGGGCCTTTAGAGTTAGTTAAATCATTCACATACCTAGGTATCCAAATAACTGATGACCATAGGTGGAGCCAGCATATAAATATTGCTATTTTGCGACACAAACAAATAGCTGGCACAATTAATTCTGAACACAGGAAATCGCTAACCAAACCTGTTAAACCAGCCTTATTGGTATATGAAGCAAAGGCTATTGGGTCTGCACTTTACGGCGCTGAAATGTGGGGCTTTGAAAATCTTACTTCTCTGCAAGCCTCTGAAAATAAATTCTTAAGAACTCTTACCGGTACACCTAAAAGTACTCCATTGTTGCCTCTCCGATACGATCTAGGAAGGAAACAAATCAAGGACTTGGCCAGATTACGCCCGATCTTGTATTGGCGCAGACTCTGGACCACTCCTGAGCTCTCACATTATGCCGCGGGTTTTGTGGATGTGATCAAAGCTGATGGCTTTCACAAGATAAGCTGGCTTAAATCATTGAAATCTATATTGTTTGAGCTGGGGTTGAGTTCTTTATGGCAGGACCCTGCTGGGACATCTTTCCCTTCTAAGCGTGTCTTAAAAGATATTTTTTGGGAATGGATTGCTACTAAAACTTTAAATGCTTCAAGTTCTGGGCCCATGTCTTCGCATTTCCTTGAAGCTAAAATGTATCCAGTCTTGGAACTATATTGGGATACCATCTCCAAACCAGGTGACAGGAAGCTCCTATTCCAACTGAGAGCTGGTGCACTTCCTATAAAAATATTGACAGCTAAATGGGGTTCAGGTGGGAGTAGCACCTGCCCAGATTGTGGGTTGGGGGATGAGTCTCTGGGTCACTTTCTGTTTTCATGCGGATCATATGCTATTCCAAGACGAGTATGGTTAGCTCCTATGTGCAGGAACCTTGGGACATCAAGTAGTTCAGTAGCTATGCGAATTATTTGTACGACTCAAGTTTCTTGGATCCTGATAGCTACAGCAAAATACCTGGGTTGGGCATGGATGCTCAGGCAGAGACTGCTAGTTAAATAACTATTCTCTGCCCGATAATTCAGACAGAGACTGCTAGTTAAATAACTATTCTCTGTGTGACAAATTAGCCCTCATGAATTTGACATTACTGCTTTTTATCTATCATGGACCATGTATCAAGATAGAGACTGCTAGTTAATCAACTATTCTCTGTCTTGATAATTGTTTTTTTTTTTGCATTTGTATAATTGCTTTTAGACTCCAGCGTTTCTCATCTTGGAAAGTATTTTTATCAAATGTTTTAATTCTTCTTTTAACTGAATGAATTTTTATATGTAATCTATGTGTTGCGTCATTGTGCTGGATTGTAAATTTAATCTGTTTTTAAATTCTTGTGTATAATATGCTTTTATGAGTAACAACTCGAATAAAGCACTTTTTGACTTTGACTTGATAAATTACTTCCCACCCTCTTCTCCTATAAACCCACAACCCGCTTCAGAACTAAAAACACAAAATTAAACTTAAAATAAATTAATACCTAGTAAAATTTGAAAACATAAGAAAATGATGAACAATTCTCATTAAAAACACTAAAATACATAACATTATTAAAAATTCATTATTCTTGTCAACTATATTTTTGTAAACAATATTTAAGACATCGATGTTTTTGAAATCAATATTACTTACCTGTCATTCGATATTCTTTTCCACAATATTTTTGTTGTCGATATTTCTTCCCCACGATATTTTTGCAGGAATATTTATGTCTCTGGATATTTATACGTCAATATTCCTGCTCTGCACCAATTAGCTCCATAGGCTAACATCCTATTTATAATCCAACAACAGTAAGCATCTTTAAATAGCATTAAACAGAAAGTAATACATAGTATGAGGACTTTGTTTGAACCAAATTTGAGGTCACGTATTATAATATTCTGTGAAATGTAGTTTATTAGTTAATAAAAACCATAAACATAAAATCATACATCAAACAGTTTGACATGACCATTCAATAAGAAATATATAAACATGATACAAACACAAGATGAAAAGAATCGAGCACTTAAGCCTGGACATGAGAATTCCTCTGGGGGTGCCTGTCCCCTACCTCCTCCCATGATAGTAGAAACGATTAGAAAACCTGGAACATGGCAACTTATCTGTTATTTTGTAAAATGCACAAAGCATGGTAGAGTGTACCTGTGAGTGTGCCTCTAGCCACCTTTCCCCAGTAATAGCAGCAAAGATTAGAAAACCCTCCTTTAATAACAACGAAGATTAGAAAACCTGGGGCTTGGCTGCATATCTGTCATTCTACAGTGCATAGTGCATGGTAAAGTGTAATTTGCTGCCTGCTCCCCTCGTTAGCCCAGACCATCATATACAGCAAAATTTAACCATGAATTTGGTAGACACCCATGGCAGTTTTCAGACTGATTAGACTAGCCATTCACTTCAAATATGATAACATAATAGAAAGTTGTCTAAAACACAACCAACTGACCATGGCAACAGGGTGGATTTGCCTTAACATCTTAGAAGCACCATCAGGATCCCTCTCCCCGTCATAATGGCAGAGCATACAACATCACCACATAACTTTAAGCTGTAAAGTGTATAGTGCATAGCAAGTGCAGGTTGCAACCAGATCCTCGCCTGAGAGGCTCAAACAGGGTCTGACCATGGCAGTTTCTTGAGCTTTTGGCCCTTACAGCTGGGAGGCATGTGGAGCTTTCAGTACATCCCGATGACCCATCAGGCCTCCACAGATGGGATAGGGGTGCAGAATTCTTCTTGCTCTCACACCTAATGTACACCATAGCTGCCCATTTTCATGTGCCGTTAACACCTTCCTGATACAAGGAATCTGGAGCCCTACTTGGGAGGGTCTTTAGCCATAATCAAACTTTTTAAAATGTCAATAAACTGCTCAAGCCGAATGGTCAACTTGAGGGCTCGAGGATTCTGAGAGTCCATGACTGCTGAACTACAAGTTCCAATTCCTAAAACTATAAATTCATTATGTCGCAGGATCCTCCGATGCACAAGTAGGCATGGAAAGAGGACGTGCAACAGTGTTTCCTTTGTCAGATGGCATAAATGGCACCTCTTGTCCTCCAGTTTCCCTCTTCTTGCCACTTGGACTTGAAATCCAGGGTAGGAGAGAGCCCCTGTCTCATTTCAACACATTTCCTCTTGATGTTCACAGAGTAAGCAGTTTTGAATTAGGACTGTTCATATTGGTGATCATAAGAATTTAACACCAGCCACCCATGTGCCTGTTTGGCTTCTGTCATTTTGTCCTCCCACTGAAATTTCAGCCTGATACATTTGTTCACGACTTTCCTAAAGACTTGCTCACTTGTGTCCAGGTGTCAGAATTTATTGAGGCCAAGGGGATCTTTTCTATCCAGCAGATACTTTTTAAAACAACCATTCTCTCTTTAAAAGTTGATTTCAGACCACATATAATGAATCTTCGGGGATATCTCATTCCTCATTTTGTGACAACATTTTATTAAGGTCCCCATCCTGGCAAAGGATTGCTTTACCAGGGAGAGTTAGGGGCAGATTTACAAGCCCCTTGCAATGCTTTTACGCCGCCGTTGCATCACTTTTGTGACGCAGCGGCGGCGCAAAAAATTGCATCATGGTGCGGGGTATTTACAATGTGACGCATCTCCCAGATGCGTCACGTTGTAAACCCCTGCGCCAGAAGAGGTGTACCATCTTAGGGGGAGGCGTTCCGACGCAGGAATACCTCCGAAAAGTGGCTGAGTGAAATCTACAAGATTTCACTCTGTCACTTTTGGGCCCATGCTGCGTGAAAACCCTGCGCCTGCTTGAAGGAGGCGTAAGGATTGACGTAGCATTGTGCACATAGGACCTCCTGATCATTGCTGGAGCTGCGTCGTGCTTGCGACGCAACTCCAGCAATGCACCGCTTTTACGGCATAGATGCGTGACGCATCTGTGCCGTTTTTGCCCCATGGTGCACTGCATTGTATCAAGGGTGGCGGAGCTGCGGCGCACAATTACTGGTGCATCCCTGCCGATATGCAGGGATGCACCAGTAATTGTAAATCTGCCCCATAGAGTCTAACTTGCGCAAGCGAGGCTGACCTTGGCAGCTGAAAGATTCCTTTGTATGTCTGAGTTTTGAGTTTATCCAAGTGGTTTGCATCATGACTGAGCATTATTGCCTCCATTCGATAAAGCTTCGACATGATCACTGTGATAAGATGCTTGAGGTTATGTCCCCAGAGACTTTTCACTTAAGTTGAGAAAGCAAAGTTTAGGGCAATTACTTTCCCTCAAATAGCTTCCATTTGTGGTGTATAGGAGGCCCTCAAATCCAGCTTTACACGAAGATAGGTGTAATTGGTTTTTGCTTCTATCTGTGACCTCTAAGTAGCCATTTGCCTTGCTTTGAAATGCGCTGATTAAGAGCATTACTTTTGTTCTTTTGAGATGGATCTCTAGCTAGTTTTAGTCAGTGTATTCCACAAGGCAGTTGATCAATCTTTGTAACCCTACTTGTGTGTTACTTAGAAGGAACAGCTCTTCTGCCTAAAGTATGTTAGAGAGAGGCAGACCATCAAGGCTCAGTGCATGGGACACCAGCTCATCCAAGGTAGGCGAGAGGTCTGAAACATACATGGTAAACGGGAGAGGTTCAAGCACATTTTCAGGCCCTCCTCTAGACCTAATGATGTACCTATTTCTCTTGGACAGATATCTGATGCCCCATACCTTGATCCTAACCCAGGTCTTCGTGTATAATAACCTCATTGCCTTCAGTTGGTTTTGTGGGATCCCCAAGCACGGCAACCTCTCCAAAATTTATCATGCGGGATGTGGTTGGAAACCGCTTTGAAATTTGCAAAGCACATGAACAACAGTGGGCGGGTGTCGCTAGCTCTTTTCATAATCAGACCCAAATCCATCAGGGTGATTAGGGTCCCTTGGTTCATTGTGAAACCCGTCTGGTTCAAGAGCAGTCTTCAAACTTCTAATACCCACTCAGACAGAACTTGTAGCAACAGGTTTGTGATGTATTTGAGATCCACATTTAATAGCCCTATTAAATGAGAATTGTTTGGGGGCAATGCTATATTGGATTTGAAAATAGGGTGAATGATTAAGTCTCGCCAACGTTTTTATATGTTCACAGAGGCCAGTATGGCATTAATCATCGCAGCCAAGAGACTCACCGAAGTTGGGTTTTTTTGTTTTAGGAGGGCTTGAGCGATACCATTTGGGTATGGGTCACAGTTGGAGCATTAATTCTCCATGATCTTAATTATCGACTATGTAGAATATTCCAATGGAACTGGGACATCGCTTACTAGAATGAAGTTCTCTGGGAATGGTGCAAGAGGGATTAAACCGTCTGAGCTCTGTGTGAAGTGTGAATTAAAATACTCCAACCAATCACCCTCATTGATGTTCGCATTATTTGCTGCCCTTGGGCCTTTTTTAGTCTTGTTGATAAGCTTACACAATTTTTTGGGTCCTTTTATATTGATGAATGTAGGAGATTACAAGAATTTATGCTTATATTGCCCTGTTCCATTGTGCATCCCGTAGATTGCTTCACTGTTCAATCCTTAGAGTAATCTACTGTCAGGGAGACAGGAGCATGGTAGAACTATCCATGTTATTTAGCTTGATTATAATTCTTCTCTATGCTGCGGCCATTGGGTCCATTATTGCTAGGATCCTTAGGCTGGTGGGCTGAGAAGGTGATAACCATCCCACTGCACTTTTCGATGTGGTATTTGTGGTTCCTTTTCCATTAGTTAGTAGGACAGTGGGATAGCTATCCTCCTGGAATTTTACTATCTGTAAACCCCATCATTTCAACAGGTATTCATTCTCGAATATTTTTATTTAAAGGTACAAGGAGTTGAATGTAGCCAGGGTGGGATTTGATGCCTGCTTACCTCGAGTGGGTAGAAATTTAATAGAGATGTCTTATGACACCATCTGCCCCAGTCCCGGGATGGCCTTGATCAATTTAAGAACATTTGCTCAATTTAAGGTGTCATGGAATCCTCATGATTGAATTCTGGAATCCACAATAGACTTGTCTTGAGACCATTCTGTACCGGGGGATCCGGATGAATGCATTTATTCACTGAGATTCAACGTTGCTTTACCTTGCATGTCTGTCTACAGTAGGGGCAGGGCAGAATTTTCCACGGCATGAGTTTTGCACAGGCGATAGGGTAATTTACCAGCTCTAGGCTGTGAACTTTGAGAGCTAGGCCAAGGCTCCCTTCCAGCTTGAGTGTCTTGAGTGATTTCCGGTCTGAAACTCAGTGCAGAAAAAACATATTGACCATGATTGTCTTCTGCTAATTGCGATAACAGATTTTGGCCTCTGAGAGGTTTTAATAAGCTTTGAGTGGTGGAGCACCCAAAGTGTTCGGGAATACAGTGGGCTTTTTACTGGCCGTTGTCCTCATTAATTGCAGAATGTCCTGATGCTTCATTGGTCACCTTCGACTGGCCCATTACTCTTAATGTGGCAACTCTTCTGTGCCACTCTCATACTAGCCGGAGCCAGTCAACTTGGGTTCAACCAACAGTGTTCCTGTATTTCCAATTTGGCTCTCATTCTGCTTAGGAAGTGTGATTGAGTAAACACTCAGCTGAGTCAATCTCCAGGGCTGGATCCTATTTCTGCCTTTTCTAGCGTGCTTCCTTTCCCGCTTCGTTAAGCTGGGGGTGCCAATGGGTTAACTGGTTCCAGCCCTTCATTGTTTGACTATATGTTGAGCTCCTGATCTTGACAATCCCTATGGCTCTGGTTAACTCCTTGTGAGGTTTCCCCCCTCAGCTCCTCTCCATATGTTAGTATTGACTCTTCGGAGGTTCCTGAGGTGGTTATATTGTCCGGAGCATTTTTGTATTTTCCAGGTAGGCTGCTCATTATTTGAGAGGGGACATTTCTTATTTTTCCCAGGACTTCAAGTACTGTTGATAGCTACCCCAGCTTGTCGATTGCTTTGTTACATAAGCATATGACAAAACTGGTATTCTTCTTTGATTAAATTTGTGTTACAGGGGCATTTAATTTTTCTAGCTTTTCATCAATACCAGACACAAATACCACCAGAGTGTTAAGTAAGCCTAGTTGTTTTCCAATTTTGTTGGTGTGAAGCTTAAGTGCCAACACTATTGCTTGCATGGACTTTAAGATAGCCCCCCCCAGAGTTTGTTAGAACTGTTGCTGTAGATTTTGTATCCTCACCCCCAGATGCAGCCAAAATATGCAAAATAAAGGTTCTAAGGGGTGCTCCTTTCCCATGGTCCTGCTCCAGAGTTGGACTATTGGATCCATTATCATGTGCAGGTGGACTTATATAACTGGTGGGGGACTCCCTAAATATTGGAAACAAACACAATGAGAAATGAAGGCCTTCTAGGCCTGGGGCCAAAATTAAGGGGGTATTGATGGCCAATTTTTGTTGTTGGATTGCCAGAGATCAGGCATGTTGGAGGGCATCCCAAATGGACCCCTTGTGACTGCAGCATCCTGGGTAGGCAAGGAGGGGATCCTTCTTATTGTAAACAAAACCGTTGGGAACAAGAGGATCGGGTGTGAACACTCAATGGTTGTTATTTTATTCTCCTCACAGCCAGACTCTTGGTTTTGGATTAACCTAATGATATATTGGGGTAGGCCTGTCATTGCGATGCTGTCCTTGACCCTAATACTACTGCTGTGGTCAGGACATTAGGCAACATCACCATTCAGTAACAAGATAAAACCTGATATTTTTGAGACCTTGATGGTCTCAAAAAAAGAGGCCACAAGGGTTCCTGTGCTTTGCCATCATAAACTAGTTTCCAGCATTTGCTCTCCTCACTCCCACTACATCCTTCAATTTCTGCAGGCTTGATATGATTTAGGGAGTTCTTAGACTTTTTGCCTCTTGCTTCCTTTTCTTAGGGCTGGCTTGTGCATAGATCCTAGTTTTGCCTGACCTCATCATGGGGTACCACTCTAAAGTCATGATAGGGGCAATAAACATTAATCAGGCTTGCTGTCACTGGGTTTTCTAATTTTCTACTCTAATTATCTGCTTCCTGCTCCGAATGCACGGCACTATTGGTTAGCACCAAGTCTCTTCATTATCTGGATGTCCTTCGCCTTTGGTGCTCCTCACTGCACCGGGGTGCATCACATTCCACCACGCACCGAAGATAGATCTAATCACTAACTCACTAAATGCTGGCGACACCCAGAGCTATTAATGCGGATGGTGATTATCAATTATCAATACAGCACCCACTTCTTGGGGCCTTTTGCAGACCGTTGGTGCTCTGACTTTTGGTGTTATGGCTGTGGGCGAGGAGGGCACCAGTAGCCTGTTGCAGGATAAGGGGATACCTTGATGCAATATTGGTGTGCTAGTGTAAGGTGGAAAGCTGTTTGGCACTGAGTTGCAAGAAACAGGTGACAGAGGAGATGGGAACTCACCCGGCACCGCAACCCGCACCCAAACCTAGTTTCAGCAGTTCACAGAGCTCAGCCAGCTGCACTCGCTGTTCTTTCCTCTCCCTACTACTCCCTGCTCTCTTAGCTCATTCAGCAGTGCTCCGCACGGGTTGGCTTCTCGTTCCCCCTCATTGCAGCTATTTTTGACTGCTGTTTGGGCTTAGGTAGCCTGCCCATGCAATCTACAACCAGGATCACTGATGTATACTCCAACATTTTTTGAACTTTGTCCCCAAAAATATTTTACATTAACATCTAATTCTAACTCAGGGCCTTGTAATTTTGATACAAAATAGTATTTACCAGTCACTATTCTTTGAAGGTATGTCAATGTATGCTCATATTTTTTTCACCAAACCATTATCAAGAATATTCTGCCCTCCACAGTTGTTTCTGAGGATTCCATTCACCTACAAAGTCTCTCTCTATTTTTAAAACGCCAAGCTTGTTAAAGATTTAGGGCCTGATTTAGAGTTTGGTAGGTGGCCCAGCAGCCATCAGGGTGGAAGAGGATATTATGGAGTAATGACGGCAACATTAAGAGAGTGCCACTAACCCAGCAGTGATTGCTGGTCCTTTAGAGGAACTGCTATCAAAGCACTTCCTCTGAAATCAATTTATATTTGGTGGACAGACACTGTCTTTCAGGCAGCCGTTTCTGGAAAAACATTCAGCACACATAGAAAGAGGAGAAAACAAGGAGAAAACAACATATTTCTTCTCGTTACGGCTCCCCTGGCAAGGCATAGCATTTTGTTGCATTCCAAGGTTTACTAGTTTTAGTAAATCTTGGAATGCACCAAATGCCATGGGGGATGATTGGGATGCCTTCCCAGGGCAGAGTAACGCAGGGGAGTGGCTTGCACCACCTTGCATTACTCCGGATTTACTATGCCATGCAATCAAGCCAATCAAGGTGCTTGTACTGCCCTTGAATCTCCTTGCGTGACACAAGTGCAACGCAAGCCCTACTAAATCCGGGCACTGATCACCTGCTTTTTGCCAGGCTGTTTCATGTCCTTAATGTGACTACCCCTACTCATTCAGACATTATAGTACGTTTTCCAACAGGGAAGTCAGTGGGGGCACCACAGTTGGAAAAATTGATGGTGGCACTATTCAGAATAGAGTGGGCAGCCAAGGGTTTGGTGGACACGGTATTCGGTCACTTGGCTTGTGAATCAGTACCCTGCCTATCAAACTGTAAACCAGGTCCTTAGTGATTCGTTAAACTCTGGTGGGGGCAGCAAGCTTTCCAGGGGAGCGGAGCCCATGGTCTCCACTCCCCTGGCAGAAGACCCTCCGCCAAATTTAATGATCACTATCAGGCAGTGATGCTGTGCAGCAGCTCCATTGAAGTACAGTATTTTGCCATATATGATGCCGCCATTCTTTAAAGTATGGTGTTCTACAAGAACAAACTCCCAAATTAGAATTTTACTTCAGCAAAAAAGAACGATGGCCGCACTGTGCGGAAAGATCTCTCACTACATTTTGGTGCTATTGTGTTACCTCCCTTCATGCGATCGCCATTTTTCTGATTGCGAAGGCAGCTGAGCCTCCGCACTCATAAACCCTGTGGTTCCACCATCTCTAAAATGTAAACTGTCAACTCATCCAGCACAGTTACTGTGCTTCAAAAGATGGCCCTACTTAGGGACAGCATCTAACAGTATTTTTCCTGTCCAAGTCCACCATAGGAATCAAGGCACAGTCCGACCAGAAAAGAACAAATATGTCTGCTACTCTCATGGCAAAAACTCTTCTGGGCCACAGGGAGAATTGTTTATGTTTTTCAGATATAAACCCTTGCATATAGGTTTGTTTCCGAAATACAAAAAATTGTTGGCCTGCTATCATGATATGGGCAAAGTTGTTTCAACTTGCTGGCGGCAGAGCCTTTGGGGAGCAGATAACAGTCAAGCTGCTATGAATCTTTTTATGCGTGCTCTGGAGTTCTGCTGAGCCATCTACCGAATCTGTGAGACCCTCTTTGAACCCTTAATGTTTTCGCAACAGCAAGATAACTAAGAGGTGGAAGCAAACAAAACCCATCATGCTCTGCCCATAGATTGGATGTGAAGGAAACCCTGAGAACTATTCCTCAAAGTGTTGTTACGGGGCGATTGGTGTTTACTATAATAGTACAACAGGACCTGTAAAAAGTACCTTTCCAAGTAATTCTCAAACATGATAATACACACAGGCCTGAAGAACCTCTCCATACTACATCATATTTTCAATTGATGGAATTTGACCAGAGAAAGCCTCATTTTAAGTGTGCTTATTTGAAATGAAGGGTAATCCTTGGTCTCAGAGAAGCAGAAAATCCAAGATACACAATCATGGCCACTCTGTCTGCCAGATGTCTTGTGGAAGTGCCTCATGTAGGTGCAATGTGTAGTTCGTCATGTCGCTTGCTCTCCTAGGTCGTTGTGCCCCGTAGTAAAAATGTGTGTAGAAGTTTATGTCGCTGTCCTGGCTGCCAGCCCAAAGTGGCCGCAAGAGAGCATAAGAACCATGGTAATAGACAGAGTTGCTGGAGGAGAACATGATGGTTAATGTTGTTATACTTCTCATAGAGACCGATGGGCCTGGGCTGAAGACCAGATTGTTGGAGTGCTTCCTGGTTTAACTTTACATGAGCTGCGCTCATGATTAGTAATAACAAATCGCATTGAAAGGGGATAGAACATGTTTAGTTATAAAAAGTTGCATTGAAAGGGGATAAAACATCCAGAAGGTACAGAAGCTACAACTGAGGGGAAACTCTAATCACAGAGGACTGCAATTTCAAACCTAAGTTTATACCTATAACCCTAGAAAGTGGACGTTCCTTATGCACACAGCAACCAGAAGAAGCAAACATAAATGGCTTTCCTTACTGTACATGAGAAGGTGAAGCTAAAAATAACCCTTGGAAATCAGCACACATGGAGAGACATAGATGCATATTTACAAGGGCTTATCGACACAGGAACAGCACTTTTTGTGATGTTCCTTTGGCGATAAACCCTTTGCTTTATTTACATAGCCGCTTATGGCCTGTAGAGGCCATAAGATGGACTCCAACGATATAATCGGCAATTGGGCAATGGCAAGATGAAAAACGCATGGTGGATGGGAGATCAAAGTATTGCAACTGCAGAAAGTTCTCAATATTTGGATGCATGGATAGATACAAAACTCCTCTTTACAAATTGACTAAAGGCAATAGCCACCTAAACGAGCATCTTGTAAAATCAATTACGTAAAATCAACATAAATTGAATCAAAGCATTTCCTTTGGGAATAAATAAAAGGAAGTGGGTTGTTTTATCATATAAACTGTGGCCAGTGCTCTGCACAGCTAAAAGGAGGATACATGTTCTATTTCTCAAATATCATTCTGATCCATATCAGTATAAACTTGTGACATGCAGACTGAAACATGTACCTTCAACACCACCGGGAGACAAGCATGACAGTTGATTCTCTAGTGCTCTACTTCAGCTTCCCACAGTGTTAAAAGGAACAACTAGAGCATCAACATTCCATATGTATCACAAATCTGTAGAACAGGTGAAGCATTCCCTTTAGAAAATATTTTTTTCCCAAAACAGATCATCCACTTTAGCTTTTTTCTTGAAAGTTGGGTACGAGAAAAAAGCAATTTGTCCATGCAATTTCCATGGGAATTTGTTAACAGAACTACAGCTCTAATGGCTGTACAAAATGTCACCAAATTAGGCAGACAGCTAGAACTTTACCCAGAAAGCATGTTTTTTGTGATCTCATTTAAATTTGTTGAGTAGTTTTTGTGCAGTTAAGGTTAAAAATATATGAATATCTGGATGGTTGGGTCTCAAGTCTGCTGATGACCAACTTTATATAATCGGGCAATCTGATTGGCAGAGAGGGCCTATTTTCCCGACAGCCATCTTGCTCCTGTGGTAGAGAATGGCTCCTGCAGGTCCCATGGAAGGTGGAGCTATGATTGACATGAGAGACTCATAGTCCTGAAAATTATTTAAAAAAAATAAGTTATGAGTGGACATGATAGGGGCACCCTGACTCCCTGGACCTTGTGGGGAAGGGGAATTCCGAAGGAATCTCGACCAGGGCCAAATTTAAACAGTGAAGGGTCCTGGCAATTATGTACATTGTCATGATGCAAAAATATTTGTGAAAACTAACTTCACCTTATTAAACAAGTAGTAAGCAATTTAATTTAAAAAAAAAGGATTAATACTTAATACATATTTGCCAAAATGATCTCACACTCTGGTAAGGGCAATGGACATGGGTTTGTTCCCTGTCCTCTATGGCCACCACTTACTGTTTGTACCATTGATAGAGATGATGCCATTGACACTGTGAACAGGAGACTCTGGGGAAAGTCTATTGCGAACTATGGGATTTTTCCCAAAATTAGTGATAGTTTCATATAAAAATACTTGGCCTGATTCACAAAGATTATGCTGTGACTTACTCTTGTATTACTACTGGTTTACTCCTGCAATCCATGAGGTAGCTGGGAGTGCTACAGTAGTTAGCTCAGGAGTTAGGAGTTGGATTAACGGCTACGGCAGTCCACCTCGAATCTGGGCCACTGGGTTCAAGTCTCGGCAATGACGCTGAACATCCTATGATTCTCGGCAAATCACTTAATCTCCCTGTGCCTAACAAAAATGAATGTATGTCCGCGTGTAATGCAACTGGTGCTATGTGAAGAGCTCTGATACCGGGTTCGGGTCATGTTCGTGCTATATAAAACTCTATATATAAAAAAAAAATCCACCCACAGCAAAATCTTTGTGAAGCAGACCCTCGAATACCAGAGTATTTGTGAATGAAAATATATTTGTATTTTTAGTAGACCAACTAGCTAAGTGTAATGACTTTCCTAATTTGTATTTCATTTATAAATGAAAACAATAATACATTTACTTATGAAACTCTGATTCACAGAAGGTAGTATATCTTGAGTACAATGCCTTGGCCAAATGTGAGCTGCATCAGGAGGTAACCTTGGCATTTGCCTTTTAATCTCAGAGCACTCGTTCTAAGCCTGGGAATTATTTATTTGAGTATTTTTCACAATCTCAAATCATGGAATATACCTCTAATATAAAAAAAGTAAAGAAATCTGAGAACAACAAAAAGGTAGATTAAAAATCGAAACCAAATGGAACAGGTCTGGAATCTGACCTTGTGCATGGCGATTGCCAAACGTAACATAATTAGCTTATAGGGGGCTACGTCTGCACCACTCCTGAAGGACTGGAAAAGGGACATGGATTAGCGCATTGTGGCCCAGAAAGTAGTTTATGAGAACCGGGGCTGCCCTAGAAAATGGTAGAGTGTGTGGGGTGCATGGAATGTCTACAGAGGAAGCCCCTGTGTCACCCCCATTGCAGTTACTGCTGAAGCCATCATTCCCTGAGGTAATGCCTCCCCCCACCCCCCCGCACCTGGGAGATGAGGGAGAGCTGGGAGTTGGAGAGTCTGATCATTATACATATGACCATCGTTTGTTACTTTCTAACTGTACGCATGACTTCCGGTGGTGTATTTATTTTTTCACTGCTTACTGTAATCTCAGAAAAGATGTTATATTAATCTTTTTTATGTTTTATTTTAGACACATCTTTTAATGTAAATTTTAATACTTTTAAAAATGGATTATATTATGGTGATGTTTATTTATGTACTTTGATGGTCTTAACAGGTTCCATGCTGGTGACGGAATCACTCAGTCACTAGCCTCGGACGTGGTGTGCTGAACAGAACAGTTCCGTCATGGCCCGCCCGGCACGACTGCGTGGCAGCGATTTCGCGCCTGCGCGGCACGTTCTATTTGGCGGGCGGGGCCGTGATGGAACCGTTCCGTCACAAGCACAGCGCGCCCGAGGCTCGCGACGGAGCGGTTCCGTCACGAGCATGGGAGCGCCGCGCGCCTCCCTCTTCCCTCCTAGCGCTGCAGCCGAAGGAGTTAAATACACCGAATAAAGTTGTATGTTGATGATATTATGGAAAAAAGATAATCCACTTTTTGTGGATTTTAAGAGCTAGTAGGTCCATCCTTGATGAATGAGTTCAGAAGACATTTATGTAAAAAAAACTCCATTGACTATAGAATGAAGTAATCATTCCGTGATCTTTAGCTGTATTACTAGTCTCCCCAGCTTACTTTTGCACAACCATTGATAGACCATAGACACATATGGGATAACTGGGAGATGACTGCATAACTGCATAACAGCTACCTATTAAAACACTTTTCCTCACCAAAAAGTTTTAATTGAAATAAGTTAAAAAATATTGCACATACGTTCCAACGTTTGGTGTCAAATGTGCTGCACACTAACATACCGTTTTACTGTCGATTTCAACTTGATTGCATCCACCATCTGCTCAAAAGGGCCTTCGATAACAGTCCAAGAATAACACTTCATTAAGGTAATGTGCAAAAATACAGGGTCAGCTGAGACAGGGTAGCGGCATGCTTGAATACAAATTTTATAAAAGTAAACAAATGTACGAGCTGGAAGAACAATTTGTACATAAACGACCTCTTAGGAAAGAAACTCTACACCATTAAAATCCTCAAATGATTATGAAAGGAGTTATATCAAACCTGCAGACGTGCTGTGAAAAGGAATATGCCGATCTTGGAGAATGAACCAGGGCAAATTTCTATTAATTATCTACAAACTATTAACACCGCTACTACCAGGGGAAAATATGACTCTAAACAAGCATTGCAACACCAAGTCAAATCCATCTAAATTTCGTATAGAAAGACTAGTAAAATGTTCAAGGTGTTACTCTTATTATTCCAATTTTACACGTTTTAACATATTCCAAACCTGAATGAGTGTCTCCATCTGTAGTAATTAGTTGTTCAAAATTGCATAAACCAATATAGAGTGAGCTATAGTTCCACTGTGTTTGAAATCCCCACTAATTTGACAATGCTGGTGTTATTTAATAAAAAAGTAATATAATAAATAACTAGCAAAAACATTCCATCTAATTAATATACAGCAGGAATGATGAAGATGCGGGGTCAGACGCCAGAGCTGAAACCTATGTACAGTGTTTTTATTTTATTGTAGATGATGAAGTTAGTGATCTAAAAGAGCAAATTACTTGATTTACTAACATAAGCTAATACGGCTGGTGGAAACATTAGTTTACACAAACCAAACTGAAAAAGCATTTTCAATGCAATAGATCTCGCATTTTTGAGAGTTAGAGCTAATGGTGTTGTAAATGACAATGTGCTTTACCCATGTGTTTTGGTTTGGAGTGTAGAGGATATGTATGAACAGAGAACCAGCTGCAGGCCTGCCTATAGGACTGAGGACGAGGAATTACCCATGGGACCAGTGAAGCAGCTGCAGCACTGTCCAGGGGACTAAGAATGAGGAATTACCACTGGGTTCAGTGAGGTAGCTGCAGCACTGTCCAGAGGACGAAAGACGGGGAATTAACACTGGGAACCGAGACAAGGCTGCATCACTGCCTAAACAACTTAGAATGGAGGAGTTGCAACAGGACTAGAGAAGCAGCTGCAGTACACTGTCTAGGGGAATGAGAATGAGGAATTACCACTGACAACAGAGACATAGCTGCAGCACTGACTAGCAGACGTAGAATGAGGAATAAGACCAGAGAAGCAGCTAGCAGCACTGTGTAGAGGACTTAGAATGAGGAAATGCCACTGGGACCAGAGAAGCAGCTGCAGCACTGCCTAGGCCACTTCGAATGAGGAAGTACCAATGGGACAAGAGAAGCAGCTGAAGCATTGCCTAGAAAACTTAGAATGGGGAATTACTGATGGGACCAGAAAAGCAGCTAGCAGCATTGTCTAGAGGACTAAGAATGATGAATTACCACTGGAAACAGACATAGCTGCAGCACTGCCTACAGGACTATCAGCCAGATTCATCAATGTCCAATTCTGCGATTGTTAAATTGCGTGTAAATGCGAATCGCAATTTAGAAATCTCAGAACGGCATTCATGATGTTTTGCGATGTAAAAATGCGATTCGCAAGCGATCGCAATCGCCGATTGCGAGAAGTCCGAAATCGGTAAATAATCGCAGAATCGGCTGAAACCCCGGTTGAAATTGCGATTTCGCAATTACCGTTATCGCAAATTGCGATCTCGCTAACAGCGAGATCGCAAAAACGAGAAGTCGCATCCTGAGCACAGTGATGACATGACAACGAGGAAGTAGGCAGGTCACACCCTCATTCAGCATTGAGAGCCTGAAGCACAGGCAGCAGTACCAGAACTCCCCTCCAGCATTCCAACAGGACCACAGCAGGAGACACCACAGTGGCAGCCATGGCAGAGGATGCAGCAGGAGCTTCCACCAGTGGGAGGAAACGCAAAATTAAGTTTTCGGAGCAGGACCTCGAACACCTAATTGAAGGAGTCTCCAGGGATCACAACCGCCTATTTGGCAAAGACTCCCGAAGGGTGCCAGAGGCGGACAAAAGACGCATATGGCTGCGCATCGGCGCCAAAGTTAATGCCGTGGGGGTGACCCAGCGCTCGGTGGATGAGCTGAAAAAGCGCTGGTATGACTTGAGAGGGCGGGCAAAAGAAAAGATTGCAGAGAGGCTGGGGGAGCAATTGGCAACAGGTGGAGGAGAGCCCACCGTCCCACCGAACACCCCACTGGAGGACCAGGTAGAGGAGACCATCGACCCACAGGCCTGTGTGGGTGTGACCCGGCTTGACACCTCCCGACTCACCCAAAACACACCAGGTAAATGCCATGCGACGTCAACCCCCTGTCCCCTAACATTGTCCACGACTCCAGTGCATCCCATTACAAACCCCAAGCATGCAACCAATGTACCGCTCCATAGCGCAATTGCATTGTGGGACATGCAGTCTGGCCACAATTACCAACCTGTACCATAGAGCCCCACATGTCCAGTGACAGTCAATCCTGCATGCAGACAGGGAATGGTAGACTGCATGATGTAGCAAGCCTAACTGTGTACGTAACATGCCACTAATCAACGTCCACTTTACATCACAGGTGGCGCTGATGTCCCCAGCACTGACAATGAGGCCCTGGTGATTGAGGAGAACACGGAGGACACAGAGGGGGATACACACCATACTCCACAGCCCGGACCATCAGGGCAAGCTGCAACAACACCGGTCATCCCACCACCCGCCCCTGTAGCCCGTGCTACCCCCGTGACAACAGGCGTTGCAGTCATACCACTCAGCACACAGCCAGCAGTGCGGCCTGCAACACCAGCAGCAGGTCGCCAACAAAACCACCGCACTGCAGCTGTGAGGAGCCAGACGAGCGGTCTGGTCAGGGAGCTGCGCACCAATACATCCCGCGCTGGCAGAGGCAGAAGTGTTAGAGCAGGTGGGCTCTCCATTGAGCGCAGGATGCTGAGGGCTCACCAGACCCAGGCCCGACACCTAGCCGCTATCCACCTCCAACTGGATAAGACGGCACGTAACGTCGCACAAATGACTGCAGCTGTGGAGGCCAACACTCAGGCAATGTCCCGTCAACGGAATGTCAATCGCCGCCGACACCGTCAACTGTTGATCCGCCTGTCAGCGTACACGAGGTCAAACAACCTCACAGCTATCGCGATGATCCCTGGCCATGCAGGTGCAAATGGTGAGGTGCTGCCAGGACGTAGCTACAGCCCTGGAAAACATATCAGTGGCCATGCAGGGCATGCAGGCCAGTGGCCATGGCCAAGCGGGGGGGGCAAACGGCAACAGTGAGACAACATCAAGCCACAGCAGCCAGTCCATACCACCGGTCGTGGCACCCCTCCGCAGCAGCAGGCCCTCTGCCGCCGCACGGCAAAATCAGGAGGAGGACGTAGAGAGGAGGTCTGGGGCAACTACCCGCAGACGCCACTGAACTGTGGTGCATTCCAAAGAGGCCACATGCTGACACAACAAGCATGCCATTCAGACTCACCTGGACATATGACCCAATATGTCAATCTTTGAACACATTTCAGAATGCCATGTTTATTGTGAAGTAACAGTAACTAAAATTCTGAATAACGTAAACTGCCTCATGTCATTATTAATGTTGTCATGCATGAGTTGAGTCATGGGTGTGGGGAGTGGGTCCACTAGAAATAGTTCATGCAGATTTTGTTGCGGCGCCTGTGTCCTTCTACTGGATTCTCCCTGCGTGCGTGACGCACATGTGCAGGTGGCCGATTGCCCCCTTCTGACTCACTGCCTGAGATGTCTACAGGTATCCTGCGCTTGGTAGCAATGTTGTGTAGGATAGCACACACGGCCACGATGTGGCAGCAGACCTCTGGATCGTATTTGATGGCCCCACCAGTCTTGTGCAGTATGCGGAATCTGCTCTTCAAAAGCCCAAATGTCCTTTCAATGCAATTTCTTGTGCGAATGTGTGCTGCATTGTAATGCCGTTGCTGTGGTGTTGCTGGGTTGAAATATGGGGTGAGTAGGTACTCACGGAGAGCGTAGCCGCTGTCACCTGCATGATAGGAGCAGAGGGTGAGTGCCTGTGCAGCGCAGCGTCATTAGCATATTGTACTGTTGTGTGGCATGTGTACATACCCAGTAGGTGTCCTTCACCAAAGTCTCCCCTGGCCAGTCATGTGTGGAGGCCACTGTGCCGGAATATGAAGGAGTCATGTGTGCTCCCCGGGTACTGTGCTACTATGTCCGTGATGATTGTCTTTGCATTGCATACCATCTGTATATTGAGGGAGTTGTAGGACTTGCGGTTCCGATACATGTATTCTGTTTGTGCAGGTGGGCAGATGTGGATGTGGGTACAGTCAATGCATTCTATGATGTGTGGAAATTGGGCTACATTGTAAAATTGCAGCTTGGTTTCTTTCAAGTCCTGTTGGCTGGTGGGAAATGAAATGTAGTAGTGTAGGCGGGTCAGCATGGCCTCCAGGAAACTTCTTAGGCAGCGGGACATGGTGGGCTGGGATATACCCCCTGCAACAGCCACTATTCCCTGGAAGCTTCCAGAGGTCAGCAGGTGCAGGCTGCACAATACCTACACATGTGTGGGGACGGCGTGGGTCCTCCTTGTTGGGTGCTGCAGGAGGGGGTCTAGGTCCCGGATCAGCTTGATTATCATTGCCCCACTTAGGCGGTACTTTGCGTCGATCTGCTCCCTGGTTTGGCCCAGTAGGGTGACCCGCTGATGGAATATCCGCTCCTGGATGCATCATCTGTTCCGTGCTGCTCGCTGTAGCCTTCGCCGCCTGACCACCATGTAGAGTCCTGGCATTGTGAGAGTCCTGAGGCTCCAGCTGCATGCCCTTAAGTGTGTTTGTTCAAGCCAGCAGCTGTGGGTACTTAGGAATACTTTTTTTCAGATGTTTTTTTTTTCTTTCATGGTTACCACCTGGTTTGGGTTCTCCTTAATTTGCGCGTCACTATTTGTGATTTGTTTTTTTTTTCGCATTTTGTGATTTTTCATGAATTGCGATAGCGATTTTTTAGCGATTTCGCACTTTTATTTGCAGAAAACGTGCTTTCTGGCTATTACCGATTCGCTGATTGTGTTCTGCCTGGTTTCTGCGAATTTCATAGCGATTTTGCATAAATGTTTAGCGAATTCGCAATTTTGTTTGTTGAATACCTTTTCTACAAATTGCAATTGCTTTTTCGCAGCTATTGCGATCGCAACTTGGCTTCATGAATCTAGCTGTTAGAATGAACAATTACCACTGGGACCAGAGTAGCAGCTGTAGCACTGCCTCGATGACTTAGAATGAAGAATTACCACTGGGACCAGGAAAGCAGGTAGACCACTGTCTAGAGGGCTAAGAATGAGGAATTACTGTTGGGAGCAGAGACACAGCTGCAGCACTGTCTAGTAGACTTAGAATGGGGATATACTGATGGAACCAGAGAATCAGCTAGCTGCATTGTCTAGAGGACTAAGAATGGTCAGCATATATCTCCAATTTGTCTCTGCAATAAATCAAATCACGAATCCAGTGTTTAACAGCTGGTGTAGTTTTTGCCTCCCAACAAAGCGCAACAGACCTCTTTGCAAACACAGTAGAAACAGCAACTATCCACCTAATACATGGTTTTGACTGCGTCACAAAAAATAGCAAACAAAGTTGCGGCTCACACTGTACCGGCTTTAGCACAACCTCTGTGAGAATATGCACAATCTTGGAACAGAAAGCAGAGATTACAGGACAGGTTCAGGACATATATAAAAATTCAACGTCAGCTTGCCTACACCTCACGCAAATAGCATGTTCGCGCAAACCATACTTGTGAAGCTGCAATGGAGTATTGTAAAATTGGTGCAAATACTTCAAATGGATCAACCGCAGGTTGCATTTCGCCATTAGGTGACCTGTCAGTGCACAGCAGTCTTTTCACATATGCAGTGTAAGTGCAGTTCCACAGTACCCATTGCCATCTACAATAGGACGGGTGCTCCTCGATCTCTCGCTCCCGCAATGAGGCATTATACAACTTGGTGATTAGGCCTTTTTGTTCCTCCCCCCTTGCATAATCTGCAATGCCTGCAAAGCAACCGGTTCTGCCGGATAATCTGGATAAACAGTTTTTATAGCTTGCCGCACCCTAACATAAGTGAAACCTAAAAAGAACCCTCTATCTTTGGAGCCCTGTATTTCTTGCAGGACCTTAAATCGTCTGTGTGTGTAAAGATCTCCTAGATGGGATATAACAAGAGATGCCTGTTCCGGTGCTTCCCTTGCCGCAGAAATGTCTGGGTGAGAATCCAGGGGCAACTTCTGGGCATTTATATATTAAAGTTCTGCCTGTTTAGCAACCATTTTCCAGGCCCAAGCAGTGCATAACCTCTGCTAATGTGTGATTTTAGAAGTCTTTATAATTGAGACAAATCTGTTACTCCTAACACTTAGAAAATTGGATACTAGTACACTTTATATGTGTCATGAATTGCAAAAATATTTGTATGTATATGTTTTGTTATTTGTAATTTAAGCTTATGTTATGCAGCAATAATATATAAGCTGGGGGTTACTAATGTTCACTGGATATCAAATGGCCATTATTCAATGTATATGATTGTTCTATGCGAAATCTCTATAGGAAAAATTTGAAAAAAATAATCATTTATAGATACTGTGGCCAGTAAGTTTCGTGATCACAAAGTAATGATTTATTGTGTTGGTTAAATAACTTCAGACACTGTACATTGTTGTTTGTTAATTCTTTTAGAAAGTTGCCATTTTCTTGCATTAGTTGTTCGGTGCCTGCAGCCTGTCTCTGGGTCACATGACAGTTAGGCTTTGTGTATTCCTCATAGACAGCCTCGCACAATGCAGATATTAGGTGTAACTGGATGGGCTCTCACTGGCAGGATGGGAGAGAGGAGCTTGGCACAACCCACTTACACTTGAATAGCCTGTGGTTTGTATCCGCATGTTCCATGTTGTTAGCCTTGTGAGACACATCTTTTCTTCTGTAAAAAACATGCTGTTGGGGACAGAACTCAGGCACAGATTTACTAATGTTTTTCATCAGATTTGTTCACACAATGAGGTACTCCTGGCAAAGTGTTGAGGTGGGATTTACTATCCAACGCAGACCAAGATTTGCGGTGGAAAGTTCCACAAAGTAATGCAGAGTTGCAATATGAGCTACTTTGCACTACTTTGCATCAAGGGGGCTGTCTATGGGTAGTACATGGGTTTTCACATGAAATCGCCAATGAGTTTTCATGCAAATCCCTATCTACTAACTTTTTTAAACGGGGATTTGAGCCAATACCTTATGCCTCCTAAAGATACATGTTTTCCTTTCTTCTTTCTTTAACCTTGCAGGTGTGCTGCATTGTACAGCACACATATAAAGGTATCAAAGAATAGGCTTTGTCCTGGAATGGTCCTCTTCCAGTACAATACCTATGCTTTAAATAATACACACACCCTTGCACTACAGCTCATGGGTGTGTGCTTTGGCATATGTCAGCCAAAAGTTGCCAACCAGAGCTTAAATTGTAAAAGAATAAGTGATGAGCCCACTGTTTTGCTCAGAAGCCTGCAAGCACTGCTAATGAATGCCTGGATGTTGAATACCAAGACTGCATAGAGTTATCTCCATCTCTTTCCTCTTTATTCCTCCCCACCCAATCCCTGCCATTGTATTTCACTCTTTCATGTCCCTACTTTCTCCCTTTGTCACAGGTTTTTCTGTCTTTCTCTTCCTTCATCTTTCCCTCTGTGAGTTTGTCCTACCCTTTCTCGGGGTCAAAGTGAGACGCAAGAAAATAAGCGATGGTGCCTAAAAATAAATGCAGTAGGGGTCCACCTGCAACTACCGGCTCAAATGAAGCACTGTCACCCGTGCTGGGGGAGAGAAGAAATACACCATATATATGTCACATTGTTTCTTTCTAACTTTGGTGCAAAACAGTGCAGCAACTCTTCCATCATATTAGTATATCTTTACCTCAGTATACTGGCAAAGCTTCCTTTTCACAATAGTGCAAATAGATGAAAACTAGGAGTGGGCTAAAATGGAGGAGAATTCTGCAGATTTACATTAGATTTCCACCAGATTCTGTCTAATTCTGCAACAGGTCAGAGTGTGCATTTGACGCTATTTTCATTGTGCAAAATGCACCCTTGCATCCACAAATGGATGACAATAGTGCAGCCAAATTCCACTCATAGCCCTTGCATACTCTGCAAAGATATCAACTTTTGATCACTGCAGAGTATATAGGGCATCGAGTATCTGGTATGCAGTAGTGTCTAAAGTTTAGAAACCACTTCATGTTAGTCGGCGCCCTTACATACTCTGCTGTGATTAAAACTCTCCACCTCCACTTTTAAACTCTTGCAAAAGGGAGATCTCTCAGAGGATCTGGGGTCTATAGAAAAAGGAGAGACCATTTTGCTGATTTATCCCCACTGGAGATGACTAGAGGTTTGTACTTTTGAGCATTCAGTTTCCCAGGGCAGGGTGGCAGGAAGCTGATCTGGAGGTACTGCTTAGAGCTTGGCCCCATCCATGTTGGGGAATCAGTATATAGAAGCCACTCGTGCAAGTGCCTTTTAGATGAGAGGATGGAGTTCATCACATAGTGCTGTCACCGATTGAATTCCGGCTATGTCTGCATGGAGACAGAGTCGGACTGGGAATTGAAAGCAGCCCTGGCAAATTTTGCCAGACCAGCCCCGGGCCGCCGCGTAGCAAGCAAGCGCAGCAAGCGAACCCGAACGCTACTAGGGGGGTTTTGAGGAGGTACTGCCCCCAAGAAAATTTTGGAAAACGGCAAACCAAAATAGTGAATTTTGCAGCACATTTATCATTACATATTCAAATTGTATCAACTTTTAAAGCACGGTAAATAGTAGATGATGACCTTAAAGAACATCAGGTTACACACCCAGTCATATGTTCCCATATACATTCTTTCAGAGAGCACCAAAAAATACACAAGTAGTGAATCAGAGAGAACAAAGTAAAAGTGAGACCAACCCCCACATGGTGTGTAGCGAGCAAGCGCAGTGAGCAACCACTACTAGGGGGAGTTTGGGGGTTGAACTTGTCAATTTGGTGTAAGCCAATTTTACCATGTTTGAAAGGAAAGACCACAATCACTTTAGCACTGGTTAGTGGTGGTAAAGTGGACTGAGCCCTAAAAGCCAACAAAAATGGCCTTTTTGATGTAATAAAGCAGATCAAACCGGATTTTAATTTGGAGGAATCTGAGTCTGACAAGGACTTATCTAACCAGGTCTCAGCATTCAGCATGAACAATATGTATCTAAAAAACATTTTACATGTGCTAATGGCGCTGGGACTTTTTATGAGTTAGCTTCCTTCTATATCTCCTTGGGTGCCTGAAGAAAAAGATGCAGTTTAGAATGCAGGCATTTATCATCAGTTAGTGTCCTTTCCAAGTTCAATCATGGGATTAATTACGTACATTGTATTTCAGTCCGCGAAGAAAATAGGTCAGTGTGTCCTAATTTATGGGTTTTTTTTACCAGAAAGTGGCAGTTCATGTCCAACATATATTTTGGTGCACAAAACAACTACTCAGGCGCCTTTCTAAAGCAGATATTTCTGGATGTATGTGGTAAATCTAATGCAAATTACTCATGCCATCCTTGTTAGATCATTATACAGTGTTAATACAGTTGTCAGGGTAGAAACAAAGCACCCAACAGACCTTGAGCATATAATCAGTTCTACCCTCTTACTTGAACCATACTGAAACCTGACCTACTCCCCTTTGTAATAACAGATGCAGTGTTTTGATGGTTAATGTAAAGCTTCCTTCTCCATACAACTTTAAATTGGCAGCTGGAAAGAAAATGTACAAAATTGGCAACATTCTCAGTTTGAATATTAAGTCTATTAAACCATATGCCATGTTTTAAAAATCATATCCATGTACCATTGCACGCCAGAACCACCCATCATTCTTACGTCACGAGGCCTTGTCACTGCAGCACAATTTGTTCCTCATATGGCTCCCAATTGTTTTTCTTCTATGGTCTGTGTGCTACAATGCCTTAGTACCCAAAGACCGAGCGAGAAAGGCTCTGGCAATGTTCACTTGCAATTCTACACCTTCCTGCCTTAATTTTAACAGAGAGCCTTAACTGTTGTTTATAATACATCTCCTTTCACATCTTCAATTGCATTTTTGTCAGATGAGCCAACCAAGTAACTTTATGAAATTTACATGCAGAATATATGCTTAAGGTTCAAGTCACCTAATTACGATCTATGATAATTAACTTTGAAAGCACAGTATTATTAAATCTTAAATTTAGTGGTGGTAATTAAACACTATTCAGAACTCGAGTTCATTTGCTGCATGGCAGCCACTGGGAGATTTGCAGGTATGAGCTTGGTATTTTAGAACAAAACACAATGATTTGAATGGTGTCATTGCTTGTTTTTATAGCAAATGCTGATCTCCACCATACGTTTTTAGGTGAATTAATATGAGTACCTTATTTCAGAGACTCAGTTAGGGGGGGCCACTGGCCAGGAGTAGCAGCTCCCACCCCTGGCTTGTCCTTCAGTACTCGCGGTGTGGCACTGCCCCTGTTGGGTTCTACCCCTGCACCAGTTGTAATGAAGAAGGCAGGAGCAGAAATAGAAACTAAGGAGGGTTTTAAAGGGCCTATTAGTGTGTGAAGTGCCCCATACCTGATGACTTTTAAAACTTTTTAATATAAGAGAGAGGAGGAGGAGGAGGGGGCATAAACAAGGAGAGGTATGGCTAGCGAGTAGTCTGTAAACCACACCTCTCTCTCCCCTAAATCTCTAGCAAAAGCTTCAGAGGCTACCACTAATTTCCTAGGGAGGCTGATTGCAACCCCCTTTATGGATGTCAGCAATGCAGTGCCTCCACACACAAGCTGGAAGGCTGCTCTGTGCAAGGGTTTCCAGCTTACCTTGTCTAGCACTATGATAAAAGCTCTTCCCCGGATGACCATGAGAAGGGAGCCAAAAGTATGAGGTACCGTGTGAGGTAGAAGTTCTAGCTTCCACATCTTGCCCTTGCTGCCCCTGGGCCCTTAGGAGCAAGTAGGAATAGGAGGCTGTTGAAGGGCTTGGGCTGGGATCAGAGATCAATTCTGTGATGTCATCAGAGGATTGGTGATGTCATTTGCCCAACACTGCGCCTTCTGTGGAGAACTCTGTGCAGCTAATTTGTTACAGATTGGAATCGATGCAAGGCAGACTCAGCGTTTTCAGCTTCTGAGGCCAAAAAACACGAATACTATTCAGCTGGAAAATCTGTTCCTTAGACATTAAAAACAAAACATCATAGAACACACAAGAATTGGGTATTATAAAACAGCAAGTCTATTTCTAAAACTTCTGTCAGATTGCACACTGGGAACTGCAGCTACCATACCGTCACTGTGGCCCGATTGCATCATTTGGAAGTGAACCATCCACTGAACACACAAGTGTGCGCATTCTAACAGCGCAAACTCCTTTCTAGTGAAATCCGGACAATAAAAGAGGTCACAAACCAACTGAGCCCGCGTCAAGGGAATGCACAGAGGGCTCCTAGAAATGTACACGTTAGCCTAGGTGGCAAGTGCCGGAGGCAACAACACCAGTGGCCAGTGGAAAACAAAACAAAAGGACTCACTCGTGTAAATAAATAAATACAATAAAAAAACACTAGAAAGCCCTGTTGTCTGCTTAAATTTTATTTTTCAGCACAAGCCCCAAGTTGGGGTTTGTGCTGAAAAATATATTTTAAGCATACTTGCTGACCCCAACCTTCCCTCCAGTTACAGCCCCCAAAAAGTCAAGCAGCACAGCGCCACCAAAGGGAGCAGCACACGTATCCTGCCTGATGGCTTTGAACATTTCAGCTGGCCTGTCCCTGCCCAGAGGCGGATACACACATGAACAACACCTGACGAAAAGAAAACCCATTTATACATACTCTGACCTGAGATCATGTTTGAGGTCAGTACTGCACTGCTGTGGTGGCAGCCCAAAGGCCGTGGCAGGAGGAACCAAAGGGCTGCCAATGCCATTGCCAGTCCGGCCCTGATCCACACTCAGGGGGCCACATGGCGCTAGAAGTACGATGCATGCGCAGAACCGGGCCTGGGATTAAACAAAAAGGGATAGGCCAAGGAATTAGTATTTTGTTCTTATGTAGTTAAATCATTATTTTTAAAACATGTACTTGATGTTAAAATAGATAACGTCCTATTCCTGTTTTTTTCTTACTGACATGCTGTGCCTGTTAACCCTAGGGCTGTTTCCTCAAATCATCCTCATCACTGTAATAACAAATGTATATGACGTCATACCTTATTCGAAAGTCAAATTACATGCGATGTAGTGGCCTCGTTTGCTATTTCATCTCTGTGCCTCTGCTGCTCCAGCTTGTCAGCTTCACAGGATGCCCAAAAATACCACACAGCACAGAATGTTGGTTCTGTTAATATGCAACACTTTCACATTTAGTTCCGATGCACAGGCCGACTTTGCACAGGTACAAGAAACATATTTTATCTCATTTAGAGGCCATTGTCTGAGTCATCAGGGACAGTGCTGCGGGGACAGATACCTTTTGTTTGATCCCGGCTTAGCCCTGCTCACAGTGCCAATGCTATGATGAATCTGATTGTAAATGCAAACGACTTCAGTGACTCCCTGCATATCTGCCAAGGTTTAAAATTGCTATGTGTGACATGTTTAGAATTTCAGTGTAATTATGAGTGACATTTCAACGACAATGAGTGACACTTCAAAATCAAGTCGCAATCCAAGGTGAACAAAGCGGGTGAACTTTAACTTTTATCCAAATGGGAAATCTGGTAGCCTGTAAGCAGTGTGTACATAGCTGCCAAGTTTTCAGACTGCTTATGTGTGAGATTTCCATGGTATGTACACCTTAAAGGCCTCACAGAGCACTCCATAGTGTTGCCATTATGTGTTAAAAAATCAGCACTGGCGCTACGTAGCTCGGTATTAAAAAGGGGATATCGGGGTGAATTTTGGGGGAGTCTCTACTACATGAAGCTGTGATCAGGTGTGCCAACTGCAGACAGAGTTAAAATAATCGGCGTGTGAACTAACAGCCTTCAGACTAAGTGCTTGACATTTGTAGTGCCATGTAGGCATCCCTGTAGTATGCCAGTAGTCTGTTCATGCCCATCCTTCATGAAAAGATGTCACCTAGGTGCCCTCTCTGCCACTTTGGGGTGCCTCATTGGCCAGATGTCCACTAAGTCATTGTCAGTTAGTAGGGAGTGCAGTTGTACAGCAGCGCTGGATGTGTTATCTTTAGTTGGACTGTGATCTGTCAGCATAGAGATCTGAAATAGCATATATGTCACTCACCTATAACACTGTCGAGTGTCCACGCAGAGACTATGGTTTGCCATATTGTGGCAAAGAAATCTAGGGAGTTAACATTTGAGCCATTATACACATACAATGGAGACCCACTGACTTAGGAGTAAGTGGAACTCATGCAGCATCACACACTTACCTGCTCTTCTTGTCAGACAGGATGAAGGAAACGCTGCTGCGTCGCTGGCTGTGCCTATTCCCAATGCTTTCACCAAAGAAAAGCGGTACAAAAGGGGATGGTGATGGACGGAGCATCTGAATCAATCAAACACTCACACCCAGTCAAAAGATCTGGGTTTAATCCATCACCGTTCTTTAGCCCACTCTGACACCCCAGTTCAGACATGGCTATATGCAAATCAGTCTGACCCTGTGCCTCATGGGAACAGTCCAGCCCGAACTGCCAAGCCATGTCTTCCCTGGACCGGAAACAAGTTTCTGAGGACCGGTTTCTGGCATTCCAGCCGTCTTCAGCCCGGATTGCTTGAATCCAGTGGCAAAGTGAGCAAGGGACTCACGTCTGAGCATACCCTGCCACACTTATGGTAGCCAAAAGCGGTACAAAAGGGGATGGTGATGGACGGAGCAACTGAATCAATCAAACACTCACACCCAGTCAAAAGATCTGGGTTTAATCCATCACCGTTCTTTAGCCCACTCTGCCACCCCAGTTCAGACATGTCTATATGCAAATCAGTCTGACCCTGTGCCTCATGGGAACAGTCCAGCCCGAACTGCCAAGCCATGTCTTCCCTGGACCGGAAACAAGCTTCAGAGGACCAGTTTCTGGCATTCCAGCCGTCTTCAGCCCGGCTTGCTTGAATCCAGTTGCGAAGTGAGCAAGGGACTCACGTCTGAGCATACCCTGCCACACTAATGGCGGCCAAAAGCGGTACAAAAGGGGGTGGTGATGGACGGAGCATCTGAATCAATCAAACACTCACACCCAGTCAAAAGATCTGGGTTTAATCCATCACCGTTCTTTAGCCCACTTTGCCACCCCAGTTCAGACATGGCTATATGCAAATCAGTCTGACCCTGTGCCTCATGGGAACAGTCCAGCCCGAACTGCCAGGCCATGTCTTCCCTGGACTGGAAACAAGCTTACGAGGACCGGTTTCTAGCATTCCAGCCGTCTTCAGCCCGGCGTGCTTGAATCCAGTGGCACAGTGAGCAAGGGACTCACGTCTGAGCATACCCTGCCACACTTCTGGCGGTCAAAAGCGGTACAAAAGGGGGTGGTGATGGACGGAGCGTCTGAATCAATCAAACACTCACACCCAGTCAAAAGATCTGGGTTTAATCCATCACCGTTCTTTAGCCCACTCTGCCACCCCAGTTCAGACATGGCTATATGCAAATCAGTCTAACCCTGTGCCTCATGGGAACAGTCCAGCCCGAACTGCCAAGCCATGTCTTCCCTGGACCGGAAACAAGCTTCCGAGGACCGGTTTCTGGCATTCCAGCCGTCTTCAGCCCGGCTTGCTTGAATCCAGTGGTAAAGTGAGCAAGGGACTCACGTCTGAGCATACCCTGCCACACTTATGGTGGCCAAAAGCGGTACAAAAGGGGGTGGTGATGGACGGAGCATCTGAATCAATCAAACACTCACACCCAGTCAAAAGATCTGGGTTTAATCCATCACCGTTCTTTAGCCCACTCTGCCACCCCAGTTCAGACATGGCTATATGCAAATCAGTCTGACCCTGTGCCTCATGGGCACAGTCCAGCCCGAACTGCCAAGCCATGTCTTCCCTGGACCGGAAACAAGCTTCCGAGGACCCTGTGTGGGAAGGGTATGCCCAGACGTGGGTCCCGTGCTCACTAGGGCACTGGAGTCAAGCTATCCTGGCTGATGACGGCTAATAGCCAGAAACCGGTCCTAGGATGCTTCATTCCAGTCCAGGGAAGACATGGCTTGGCAGTTCGGGCTGGACTGTTCCCATGAGGCACAGGGTCAAGACGGATTTGCATATGGCCATGTCTGAACTGGGGTGGCTTGGTGAGCAAAATCATGATGGATTAAACCCAGATCTGTGACTGGGGGTGAATGTTTTGCCATTGTGTAACATTCCGTCCATCATCTTGTGTGTTTTGCTGTTCACCCTATGTGGGAAGGGTATGCCCAGACGTGGGTCCCGTGCTCACTAGGCCACTGGAGTCAAGCTATCCTGGCTGATGACGGCTGATAGCCAGAAACTGGTCCTAGGATGCTTTATTCCAGTCCAGGGAAGACATGGCTTGGCAGTTCGGGCTGGACTGTTCCCATGAGGCACAGGGTCAAGACTGATTTGCATATGGCCATGTCTGAACCGGGGTGGCTTGGTGAGCAAAATAATGATAGATTATACCCAGATCTGTGACTGGGGTTGAATGTTTTGCCATTGTGCAACATTCCGTCCATCATCTTGTGTGTTTTGCTGTTCACCCTATGTGGGAAGGGGATGCCCAGACGTGGATCCCGTGCTCACTAGGCCACTGGAGTCAAGCTATCCTGGCTGATGACGGCTGATAGCCAGAAACCGGTCCTAGGATGCTTGATTCCAGTCCAGGGAAGACATGGCTTGGCAGTTCGGGCTGGACTGTTCCCATGAGGCACAGGGTCAAGACCGATTTAGATATGACCATGTCTGAACTGGGGTGGCTTTGTGAGCAAAATAATGATGGATTAAACCCAGATCTGTGACTGGGGGTGAATGTTTTGCCATTGTGCAACATTCCGTCCATCATCTTGTGTGTTTTGCTGTTCACCCTATGTGGGAAGGGTATGCCCAGACGTGGGTCCCGTGCTCACTAGGCCACTGGAGTCAAGCTATCCTGGCTGATGATGGCTGATAGCCAGAAACCGGTCCTAGGATGCTTGATTCCAGTCCAGGGAAGACATGGCTTGGCAGTTCGGGCTGGACTGTACCCATGAGGCACAGGGTCAAGACTGATTTGCATATGGCCATGTCTGAACTGGGGTGGCTTGGTGGGCAAAATAATGACGGATTAAACCCAGATCTGTGACTGGGGGTGAATGTTTTGCCATTGTGCAACATTCCGTCCATCATCTTGTGTGTTTTGCTGTTCACCCTATGTGGGAAGGGTATGCCCAGATGTGGGTCCCATGCTCACTTGGCCACTGGAGTCAAGCTATCCTGGCTGATGACGGCTGATAGCCAGAAACCCGTCTTAGGATGCTTGATTCCAGTCCAGGGAAGACATGGCTTGGCAGTTCGGGCTGGACCGTTCCCATGAGGCACAGGGTCAAGACTGATTTGCATATGGCCATGTCTGAACAGTGGTGGCTTGGTGAGCAAAATAATAATGGATTAAACCCAGATCTGTGACTGGGGGTGATTGTTTTGCCATTGTGCAACATTCCGTCCATCATCTTGTGTGTTTTGCTGTTCACCCTATGTGGGAAGGGTATGCCCAGACGTGGGTCCCGTGCTCACTAGGCCACTGGAGTCAAGCTATCCTGGCTGATGACGGCTGATAGCCAGAAACCGGTCCTAGGATGCTTGATTCCAGTCCAGGAAAGACATGGCTTGGCAGTTCGGGCTGGACTGTTCCCATGAGGCACAGGGTCAAGACTGATTTGCATATGGCCATGTCTGAACTGGGGTGGCTTGGTGAGCAAAATAATGATGGATTAAACCCAGATCTGTGACTGGGGGTGAATGTTTTGCCATTGTGCAACATTCCCTCCATCATCTTGTGTGTTTTGCTGTTCACCAAAGGAAAGGCGGACCTCTCAGAAGGTCAAGTTTGTAAGTAGCCTAGCAAGTCGTTTTTGGCCACTATAGGTGTGGCGGGGTATACTCAGACATGAGTCCCTTTCTCACTGCACCATCAGGATTCAAGCAAGCCGGGCCGAAGAAGTCTGAAATGCCAGAAACCGGTCCCCGGTAGCTTGTCTCCTTTCTGGTGAAGAATTGGCTTGGTAGTTTAGTCTGCCCTGTTCCCATGATGCACTGGGCCAGGGACAGACTGATTTGCATATAGCCAGGTTCTGAGCTGGGATGGTGCAGTGAGATAAATAACGGTGATGGATCAAGCCCTGATCTTTGGACTTGGTAAGAGTGGTCTGCTTAATTCAGACACTCTGTTCATCACCACCCCCTTTTCTAAATCGTTTTTGGCCACTATAGGTGTGGCAGGGTATACTCAGACATGAGTCCCTTTCTCACTGCACCATCAGGATTCAAGCAAGCCGGGCCGAAGAAGGCTGAAATGCCAGAAACCGGTCCCCGGTAGCTTGTCTCCTTTCTGGTGAAGAATTGGCTTGGTAGTTTAGTCTGCCCTGTTCCCATGATGCACTGGGCCAGGGACAGACTGATTTGCATATAGCCAGGTTCTGAGCTGGGATGGTGCAGTGAGATAATTAACGGTGATGGATCAAGCCCTGATCTTTGGACTGGGTAAGAGTGGTCTGCTTAATTCAGACACTCTGTTCATCACCACCCCCTTTTCTAAATCGTTTTTGGCCACTATAGGTGTGGCAGGGTATACTCAGACATGAGTCCCTTTCTCACTGTACCATCAGGATTCAAGCAAGCCGGGCCGAAGAAGGCTGAAATGCCAGAAACCGGTCCCCGGTAGCTTGTCTCCTTTCTGGTGAAGAATTGGCTTGGTAGTTTAGCCTGCCCTGTTCCCATGATGCACTGGGCCAGGGACAGACTGATTTGCATATAGCCAGGTTCTGAGCTGGGATGGTGCAGTGAGATAAATAACGGTGATGGATCAAGCCCTGATCTTTGGACTGGGTAAGAGTGGTTTGCTTAATTCAGACACTCTGTTCATCACCACCCCCTTTTCTAAATCGTTTTTGGCCACTATAGGTGTGGCAGGGTATACTCAGACATGAGTCCTTTTCTCACTGCACCATCAGGATTCAAGCAAGCCGGGCCGAAGAAGGCTGAAATGCCAGAAACCGGTCCCCGGTAGCTTGTCTCCTTTCTGGTGAAGAATTGGCTTGGTAGTTTAGTCTGCCCTGTTCCCATGATGCACTGGGCCAGGGACAGACTGATTTGCACATAGCCAGGTTCTGAGCTGGGATGGTGCAGTGAGATAAATAACGGTGATGGATCAAGCCCTGATCCTTGGACTGGGTAAGAGTGGTCTGCTTAATTCAGACACTCTGTTCATCACCACCCCCTTTTCTAAATCGTTTTTGGCCACTATAGGTGTGGCAGGGTATACTCAGACATGAGTCCCTTTCTCACTGCACCATCAGGATTCAAGCAAGCCGGGCCGAAGAAGGCTGAAATGCCAGAAACCGGTCCCCGGTAGCTTGTCTCCTTTCTGGTGAAGAATTGGCTAGGTAGTTTAGTCTGCCCTGTTCCCATGATGCACTGGGCCAGGGACAGACTGATTTGCATATAGCCAGGTTCTGAGCTGGGATGGTGCAGTGAGATAAATAACGGTGATGGATCAAGCCCTGATCTTTGGACTGGGTAAGAGTGGTCTGCTTAATTCAGACACTCTGTTCATCACCACCCCCTTTTCTAAATAGCCTGTGGCGTGGCTGGGCAGCAATCACCAGGTCAGGCCACGCTGCAGCAAAGTACAGGTGGCTGCCTCGCCGGGCCAAAGGTCCTCCAGGGGCATGAGCAGGTCACTGTGCTGAAGAGCGTCCATAGACCCCACACAACACCGTTCCCTCAAATGGTTTGCAGGGTGGTCAAACAGCAACAGCCAGATAACAGCAGGTTGCACAGGCCTCGGCCCACAGACCTCAATCCTGCCAGCAATTGTCAGCGGCAAAGAGGGAGCAACTTTAAGGTGTGCGCTCCACTGAGAAGCTTCTCTGGTAAAATGCTGCTATTCCTCTCCCCCGCAAATCCGGCTTCAGTCTGGTGTGCGGTATCGGGTCCACACACGGCTAAACCACAGCGAAATTGCGGAGCAGGTCAGTGTCCTAGGGCTGCTGGCGCTCACCACTCTCAGTCGATGGTGACACACAGCACGGCAACCCTGGAACTCCGGATCAAGGCTTCTGTAAAACTGCAGTGCCTCAGTCGGCCACCTTCAAGTTCAACACGGCTCACTCACTCCTCTCTTTGACTTCCTCAGGCCCGGCAGTATTAAAATTTCAATATGGCCTGCGGGCAGCTGGCGGCAGCATGGACTGTCAGGCAGGGGCTAGAAATAATTGAATTAATGGGTGCCTCTCTTCGACTTATAAAAATTAAATAAAAAGACTTGTCTCAGTTCTGGAATGCTCTTCTCGACCTGTGCTCATGGGTCACGCACACGCACGTTTTATTACTCGAGCCACTATGCGCATGTCACCACCAGCGCGGCAGTAGAGACATCTATGCGCTGCGCGCGCAACTCTCACCCTATTGAATGGTGCACAGTTTTATTATTTATGGATTTTTGCAGGAGTAAATCCACTCAACTCCATGATTGTTGTGCTTTTTTTTTTACCCCCACACGAGTGAGGAAAGATGCAGAGTAGTGACTGACTACTCTTAGTGAACTTCTCTGATTTTTAATTCTAACGTGACGCAGCGGCTGGACCAAAAATCGGCCCCCAGCAAGAAAACCGACCCCGGCCAAATAAACCGGCCCCCACCCCTGGCAGCCTACCGTGGGATTGCCCAGTGCCCGGCATTGTCAGTCCGGCCCTGCATGGAAAACATGTTGTGTGCAGCACACTGACATTGTACTAAGGCCCAAATTTATCAAGTATTTGCATTGTCCTTGCGTAATGGAAGGCAACTCCAGAGCACTGAAACAGCTTCAGTAATATTTTCAAAAGCCATGCATGGAATGATCTGTGTCTCCTTGTATGGCTTTGTAAAGAAATGCAACCCAATGCAGTGACTTGTGCTGCTTTACACTAGATTTCAAGCTGGGAGGTGTTCTGTTGAAGGAGCATGGTCATTCCGTGGAGACAGTTGTGGGGATCTATGGAGCACTGGTGAGGAAACTGAGGCAAAAGAAATGACTCACTTTTGAGGGCCCAGTAGTTGCCTGTTGAAAGAGGGAAGAGGGTGCAGAAAGAGGTAAGAGAGGTGTACAAAGAAGCAAGAGATTTGCAGAATGAAGCATGAACAGTGCAGAAAGAACCAACAGAGGTGGAGAAAGAGGCAAGAAGGATGCAAAAAGAGGCAAAAGAAGTGTAGAAAGAAGCAAAAGAGGTGCAGAAAGAGGCAATAGAGATGCACAAAGAGGGAAGAAGGGTACACAAAGCGGCATGAAGGATGTAGAAAGAGGCAAGAGAGGTGCAGAAAGAAACAAGATTAGTGTAGAAAGAAGCTACAGAGGTGCAGAAAGAGGCAATAGGGGTACCGAAGGAGGCAAGAGAAGTGCAAAAAGAAGCAACAGGGGTGCAGAAAGAAGCAAGAGAGGTGTGAAAAAAATAAGAAAAGTATAGAAAGAACCAATGGAGGTACAGATACTGAGGTTCCGTGACGATTTGAACCCGTGTTTTCAAGTTTGTCGGAAATACATAATATTAGTATCAGCGAACCGCAAATGATCCATTTAGCATATCCTGGTGTTTTCGCTACGATACGAGCAAGAGCACTCCTGTTATGAACACATTTCTGATCTACCCATGGCATCCATCTTAGATCATGGCAGCCATCTTGTGTTTCTTGCCCTCACATATGCAATAACCTCTGATCACTTCATTTCGATTAAGGACACGTAGCCTTAGCCGGAGATTCACCTCTTTCATGACACGTACACCTTAAACCAGATCACGCTGAAGCTGCATGACTCGACAAAGGCTGCCTCCTCTGCCCGAGGCCAGCCCACCTGAACTGGTTTTCCTGTCCATTGTCCTGATCATGATTAGGCGGCCGAAGCTGGTAGCCTTGCCCATTTACAACCCACAAACATCTCTTATCCCGTTTTTCTATCTTCTGCACCTGGCTCTGCTCCTTTCCTTCTGGGCCTTTATTAGGGGGAGGTAACGAACTTTACGATGAGGCGGTCCGGCACTTGAATGCAATATTGACAAGGGATTGTGATGGACTAGTGAGAACCCCTCTTCGTGATGTTTGGCATCAGATATTATCGACATTTCCTGTGTAACGCCAAATATTTATTGTTTAAGACACAAAGGTTTGGGAATGTACTGACATGTGAAATATTTGCCTGAAGCACAATTTTTGGTATATAAGGAGCAACCCTCAATGTACAAAGCGAACAGTCTCCTAGTCTCTGCCCGTGTGTAGATTCTGTGATTTCTGTGTCCCTGCAGTAATAAACCTTTGGTCTTTGACGCCACCATCGAGAAGCCCGTGTTTCTGTTCATTTGCGCACCAAGGCAGGTGGAACTCCGGGGTCTTTGGGTGTTGTTCCCTGACACCTCTGGACGGAACCAAAAAAGTCCAGAACTCCAATTGGCGCCCAACGTGGGGCGACGTCATTCGGTACCGGTCCAAAAGCCCGAAGAGTTCGAGGAGCTTCGTGTGAAGATTCCTGAGGGAGGCACCCTCTTCATCGATCCCGGCATATCGCAAAAGTGGCCCTGAAGTTCTCTTCCACGAGGGTTCCCGTTCAGGACGGCTGCAGTGGGCCGTTGCCTTGACCGTCGCCCTGTCTTGGACCCGAGGTGCAGCCTTAGTACAGCGAAACGTGACGGGTTTCTCCTTGGTGACGTCTTCAGTGCCTCAGTTAAGTATTTAGTGATAGCTAGCTGGTTACTTTGTGAGGATTGTTAAAAATCCTTGATCGGTTCTTGGTTTGGTTTGGTTTCGTAAGATTATCACTAGTTGTTCTGATTACGATAATCTATTTGGTTCAGTTTGGGTATCGATACATTAGTTTGGTTTTGGTAGGCCTAAGTTCTTGGTTCAAGTGCACATATCTGTTTCGTGTTTTGTTTGTTTTGTGTTCCAGACTGGAAATGGTAAGTCGGAAAATGTTGTCTTGTTTCGGTTGCAACCACGACTCACGATTGGAGGATTCTTGTCTGGTTCCTCCAATTGGGACTCCCCTTTATGACCTATATTGCAAATTTGGAGTGGGTCCTATATCCTATAACGAGGTGTGGGTCCGTTACTGTAAGAAGGATGGTGTCCTTAGTTGGCCACTACATGGTAGTTTTGAACCCGAGATCCTTGATAATTTAGAAGCGAAATTATTTAGTAAGAAAGCCCGGCCGGCAATGTTTGATTCTTTCCGTTACTGGCGAAAAGAATCTAAACAGAGAGAAATGAAAAGGTTGAAGAAAGAACAAAAAGAGCAAGAAGAGTTAACTCTAGAGCAAGCAACTAAACAACTGCAAGATAATGAGTGCGAAAAGGCTATAGATGTAGCAATTAGAGAGCATAATTTAGCGATTGACAAGTGCTACCCTGCCTTGCCATCGAAAACAGCTAAGATACTGGAGGATCCCGAAAACGATCCTCTGTTGTCTTATCTGTTACGTTCACCTCCACCGTACGCACAAGGTGCTGCGGCTCAACTTGTACCGAATGTTCAATTACCGGTTGCTGGACAACCTGGTGTTCTTGTTCCTCAGAATCTAGTTCCTGTACCTCCTGTGGTTAATGTGAATGTTCCTACGGCTCCTCCTCTTCCTGGGTTGCCGACTTCTATACCTGTATCTGTCTCGCTTACACCTACTACTTCACAAACTATTTTCATCGATACTCCTACTGCTTCGCAATCTGTTCCTACCTCTACTGTGTTCTCTACGTCTGCAAGTGTATTAACTCCACTTTCTGTACGTCGAAAAATAACTGATTCTGTTGCTAATATTCTGTCTCCTCTATATAAATCCTTAATTAAGACTCCTACTTCTGATTCAGTTCAGAGACGTAGTCAGCTACCAAGTACTGAAGAACGGGGAGTTTTAGATTCCACGGCTCTCAGATGGATTACGAAAGTTAGAAGATATAATACGAGAGATGTATTAGATACGTTTATGCAGTGGAAGGAACCAACGCAACGATACGTCTTTGATGAGATGTGCTCGTTGTTACGTGAGGAAATAGAGGAAGATGATGTTGAATCAGACTTGGAGGATTTAATTAAGGTGCAAAAAGAGTTTGCTGCAGGAATGATAGTGGGTGATAATATAAAAGAAGCGATGGAACTTATTTTGAGTTTTAGGAATGATCCATCTCTTCGTTCGCCGAGAGATTTAGAGAAAGGTAAAATGAAGCTAAGTCGCCAATATCCTATGAGGGAGGTTCCTCCAATTTGGCGCGAAGCTGTGCAAGCTGATGCGGTTGCGGGTATTGCAGCTGCTCCAGCACAGTTCCAACGAGTGTGGATACACATTCCATGGAAGCGAGCTGAAGTACTAGCAGTGAAACAGGCCTTACCAGATCCGCGTAAGAATCCAGCCGGATATTACAAGGAATTGACACAGACAGTTGAAGCTTGTATAATGAATTTGGCAGACATTGACATGTTATTTGGCAATGTAGTTCCACAACCAGTGTGGGCTAAAATTCGTAGAGAGGATCATCAAGCAGCTTTAGGTGGTGATTGGGCAGCTATCACTGCAGCAGATGGTCAGCAAACGGGTGGTGCAAAACCCGAACCCCTAATTGCTAATCTTCCAGGTAGAATAATTGACTTAATGAAGACTCTGATGCCTGCGTTGCGTGTTAATTGGGATAAATTATCCGCATGCAAGCAAAAGAAAGATGAAAGTGTCTCCGACTTCTTCACGAGGTTTGAAGAGACTTTTGTAGACCATAGTGGTCAGGATATGAGCACTGAAGGAGGACAGAGATTGTTTGTCGATAAATTTGTGCATAATTTGTTACCTGAATTATGCAATAAATTAAAGGATTCAGAGAGTGCGTGGGCTGTTTCCACAACTGCGCAAATACTTGCGACTGCGCAGTACTACGAAAATAGGGATAAAGAGGAAAAGGAGAAATCAGAGAAGAAAACGAAAGATTTAAAGACTAAAGTTCTTTTACAGCAGGCGTATCCGCCTCGCACGAACCAGACTAATATGCAACAGAATTCGTATCAGAGGACAGATTATAGTTCAACCAGGCCTCAATATCAGTGGAATCAGTGTGCGTACTGTAAGAAAGAGGGTCACTACAAGAATGAATGTCCGATTCTAGCGCAAAATAATGCAGCAGCAGCTCAGAGAGGTCGTGGTGGTTTTGCGCAGAATTCTAGAGGTCGAGGGCGAGGTGCTATGCCTCCGCAAACAAATGATCGTCCCTCTAATCACTTTGATCAACGAAACGTACAGTCAGCTCAACAGAATAGATCTCAGCAATATCTTGTTGAGGATTATTGTGAAGTTGATGAGGGATTCCAGCAAAATGGGTACTAGGACAGCCATGGACAGAGAGAGGGAGTGGTATCAGTTCCAGTGGATCAGAGTGGGCCTTATGTCGCAGTAGCAACATCAGGTGTAGTCGAACCGTTTCTGTTGGATACTGGTGCCGCAAAAAGTTCTATAATTCATGCGAAACTCCCTGGCGCACCTTTGTCTGGCTCAACAAATGTTTCCGTAGGTTTTTCAGGCGCCCCTGTTTACAACCCGATATCTAATCCTTTGTCTATTTCTGTTGGACCATGCCAATTGAAAGCACCCTTGATTTTGACGACAGGTTGTAATGAAAACCTGCTTGGTTTAGATTTGTTAAAACGACTATATGCGACATTGTACTGTTCTCCGGAAGGAGTACAGCTTACTTTGGGTAAAAGACTCACTTCTCCGATGTACTTGTCAATGGACGCACTCCCGCCAGAGCTGCGCTCACTCCCTAATTCTCTTTGGGCGACTGGTCCTAATGATGTAGGCCTCTTAGAAATACCACCGTATGTAGTAACTTTGAAAGCAAATGTAAAATTTCCTAGAATTCCCCAATATAAAATATCGAGTGAAGGAGAACGTGCACTTTTATTGATTGTGCAAGATTTGATTAAGAAAGGTGTGGTTGAAGAAACTCGAGGAAATGTTTGTAATAGTCCTGTATTGCCAATTCTGAAACGAACTGATCCTACGAAGCCTCCAGTATATAGGTTTGTCATAGACCTTAGAGAAGTTAATAAGATTGTGGTTCCGCAGTTTCCTGTGGTTCCAGACATTACTGCCTTGTTAACATTGATTCCTGCTACAGCCAATTGGTTCTCAGTCATCGACTTGAAGAATGCCTTTTTCAGCATTCCGATAGCCGAGGAAAGTAGGGATATTTTTGGCTTCTGTCTAGGAGGTCGAAGCTTCAGATTTAAACGCGCTCCACAAGGCTACTGTGAGAGTCCATCTATTTACAGTCAAGCATTAAAAAGTCAGCTAGATTCTTTTGTCCTTCCTCCAGGTTCTGCCCTAGTACAGTACGTAGATGATCTTTTAGTGGCTGCCGATGACAAGGAAACTTGCAAAGCAGCTACAGTATCGTTGTTGCATCATTTGTCTGATTTGAATCACAAAGTATCACCTTCCAAGATGCAATACTGCTGCCAAGAAGTGACCTACCTAGGTCATCTCTTGTCAAAGGAGGGAAGGAAGTTGACCCCAGAAAGAATAAAAGCAATTACGCAAATGAGTGTTCCGCGCACACAGAGAGAAGTACGTGCCTTTTTAGGTATTACCTCCTACTGTAGGCAGTGGATTCCAAATTTTTCTCTTTTAGCGAAACCATTGGTAGCTTTGACTGGGAAAAATGTTCCGAGTCCGGTGCCATGGTCTGATGAATGTCAAGAGAGTTTTTCTGAATTACGAAAAGCCCTGTGTTCAGCTCCTGTATTGGGTACACCTGATTACAGTAAACCATTCACGCTCTACGTTCACGAGAGAGAAGGTTGCGCGTTGAGTGTCCTGACACAGAAGTTTGGTGATAAACAACGCCCTTGTGCGTATTTCTCATCAACATTAGATCCGGTAGCTAGAGCGTTGCCTAGTTGTTTGAGGGCTACAGCGGCAGCTGCGGCTTCCATTCGGCAATCTGCTGGTTTGGTGATGAACAACATACTAGTGGTCATGGTTCCTCATGCAGTGGATACACTCATGAACCGAACGAAGACACAACACCTTACCAGTGCAAGATTATCTGGTTACGAACTAACACTACTAGCGAGTCATATTCAGATCAAAAGGTGTAATGTATTGAATCCAGCAACGCTGTTGCCGACTGATCAAGAGTCGAGTGATCCTGAGCCACATGACTGCTGTTTTAAAACGGAGGAAGAGACAAAAGGACGAATTGACCTTAAAGATACTCCGTTGTCAGATCCAGATGGCACGTTGTATGTTGATGGGTCTTGCTTTAAATTGGAGAATGGTGATGTGACTGCTGCTTACGCGGTGACGACTTTGAAGACGATTGTGGAGACTGCAAGAGTGAGTCAGAATTCTGCCCAAGCTGCAGAATTAATAGCTCTAACGAGAGCATGTGTTTTAGCTGAGGGAAAGAGAGTGAATGTGTTCACAGATAGTCAGTACGCATTTGGCGTGGCCCATAGTTTTGGCCGGTTGTGGAGAGAAAGAGGTTTCATTACGTCCCATGGGACTAAGATTCAACATGGTCAGCTGGTTAACGACTTGTTGGAATCTCTAACCTTGCCAACTGAAGTTGCAATTGTAAAGTGCAGTGCTCATAAAGCAATCACGGATGATGTTGGACGTGGGAATGCTTTTGCTGATGAAATTGCTAAACAGACAGCTAGAGATGTGATGAGTAGAATGTATGTTGCAACGTCTGCAAGATGGATCGCTGAGTCTGGGATGTGTGAAGATACAATGGAAAGTGTGAAAGAGATTCAGAGAGAAGCAACTGAGGAAGAGAAACGTGTATGGAGAGAGGGTACGGGCAAGTTGGACTCGAATGGATGTTGGATTGATTTGACAGAGCAGCAACGTTGGATGTTGCCGGATGCGTATGTGCTTGCAGTTGTGACAATGGCGCACGGAGTAGCGCATATAAGTTCTAAAGGTATCTGTAAGATGTTGGCTCCGGTCTGGAAGAATGATGGGATCAGTAAGTGTGCAGAGAGAGTGGTGAAAAATTGTATGGTGTGCTTGATGCATAACCCTGGCAAGGGAACTCCAACTCCAGCTGGTCATTTCGCTCCTCCTTCCTGTCCCTTTGAAGTGATTCAGTTAGATTTCATTCACATGGAACGCTGTAATAATTTGAAATACGTCTTGGTGGTGGTTTGTGCTTTTTCCAGGTGGATAGAAGCATACCCACTGAAGGACAATACTGCCTTATCAACTGCCAAAATTCTTCTCAAAGAATATTTCCCTAGATTCGGTATGCCACGGATTGTATGGTCAGATAACGGAAGTGAGTTTATAGGGAAAGTTATGCAGAGTGTATGTGCGGGCCTAGGTTTGAAACAAAAATTTCATAGTGCGAACCATCCCCAGTCAGCTGGTCTAGTGGAGGGTTATAATGGCACCCTCAAGCTGAAGATAGCTAAGATACAAGCATCCACAGGTTTGGCTTGGCCAGACGCACTTCCTTTGGCTCTGTTATCCACAAGAGCGACTGTACATTCTCGAGTGGGGCTTAGCCCTTACGAGATTGTATTTGGTCGTCCTGCCAATATTTGGGGGGTGCCAAGACCAAGGGAGTTCAGACAGTTGGAGTATCCTATGTTGATAGACTACCTTTACGACTTGACTGCTAAATTGAGTCTTATTCATCAACAGGTTTTCGATGCACTACCAAAGCCTCCGGAGAGTCCAGGGCATCAACTGAAACCCGGCGACCAAGTGGTGGTCAGAAATTTTTCGAGGACAAAGAATCTTCAGCCCCGCTACGTCGGCCCCTTCCAGGTCCTACTGACAACGAGGACAGCAGTCCGTGTAGCTGGCCGTAAACATTGGGTACACGCGTCACATGTAAAGCGTGTACCCTTGCCGCTACCTTACGACGACTGGGTGAAAAAGGGAATTGGTGCCTCCGAAACTGACAGCACGCCAAAGTTTATTCCTTTCAGCGATGCCAAATTGATTACTGATACTCCAAAATCTGACTCTTCTCCTGAAAAGACTCTTTTGAACACTGAACATTTGTCTCCAGCATCAGAAGACACTTTGCTATCTGCGAACTTAAACACTACAACAGCTGCTAATGATACACTATTTTCCGATCAGACGATACCTGCGAAACAGAAATACAATTTGAGAAAACGCAAAACGGACAAATAAAGCAGGCAACTGCATATTGTGATTTTTTTATATATTGAACATTTGATATTGAACATTTGCCTTCAGCCAGGAAGTTTGCTATTGTTTGTTTTTTTTAATTGCCTTGCCGTCTGGGTAGCCGTAGGGTCGTGGCTGTGTGCCTAGTTTGAATTTGCAGGGGTCTGACACAAGGTCGATCTTTCTGTTAGTTCTGGGAACTCCCAGGGCTGGCAGAGGCATTTTCATCTACGTACACATCATCAGTGGTCGCGAGCGGATTGTAGAAGATGGAGCTTCCTGCGCTGCAACGAGAAAATGTGATTTATGTTCGCAGAAACAGACTGTACAAAATTCTTCGTAACAAATGCTTTTTGATGCAATGTGCCGTTACATTTTTGATTATTTTAGCAACATTGATGGGTGGAATCGTCTTTAGTATAAATCTGATTTTTGTGCCAGTTACTACAGTACCTCCCCTTGATCCTGTTACGTCTACTGTTTCTTCTATACACTCTTTTCACTCGTTTCCTGAACATGAGCAAGCCCGACGTACAGAGTTCATTAACAACACTTTTGTACAGCTCTTGCACCAACACCAACTGGTAGTTAACACTACAGACTGCTGGGTGTGTGGCTTGATACCCCACACTATGGAAAAAGGTATTCCCTATCTGGTTTTGCCTTTCAGCTACAATGGATCATTTCAGGCCCTTCAAACCATCTTTGCTTATGCCCTTGAGACCTATCCTCCACGTCCACCACGTTCCACTAGATATAACTCTGCCAACAAAGCTTTAGTCCAGGGAATTATTGACATGATCAAGGATGTCAATAATACTCCATCATACCCTAGAGACGAACTACGAGTGTATTTGAGTTGGAATACTTCAGAGTATCGCCTTAGTTTAGGAGAAAGCAAGCGTAAAAGCTCAACTCCAATCTGGGTCGTACCTCACCGAGGTCAGGTCTGTTTGCAAGGTAATGGGAGAAATCCGAGAGCTCAGCTAGGGAGGAGTGAGTGCGTTGAGACTTATGTGTTTCCGGCTAACTCTTCCCCTGCCTTCCTTACTGCTAGGGGTACCTATTTCATTTGTCGAGACCGAGCTTATACATGGTTGCCTGCAGACTTTTCAGGTTCATGCTATATTGCTCGATTGTTGCCTCCAACATACACTGCTTCATCTGATTACCACAGAACCAGAGTAGCGAGAGGTGTCTTCAGCAAGGAAGATACTGCTGGTCAGGAAGCTGGAGACTTCTTCAAAGGCTTCCTTCCGTTCTGGGGGCCTATGGCCAATAGTAGAAACATACGTCAGCTAACACGGGTAGTTGAATCTACTATTACCGAAACTGCTGGTGCCCTTAGCAACCTGACAGCTGAGCTTCAAGCGGACAGACTCATGACGTTGCAAAACCGTATGGTTTTAGACGTTATCCTTGCAGACCGAGGTGGGGTATGCAGAATGATCCAATCGAGCTGCTGTGTCTTTATTCCTAATAATGCTCCAACAGTCTATGAGGCGATCTCTAAGCTACACAAGATTTCCGACTCTATACATGTAGACAAGGGAAACTGGTCCTTTATGGAGTGGGTTTGGACTCTGATCTCAGCGTGGGGATGGAAGGTTCTTATGGTCATTGGTGTCATCTTAGTATTCCTCTTCTCATGCTGCCTGATTATCCAGTGTGGTCCAGCCCTGTGTGGCCTTTGTGCTGCAACCTGTTTTAGGAAACCACCTGCGTTTGGAGAAAAGGCACGAGAAAGGATGATGATACAACAACATGTCACTGACCTGATGAGCATAGAACTAGATTCTGACATAGACTGAGTAATTGCCTATGTAAGGGCAAAAGGAGGGTCTGAGGTTCCGTGACGATTTGAACCCGTGTTTTCAAGTTTGTCGGAAATACATAATATTAGTATCAGCGAACCGCAAATGATCCATTTAGCATATCCTGGTGTTTTCGCTACGATACGAGCAAGAGCACTCCTGTTATGAACACATTTCTGATCTACCCATGGCATCCATCTTAGATCATGGCAGCCATCTTGTGTTTCTTGCCCTCACATATGCAATAACCTCTGATCACTTCATTTCGATTAAGGACACGTAGCCTTAGCCGGAGATTCACCTCTTTCATGACACGTACACCTTAAACCAGATCACGCTGAAGCTGCATGACTCGACAAAGGCTGCCTCCTCTGCCCGAGGCCAGCCCACCTGAACTGGTTTTCCTGTCCATTGTCCTGATCATGATTAGGCGGCCGAAGCTGGTAGCCTTGCCCATTTACAACCCACAAACATCTCTTATCCCGTTTTTCTATCTTCTGCACCTGGCTCTGCTCCTTTCCTTCTGGGCCTTTATTAGGGGGAGGTAACGAACTTTACGATGAGGCGGTCCGGCACTTGAATGCAATATTGACAAGGGATTGTGATGGACTAGTGAGAACCCCTCTTCGTGATGTTTGGCATCAGATATTATCGACAGTTCCTGTGTAACGCCAAATATTTATTGTTTAAGACACAAAGGTTTGGGAATGTACTGACATGTGAAATATTTGCCTGAAGCACAATTTTTGGTATATAAGGAGCAACCCTCAATGTACAAAGCGAACAGTCTCCTAGTCTCTGCCCGTGTGTAGATTCTGTGATTTCTGTGTCCCTGCAGTAATAAACCTTTGGTCTTTGACGCCACCATCGAGAAGCCCGTGTTTCTGTTCATTTGCGCACCAAGGCAGGTGGAACTCCGGGGTCTTTGGGTGTTGTTCCCTGACACCTCTGGACGGAACCAAAAAAGTCCAGAACTCCAATACAGACAATAGGGGTGAATAAATAGGCAACAGACCTGCAGAAAGAGGGAACAGGGGTACTGAGAGAGGCAAAAGATGGGCATAAAGAGGGAAGATGGGTGCAGAAAGGGGCAAGAGGGGTGCAGAAATGTGCAAGAGAAGTACAAAAAGCAGCAATAGAGGTGCAGAAGGAGGTAGGAGAACTGCAGAAAGAGGCAAGAGAGTTACAGAAATAGGCAAAAGAGGTACAGAAACAGGGAACAGGGGAGAAGAAAGAGGCAAGAGAAATGGAGAACGAGGGAAAAAAAGGTGAAGAAACAGGCAAGAGGGGTGCAGAAAGAAGCAAAAAAGGTACAGAAAGAAGGAGGAGAAGTGCAGAAAGAAGCAACAAAGGTTTAGGAAGAGGCAAAGGGGGTGCAGAAAGAGGCAAATGCAGTGCCGAAAGAAGCAACAGAAGTACAGAAAGAGGAAAGAGAAGTGCAGAAAGACGCAAGAGAGGAGCAGAAACAGGCAGGAGAGGTGCAGAAAGAGGGAAGAGAGATACAGAAAGTCGCAGGAGGGGGTCTAGAAAGAGAGGTACAGGAACAAGTAAGAGAAGTACAGTGAAAGGCAAGAGAAGTGGTGAAAGAAGAAACAGAGGAGTAGAAAGAAGTAGGACAAGTGATGAAAGAGACAAGAGAGTTGCAAGAAGAAACAAGAGAGGTGCAGCAAGCAAAAAAGCAAGAGAAGTGCAGAAAGATGCAAGAGAGTTGCAGAAAGAGGCACTTGAGGTGCAGACATGGGCAAACGTGGTGCAGGAAGAGGCAAGACAATTGCAGAAAGAAGCAAGAGAGGTACAGAAGGAGACAAAACACTTGCAGAAAGAGGCAAGAGAGGTACAGAAACAGGTAAGAGAGGTACAGAAAGGGGAAAGAGGGGTGCAGAAAGAGGCAAAGGGATGCCGAAAGAAGCAAGAGAGGTGTGGCAAAAAGCAAGAAAAGTGCAGAAAGAACCAATGGAGGTACAGATAGAGACAAGAAAGGTGCAGAAAGAGGCAAGAGAACTGCAGAAAGAGGAAATAGAGTTGCAGAAACAGGTAAAAGATTCACAGAAAGAGGGAACAGGGGTGCAGACAGAGGCAAGAGAGGTACAGAAAGAGGAAAGAATGGTGCAGAAAGAGGCAAGCGCAGTGCAGAAATGTGCAAGAGAGGTACAGAAAGAGGCAGGAGAGGTGTAGAAAGAGGGAAGAGGGGTATAGAAAGAGGCAAGAGAACTGCAGAAAGAAGCAAGAGAGACACAGCTAGAAGCAAGAGAAGTGCATAAAGAAGCAATAGGGGTACAGAAGGAGGCAGGAGAAGTGCAGAAAAAAGCAACTGAGGTGCAGAAAGAAGCAAGAGAGGTGTGGAAAAAAGCAATAAAAGTGCAGAAAGAACCAACAGAGATACAGATAGAGACAAGAGGGGTGCAGAAAGAGGCAAGAGAACTGCATAAAGAGGGAACGGTGGTACAGAGAGAGTCAAGGGGGGTGCAGAAATGTGCAAGAGAGGTACAGAAAGAGGCAAAAGATGCGCATAAAGAGGGAAGAGGGGTGTAGAAAGAGGCAAGCAAGGTGCAGAAAGAAGCAAGAGAGGTACAGAAAAAGCAAGAGAAGTATAGAAAGAAGCAACAGGGGTGCAGAAAGATGCTAGAGTGGTACAGGAAGAGGCAAGCAAAGTACAGAAAGAAGCAATAGATGTCCAGAAGGAGGTAAGAGTACTACAGAAAGAGGCAAGAGAGTATCAGAAACGAGGTGCAGAAAAAAGGGAACAGGGGAGCAGAAAGGGGCAAGAGAAATGCAGAAAGAGGGAAGAAGGATAGAGAAACAGGTTAGAGGGCTGCAGAAAGTAGCAAAAGAGGAGCAGAAAGAAGCACGAGAAGTACAGAAAGGAGCAACACAGGTTCAGAAACATGCAAGAGAAATGCAGAAAGAAGCAACAGAAGTACAGAAAGAGGAAAGAGAAGTGCAGAAAGAGGCAAGAGAGGTGCAGAAACAGGCATGAGAAGCACAGAGGGAGGGAATAGTGGTACAGAAAGAGGCAAGAGAGGTACAGAAAGAAGTAGAGAGGTACAGAAAGAGGCAAGTGGGGTATAGAACGAAGTAACAGAGGTTCAGAAAGATGCTAGAAAGGTACAGAAAGAGGCAAGAGAAGTGCAGAAACAAGTAAGCGAAGTACAGAGAGAGGCAAGAGAAGTGCTGAAAGAAGCAACAGAGGTGTAGAAAGAAGCAAGTGAGGTGCCGAAACAGGCAAATGGGTGCAGAAAGAGGCAAGAGAAGTGCAGAAAGAAGCAAGTGAGGTGCAGAAAGAGGCAAGTGAGGTGCAGAAAGAGGCAAGTGATGTGCAGAAGGAGGAAAGAGAACTGCAGAAAGAGGCAAGAGAGTTGCAGAAACAGGTAAAAGAGGTACAGAAAGAGGAAAGAGGGGTGCAGAAAAAGGCAAGGAGGTTGTCAGTCAGTAAAGAATTAAGAGAGTTATACACAATTCCTATAGATGGATGATTCTGCCTCAGATTATCTATAATAGGATAATTTATAAAGCCTAATGGGCCGCCACATTTAAGAAGTTGCGTAAATCCCTCCAGTCTAGTTCATATTGTGCCTTAAGGGTTTCAAGGAAATTATATTGGAAAAAGAATAGAAATCTCCGAGTTTGGACAGTCCTTTATCTGACCATCTCTTGATTATTGAGTCTCTAAAAAGTTCGGACAGATTAAAGTTGTTATAAATCATGGTGTAATATTTAAAGCGGTCCAATCCTAGAAGTTTCCGTACTGTTTTCATGGTTTTATATCCCGCAGCCAGCGTCTTATAGCGTACCTTTTTGTAATGAGAATCATTCAAAAACTTTCAGGCCCATCCCCAAGCATCTTTGCTCATTATGAGTTCAATAGGTGTGGGTATGTTTCCTAGGAGGTCGTCGAATGGCTTGTCAGAAAAACAAGTGTGATTATGCAAAAGGGTAGTTACACAATAATAAAGTCTGATATTTGGGAGAGCCAGTTCACCCCTATCCTTTGGTAGAGAAAGGAACTTGTATGCTTTTCTGGGTTTTCCATAGGACCAGATAAATCGAGAAAACAGGTCTTTGATCTTTTTTAAATATTCGATACTAAATTCTAGCGGAATTGCCCTTATGAGGTAAAGAAACTTAGGAAAGAAAAGCGTTTTAATTATATTACATCTCCCGATTATTGAAAGATGCAAGTTATGTAATCGCCTCACCTCTGGTTTGATTTTGTCTATCAGGGGGTTGATTTTAGAGTCCACTGACTTTTCAATACTTGCAGTAATGTCTACTCCCAGGTATGTGGCACTTTCCACTTGCCTAGTGTTGTCGCTCATACTGACATTCTTACGGATAATCTGGGTTTTAGCTCGGTTAAGAGAGTACCCAGACAAGAGTCCATATCTCCTTGCCTCTAGTTCGACCTCCACCATAGAGGCATCAGGGTCGGAAGTTACAAGTGCAATGTCATCATACTTCCATTTCCCAGCCTTGAGTGATAATAGAACTAATCCTTTGATTGCCTACCAGAGCTCGTAAGAAGGGGTCGATATATACGGCGAATAGCAAAGGTGAACTAGGACATCCCGGGCGTGTTCCTCAAATTATTCTGAAAGTGTCAGTGAGTGCACCATTTATAAATAATTTCGCAGTGGGTTGAAAATATAATATCTTGAATGCCTGTATAAATTGGTGGCCTATCCCAACCCTCAACAGAGACTCCAGGACACTCTGTCCAAAGCTTTCTCAGCGTCAAGTAGAGTACTATAGGGTTCCCAGAAATATGTGCTGCATCAAAAAGTGAGATGGTTCTCCTGATATGGTCTATGGTACTACGTCCAGGGATGAATCTGTGTTGCCTTGGTGATATAATTTTATGGATTACCCCTGCTAGTCGAACCGCTAGTATTTTGGAATAGATTTTACTGCCTGCATTTATTAGTGTTATAGGGCCGTAAGTAGCGGGATCCAGTGCTGATTTTTTATTTTTTTTAAACAATTATTTTGGCTTGCGACCATGATTCTGGTGGTTCCCCCCCTAAGAAACATGTGTAAACAAGGGAAAATAGCTTCTTTTAATTCTGTAGATAATTTTTTATAGTATTTGGCAGGGATGCTATGTAAACCAGTTGCTTTGGCGTTTATTCCATAAGGTTGTTTCCGTTCACAAATACCAGGACTGGATATGAAAAACAAGATCGAGGGAATGCTCTTAGTGCCAACCCCTTCCCCCTCCCTCTCCCCCACCCTTCCCAATGAAGAAACCCCCCCACCACCTACCACGGAGGCTACCTAGTTCTGAAGGAACCAGGGTGAAGTTATCTCAGCAAGCAGAATCCCATGTCCCCCCTGGTCTACCCCCAGCCCTAACTTATCCTAACCTCACCACTTTATCTGTGTCAGTTCGCCTTATACAATCCCTAATTGGCTACATTGCACCATTAACTCAAGCGCTAAATCTTGAGCTCATAGTTATTTAGTCTCTTCTTGTCTCTGTGATCTCTTGCAAATAGTCTTGAACCTGGATTTTAGAAATAAAGCTACGGGTGACCCCATTAGGAATTTATTTTAGACGTGCTGGGTTCTCTAAATATACGGTAGCCCAGATTTGTTGAAAGGGTGCAAAAAATTGCCTCAGCCTCCATCTTTGCTCAACTGTGGCATGGGCAAAGTCGGGCCTGGTGAAAAAGGTGACCCCATTGAATTCTTTCTTACTTCTGGGTCTTGCTAAGTCAACAAGAGCCTGAAGTAAGAGAAAGTTACCAAAGTAAACTAGAATTGCGCTGGGTATTGAATTTGAGATGGAGGTCAATGATGTCATCAGTGATGTCACTGATCATGTCATAAATGATGTATTATGTGACTTCATCAGCAGTACATTGTGGGGACGAGTTATAATTAGCTCAACTAACTATAACAGCTGGATTTCTCTGTTTTGTATGAGTGAAATGTCCAACTAACTATACTGTCCCTGAAACCTGTGTTTTTTTCAGTGAATTGCTAAGGTTTTTTAAATGCTAATTTCTAACTATGACGTCCCTGAAACCTGTAGTTTTTTCAGTGAATTTCAAAGGTTTTTTAAATGCTAATTTCTAAGTAGAATGTCCCAAAAATACTTGTTCTTAGTTTTTTAATTTTTATAAAAATAATGTAAAATGTTCTCTTTTCTAAAATTGAAAGACATTTTTTTTCAAGAAAAGTGGATTTGTGTACCTGTCTCGGTTGGCGCACGGATCAAAGAATTTTGCTACTATATTGATTAAGCTGTGTAGGATTTGCGTTTGATATGCAACGGGTGCACGAACCTTGGCCGCGTGTAAGATCACATAGGTAGTTCCGGGTGTCGCACCAGGTGGGCGAATCCTTCGCAAATCTTTAAGTTTTAAAAGTATATGTAAATACATTTAATATGTATAATATAGCCAGAGATGATTTAATCTAATTATACAAATCATATATTTGCAACTGAAATAAACATAAATTATTGTTAAATATATTTCCCCAGAATCGCAAAGGGTGAGCGCTGTGACATGCTCGGTGCGCACATTCATGTGACTTCAAAAGAAAGAATTTCATTGGATAAGATGCTTTTCAATCTAGAAGTTAGAGCAACCCACCCACATTTCTCATTCCTTCAACAACATTGCCAGGAGAAACACCTTTTGTGTTTAGTGCTCTTCTTATATATTTTTTGTGTTTTTTAAAACCAAGAAAAATGTCACTTCAAATCTACCAGATGGTATCCTTGGTGAAGAAGATGAGTTGGGGGAACCACTAAATAGAAGAAAGGAGAGCATCGTCTTGGCCTTCTTTACTTTTCCAGATGGAGAAAAGAAGGTCAACGCAAGAAAGGTGACCTGCAGCATTTGCAAGCACATATTATCGCGGAGTTCGATAACAAATTCTCCTATGGTACTTCATCTATGTTGAAGCACCTCCAAAGCATTTATCCTCGTCAGCTAGCATGGGAGCAACAATGACGAGAGCTGGAACAAGAAGCCCAGCAAGGTCATTATAATGCAAAACCTAGTACATGAGCTGGTACCACAACTTCTAGCAGAGGACCTAATAATAGATCAGAGTTTGCTGGTCTTGAACAAAGTGTAAAAAACTTCTTTGTTATGGTGAACAGTCTATCAACGCAATTGTTTTTGCTGCAAGAAGCCATCATTGTTAAAAAAAAATGCAATTAGTTTTTAATTGCAAACACTTACAGAAACGTATTTCAGTTATTTTTGCTGTTTGTTTGTTTAAAAAACACCAAAAAATACAAAAAAGAGTTTTACAAAACACATAAAAATTATAAATCAAAATAAGAAGCAAAAGAAAGGGTTACTGATAGAAGTGCCTATTTGGTTAATAAAAAACAAATTTGTATGTGTTTTATGAAGAAGTTCATGGATAATACCTGGGTGATTACATGGATGCATGGGCAGTGCCTGGATGATTGGAAGAGTGCAAGGATAGTGCCTGGGTGATCGGAAGAGGGCATAGGTAGTACATGTGTGATTGCATGAATGCAAAGGTAATGTCTGGGTGAATAGAGGAGTGAATGGGTAGAGCTTGAGTGATTAGACAAGTGTATACACAGTGTCTGGGTGATTTCCTAAGTGCATGGGTAGTGTCTGGGTGATTGCGTGACTGCAAGAGTGGTGCCTGAGTGATTAAAGGAGTACATGGCTAATGCTGGTGTGATTGCATGAGTCCAGGGGTAATGTCTGAGTGATTGAAGGACAGCATGGGTAATATAATAACTGAGTGCAAGGAAGAGTTCATGGGTAATGCCTGGATGCATGTAGGACTGCATGGATATTCCTGGGTGATTAGGAGAGTGCATGAGTAGTAGCAGAGTGATTGCATGAGTGCAGCAGTAGTATGTGGATGATTGGAACACTGCATTTGTAGTGTTTGGGTGATTGAACGAATGCCACACATGCTTTAGTGCCTGTATGTCTGCATGAGCACTGAGTGACTGATTGAAGGAGTGCATGGGTAATGCCTAGGTGATTGTAGGAATGCAGGGATAATATTTTGGTGAATGGAGGAGTGCATGGCTACTGCCTGAGTGATTAGATGAGTGTAAAGGTAGTGCCCTTGTGATTTTATGATAACATAGGTAGAGGTGGGGGATTGGAGGAGTGCATGGGTAGCATCAGGATGACTGTAGGAGTGCAAGGGAGGTGCCTAGGCTATTCTATAAGTGTATAAGTTGTGCCTGGGTTATTGCGTGACTGTAAGGGTAGTGTGTGGATGATTGAAAGACTGCATGCTTAGATGATTGCATAAGTGGTACAGACGTGCCTGAGCACATGTATGACTGCATGGGTACTGCCTGGGTGATTGAAGTAGTGCATAGCTAATGCCTAGGTGATTGTATGAATGCAGCGGTAATGTCTGGGCGAATGGAGAAGTGCATGGGCAGTAGCACAATGGTTGCATGAGTGCAGCAGTTGTGCCTGGATGATTGGAATACTGCATGGGTAGTTCCTGGGTGATTGACGGATTGAATGAGTAGTAGCAGGGTGATTGCAAGAGTACAGCAGTAGTGCCTGGATGATTGGAATACTGCATGAATAGTGCTTGGGTGATTGTATGAGTGCCACAGAAGTGTCTGAGTGCATGCATGACTGCATGGGCGCTGTATGAGTTATTGAAGGAGTACATGGGCAATTCCTGGGTGATTGTATGAATTAGGGGGTTCTGGGTGAATGGAGGAGTGCATGGGTAGTGCCTGAGGGATTAGATGACTGCATAGGTAGTGCCTTGGTGATTTTATAAGTGCAAAGTGGTACTGCCTGAGTGATTGAAAGAGTGTATGTCTAATGCCTGTGTGATTATATAAGTGCAAGGGTAATGTCTGGGTGATTGAAGGAGTGCATGGATAATGAATGGTTAGCACCTGCCTCCATGTAGGACTGCCGGGGTAGTTTCTGGGTGATTCAAGCAGTGCATAAGTAGTGGTAGGGTGAATGCATGAGTACAGGAGCAGTAGGTGGATCATTGAAAGACTGTATTGATAGTTCATGGGTGATTGCATGAGTGCATAGGTAGTGTCTGCATGTGTTTGTGAGTGTATGTATACTGCCTAGATAATTATATATGAAGCTGTAGTGCCAGCATTATTAAAAGACTGCAAGGATAGTGACTGGCTGATTAAAAGACTACATGGATAGGACATGGCTGATTTCAGGAGTGCATAGCTAATGCATGGGTGGATCGAGGAGTGCATCAGTAGTGCCTGGGTGATTGGAAGAGTACATATGTAGTGTCTGAGTGATATCATAAGTATATGAATTCAGGCTAGGTGAAACAAAAAATGCTTGGATAGTGCTTGGGTGATAGCAAGAGAGTGAGAATAGTGCCTAATTGTATACATCAGTGCATGGGCAGTATTTGAAAAAATGGATGAGTGCAGTAAAAGGGACTGTAAACATAACTTCATATTATTATGCGTATTACATTATTTTATTTTACCTTCTTTTTGAAATACAAACCAAACTTTTTTACAGTTGTTTTGTTGTAAACTGATTTTAAAATCTTTTCAATGTTTACCAATCTTTTCTGTAATACAAAAGAAGAAAAGCTGTTATTAAATATGATATTATGGTTTTGAGAACACAACATAATTTTACAATTAGATAATATATTCAGTCCCCTTTTTTGCTGTTCTATGATTATATTGGATTTCACTACACACAGTGATTTCAATGAAGATTATCATACAACAGCGGGGAAAAAATACAATCAATTCGATTGTAAAAAAACAAACAAATATGTGTCGAAAATATTTAGAACAAATTCAACTATATGTTTACCTATCTACAGTTTGTAAATTACATTCTTCCACTACATTATATCATTTATTTCTCTAAAGTACATTTTCTAAAATATACACCCTCATTTACATCCCATATAATATAAAGATCAAATATATCAACTAGTTCTTTCAAACACAATTTTTCAAATCCAATAATAAATAGCACAAACAATAATCCAAACAGAAATTGTTCACATCTTCCCAATCGGCCGAATAATGTTTCCAATTCTATTTGCATTGCAAATATCAAAAAATAAACTACTTAATTTGTGTTCACATCTTCCCAATTGGCCGAATGATGTTCTCGAACTTTTGGTATCAAAAACATCAGATAAGAATTTGGTAATTCGAAAGGCAACCTACATTTGAATTGCAAATGTGCATCATTGCAATATATCCATCCTTTATTGCATTTTAAATACACATTATACTGTCCCAGATGCTGTAGTAGGTCGATGATGAAAAATAATAGTCACTGCTTTAAAAGTTCTTCCTGAAATAGATACTTGACTTGCAACAACATTTTAAATTTTGTTATCCAATTTTCTTCCATCTGCTGTACAAAGTTGTAGCATTAAAATGACATATTGTCCAAGTCTTTTTATAAATGTTGTTGACAACATTTCTGATATGCAATGAGAACATTTTATTAATTGATTAGCTGTTTTTAAAAATGTGCTAAATGACATTGTTTCACAATCTGGTATTGTCAAATATGTTAATTTTTCAGTGTCTATTTCAGTGGTAGAAGAAAATGAACACTTTTCACATTTATGATCCCATCTGTAACTTAGACCAAACAAATTTGCAATTTCTATTCCTTCATCTTCCAATACTGCAAGAATAGACATCAGAAATTCTTGTGCATCTTGTACATTAAGTGTAAATTGTGAAGAACCAGTACATATATCAAAAAGATGCTGTATGCCAGAAACAGCATGGATTTTAGTTCTATCAATTTCCAACTTTTCAAAAATATAATGTAATAAATAACAGAATCTTTTTTCTTGATTTTCCATAATTTGATGATGAAGATCTTCTAGATAAAACATAACGTTCCAAATTACATTAGCATAACAGTTGATTCCTGAACTATTTTCTAACTGGTATCCTACAATATCATCATCAGTGTCCATTTTCATTTTCTTTGCAGCTTCATCATTCTCTTGAAATGTTTTCTCTTTTTCAACTTCACTAGAATGTTTGTCATATTTTCATTTTGAACATAATACACGTTTTCCATATATGGGATATTAACCTAAGTTAGCAGCATACAGACTTCTTAACCAATTATACTCTCTTATACAATTTGCATCAGTACTAAACTTTTTCTCATCAAAATCAATCAAATACAAACCAGTTCTTACTTGAGACAATACAACGTGTGCCATGCCTTCTTTAAACATTGTAGTTCCAATATTTACCAAATCACTGTCTACACTGAAACCTTGATATTTATGAATGGTTACTGCATATGCTAAAGAAAGAGGAAACTGTTTTCTATGAAGACACAAGTCTTTCACAAGCAAAAAGCGAACAGCACAACATCAAATCTGTTTTACCTCTTCAATCTGATCAATCTGATCAAATCAAATGTAATCTTCAAAAATTCATTCCATTTCACTTCTCATAATTAACAAAATCAATACCTTTTCCCATTGCTCCATTCACTAAACCAATCTCTACATCCAAATTATGCCATAAAATGACCCGACAGTTTACACATTCATATAAAGACTTTTCTAAACCTGCAGTCTTAGATACAGACTTCTCCAAAGAATCCAATTTTAACTGTAATTGCTCTGAGGGAAAAATAGTAACTCCTTCATGTTCCATTTTATCAATGGCTTCCAATTTCACTATTGGTTCTTTTTCCAGTTTCAAAAGTTCTTGGTTGAATGTAGAACGCACTTGTAGTGTTGGCATTAGGCAAACTATAGACTTCTTTTGTTCAATTTCAGGTGCAATGCTTGTATTTGGAAACACGTTTGTTAGTAGCTGACTTTGCAAAGCTTCTTTGCCATGTTTTGTCAAAACACCAATTCTTATATCTTGAAATAATTTTTTCATAATGTTCATCATTTGCTTGTCTCATATTCTTAATAAGTTATTTATATTCAAAATGAGACCAAATGTTACAATTTCCAATACTTCCCCAAAAATGTCCTAGTGTCTTCATGGACAAGTGTTTTACAAACAAGTTGCCCTTTCACAGGAGTAAGTTATAATAGGTCACCAAATACAATTACATGTTTTCCCCCAAATAGAACATCATAGTCTCTTTTAAAAATGTGTTACATTCCTAAATGCACAAAGGCAAGCATTAAGTTTGAAACCATGCTCACCTCATCAATGATTAGAAGTATAATTTTCTTCAGTACTCTTGACACTTCATAACAAGCTTCGCCAGGTAGCTTGTGATATTCAAATGTATTTTCATGCTTAACTGGTAGCATGAGTAATCAATGTAAAGTAATCCCTTTAATGTTGTGTGCTGCTAATCCAGTTGGAGTGGTTACAACACAAGATAAATGACATCCAGTAGTTTTGTGTAGATAACTGGTCAACACTTTAATTAAAAAACATTTTCTTGTTCCAGCTTCACCATTAATGTATTATTGAATAGGTTTAAATGATATACATTGGCATCCTTTTTTTCATGTAGCACAACATGCTGAATCTGTTATGTCACTTGCTGATGTATTTCTATTTGTTTAATATTCAGTTATTCTTCCAACTTTCTCAAATCTACAATATCCGGTTGTGCTTGTTGCATTGTCCTTTCTACTTCACTCATGGCTATTGCTGCTTCACTTTCAAGAATTGGTTGTCCTAGTGATCTTGACTTAGTGGAGCAGAACTCTCACTATCTTGAGAACTGTCTCTAGCTATTTCAGCTGCAATAGTAGTTTCTTATTCAATCTTCTAATTTAACATTTGTAGATAAGTAGGGAAAATTGTGCATGGAATATTATCTTTAAGTGCATTCAAAGAATCTTCATAGCAGTCAAAATCTCCAAGTAATTCCGCTTCACTACGCCAAGGCTCGAAAAGTTGCACAAGTGCTAAAATAGAAAACATCCCTTTTATCCGAAGTTTTGCTACTGAGTTTCCTGTGGTAATAAGATTTCCTTTGGAATGTTTTACCAAACATTCTTCACATTCAATACTGCATATTCTTCTTCATTTATATTTTCTGAAACTTTTCTCTTAAAGCTGTAATGTTGCAGTGCTTAATACAGACATTTGTTTTCAAAATTTAGACTTCTTCTAGGATAGTACGTATCCAACATATTCGTTTTAACAATATCTGTACTTCCTGGTTCATTCAATGCTAAGTATTACACTTCTTGTACAGATTTCAATACTTGATTTCGTGTTGCAGCAAGACCTAGACTTACCCAAATGATTCCTCTAGACTTTGAATATAAACTTGCAGAGGTGAAAGGATCCGAACATTCGTACGATCCAATCTCTTGATGGGAAAACATCTTCAAACTAAAGCTGTATAGTTTGTTACTAAGATTCTTCTCTTGTGAATTTTCTTCCCACATTTCTTTCAACTTGGTTTTTTTCAGATTTGGTTATATATGACGTAACATACCAAGCAACAGCATGCAAATTATCTGCAACATACTAGATATCCATATTTGCATTCCACATTGTCAAAATCACTAGATTGTAGTCATTAATATACTTTGATTCTTCTTTTTATGTTATAAGTATTCTTTGGAGATGTTCAAGTTATAGTATGCCTTACTGCCGACATGAAAGTGTTGACTCTTCCTTTTGAAATGACTGGACATGGGAATCAAAAACAACATTTTGTATAACATTTTCCCTTTGACTTGTATTTCGGTCGACAATATTTTCCACACCGATGACTTTGAAACCGTAACACTTGCTGTCCCAAGTTGTTTTATCCTCCTTCTTTTGGCATGGCACAGGTAAAATATTCTTCAATGAAAGACAAAACACTTTCATCAGTATCAGTTCCAAACTTTAGTGCATTGTTGATCTATAATAGCATGTGAATATGGGGTACACCTCTGGTTTAGTACTCCTTTCTCCAAAAGAGATCTATAACTTCTCAAAGAGGTGGATTATTTTTATTGCAGATAAAAGACATCATAGCTTGAAGCTTATGGTTAAAATATCTGCACACATTTACAGGATCCAGGGAACACAGTTCTCCAGCTGTCTTCAATTCAATATTTTTTTACATTTGAATTTGCTTCTCGTAGAAATTCAAGTAACTCGTCTCATGCGTATTCAGCACAGCTAAGCGTAACAAACCATGTAGGGGTTCGTAAGTTCCTTAACATACATTTAAGTTCTCAGTGACAATGATACTAATACTCATTAGTACCACATTGACCTGCCATCAAATTAATTAACTGAGATTCTAAATGATCATCTCTTTGTTCAACTGTGTCCAAAAATTCCTTTGCAGAAATATGTGTAAGATGAACTCCTGTTTTTAATAGGTGGTTCACTGCATATGAAAGCCAGACAAGTCACTTTCAAACAGAAGACAAAATAAATATAAAACACACTGTCGAAATCTTGGATCCTCTGAGTACAATCTTGTACGGTATTCTGAAGCTGGAATCTGTACTGGTCGCTCATCACATCATCCACCTTTGGAAAACAACAAGCTTTTAAACTTTTTTCCCAAACACTCATGGGAGTTCCTTTCACTTTCTTCATTTGGAATAATTCAACAGTGTTTTCAATCACTTTTTTTTAATGTAGAGGAAGTATACTGTAATGTTTGTAAATTTTTTCACTCCTGGACTTGTCCACTTTTTCTATTTGGCCAGTTGAAATTTCTCTGTCATCTTCTAAAGATATTTCTTCTTCTTCCACATGTATATAATCTGGACCAACACTATTACTGGGATACATCCCATACTATTGAGGGATTCTGAAGACTTTAAACTACACTCTTCTCAACTAATATAGAGCCTTGAAGAAGTCATTTCATGACGAAATACATGTCAACATATTCAAGATCATTCTTTGAATTCTTTTATTTTTTTATTTTTTATTGAGCAAAGCAAAGGTTCAAGAGAATACACAGTATACTTCAACACGTTTTCACAAATATTATCCTTTAAAACCAGTTGTACAACAATTTAAATGACAGCCATATAAAATCATTTTTAGAAAAAAAAAAGCTGATTATATCTTCTTGCAATAAAGCAAATACCGTTCTGCATAGCTAAAGTGCGGATGCCATCTTAATGCCTTAACCCCAGATCAATACGACATGTTTATATTTTGAGGTACTCGCAAAATCTTTCACATTCAATCAAAGTGCATTCTATTAAGTGCACAGAGAAGTATTTAATGTCAAAAAAGTGCAAGATAGAATAAAGTGCTAGTGCAGTGCAGAATATAAGAAGGCAGTTTATTGATTAGCCTTCTCTTGTTCTCCCTCTAAGCTCCTCCAATACCTCAAAAAACTTCCAATTCTGCTCATATTTCTTAATAGCTCGAACTCTCCTAGCTCGAACTCTTCGAACTTCTGAGTTCTTTTCATTTTATTGAACCACTTTAAGTGAGAAGGTATTTCCCTAGATTTCCAATTCTGTAAAATTAGGGATCGAGCGACCATGCATGAGATAAATAAAAAGGCTTTTTTGGGCCCGAATAGTATCTTCTCATCTCGGCTAATACCAAACAATACAGTTTCGGCTTCGAGCGGAATGCTCTTGCCGATTGCTTGTCCAATATCTGAGAGAACCTCATCCCAGAAAGGCCTAAGTCTTGAGCATGCAAAAAATATATCATGCCACCGCCATCCTCATCTAGTTGGCAGCGAAAGCACCTATTTTCTAAGCCTGGAAATCTTTTGTATAAAGCGGCCGGGGTTAAATAGGATAGCCAGCGTGACAGAAATGCCATCCTTTTGAAGTTTGCGGCCCACAAAGATTTGCTTCCCAGGTGGCATATAGATTCCCACTTCTTCATATCCAGCCTACATCCGGCCTCCCGAGTTATTTTATCCAGGTGAGTCTCTACCAGGGAAATCTGTCCCTCCATATGCGGAAGTTTATACCAGTTCCCCACCCCTTTAGTATTAGCCCCAAAAAGAGCTATCATAAGATGACTGGGGGTGTCCAAGATACCACTGGTGTTCGTTATCAAGTGGACAACACGCAGATATTCGAAAAAAGTCGGTTTTTGATGGCCTGCTGCCCTACCAGTTATTTCTTGCCATGAAATTGGCCTATTTTGGATTATAAAATGCCTCAACTCAAAGAAACCACAGCCTTCCCACCTACTTATATGTCTAGATAGAAGCTGGAGACCGAGGCTCGTACACTTATCTAGTTTTAAATACTAAAGACCAGATGAGCCCGTCCTCTTAAAGAAGGATTGGAGTCTAAAAGTATAGTCTTTTAAGGTCTTGTAGCGTTTCTTTTTGGCGAGTTTAGAGGTTTATAAGAACACTCGAGTTAGAGATCCAGTTTCTTGTGTCATTTTATCTAAAAAAAAAGCTGTCATTAATATAATTAGTTCCTATCATGCCAGATACTAAGTCTAGAAGAGCAGCCTCATAGTATGTCTTTAATTGAGGTAACGCTAAGCCCCCTTGTCCTACGGATAGTTGAACCACATTTAACTTTACCCTAGGAGTTTTCCTGCCCCAGATAAATTCCCTAAATATGGTATCCAATTCATTAAAATATGACTGATTTACCATAATGGGGACATTAGAAAATAGAAAAATTAACAAAGGTAATATAGACCTTTTGATCATTAAGACTCTACCTATAATCGAGAGTCGGAGTAGTGCTCATTGTTCTAACAATTTCTGGATCTTATTCTTCATCTTTAAATAGTTCAGTTCGAATAGCTGATGATACTGATTAGATACATAGATCCTGAGATATCTTTTAGGATCGACTTTTAATGTTTGTATCCTTAGGCATGATGGGAAGGAGCTCAAATCAGTATTAAGGGCCAAAACCTCAGTTTTCTTAGCATTTATTTTATATCCACCTATTTGTTCAAGCTCAGAAAATCCCATCAATGCAGTTTTAATATCGTCTCTGTTGTGAATTAGGTATAAAATGATATCATCAGCAAAGAGTTTAACTTTGTATATCCCAGGAATTGGGGGCAGGATGGCAGTTTTATTTCGAATTTTTAAGACCAAAATGAAATGAAAAAGTGAAAAGTAAAGGCGAAAGAGGACAGCCCTGTCTGGTTCCACAATTTATTTTCATTGTTCCCGCTCGATCTGAATTTATTATACCCTGAGCAGAGGTCCCCTGATATATATTGCGCAACATATTAACCACCTATGCGGGGAATCCGAAACGGCCCAAGGTGAAAAGCAAGGTCTTCCAGTTCACTAGATCGAAAGCTTTTTCTGCATCGACCATTACGATGCTAGCCGTAATTAAGTTGGTGTTAAAAAAGTCTAGTGTGTTTATTAAGAACTGGGTATTAGTTGACATTGATCTCCCGGCTATAAAGCCGGTTTGATCCCTATGTATTATTTCTTGGGCTGCTAATACGAAGCGCTCTGCCCATACCTTCAACATGATTTTATAGTCAGAATTCAACAGACTGATAGGCCTGTATGAAATCATATCTTCTGGGTTTTTATCCTTTTTTACAAAGGAAACAATAATTTCCTCTTTAAAATCCTCAGGAACATCGCCACCTTTTTTGATAAAGTTAAATAGATTTTTCAACGGGATAGAAAGTTCTTTTACAACATCCTTATAAAACTCAATCGGGAAGCCATCCTGCCCACAAGCTTTAACCCCAGCTGTTGATTGAATAGCTGTTAAAATCTCAATCACTTCCAATTCCCTGCCTAGATCGCTTATCCGGTTATCTGATAACTGAGGGACATTCATATTGACAAAATATTCCTGAATTTGTTCCTCCTCCACTAAATACTCAGTAGAGTATAATTGGTGGAAGTATTCCAAGAAAATCTGTGCGATTCTATCACTTTCAACAATTTTGTGCCCAGTCAGCGGATCCTTAATTTTACTTATTATAGATAATTCTTGCTTTTTCCTTGAGGAGTTCGCCAAGAATTTGCCAATTTACTGGCTTTCTTCATATACCCGCTGTTGGTAGATATGTGAATTACAAACTTTTTCCAGCGTAAAAAAGTCCCTCAGAGCTGCTCTTGCCTGCTAATACCGACTTGAAAGAAGCTGGAGTTGGAGAGCATACTGTCGATCCACCTCGTCTTGCAGCTGGGCTATCTTAGACCTTCGGTTATAAGACTGAGCAGCCGTGTAGGCTATTATCTGTCCACGAGCTGCTGCCTTAAATCCCCCCCACACCCAAAAAGGGGAAGCCGTTCCTTCATTATTCAAAAAATATTCTATAATTCATTTTTTTGCTGCCACCTGGAACATTCCTTTACTCTTCCCCCAAGCACCAGGTCTACCCCTACGTAGGCATGGTCTGAAAATAGAGTGCAGCCTACACATGCATCTAGGATCCAAAGGGATCTGGAGGTAAGAAAGTAGTCTATTCGGGATGCTGTCTTGAAACGATGTGAGTAGCAGGTATAAAATTCTTTATCAAAATTGATTCTACGCCATGGGTCCTCCAATTGACATTCTTGCATAATGGTTCCTATTATTTTTTTGTATTAGGTTTTAAGTGTTTTTTGTGTTTATTTGAAGTGTCTTTCCTAATATGCTGAATATAATTGAAGTCCCCACCAAATATCACTTGTCGAGGGGATCCCATCAGTAAGTCATAGATCTGAACCAAAGATGCAATGTCATCTGATATAGGACCGTAATAATTTATAAAATGTAATATTTCCCCCTGTAGCTTTGGTACTACCCATATCCACCTCTCAAGTGCATCCCTATGTATTTGTATAAATTCCCAAGGGAGTTTGCTGGAAAAGTAAATAGCCACCCCTCTAACTGCCAGGCCTGAATATGCAAAAAAGGCTTTAGAAAACGTTTTAGGTATAAACAGATTTGGAGAGTTAGATTTCAAGTGCGTCTCCTGTAGAAACAGGACTTGGGGATTTAGTGAGGATAGCCATCTAATGATAACGCCATATTTCCTTTTGTTTAACAGTCCATTTGTATTGGCAGATAGAATCTTGCATTTACTGGTCTCCATAATCAATCCTATCTTGTACATTTCCTAAACTCTCTGAACCTTTTACTGGCCCTCTTTTTCCTGCTGTGCCCTGTTTCCCACTCCAAAGAGACCCCACCCCATGGAATGTGGAAACACCCATCCCCCCGCGCTATCCACATTTTGCCCCTCCCGAAAATTTTCCCTGGGTGTCATGGAATTACACTCTCGGTGACCCTACAACCCTGCAACCCCCCCCCCCCACAACTCGAGAAACAAAAATATGAATTTTTTATATATATATTCACATGTATAGAAATCCCTTTCTAGTTTGCAGAGAGACTACACCATATAGAGTATATATCAATAGAGAAAATATTTTCCTTTTATTGTAGTCAATTTACAACTGGGATACTGTAGGAGAGTAGGGTCTGCTATCCTATGGTCACCCCAAATTTTTGCTTTTTGCTTCACTGGTTTCTGACTTAATGTGGCTGTGGGCCTGCTAATCAGACCCACAGCCTGCTGTTCTCTCTCTAAATTACTGCCAATGCACTTTAGGTGCATTATGAATTGGAACTGGTTCACCTTATGAGCCCCTGTATCAGTGCACCCTAGGTGCCCAGGGCATAGGTGTATCCAAGGCCTACCAGGGGCTGCAGCATGTATTGTGCCACCCCTGGCCTGGCCTCCATATTTGACACAACTGGCTGATCACTCAGCTGGGGTAAGTCGGTGTAACCACCTCTTACTTAGGTACAGTATGTCTGTGCCTAACCCTAAACTGGACACATATGTTCCTATCAGCCACTCCTATGGAAGGCCTCATCAATCCTGGAGGCAGAGTGCTTGGAAATATGTGAGATGGTGCTCTAGCATGAGCTGAGCCTGTCTGCAGCTGTCGGGAACAACTCCCTAAGCTGTTCCGGGATATTGCCATACCATATACTCTTAAGTGCATTATAATCCTCGCGGTTATTTGCTATCTTTGGTTTGGCTTTATCAAAACATGTCGAGTAAGGTGTCATACGAATTGGAATACTATCCCCTCGCCAATTCTGGCGACGGGGATAGCATTCCACCCTTCTAGAGGGACACGACATGTGTGTAGCCTTAACCCCGGTTAAAGTTAAACAGAGCCTCAGCATCACAAAATGGATGCTGCCACCACAGACACGAGTCTGGCCTCCTGCTGCTGACCGAAACTCGGCAGATGATGGCCTGGACAAAGGGTTTCCTGCCTTGGGAGGTGCGAGCACCACCCCAGACAGGATTTTGTGTATTGGGTAGGACAGGGCTGAATAGAATCAGACATGCCCGGGGCACACAAGGTGTCCCCGTGCATAGGCCAGTCCAAACCGGTCCTGGGACTTTCCAGACCCAGGCCTGGCGCGGAACTGGACAAAGGAAAGGGGGTGTAACCGCCCCCCTTCCTGGTTCCTCCCAGAGGAGGGACCTAGTAGGTGATCCACCCCTCAGATTGGGAATAAGAGCGGGAGCAGTGCCATTGCACAGCAGATCATCCTGAATCAACTTTACACGAAGAAGAAGACTGGACTTCGACATTCTGCTGCACAGAAGACTGAAGAGAATCTCCCTTGTGGCCTAGGAGTGGCCACCCTGTGAACACAGGTGCCAACCAGCAACTCGACGTCTGCTTTGCCGCCGCCTCCCACCGGAGACCGAGCCCAGAGCCCAACAAGAACCAGACTTCCAGACCTCTCAGAGCCCGATTCACAGTCCCTGCAAAGAAGGGACCCGTGGAGGCACCGAGTGACGTGGGACCGGACCTCTTGGAAGACACTCGAAAAGCTGACTGCGCAGCTTCTGAGGTATCCTCGACGTTGTGCTTTGGGGACTGAGAACCCCTACCACCGAGCAGCCCTTGCACCAAAGAGCAGCCCTCCAGCATCTCCACGATCTGCGTGGGGCCCTTTTGCATTGTGCCACTCGACGCGCCATCCCGGCCACTAGCCACGTGGTCAGCGGCCATCTTGGCGACGAAACCGAAGATTTACACAGCAGGTCTGGTTGCTCCAGACCTACCCAAGCTCCTGTAAAACGGAGCACCCACTCTGACCTTGCTGGTCCGAGTGATAAGCATCTTTCCACTTCTGCGTGGCTTGCATTTGCCAAGGCCTGTTTGCTCCGATCAGGTCGCCAACACTGCCAACAGCGAGAAGCCTACGTGGGACAGCTCGTGACCGACTCCTGGACGTCCTCGACCCCGGGTATCCACGTGGCTGCAGAAAGAAGCTACCCAACAACGCCTGTTGGCACCCGACATCGCCTGCTTCCAATCTGGTTCCACGGTAGTCACTGGCTAGTGACTTTGAACACTGTCCCCTCTGCTTTCAGGTCTTCACATCTTCAGATCCACCCTTGGATCCACCGGAACTCTTCACATCGAGCCGCCTGCAGCATCTTCAGCTCCAAGCACCACCGACCAGCGTGACGAAACCCGACACTACTTCGACCCTGTGCACCCGCTTCCTGTGGGTGAGGTAACTCAGCTCCGCCGGTGCTCCTGCATTGGTACACATCTCAAGGGCCTGTGTCTAAAGTTTTAACTCCCTAGGTCACTCGGAAGGTTCCTAACTTTCTAACTTTGTACTTTTTACGCACCATAGACTTTGTATTGGAAAGTGCGTGCACTTTGAACACTGCACCCGAGTCCCGTGGGCCTCTCCCGACTTAGTCACTGCTAGTCTCGAATAGCTCCAGCTATTCCCAAGGCCCTAGGCCTCTTCACTTTCCTATTGGTATCTCTTATACCACTTTCTTAGTATATGGTTTAGGTGGCCCCTAGGGCTCATCCATATTGTGCAACTTTTGTGTATTTTAAACTGTCTTGTGATTTAACGCTTGTGCTTCTGTGCTCATAAAGAGTCCAGGGGATTTTATAGTTAATAAATCAATATATATTTTCAATATATATCTGTGTGGTGTCCCTTTCATTTGGTATTCAAGGGGGTTGTGTATGGTATAACAGCTGGCTTCACATGCCTTTCAGAGTTTAGCCTAAGACTGCTTTGTCCACGTTACCACTAGGATAACTGGTCTACAAGGTTGAATTACAACCATCATCATAAGGGTTGCTTGGCATGGTACAAAGTGATCACTAAGAATTAGTGAGCATTATATACCAGGCCAACTTCTCACAGATACCACAATATATATATATATTCAATATATTTAAACCTCTAAGAAATCTCATATCGTAATCACTAAAGAAGAGGGAAAAAAAAGGAAAGTTCAGAGAAATTTGCCCTCTATTTCAAAAATGTTTACCCATTTGAGCCTACTGAGATCTCCTTCAGCAGAGCCTGAGCCTCCTCAAGATCTGAAAACATGAAAAATGTTCCCTTTACTAAGGCTCTGAGCTTTGATTGCTGGGCAATTGATGGCTGCACATCGTGAGCTTTAAACAAGTGCAGTATTTTTACAAATTCTTTTCTCCTGCGAGCTGCCACTGCGGTCATGTCAGAGAATATGCGACATTTGATAGTCTGGTTTACAAAAAATTGTCTTTGTTTGATCGCCTTAGACAAAATTCTTTCTTTTATTCGGAAGTAAGAAAAGTTAGGTAAGATGGCTCTGGGTATCGGAGAATTTGGAAAAGGTTGCGCAGGGACTCTTGTGATGCTAAGATCGCCCTCGAACTCAGGAAGAACGTGCTGTTTGATAAATGAGTTTACCCACAGGAGAGGTTGGGATCCTTCTATCCCCTCGGGAACCCCAACAATCCAAAGATTAAACCTCCGTGAATGACTTTCATGTTCCTCCAGCTTGTTCTCGAGGTAGTTTTTCTTTTTAGCTGCCTCCGTTACCTCTCCCATGGCCAAGTTCATTTGATCCTCCAAAACCGATATCCTGGCTTCCGCTTCTTGTAGCCTCCCAGGCAGCCCCAGCTTTGCTTCTTCTATTTTCCCTAGCCTCTGGTGTAAGGCAGAGATTTCCATTTGTTGTGTCTTTTTCATTTCGCGAACCTCTTCTAGGATCAAGTTCAGCATCTCCTTGATGTCCAGCTGAAAAACACCTCCCGTCTCCAAGTTTTTATAAGGATTGTTCAGTTGATCTTTGTCTACGGCAATCCTACCTTCAGCCCCAGGACCCAACAGGGCCAAGCCATTTTCCAAGCCATTCTCTGAAGGAGATTGCCTTTGAGGGTGAGTTTGTAACTGAGGCGAAGGTTGAGTCTGAGTAGGGCTTAGTCTTGATGTATTCAAAATACTTAGAGGTGTGGGGTGGACTGGAGATGTTAATGACACCTGTATTGAGGCTAATTTTTGCTTTGGGCACGGATTTCCTAAGGTTGTCACTTCACTCTGCCCTTTGGGAGTCAGTTCTTCTTGTTCTCACATTGCTGTTAGAGCTGTCCCTGACTCCAGTGATAGAATAGTAGCTGATTCGGGGGCTAAGGTTGCAGTTAACAGAGGAGATTGTGAGATCTGCAGGTTAGATTTCTTCATAAACAATGAATAGTCCTTGACTCCTTTGCTCGCTTTCCCCGGGTCATCCTGGACAGAGTTATCTTTGGGAGAAGTTAAAGCAGCAGCCTCAGACCGGTGAGGTGTGTACTGTTGCTGACACTGGTTCGAGCAGACTCTCACGTTGGTAAGAAACAAAAACGAATGGCAACTCATCTTCAGAAATCTCTGAGGTGCTATTAGGATCCGGGGAGCTGTAGTTGTTTTCCTTTTCTTTTTCTTTATTGCCCCGAAGCGTAGCTTTTCTTTTTGCACATGCCTGGCGAGTTTTACTCTTTAGACGAGCCGCAGCAGCAGCAGCTGAACCATCTGGTTTGCAGGGCTTACTTGCCAAGGCTATATCTTTCTGGGGTTTCCCCATTGTATTCACTTTGCTTTCTTTTATGACTCCTCCTTTTCTCCACCTTTCCTTCTTCTTCTCTTCTCTCTCCCTCTTTTCCCCCTTCGCCTTTTGTTTTCCTGCTTTTTCCCCTCAAAAACTTGCTTTTTGCTTTGTCCGCTCAGCCACCAGTGCACTTAAAAACGTACTCCCTTTGCGCACCTCACAGCTGATTACGCCTTCAATAGAACCAAGAGACAGGAAGCAAGTACATCCTCTGCACCTCACCTCACCTCCAGAGGACTCCTGCTGCTCCTCCCAGGACGTCCTCTTTATAGGCACCTTAAGCCTCCATTAACTGTTATCATAAACCGGCTCCAAGCAGCACCTTTGCCAAAGTAAGAGCTCTCACCAGACTTCGAGCAGGGAACAAGCGGAGTAGTGAACTGTGAGGAAAAAAAAAAGAGTTGCGGCGTGATCCTTATCGCAAAGCCATTTTCACCATCTTCGCCGTTTTCACTGTTTTACCATTTTTGCTGTAATCACAGGGAGCTCGGGCTAATGTTTTTCAGAGTAGCTGCACGGGAGGCATACTCGCGTCCTCGCGGCAGACCGCAGCAGACCGTCATCGCCATGTTTGCGGGGGGCGTGGCTGCGGTCACTGTGGCTAGCTGGAGGCGTGGTCCTCCATCGGCATTCCATTCTTCGCATTCTGACTTGCTTTGTACTTGAAAGACCATTTTTGATACATAGAATTATGTTTTCTGTTTATTAATAAAATAACTGACAACAAACTTATTAGTGGCTGTGCTCTGTAATTAAGTAATTGTTAGTATATGTATGGGGATAAGTTATTTTCCATACTAGATAAGACTTCATGAGTGGCACAGTGTTGTACATTGAGCACGCCCATGTACAGATTGTTAAATTTCAACTTCTTTGGTAAATAGGATGGAGGTGCTGGCTGGTTTGTTGCTTTACCACTGCCATTTATTTCATAATTGCTAATATTTACAAATACGTTGATCACTACCCAACTCAAAACAACCTTCCACCAACAAATAAGTAACAAATTACTTCCACTTATTGTTTTACTTTTCACTTTTTAAATACACATCAACATTCTTAGTTTGACTTCTACAGTGAGTACGACGATAACAAATACAAACACAGTTTTTTTTTACAACAAACTACTTTAAACTTTGTAATATCTTCTGCAAACTTCTCAGTAGTACTATCTTCCACCTCTTCTTAAACATTTACACGTATGAAACTCTCACATTTTCTACACTCCTCTTCAAGACCAAAGAAATGGAACTGTACATCATCACAATTTTTTTTACATCCGATACTAAACCATGCAAAAGAGCAGTGTTTGTTTCGCTTGAAGATAATGCAGGAGTTTTTACATAGTACAATCTTCTTATTAACTTCCGTATTTCTGAGTGATGTACTGCAAACATTCTTAAATGATGAAAAGTACTTCGACACACTTTTCTAGAAAGACAAGCCAGAGAATGACACTGCAAGCCAGTATATTTTCTAACTTTACAAGGATCTAGTCCTTGCACCATCTTAATCTTCTGTTTATACTTTTTTTTACCATACTGTCGTTAGAAATTTAGTAAAATATCAATAGATTCCTGTTGTGTACTACAAATACTACTACAATCCCACCTATACACTGGAGCTTGTGAAAGTCTCCCCTGAACTTCTTCAGCTATTACTTCTTCCACATTTCTAGCAACAGTCCTTTCGTTTTCAATTGGACAAACGTTTTTAACCTCAAAAGAACAACCACTGTATATCAACTGCATGAGCTAATGTATTTTGTTTAAAATCGCTTTCTTCATTAAAAAAAGGTTCACTGCTAGAAGTGTGCTTCCATTCACATGAAGATTTTTTGCAAAAGTTAGTTCTATTAACCAATCTTTTTGTTTTACTTACAAGAGAGTTACAGAAAGAGGCAAGTGAAGCGCAGAAGGAAGCAAGAGAATTGCAGAAAGAGGCACCAGAGGTGCAGATAGAGGCAAGTGAGGTGCAGAAAAAAGTGAGATCTGTGCAGAAAGAAGCAACAGAAGTGAAGAGGGGTGGAGAGAGAGTCAACAGGAGAGCAAAAAGAAGCAAGAGGGATGCAGAAAGAAGCAGGAGAAGTACATAAAGAAACAACAGAGATGCAAAAAGGGGGAAGTGAGGTTGGTAAAGAGGCAATAGTGATACATAAAGAAACAAGAGGGGTGCAAAAAGAAACAAAAGAAGTGCAGAAAGAAGGAACAGGGGTGCAGAAAGAGGCAAGAGGGATGCAGAAAGATGGAAGAGGGGTGTGAAGGAGACATGAGAGGTAGAGAAAGAAGCAACAGAGGTGTACAAATGAGCAAGAGGAGTGCATAAAGAAGCACGAGGGATGCAAAAAAGGGAACATGATTGCAGAGAGAAGCAAAAGAAGTACTGAAAGAAGGAACACAGGAACAAAAACAGGCAAGAGGGGTACATAAACAGAGAAGAGGGGTACAGAAAGAATCAAGAGATTTGCACAAAGAAAAAAAAGTACACAAAGAAGGCACAGAGGTGTTGAAGAGGCAAAAGAAGTACACACAGAGGCAACAGGGGTGCTGAAAGATGGAAGAGGTGGACAGACTGAGGCAACAGAGGTACAGAAAGAGGGAAGAGGGTTGCAGAAAAAGGCAAGAGGGATGCAGAAATTTGGAACAAAGGTGCAGGAAGAAGCCAGAGCAGTGCAGAAAGAACCAAAAGTGGTACAAAATGAAGCAAGAGGAGTAAAAAAAGAGACAAGTAAAATACAGAACAAAGCAAAAGAGGTGCACAAAGAACCAACAGAGGTGGGAAAAGAGGCAAGAAGAGGGCAGAAAGAAGCAACAGAAGTGCAGAAAGAGGCAAGAGAGGTGCAGAAAGTGATAAGAGAACTGCAGGAAGAGGCAAGAGGGATGCAAAAAAGTGAACAAGAGTGCAGAAAGAATCAAAATAAGAGAAGAAAGAAGGAACACAGGAGCAAAAGCAGGGAGGAGGAATGCAGAAACAGTGAAAAGGCGTGCAGAAAGAATCAAGAGATGATCACAAAGAAAAAAGTACACGAAAAAGGAACAGAGGTGCAGAAAGAGGCAATATGAGTGCAGACAGAGGTAACAGGGGTGCAGAAAGAGGGAACAGGTAGGCAGACTGAGGCAAGAGAGGCGCAGAAAGAGGGAAGAGGTATGCAGAAAAAGCAACAGGGATGCAGAAATTTGGAACAGATGCACCGGAAGAAGCCAGAGGAGTCCAGAAAGAACCAACAGAGGTGCAGAAAGAAGCAAGAGGTGTATAAAAAGAGGCAAGTGAAATACAGAATGAAGCAAAAGAGGTGCACACAGCATCAACAGAGGTGGAAAAAGAGGCAAGAGGGGAACAGAAAGGGATAGGGGAGGGGCACATAGAGGCAAGATGGATACAGAAACAGGCAAGAGGGGTGCAGAAAGAAGCAAATGAGGTGCAGAGACAAGAAAGGGAGGTGCAGAAAGAGGCAGGTGAAGTGCAGAAGGAGGCAAGAGAACTACAGAAAGGGGCAACAGAGATTCAGAAAGAAGCATGAGAGGTGCAGAAAAAAGCAAGATATGTGCAGAAAGAATCAACAAAAGTACAGAAAGGGGGGAGAGAGGCAGGAGGAGTGTAAAAAGAAGCAAGTTTGTTGCAGAAAGAAGCAAGAGAAGTGCATAAAGAAACAACAGAGATGCAAAAATGGAGAAGTGGTTTGGTGAAACAGGCAAGGGGGATTAAAAAAAAGGTACGGAAAGAAACAAACAATATGCAGAAAGAAGGAACAGAGACGCAGAAAGAGGCAAGAGGCGTGCTTAAAGAGGGAAGAGGGTGTGAAAGAGACATGAGAGGTGCTGAAAGAAGCAACATAGGTGTATAAAAAAGCAATAGGAGTGATGAAAGAGGCAACAGGGGTGCAGAAAGAGGGGAAACGTGGGCCGACTGAGGCACAAGAGGTACAGAAAGGTAGAAGAGGGGTGTAGAAAAGGCAAGAATGGTACAAAAAGAGGCAAGTGAAATGCAGAACAAAGCAAAAGTGGTGCACAGTGAAACAACGGAGTTGGAAAAGAGGCAAGAGGGGTGCAGAAACTGGTAGGAGAGGTGCACAAAGAAGCAAGGGCAGTACAGAAACAGGCAGAAGGGGCAGAAAGAAGAAGAAGGACAAAGAAAAAAGCAATAGAGGTGCAAAAAGAAGCAAAAGAAGTGTAGAAAGAAGGAACAGAGGAACAGAAAGAGGCAAGAGGAATGCAGAAAAAGCGAAGATGAGTGCAGAAAGAGGCACAAGGGGTACAGAAAGAGGCAAGGGAAATACAGAACAAACCAAAAGAGTTGCAGAAAGAAGCAACAGAGATGGAAAAAGAGGCAAGAGAGGTGCAGAGAGGGCTAGAGGAGGTATACAAAGAGGCAAGAGGAGTACATAAAGAGGCAGGAGGGGTGCAAAAACAGGACGAGAACTGCAGAAAGAAGCAACAGAGGTGCTGAAATAAGCTCAAAGGGTGCAGAATGAGACAAGACAGGTAATGAAAGAAGTAACAACAGTACAGAAAGAGGCAAGAGTGGTGGAAAAAGAGGGAAGGGGATGGAGAGAGAGGCAGGAGAGGTGTAAAAAGAAGCAAGAGAGGTAAAGAAAGACGCAAGAGAAGTGCATAAAGAAACAACAGAAATGCAAAAAGGGGGAAGTGGGGTGGTGAAAGAGCCCAGAGGGATACAGAAAGAAACAAATAAAGTACAGAAAGAAACAAAAGAAGTGCAGAAAGAAGGCACAGAGGTGCAGAAAGAGGCAAGAGGGGTGCAGAAATAGGGAAGAGGGCTGTGAAAGTGACATGAGGGGTGTAGAAAGAAGCAACTGAGGTGTACAAAAAAGCAAGAGGATTGCAGAAAGAAGCAACTGAGGTGCTGAAAGAGGAAAGAGAGGTGCAGAAAGTGATGAGAGAACTGCTGAAAGAGGCAAGAGGGATAAAAAAAAAGTAAACAAGAATGCAGAAACAGAGAAGAAAGGTGCAAAAAGAATGAAAGATGTGCAAAAAGAAAAGAAGTACACAAAGAAGATACTGAGGTGCAGAAATAGGCAATAGGTGTGCGGAAAGAGGCAAAAGGGGTACAGAAAGAGAGAAGATTGGTGCAGAAAAGGCAAGATGGATACAAAAAGAGGCAAGTGAAATACAGAACGAAGCAAAAAAGCTGCAAAAGGAACCAACAGGGTGGAAAAAGAGGCAAGTGGGGTGCAGAAAGGGGAAGGAGAGGTACACAAAGAGGCAAGAGGGACACAGAAACAGGCAGGGGGTACAGAAATAAGCAAAAGAAGTCCAGAAAGAATGAACAGAGAAGCAGAAAGAGGCAAGAGGAGTGCAGAAAGAGGGAAGAAGAGTGCAGAAAGAGGCACAAGGGGTACAGAAAGAGGCAAGGGAAATACATACCAAATCCAAAAGAGGTGCAGAAAGAAGCAACAGTGTTGTAGAAATAGAGGTGTAAAAAGAGGCGAAAGGGATACAAAAAAGTGAACAAAACTGATGAAAGAAACAAAAGAAGTGCACATAGAAGGAACACAGGAGCAAAAACATGGAAGAGAAGTGCAGAAAGAAAAGGGGTGCAGAAAGAATCAAGAGATGTGCACAAAGAAAACAAGTACACAAAGAAGGAACAGAGGAGCGGAAAGAGGCAAGAGAGGTGCAGAAAGTGATAGGAGAACTGCAGAAAGAGGCAAGAGTGATGCAAAAAAGTGAACAAGAGTGCAGAAAGAAACAAAAGAAGTGCAGAAAGAAGGAACACAGGAGCAAAAACAGGGAAGATGAGTGCAGAAACAGAGAAGAGGGGTGCAAAAAGAATGAAGAGAAGTACACAAAGAAAAAAAGTACACAAGGAAGGAACTGAGGTGCAGAAATAGGCAATAGGAGTGTGGAAAAAGGCAAAAGGGGTGGAGAAAGAGGGAACAAGTGGGCAGACTGAGGCACGAGAGGTGCAGAAAGAGAGAAGATGGGTGCAGAAAAGGCAAAAGGGATACAAAAAGGGGCAAGTGAAATACAGAACAAAGCAAAAAAGGTGCACAAGCAACCAATAGAGGTGGAAAAAGAGGCAAGAGTGATGCAGAAAGGGGTAGGGGGTGCACAAAGAGGCAAGAGGGGTACAGAAACAGGCAGGATGGGTGCGGAAAGAAGGAAGAGGGACAAAGAAAGAAGCAAGAGAGGCGCAGAAAGATACACAAGCTGTGCAGAAAGTAGGAACAGAGGAGCAGAAAGAGGCAAGAGGAGTGCAGAAAGAGGGAGGAGGAGTACAGAAAGAGGCACGAGGGGTACAGAAAGAGGAAAGGGAAATACTGACCAAACCAAATAAGGTGCAGAAAGAACCAACAGAGGTGGACAAAGAGGCAAGAGGGGTGCAGAGAGGGGTAGAAGAGGTATACAAAGAGGTAAAAGGAGTACCGACAGGGGCAGAAGGGGTGCAAAAACAGGAAGGGAACTGCAGAAAAAAGCAACAGAGGTGCTGAAAGAGGCACAAAGGGTGCAGAAATAGACAAGACAGATAAAGAAAGAAGTAACAACGGTACAGAAAGAGGCAAGAGTGGTGCAGAAAGAGGAAAGAGAAGTGTAGAAAGAGGCAAAAGAGTTGCAAAAAGAGAGAAGAGGGGTGCAGAACCAGGCACATTAGGTGCAGAACGAAGCAAGTGAGGTGCTGAGACAGGCAAGAGAAGTGCAGAAAGAGGCAAGAGAGTTGCAGAAAGAGGCAAGTGAAGTGCAGAAGGAGGCAAGTGAACTGCAGAAAGAGGCAACTGAGGTACAGAAAGAGGCGCATGAGGTGCAGAGAGAAACAAGATAAGTGCATGAAAAAGCAACAAAAGTGCAGAAAGAGGGAGGAGGGGTGGAGAGAGAGGCAAGAGGGGTGCAAAAGAAGCGAGAGCAGTGCAGAAAGAAGCAAGAGAAGTGCATAAATAAACAACAGAGGTGCAAAAAGGGGTAAGTGGGATGGGGAAAGAGGCAAGAGGGATACAGAAAGAAACAATAGGTGCAGAAAGGAACAACAGAAGTGCATAAAGAAGGAACAGAGGTGCAGAAAGAGGGAAGAGGGGTGCAGAAAGAGGCAAGAGTGGTGCAGAAAGAGGGAAGAGGTGTATAAAAGATACATGAGGGGTGTAAAAAGAAGCAACAGAGGTGAACAAAAAAGCAAGAGGAGTACATAAAGAAGCAACAGAGGTGCAGAAAGAGGCAATGGAGGTACAGAAAGTGATAAGAGCACTATATAAAGAGGCAAGAGAGATGCACAAAAATAAACAAGAGTGCAGAAAGAAACAAAAGAAGTGCAGAAAGATGGAACACAGGAACAAAAACAGGGAAGAGGAGTGCAGAAACAGAGAGAGGGGTGCAGTAATATAAAAGAGATGTGCACAAAGAAAAAAAAGTACACAAAGAAGGAACAGAGGTGCAGAAAGAGGCAATAGGAGTGCAGAAACAGGGGTTCAGAAAGAGGGAACAGGTGGGCAGACTGATGCAAGAGATGTGCAGAAAGAGGGAAGAGGGGTACAGAAAAAGGCAAGAGGCATGCAGAATTGTAAATGTAAATTGATACTTGTATAGCGCACTACTCACCCGCAAGGGTCTCAAGGCACTTGTACGAATACCGCTGTGGAACCCATCCTGGCTTTCCCTGTGAGGCGTCAACTCCTGGGCACCCCCAAGGTGGAGGCCAGGCATCCTTAGCGTTGTGGGGGCCGTTGTGGAGATTAAGCAAGCTATTGCCCAGAGTTGCAGAGTGGGACTCACTGATTGGAATAGGCACTGAGGCGAGAATTATCAGGTCCGTGGAATTTTGAGCCCAAGACACGCGAGGCAGGGAATTGAACCCTGGTCCCGAGGGCAGACCTCTGCATCAGGGTCTGCTGCTCTAACCATTGAGCCACACTTCTCCACAGAGTGGAACAGAGATGCAGGAAGAAGCCAGAGCAGTGCAGAAAGAACCAACAGAGGTGCAGAAATAAACAAGATGGGTACAAATAGAGGCAATTGAAATACAGAACAAAGCAAAAGGGGTGCATAAAGAACCAACAGTCGTTGAAAAAAAGGCCGGAGGGTGCAGAAAGGAGCAGGAGAGGTGCAGGGAGAGGCAAGAGGGGTACCGAAACAGGCAGAAGGAGTACAGAAAGAAGCAAGAGGGATGCAGAAAGAAACAAGAGCGGCACAGAAAGAAGCAAAAGAAGTACAGAAAGAAGCAACAGAGATGCTTAAAGGAGGAAGTGGGGTGGAGAAAGAGGCAAGAGCGATACAGAAAAAAAGAAGAGAGTTGCATAAAGAAACAAAAGAAGTGCAGAAAGAAGGAACATAGGTGCATTAAGTGGGAAAAGGGGCACAGAAAGAGGGAAGAGGGGTGCGAAAGAGACACAAGGACTGCACAAAGAAGCAACAGAGGTGTATAAAGAAGCAAGAGAAATGCAAAAAAAGCAACAGAGGTGCAGAAAGAAGCAAGAGATGTACAAAAAGAGAGACAAGGGGTACAGAAAGAAGCAAGAGGGATTCAAAAAGAAGCAAGAGATGTGCAGAAAAAAACAAAAGAAGTGCAGAAAGAAGAAACAGAGGTGCAGAAAGGGGCAACAGGGACGTAGAAAGAAGGAAGAGGGGTGCATAAAGATGCAAAAATGGTGCAGATGAAGCGACAGGTGCAGAAAGACACAAAACAAGTGCAGAAAGAAGAAACAGAGGTACAGAGTTCATGGGTACTGACTAAGTAATTGAAATAGTGTGTGGGTAATGCCTGGGTGATTGCATAACTGCAGGGGTAATGTCTGGAAGTTTGGTGGAGTGCATGAGTAACGTGTGGGAGATTACATGAGTGCAGCAGCAATGTGTGGGAGGTTATATGAGTGTAGTGGTAGTGCCTGGTGAATTGGAGGACTACATGGGTGATTATGTAAGTGCATAGGTACTGGTTGGGTGATTGAAATAGTACAGGCCTAGTGCCTGGTGATTTGAAGAATGCACGGGTAGTACCTGAGTCATTACATAAGTGCATGTGTACTAGCTGGATGATTTTAGAAGTGCTTTGGTAATGCCTGTCTAATTGTATGACTGCAGCGATAATGCCTAGGTGATTCCATGACTTTAGGGATAATGTCTGGGTATTTGCATGAGTGCAGGGGTAGTGTCTGAGTGAATGCATGAGCGCAGGAGTAGTACCTGTGTGATTGTATAAGAACAAGAGTAGTGCCTGGGTGATTGGAGAAGTACTTAAATAGTGCCTGGGTGATTCCATAAGTGCATACGTAGTGCTTGAATAAGTTATACGTGCATGGATACTGGTTAATTGATTGTAGGAGTGTGCAGATACTAACAGAGTGATTGGAGGAGTGCAAGGGTAGTGCCTGGGTGATTGAACTAGTGTATAGGTAATGTACTGGTGACAGCATGAGTGCAGGGGAATGTCTGGGGTATTAGAGTACATAAGTAATGCTTAGAGATTGCATGAGTGCAGAGGTAATGTCTGGGGGATTACAGGAGTACATAGGAAGTACCTGAGTGATTTTATAAGAACATGGGTACTACCTCAGTGATTCTAGTTGTATTATGGTAGTTCCTCAGTGATTGGAGGAGTGCAACATGCTGAGTAGTAGCAGAATACTGAAATTGCAGCACAAAAGTGAGCTCTATGACATGGTGTACAGCTTCGCTCTGCAGCTTCACAATTCTGCAACTATTCAGGGTGTTGGGCATACCCAAAATTTAGCATCAAACCTACATATGAGTTTGTTATAAATCTCACTATATTCCTAAGAGCATGCATGTATATATTTCTACCTTTTGAAATCATCATCATATATAAAAGAAATAAACAAATGGACTGCACTTTACATTTAAAAGACACACCTATATTTCTGCAATGTATTTCAAGTGTACCTTTCCCAGACTCATAGAAAGTCGCATAATCAGTAATTCCTCTGCCAACATGTCTAAAAACTCACATTTATTCTGTAGCTTCACCATTCTACAAATATTGGGCCTAGCCAAACATAAGCGGTACAAAAGGGGGTGGTGATGGACGGAGCATCTGAATCAATCAAACACTCACACCCAGTCAAAAGATCTGGGTTTAATCCATCACCGTTCTTTAGCCCACTCTGCCACCCCAGTTCAGACATGGCTATATGTAAATCAGTCTGACCCTGTGCCTCATGGGAACAGTCCAGCCCGAACTGCCAAGCCATGTCTTCCCTGGACCGGAAACAAGCTTCCGAGGGCCGGTTTCTGGCATTCCAGCAGTCTTCAGCCCGGCTTGCTTGAATCCAGTGGCAAAGTGAGCAAGGGACTCACGTCTGAGCATACCCTGCCACACTTATGGCGGCCAAAAGTTGTACAAAAGGGGGTGTTGATGGACGGAGCATCTGAATCAATCAAACACTCCCACCCAGTCAAAAGATCTGGGTTCAATCCATCACCGTTCATTAGCCCACTCTGCCACCCCAGTTCAGACATAGCTATATGCAAATCAGTCTGACCCTGTGCCTCATGGGAACAGTCCAGCCCGAACTGCCAAGCCACGCTTTTTGCCTGGACCGGAAACAAGCTTCCGAGGACCGGTTTCTGGCATTCCAGCCGTCTTCAGCCCGGCTTGCTTGAATCCAGTGGCAAAGTGAGCAAGGGACTCACGTCTGAACATACCCTGCCACACTTATGGCGGCCAAAATCGGTACAAAAGGGGGTGGTGATAGACGGAGCATCTGAATCAATCAAACACTCACACCCAGTCAAAAGATCTGGGTTTAATCCATCACGTTCTTTAGCCCACTCTGCCACCCCAGTTCAGACATGGCTATATGCAAATCAGTCTGACCCTGTGCCTCATAGCCAAACAAAAAACAGCAACCTATGACATATCTCTACCATAACTCTAACCATATTACTAAAAGCATGCATGCTTCTATCTGTACCTATTGCATAAACATAACACATATCACAATACATGTGCAGTAAAAATATAACCACACTTACAAGACCATAAAGGCCTTAAAACTTGACAGAGTACACTTCATATTTCAAACACACACCTAGATCCACACAACACATTTAAAGTGAACTTCTACACAAACTCTTGTTTAGTACCATAATCAATAATTCATTTACCAACATATCTTAAATATACATTTTCTACCCGGTGCTTCACTTGTCTACTATTACTCCGGTATTGAACGAAGGCAGGAGCAAAGCAGCCCTTCAATCATCTTTGGTGAAAGTTTCCCCATATTTCTAAAATCATGTATGTATATATCTATACATTTTCCTAGTATCAACATATATAAAAGAAACATACAAATAGATACATACTTGTATTTTATAAATCTAACATCTTCAGATGTATAAAACATATGAAAATACATCTCCAAATTCAGACATACCACAGTCACAAAACCAAGCAGATCTTAACACTGAAAAAGCTGTACTTCTCTTTTCGAATAAACACCTAAAATAATGTGATATACTTCAACCATACCTTTCACGGGACTCATACAACATATCCTAATCACTAATTCCTCTGCCAACATGTTTTAGACCACTTTTTTGAGCTGCTGCTTCACCATTCTGCAACTACTTACTCTATTGGACCTACACAAATATAAACTAGAAACCCTTCATAAGTCTCTGCTGTAAGTATCACCATATTCCTAAAAGCATGCATGAATATGTCTGTATCACAGCATTATGCACACCTAAAAAAATCACAGAGAAAACTTTGAATTTCAATATTTCAACTCCCCAGAGAGTTATAAAAAAGTACCCTAATCACGAATACCTTACCTAAACATCTTTTAAACCACACTTTTGTGCTGCATCTTAACCATTCTAATACTACTCACAATCTTGACCCTACCACATAAAAAGCAACAGCACCTCTTTGTTATACATCATAAACCTGCAAATGTATAAGACATATAAATATATATAATATATATCCCCACTCCACAAATTCTGGTTGCGGGATATCGGGCTGTTGCTGCCAGTCCGAGTTGGAATACTGGCAATTCTATAAATACTTTCCACCAAGTCTCAGTCTTCGTCAGGAACCACTCGGACACTCTGATTGCTACAAATACTTTATTCGCAAGTGAAAACAACGCGTTTTGGTTATTACACCTTGATAATGCTCGTAAATGCATATAAAGACCATGTTTAAATACATGTCAAAGAATGTGATTAAACAACGGACTCACCACCCATGTAAATTACGGGAAATTGTTGTGGCCAATTGTAAATGTGCAATTGATCACTGTTCGCTCTGCACATAAACCAACATACCTATTTTTTGTTGATTTAACTAAAAATTAAGCATTTAAATGCTTAATATATTGCACACTACAATTAGATGCATGATTAATACCAATACAATACCTCAAGTAATACTTTGATTATACACATCATAAATACATAGGCATGTGCGTTGCAAGGATTACAATCAAATCTCTCTTAGATCAACATAGTCATGTTTGATAAATTAACCTTTCACAACAACCCGCGCATGATATATTGCTCGCTGATTGGACGGGAATTCATTACGTGTGTATGTGGTCTTTGAACAATAAAGATAACTCATGAAAAAAAAATGAGCACTCCCAATTAAGCCCAAGTAGGGAAAAATCTCACGATATCTCCCATTTATTCCCTGGGCATATACCAGCAGTGTAAAGAGGTCACATCTAGTCAACTCTCTCACAATTATGCCCCAGTGGGCAAAATTCCCATACTAAATTCAATCGACGAGAGTCTTCCACACAAGAAGGTACGACCATGTCTATGTGGTATTTCCTTGCAACCAACATTCCTTCATTATATTGTGAATATTCCAACAGTTGCAATCAGAAGTGCCCAAATCTGGAATAAAAACATGATTTAAAATTCAGAACCAAACTAACTGGATACAGACATATATATACATTTTACTCATACAGATGAATTGCCAATTCCTCGCTTAAATGTAATCCTTTTGGTACTAAACTTTCCAGATCTATGATATAACATGATTCTAGTTTCCTCAGTGGCAACTCTCTGTTGTCACCCCTCACCCCTAGATTCACAGTGTCAATGAATTCCATGCATACCAGAGTATCATCCTGTACATGTTTGTCGTGAAAGTGGCGGGCTATGGGTTACTGCCTATTGTTGTTTCTTATTGCACGCAGGTGTTCCAACACCTGTTTCTTTGCTTGATTCTTTGTACTGCCCATGTACCATTTATCACATGAGCAGATCAAGACATATACGCTGTATGTGGTGTTGCATGTGAGATTTTTCTTAATCAAAAACTCCCTCTTGCAATCAATCACAATCACTGCTCCCTCTGCATGCTTTACACTTTCTGCAACATCTGAAATCAGGTAAACTAGTGGATTCAATCCTGTCGTGCTCTATAACATGATTATGGCTTAGTTCGTCTCTTAACAATCTCCCTTTTCTAAAGGTGATCTGTGGATTACTCCCCAAATTCTTTTTAAGATGGTCATCGGTGAGTAATACATGCCAGTGTTGTCTGAATATTCTCCATACCTCATTCGCCTGTCCCGAGAATGTGGTGATGAATCTGATACATTCACCTCCATCCTCCTTTCTCTTAGGATACAATAGTTCATTTCTTGTTTTCAATTCTACTCTAGAGACTGCTTCCTTAATCGTTTTCTTGTTATAGCCTCTCTCTTTGAACCACTGACACATAATGGTCTTTTCTTGTTCATAAGTCATCTCGGTACTACAGTTTCTCTTAGCACACAACAGCTGCCCATAAGGGATGCTGTGCATCAAATTCCCTGGATGACTACTGTTTGCATTGAGAATACTGTTCCCTGCAGTACACTTACGGAACAATTTTTCAGTTAATTTCTCATCCTTGACTTCTAAGAGGACATCAAGAAATTCCATGGACTGTTTGCTGATATGATTCGCAAACTGCAAATTAAATCTATTTACATCCAATTTCTCGATAAAGGCTCCAACAGAATCCTCGTCCGCACACCAAACAAAGAAAATATTGTTGTTATAGCACAGCCACAGGGCAACTTTGTTAAACTCCGCCATCTCTGCGACAACTTGCTCCTCCCACCAGCCCATGAATACATTTGCGTAGCTGGGAGCGAAGCAGATTCCCATGGCTGTGCCCGGTGACTACCTATATATTGTGTCATCAAAGATACAAAGTTGTTCGTAAGACAAATCTCAATCATTGTCATAATAATTTGTGAATGATGAAACAACGTGATTGACCTCATTTTGAAAAAAATTTGGATGGCCTGAAGTCCTAAGTCGTATTGAATACTGGTGTAGAGGCTACTCACATCTAGGGAAACTAAGGTGCAATTCCTTTCCCAATGTATCCCATCGATTACTGTTAAAGAATGTGGTGTATCCCTAAGATAGGAGGGTAGTGCCACTACAGGGTTACAAACATCTTTGTGAAGTTTTGGAAGTAAATATAGGATGGGTATTCTAGGGTGAGCACAATACAGATAATTGTACTCATCCCATTCGATCAACCCTCTCTCTCTCCATTTAACCAATGTCTCTCTATATCCTGTATTAGATTTCAAAACTTCGGTCATATCTGATTTACAGTAACAGTTGGTGTCATTCAGTTGCCTCAGAACCTCTGCCAAATATTTTTGTTTGTCGAGGACAACAACGTTCCCCCCTTATCCGATTGTCGGATTACAATACTTTGATCTGTTTTTAGTTTGCCCAAGGAGGTAAGCTGTTCAACTGTTAGATTTTTTTGTACTATTAGGAATTATATTATATCTAATTTTATGTAGATCCTTCAAAACTCCCTTTTCAAAAACGCCAATGGCCTTGCACTGTATATTCAGGAGAAACACAGATTTGGGTTTAAACTTGTTCCCAGGATCACCTCCCAGATCATCAACCGAAGTCTCCCACTCAGGAGTCACATAATTCACAGTAGTTACATCATCTGTCATTGTATGCAATTCATGTAACAACTCAATATCAGCCATATCAAGATTACTCATATTGCTAGAATTACTTACAGTCAATTGTCTTTGTGATTTGGTATTAAACCATTTTTTCAATTTTAGTTTCATTGAAGAAATAGACCTATTCTAGTTTGGGCATAATTCATATTGGACGAAGGACAAAACGATAAGCCAAGTGCAAGGCTCTCTATTTCTTCTTTGGAAAGAGACCGCTGGGAAAGGTCTACCACCGTCATACTTTCTGTTTCCTGCCCCTTGTTTTCATTCCCACTGGGGCGTTTTCTGCGTTTATTACTCCTCTTTTTGGCTTGTTGTTTCCTCCTCTGTTTCCTCGTCCTCGTCCTCTCTGTGCCCCACCTTCCTGATGGAACTCTGTCCTGTTTTGACTCATAAATTGAAACTGTATTAAAAAAATTATTTGTTTTCTTATGTGAGTTGTGTGTTATTTCCTGATTTAAGGCTGACGTCGAGGCGTCTGATAAACTTCCATCAGAGACGTCACTCTCGCTGATCTCTCTCGTAGCTCCATAATTGAGAGACAGTGGACTAGATGTAATCTCTTGGCACTGCTGGTATATGCCCAGTGAATATATGGGAGATATTGTGAGATTTTTGCCCACTTGGGCTTAATTGGGGGTGCTCGGTCTTTTTGAATGAGTTATCTTTATTGTTCAAAGACCACATAACACATGTAATGAATTCCTGTCCAATCAGTGCGCTATATATCATGCAAGGGTGGTTGTGAAAGGTTAATTTATCAAGCATGAACAATTTGATCTAAGAGAGATTTGATTGTAATTCTTGCAACGCACATGCCTATGTATTTACAATGTGTATAATCAAAGTATTACTTGAGGTATTGAATTGGTATTAATCATGCATGTAATTGTAGTGTGCAATATATTAAGCATTTAAATGCTTAATTTGTAGTTTTATCAACTAATTATAGGTATGTTGGTTTACGCGCAGAAGAACGAACAGTGATTAATTGCACATTTACAAATGGCCACAACAGTTGCCATAATTCACGTGGGAGGTGAGTCTGTTGTTTAATCACATTCTTTGAGGTGTATTTAAACATGGCATTTATATGCATTTACGAGTGTGATCAAGGTGTAATAACCGAAACGCGTCGTTTTCACTTGCGAATAAAGTATTTGCAGCAATCAGAGTGTCCGAGTGGTTCCTGACGAAAACGGGGACTTGGTGGAATATATATATATATTTCCATATATATGAGTAGAGACTGGCTGGATGATTGAAGGACTGCAGGGTTAGTGGCTGAGTAATGGGAAAAATGCAGGGATAGTGCCTGGGTGAATGCATGAGAACAAGAATAGTGCCTGGGTAATTGGAGGACTACCAGAGGAAGGAGTGCCTGGGTGATTGCATAAGTGCATAGGTAGTACCTGAGTGATTGTAGAAGTGCATAGGTACTGGTTAAGTGATTGGAAGAGTGCATACATTCTGAAAGGATGATTAGAGGAGTGCAAGGGTAGTGCCTGGGTGATTGAATTAGTGTATAGCTAATGCATTAGTCATTACATGTGTGCAAAGGCATTGTCTGGGGAATTAGAGGAGTACATAGGTAATGCCTGGGTGATTGCATGAATGCAGAGGTAATGTCTGGGGGATTTCAGGAGTACATGGGAAGTGCCTGGGAGATTTTATAAGTGCATCCATTAGAATGCAGTCATTACAATGCACTACCTTTACAACACAGCTGTTTCAACGTGACTCAATCAATCAATCAGAGTACTTGTAAAGCACGCTACTTACCCATGACGGTCTCAAGGAGCTGAGGGGAGGGAGGGGTATGCTACTGCTTGAAGAGCCAGGTCTTCAGGAGTCTTCTGAAGGTGAGTAGGTCTTGGGTCTGCCGTATGTGGGTAGGGAGGGTGTTCCAGGTCTTGGCAGCGAGGTAGGAGAAGAATCTGCTGCCGGAGGTCGTACGTTGGATGAGGGGGACAGTGGCGAGGGCAAAGCTGGCAGAGCGGAGCTGGCGGGTGGGGGTGTGGAAGCTGTGTCTGCTGTTCAGGTAGGCTGCCTTTATATTGCATGCCTTTACAATGCAGCCATTACAATGCATGTCACTACAATGCATATCATTATGATGTACGCCATTACAACGCATTATGAGGTAAGTAATAAAGAATGTTTAAGTTTTAGGGTGGGTATGGGTTTTGAGGTACATGGGTATAGTAATGCGTTGGAAATGTTTGCATTGTAATGTCATACATTCTAACATATCAGATGTCTCTACCATAATTCTAACCATATTCCTAAAAGCATCCATGCTTGTATCTGTACCGATTGCCAAAAGCATAACACATATCAGAATAGGTATGCAAGTAGAAACATAACCACACTCACAAGACCATAAAGGCCTTAAAACTTACATTTCAAACACACACCTATATTTATGTGGCACAGTTCAAGTGAAGTTTTACACAGAGTATTATAAAGTACCGTAATCACTAATTTCTCTCCCAACATATCTTAAACATAAATTTTCTACTGCTACTGCGTCGCTATTCTACTACTAATTCGGTATTGAGCATAGCTAACAGCAAAACAACCCTTCAAGTATCTTTCTTAAAAGTCTCCCCATATTTATAAAAGCATGTATGTATATGTCTGTACCTTTTGCTACCAGCATCATATATAAAAGTAATATACAGATAAACGTATACCTGTGTTGACTTCATTTATTATCTTCACATACATAACATATACAAAAATACATATGCAAGTAGAGACAAACCTCAGTCTTAACATCTTCCTCAGCTTAAAACTTCACAGACTACACTTCATATTTCAAACACACAGTGAAAACTATGTGGTATAATTGAAATGTACCTTTCTACAAACACATACAAATGACTCTAATACGTAATATTTCTAAAAATGTATCTGAAAACTCACTTTTTTGCTGCTGCTTTACCATTATACAACTACTTATAATGTTATACCTAGCCAAATACAAAGGAGGAACCCTTCACATGTCTCTGCATATGCTTGTACCACAAAACTATGCACACTTCAAAACTTCACAAAACAAACTTCCAATTTTAAGCAAACAACAAAAATTACGTGGCATATTTCAAGTGTCTCTCTCTTGAGACTTATAAAAAGTAACCTTATCACTAGTACCTTATGTCAAAATCTTTTAATCCACACTTTTGTGCAACATCTTCACCATTCTACTGCTACTCACAGTCTTAAGCCTACCACAAAAAAATCAAAAACACATCTTTTTTACTCATCATGCACCTTCAAACGTATAAGAAATATGAAAATACATATACAAATAGAGACATAGTTCAAACACAAGTCCATGCACACCTTAACACTTGACAGACTGAACTTCCAGTTTCAAAGTGACACCTAAAATTATGCGTTATACTACAAATGTACATATTCACACAATAAAACAAACTACCATAATCACTAATCCATCTTCCAATATACACATATTACTATACAGAATCCATTTCAAAGAAAATTTAAGTACAATAAAACAAACGACAATACACTTCTGTACATTTAAATATAGATTTTAAACATCAAAGTTCTTGAATAATTTTTAAACTTTAAAAATAAAGCTAATGCATAATACACCTGATAATTGTATAACTCACCTTCCAAATCGAATTGTAGAATATGAAATATCAGACACTCTTAAAAGATTTTCTAATGCACACAAGCGATGTAATGCGCCTCTCTCAACAAGGTAAAACCAGTAATAGCAAATGTTACCTCTCTTTCTCCACAAAGATAAATGCAAGTAACAAATCACATTGCTTCCTACATAATTGTAAATTGTAAAACACATTTCTATTGGCTAGACACATTAACCCTTACCAACTGACTTCTGAAAGTGCTCAAACTGGTTCTGGATTTTTTGGGATTTGCGACTCCGCCGTGCACCAACCCGATGGAGCAGCGAAACCATTCAGGAGTTCAGAAATATATTTCAAATAAAAATACCACTATTTTTTAAGAACACACAACTTCTAAAGATAGTACTGACTTGGGATATCTTACTTTAATACCATATCACTTATATAAAAGTTACAATTTCATATTTTAAAACCGCAGATAACACATAACAACATGTTCTCCACCATTTTAGATACCTCTCATTCTACCAACTAACTACTTAAGCTACAGACATCTTTTGATTACTTCCAGACATCCCTTCAAGATGCTCACAGTGTGGATTAAAGGGCACAGCTATGTTTTCTGGTGCAAAAGGTATGCTGAAGTCAGAGGTATTGCCAATGACCTAGGTTTGGAAAATGTGGACGTTAAATGGATTGCACAGAGAGGGTTAAAGTGCCACCAATTGTTGCCTTTGGTTAAAACCTTTTTGCATCTAGAACCCCATGACATCATGATTGTGCACTGTGGTGGGAATGACCTAAGCACATTTACTTTTGTAGGACTGGAAATGCTAATGAAGGACACCTTTGCACAGTTCATGTTGCTTTTGCCTGAAACGGTCCTTGTATACTCTAACATATGCCTGAGACAGAAATGGAACTGATCAAATCAATTCTGTCCACAGTTTGAGAAAGCTAGGAAGAATGTCAATAAAGCTTTGTCTGCATACCTCGGAGATTATAGAATGGGGTCCATCTACAACAACAATCTACGTTTTGATATGTGTCACATCTACAGAAGTGATGGAGTGCACTTCACAGATCAAGGGAACAGAGTTTTCCTCAAAAACCTTTAGCTCTGCGTCCACACTTACATGTAGCTTCAACAAAGTAAGAATGAAAACAAGGGCTCTTTTAAAAAAAACATATATACTCTTTTTTTAAATTTTGCCTGTATTCAGGAATCCATCACAATTACACGGGGGGTCCGCGATGAGAGCTGCGTTGGAATCACAAATCCAAACTCGAAAGAAAGAAAAAATACCTCACTTCCATTATTCAAACATCGCCCCAGGGACCCCATCCCCCTGGGCTCTACTTATTTCTTTTTTTTTGGGAAGAAGGGCCGTGTAGCCCCCCCCCCCCTTCCCTTGGCCACTACTAGTCCCGGGGACCCCAGCCCTCTGTTCTTTTCCTTTAAAAAACAAAGAAACAATTAAAGGAGAAGGGGGCTGAATAGCCCCCTCCAGGGCCACTTCTGGCCACAGGGATCCCATCCCCAGGGACCGGCCCTCAAGTTAGGGAACATGAGGGATCCCCAATACCCCAACAGTCCCTGCCGGCTCCCCACCTCTTGCGGGACCTGGCATTGATTTTGGGCAAGGGGAGCTTGTAAAATGTAGCTCCCCTTGCCCAAAAGCACTACTCCTTTGCTTCTCTCATTTCAATGGAACAAAGCAGAGTTTTCTGTGGCAGGGCGGGAGCCATGCTCCCACCCTGCCATAGCAAATGTCAATGTTCCAGGGGTGGGCACCCGAGGACTTTGCAGGAGCGGGCTCTGGGGATGGCGGTCCCCAGGGCCATCAAGGGCTCCAGGAGGGGGGCTGCACGACCCCTCTCCCAACTGATTAAAGCCCCAGGGAGGTGGTGGTCCCCAGGCTGGAAGTTTGCAACGGACCCCCACCCTTTATTGAAAACTGCTCCAGGGAGTTGGTGGTCCCCCGGGCTGGGGGGGCTTCATCACCATGTTTACTAGCTCATGGCACTCTGGAAATAATGCAATTAAACTTTGACTCATGAGGTCTCAGGAGAAAAGAGTGAGAAACATTTATTGCACTTTTTTAGGATTTACCAGAAATAGTGAGCACTTTGGAAAAATTATCAATCTGTCCTAAGGATATGTACAGCTGATACTGGTACTTTTGCGGATTTGCTGCAGCAAAATTTCTTCAATCAGTTTGGTACATTAAGGCTTACACCTGGGGAGCAGGCAAATAACCAATATTCTGCGCTGCTGCCATTTTAGATGTGATTTGAAATAGATATTTTATTGTATAATTTATTATAAAATTACGTGAGACGGATGGTTTGTAAACAAAGAACAGTTCTCCATTTTTTAAATTAATTGTTAAGGAATGTTCTTTAGATGGTGTATTGTTATATATTGATGATAATCAATCTAATAAAACAAATAAATATAATAAAAATCTGCACATGTTCATGTTCTCTGCTGAACAGTCACTGTACTGAAATTGTACTAATTAAAACTTACTGTCAATTACACAAACCTCTGAGTGAAGGTGACTGCAATTTTCCTTTCCAGGATTTTAGAAACCTAAGGATCTATCCACCTCTTTCTCTCTCTCATTATGCACTAAAAGAGTAACCTCATTTCTGATACTGAGCCTGCTGTTTTCTAACCCTGATGATATGACACACTTGTCACAACTCATTTATCCTGGACCTATGTCTCAGAGTTCAATACTCATCTGTGATCAGCAGATCATGAAACTGGACTTTGGATATAACTTTGTTTCAAGATCACTGTATAGAGGAGGGCCTAAATCAAGACATGAGGGATTTGTTTAAAAACAGCACAGGTAATACTAGCGGTTAGATGGTCTGTGTTGTCTATAAAGTGTATTTGAAGGGCTGCATATGAAAGGCTGCTCACATAAAACACTTAGGGGCAGATTTATGAGGCCGTTGCGCCTCGTTGCGCCGCAATTGTGTCACTTTATTTGACGCAACTGCGGTGCAAACAATGCGCCCTATTTACAACGTGACGCATTTAGGAAATGCGTCACGTTGTAAAGCACTGCGCCATAAGGAGGCGTTCCTGCGCAGGGGGGGCGTTCCTGCGCAGGAACGCCTCCTGAAAGTGGCTGAGTGAAATCTATGAGATTTCACACAGTCACTTTCAGGACATTGCTGCGTCAAAACCCTGCGCCTGGATTCCGCATCTACATCCTGACTACTAATCCGTGCTTGAGCCGCAGCGGAACGAAGCCACGATCGCACTGATACTCTCAGTGTTCCTCCGAGGTCCCTACCTGCCAGACTCCCGGAGATATCGTCGTGCCAGTTGGACGGTCTCCGTATCCAGGCTCTGAGACCAATATCGCTCCCTGCCGCCGTGGACCATCAGACCGGCTACAGCCCGCTGAACCCGGGGTGCGTGGATGCCTTGTTCCATATCGCCGTCGCAGGGGGAGTCGGACGGATCCTTTTTGCGGCACCCGGGAGCCTCGCTCTGTGAGGTCGGCTCACAGTGGAGAAGAGGTTGTCCGCAGTGGTCATCCCCCTGAGCGGCGCTGAGGCTGCCCTACGCTGCCCATTGTGTGGGTCGCCCCTGGATTGCCCCCGACTCGCAACATGAAGGCAGTGGCCTCTTCTGTGAAGCGCTCCAGTATCGTGTGGCATGCATGCCTGGACTTCAACCCTTCGGTACTGAGCTCGCCCCCTTCTTATTGTGCACCTCCCGATGAGGAAGACATGGCGGCTGCCTTCTCTGAAGCGACGAGTGTTATCTCGCCTCGCACCAGTATCTCCCTGCCTGATAGCGAACTGGGAGATATACTTCATGCAACATCTTGGACTGTGGAGCTATTGTGCCCGCAGCCGGAGCCGACCTGCGGGGACATTTTTACTGCTCTTGTCGAGCTCAGGACTGAATGGCGTGCACTCTCCTGTAGGATGGGCAAACGGCTGGATGACACAGCACATCGGTTAGAACGGGTCCGACCGGCCAATTTCCAGCGCTGCACTGATTTGACCTTGTCAGTCGCTGAGGGGGATATCGAAGTGCCGAGTGAGGAAAGGGAGGTGAGGATTATTTCTCGCTGCCGCAAATCCCGTGAATGGCCGCCCAGCAGCTCTAATGGCGATACAATGTTTCAGATTTTGACGGGGATCGAGACTTTGTCTGTGGGGATGTTGTTGTTTCCCCAACCTCCGCTCTTGCTGACACTGTATCCCCTTGAGCCTGCTGCCACGCAAGTACCTTTCTCCCAGCGATGGAATGGATGTCGCCTTGTGTGTCTGGGGGTGCTCCTCCTGCTTGCCTGCGGCTCGGCTGATGCCTGTAGACGTCCATTTTGTCCCTACCTCTCCCTTCTTCTTCGATGGTGGCCATTTTGTTCTCCGGCTTTGTTTGGATCGGGCCCTCCTCGGACGCCATGTCTAGGGGGACTGTCGCGTTCTGGCCAGGGCTGAGAAACTCCGTTGTATGACCGGGACTGACAGGCTGGCAGGGACTTGGTTTGGAACACTTTTAATACACGTTGGACTGTGCGAACCGGAATGTCTCGCCCCATTTAACACTGTAATTGAGGTTGCTATTGTTTATCCTCTTTATGGGGTGGAGGTAGATTGCATGGCGGGATTGACCGGGAATAATTGAACTTGGCCCTCCTCCGGCTTTCTAGGATGGTTTTCTCTCTTCCTTCTTCTTTCTTTCCTATCTCTTGCTTCTATATTTCGGGTATTCTAATGGGCGACAGACACACTGCAAGGGGGGGGGGGGTAGGCCGTAGCCTCTGCATGCGTGTAGGGTGGGGGGATTTATATGTCCGTTTTTATTGTTTCTATGGGCCTTAATTTTTCCTTTCTTCAACTTTTTCTCGTCTCATTTCTGTCCTTGGGCTATAGTTTGGTTTGAAGCTGGGTGGGTTCGTGTCGGCATTCGACGTACTGCTTGCTTAATTATCCTGTCGTAAGCTCTGTGATGCCGCTAATTTGATTGCAACGTTCCTTTTGTCTCATGGGACTCGCCTGCTGATCGCTGCATTCCTGTTCTGTAGTGGGACTGACTGGACTATGGCTCTCCTGGACCCAATTTTTGCTAATGTCTTTTAAAATTTAAAATTAACCTCACTCCTCCTGAATATCGGCAGTACAGTATGGTCTAGTGTAACTTTAAATGATTGCTTAGTAGTATCGCTATACTGCCGAAGTACCGTATAGCTTGCAACAGTGCTTAAAGTTTCGCGGCCGGCCAGGTGGTTGTAGGCCCGTATTTGTTTGCTGATCGTGCACAATAAAGGTTTCAAAAAATTTAAAAAAAAAAAAAAAAACCCTGCGCCTGCCTGAAGCAGGCGTAGGTCTTGATGCAGCATTAGTAGAATGGGGCACCCCGAGCCTTGCTGGAGCTGCGTCGCGCTTGCGACGCAACTCCAGCAATGCGCCACATTTCCGGCACAGATGCGTCAGGCATCTGTGCCGTTTTTGCACCATGGTGCGCCGCATTATAAATGCGGTGCACCATGGGTGGCGTAGCTGTGGCGCACTGTGGCGCACGTTAACTGGCGCATCCCTCGGGATGCGCCAGTTAACATAAATCTGCCCCTTAGAAACTAATAACAGTTTAGAGGACCCGATCACCCAAATTGCCCATCTGCTCATGAAATTAAAAACTGGTTGTCAAGCAAGGGTCTGTCCCGGTTATCAAAGGAGAACAGGGTCTATATTCATTCAGAAATCAGTGAGAAAGAAATCACTGCATATCACAATATTATAAAAAACAGGAAATCAGAGAGTCCCAACTGGATACACGGGATAAACTCTTCATCGTCATACAGCAATTCACCACACCCCCCATGGAAGCCATGGACATCACACTGTCCCAGGAACTCTGCAACAAGCTCAGCTCCTACTTCCATCTTTGACAACTTCAGCAAACAGATGCCGGACACCACCCCACGTTCCACCACCACCAACAATGAGCCAAACATCATCACCTGGGATCCTGCCACCATCGAACAGACCACAGTGACCATGAAGAATGACTACTCAGGAGCCCCCATGGACCCCTACCCACCGCACATCTACCACAAGGCTGCTGCCGAAATCACACAGGAACTAGAACGCACCATCAATGCCTCTTTCGAATCAGGCATCTTCCCTGATGACTGGAATGTGGGTGGTGGTCAAACCTCTCCTCAAGAAGCCCACAGCCGACCCGACAGACCTGAAAAACTACCGGCCCATCTCTCCCCTCCCCTTCTCAGCCAAAGTCACAGAGAGACTCGTAAACACCCAGCTTTCCGCTTTCATTGAAGGAAACTCCATCCTAAATGCCTCCCAGTCTGGATTGCGCAGCAACCACAGCACTGAGACAGCCCTCCTCGTGGCCACCGATGACATCAGTATGCTACTAGCCCAGGGGCACACTGCAGCCCTCATCCTACTTGACCTCTCCGCAGCCTTCAACACATCTCACAAGACACCCTCGCAGCCAGACTCCATGACGCAGGGATACAAGGAAACACCCTCTCCTGGATCCAATCCTTTCTCCCCTTTCAGAACCTAGAGGATCAGACTCCCTCCCTTCCTCTGCGAACCCACACAAATCAACTGCGAAGTTCCCCAAGGAACATCGCTCAGTCCAACGCTCTTCAACAGCTACATGGCCCCCCTCGCCGCCATCGTTAGACAACATGGGCTCAGCATAGTATCTTACGCCAATGGCACCCAGCTCATACTCCCCCTCACAAGAACCCCAAAGACACCAGACTCTTTTTTCCGGAAGGAATGAGAGACGTAGGCACCTGGATGAAAAGCAGCTGCCTGAAGCTCAACTCACAGAAGACCGAGGTCCTCATCCTCGGACCCTCCGCCTGGGACAACACCTGGTGGTTCTCCACCCTCAGGAGTCCGCCCACCCCGACAGACTACACACGGAACCTCACCATCATCCTCGACTCCTCCCTCACTCTAAACCGCCAATCAACTCCATCGCCTCCACTCGCTTCAACTGCCTTTGGAGCCTCCGGAAGCCCTTCAACTGGATACCCCCAGAATTCAGAAAAACCATCACCTACGCACTCATAACCAGCAAATTGGACTACCGCCACGCCCTGTATGCCTGAATCAACAGAACTCTCCTACACAGGCTACAGACCATCCAGAACGCCTCAACTAGACTCATCCTCGGAACTCCACGGCACGAACACATGACCCAACACCTACGTAACCTCCACTAGCTGCCCGTCGAGAAGAGAGTGACCTTTAAACTGCTCACCCACACCTAAACATCCCTCCACAACATCAGACCCAAATACCTCAAAGAGAGAGTCTCCTTCCCCTTACCCAAGAGGAACCTCCGCTCCACAGACCTCGCCCTTGCAGAGACCCCCCACATCCGCAGAACTAGAGCAGGAGTAAGAGCTTTCTCTTACATCGCAGGCAAAGCTTGGAACAAGCTCCCAGTGAACATCAGCCCCTCCCCCACCCTCCACACCTTCAGAACGAACCTCAAGACCTGGCTCTTCTACTTCTACTGAGCTGCACCCCCACAGCGCCTTGAGACCCTCACACGTGAGTAGCCCGCTTTATAAACCCCCTGTTTAATTGATTGACTGTATAAATGGCAGATTGAGAACCTCATCTTTGTCTTGAAATCTTGATTCAATGAACTATATCAAGATAATAAAGAGTTTACCCTTTCTTGGTATGAGGCAACTGTGTTCTTCATATTGAAACATGGCAAGGACCCTAAAAATGCAGAATCATATAGCCCAATTTCTTTATTGAACTGCAATTACAAAATATTTGCAGGAATCATAGCCAAGAGGCTATGAAGTGTCATTCATACAGTTGTGTATGTTGATTGGAAGGGTTTCATTCCGGGTGGACAGCTCTATGAGTTAACTCATCTGCTCATAGGGACAATCTCCCATGTGGAATCTCTTAACTTCCCCCTGACAATAGCAACTATGGACTCAGCCAAAGCGTTTGACCGAGTTAACTGGATGTATTCATAGAAAGCGGAAGCGCTAGAGGAATTCAAGGTCACTTCTAATCTGGTTAAAGTTATACAAATGTTATATAGGGCACCTAAAGCAAAGATATTGGTAAATTGAGACATTACACACCTGTTTTCCGCTCTTAAGAGGCACCAGACATGGGTGCCCACTTTCACAGAACAATGTGGTCTCTAATAGAGCCATTTGTTCAAGCAATTCAGCGAGATCAGTCTCTGTCCCCTTTTAATTACGAAGGCTTTTTCATCAAAGTTGTTCTGTATGCTGATGATCAAATCCTGTATACGACTCACCCAGGGCACTCTATACCCAAACTTGAACAGCATGCCAAAAGGTTTGGTGAGCTATCTAGCTATCTGATAAATAATAAGAAGACAGAAGTTATGGCATGGCTGAGCGTGAATCCAAGGTTCCAACTTAAAGGTCCGATTAGGTACTTGGGGTCTAAATAAAACACAGACTGGATGAGCTCCATTGAAATAATCTGGCTAAAGTTTGCAAGGAAATCGATAGGATGCTAAAGAGATGGGAAAACTTGCTACTTGGTGTTCATGGAAGGGTAAATATTATAAAGATCATGGTTTTCCAAAAAGTGACTTTTTTGTTTAAAACCATACCCTTGCTATTTCCAGACAAGCAGATCAAGAGGCTGCACGGCAAGATATCCATCTTTAATTGGGCATCCATAGGGTGCAGGAGTGCCTGGAAACAGTCAAGGAGGCAACAAAAACAGGTGGGGGGAGGATGTTATTCTTACCCTTTTAAAAAAAAATACCTTTATGCCTTCCAACTTAAAACTTTTCACCTTCTAGGTAGTACGCCAGAGGTTTTCCATTTGGGAAATCTGTATACTGCTATGCTAACAGATAACTTCTGTATAAGTTTGGCGACCCTTACTTTTTTAAACAAGTCAGGTTAAAGATCCTCTAGGAAGCACTTAGAGTCTAGGCTTTCCTAAGGAAAACAGTGGGAATACATTACTCTTTTGGTACGCCCCCCGAACCCCTGATTGGTTAAAAGATAATCTTAGCCTCTCACTGCAGAAGGCAACATTTAAAACTGGGGGGAATTCAGAGATGGCAAAGCCCTGATTGCCTGGCATGAGCTCTTTACGAACAGAGGAGATGTTGAAAAAATTTAATTTTTCTGGTTGTGATCTTGGTGGACCGCACAGAAACCGGCAAAGGTTGAGCACTGGGAACATAAAGCTTGTTTAGGGGACAGCAGGCAGATAAAAAAGAAGCATCCTTGTGGTATTGGAATATGGAGGTAGGGGAGGACAAGAATAGCATGGAGCACTGTCAGATATGGAACAAGGGCTTGCCAACACTTGTGAGTCAGTACTTATGGCAAGTATCTCTTAACTTTCTTCATAAGACAGTAAACCTGCACCATTAATACAAAATCGTCTCTTCACACTCCATAGAACTTAATTGAATCCTCTTAAGATGGCCAAATTTAATTAGAAACTCCAAGATGCAAGAAATACAACGCTGTAGGAGTAGATAACAAACATGTGTTTGTGGAGTGCAGAGAGTCGGTCAACTTTTGTATCAAGGACAGGGGTGTACTGAAAGCAATCTTGGGCACAGAAGTTAAAATAATCCATTCCTTAATACTCTTTGGAATTGACACAGCACTGAAAAAATGGAATAAATATTGAAAGGGCTTGCTGTTCCTCTTGATGCTCGTAGCAAGAAGAGAAATCTGTAAGAAATGGGTCTTACCTGAACCCCTAACAGGGTGAAAATGGATCACCTCAGTCAGCTATCTCAGTAAAATAAACTTAGGGGGTCATTAGGATGGTGGTGAACCCGCATCCTCCAGGCCGGCGGAAGCCAGCGCCGGCCTGGAGGATACAGATTCACCGCCACGAGCATTGGAAACACCCACCGCCACATTAGGATGACCGTGGGATCAACGGCGGACAGCAAGTCCATCCGCCGCTGATCCGCGGGGTGTTGACCGCAATTTGGTGGCGGTGTCTGCAAGACACCGCCACCCAAATTACGATGTGTGTGAAAACATGCTTTTCCCTGGTGGTTTTTCCGCCGTGGAAAAGCATGTGGAGATTTGCTTCAGGGGGGCCCTTGCGGGCCCCTAGTGTTTTGGGGGATGAGGGGTGCACATGGGGGGTACCCATGGTACCCCCCTGCTTTGGCATGCACATGGTGGCAGGCACCACGTGGTGCCTGCCAAGTTGTGCATGCCAAGGCTACACATGCATATTTTACATTGCAGAGGGTGCTGCTTAAAGCAGCACCCTCCGCAATGTAAAATATACAGGATGTGACCGCCAGGGTGGCGGTCACATCCTAATTTGCATGGAGGGACCACCGCTGCACCTGCGGACGGTCCCTCCACCTCGGGGGTGGCAGACTCTGGTCCGTCCGCCATCCTATTAGGCCCCAATGCGTGGGATAACTGGGAGGCAGAAAAAATCTGCCTCCTCTTCACAGCTCATTGCAAGAAATCTGTAACAGTCCCATGATTATCCCACAGCTCTGCCTAAATGGAATAGGATACCGAAAGTAAGCACTATTCAACAAAGACATGCAGTCAGCGCTCTGAGTAAGAATGACTAAGCTCCATCTTTGGAGTGGAGTATAATAAATGGGAGTGGAATGAGGATTTTTTTAAAAAGCGCTCAGCCTTTCACTAATAGTTGTAATAGACATCTACATGGCTTAGATAATGTACAAATGGGCCACGACAAACTACATGATAGCATAATATAGTTATAAATATGGATGCCTATGACATAATAGCAGGCATTATGCTTATTACTTCTTTTAATCATGGTCCTGTAGGCTTGAATCGAAAACAGTCATTTTCTTACAGTTACATCATTTAGTTGCCTGTCTATGGATCAATGCAGGCCACAATCATTATCGTAGAAATTACTATAGACCGCGTAGTTCACAAATATGGTTGGACATACCCGCTGCATAGGACACGTAACCCCCTTCAGAAAAGTTCTCACATCAGCCACAGATGCATATTGATTTATGGGTCATGCCATTAGAACTGGGGTTTTGCTTTGAAGTTTTTCTTGTGGATCACAAGATCATTTCTCAGCATCCATGCAGAGTTGCCCAACTTGACCAAAGTGCGATTCATTTGATGATATGTGTGTGTATTTAATGGCCATTAAAGTGTACTTGTGTGTGTCAGACTGTGTCTTTAATGGCCATTAAATTATGATTATTTTCATCATTAATCAATGAACTACATGGAGGCTCCGGGATTTAAATACATTTCTTAGATAAGTTTAAGAGCATTATTGACGGTAAAGTTGCTCGGTGGTTCAAATACCTTTTCTGCATAATCCTTTCATGTAAAACAATAGTAACACAATTATGCTACAAAATAAAGCACATAAACCAAATGTTTACCATTATAATATGATAACTGGAATTGTTTATCCTATTTCTGCTTTCTTAATAATACAAGCATTTATTACAAACTAGACGCGGTCTTTGACCTAGATGTTTTGTGTGTTTTACTGCCTTCATTAGCTGCCTGATAATTGGAATCTTTTGCAAAACAGGTTTCCCAAAAAAAGGGTCTTTATTTGTACATGATTTTCTCTTACGAATGCAGTTATAATGATGCCTCTGATATTAACCCTGCTTAAAGGTCATTATTGCATAATACTACAAAATAATTTCTAAGCCATTTAAATGCAAAGTTTATATTGGCTATTTTTATTTTGTTTATGCATTTGGGAATATATTGCTCATTTCTGTACTCTACAGTTGACAGGACACTTATAAATTGGCTTATACTGAACAATATATCATGCACATGATGCATGACTCAAATGTGTTGTTACAGAAAACATTGGACATTGAATAAAATGCTTGGTATGACTAGCAGGTTAGGAATATCTTTTTTAGGACAAAAGTGTATGCATATTATACCACACTGCCAGGATATTAGCTTCCAAATAGAGTTTTACCTACAAGATATGGTTAGCTTGCAGAGTTACATATGTGTTCTATCTGTAATTACTGTGCCTTTCTATTTATGACAAAAGATTTCGTGTTTCCATTTTTGGGGACGATTGTGATGTCGTTAGTTAAGGCTTTGGGTGGGATTCAGCATTGTTGAATCCGATTTGACAATCCTTGCTTCCTACCGAATAGTACAGTTTTCCCAACCACTTAGTACGATGCTCGGAAACCGTTCGAGCAGACCAAATCGGTTCTGAATGGCATCCGGACAGCTCTATGGACATGGTTCTGGGAGGAGCGATTACGATGACCAATTAAGACAACCGTTCTGATTCGGTTTGACCGAGACAAAACAGCAGCCGGAATCTGTCTTTGGGAGCCCATTGTGGTTCCCCCTTCACCTGGAGCCTTCTGAATGTGGCCCGCGGGGGTACCCAAGGGACCCCTCTTCCCAACCATGCACAATGTGTAGGAACCATGGGTGCCCCCCACAGGGTGCAAGGGAGCTTGTGTTCAGGACACAGGATCCAATTGGCATCAATGCGAGTCCGTCTGAACGATGTTGGGAGGCATCGTAATTGGTCATCTGGATTTACAGGACCCGATTTGTTTGGAAACTAGTCCGGAACCGATTAGTTCAGGACAGTTTCCAAATGACATCGTAATCGGCCTCTTTGTATGCACTATTAACCCCTTTGATGCTCATGACGAGCTCAGCTCGTCATGAGGCACGGTTGAGCTGTACTGATGACGAGCTGAGCTCGTCATGAACAATGGAAAAGGATGGAAAGCAGCACAGGAGGGGAAAACTATCAGCAGCGATAGTGTTAAGAACCAATTCACTGTAACAAACATATCAAAATGACATTCTGATTTATCAAGAAAATGAAATTCACATTTAGCTTGGAAAGCAATGACAGGCATGCACAACAGAATTAAGAGGGTTCAACTATGTCAATAAGAATATATCTAATAATCTCCTTTTGCCACAAAGGTTTAATCACTACTGATGTTCCTGATGTTGTTTATATAGTAATAGTTTGTTTCCAGAATCTTGTAGCCTATACTTGATCTCACGTCAATATTGTAGCCTGAAAATATTTATCCAGTGGACTTATATATGATAATCTACACCCTTGAACCAGTATCCTTTTAAATTACATTTAGGGCATATTAGTTATGTCAGTTGATACTTTTGCTATAGATATTCTTTCCATAGTACAACCAAAAATCTACTTTTACATCCATGCAAAGATTACATTCAAACTCCTTCTACATAAAAAAATAATCACTAGTGTTCAAGTTGAAGAATTGTCCTCATTAATGAAATACAATAAAAAAAATGACTGGATTATTATCACATTTGAAAAAACAATCCAATGAAATCCTACATAAAAGTCTTATGATAGTTTACAAATACTCTTTTAATATTGCAGAAGAGCATTGGCTTGGTGAAATAAGGTCAAGGCATTATTCAAAGAGATGTCACAAGCCTAGAAAAATGACTGTGCAACACAACAACATTGATTGGAGTTGCACTGAACTGGAAGGCTACATAATTTACACACATATTATTACCCTGTGTTTATACCCCACCAGTACAGTGCCATTGTGTATTAAATCCCTCAAAATGTGAAATCACTATGTAGACGCGGAATTGCTGTGTGGTGGTATTCTGGGTGATATGCGCTATTTTGAGGTTTAACAAATACATTACCTCACACTGAGCAAGTGGAAAATGTTTGTGGAGGTGTTGGTGAAAGGGACCTATTAGGGAGAGCAGGAAAGGGAAGGAGAAGATTAGGTGTGACAAGAGGGAAAAATGCATGCTCTTCCTTTGTCAGGAAAAAAGGTGCCTCAAGTGATATTGTAGGTTGAAATGTGTGACTGTTAAAACTGAATTGAGTATTTCCAGACCTGAGAAAAAGACCTGTGAGAACAGCAGTCCAGTCTTGATCAGGAGGAACAGAATTATTTTCTTATGTTTTTCAGGGGCACTTCTGCAATGCAAAATGTAAATCGTCGTGTCAATATGCTTACTATAACAAGTCCCACGAGTGCAGCAAAATCTATATAATACCACATAAGCGCTAACATGAACCGTAGTAAATTTAGTCCCAAAGGTGTTTTACACACCTGCTGGATGTTGAAAATCCTAGAAAATTACCTTAGTGCACGTGTGTCATGATAAATCTGAAGTTTAATTAGAAATCAAACCAACATCCAAAGAGGCAAAGAAGCCAGCCAAACAAGTACTTCAAAGTCACAAATGAGTATCAATTAACAGAGAACAGAAATTCTAAATCAAGGTTTCTGAGCAACTCTACAAAGAGGATTTGCACTTATATTCTTGAATGTCTACAATATTAAAATTCTGAGAAAACCCAATAATGCAGATACAAAAAAGTAAGTCAGCTAACCTGTATCTGTGACTGCAACACAAGAGGAAGTAGACTTATCTTATTTTGTTCTGTTCTGCTGATGTCAGCCGTAAAATAGTATCTGTATTTTTTGGCACTTCCAAAAAAGTCTGTGTTCCTGATTCACAAAGGTAGCTAACACATTTGAATACGTTTACACTTTTGAGAAAGTTTACTACGTTTTAGTAGTCACAAACTTGACTTTTGTATTAACTGCAAAAACAACAATTGATGGACAGAATGCAGAACAATGTCATACATTCACCCCAGTACAGAGATCTGGGCCTAAATCCATCGTTTTTTTGCACTCAACACCACCCAAGTTCAGACATGGCCATATGCAAATCAGCCTTGACCCTGTGCCTCATGGGAACAGTCCAGTCCGAACTGCAAAGCATGTCCTTACTGGACCGGAATCAAGCATTCTAGGACCGGTTTCTGGCTATCAGCCGTCTTCAGCCAGGATAGCTTGACTCCAGTGGTGTGGAGAGCATGAGACTCACGTCTGAGCATACCCATCCCACTCGGGGGGACAATTGCAAAAACAACAGTTGATGGACAGAATGCAGAACAGTCAGGATAGCCTGACTCCAGTGGTGTTTTGTATTAACTTACACTTTTGTAATACATCTAGCACAACAAATGGCCAACTACTGGTCCTGCAACACATTCCCGTTGAAAATAATGGAAGTGAGGAATTACTGCAAAAGTGTAGTTTGTGAATACAGAGAAGTAGCAAACTTACCTAAAAGTGTAAGTTACTATAAAAGTGTATTGAATAACAGTTAGTAAGTTTGGTAGTACTATTGTAGTACTACAAAACATACTACAAAGTGCAGTTTGTAAATCACCTCTATATTTAAAAAACAGTGCATGTGGATTATGGGGCATTTTCAGGCCAGATGTGTAATGCCCACCCCTTACAGCCACATCATCTGCAATTGTCAAACTGTTTGGGGACAAACTTATCAAACAATAAGGGGTATAATATTACTATTGAATATTCATAATGTCACAAATGGAAGCATTGTAGATCAGAGCGTAATAGGGAAGACAGGCAGTACTGGGGGATCTGTAACAACTCATAAGTGGAGATACAAAATTGCATCCTACAATAACTAGGGTAGCAGATGTATTGTGATGGGAGGATATGCTTTGTGAAAAAGGAATAGGATATTCATACAAATGCAACATAGCAGTGATGATTAATGGAGGTTCTCTGTTTATATAGACACTTGATTTCATGTTGCCTGAGAACACATGTTTTTATTCATTGTAACACATTCCTTAAAGGTCCTGAGAAATGCATTTGACTTGGATAGCTGTAATATATGCTGAACCTAGATGGCTAAATATGTATGGGTGTCACAAAATAACAGATACATTCTGCAAGGTGACAACTTTAATGCTATGCATGCTATCATACAGGGATATAATTTAACTGGGTAATATCCTGTAGTGCTTTGACATTTTATGTAATTTATTCCTGTCACAAATCTTTTTTTTATATTTTATGATACATTGTAATGGGTTTGGACAGATAGGGATACCTCCAGATAACTGGCAGTACATACAGCAATATGACCAACATGCACAGTTGTCCCAATAAGGTTGTAGGAGCTGGAAAAAAATGGATTATGCGTCACTTGTAAACTACCTTCAGAGACTCTGGAGCAAGAAACATACAATCTAGACATATTGGCACTGCGATAAGACCTGTGGGGTAAGTGATTGGCATTTCTAAAACTTTCCCACACAAGAGAATTTGAAGGGCCATTATAATTTTGGTGTGTAATGGTATTGTTCTAGTCAGTTTTAATATTTTTTCCTGATTAAAATGTTTAAGGCTAAATTGTATTCTGAGGCAATAACTATTTAGTATTTGTGGCTGAAGTTATTTCGTTGGAGATATTGACTTTAGCAATATCCTTGTCTAATATCTGGAGGGAGATTTTCTCACAAGTGAAATTTTGCCTTCTCTTTTTGTGTGTTATAGGGCTGCAGGGACACAACTGAGGACATTTGCCATTGATGTCCTTAGGCCGTCATACTGTGAAGCACTTAACTGGGAACTAAGAATCCCGTTTTTTTGTACTTCACTCTCAGTGTTAACAAGACAGAGCAATCAAAGGGTTACTTAAGGGTGGTGCTGTGTGCTAGAGACCTAGCACTCAGCAACTCAACAATAAACAGTTAATAAATTAATGTACAATCTGTGTTTTTTGTAATACAAAGGAAAAGTACTTTATGAACACGCTGCTGAGCGCTACACACAAAATTACAAATATAAACTGAACAGCAGGTGCAAATGCCTATATTGATGCAATCTAAAGGGCCACTAGACCAACAGGGATCACACACTAGAAAGGTCCTACAGATCAGGTAACCCTTAAATGTACATCACATCAAAGAAGTGACAGGTAAAAGGGGTGCCCTCTTCTCATGTAATCAGACAAACAAAAGAAAACCACTTCCTCAGAACCCAGTCTTCTACACTAATCATCTCACCCTCTATTAGTGCTAGTAGTTTAGTTCTAGTTTACTCGCTCAATATATAATCATAAAACAAAATTTACATAAAACAAGAATAAATACAGTACATGATACATCATCAGAAAATTTAGAATGCGCTATCAATTAAAATTACAATGGTAATTATTCCCCCCCATTGATACAGAAATTATAGCACCTGTCTAGATTCAAATCTCCATTAACCATCCGTCTCCATAGTCTTTAGGACATCAAAATTACATCTGGGTCATTTATAATAGATTTAAAATACATATCCATCAAGAAAGTGCAAAAGCCTTTAACGACAATCTGAATTTTGCTGTAATCAACTGGCATAGAAAGTGCATGTGAATATAATCGATCTATTTCAGAGAAATATTAAGTTGCATCTGATCATTTACATCTCATGTACCATGAATACGAGAGATACTTTGACACAGAGGACATAACCCCCTCAATATTTTGAGAACTTAAAATACAAATGGCATCTGTGAGTCAAGTAATGGAAAGTAACCGTCAAACTGGTTTTATCCAACTCCTCCTGATTTTCACATAGGCAGGGCAGAAGAGGATCCAGTGCTAGATTTATACACTTGGCATAATGGTGTAGTAATGCTCATCTTCCACTTACTTTTAACTGAGTTCACTGGTAAAATCACGTATCTTAATTTTAAAAACACAGATCTTGCTAAAGGGGGTTCAATCCTATCCATAAATTAGTCAAAAGTCAAGATACATTTGATATTAATAAAATAATCAGTTTAAGTGCCATTATCTAGACATCAATTTGGCTACCATTCCTTTAGTCAAGTTCTCCAGATAGTCCCAGATTCACCCAAACCTAGTTTATACAGCTAAATCTTGCCATTCTTAAACAGGAAATTGATCCCACTTTATGCAGCTCTTTGACCTGACACAGCTGTTTATTGGGAATCTGGGACGTACCTGCCCAAACCTTTACCCAACAAACCAAGGATTTGAGTGCTGTAAGATTTATTATATTTCTCATTCCCAGATCTAAGAGTTCCAGGGCAATTGGGAACTATGTGGCATAATCAATATTGATATAATAAATGTCTACTCCATTTTTTCCAGTCCATTTGTTTGATCAAATCCCTACAGTTCTGCTCGATATTGGACTGTGCCAAGGCTCCTAGCACACTATGGGGCATATTTACAATGCCACTGTGGCACTTTTATGCTGATGAAGTGCCACTTTTGTGATCCTCCAAAAGTGCAGTGTACCGGCCTTTATTTCCAAGGTCATGCAAAGCCACCCTGTGTGGCTTTTCATGGCCTTCTAAATATGGAGTAAGACAATGCCTTGCAATGTGTGGAAGGGACATTCCATGGGAGTTGCTGTGGGTGTTCTGATGCAACACCCATGATTTGTGACACTGCCCCAACATTGGTTAATCTGGGTCAACGCCAAAACTAATGCCTTCCCAAAGCAGGCGTAACAAGGAGACATGTTTACATTTCTCCTCATTTTCTTCTTTCCAAGGGGGTTGCATTCGGCAGCACACAGAGAATTAGTAAAATGCCTCAGTTGATTGTTTTTGTGGTAGAAGGTGTCCCTTCCTGCAAAAAACAATCATTCCAACAGCACAGACACCCTCGTACCATGGTACAAGGGTGCTTGCGTTAGTGCTCAGTTGCAGTTTGTGCACCAGCGCTGGCAGAAAGGCCAGGAATGTGCTGTATCTTGTAGATATGGTCCATTCCTGCCCTTTTCTTATGTAAGCGCAGCTAGAAGGCTTGCAGTGCTGCCCAGCACCAAAATGTTGTAAATATGCCCCTATATTTCTAGTGCAGGTTAAATTGATGGGACGTTGGATATGTTAAATCTTTTTACAATTGCTGTCTGAACATGTTGCAAGGTAATGTGACTTTTCAAAATCTGGGCAGGCCAAGATAAATTGCTGGTCAGCCTTACACGGAAATAATCAAATTCTTTGACCTGTTCCAGATTCCTAGTTCTAAGTCTCATAAATTTAGTTTTGAGGACATTAATGTCTAAGCCAAAATTTCATCAGGCATCTGAGAATCTGTTCAGGATATTTTGTAGACCCATAAGTGTTTTTGATATATACAGTGTGTAGTCAGCAAAGAGGAGAGCAGGGATTTGCTGGTCGATTAGTCGCCCATTCATATAGAGTGTTAACAATGTTGGGGCTAAGACACAGCCCTGGTGAACCCCTCTAGAGAGGTCTATGCATTCTGTCAGTTTTCCCTCCCTACCCCACCTCACTTGAGCATAGTTGCTATTATGCAGGGGAATTATTAAGAGAAGCAGTACCAGGGGCATCCCCATCTCCATTAGAGCTACCCACAGTTTCTCCAGGGGAATTAGGTCAAAAGTGGATTTTAGGTCCACGATCAATACATATAAATGCCCCTTGTTGATCAGGACCAATTTCCAAAGAATCAATAAAAATTGGAATACCTGATCTATAGTGCTTGTGTGCTCCCTAAAGCCTGCTTGTAAATGGGGTAAAACATGATTCTCTTCTATCCAGGTCTGTTTTCCTTATCAGTACCTGCTTGCTAAAACATGTTTGTACCGTATCTATCAAGTAGATAATTCTATAATTGGCTGGGTACCCTTTGTTTTTTTTTTAAATAAATTCTGCTAATTCCAGCCACCTTCCACATGCCCTGTATCTCTGCTCCTTCACTATAGCATTTGAGATCATGTTTAGTGTATATCTCCAGATAATCAGCTTTGAACTACAGAGAACACCCGGTATGCTATCTAATCTTAGCACGTTTCCCTTTTCATACTAACAATCGCGGAAATATTTTCTACCATGGTAAAACTGACTGACAAGCCACTATCCCAGTCCTGCGCTTCACTCTGATCTTCCCTTTTAGAGTGGTTACCCATTTAAGCTTCTTTACCGAGTAGAGTTGGCAGAAATGTTTTTTTTTTTAATATATGGTTGTTTAAAGAAGTTATTTTCATTTACAATAAATGGATCCGGTGACAGATTACCGACTATCTTTCATTGTGGCCACCGTAGCCAATTCTCTCCAGTTATCCACCTCCCAGCTCTTTCACAAGTGCCTGCATCCTATTGTATAATCTCCTAGCTTCTATTATGGCAGTTCTACTTCCACCTTTCATGGCGGACATCAGTTTCAATTTGGCTAACTTGAAATCCTTATTAAACCATTCCACCTCTTTTCACCTATACATATGTTGGTCTTAGTTGTTCTATATAAATATTTTTTAACAGAAGTGAGCAGGTCATTAAATATATACATGTTAGCCAACTCGCTTTGCTCTTGGTCCCCGAGCTTATTTAGGGCATAGACGGCTTTGGTATATAATCAAGGTAGAATTTCCTTATCCAATTGAACACAAGGCCATTTTACCCTCCTGCCGTCATTTGAGGATGCAATTGGTGGATCCAACATATACTGATTTTGACTATTGGATAGATACAGGATATTCTACAGCTCAAGGGCCAGGGCATTATGATCACTGTCATTTCTATCAATGATCACCATGTCCTGTAGGTTCGGCCACAAATATAAATTAATCAATTTGTAGTTTATCCTGCTTCTGGAAAGTGCCTTTTAAAATGTATAGTTTGCCCCTCTATCTGGTTTCGTGCACCCATTACATGCACACAAACCATGTGTAAGCAGAATAAATGCTACCTGCAGGGCAATCTTAGAGCTTTTCTTTAGGGGGAGTTCTGCAGTCTTGAGATACCCCTTTCCTCATCTTCCTTCCGCATGAGATCCTGTTTAAAATCCACAGGTTAGAATGACGCATTTAAATCCCCAGCTATCATAAGATGTTTTCTAGTATTATGACTCTCCAGCAATTCAGTAAGTGCAGTTAAGGTTTCTGAATCATGATTCGGGTTAGAGGGACGACTGTACAGATTTACCCATCTCAATGTAAATGCCCCTTCACATGATTGATATCAAGACCCAAAATGCCAGACTTAAAAATTAATCTTTTTATCCAAAAAAGCTAGGCAGCTCTTGATCCATTTTGTTAGACCTCCAGCAGGATGATCTGCATTTGATTGTCTTGCTTTTATGCTATAATTTGTATAGCCTGCCCTAAAGATGGATGTTAGGGTCCAGGTTTCTGGGAAAATACATATATGTGAAATGTATTAATAGAGGTGCCCTATTCTGGGGCTATCACTTCAGCGCTATTTCCAGCTAAATTCCGCAAAATTATATTAGGCTGCATGCTGTCCTCCTTATCCTATGGTATGTTTTGTGTCAAACACTCCTCATCCTGCTTTAACCATTCTTCTATATCCCTATGTTACTCATTAATGAAATATGTTTAATATGTCTTTTAGTAACCGTGATTTTAATTATGAAATGTCTAATGTATTTTACTTGTGTACTTTTATGGATTGAAATATATCTGAAATAAAGTCCCTATTGAATTGAATTGAATACATCCCTATGTCTATCTAGCATTCTGCCTGCCTATTCCACTGTTAGTGATGGAAGTTTATGTAAGGACAGTGGCAGATTCCTTACTGATAATGCAATACTACCATCCCTGAGTCAATCGATCTCAATAAGACCATCAGTTTTGCCACAAACAATAGTAGCATTTGTGGGTTTCCTTATTTGTGTTATAGAGGGCATTTTAATCATGTTAGTGGTTTGATAGTCCACTGGGAGTAAACTATGTTTAAACTGGATAAGGGAACCCTTTGGACGGGAGGGATGCAGTCCTAAATTAACATGCTCAATGGCATGGGCCTCCTTATGCAACTCTAGGACTATGTAGTCAAACTGCACATTCTGTGAGGGGCAATGTTCTACCTCCAAATGGTCTTACCTTGTCAGGGAATCATACTGCCTATGATTCCTTAACGAGTGTATCACTGTTTTTAAGAGACTTGATGTTATTCTTAGCTCCCATAGGCAATCTTGGAACATTAACCATGTATAGTCTTTGAAGCGAGTTTCTATATGAACTAGTCTGATTTTGCACACTTCCCCTCATCTTGGTGGTCTAATTCCCAATTTCTACCATTCATCTTGTTGTCCACAATGCATCAGCTGAGGTGGGGGGATTTCTGGTATTCTTCTATTTTCATTTATCTGATTCCAGCTATGCGCTGAGGCAAAATGTGGGCATTTATATATGGAGTCAGAAGAACAGTAGAGTCCTTGATCGTTCTAGTGCTCTCCCCATTGGTAAGACATCACATCATCATTATTAGGATTATGTTCCTTCTTGTGCTGTGTGCTCCTTTGTGTACCCAATCCTCCCAACAGTCCTCCCACTTTTGGACTATTTACATCATCCTTTCGTCTGGCCTCCTTACAAGCACTTTCATCACATAATGGGTGGGCCAGACCCGCCCTCTCTATCATAGACATCAATTGACCACCTTTGGCTTCTAAGCTGCTAATTTCCCCACCCCCTCTGCTCAATGAGATGTCTAAGTTCTCTTAGATGATCACCATACTTCGTTGTGCTAGATGTTATGCACTTGTGAGATACTGTATCCTACATTGTAATAACAACCCCATCAACCAGTGCAATAAAACAATTTTTACAGTGTTCCTCAGGGATGTAAATAGCATTATTAGTATGACATTTGTCCTTACTGGCCTGGGTTTATCTCTCAACATTCACAGTGATGACAATCTGTGGTCCCTTATTTAGATCAGCGGAAACTCCTCTCTGGTAGTGTTGTAGCTTTAAGAATCATACACACTAGCACTTGATTACCTTTAGTAATAGCTACAGCCAAATTCCTTGGATGGGCATGGACCATTAGACAGAGGTTTTTAGGCAGCTGATTGTATTTTATTGTAACAGAAGTTCGTCTGTTTTTTACTTGATAATTTTTATCTGTATTTCTATCTGTAAATTTATATTTTGAAAACGATATTTAAGTTTTAAACTATCTGATTGTTATCCAAGTCTTATTTAACTAAAGTGCTTTCTTAATGAATGTTTTTATACTTGTGATCGTATGTGCTTTTATGAGAAAAACTTGAAAAAAGCAACTTTGAACTGGAAACTCCTCTCTCAGAGTTAGTCTGCGTTTTGTTGGGAATCTGCATCGATGACTTGGCAACTATTTGTAGATTTTGAAAGGACAATCCAGCGCCATCCCTTTATTAAGAATGGCTTCTTCTTTTGTGAGTTTATCTATCTCATCCAACATGTAGTTCCCTGCAGCATGTTGGGTAGTCCTTTCACTGTTTGTAGAGCCCTGTGGGCTACTCCGGGCCTTCCTCTTCCCCATAATTTCGCAAGTAAAGGCAGGCAAAAGTTAGGTTAGTACCACAAATTATAACAATCATACTGCTTAATCAGTCAATCCCTCAGACCAGCCTTATAGTTAGTAATTGATCATCCTATACTTCAAGGGTCAGAAAAACAAATAGCATCAGTATTATTACTTTTAGCTTTGGTAAATCTTACCAGAAAAACGACCCCACAAAGTCTGCCTATAGCTTAATCCAAAATACATTCAGTGAATTACAGGCATTGAGGGGGGGCTGGCCTTGCCCTGCTTCTTACTGTCTCAGATGGACTAAGACGGACCCCGTCCTGCACCACAGTAGACAGAGCATGTTTATCAGTGCTTGTTGTCAGCCTTTCCACTCAGGTTCAACAGGTGACTGCTGGGGATTGCAGTCTTCCCCAGCTTACAGGCAGACACAAACCGTGGTCTATGGCATACCGCACTGCGCAACACAGAGCACGCTTATCTGCGCCTGTTGGCAGCCCCTCCTCGTGTCCTCAACAAGTGATAGCCAGGGTTTGCATTCTTCCCCAGCTTACAGGCAGGAACAAACTGTAGTATACGGTGCATTAGTCAGAGTAACAAGTATGTCTGATACAAGCCTTCATCTGGTTCATAGGGGGAACTAGTGGTCATGTAGGGGAAACCTCATGTAGGCAACTGATAATGAACCTCTGGATGTTGATTTCAGTAACATGGGCTTCTCATCGGTGTGCTCCCTGCATGTGGGGATGTGCAGATGTACAGATATTCTTGCAACAACACATCCTTTCCCTGATGTATTCCTAATTATTTCAAGTCACTACATGCTTACGTGTTTCTTCTGGTCCTTGTTCAGAGTGACGGCATACACTCGATCAACCTTGTGATTGTCAAAAAAGAATGTGTCCTAGTGGCCATGTTATTTTATGTTGCTATGTGTATTTGTAAAGCACACTATTAATCGGGGGATATCTTGGCACTGAGTAGGTGTGTGTGCCTATCCTTCCTATTGTAGGTTGGCTAATTGAAAAGCCAGGTCTTCAGCTTCTTGCAGAATTCAAGAAAAGAGTAGGAGGCTCTGCTGTGGAGAGGGAGGTTGTTCCATACTTTAGGAGCACCGTAAGATAACACTTGTCTCCTGATCTGGTTCTGTCTATGCATAGAATGGTTGTAAGTAGGAGCCCTGCAGAGTATGGGTGTCTGGATGGCTGGTGGAAGAATAGGCAACTGTTCAGGTAGATGGTGCCTGTATTGTGGAGTGCCTTGAATGTGTGTGTGAGGACTTTTGAATTGAGTATGTTTGTTTATTGGAAGGCATTACAGTTCCCTGAGGTGTGGTGTAATGAGAGTTCTGTGTAGCAGGTTGAGGATGAGTCTGGCTTCCAAATATTTAATGGTCTGTAGTCTTCTAGAGAATAGGCCTGGGTGGAGTTCATGGAGAAAAACTCTGCCACACTCCCCGTAGTTTTGTAAGTGGCGAAGTCTGTTAATTCATACTGCTCTCCTTGATTTTTAGCACCAGGAGTTTGTCCTGCACTTCAAAATCAGTGCGAACAACACTGCACGTCACTCCAGAGGTTATTGCTGCTTTCTGTTGCTTGAGAAGACAGTCTCATCAAGCAGCAGCTTCCTCTAAGCAAGAAGCAGATTTTTCAATGTGAGTGATCAGGACTTGCCGGGCCGCCTCGTTAAGAAGTTTTACAGGGAAGAGGTATAGCATACAAATCTTTCGTGGAGCGCTCACCAACTTTACATTGGCGAGCTGCTCGGGAGAAAAAGTTAGACTTTCATGTCACTTCGTGAAGTTTTTAAGGACTCCGTGCCGAGCGTGGTGTGGACAAAACATTGCGAACTCCGCCAGCGGAGGAGAACTCTTCCCACTGCTACTAGAGAGTTTCTAGGAAAACATGAAGTAGAGAGTGTTCTCATACTCAAATGTGCTGGTGACTAGAGCATAAGACAATTTTTCCTATGTTTCTTGGAAGAAATGTGAAAATCATCCTCAGCATCATCAGAGTGTGGAAACAGGAACCAGTGACAGCATTGGCTTGTGTATTGATGTCCAAATTGCTGTTGATGATTATTCTGAGATTCCTGGCGTGGGTTCTGGTTGTGGGTGGGGATGCGATTTCGATTGGCCACCAGTTAGAGTCCCATGGTGAGGTGATCTTGCCAAAGACCACTACATATGTCTTGTCCATGTTGAGCTTAAGACAGTTGCCTTTCATTGATTTAGCAACTTCCGTCATGCATTCAGTGATCTTGTTTCTTGTGTTGGGGTCCTGTCTCAGAGGAAGAGTATGAGTTGCCTGTCATCAGCACAGGTGAGGATTTTGTTATCATGGGTGTGGATGACATTGGCCAGAGAGTTTATGTATGTGTTGAAGAGGGTGGGGCTGAGTAATAAACCTTGAGAGACTCCACAGATAAGTTTGAGGACATCTGATGACTAATTTGCCAGACTGACAGCTGTGCTTATCCGTTAAGGAGGAGCAGATCCAGTAGAGAGCAGGTGCTTGGATACCAATCTGGTGCAGGCATCTGATTAGGATGGGCTTTGAGACCATGTTAAATGTTGTAGAGAGGTCCAGGAGAATAAGGGCTGCTGGGTCTCCATTGTCAAGGATCATGCAGATGTTGTCTGTTGAGGCAATGAGTGCTGTTTCTGTACTGTGGTTGGACCTGAATTAGACTGCATTGCATCAAGGAGCTGTTGGTTGCTAAAGTGGTTGGTTAGGTGTCGGTTTGTTAGTTTCTCTAAGTCCTTTGCCAGGAATTGTAGGAGGGAGATGTGTCTGTAGCTGGAAAGTGTGGCTGGGTTAGTGGATTGTTTCTTGAGCAGGGGCATGATGGTGAAATGTTTCTAGGTTTCTAGGAATTTTACTGAGTTACCAGAGGCAATAAGGATGGCTGTAAGTGCTTCACTGATTGGGAGGAGGCCTTTGGTGAAGGCGTGGTAGAGGTAAGGGTCAGGTGGAGCCAGTAGATGTGTGACCTGGTTGCTAGAGTCATTATCGACATCTTTAAGTTAGCATGAGCCCAGTAGACATGATGCTGCTTTTGCGCACAACACTGCATGTCTTTATTTTTGCACGACTCTGTCTATGCCTTTGACATGAGAACTCTCTGCTGTGCTCATTCTCTGCCAGTTCATGGAGTTTTGTCTGAACATTGTGAGCAAGGTCAAGAAACACTGACTCTTGTTGTTCTGTTCTGGTCAGGCCCTAGAACTTAGACAAAACATACCAATGCAGCTGTTTTTGCCAGAATATCGCAGTTTGAAATTTTGGGGATGCATGTTTAGGTGACACACACTTGGTGAGGATCCTTTCCAGGGAGAAGAAGAGCAACCCACACCTGTGATGTAGAAATACGATCTATGGCCTGAGGAATGGGGTCTGCTGACAAAGCCCAGAGATGTTATAATAATATTGCTTACCAAGGGGTGGGTGGTTAGGCCTTATAGGGTCATATGTATGAAGCAAATTTGCACTAACAAATGCTGATCAGCGGTTGCAATTGCAAATTAGCAGTGTGCAATGAGGCACACAAAAACCCCCTCACAAAATAAGGAATCGCAAATTTTGCGATTCCCTATTTTGTGATTGCATTTAAGGAATTGCGAATTGCGATTCCTTAAATGCAATGTAAGTAGCACATAAGAAAGTGCGATTTGGCTTAAGGAATCACAAATTACCACCAACTTCAAGTTGGTTGTAAATTTCATATTTCACTTAAAAATGCACTATTTTGCATTTTTTATAGTGCCATGTGGCGCACATACATGCCCTTAGGGTATGTATGTGTGCCACATGTGCACACATACACATTTCAGAGGTGCAACAGGGCGTCCTTTTGACACCCTGGCAACCTTGACATTTTATTCTGAATTTGCGATTCTCTATTTGCTAATCACAAATTGAGAATCTCTTCCCATTATTCCTATGGGCTTCTTAGCCCATAGGCGTGAATGGGAAGGTATTCCTTACTTGCGAAACTCAATTTGCGATTCGCAATTAAGGAATATGTGGGTTTTGCAAAATTATTAGCAAATGCCACATATATTGCATTTTGCTATTCTCAAATTGCGATTAGCTGAGAATTACAATTTTAGAATCTCAAAACTCTATTTTCATACATATGGCCCATAGTCCTTTATCCACTGTCTTTATAAAATGACATCTCCATGTATGATATATGGCCTTGCTGCAATGCTAACTGTATTGATATTATAATTTTGTCTAATCATTGTTTTTTACATTTGGGAGTAGGAGGACAAGTGAGACACTATAGCTAGTCGGTCCAGGGCTTGTGGGCACTAAGGCGGTAGGAAGGCCTAGCCGCTATACATCGAGGTCCTATAATCCTGCGCATAGTTATGTGTATGTGCAGAATCCCTGCAACAGACGGTCTTCATGGTAGTAGTGATTTTTGGCAGTGGTGAAGGCAGGCTACAAGGTTGAGGTTTGTTGAAAGGTCAAAGTTGCTGTAAATGGATTTTGTTACAGAAGAAGTCCATCACAACTTTATTTCTAAGGCACCTAGGCATAGGTTAGAAAAAGGGATACAGGCTATTACCTGTGGTCTATGACTGACCAACATGTTTCATTGTTGTGTATCTTCATGGCAAATTCATCAGACCCAGAGGACCAGAATAGCACCCATAGTTTACCTCAAAACCCTCTGTCCTCAGGGTAAGAGCCTACTAGTGGATGAGGTAGTCAGTGTTGTAGAAATGTGTTCTTCCTGACCACCTGCAGAGATGGCACTCCCCTGTAGCACATTTACTTCCAACTCTAAATGTACCTTGTAGCCCCTGCACTAAGGACACTGAACCCTAAAACATAATGCTTTCCTGTCATAGTTTCAGCAGACTTTTGAGATCAAAACTCATTGCAATGTATATTAAACATTTAATAATTATACTATCTTTTAATGAGATTCAACATCATATTGAATGATTCACAATTTCTATCAATGAAGATTGCAATATTCAGTACAGTGGTATGTTATTTCACTAGATTTTATAAAGCACTTGATTACCAGGTAGGCTTCTTGGCACTGGGCAATAGAAACAACACACTGCTTACAGAGGACTAATCATAAGCTTGTCTGAAAAGCCAAGTCTTCAGAAGAGTCCAAAAACTCTTAAAGTTGCAGGTAGATCTCAGCATCTCAGCTCGGGGAAAGGAGTTCCAAATACATGGCACACAAACAGAAAATTTCGAGCCCCCCAGTCTCTTCTTTTTAAATGAAGAGATGATGAGGAGATGCATATGAGTGGACCTTAAGTTGCAATTGGGAATCTATGTTTTAATTGTAGATGATATAAATGCAGGGCTGTTGCCACAGAGAGATTTAAAAATGACACAGCCCGTCTTGAAGATAGAACTTTGTTCCACTGGTAACCAGTGAACTGTATCAGTGGGGTAGTTATATGGCAGCATCTAGGCTGTTGAAAGATTAGGCTGGCTGCCTGATTGTGAGTCAGCTGAAGCCTTTGATTAAGGCCTTTGGGGATCCCAAGATACAAGGAATTAGCATAGTCTGTGATTCCTGGGAAGTGATTGATGGTAAATAACAGCTGCAGATTGTCCGCAGAGTTGTCGACTCTAACTTGCATTTCCTTTAAGATTTTCACTAGTGGACGAATATACAAATTACAAAGATGGGGGGACAGGGAATCTCCCTGGGGTACTCCACATATTAGCTGAATCTTGGAAGAGTTAAAGGGAGATAGCCGAACAGATTATGAGTAGTGCCTCAATAAGGGCACAATCCAATCCAGGGCTGATTCCTGTAAACCTGTGGCCCGACATGGCCAATCAGAAAAACTGTGGGTCGACCGTGTCAGTAAATCCAAAAGGACATATACTTAGATTGTACCTCTCTCTGCTTCTTCCTGCATGTCATCTATGAATGAAAGGATGACCAAGCCAGAATCCTGCCTGATGGGGGTCCAGAATGTCTTATTCCTCTAAAAAGAGACAGAGACGCGTAGCAACATGTGCTCTAACACTTTAGCTAGGAAAGGTCATTTTTTCAGAATAAGTGGATCCTCGTCCAATGACTTTGGGAGCAGGACCACCATAGAATTAACAAGTATTTCTTCTACCTGTGCACCTGTTGTAAGCAACCAAAAAGTCTTACAAACACATGCCCCTTCACTTTAGATACATAACAATAAACATTGCAGTTCCAGGAGCACTAGACATTTGGATAATGTCCCCTGTGCCATGAATTCAACCACCTGAAAGACTTAGAGTAGCACTTAATTTTTTTAAGTAAGGCTCCTGTGTAGGCTGCAGCACTTATGGTGGTCCTACAGAGCCAAGCATCACTTCTTGGTGGTGCAGGTGCCTTCCAGCGGCACTACCATACCAAATATGCAAGGGCTTATGAAGTGAGCATTTCCACAGCTGATCCCAGGCTGCAGTGCTGTCTCTAATGGGGGCACCAGCTGCATCTTTTCTGTTTTTGAATACGCTCTAAGGCGGGGTTTTTTACTTTTGGACTGGACACCCCAGCACCCTGTAGGACACCAATCCATTCTGTTGTGAACCTGTGAAGGTTTTTGTACAAACCTGTGTGGCCAAACCAACCATCTTGCCTTCCTGCCATTCACTCTCTTCACTGCTGTCAGCTGCTCCATTGTCTCCAGACCACAGTAAGTGTGGGTAATAGTAGTCATTTAGAGGACTCCCGCTAGGCCAGGTGTCAGGGATCAGGATAGACATACTACAGGGCTCCCAGGGCTAAGGCCACCACCAGAGGTATGGCTGAGTTGAGCATATGTAGTGCTCAAGGTGAAGACTTTTCTCTGGGGTACTGGTCCGCTTTGGGATTGGAAAGAATAAAAGAGCAGAGCATCGTACATGCTTGCCCTTTGTGGGAAAACCCCAGAGCCATGGCTGTCCTGGAGGCCAATGAACACAGGGATAATGCACCTTTTGCTTTGTTGCCTCCTGTTCATTGGTCCTCTTGTATTTTCCATGGGGAAAGTAAATACTGAACCATTGAACATGGTATTGATCTTCTAGGACCATAGGCCTAGAAGATGCTGCATACAAGCACTGTATTCCTCTGCAGGAATCTCTTGCCCTGTTGGGCCATTTGTCACATAGTTTTACACATTTTGTTCCTGCTGGCATGAGCGCACCAGCAGGAGGGTTGATATAAAGGATTCTGTACTTCAAAGTTTTTAAGTTTTCCTGGAGTTGATTTTACAACTGCTTTCCCTCCATTGAGGAAAAGGTGAGGGCCTGTTCTGCTGCCCTTAGCCCCTCACAGACAACTGATTATGGAAGCACGAAGGGCCTGCTCCTCTATCAGTCTCCTAGTACCTCTTCTTGCCTGGGTGGTTTTCTAAGGAGCTCCTAGAGGCCTCAACTGAGGTTGTTCTCCCTGCTTGTACTCCCCAGGCTCCAGGGCCATCCGTCAACATTGCAGTCATCTGTGCGACCAGTAGGAGTCAGGTGGTTCCAGTGTAATCTACATCCATGTACAAGCACTTGTTTGTGCAGGGATCAGAATGTATTCCTTAACTTGTCAAGAGGACCATACGATGAAATATAAAACAGATACAAACTTTGGGATTACTGCCATTTTTTATGCTAATCCTACCAACTTCTGAAATTGAAAGGGAAATCAATTGCGTTACATGAGTTTAAAGCTTGTCAACAATGACCCATAGTTTTAAAGGGTCATTTATCCTATGTCTTGTGTATGTGACTACCTAGATAATTAATACAGTCTAATTGGAAACTTCTTCACAGCATCTGTTTCTGGAAATATCTCTGTGATGAGTTCCACCTTAATATAACAATGTACTGGGTAATCTGGGATAGATTTGGATTCTTGAATAATAATAATATTAATAATAATAACACAACCAACAATCATCATTGTCATCATCATATGATCATTATCATCATCATCATTTGATGGCTCGTATACAACTGAGCTGATCTGGTCATACCATGCTACAAAAGTGTGTACGATCTGACTTTCACATGTACTTTGGCACAATTTCACAATGGGTATGTGTAACTGTAGGCTGTGTGATAAACATTGCAAATACCCTTTGCGAGGCTTTATGTAATGAAATGATAACTCCACACATAAAGGCAGGTTATCCAAGTGCCAGCAGGCAGGTTATTTCACCTAATACATCAGCTGTCTTCACCAACTGTCATCCCCAATTGAATCACACGTTACATTTCCACTAAACATTCTGAGGTAGAAGATTACTACATCACAATTCACCCTTTTTATGATTTAACATATGCATCAAAATTCAACTGTTACCCCCATATACAATAAGAACACTACACCAGCTAAATATATGCAAGAAACATGGAACAAAATAAAGAGAAGGACAAAATAATAAACATAGCTCCTAATATATTCATAAAGATAATTAGGCAGTTTGTGAGTCCTCTTACGTCTCCTGCCTCCTTGTTCTTTACCTAATTTCAAGAAACATACTTGATGGTATTTTAGTAGACAAGCTAGCTTCCTTTTCCTCATCACCCACATTTTGAGTGAGCACCACACAACTATGATTCCAAATTCTACCATTATCTGTTTTTACAGTGTTCCTAAACTGTCACTTGGCCCATAGGGACATTGTTGTCTTCACTAAGTTAGCATGCGCACGCTGCAGCTTGACTGCTGCTTTGCAAACATTACTACACGTCTTTATTTTTCACAATGTTTTCTATGGCTGTTTTCACATGAGAACTCTTCTCTGCATGCTCCTGGGATTTTGATGGAACATTATGAGCAAGGTCGAACAACAATACCCGTTGTTATTTTATTTTGGCCAGACCTTAGCACCTAAAAAAAACATCCTGATGCAGCTGTTGTTTGCACAATGTACTTTGGTTTTATTCGGATACACAAATAGGTGGGATACACTTGGAGAGGGACCTTTTCAGGGAGAAGAGCGAGACAGCACCTATGATGGAGATCTACCATCTATAGACTAAGGTATGGGGTCTGCTGACAAAGCCTCTGGATCTTCTAATATATAATAATACTGCTTCTTAGCTGGAGCAGGGAGGTTAGGCTCTATTGTCTTTTCTTGATGACATCTCCTTTCATGATGTATGGACTAGCTGCTATGCTGACTGTATTTGTACTATGCAATTTTCTGCTTGTTGTGGCACGTGTACTGTATGTTAGGGCACTGTAGATGAAATAAATATTTTATACTGTTTAGTATCTCTGTCAGATCTTATTGTGGACAAGTAAAAGAGTGCAAGTGATTCCTGCGAGATCTGGGAGTGTTGTGTTCTGCGGTGTCTAATCATTTGTTTATCTGTGAGTGAGTAGGAGAGCAAGTGAAACACTATAGCTAGTCGGTCCTGGGATCTTAGGTACTAAGGTGGTAGGAGGACTCAGTCCGAATACACCAAGATCCTATAATCCTATGCATAGTTCTGTTTTTGGGCAGAATCCCTGTAACAGAACTATTTCACAATTTGTTTTACTTTTGGGAATTGGGACCACTCCTGACACCCTACAGGTGACTTTATACACCCACTCTCCTATGTGAAAAGGTACATCCATAACACACTTATGACCATCAAAATATGTCTTCCTATTCCATTGTTCTCTTTCCCTCCACTTACTAGCATCATTATATTAGAGCCCTTTGCCACTAAATATCCACCCTGGACAAAGCTTGGTGTTTCGGAGATCTCCCTTTAAACAATTCAGATGGAGTTTTAGCAGTGGTGACATTAGGTGATAACCTATAAGTGGTAAATCTGTTGTGTAACTTTTTTTTCCAGTTCAAACTGTTCACCCTCACCAATTGTATCCGTTCCTTCAAAGTTTTGTTCAGTCTCTCAACAGATTCATTAGTCTCTGGTTGATAAAGGGAACTCTTTTTATGACAAATTCCACATTCCTAAATATAGAGTTCCATCTCCTGCGAGCAAAACAGGGGACCATTATCTGACAAGATGTAACATGAATAGCTTTCTCTTTTGAACACTTCTAAGAATTTGATTAAACTGTGTGAGGAAATGTCCTGTACACAACTCACCTTCTCCCACCCTGAGTACAAATCAAAAAGTACAATTAGATAAGGTGTGTGATGTTTACCATGAAGTGGTCCACCAATATCAACAGCCACCTCCTGCCATGGACACTTGTGTAAATCCCTGCTAACCATAGGCACCTGTCTAGTCTTAAGTACTCTAGCACTCATAGATCATGAAATCCCTCACAGCACGTTCAGCCATAAAATCTAGACCTGGCCACCAAAAATCTTGGAGAATCTGCTCTTTTGTTTTTGAGATGCCCATGTGTTCTTAATGTGCCATTTGAATTATTTTATCCCTGAAAGTCTCATGAGGAACTAAGGGCCATATTATCAAGGAAGGGTGATACATTATCACGCCAACACACAAAGGCCATGAACTGGCTTGCCACAGCAACCTCCCTGCTATGTCAGCGCTCTGTCGCCATGCAAGATGGCATTGTGCACTGCTGCACGGATTTGACCAGGGGGATGGGGAGAGTTACCTTTGCCATGAAGCTACTGCTCATCAACCAGGCAGCCACTGCTAGGGACACAGGTGTCGGGGACACAGAAGCCTCTACCAGCAGGAGTGGCTGTAGCATTCCTGTTCCTGACATTCGAAGGAGCAGCAGGCGCCAACATGCTGACCCAGGCTCCACTGCCACTGTTGCCACCCAGCCTTGTGCATCCCGCACTGTTGTGCATGGGCCCAAACAATGAGGATGCCCACAACCCACAGGACATGTCACGGTGAGGCAACCTGTGACCACCCAGTGGGGTATTCAGACATTGAAGTACCATGGTGTGCTATCAGTAAATTGCCGTAGTGCCTATTAAACTACGTCATTAAAATACAAAGCCTAGCTGTGTCTCCTTACTTACTTAGAAATAGCTGTGTGTGATCTCTGCCCGTCTCAGTCTCCCATCTGTGGCTTGTGCTGCTCCTGCTGCATAGGGCTCTGGCTGTTCAGTTCCATCATCAATGTCCTCATGATGTGTTATTTCCACTTCTGTGCCTTTCTTGGTAGCAAGGTTGTGCAGCATTGCAGAAGTCACAAAGATTTTACAGCAGATGATTGGAGTGTACTGCTGTGCTCCTCCACTCTTGTGGAGGCAGCGGAGCCTGAGTTTTTAGGAGTCCGAATGTGCGTTCTACAACGCTGTGTGTTGCCCTATGTGCCACATTGTAACACCTCTCACTCCTGGTAGATGGATTGAGGTAGGGGGTGAGCACGAAGGAACGCACAGCATAAGCGCTATTGCCTAGGCGGAAAAGAGAGTGTCATTAGTTACATACTCATCATACATTCATCTGCAGTTACTATCAGGGTGTGTCACAATTGGTTACCTAGCAGGTATCTGTCTCCAAATTCTCCAGCAGCAAGACGTGTATGGATCACACTGTTCTGGAATATGTAAGAGTTGTGGGTGCTCCCAGGGAATTTCGCCACAATGTCTGACACGGTCGACCATAAGATCTTGGTCGACCGTGTCGAAAGGATGGGTATTCAGCTAACTGCCAAGGATCTTCTTGCCTCTTTTCTGGCCAACAGAACCCAGGCAGTCACCATGGGCCTTTTCCAATCAGCGGAACTGTCGTTGCCGTGTGGGGTCCCTCAAGGCTCATCCCTCAGTCCGATACTATTTAATATCTATGTGTCGGACCTTGCTAGTGTCATCAAAGCACACGGGATGAGCCTCACCTCATACGCTGACGACACCCAGCTGGTCTTGGCCATAAAGGGCGATGGACAGGAGGTAGCAGAAAGATTCCAAAGGGGGATGATTGCTATCGGTGAGTGGATGGCAAGAAATTGCCTGAAGCTCAATTCCGATAAAACGGAAGTGGTCATCTTTGGTAACCTTCAGCCAGCCTGGTCGGCAGCTTGGTGGCCATCGGTTCTTGGTGTCCCTCCTACCCCCACCGCTAAGGTTAGAAACCTAGGAGTGACATTTGATGACAAGCTATGTTTCATGGCCCATGCAAACAAGGTGGCAGCTAACGCCCATTTTAAGCTCAAAGTAATAAAAAAGATCATTCCTTACTTACCAGATTCAGCAGCCAAGACGTTAGTCACCTCCTTGGTCCTGACATCGTTGGACTACTGCAACGGTCTTCTGCTTAATGCACAAAGCAGAGTCACGAAAAAGCTTCAGACTGTGCAGAACGCAGCGGCACGCGTGCTATCCAAAAAACCCAAGTTTACTCCCATCTCGGACACCCTGAAAGATTACCACTGGCTAACCATTCAAAATAGGGCTAAATTCAAAGCATTATGCATAGTTTATAAGACCCTGCAAGATCAAGGACCGCGCTTCCTCAAAAAACTACTAATTCCTTATAACCCGTCTAGAACACTTCGGTCCTCCTCACTGAACCAACTTGTGGTTCAACGAAGTAGAACAGTCTCATGGGGTGATCGCCGCTTTTCTATCGCAGCCCCTAAAATCTGGAACTCCTTACCGAACCACATTAAAATAAGTTCCACGCTCCTCCAGTTCAGAAAGAAACTGAAGACGTGGTTATTCAACCAGTAAACCCAGATACCAATCTGCTGATCAGGGATACACAGCATTGCATACCAGCGCCGAGACGCCTACGGGTATTTGCACGCGCTCTATAAATATCATTAAATAAATAAATAAATAAATTATGATGTTTCCTGTGTTGCATATCATCTGCACATTGATTGAGTGTGTTGACTTCCGGTTCCTGTATATGTATTCTGTGGCAGCAGGTGGGCAGATTGGGATGTGGGTGCCTTATATTCAGACTATGACGTGAGGGAAGTGTGCCAGTTGGTAAAAATCAGTTTTGGTCTTCACCAGTTCCGCTTGTGTGGCAGGGAAGCTAATGTAATGATGCATTCTCTGCATCATGGCCTCCAGGAACCTCCTGAAGAAACGGGATAAGCAGCTCTGGGACACCCCACCTACCACAGCAATGACACTCTGGTAACTCCCAGAGGCCAGGAGGTGTAGGCTACACAGCACCTGCACATGGGGTGAGACAGCGTGCGCCCTTGGTGTTGGGTGCTCCAGGAGTGGGTGCGGGTCCCTGATCAAGTCCAGGATGGTTTGTGGGTGAAGCCTGTACCTCTGCAATATCTCTGGCTCAGTGAGTTGGAAGAGCGTAATCTTCTGCCTGTAGACTTGCTTCTCCCTTCTTGAGACCCTCCCTACTGCGGCTTGTAGCCGTAGCCGCCTTGCAATGACGTAGAATGCCGCCATTCTGGTCACAGTGTTGCATTTTGTGTCCTTTTTTATAGCCTGCACCTGGTTACCACCTGCTTTCACTCCATGGTAAATACCGACTCTTAAATACCGAATTTCATGAAATTCTGTATTTTTGAGCTTTGCTACATCTCAATGGTCAGTTTTTACCATTTCTTATTTTCCGATTCGGTAAATAAGGATTCGGTAAATTGAAATTCGGTAAATTAGGTTTCGGTACTTTCCGATTCGGTAATTTCCGATTCGGTAAAATACCGACTCGTATTTACCAAATAGGTCTATTTTTTACTCCTACATCTCAAAAGCCCAATACTGGTCGGTAACAGCCGAAATTCGCAATTTTCGGCCGTTACCGACCAGTATTTGGCTAAAAGTTTTTCATGTATTCAAAGCCTGAAATATAACCAGTGGCTCCTTTGCGATGATAGAGTAATTTAACTGTGCACCACTCAGATACCTTTAATCACAAGCAATGACTTGTTCTGAACCACATCCCTTCTGAACAAGAAGGGCTTTCAAACCTTTATTACTAGCATCCATGAGATTTAAAGGATCATACCCTGAATTAAAGCATATGTCAGGGGCATATGCCAGATACATTTTCACTTGAGTGAATTCCACTTTACAAACTTCATCCCAAATAAATTCCATTTTCTTACACAATACACTTGTCTTTCTGCAAAGTTAAACCTGCCCTCAATATTCTCTCCAAAACCTTCTCAACCCGGCCATCATGTTCTTCTTTTATTTTCCCAAAAATTAAACAACGTCCAGATAACACTCAACCCCTTGAATACCTCTCAAACCATCATTCATGACCCTCCCCTCTGATAAACCGAAGCCGCTGACAGCAAGCAAAACAACATTTGTAAGGGCTTAAAAGCTCCCGTAGAGTTATAAAAGTTGTCAGTTCTTGGGAGTATTTGTCCAGTGCCACCTGATGATAGGCGGAGGCTAAGTCCAAGGTAGTAAAATAATTTCCTCCAACCAAAGTGGACACCATCTCATTGATATTGGGAAGGGAATATATCCACAATAATGTATTTGTTGACTGCCCTGATATTGGCACACAAATGAATCTCATTGTTACACTTCTTAGCCACAACAATAAGAGCCACTCATACAGTTACTTTTACTGGTTCTACCACTCCCAAATCAACTGGGCATGTGATTTCTTGCTGAACCCCTTCTTGGACATTTCGAGGAGTTCTTCTTACCTTGGCTACCATTGGTTTGGCACCCAACTTTAACTTAATATGATGTTTATAACTTTAGAAGCAATAAAGTGTATTCCTGAATAAGTCCTTGAACAATATATCATATTTGCTCTCATCATCAGCTATTTCCTGTATTTGCACAGGAGGATTTGCATTCGGATTAGGTATTACACCCAACTGCCCCTGATGCGGCCAACCAAGTAAATTGTCTCCTTTGACAAAAACATGGACATTTGCCTTAACAAATATCCCATTGCATTTCAGGCATGCTTGAACATAACCATACATTTTTTATAGGCGTCCCACCATAGCTAGTATGCTTTACATCTGATTTGTACAAATTCACCTTTCCTGAAAAATTCCCATCAAAAACCTCAGTAGCAATCAAAGTCATCTGTGAGCAAGAGTCAAATTTCATCTTGATTTTACTATTTAGTATTGTATCCCATTCACAGGCATTCACTTGAAAAACAATTTCTTTGACCTCTTGTTTATATTTCTTTTTCTCCCTCCCTCTGAAACTTTTTGAGAAATGGCCTTTTTTTCCCACAAAGACTGCAGTTATACAATTAGACTGACAAAATGCAGCATTGGCGTTGTGTCCAAATCTGCCACACCTGAAACTTACTTACAGCACTAGGCTTCTGCTTGACTTTACATAGCACCTCTGCAACTTTATCTGTGGATGCATGTTGTTTACCCACTTTTTTCAAATCACCCACACACCTTACCATATGTTCAACACACTTGGTGTGACATTCTGCATGTTGACACTTATAACGAACTGTGAACACACTCCACCTGCACATTCATTGTCGTGAAATCTTCTATCCTGTTTTAACAGCAACTGAAACTTCTTATCTGGCTACGCAAGTAACTAAAATATTAAACCATTTTCCTTTGCATAAACAATCTCCTAAGACTTTCGGGAAAAAACTATTCAAATCAAGCAACAGAGAAATCAAATAATAAATAGATAAATACTAGACCTAATAAAATATTAGGTGTGGTAATCACCTCAATTCAGACAAGCAAACACGTGTGTTTGCCACACATCTCAAATCTTGGACAAAGCAGTACTCCAGGCTAAACCGAGATAAGTAATTTCTTTCAGGTGTGCTTGTCACCGTTTCCAAGGTAATTCAGATAGCGCCGGAATTTTGCAATGCTGCTTTGATAATTGACGTTGAAATTATTCTCGATACAGTGTGTTTCCCATAAATTGCATCAAGTTAAGCCAAAACTTCTAACATGGCCGCCAAGGCGAGGACATATATGCTGCAGTGTATCTCCAAAGGCGAGGGAGATTTTTTTTTCAATATGATGTGACACGCATGATCTTAAGCTTATCTCCGGGAGCCTTGTGACCTCAGTGAAACGCATGGAAATATGCACACCACAAACCTTAGTGCCAACTTAATACACATAAAAAATGTGCGTTCCACACTGTCAAACGTCAGGCAAAGCACCTTCTTCCCTCCGGCACTACCAAGACTTCACAAGCAGGGAAAATACCACAAGAGCTTGCTTCACTATATGCTGGTATGTTGTCCAAAGACACGCTGTCTCAAGCACAATGATTAGAAACTGATGCTGAGGCGGAAGAGGGCATCATATCCCATAACCGTCATCAAATGTAGTGAAGTGATAACTCCACACATCGAGGTCTGTTCTCTAAGTGCTAGCAGGCAGTTCATTTCACTTCATCCATCTGCTGTCTTTATCTACGGACGTCCCCACTTTTATCCTACATTCCATGTCCATGAAACATTCTGATGTGGAATTTAACTACATCACACTTTAGTAGCTGAATAATAATGCATTTCTAATAGATTGGGTAAGAGAGCCAGAAGATATGTCCTCTTCATACATTGTGAGTAGTTAATATTCAAGAAAATGTATGTGTATTTTATAAAGTTTATCTGGAAATACATCCATTGGCAGTGATTTACCACCTGCCAGTTACTTAATATAGTTGTTTTCTTCCTTCCCCCTTTTATTTCATTGGAGCATCTGCCTTAGTGGAATACATATGTCCTGAATAATAAAAAAAACTGTTGGAAATGTACCGGGGAGATCTCCACTGTCATATGGACATACATTTATCTTCTCTCCGAAATTCAAAGGAACATTATAAGTCCACTCCTGGGAAAGTCATTGTCATGGCTTTCCATTGGGGCACCCCTTCCCGCTATGCAGAGGTGGAGAACTCTGCCCAACTGGAATAGCATCCCTAGTGCAAACAATATTTCTATTTTTATGTATTTTTTTTCTCTTTGGGTAAAACATTTTTCCTCAGTCAGAAAACCTTTCTCCTACCCCCCACAGCAGATCTAAAGATAATTCTTTCTACATAAATACAAGCTGGGACAGTGGAACCCTACAAAGAACTAGCACCTGAACTGCTATACCTATTTATTATGCATATATTGGTAAGTACCGAAGGGAGTGTGTGCACACAGTTAGCGCACCCACTGTCACGGTGCAATCCAATACTGGAATTAACAATGTCTAATTAGAGCAAAAGGGGCACCACTTAAAAGAAAGCAATCACACAGCAAATTGTCAGATCCGTGTCTAGAGTTTTTTCTTCAAATTCTTAGTTTATTCAAAAAGTTAAAACCGATCAAGTTGAAATGAGCAGCCGACGCGTTTCGTCCAAACAAATTGACTTCTTCAGGGCTGTTGATTAACTGATATATATATACACACATCAATATAATGCAAAACAAAAGGACATTAAAAGATAACATAACACTTTACAATATGACTGAGAAAATAAGAACCTTACAACAGGACTGCTATAGGCATAGGTTATGACAAATTAATAACCACATATACAACAACTCACCACGATCTCAGTTAGTATCGACCGCTCACGGCTGTCTCTCTGGTGGGTTATTCTGGTTGCTTATCTTTTCTTTCTTTAACTTTCAAGTTTTTTCTCTTATCTATATCCCTGTCGTGATGATCTTTGCACAGGGGTATCTCTCACACTCTTCTTGATTCGTTTATTCTTTCTCCTTTTCAAATTCCTCCTTATTTAGGGGGAAATAGATGCTGCTTTTAATGTATGATGAAGTTATACATGTAGATCTATGGTTCTTGTGTATTATGTCTTGGTGAGTTATTGTATATGTGGTTATTAATTTGTGATAACCTATGCATATAGCAGTCCTGTCGCCAGGTTCATATTTTCTCAGTCATATTGTAAAGTGTTATGTTCTCTTTTAATGTCCTTTTGTTTTGTATCATATTGATGTGTATATATATGTGAGACGGGCTTTATTGTTCAGAAAACCGCTAGGGTGGCGGCAAATGCATTTCGGCATGGAGAGCCTTCTTCAATGCCCAGCACCCGATGCAATCCTGTTGTTTCGTGAGTTCCTGCTGCCTGGACGTAACTGGCGTTGGTCCGCCCCTCCCTCGAGCAATGCAGCGCACCTGTGGAAGTTCGTTGGTCAATCCTGAACTACCACTCCCAGGATGCCACATGTTAAGAGCGACCCAGGCCGGTGGAATGGGGAGAGTGTGGGGTTGAATCTCCACTACGGCACCTGTAGCAGCACCCGATGATGGCAATGGCAGTCCCCCAAACAACAAGTCTGCCCTCGAGTCCCCTCGTATCGCCTCAGCCCCCGTATCAGCGGGTCCATGTGAGCAGGGGCTAAAATGCGATGTGCAAAATGCCCAAACAGAGGTGGAATACTTCTACTGTTCAGGGCCTCCTGACACAGAGGCGGGTTCCAGACAATCCATTACTGGAAAAAGTACAGTGCCGTGAAGCAACGCCAGATTAAGTCCAGACCCAAAACGAGGCAAGGGTTCCTGTAATGGGCAACTGGCAAGCACATGAATTGTATCGCAAAACCTTCCTCCAAGAATGAACGAAGCAGGACCCAGAGGGGAACAGGTGAGACAGGCTTTATTGTTCAGAAAACAGCTAGGGTGGCGGCAAATTCATTGTGGCATGGAGAGCCTTCTTCAGTGCCCACCACCGATGCGATCCTGTTGTTTCGTGAGTTCCTGCTGCCTGGAAGTAACTGGCATAGGTCCGCACCTCCCTCGAGCAATGCAGAGCACCTGTGGAAGTTGGTTGGTCAACCCTGAACTACCACTCCCAGGATGTCACATGTTAAGAGCGACCCATGCCGGTGGAATGGGGAGAGTGTGGGGTTGAATCTCCACTACGTCACCTGTAGCAGGACCCGATGATGGCAACGGCAGTCCCCCAAACAACAAGTCTGCCCTCGAGTCCTCTCGTATCGCCTCAGCCCCCGTATCAGCGGGTCCATGTGAGCAGGGGCTAAAATGCGATGTGCAAAATGCCAGAGGTGGAATACCTCTACTGTTCAGGGCCCCCTGACACAGAGGCAGGTTCCAGACAATCCATTACTGGAAAAAGTACAGTGCCGTAAAGCAATGCCCGATTAAGTCCAGACCCAAAACGAGGCGAGGGTTCCTGTAATGTGCAACTGGCAAGCACATGAATTGTATCGCAAAACTTTCCTCCGAGAATGAACGAAGCAGGACCCAGAGGGGAACAGGTGAGACAGGCTTTATTGTTCAGAAAACAGCTGGGTGGCGGCAAATGCATTTCGGCATGGAGAGCCTTCTTCAGTGCCCAGCACGCGATGCAATCCTGTTGTTTCGTGAGTTCCTGCTGCCTGGAAGTAACTGGCGTAGGTCCGCCCCTCCCTCGAGCAATGCAGCGCACCTGTGGAAGTTCGTTGGTCAATCCTGAACTACCACTCCCAGGATGCCACATGTTAAGAGCGACCCAGGCCGATGGAATGGGGAGAGTGTGGAGTTGAATCTCCACTTCGGCACCTGTAGCAGGACCCGATGATGGCAATGGCAGTCCCCCAAACAACAAGTCTGCCCTCGAGTCCCCTCATATCGCCTCAGCCCACGTATCAGCGGGTCCATGTGAGCAGGGGCTAAAATCCGATGTGCAAAATGCCCAAACAGAGATGGAATACCTCTACTGTTCAGGGCCCCCTGACACAGAGGCGGGTTCCAGACAATCCATTACTGGAAAAAGTACAGTGCCGTGAAGCAACGCCAGATTAAGTCCAGACCCAAAACGATGCGAGGGTTCCTGTAATGTGCAACTGACAAGCACATGAATTGTATCGCAAAACCTTCCTCCTAGAATGAACGAAGCAGGACCCATAGGGGAACAGGTGAGACAGGCTTTATTGTTCAGAAACCAGCTAGGGTGGCGGCAAATGTATTTCGGCATGGAGAGCCTTCTTCAGTGCCCAGCACCTGATGCAAACCTGTTGTTTCGTGAGTTCCTGCTGCCTGGAAGTAACTGGCGTAGGTCCGCCCCTCCCAACTGGCAAGCAAATGAATTTTATCAGAAAACCTTCCTCCAAGAATGAACGAAGCAGGACCCAGAGGGGAACAGGTGAGACAGGCTTTATTGTTCAGAAAACAGCTAGGGTGGCGGCAAATGCATTTTGGCATGGAGAGCCTTCTTCAGTGCCCACCACCCGATGCGATCCTGTTGTTTCGTGAGTTCCTGCTGCCTGGAAGTAACTGGCGTAGGTCCGCCCCACCCTCGAGCAATGCAGCGCACCTGTGAAAGTTCGTTGGTCAATCCTGAACTACCACTCCCAGGATGCCACATGTTAAGAGCGACCCAGGCCGGTGGAATGGGGAGAGTGTAGGGTTGAATCTCCACTACGGCACCTGTAGCAGGACCCGATGATGACAATGGCAGTCCCCCAAACAACAAGTCTGCCCTCGAGTCCCCTCATATCGCCTCAGCCCCCGTATCAGCGGGTCCATGTGAGCAGGGGCTAAAATGCGATGTGCAAAATGCCCAAACAGAGGTGGAATACCTCTACTGTTCATGGCCCCCTGACACAGAGGCGGGTTCCAGACAATCCATTACTGGAAAAAGTACAGTGCCGTGAATCAACGCCAGATCAATTCCAGACCTAAAACGAGGCGAGGGTTCCTGTAATGTGCAACTGGCAGGCACATGAATTGTATCGCAAAACGTTCCTCCAAGAATGAACGAAGCAGGACCCAGAGGGGAACAGGTGAGACAGGCTTTATTGTTTAGAAAACAGCTAGGGTGGCGGCAAATGCATTTCGGCATGGAGAGCCTTCTTCAGTGCCCAGCACCCGATGCAATCCTGTTGTTTCATGAGTTCCTGCTGCCGGGAAGTAACTGGCATAGGTCCGCCCCTCCCTCGAGCAATGCAGCGCACCTTTGGAAGTTTGTTGGTCAATCCTGAACTACCACTCCCAGGATGCCAACATGTTAAGAGCGACCCAGGCCGGTGGAATGTGGGGAGTGTGGGGTTGAATCTCCACTATGGCACCTGTAGCAGGACCCGATGATGGCAATGGCCGTCCCCCAAACAACAAGTCTGCCCTCGAGTCCCCTGGTATCGCCTCAGCCCCCGTATCAGCGGATCCATGTGAGCAGGGGCTAAAATGCGATGTGCAAAATGCCCAAACAGAGGTGGAATACCTCTACTGTTCAGGGCCCCCTGACACAGAGGCGGGTTCCAGACAATCCATTACTGGAAAAAGTACAGTGCAGTGAAGCAACGCTAGATTAAGTCCAGACCCAAAATGAGGTGAGGGTTCCTGTAATGTGCAACTGGCAAGCACATGAATTGTATCGCAAAAGCTTCCTCCAAGAATGAACGAAGCAGGACCCAGAGGGGAACAGGTGAGACAGGCTTTATTGTTCAGAAAACAGCTAGGGTAGCGGCAAATGCATTTTAGCATGGAGAGCCCTCTTCAGTGCCCAGCACCAGATATATATATATATATATATATATATATATATATATATATATATATATTCAATGAAAAAACCATTGGTTTTAGGCCATATATAGTTAGGAATTAGCATTTACAAAACCTTATTTTACTCGCATAAAACCATTGAAATTCCATATATAGTTAGAAGCGCTAACTATATATCGCGCACCCGCAATCCACTGCTGATGATGTCACATATTACATCATTCATGACATGGTCAGTGACATCACTGATGACATCACTGATGACATCTCAAATGACATCACTGATGACATCACTGATGACAACATCCAGTGACTGTATGTTTCTGTAAAGTTAAAATATGTCTTACATATTGAAGAATGAGTGGATGTATAAGTGTCTGGATGAAGAATTTAGTAGGTGCATGACTGACTGTATGAGTGAGTGATTAAATGTGTCTCACTGAGTGCATGGGTTAGTGACTAAACTGTCTTAATTTGTGCATCAGTATGTTTGTTGTTGTGTAAGCTGCTGCATGTGTTGATCAGTAGCTATAAGAGTGGCCATATGGGTTATTGATTGGTTGCCCAAGTATTTGAATGGGAGGCTGAGTGTGTGTGTGGGTGGCTGGGAGGTGCGTGACTCTGTGCATAGATGTGTAAGCAGTTGATTCACTAGGAGTATGAGTTCAAGAGTGCATGTGGAAACAACTATATGGGCGGTTGACTATGCATGGGTGTGTTGGTGAGTGAATGGATTTCTCATTGCTACATGTGCAAGTAAGTACGTATGTAAAACACAATACATGTGAGAGTTGAGATATATAAATAACTGAACATAAGAACCAGTGAATGTGTGAGTGGCTGTATCGATCACTGTGAGCTTGTATCAGGGATTATATAAGAGAATAAATATGTGTTATTATATGTTTGAATAAGTAAGATGTGTATAACTTTATAGTTGAGGAAATGGAGGTGTGATTGATTCTTTGCATGACTGACTAGGTGTGTGAGTAACTCCATGGATGAGTGACAGTCTGTGAGTGTCTGTTTATACTGAGTGTATGTAAGGTTATATTAGAGTCTGAAGAGGTTCATTGTATTATCACATAAGTGATGTGATCAGTGATGACAAATGAGATGTCATCAGTGATGTCATTTGAGTTGTCATCAGTGATGTCATCAGTGATGTCATTTGAGATGTCATCAGTGATGTCATTTGAGTTGTCATCAGTGATGTCATTTGAGATGTCATCAGTGATGTCATCAGTGATGTCACTGACCATGTCATGAATGATGTAATATGTGACATCATCAGCAGTGGATTGCGGGTGCGCGATATATAGTTAGCGCTTCTAACTATATATGGAATTTCAATGGATTTATGCGAGTAAAATAAGGTTTTGTAAATGCTAATTCCTAACTATATATGGCCTAAAACCAATGGTTTTTTCATTGAATTTTCAAGGTTTTCTAAATGCAAATTCCTAACTATATATCCACTATAACCTATGGTTTTTTCTGTGAATTTCATTGGTTTTTTAATAGCAAATATGAAAAGCTTTAAAATGTCAAGTACGTGATAGATAAAAACATTTTCGTATTTATGCACGCTGATGTGCTTTGAACGCTGCACCCCCCCCCCTCCCCTCTTTTGTCTTAGTAGTACTCTCTCTTTGCAGATACTGAAGGGTAGTTAACGCAGGCCTTTACCACCGTTGTAATCCGTCGTGCCTCCTTGTCTCTCCATTTGATTGATTGTTGTCCAAGCATTTACTGTTTTAGAATTGGTTCTCTTTGGATCATTCTCTATTTACAAACAAGCACAAAGTCGCAATACTCTGTTTAGTCTTTGCAGATAGTGAAAAATCGTGTAAAAAAATAAAAGTAATCGAGCAAAATCAGTAGGCCACTAATTGGATCTCTTTTTGACCTCGCTAAAATAGAAATATTAGGAACAACCCTTCATGAGAAATACGAAAATAGTGAGATGAACTGAGCTCCACACCATGAGGGCTGCAAGACAGCTCGGCTCCATCACCCATCCCGCACAAAATAACGACAAACCCTATGCAAATATTAAAAATATAGACAACACACCAGCAAAGAAACAGGGTAAAACATTTTATTAAAAAACTATTTACATAACGTTGGTTTATAAGATGATGTCAGTAGTGGACCGATGTGTGAATAGATCGAAAACAGCACAAGGCTCCAAGATCCGGATGGCAAGCTCCTGGATGTTGGGTGCCATAGTTTAGAGTTCTGAATTTCAGCCTTTTTCAATGCCTGTGCTTTGTTGAATCAAAATGGCGGCTTGACACAAAGCTGACTCAAGCGTTGCTACTGATGCTATGCAGACCAAAACTGGTTTTCAGTTTGTACATTTTTCTAGATTTTTCAATCCAAGTTTGGTTGACTTTGTAGAACGATGGCTTCAGATTTTCAACATACGGTGTGGTGGCGCTGACTGGGAGGGGGCGCTTCGCTCCTGCCCCCTCCCCAAGTAAGATTTTCATGCGTGAAAGTACGTTAATGGTTTTGGTCCCTGAGATGCTTCGATGTCACTACCATTCTCAAATAGCATAAGTTCTGGATGTTGGGTGCCATAGTTAAGAGTTCTGAGCAGTGCTTGTAACACTGTCTGAAGCTTATTTCCACCTACTGCAGCTTCACTATTCTCAAAGTAAGTGAGTGTCGTTTGTGGACCTGACTGCATTAGAAAACAATGTGATATGTTACCTTCCTAAACAGCTTGACGGAGGCCCCTGAGGGGCGGTGTGATGGCCATGGACTCGGAGAAGACGCTTGGCTCCGACACCCTCCCCAAGTCTTATAGCACTGGTGTAGCCTGAGATCGCCCCCGACATAGGCGGCCGGCTCCCGGGGTCCGGCGGAACTTTTTGCCTGTTGATGACTCTTCATTTCTGGACCTTGTCCCACAATCCGTTTGACCTGAAGACAAGCTGTAGTGGGGCGCCCCTTTATCGTTTTAGTTGCCATTCCGCCCGCTTTTGCTACACTGTGCCTCTTCCGCCATTCAGCTGTTTACCGCCCGCTCTTGCGACTACAGCGTCTCGCTCACCATGTAGTTGAGATGCGCCCGCTCTTGCGCTGCAGCGATAGGCGGCTGCCACAGGACTCTCAAAATGGCGGCCGGCTCTTCGGTTTTGGGCCTGGTCCACTAAAATGGCCCTGGGACACCTTGGAACTCGGACGCTTGTCTGCTAGGGCTTGGGTCCCATTCTCGAAAAGCGTCCCCTCAGCCGTGAAGATTCTACAAAAGTCTTGGGGGCCTCCGACTCCCGCAGGCTTCTGGTGGCTGCCATGATTGCTCGTGGAATGGCCACGACGGAGCTACGAGATGGTAGGGGTCTCATGCTGACGCCAGCTTTAGTCTGAAACATCCAGAAACACTATAGACTACCAATTCGATCAGTTCCGGTAGCGCCCCAACATGACCCGGAAGAGAAGAACTTGCCCTCCCCTCTTTGACTGATGGTTCTTGTTGCCTGTCCCCTCTGTTGTCATTTAACAGAACTTTTTGGACTGCTGAAAGGGGTTGTGTTCTGAACGCTGGTTGGTGGAGACATTTAGACTATATTCTTGACCTACGTTGTCGCGTAATGCGTTTTATGACACGCCGCGTTAGCGCACCCGGGAGTGATCCGAGGCGCGGCGCGCAGCGCGTAACGTAAGCATAACAGGTCATGTGACTTGTTAATAAAACTTTTCATTGGTTCATTTTACTTTTGTTAATTTAATGATGAAAAGCTTGGTCATAGGACCTAAAAATTACGCTTTTTATTATTTTCGAACAATATTTTTTTTTCAAACATATGTTATAATATTCCAGGCTAATGTACTTTCCCGGAAAATTTACAACTGTCTTGCAAGTAAAATATATTCCTTTTTCGAGAAAAAGGGCGTTTCTTCCTTCCATGACGGAGCCGTTGAGTAAAAGAGATTCGGCCTGCTGTCTTAGTCGCCGATACGCCTGATTATCAGATTCTTATCGATCACTTTATGTTGCAGACATGAAAAACACAACTGCCCTTGACCATTTATCTTTACTGCGTTCCTACATATTATACCTTTTATCCGTCATGTAATTGGACTGCTTTATTTCACTTGCCTTTTACTGATTCGAAAACAGTCACTAAAAGTAAAAACTTTACAAATGTAAATACTACTACCGTGTTTTGTTTTAAAAACCTTTATTGTGAAAATGTCAGTATACAAATACGGGCCTATAACCACGTGGGCCGGCCACGGAGCAAACTGAAATCGTATATGATGAGGAGACATTTACATTGTAGAAGAACGTAACGAGCGGGCCATTAGGTGACAAGAACAAAGGTGTCTAACAGTTGCGGAATCGGTGGACGTACATTTTGTAATTAAAATACGACAGGGCCACTTACAATAACATTTTCTAGATATACATTTGCGGGCAAGGAGTTACGAGTCCCATTTATACCGGCGCCATTTTGGGCGAGGCCGGGCAGGTCCAAGATATAGTCAAAATGTCTCCACCAACCATCGGCCAGACCAGAACCCCTTTCGGCCCTTTATGCTACAAGATGGTGTCTTCCATTCAGAAAATATTGGTGGCAGCATTTTGAAAGGAAACAGAAACAGCCGTTCTCCTAGTGAGTTTCACATTGTTACATTTAGGAAGAATGTTGAAGAGTAGTATGTGGAAAATCTGAAGCCATTTTTCTACAAACTCTCAATCAGACTTGGATGGAAAAAAAAAACCTGAAGAATGAACAAACTGAAAACCAATTTTTGTCTGTATAGCACCAACAGTAACGCTTGAGTCAGCTTTGTGTCAAGCCGCCATTTTCATTCAATCAATAGCGTCCCCCTGCACACATTCAGGGACCTGGTCGTGTCTTCAGATGAAACGCATTGTAGGAAAAGAAGCACAAAGGAAAAGTAAAAAAGTTCCGCCGGACCTAGTGAAGCTGCAGCAGGTGCAAATAAGCTTCAGACAGTCTTACAAGCACTGCTCAGAACTCTCAACTGAGGCACTCAACATCCAGGACTTGCCATTCGGATCTTGGTGCCTTGTGCTGGTTCCGACCTATTCACACATCGGTCCACTACTGACATCACCTCATAAGCCAACGGGGCACCCCACGCCGACTTTCGGCGCAGCATTGTAGGATGGCCACACCAGTGCGGCAACTTGCTGGACACAACATCGGGGCCATCCAGATCTCGGCGCGTTCGACTCACTGTACCGCAACAGTGACCGCAACTCAGCTGGACACGCCGTCTTTCGGCGCAGCATTGTAGGATGGCCACACCAGTGCGGCAATTTGCTGGACACCACCTCGGTGCCATCCGGATCTCGGCGCGTTCGAGTCACTGTACCGCAACAGTGACTGCAATTCAGCTGGACACGCCGTCTTTCGGCGCAGCATTGTAGGATGGCCACACCAGTGCGGCAATTTGCTGGACACCACCTCGGTGCCATCCGGATCTCGGCGCGTTCGAGTCACTGTACCGCAACAGTGACCGCAATTCAGCTGGACACGCCGTCTTTCGGCGCAGCATTGTAGGATGGCCACACCAGTGCGGCAATTTGCTGGACACCACCTCGGTGCCATCCGGATCTCGGCGCGTTCGAGTCACTGTACCGCAACAGTGACCGCAACTCAGCTGGACACGCCGTCTTTCGGCGCAGCATTGTAGGATGGCCACACCAGTGCGGCAATTTGCTGGACACCACCTCGGTACCATCCGGATCTCGGCCCGTTGTGCTGCCTTCGGCCTATTCGCACATCGGTCCGCTACTGACGCCGCCTCACGTGCCAACGGATTTTCTACGCTTTTTGTAGCCCTATGCCGCATAACAGGTCATGTGACTTGTTTATAAAACTTTTCATTGGTTCATTTTACTTTTGGTTTCCTAAAGAAGGAAGGCTTGGTCATATGACCTAAAAATAACACTTTTCATTGGTTTAGAACATTTTTTTTTCCCAAACGATGAAAGCCCCACCTTGTTTCTGGATCATTCAGACTGAAGCTGGCGTCAGCATGAGAGCACCACCATCTCGTGGCTCCGTCGTGGTCATTCCGCGAGCAATCATGGCAGCCGCTCCCCACCGGAAGCCTGCGGGAGTCGGGGGCCCCCAAGACTTTTATACAATCTTCACGGCTGAGGGGACGCTTTTCGAGAATGGAGCCCAAGCCCTAGCAGGCAAGCGTCCGAGTTCCAAAGTGTCCCAGGACCATTTCAGTGGACCAGGCCTAAAACCGAGGAGCTGTCCGCCATTTTAAGAGCCATGTGGCAGCCGCCTATCGCTGCACTGCAAGAGTGGGAGCAACTCAACAACATGGTGAGCGAGACGCTGTGGCCGCAAGAGCGAGCGCAACTCAGCTAGATGGCCGCCACCTGGGGAGGCCCGTTCACGCCGGCTCCCCCACGCCCCCCCCCCGGGCCGCCGCACGCCAATTTTCGGAGCAGCATTGTAGGATACCAAAACCAGTGCGGCAGTTTACTGGACATCACCTGGGTGCCTGTCGTACATGTTGTGTCAGCCATGTGACACTGGACACAGACCGCTACTGACGAGGCCTCCCCCCGCACCACCCGGGACGCCCCACCCTGTTTTTCTGTGCTGCATTGTAGGATCCCTAAACCAGTGCGGCACCCAGGCGACATCACCTGGGTGCCGTCCAGAACTCTGCACGTTGTGCTGCCTTGGGACTATTCGCACAACAGACCGCTACTGACGAGGCCTCCCCCCGCCCCACCCGGGACGCCCCACGCCAATTTTCGGAGCAGCATTGTAGGATCCCTAAACCAGTGCGGCACCCAGGCGACATCACCTGGGTGCCGTCCAGAACTCTGCACGTTGTGCTGCCTTGGGACTATTCGCACAAAAGACAGCTTCTAACCATTGTTGCTTTTTGTGTTGAGAAATGTTTAAATGTTTTTAGTTTTTGTTCCGTTCGTTAAAGTTAGTAGTTAATAAAGTTTTATAACCTTACTTTGTTGGAGTGTTATCTATTTTTTTAAAAACGGGTGAATGGGGCCTTGAATCGGGTTATTGTCATGTGTGGGCTTTGGAAGTGTGCTGCTGCAGGATCGGACATTTCAAACTCAAATGCACGTTCTTTTTCTTACCTTTCCGAAGCATGGAGCGCAATAGCAGGCAGAGAAAGGGTGATGCACGTGTTGAACACTACCTGACCTGGCAAGTTGCTGGCAGTGCCCCCCCGCCCGCTCCTGAAAGAGGGCACACACACACCGCCGCCCCGAGTACTTCACAAATCTTTAAAAGACCATGCGCTTGTTCATGAGGCTTAAATGGTTTATCACCTCTTCTAGAACCCCTGCATCGACCCTCTGACGTTTCATGGAAAAATTACCATGTAACACAATACCAAGCCCTGTCAGCTGAAACCCCCAAGGAATCGTGGGGCATATTATCAAGGGGGTTTATCTCCGCTTTTTTGGCTTTAAAAACCATGAAAGCGGAGATAAAATTATTTCCCTATTACCAAGCTGTCGCTAACACCAGTTAGTGACAGCTAAAAGGAGATAGCGACCATCTTGGGCCCCGCTTTGCATGTCAGTGATACTTATCACTAATGACATGCAAAGTGGCGTGCCAAGATGTTAGCGACTGGAAACAGTCCCTAACATCGCTACCTTCTATTACCAACTTTTGGAGATATTCGCGCTAAGCGCGAATATCTCCAAAATCTAACACCTGCCCTGAGCAGTTCTTAGCCATGTTATCCAATGGGAGGTGGATAACATGGCTAAGAGCATTAGATCGATAATACATGAATATCGCTGACTTTTCTGCGATAATAGCAAGGTTTATCTGCGATAAAAATCGCCGATGTGCGGCGATAATTTTTGTCTCTAAACAAGTTAGAGACAAAAATTATCGCTAGTTGTTCGTAATATGCCCCCGGGTTTTTGCTTGCAGAAATCGGGAGGCGGGAGACTAGCACTGAAATCAGTAGTCACACGCCTGAATCAGGAGGATTGGCATGTCTGAATTCTCTACAGCTGGGGCCATAAACTACATCCGCAGGGTTAGGTGATAGCCTGGGACCAGCCTGGCATCTAAAATGGCTGCCGTGCACGACAAAATTGTGGCATTCGAAAAAAGGCAAGATGGCGCAGCCGCTGGAAGAGATGTATCAACATATATCAGCCTCCTCAGCCACCCTCAGGAAACATAGGGGATTAGGATACGTCTCCCGCACCCCCTTATACCTAGTACTTTAATTAACGAAGCACAAAATGGCGAATTCCCGTTTCGCTACCAGTTTGCGGCCCAGTTCGCGGCCCGTGAAGCGCTTCTACCGTGAAAAATCATTTTTTTTTTATTTTCCCCACGGGACCCTTTAATAACCCCAACAACATTCCTAGGGGGTCAAGAGGGGGATACCTTGCCCCCTTTCATTAAATTCCCCCTTAGTTTTTCACCTTTTCTTCTCTCTCGATCCTACCGAGAGACAAGATGGCGGCCGCTCCGGACTGTCACGCAGCAAAAAAAAAAAAAAGCTCACGCACAGCCGCTGGAAGAGATGTATCAACATATATCAGCCTCCTCAGTCACCCTCAGGAAACATAGGGGATTAGGATACGTCTCCCGCACCCACTTATAACTAGTAATTTAATTAACGAAGCACAAAATGGCGAATTCCCGTTTCGCTACCAGTTCGCGGCCGCGCTTCTACCGTGAAAAATCATTTTTTTTTTATTTTCCCCACGGGACCCTTTAATAACCCCAACAACATTCCTAGGGGGTCAAGAGGGGGATACCTTGCCCCCTTTCATTAAATTCCCCTTTCGTTTTCCACCTCTTCTTCTCTCTCGATCCTACCGAGAGACAAGATGGCGTCCGCTCCGGACTGTTTAGAATGTTGACAGACACCGGAGAGCCAATCAGCTTTCTGCGCGCAAAGTTCCGATAAGCGAAAAGTAAGCGGACCGGATCGATGCCCAGAGCGCTGTTACAGATATATATCTTGGTTTGAACGTTAATTTCTCAAAAACTACTGGAGCACATATATTGAGACCTAGCAAAGGCACATCGGGCTAACAGTCCCTACAATTTTGCCAAGTTTCGTGCAAATCCATTCAGCCGTTCGAGCTAAAAGTGAGTCCAACCGCCCTATGGAAAAATGAATGGAAAAAACGCGTTTTGGGACCCCCCTTTTTTCTCAGCCCCCCCTTGACGAAACCCCCCTAAATTTTCAGGGGCTGCTCAGAATCAAAATGTGCCATTTTCCTGAAAATTTCAGCCGATTCCGTCCACAAACGCCAAAGTTATTAGACATAGAATTTTCAAAAGTCCCATAGAGAAAAAATCCTAACTATATATACCTACTGGCTATCGCCAGTAGGTAATATATATATATATATATATATATATATATATATATATATATATATATATATATATCTGTTAATCTACAGCCCTGAAGAAGTCCATTTGTTTGGATGAAACGCATCAGCTGTTCATTTCAACTTGATCGGTTTAAACTGTTTGAATAAACTAAGAATGTGAAGAAACAACTCTGGACATTGATCTGATAATTTGCTGTGTGATCGCTTACTTTTTAGTCGTGCACCTTTTGCTCTTGTTAGACATTGATAATTCTTTCTTAATGGCTCCTGGCTTACACCAGCCCTTGGTCATAGTAAAATTTGAGACCTTTTCCAAGGGTGGAAAGGTGAGAGAGAGATGTTTTGGATGCCCACTATCATTAAACTTTGTGGGTGTACCCCACACTTTGCAAGGTGAGCCTCACCTTGGAACACCCACTTTCTCACGCATGGCTGTGGAGATCTCCTCACTTTAAATGAGTTGCACCAGTCATGAATGTCCTTGTTAGTTCCTGGGAGTTGTAACAATGTTAAACGGAGTCATAAACCTATGTTTAAAGTTGAATTCACGTGTGATTTTTGGCCCATAGGGTACCTACCAGAGCAAGTACCAGGAGTCTTTCCATGGTGAACTGTACATAGGCAGCGACCAACACAATGAATTATAATAGGAAGACAAGGGGCACTCTTCCCTTAAAAAACCTTTGAGGAGCACTACTTTGCTGCCTCTTGCAAAGGATGCTCTGACAGATTAGCAGTGAACTGCACCGACTGTATGCACTTGAAAGTTGTACACGGAACATTCTCTTTGAAGCAAATTTGCATAGGCTCTATTGTTGGGGCTCTCAAATAATTGGCACTGGGTGCTGCACTTTCCTCTTGTCTGGAAACAGATCAAATGTCCCTGTAAAATCATGGCTAGCCAACTTTGCTGCTCCCCTTCAGCACCTAGAAATCGGCTCTATCCCTCACAATTGACTATAGGAGGCTGCCTCGAGAACCACTTGCTACAAATACGGGTTAGCTAAGTTTTCACACTGCCAGCCATGTCCACTCTCTCCCTAACAATCTCTTATTGTACTTGACCTCCCCTAATACTGCTTTCTGTGGAGAAGTCAGCATGCAGTTGGCCTGTGTGTGAGCAGAAAGAGACAGGCCTTAAGTTCCCCAGTGGGTGCCCTTTTTGTTGTTGAATTCATACTGTTGTCCTTCTGCATTCCATAGCTGTTCATCCCTATCACCATAAAGGAATGCAACCCCCTCCCCCACCTCCCCAGCAGGCAGCTTTTGTTCAAGTGCCTCTAGGGCCCCTTGTTGCCAAGATATTCCTACTTTAAGGAACCACCACAACCTCACCCCAACACAAATGGATAGTCTTAGATGCCTAGACATTGTCACTATTTCTCCTGAATTTCAAGGAGCAGTTCCTCAATTTGCAGGACTGAAGTCAAGTTACTGTGATTACTTGCTGTTCTTCTTTGCTTTCAGCTCTTTGGTGTTTATGTTCATCAGGGTCACAAAAGGTAATGTTTGCAAACCCTTAACAAGGTACCTGATGTTTGATGGAGGATTGTGATGCTCTATTTAAAAGTTCATTGTTCATAATCAGATAGCCACAGCTTGTTTCCAAATATTGTTTGAATTTTTCTAACCCTTCACAGTAACCGCATTGTGATGTTTTTGTTATTTGATTTTCAGGAATACTCTGGTCTTTGTGATCACCCAGTGATTGCAAATGGTGCGTCGTTTTATTGTTCTGAGGCCGTAAAATTATCACAGTGTCGTCATTACTGAATAATTCTCTATTTTGCTGTTGTGCTTTTTTTACCATTTCACTTTGCGGTGCATACACCTATGTAATAAGATGGTATTAAATTGCAATCCTTTTACACATTTAGGACTGGACACTGGCATCCTGATTTCATCTTTAATAATCGCAAGACTAAACAATAAAGAAATGGTTCACTGCCCAGAACATTTGAATAAAAGACTTCGTACTCCATGAATCATCTATTTCAATATGTTATGTCCTGTTTCACTTCATGTATTTTAGTATTTTCATAGCTTGACTTCCTTCAATTAAATGTATAAATTAGTTGCTGTTGTTGAGTTTGTTGTGCCATTGCCAACACGTGTTTCATATTATTTGCCACTTTCTCGAGGCCCAATTTGTGTGATTCTTGTTCTGATGAGATTTCTCTTTTAAAATATGATCATAGGTTACAATATTATTTTATAAACAATAAAACCAAGTAGTAAAAAAAATACTTGCATGGGAAGCATGAGATCCTAAGACACGAAAACTAAGAAAATAAATTAACAAATGGGGAGAAACGATTTAAAATATTAAAATGAAAGATTCAGAGTACGAACGAAGCACTTTATTTAAATGTTCTGCTGTAATTACAATATTTCATTAAACTGGCACCTCCAGCCCTAATTTCAGGATTTGGTGTCCACTGTGGGCCTGTCTAGTCCTTTCCATACAGCTGATCTTAAAGTAAATAGATGGTATCATTCATCAAAACGCAACCAACTACAAAGTGTGTAACCACTTTATTTCTGGAATGCCTTGCTTTGCTGCAATGTTCCACTATAATGACAGCACGTCTTCCCATCTTCTCTGCTTTCCCCACCCCCCATTATTTCCAGTAGTGAGGTGTCCAAAGTATGTGTAAATATGTCCCTATGTACTTGTGTGAGTCATTTCTGTGTGGAGTCTGGAAAGGGGCGACCAATCGGTCCCCCCGAACGTATGGTCGAGTACCACGATCCCCCCGGGAAGCCATCTTGGGCGGGAGGCGAGTCTCGGCTGGTATGCCCGAAGCGGCGTAGCCGGGGCGCGCCATTTTCCCGCCCTGGAGTGGGCTGGCCTAGACACCAACACGGCCGGCCACGCCCTTGGAGGCAGGCGGGGGTGGGTTCACGCCCACCCTGAAGACGGATAAAAGGAGCGGAAGCCAAGAAAGCATCCTCTTGTTCCTGTGCTCTGAAGCTGCACCTCCCCGCTGCACGTGAGCTCGAGACGGAACGAAGAGCAATTTTGACCCACCCACCAGCCCCTGAGGACAGCGATTCGTTGTAAATACAGTTGATATAGTATCTTTGGTTTTCTCTGTTTTCTTACAGGTTGTGATGATTGTCGTGAAAGTTCTTAACGATGCAATAAAGATTGGTTATTTTCAGTATGTTTTGCTAATAAAGTAATTTTGAACAAGGATGGATCAGTATTTACGCTTGATAATAAATGTTGTTTTGCTTTATAGATCTTAGTAACTTAGGTAGAACTGTCGTATATATTTTGGTCGGGCGGTAAGGTCATGATCGGTGAGCAGTAATTGGAAGATCCCTATGAGGGGGCGTCACCCATTACGGATGGGAGCGCGCGGGGGAGGTGGCCAATTGGCCCCTCAACGGGGAGGCGGTCCTGTCTAAGGAGAGGCCGCCGGAAGGAAAGGAAAGGTGGTCAAGGCCCCTTCCTGGATAGGAGGGGCTACGGCCCCTCCTGGGGAATTTCCCGGGGCCAGGACATCTGCGACGGCAGATGGGTAAGTTGTGTGGGGTGCGGGAGGGGGTTTACGCTACCTTTTAGACACCTCACACGAGTCCTCGAACGACCGTTAAATGGCGTCGAGTTTATTTGGGCCCCCGTCAAGTACAAAGGGAAATTGGTAAATGCACTTGAGGTACGCCTCTGTGCGGTCGCCCCTCTCACAAGTGAGGGGGGTATTTCTGGTTTAGGGATCTGACACCGGTTACGACCTTGCCGTTGGCCCTTAACGTTAGGATGTACAATTTCAAGTCAAATGTTTTGTAGGATGTTAGTTCGGCTAGGAGAACCTTTGTATTAGAGATCTGTTAAGGTTAGCCAACATCGTAATATGGAAATGAAATTGTACATTATATGAAACTGTTATTTTAATGTTTTCTTTTGTTTCATATTTTAATAAATACGGCCGGGAAGGGTGACTCCCTTCCCGCCTTCCAAAAGTTCAAGAACTGTTTCCGGTTTCCCAATTCTTGGGGATTGTGTTGAGAGGGGGTGGCGGGTATCTCGGCCATAAGGCCTATTACTACAGTAAAATACATATAATAAGCACTTAATTCACATTTTTCAAGGAGCTGCGAATGTAGGATGGTAAATAACTCAAAATTTTGACCGACTACTTATTTTCATGGGAGTGTCTGCTTACATAATTATGTGCTTATTATAGACTATTGCTGTTACTTTCTTTACTCTGAAAAGTGTCGAAGATCGTTGCATTGCGAAGTATAGATTTTTTCGGCCCTGATAAAGCGACACGTTGTCATGAAACACGAGTTGGCCAAGGAAAACTCCCGAACTAATAATAATAAAAGCTCATTATCCATCCGTCATTCGACAACATAGTAAAAATCTCTAGACTGTAAGACCTCGAAATAAAGTCGACCTATTCGTCTGATGTTGTCATTATTCGTCTAGAATGCAGCACAGTTTCTTTTGCCACTGTGATTTGCCACCTGTTCATCTGACCCACATATCTATGTTCCCAAATAGATTGACTAATTGGGCTGTGTTCAGAACTCACAATTGACTCTGCTGCTCTGACACGAAATTCAACTTGCTTAATTGCTTGAATACAGCCTTTAGACTTTTCTTCCTTATTTCCATTAGTGTCAATCACCTCCTTTCTTCATTGAGGAATACGTTATTGATCAAAAGGTACATCATCTTATTGGCCTAAATTCATGGGAATATTGAATACATTAGAGTGTATCAAAATAACAATTCTGCCTGGCACATTAGAGTTACGAAGATATAATAGGAGAAAATATCTTCTCTGGTATGTACACATCATTGATGGGGTTTTTATGAGATCATGCAATAAAATAAAATAAATTAATTCTAACGTTTACCACTGATGCCACATTCTCTGTCCTGGATTTTTGTCAGGTGTGTTTAGCAAAAGCAAATCAGAAACAGCAATATTTCAGAGTTATAATCTGCAGTGCAAAGTCAGCAGTTACACTATATTTGTTTCTGTAAATGCAAGTAAAGTTTATTAGAATCATCCATGGAAAAGTCACAATCTGGGTAATGCAAAAACCCATTTCTGAGAGAAACAGAATTTCTGTAGTATTACTTCAGGTCTTACTTCACATACTGTTACGACAGTCCACAAAGGTTCGAGCATGGATCTAGGGCCTTCCTGTCTCTCATGTAGGGAGCCCTCCACCAATTTTGTAGAAGTAAGCACAATTAGATCTATGTTTTAGGTTCAAATTAGGACTGGGTGGAATTTCAATTATGCTGGAGTAGTCAGGGTATTGTCAGTAAGTCTGCAATACTCTTTGATGCTGAATTACAGATAATCATGCGATTACTACTGCTCGCTTAATTTTGGGGAAAACTTGTACCACAAAGAGCACATTTAACGAGTCCTCGCGTCTGCACGCACTCTTTACCCAGGGTGTGCTGCATTTAGCACTATTTCTTAACGCAAAAATGCATCCTCACGTCCATTTTGGACACAAGGTAGCATTTGTGAGGCAAGAAATAGCCCTAAATGCAGAATTACTCTTCTTGAATAATTCAGATTAATCTTGCAGAATTCTTCAGAATTTCTGTATGATTTCGCTACACAGAATTACACAAGTTACGCCCACACCTTGTGTAAATGTGAGAACACCAGGAGGAATGGCTGGAAAACGAGGAATCTTTATTACAAAGTTAAGGTATTATAGGGCCAATCAAGAGGGGCACAGGTAGAGTCAATTACAGTTCACAAAGTCACACCCACATCTACTGAAGTAGTACAAAAACTCAAGGATTCATATTTCAAGTTGCATACCACACATAGCAACACACAAGATGCAATGGAATCACATATCAATGGCAGCAGGAATAACACTCCCAACACAAAGCCCAAAACCAAAAACAATTGTCAAATAACTCAACACATTGTAGACACCTATCAAACGATATATTTAATAAAATTAAGAAAAGAATCAGAGAAAACAGTTCAAAAACCCATATCTAGCACACTTTAAACATGTTAAAATAACAGATGCGCATATTAGAAACATACATACAAAAATGTAATGAATGAAACAGATGCACATGTTTGAAATCGCTCACAACTCAACACATACTTAAAGATATACCATGACACAAGTCCTGAAAAAACATACAGAAAATGACATACAATACAACCAACACACATGAAAATAACATTTCATTCTCCCAAAGCTTTATGGGGAAATCTCCAAGACCTAAACCCTTCCCTAGTGGAGGTTGAAACCACATGATAGGAGGAGTCTGAGAATGGTGCTCATTCTGGCTTGGAAGAGCAGGCTCCTCTGACATCGGGCTTAATGCCACCCCAGGACCATTGATCAAGATCCAATGACTCAAGGGCCTAAAGCTGCCACTCCTGCCACCCTCTTTGTATCAAGAATGCCCACTTACAAAAGTAGACACTAAGACACTCCGGAGTCCATACAGGCATCTCATTCTCCCCATCAATGCTCTCAGACAATTTTAATGAGACCTTAATGATGCATGTTTTCGCTGAGGAAAGGTTATTGTGAAGGGCATTGGCAATGTTATTGCTGTTCCCAAGGCCCTTTTAGATGCCCAAGCAGTCCATAAACAGAACCTCATGTGCTTGCTGTTCACTTAGACATCCACCCTGTCTTCCCCAAGCAGTCCTCAACTACTCACCTATTTTCTTTGTTAGTCTCAGTTGGTCTTTCACCACTAGCCTTCATCACTTTCAAAGTGTCCTTAACCTCTTGAGGTGTTAGGTCTCGCCCTATCAATGACCATGGAGGTAGTTGAGGTGAACATCACAATGGAAATTGAGAAGGATCAGGAGCTCCTGTTTCCAAACCAGGACACCAACGAGAATACCATAATTGAGCTGAGGAATTACTTTTTATTTGTGTAGGAATATTTGGACTGTTTGTTGCCTTGGAATTTGTGTTTTTGCATTTGGACTTCCCTTAGAACATTTCCTTAGTGCTTTTGACTTTGCTTTGCCTTTTACCCCTTTGATTGCTGTAAACAGATTTTGCCCTCACAATGCTACTTTTATTGTCTTTTGTTCATTCCCCTCAGAGTTAATTCTACCTCCCAGGACTCATGAACTGTTTTAGTTGGGATGGTTTTGAATCAACCTGTAAAACATATCCCTAGACCCTATGCTCCTTGATAGATCACATGTATTTTAAGTAGATACACCTTTTTTGTTTTGAAATCTAGCTTGAGTATCTTTTTGTTGCATGAATTCTGTATAAGCATGTCTATTGACAATGTGTGTGTATGATGGCCTGAAGGTACTTAGCCTATGATCAGGATTGGTCCACACCTTCCATTCCAATTGTAAATATTTCCATCTTTCGGAGAAAAGTACAACTGAGATGACACACAGCAGAAGGTAGGTGTAAAAGATGACAATTCTCCACTCACCTGAAGTCCAGAGATCTGTGAGAATGTAGATATTCCACCCAAGCCCCTCAATGCCAATCCTTAGCACACAAAGTATCATCAGTGTTGGTGACTATTTCATGTGGGGAATGTGTTTGCTTTAGACAAAGTAAGAAAGATGACACTTTCTCGTCTCAATGCTTTGCAGCAGAAGTAATCATCTGTCTCTGGTTAGTCAAGGAATGGGTCTGTGCACTGGTATCTTAACCTGTTCTGCTCTTGTGTTTTCTTGTGTTTCAGGAAAATACAGACCATATTGAGTGAACCTCATTGGTGCAATTCTGTTTATGTAAGCTGCAACCAAATATATTTAGGGTGAATCACTCTTGCACATCATTTGGGGCCCGATGTAGGTGGCCGTTTCAGGCCATTTACCGACCGGTTACGGCCGATTTCGGCCGTTTCCGACCGGTAAATGGCCAATCGGTATGTAGGAGCCTAAATCCAAGGCCACATGTAGGTAAATCTACATTTACAGAATCGGTAAAATTACCGATTTGGTAAAATACAGAATCGGTAATTTTACCGATTCTGTAAATTCCATATGTAGGTGGGACTCTTCTGAGTCCCAAAGGCCTTAATGAATCTGTATTTTACCATGAAATCCAACTTCATGGTAAAATACCGATTCCGGTGTGCATGCACATGTGTGCATGCACACCTATGTCATGTGACAGGCAGACCTGCCCTTAGGGCAGGTATGCCTGCCACATGGCACCTGTGCCTGTTTTGGGGGTGCCAGAGGGTGTCAAAGTGACACCCCCCTGCACCCTTGTGAATTCTTTAATTACCGATTCGGTAAATACTGAATCGGTAATGCCTAATCATTCCTATGGGCTTCAAAGCCCATAGGAATAAATGGGCATTACCGATTCGGTATTTACCGAATGGGTAATTAAAGAATTGTTAAGGATTCGGTAATGAATCCAGATGTTGGGACCTACATACCATTTACCGATTTTGAAATACCGAATCGGTACAATTCGGTATTTTAAAATCGGTAAAAGTTTTTTACCTACATCTGGCCCTTGGTTTTCTATTACTCAATAGAGAATATCGACAAGGCTCTTTGATAGTTGCTTTGTATAATTGTTGTAACATAAGTGTCCAACACATTCTCCAAAGTTGTTTAAACCGAAGAGAAAATAAAATTTGACCCCTTCAACATCCATCACCTTAACTGAAATGATTTATATTGGAGTGGGAATATTAAATGTTCACTTTCAGTAATTCGGTCATTGGGACTGGAGTAGCTTTGGAATTTCCGCTGAGAGAGGTTCATGGTGACAAATGTGTACATGTGTCATGGACTTGAACTTATTTTTATGCATTTACTAATACATTTTCCAAAATTGAGAGAGGATCCAGGAAAATATTAAGAGATAAAGCAAAAGTTGAAACATATTTCTCAGATGCTGACGGCAGTTTTGAATATGCTGTATGAGCTTGTGGTTCCTAGTGATTTGTGGGCTGACTGTAAGGATGTTGTTGGATGTCCTACATAAGAACCAGCAAGTATTACTTTAGTAGTGCTCCTTTTAAAGAAGTAGAAGATCACTGACGCAATATTGTGGTAAACAGTATCGTTAACAATAATATTTTGTCAAAAAATTGTTTTCCATAATATTGTGCTGCTATACTTTTTTTTTATAATAATATTTTATTGAAATAAAGAAGCAGTGTCAACATCCATTAGTCATATGATACAATACAGAATCAATACAATGGGCAGTACATAATAAGACATGATACATCAGCGATTATTTCGATGTAAGGGTCCAGCCCTGTCCATGGCCAAGTCAGCTGTGGGGGAACTACAGATCTCACCCCTATAACTGTTCCAGTGTCCCCATTTTTTGGGACAGCCCTTGAGTTTATACATTGTCTTCTCAGCGAGCATACATCTGTCCATCTCAGGCAGCCATCCAACCAATAGAGGCTCTCGAGGGGCACCCCACTGCATCGCCACTGCGCGTTTTACAGGCAGATAGCCTAGAGCCACCCATTGAAGCTCAAGTTCCGACCGGTCTGTGGCGCCCCATATGTTGAGGAGCCCCCCTTTAGGTGACAGAGGGATAGGATTCCCCGGTGCATCTTTCATTTTTTGGGTCGCTCGCTTTCATAGCAGCTGAATTACAGGGCAGTCCCACAGGATATGATGAAAGGAGCCTGTGAATCCACACCCTCGAAGGCACATATCGTCAGGACGCCTGCCTATCCTAGCTTGGAGGGGAGCAGACATGTAGGCTCTATGTAGGACTTTCAGCTGGATCAATCAGAAGCGGTGATTGATCGCCGTTTCCCTAGGGGACATCAACGCTGTCTGCCATTCCTCATCCTCTCGAACTCCCACGTCTCCCTGCCACTTGTCACGTAGGGTCTGAAAGGAGTCAGGCATGTTGTTGCATAGTTTGCGATAGGTGCATGAAATCGCCTTTGTTAGAAGGGGCTCCGATAGTAATCTATCCTCGAGGGGTGAAGCTTCCGGAAGGTAGGAAAGATCAGATATGTTCGTGATAAAAGCATGTTTAATTTGAAGGTTTCGGAAGGCTTCGTTCTGTGCAAAAGCGTGTTTCTGTTGGAGGTCGGTGAAAGTCAGTGATTTCCCCCATATGGATCAGGTCTCCCAGTGTGGATATGCCGATGGTGTCCCACTTATCAAAGCCTGCCTGGTAACATAGAGAGACGAGTTTCTGTGATCCCCAAAGCGGTGTAACCTTAGTAAATGTGTCGGACCACCCCATACTCTTATTAGCGTTAAAAACTTTTCTCTTTTCTCAAGCCTTCTCTCCATAACTTCCTCCCCCCACCATCCTCTGTCTTTTTGCCCTCCTGGGCTCAGTACTCCACAGCGTCAAGAAACCGCCAGGTGTACGCGCGCTCTATAAATATTTTTAAACTCAAACTCAAACTAGCACGGTGCCATATTGATATTGTCTGTGTCATGGGCCCCACGTATCGATTACGGGAGACCTTACTATAGAGGGCTCCCAGGTTACCCTCCCGTCTCGTTTGGTAGCGTTTCAGGTGGAAGACCGGATTTGAAGGCAGTCCATGGATCCAATGGTGGTAGCCACCAGTTGGGATGCCCAGTAATAAAGGTGCATATTTGGTAGGGCGATGCCTCCATCATACCATCCCCTGGTGAGTTTATGAAGGGCTATACGAGGTGCCTTACAATCCCACAACAGGAGATGTAGATCTCCCTCCAGTGCGCTAAAATATGAATCCGCAATAGGAAAGGAACAGTTCGAAGGACATATAAAAACCTCGGGAGCGCCAGCATTGAATAGAGCTGCTCTGCTGGGGAGGGATAAGGGCAGCGAGCACCAGAGGGATACATCGCTATGCAGCCTTTGCAGTGGGCCCTTCAGATTACGATCGTAGAATATTTTGGGATCGAAAGTAACGAAGACACCAAGGTACATGAAACCATCCTGGGCTAGAGCAATGGAATATCCCCGAGGGAGGGCGGGTGGAGGGCCATGCAGTCCGTATAACATTGATTTGGACCAGTTGATCGAGATCGAGAAACCAGAGTATTTCCCGAAATTAGTGAGGACATGCAATAAACTATTGATGGAGTATCTATGGGAGGAGACGTAGACAAGGATGTTGTCAGCATACAGGGAGATTTTATCTATGGTGTCCTCATTCCACCTAAGACCCTGCATAGACGCATCTGTCCGGATCCAGTGGGCTAAGGGTTCCAGGGTGCGCGCAAATAGTAGTGGGGACAGGGGGCAGCCTTGTCTGGTCCCCCTGTGCATTGCAAATTGTCAGGAAGTGTGGTTATTAACTCGCACCTGGCCCAACAGATCTGTGTATGTTAGTCGGACCCATTGAATAAATTTCGGACCAAAACCAAATCGCACCAAGACTTCGAAGAGATAAGACCATTCTATTGAGTCAAATGCCATTGTGGCGTCCAGTGACATGATAGCGGCATCTTCTTGTAAATATTGCTGCCTACCCAGAACATTGTTCACCTTACAGAGATTCAGGGCCGTTTTACAACCCGGGAGGAATCCCGACTAGTCGTCATGTATTAGAGAGGGGAGCACTGTCATGAGTCTGGTTCCTAAAAGTTTGGCTAGTATCTTAACTTCGGAACTTATCACAAAGATTGGCCTATAGGAGCCACAATCTGTGGCTGGCTTGTTTGGTTTGTGGATCATAACTATGGAAGCCAACCGTTGATCGAGTGGTGGAACACCCTTATCACGGCTCTCCTCAAACATTTTCTTCAGGTGAGGGAGCACCTCCTGGGCCATTCCCTTCAGGAATTCAATGGGAATACCATTAGGTCTCATGGCCTTGCCTGATTTGATGGCAAAAATAGCATTATTAATCTCATCCGTTGTGAGGTCAGACTCAAGCTCATCCCTATCGAGCTCGGAGAGAGTGGGTAGGTGCATTTCATCTAGGAGTTGCCGGGACTCCACCACTGTATACTGTGCTCTAGCCAAGTAGACCTGTTCTAAGTGGTCCGCAAAGGTCTCTGCTACTTCCTGCGGGTCTGTAATGCGTGTGTCATCCGGGTGGATAAGTAGCGGGACCCATCTGTTGCCCTGTTCATGCCTCTCTAGCCAAGCCAGCATTTTGCCCACCCTGTCACCCAGTTTGTAGACTCGGTGACGAGTCTTGAGAAGCTTTGATTGCGCCTTCTCTTGGGCTTGTGCCTTATATTCAAGTTGCTTAATGCGGAGACGGTGGGCCGTACCTTCAGATGGAGTACCGTTGTGAGCTGATTACAGGTGAAGCAAATCGGCTTCAGTCTGAAGAAGCTGGTCATTTTGTTTACGTACGTACCCGGTTTTAAGAACCAGCGCTCTACCCTTAACAACTGCTTTATAAGCCTCCCAAATCATGATTGCCGAGCGTACAGATCCAACGTTCTCAGCAAAATAATACTCTGTATGTTCAAGTAGGCTGTCTTTAATGTCAGGGATTTTCATGAGCCACGGGCTGATAATTAGGGGTCCTCGGGTAACTTGCTGGTGGTAGGTAAGCTCAATAGCAAGCGGGGAGTGGTCCGAAATGCCCCGAGGGAGTCCTCTTGGATGCCGAAAGAACCCGACATGTGATGTGGGGCAAAAAAAATTATCGATACGGGACATGCTGTTGTGAGCATTGGAGTAGTGTGTGAAATAGGAGGTGTCTGGGTGAAATGTTCTCCATAAGTCCTTTAGTCCTATTGCCTTGCCTGTGTAAAGTCCAAGAGGTCGGATGCTTGCCTATGTGAGCTGCGCTGGGGATGTCTGTCCACCATATCGGTCATTGTCATGTTGAAATCCTCACCGATAATCAGTGTGCCCTGGGGAAGATCCAGAAATATTCTCTCTAAAGCCTGTAGAGCATCCCCGCCCAGTGCCTGTGGAATGTAGACTGAGACAACATTCAGCTGTTTCCCCTCCCAAGTGGCCTCTATTACTGCACTGCGCCCCAGATGGTCGGCCCATGTCCTCGTGCATGTAAGTGCTAGTGCTTCGGGATCCGGAGGTGAATCTGGCGTAAACAAACAATCTATATTCCCCCCGTTGGAGTGCCTGACAGGTATTACCTATCAGATGTGTCTCTTGTAAAAGGACTATGTCGGAGTGTGACGCTTAAGATATTGCAATACCACTCCCTCTTTATTTTGCTACCAAGACCGTTAACATTCCATGTTCGGAGTGTGAGAGTTGTGGCGGGGAATTGTGTCATGGCGGTGTTTGGGGTGAAAAGTGAACGGAAGTCCCCCCAAAGGAGTCCCATTCTCCCTGGAGGTCACCACTGCCATCGAAGGTATGCTCTGAAGGAATACCCAAGGGAGGTTAGGATCTCTGATCTCTAGATCGACAAGGCCTTTTGGGGCCGGACCATGTCGATATTTGTGCCCAAAAGCAAGGAAGACTCTAAATCCAACAAATAAAATCTGAACCAAAAACTCAAACGACGTTACCCCCCACCCATCCCCCTCTACCCCCCACCATGCCCCCCTGCCCGCGGACCTTAAACTATCCACACCCCAACTTGGCAGAGTGCCTGTCGCCCTCCCAACCATTGACGGGGTACCTGTTGAGCCGCTCGTGCCTCTCGCCTTGAACCAGTTTAGTTAAGTAGGTAAGTAAAAATCACAACATAACATTCTGGCGTACATCTTGGTATCATTAAGAAACATGGCTAGAACTGTTCAATCATCAACTTCCGGATGAAAAGAAACCCCGAGGAGCACGGGGAAGAGATTTGAACTTCAGATCACTGCCTGGAGCAAGGAACTCGCTCGTCCGTTCGGTCTCTGTAATCACCAACTTGTCCCATGTTCAAATCAGTCTGCTGCAGCGGGGGGACCTCACAGGTTGTCTTGGGTGTCCTCAGTGTCCTTCTCCTGTCGCTCTGACACGTGTTCCCGATGGTTTTCTGCCTCAGAGGCCCTGTGTTTATTCGAGGACTTTCTCACATGGCGCCATCCTTCCAACCACTCCCAAGCTTCTTCCGGGGACATGAAAAACCAGGCATTTCCTCCGATTCTACACGCAGCTTCCTAGGAAAGAGCATGGAGTACTTTATATTCTTGTCTCGCAACGCTTTCTTGACTTCTATGAAGCTGCGTCTGCGTGCCTGCACTTTCATCGTGAAGTCTGGGAATAATTTGATGTGGGCATCTTCTAATTTCGTCAGTGGTCCCGCCCGTGCTGTCTGGAGGATGACGTCTCGAATTCGGAAATTGAATACCCTTGCGATAATGGGGAATGGGGGGCCCCCGGCTTCGATTTTCCCCCTGGGACTCTATGCGCCCGTTCAATTGAGAAGTACCTGGAGAGATGTTTGGGCTGGAGATTTTTCAAGATCAGGTCCTCAACAAAGAGATCGACCGCAGGCCCTTCCAGTCGTTCCGGAACTCCCAGGATACGGATGTTATTCCATCGTGCCCTCCCTTCATAATCATCCAGAAGCTCCCCATCTGATCCTGCTGCTTTTCGAGTTGGGCCACCTGATGCTGAAAAGTGGAGGTGTCATCCATTAGGGCAGCAGTTTTGATTTCAACATCGTTGACCTTGGAGTCCATTTTGCGAAGATCCGCTTGCAGTAAAGTGACCTTGATATTTACAGAGTCAATGCGGGTTTCTAGGGAGGATCAAACCCCAGCTATCGCCTCCATGACATCTTCCAGGGTTAGGGTCTTCTCTGCGGGTGAGGAGGGTGTCACCTTTGGGTTCCAGTCACTTGTTGTCTCTTTACTCTCTCCTTTGGAAGCCCAGGAGAGCTTGGTAATCTGTTTCTGCGTGGATGGTCTGTTCCCTTTGCCAGCCATCTGGGAGCATCACGGGCGGCCCGGTTTGGGTGTAGCCAGTAGACGTGGATGACTATAAACTAGAAGGGTTCCCTTGTGGCTAAATTAGGAGCTTCTAGGCTGGCCGCTGAGGTGTAACAGGGGAAGGGATGGTGTCCTTCGCTAAGGCTTTCTCGGGTCGTCATCGCTCCCGACTAGAAAGACAGATCCGGGGAGCATGCAGTTATTAGCGTTCAGTACCTAGAGCCCCACCGCTGGGCATTTCACTGTGGAAGCAGGTGTCTTGATACTCACCTTGGAGAGCCTGGGGGTAGTTGTCGCTTGAGTGTGTGCCTCGTGGAGCACGCCGCCGGGGACCCGGCGTCTAGTTGCAGACCGATGGTATCTAGGGGGCCTGAGGGTCCACTACAGCCGCTCCTGGACGCAGCACCAGGTCTAGGTCTATAAGTTCAATATTTACAACACCTATGTCTCCTGCGAGGCCCACGGTGCCTCGTGATATGCGGGGATGCCCCTGATCATGCAAACATGGGCCCATCAAGTCATACACTGCCACCAGTGGGTCGGGCTTTGGGCGCGTCTGTGTACAGGCCCCGGGTGCCGGTCTTCAGAAGCAATCACGCCCCCTCTTGCTTTGATGTCCGAAATTACTGTGTCCCCAGGGGTCGGAGGGGGTCTCACATTGTTTCTGGGAGCAAGAGGTGTAGTCCCCGCTCTGGTCTGGAAGATCCGCGGGGTATCGCGGACGGTGCACGCGCAGGCCCGAAAGCCGAGGGACTCGCGTAGCCACCGACCCGATCTCGGGTACAGGCCGCTGCCTCTCCTTGTCGTCGTTTCTCTGTGACCGGTGGCTGATGAGGTGTCCCCCAGCGCGTCAGGGCAGCCACTGCACACGCTCCGGAGTCAGTTGTTGAGTGCGCCCACCTCTAGCACCTCCGGCCACGCTCCAGTCTCGCGTGTGTCCTCAGGCGTCAAGGCTCTTCACTCCGCCGATCGCCATCTTAGGGCTCGCAGAGCCCGCTGCATCACGGGGTCCGTTCTCCTCTTCAACGCCCCTCGAGATCGCCGCACTTGGCCAAGATTGTGCCGGGAACGTAAGTGATGGGAATCACCCGGTGTCAGTGGTGATCCAACGCCTAAAATATGGATAGTTTTACGGATCTACGGGCAAGGGCCAGGGAGTCACTTTAATCAGCGACGATTCCCTTCGGCTTCAAGCCTCGCCCCCGCTGCTATACTTTTTAATAGTAAGTAGAACAACATTGGGAAAAATATAGTGGACACTAATATCATCCAAAAGTAGAATATAGATTTTTAATTTAGAGTTTAAAGTAGTACATGTTAAATATTTAAATATATACATTTTATATAATGTAAATTACTAATCTTCAATTCTACATACTATACACATATATGTTTTTTTATATACATATCTATATTTATCTATATCTATCTATCTCTCTCTCTATATATATATATGTATATCAATTGATCAATCCCACAAGGTCAGGAATGAGGCGGCACAAACATCCGTGATTCAGGTAATTTATTCAGCTACAACAACGCGTTTCAGCCGTGGACGGCCTTTGTCAAGTTGTTTTGCATCCCTTAGGTCGCCATTTTAAACATAACCTTGTCATAATAGACATAAACAAAATATCCATTGCAGCCAGTTTATTTAGGATGAGAAGTGCGAAGGTTCTACAACACACACAGATGATCATGGAAATGATCGAAACATGCCTGAAGGAGAATATTTTTCTCTTTGAAAACACATTATACAAACAAACACATGGAACAGCTATGGGGACCTGCTTCGCCCCCAGCTACGGGAATCTCTTGGTGGGCTGGTGAGAGGAGCAGGTACCATGGATTCAGGATCAGAATAGATTCATTGACTAGATCAGTGTGTGGATCAGGTATATTACTGACCTCTTCCTTGTTTGGGAAGGAAACGAGGAAGACCTTAACATTTTTTGAGGGTTATCAATCACAATAACATAAATCTGAGATTCACCATGAATAACAGTAAGGAAACAGTGGATTTCCTTGACATCAAGGTTTCACCTAAAGATGGAACACTTCAGACAGATCTCTACATGAAGAGCACTGCTGGGAATTCTATTCTCCATGCGGACAGCTGTAATCTAGCAAGCTTCCGCTGGAGTCTCCCCTAGAGCGAGTTACTGAGAGCAACAAAAAAACCAGCACCACTGAGGAGGGCTGTAGGAAAACAAAACAGGATATGATAGACCGATTTAGTGCCAGAAAATATCCCAAAAAGAGCCTTATTAAATCAAGCATGAAGGCATATGAGAAATTGAGAGAAGACATATTTCAAGCAAACTACGAAGGAGCCAACATTGGCTTTACCAAGCTGCACAGCCACATCATAGACTGATTCCAATGAATTAAATGTGTATAATTTTTTCAAAATTTTTCCTTTTTTCACCATTAATTCTAATCCTTCTCTTTTGTATTCAAATCATTTTATTCAATCCATGTTTTGCGTCGTTGTTCATAAAATCAGGAGCATAGGATGGATTTCATGCCATGATTTATTTTCACAATCCCAATGCTTTTCGGGAATTAACTACCCTTCGTGAGGGGTATCTAAAAGTGCAAACAAATACTTTCTTTAAGCTATATTCTATCAATTAAGCATTTCATCCACATTTAAAAAACGACAAACAACAATAACATGAAAAATAAACCTGTAGATAAGGCGAGACATGTGCACTAAAAAATTTCACTTATTAGCTACATGCAGTCTTTTATACACCCGCAGTGTTCATATATTTGGTATCCCAAAATAACTCCATTGTTGAGAAATAAATACACCCCTTTTTTTAAATATAGAAAATAGTATCACTAGTTCAAAGAAACATAAACACGTATAAAATTCCCATTGCTTACCATGACATGCTGTTAAATCTTAAAACGTGAGGAACCATTCTAAAATAATCAAATCCAATTTAAAAGACCATGACTTCATCTCTCTATTGTATTAACGTGCCAAAGCATGCATGTCTCGTTTCGATGCAAACTGTGTCTTTTGTAACAGAAACCATTTATATTAGTTTCCACCCTATATAATGCCACACAGGTGATTAATTATGTCCGTATGTCACATGACTCTAAACAGCAAACCAAGTGATCTGCATGTTTAAACCTGTACTCCTCCAAGTCCCAGAGTGCAATATCCAACGTTCTTTTCTCCCTGGAGTCTGTCTCATATCCAAATAGCTATTCAATAATTTGGTGTTGAGAAAAATAATAATAAATATAAACCCACTTCTTTTCAACCTGCCTTATTTCCATTATTAATGTTAGTCTTGTAAGTCTTTGAAAAAATGCTTAATTGCGCAATTTTTTCTCAAATGCTTGCAGACTCTGTTTAATCTGTAACTTTCCAACATGACACAGCACCCAAACTCTGTGCCATACGTCATCTCTGCCATTGACTTTGGATCTATATTCTTTGCTGACCTTGTTACTTGTGGTCTTGTTCAGCATTTTAATCATTTAATCATGGGTGCAATCTCATTTGGAGATGAAAAAAGTTCATTCAATGAGTTCAATTAGGATGAGATGCACACTTTTGTTTCGCGATCCATTTTAGAACCATATTAAACAAAATAAGTCTGTTCAAACATTTACAGCGTGCAAGACTTGCTCCGCACTTCGTCCCATTGCGCTGTAACATAACTAAACCACGAAGGAGCCAACATTGGCTCCACCAAGCTGCACAGCCACATCATAGCCTGAATCCAATTAATTACATGTGTATAATTTTTCTTTTCCTTTTTTCACCATTAATTTTAATCCTTCTATTTTGTGTTCAATTCATTTTATTCAATCCATGTTTTACGTTGTTGTCCAAAAACACTCAGGAGCATAAGATAGATTTCATGCCATGATTCATTTTCACAATCCCAATGCATTTTGGGAATTAACTTCCCTTCGTCATGGGAATCTAAAAATGCAAACAAATACTTTCTTTAAACCATATTCTATCAGTACGTGAAACAAGTGTAGACAGACTATATGAGTGACATGCGTCTGATGAAGCTAGTGATTGCCTTAGCTGTCCCGCGAGTGTAGCGTGTCAGCCAGTATGAAGACATGCAGTGAAAATATTGCAGCAAACCCATCGTGTGTATACGCGGGTTCCTGGAGAAAATACCTCATGTACGTAACCTTGTGCATGCTTACAATCTAAATTGGCATTTTGCAACATACCTCATGTAAGTAACCTGTGTATGCTTACAATCTATATTGGCATTTTGCAACTGTGACTAAGGCCAGCGAAGCATACAGTTAAAATAACAAAACAGCAACTCGAAACTATACTGGGCAGCAGCATTAAGCAGCCTGTATACAGATGCCTTGTAGGTAATTACGCCCGTTGGACCCCGTCCAGACATAATAGCAAAAAAAGAACGGTATAAAAGCCTAAATGCAAGAACATAACTACCACTTAATCGAACAATCTTAAGGGTGTGAGTTACGGTAAGGGAAGTACAAAGGCGTGTACATACAGAATAGAGGAAGGTGTGCGTGTACAATATAATGAATTTACAGTGCAAGTTCATATGGTGATTGTACCGCTTCAATACAGTGACATAAAATACAAAATGTAAAGTGTGAATGCGCGGAAGAACTAAATTTTCTACCAAAAATGTACATAGCTTGTCTCACATTGAATCAGTGGGTATATTTACACAACGTATTGAGAAAAAAGTACCATACCAATTCTTAGTGATACATGTACAAAGTCTGTGTATCCGTGTGTAAAATACTGGTGCAACATAAATAGGATGCCACTAATGCCAGTGCACACAAACCAACTGTGAACAACAATATAACGGTACAAATACTCAGAATTGACACAGTGGTTGAGCATGGTTTAATATCAGAAAAACTGATTCCATGTGCATATCAGAAGTGCAAAGGCAGATCCATTTACTGACAAAAATATATTCATGAGTGATGACATACAATTACAAAAACTCTAAAATATCCAGATTATCAAGAATACATATTTGTTATAGGTTTACTATGCGTTTGAATACCATAAAAATGTCACAGGAAATGGTGCAAATCTTCAGTAGTGGTCAAGCCTGCAGGCACCTTAGTGTTAAACTGCAAAATATACTTGCTCTCCAGCTGCCTCAAAAGCCTCTCCCTGTTACCCCCACTTCTAAGCAGAGGAACGTAGTAGATGACTGAATATTGGAGGTGCTCCAGATTGCTGTTATGCACCTACTTGAAATGCCTGGCTACTGTGTAGGCTGGGTCATTTTTGACTATCGCTCTGAGGTGATGAAGTATTTGCAGATGCACTTGTAGCTTAGTGCTACCGATGTAACGTAGCCCACAGTTACATTAGAGCATGTGCACCGCAAATTCCGTCTTGCAATTAAGTCTATGTCTGATGGTGGCGGATGGTCGTCGATGAAGGCGGAGTCTAGCTTTCTGATGTTCTTACCGAACTTGCATGCCCTGCAACTGAGGCATTTAACAAAACCCTTTCTGTCAGCTAGCCAATTCTGTGTTGTACTGATCTCAGGGCTATTTCTGACTAATGCGTCCCTCATAGAGAAAGCTCTGCTGTATGTGATATCTGGTTTGTTGGCCACTGCAAGTCCAAGTTTTGGATCAGATCTAATTATCCCCCAGTGTTTGTTTATTACTGATATTATAGCTCTTTCCTCACTGTTGTGTGCTAAGATCAGTCTGGGGGTGACTATGCTGCTAGATTCTGTAAGTATGGTGGTGGCGTTAATGGTCTCAGGGGCGGAAGGTGATACTAAGAATTCCTCCCTAGGTATGGCATTAGCTCTATTTGTAGCTTTACGTATCACAGCCGCTGAGTATCCACATGCCTTGAATCTATTTGCTGCTTCACTTCGGCACACCAGGAAATCATCTGGGGTACTACAAATTCTGACCAATTGTAACATCTCCCCATAGGGTACGCTGGCTATGAGATGCCTAGAGTGACACTGGAGGCGTGCAGTGTGGAATTGGCTGCGGTAAGCTTACGATGTAGCTTAGAGTGCAGAGTGCCATTGGGGATATACAAATTGACGTCCAAGAATTCTATAGAGGTGGTACTAATGTTAGCATTATATTCCACATTGAGATCGTTGGTGTTGATCTTATCAATGAAATTTCTAGCACTGTTAACATCACCTTGCCAAATTAATGTAACGCAGCCAAGACAATATGTTGTTGCTAACAGCCATCAGGCGCTTGATCTTGAGAACCCGCTCCTCCCACCAACCAACATGTAAACATGCGTAGCTGGGCGAGAAGCAGGCATCCATGGCCACGCCCCTGAGTTGCTTATATACCTTCTTATTAAACATGAAAAAAATTATGTCTAAGATACCAGTCAATTAGAAACAAAATAAGGTTGTTGTGTTTATGGCAATTAATGGCTCTTTTACCAAGAAAGTATTTACATGCAGCTAGACCATCATGGTGACATATGCTGGTGTACAGTGATGTAATGTCCAAGGATATCAACAAATATTCCTTGTGCCAAGGTATGTCTTTGACTTTGATCAAGAAGTCACTAGTATCTCTGAGGTAGGATTTCTGGCTGGATACAAGGTCTTGGAGAAAAAAAGTCGACATACTTGGAAATGTTCTCACACATACTTTTCCTGGCAGAGATGATGGGCCACCCAGGAATGGGGGTCACGTTTTGTGCACTTTGGGCAGAAAGTATAGAAAGGGGAGAACTGGTGACTCAATGTTGAGAAATGCGCATTCCTCTTAGCTAAGCTTACCTTGAGATTTGTAAGCGTTTAGGTGTTTCCTGAGTTCCTTGTTGCTGCTCACCATTTCTGTGTGGTTAGAGAGCTTATAGGAATCACAGTCACTCAAATGCCTGTTGGCTGCTTCCAGATACATATTGCGTGGCCGCAGTACAATGATGCCCCCTTTGTCCGCCTTGTTAATGATGACTTCAATATTGCTTTGCAACTTTTTCATGAGTTCTTTATATTTGAGACTCTGAATGCGCTTCCGACTCACCTGCCTCTTGGTTGTGAGATGCAGTTCTTTGAGCTCATCCGTGATGACTTCGCTGTAGATATCTATTGCATCTCTTGGCATCATAGGGGTAAAGGTGGAGTGTGGCTTAAAAGGGCTAGGAATTCTGCATGAACTTTCAATGCCCTCATCCAGCAAAAGTTGTTGTGTTGGCTTCGGTGTGCCAGGTACAAGTAATTCACCCAGGATACGTAGGGTTGGGATGTCCGCCACCGTCAGTGGTTGCTCATCTTGAAGATCAACAGGTGCTGTGTTGAGAATGGTGGCATTATTTTGTTTTAATTCGAAAAACTTAATAAGCTTTAACTTCCTAATGAATTTATAAACATCATTCCGAGTGTTGCTATAATCAAAAGTGCTTTCAGGGCAAAATGTGAGACCCAAAGAGGAGCTGTTTTTCTGCCTCAGTTAGGTCCATAGTGCTTAAGTTAAGGATTGTCTTGGTGTCAGTTTTAATTTCTTTCTCCACTTTCCTCTTCTTTTGTTTGTTTGTTTTAGCTTTTCTGAGTTTCCTCCTTTCCCGCCTCCTTCGGTTGCACCTGCGTTTTCTTTCCTCGGCAGCGGTGGCCTGAGGGTCTGGCCCCTGTCGTAGACTCAAAAATCCATCTCTTCTCCAGGGTTGAGGTTTGGTGTGCCGGGCATGCTACTTGTTCTCCATCTGCCCCCGTCGTCTGAGTCAGCCTCACTTTCAGCCAGAGAACTCATATCAGATAGGGATGCAGAGTCGGCGCCAACAGTGTTGCCTCCTGGTGGCTTAGGATGCTCTTGCCGGCTTTGTTTGTTCAAGCGCTGTGTTCTGATTGAATCATATTTTCTGGTGAACGTGAAAATTTGCCCGCATTCATAGTCTGTTTTGGCTAGGGCAAATTTGAACACTTTGCGCGCTTTGATAGTGTCCTCATGTTTCTTCAAATGTGTCCTAACTTTATCTCTGCCTTTGGTGATGGCCTCTTTTTGATTCATCACGAAACAACAAAGGGCCTTGACTCTACTCAGTAAGGCTGAGTCACTATAACCACAGAACAAAATAAATGCCAATACTGAGTGCTACTTCTGAAATTATTTAATGTCTAGACCCAAGAAACTAAACATATAGGTCTACACTCTTCAAAGTGCCATTAATCATTTTACTTGGCTCTAAGCTTTTTAAATTGCTTATCCGACATGTTCCAACTACATCTACAAATTTCAATATTTACAACATAGCAAACTTCACGGAGACACCACCATACACTCAAAGCATACCTTCACTTATTCCAGCGAGCACACTCCACAACCTCTTACACACAACCCTCACAACATCTATACACCAAACCTGACCGGGCCTAGTCTTAGCCACAACAAACTTTACAAGTGGCCACACACCAGGCATGCAACTTTAACAATCAGGGGTCAAACAACCATATCATTAGATTCTCAATCTCACAACGGCGCACAACTTATTCCAACAAATCAAATTCAACAATGTTCAGTATTTATTTACAATGCACCAGTGGACATCTTAGATTTTGGAAAAGGGGGTGGTGATGGACAGAGTTTCTGAATGATGCAGAATACTCTTACCCAGTCAAGAGATCAGGGCTTGATCCATCACCGTTTTTTAGCTCACTGCACCATCCCAGCTCAGAACCTGGCTACAGGCAAATTAGTCTGTTCCTGTCCCAGTGCATGATGGGAACAGGGCAAACCAAACTACCAAGCCAATTCTTATACTGGAAAGGAAACAAGCTTCCGGAGACCGGTTTCTGGCATTTCAGCCGTCGTCGGCCCGGCTTGCTTGAATCCTGATGGTGCAATGAGCAAGGGACTCACGTCTGAGTATACCCTCCCACACTTAGTGTGGACAAAATCGATTTTGGAAAAGGGGGTGGTGATGGACAGAGTTTCTGAATGATGCAGAATACTCTTACCCAGTCAAGAGATCAGGGCTTGATCCATCACCGTTTTTTAGCTCACTGCACCATCCCAGCTCAGAACCTGGCTACATGCAAATTAGTCTGTTCCTGTCCCAGTGCATGATGGGAACAGGGCAAACCAAACTACCAAGCCAATTCTTATACTGGGAAGGAAACAAGCTTCCGGGGACCGGTTTCTGGCATTTCAGCCGTCGTCGGCCCGGCTTGCTTGAATCCTGATGGTGCAATGAGCAAGGGACTCACGTCTGAGTATACCCTCCCACACTTAGTGTGGACAAAATCGATTTTGGAAAAGGGGGTGGTGATGGACAGAGTTTCTGAATGATGCAGAATACTCTTACCCAGTCAAGAGATCAGGGCTTGATCCATCACCGTTTTTTAGCTCACTGCACCATCCCAGCTCAGAACCTGGCTACATGCAAATTAGTCTGTTCCTGTCCCAGTGCATGATGGGAACAGGGCAAACCAAACTACCAAGCCAATTCTTATACTGGGAAGGAAACAAGCTTCCGGGGACCGGTTTCTGGCATTTCAGCCGTCGTCGGCCCAGCTTGCTTGAATCCTGATGGTGCACTGAGCAAGGGACTCACGTCTGAGTATACCCTCCCACACTTAGTGTGGACAAAATCGATTTTGGAAAAGGGGGTGGTGATGGACAGAGTTTCTGAATGATGCAGAATACTCTTACCCAGTCAAGAGATCAGGGCTTGATCCATCACCGTTTTTTAGCTCACTGCACCATCCCAGCTCAGAACCTGGCTACATGCAAATTAGTCTGTTCCTGTCCCAGTGCATGATGGAAACAGGGCAAACCAAACTACCAGGCCAATTCTTATACTGGGAAGGAAACAAGCTTCCGGGGACCGGTCTCTGGCATTTCAGCCGTCGTCGGCCCGGCTTGCTTGAATCCAGATGGTGCAATGAGCAAGGGACTCACGTCTGAGTATACCCTCCCACACTGAGTGTGGACAAAATCGATTTTGGAAAAGGGGGTGGTGATGGACAGAGTTTCTGAATGATGCACACATATGTCCAATATCGTCATGTCAAAAGACTATGATATCCACTTACATGAAGATGTCTCGCACTTTGCTCTTTGAATGGTGGAACTGAATTCCAAGTGCCCCTGCAGGAAAACGGCACATGTGTAAGTATTAAGTTGGAACTCATTTTCAAAGTACAAAAATCCTGCTGCATCAGCCATCAAAGCTTACCTTTAGTGAGGCTCATATTCTGAATCCATTGTGTACTCTTTGTTCCTTAAGTCTTGCATTGCATTCAATCTACAACAAGACAATAGGATGTTTAGACGGCTTTCTCCCGTTTCTCTAAAGGCCACTATAAAACATTACGGTCCGAATTGCTTACTTTAAGGATCTTTCTATCTAATTCCGAGATCGGTACACGTCCCTGACCCACGGCGTGTGACACGAATACCCAAAGGGAATGCTGGGAGCTCTCGGGTTGCCGGGAAGTGTAGTTTTTAAACCCATTTGATAGCACTATATCTTTATTGACAACACGACTTCCACAGGTCATCAGAAAAAAATAAAATAAAATCTGCACGTCCTTACAATAAGGCACGTAGTGATCACTATATATTTTATAGAGAATCTGGAAGTTGTAGGCTTGATTATTCCTGGGGGCATATATTTAAGATGGCGGCTTATCAACGCTCTTTTACCAATGTCTAATTTAAACTGAGTGATGCAATAAAGCAAATGTGCATATAGTTGTTCGCCTAGACGTCAAACTTTACAACGAATGAAGCGAAACAACTAGCTTCAACCAGTTCCAATATGCATGAACCTCTCCTGTCTGCCACATTTGAGAAAGGGCACATATCACCACCATCCACTGAAATCGTGAAGGTGGCACAATGCTTACTGGGGCGCCTGGAAATAGTGGTCTTGTTTAAGCTTGGAGGCATAAATTTGAGGCAACGGCTTCTAAAGCCTTCTGAGGCCTATGTTGATTAATATCATGCGCTTCTCAAGTAGTTTTTCAGCGGAAGGTGGTGACAGGTGCCCTCATACCTATGTGTCAGACAGAAGAGGTTCATGTTTTTTGAACTGGTTTGAAGCCAGTTGTTTGACGCTGGTCTTTGTAAAGTGAGGTGTTGCGGCACTTATTTGGGATAGAAACTAAAAGAACAAGCCACATACATTTTAGCATCATTGTAGCGCATAATATTAATCAACATAGGCCTTAGAATGCTTTAGAAGCTGTTGCCTCAAATATATACCTCCAAGCTTAACACAGTTGTTCATTCAGTAAGAGACTGAAACACTGATGCATTCACTGTCACACTGGGGCGCACACTTATTAATGTACTGACAAACACAAACACACACTTACATGTACAATAACACAAGTTGGGACACACCTACAAATACAGTTACACAGGTAGACAGACGGTAATACATACACTATCACACAGATTGACTCATTGACATAGCAAGCCACACATCTATGGATGCACTGATGCACCCAGACACACAGTGCCATATGCACTGACACACCCATACGTACTGTCATTTATTCACTGACAGACCGAAAGCAACACAGTAACGCAAACAGAGTTATACCAAGAGATAGGTAGACTAACATAACCATGTACCCACTTTTTTCTGCGGAGAGACAGCCAAACACCCAGTAACACATACACTGACACATCAACACACACTCATTTAAATACAGACATATCCAGTCAGAAACTGATGCATACACTAAGGCACCCAGGAATAAAATTATTCATATAGTAATACTCCAAAGCATACACTAACGTATGTAAATCCACATGTAGGCACACATTAACACATACACTGATTCATCTATGCCCTTATTTATTCATGCTGTAAGACACCCAGATACATAGTTGCATATGTTGTAAGATACACACACACACAATTAATAAAACACTTATACAGCTGTAAAATAATAACAACATTGACACAGCTCTTTAAGGAAGATGTGGTGTTTGTTTTTTAAATTTGTATTTAAACGAAAAAATATCTATTTCCGATAGTAAATGTTCAGAGAGTAACATTCTATGTAAAACTGTTACATATGAAAACAAACTGTTTTTAAACAGTAAAAAAGTACAAAAAATACTAAACGACTCTGTTGTATTTCTTGAAAAACAAAGAAATGTCCTCAGATTGCCAAATTACATCATGGGCCAACTGCTGTGTAAAGTTCACAGATGGTTGGATGATGGTACATCTTCATCATTCTCTATCACTTGTGGAACTTCCACTATGTATTACAAATGTAACGTTAGCACATGTCCTTGTGCTTTTGTAATGATAGAAAGCAAACAAGTAGAAATTAACATCAGGGATGTCATTTGAGATGTCATCAGTGATGTCACTGACCATGTTATTAGTGATGTAATAAGTGAGGTCATAAGCAGTGCATTGCAGGGGTTTTAAGTTATAGTTATCTCAGCTAACTATAACTGCTGAATTTCTCTGGTTTTGTACAAGTACAATGTTAGCCTAACTATAACATCACTGCAAGGTTTTTTTCATTTTATTTCCTGACATTAACATCCCTGTAACCTTTGTTTTTTACAGTGATTTTCAAGTGTGTTTATTATTCCATTTACTAACTATGAATGGCTCAAAGTGTTCTCCCTTCTGAAGAAAAACAAACCTCTAGGCAGTGGAGGCACATCAATCAGTCGAGCAATCGAGGAATTTCGACAGAAAACGGTGTGGCAGAGCATGATTGGTCAATTGATGTAATACAACTATTTTTGAATGTCCCCCATGACAAAGGCCTCATAGAAATGATGATCCAGGGAGTGGGGCACAGTGGATCAAAGAACACTAACCAACATGACTTGAGCGCCCCCTAGACAAACGTTCCACAGATAAGAGCAGCCAGGAAGAGGGGCTCTGCAGCTCCCCAAGTACACAGATGCATTAATTCTGACCTTCAGGAAAATGGGTTACCAGCACCTGTATTCAAAGCAGCCCCGGACTTTTGGGCAGCAATTTTAACCCCACTGTCTATTAACATCTTTTCAAATACAAAAACGACAGTTGATGGACAGAATGGACAACAATGTCATACATTCACCTCAGTACAGAGATCTGGGCCTAAATCCATCGTTTTTTTGTACTCCACACCACCCTAGTTCAGACATGGCCATATGCAAATCATTCTGACCCTGTGCCTCATGGGAACAGTCCAGCCCGAACTGTCAAGCCATGCCTTCCCTGGACCGGAAACAAGCTTCTGAGGACCGGTTTCTGGCATTCCAGCCGTCTTCAGCCCGGCTTGCTTGAATCCAGTGGTGTGGAGAGCATGGGACTCACCACTGAGCATACTCATCGTACTCGGGGTGACAAATGCAAAAACCACAGTTGATGGACAGAATGGAGAACAATGTCATACATTCACACCAGTACAGAGATCTGGGCCTAAATCCATCGTTTTTTTGCACTCCACACCACCCCAGTTCAGACATGGCCATATGCAAATCAGTCTGACCCTGTGCCTCATGGGAACAGTCCAGCCCGAACTGCCAAGCCATGCCTTCCCTGGACCGGAAACAAGCTTCCGAGGACCGGTTTCTGGCATTCCAGCCGTCTTCAGCCTGGCTTGCTTGAATCTAGTGGTGTGGAGAGCATGGGACTCAAGTCTGAGCAACATATGTTCTACAGCAAGGACGCCTGACTCCTGATGGGGCTCCATACTTTCCCCAATTTTTGAAGGAGGAGACCTTTCTAAGCCGTCAAATTATATGCTTATAGCCCTTTTCACCTTCGAAGCAAAGGTCTATGCAGGTCTATGCTTGACTTCTCCCTTGAAGGATCTGGAGTTATGGGTAGAAGAATAAGGCATCATTTCCTTCTATCAGTCAGGCGTTAGGTCATGGTCATGACCTTGGACAACATCATTGCGCTGCCCACTTATCAACACAAGCGGTGAAGGAGAAGAGCCTACCATTGTTCTGCTGCCTTATCGATTATAGCACAGCCTTCGACAAAGTGGATCACCAAAGGTTATGGTGGAAATTAGATAGCTGGGAATTTCCATCTAAATTATTGAAGGCAATAAGATCACTATATGAAGATACCTGGGTGCGGGTCAAAACAAGCGCTAATATACCACTAAAATTCCCGCATACAATGGAATCAAACAGGGCTGTGTGTTGGTGCCCCTCTTGTTCAATCTGTACACTGCGGACGTAGGGGCCGCTCTGCAAGGCGCCAACTTAGTAGCACCAAGGCTGGGAAGTGTGAGGCTACCAGCACTACAATACGCAGATGACACAGTAATAATGGATCATACCAAGGTGGGCCTCCAAAGATTTTTAACAAATCCAACTACTTGACGGCCAACCAGGGAAAGACCAAGCTAATTGTTTTTGGGTGACATCAATTCAAAAGGCAAGCTCAATGGCTCTTGGGTGACCTCAAATTTGCAGAGTAATATCTTACAATTACCTTGGGGTCTGGCTCTCAGAAAGAGCCAACGTAATCATCCATCGAAAATATCTAGCCTCCAAGGCCAATAATGGTATCCACCTGCTAAGACAACTGAGCCAGCATCTGCAAAGCCCAACAGCACAATACCAACCATCTTAAAACCAAAACTGCTACCAGCCATTAGTTATGGACTCCTGGCTTTTCCTGGAATCCTGGGATGAGTTTCTAACTACAACCCAAGCTGAAGCATACAAATTAGTGCTGCTCATCCACCAGACAGCAAGAAATTGAAGGCTGAGACTAGAGCTCGGCCTGGGAGGCTGGACCTGACATGTCAGGGGGATTTGATAAACTATACCTAAGATCTTGAGGGCTCCAGTGGACTCATTCAGATGTCAGTTGAGAGCTGCCTTTGAGGAGGTAGAGTCAGCCCGGCATGCCAGTCTTGACCATGCCATAAAAACAATGAGGAGTGAGGCGGCAAGCTTCCAATCATCGGAAATTACACCCTCTGTCTGGAAGAAAACAGCAAACAAGAAGGTCCTAGATGAATCCTTCGCCAAAAACATCAAAGTCCTCCACTCAAGCTCAATCCAAGAGCCAATGAACAAATCATACATGCCGGGCAGAGCTTAGCCATATCTGAGTGAGGCCCTGATGTCACAAGCCCGCAGGAAAATTCTCTTTATGAGACTAACTACTCTACGCATTACCAATTTCAACCCACCATGGGCAAGCAAAGGGGATAATACAGAGTGCAGGCTTTGTACCTTTCACAATGAATCTTGGCTGCACCTCCAGTGCCGTTGCCCCAAATTAATGAACAAACATCGACATCTTCTCTGCCCCATATGTACATAACTACAAAAAAGAAGTCACCCGGTATAAAAAGTCGATCTGCCAGGCTAAAAGTAATTTTTACTCCTCTCAAATCCAGCAAGCTCAAAATTCCAACAAAGAACTTTATCAAGTTGTAGCCAAGTTATCACACTTGCCCCCTCAATCTACTCCTATACCCACTCAAACCCTTTGCAATAACCTGGCTACTTTCTTTTTCGACAAAGTAAATAACATATACACTAATTTTGCGGATACAACAAATATCAAACCCAATTTCACTGATATCCCCACAGAGGGCCCTTCTTTCTTACAATTTCATAACACTGACCCTACACAAGTTATCAAAATCATGAACAGTATTAACTCAGGATCTGCCAAAGATCCATGCCCCCATCCATTCTTCTTCCCATAGCAGACATAATAGCACCCCAATGTAGGAGAGTAGGGTCTGCTATCCTATGGTCACCCCAAATTTTTGCTTTTTGCTTCACTGGTTTCTGACTTATTGTAGCTGTGGGCCTGCTAATCAGACCCACAGCCTGCTGTTCTCTCTCTAAATTACTGCCAATGCACTTTAGGTGCATTACTAATTGGAACTGGTTCACCTTATGAGCCCCTGTAGTAGTGTACCTTAAGTACCCAGGGCATAGGTGTATCCAAGGCCTACCAGGGGCTGCAGCATGTATTATGCCACCCCTGGCCTGGCCTCCATATTTGACACAACTGGCTGATCACTCAGCTGGGGTAAGTTGGTGTAATCACCTCTTACTTAGATACAGTATGCCTGTGCCTAACCCTAAACTGGACACATATGTTCCTATCAGCCACTCCTATGGAAGGCCTCATCAATCCTGGAGGCAGAGTGCTTGGAAATATGTGAGATGGTGCTCTAGCATGAGCTGAGCCTGTCTGCAGCGGTCGGGAACCACTCCCTAAGCTGTTCCGGGATATTGCCATACCATATACTCTTAAGTGCATTATAATCCTCGCGGTTATTTGCTATCTTTGGTTTGGCTTTATCAAAACATGTCGAGTAAGGTGTCATACGAATTGGAATACTATCCCCTCGCCAGTTCTGGCGACGGGGATAGCATTCCACCCTTCTAGAGGGACACGACATGTGTGTAGCCTTAACCCCGGTTAAAGTTAAACAGAGCCTCAGCATCACAAAATGGATGCTGCCACCACAGACACGAGTCTGGCCTCCTGCTGCTGACCGAAACTCGGCAGATGGTGGCCTGGACAAAGGGTTTCCTGCCTTGGGAGGTGCGAGCACCACCCCAGACAGGGTTTTGTGTATTGGGTAGGACAGGGCTGAAAAGAATCAGACATGCCCGGGGCACACAAGGTGTCCCCGTGCATAGGCCAGTCCAAACCGGTCCTGGGACTTTCCAGACCCAGGCTTGGCGCGGAACTGGACAAAGGAAAGGGGGTGTAACCGCCCCCCTTCCTGGTTCCTCCCAGAGGAGGGACCTAGTAGGTGATCCACCCCTCAGATTGGGAATAAGAGTGGGAGCAGTGCCATTGCACAGCAGATCATCCTGAATCAACTTGAAACTAAGAAGACGACTGGACTTCGACATTCTGCTGCTCAGAAGACTGAAGAGAATCTCCCTTGTGGCCTAGGAGTGGCCACCCTGTGAACACAGGTACCAACCAGCAACTCGATGTCTGCTTTGCCGCTGCCTCCTGCCGGAGCCCGAGCCCAGAGCCCGACAAGAACCAGACTCCCAGACCTCTCAGAGCCCGATCCACAGTCCCTGCAAAGAAGGGACCCGTGGAGGCACCGAGTGACGTGGGACCGGACCTCTTGGAAGACACTCGAAAAGCTGACTGCGCAGCTTCTGAGGTATCCTCGATGTTGTGCTTTGGGGACTAAGAACCCCCACCACCGAGCAGCCCTTGCACCGAAGATCAGCCCTCCAGCATCTCCACGATCTGCGTGGGGCCCTTTTGCATTGTGCCACTCAATGTGCCATCCCGGCCACTAGCCACGTGTTCAGCGGCCATCTTGGAGACGAAACCGACGATTTACACAGCAGGTCTGGTTGCTCCAGACCTACCCAAGCTTCTGTAAAAAGGAGCACTCGCTCTGACCTTGCTGCTCCGAGTGTAAAGCATCTTTCAACTTCTGCGTGGCTTGCATTTGCCAAGGCCTGTTTGCTCCGATCAAGTTGCCGACACCGCCAATAGCGAGAAGCCTGCGTGGGACAGCTCGTGACCGACTCCTGGACGTCCTCGACCCCGGGTGTCCACGTGGCTGCAGAGAGAAGCTACCCAACAACGCCTGTTTGTACCCGACATCGCCTGGTTCCAATCTGGTTCCACGGTAGTCACTGGCTAGTGACTTTGAACATTGTCCCCTCTGCTTTCAGGTCTTCACAACTTCAGATCCACCCTTGGATCCACCGGAACTCTTCACATCGAGCCGCCTGCAGCATCTTCAGCTCCAAGCACCATCGACCAGCGTGACGAAACCCGACACTACTTCGACCCTGTGCACCCGCTTCCTGTGGGTGAGGTAACTCAGCTCCGCCGGTGCTCCTGCACTGGTACACATCTCAAGGGCCTGTGTCTTAAGTTTCAACTCCGTAGGTCACTCGGAAGGTTCCTAACTTTCTAACTTTGTACTTTTTACGCACCATAGACTTTGCATTGGAAAGTGTGTGCACTTTGAACACTGCACCCGAGTCCCGCGGGCCTTTCCCGACTTAGTCACTGCTAGTCTCGAATAGCTCCAGCGATTCCCAAGGCCCTAGGCCTGTTCCCTTTCCTATTGGTATCTCTTATACCACTTTCTTAGTATATGGTTTAGGTGGCCCCTAGGGCTCATCCATATTGTGCAACTTTTGTGTATTTTAAACTGTCTTGTGATTTAACGCTTGTGCTTCTGTGCTCATAAAGAGTCCAGGGGATTTTATAGTTAATAAATCAATATATATTTTCAATATATATCTGTGTGGTGTCCCTTTCATTTGGTATTCAAGGGGGTTGTGTATGGTAATACAGCTGGCTTCACATGCCTTTCAGAGTTTAGCCTAAGACTGCTTTGTCCACGTTACCACTAGGATAACTGGTCTACAAGGTTGAATTACAACCATCATCATAAGGGTTGCTTGGCATGGTACAAAGTGATCACTAAGAATTAGTGAGCATTATATACCAGGCCAACTTCTCACACCCAACTTACAAAAATCATCAATACCATGTTTTACACCGGAATCTATCCAATGATCTGGAAGGACACAATTATTAAACCCCTGCTGAAGAAACCCCATCTCGACACAGACGATTCCAGCAATTATCGACCATTATCGACCACTTGCCGGCTTGCCATTCCCAGACAAAATTGCAGAGAAACTCATGAATTCTCAAATCTCCCAATACATTGAAGAACACTCACTTTTAGATGACAGTCAATTCGGTTTTCGGAAATACCACAGTACTGAGACCGCACTCATGAAAGCCACCGATGAGATAAGAATAGCTCTCGATCAAGGTGGAGCAGCGGTGCTCATTCTACTGGACCTTACAGCAGCATTTGACACGGTCAATCACAACATCGTGATCGATCGTGTCAATGCCATAGGTATCCAATCCAAAGCTAAAGACCTCCTGACTTCTTTTCTTGCTCACCGTACTCAGACTGTCCAGTTGGGCACTTTCCATTCAGCAAAAATGACCCTATCATGTGGTGTCCCTCAGAGTTCATCCCTCAGTCCAACATTATTTAATATCTATGTTACTGACTTAGCCAGGGTCATTAAGGACTGGGGGATGGGCCTAACATCATATGCTGACGACACCCAACTGGTTCTTACCATCAAAGACAACGGTGACAAAGTAGTGGCCAATTTCCTTCAGGGCATGCTAGCTATCAGCAACTGGATGTCAGTCAACTGCCTCCTAGAATAAAACCGAGGTCATGACATTTGGCAAGCTCACCCCTACCTGGCCCAATGCCTGGTGGTCTTCTAGCTTAGGTCCTCCACCAAACCCAGTAACCAAGGTCAAAAATTTGGGAATTATCATAGACGACAAACTCAACTATGCGGCACATGTTAATTCCATCGTATCATCTTCTTTCTTTAAACTCAAAACCATAAAAAAGATTCTTCCATTCCTTCCCCCCGAGTCTGGCAAAACACTGATTACCTCATTTGTCATGTCCTCAGTGGACTATTGTAACGGACTCCTGGTTAATGCCCAACACAAAATCATTAAAAGGCTGCAGTCTATCAAAAACGCTGCGGCTAGACTACTCTCAGGTACCCTAAAATTCCAACCGATCACTCACATCATTAAAAAATATCACTGGCTAGCTGTGAAAAACAGAATCAAGTTCAAAGCTCTTTGTATCGCATATAAAGCCACACACAACCAAGGTCCTCGATTCCTTACAAAATCCTTTGCCTTCCATGTCCCAAAACGACCACTTCGATCGATGAATTCCTCCATTATGACGGTCCCACGCACTAGGACGGTCACATGGGGCGACCGCAGCTTTACGGTGTCAACGGCCAAACTATGGAACTCCCTTGACGCAGACGTAAGGGCTGCTCCCACTCGGACTATCTTCAGACGCAAAATAAAGACGTGGCTATTCTGCCAATAAAACCTCTCCCTCTCCTTTCATTCTGCATCATCCATAGCGCCGAGATGCCCTTGGGCAATTGTTCGCGCTCTATAAATTGCATTAATAATTAAATATTAATAAATAAATAAATATTACCAATGGGGCAAAGTCCTGTAGAGAGGCCCCAGCATTATGCTTCACCAAATCAAAGACAATGGATCTAGCTAGATTGGGGAAATTTACGCATGTGATCAGGATCGCTGTAATGAGGTGCCAGAATGCAATCTCACCCCTGCAATTTATATCCCATATCATACAGTAAGCTGAAGGATGCTTAATGGCCCCTGTTAGGAATCGAAAGGTTCCCCCTCCCTAACAAGAATTCTAGAAGCATTAGCATTTTAAAGCCCTAGTTTTTATTTGTTTTATTCAAATATTGAAAACAAGCAACACAGAAGAACTGCACAGTCTTCTAACTGTTTTTTAACATAGCTTTTGTTTTTACTGTAATGATTTTAATTAATCAAACAGTTTATAAAATTCACCACCATTTGCTAACTGTAACGTCCTTGTAACCCGTCTCCAGTGCACTTGTGTGTCTGTTAGTTTCCCATTGTAATTGTTGATCAACCATCTTCAACAGATAATTATAGAAGGTGGTACTGTAGAGAAAACAAAGTTGATTTTTACTTTGCAGAAGTAAGTGCCTCTTTATTTGGTGCACATGTAACTGTATTCCTAGACATGAAGAACCCTTCTGCAAAATCGCCAGAAAATATGCTGGAGAAGCATTTTTAGTAAGATGCCCATAATTATGTCTTTAAAAGGATTATTACCTGGGGGTTTAATATTTTTTTATTTTAGCGACATTTTTGTGGTCATCGTGGGTGACACCGCAGAGAGCTCATGTTTTAAATAAATTCTAAAATAAATATATACACAAATCTGAAGTACCCTTTGACACCAGTGGTTTAGTGGTATGGTCTTGAAACTTGCATACATGTAATGATATTTTAACAAAATTACTTTAAATTGGTGTGTGCTGCTTTCACAGTAGTGCTGTTCACCTCAATAAAGTCGGTGACGGCGAAGAGTGCGAGTTTTTCGAAAACCCTGAAACACATATGAACACATATTTGTTGCAATGTTTGACATCAGTTGTTTAGTAGTATGATCTTTAAACTTGTACAGAATTAAAAATATTTTAGCACAATTTCTTTTAGTTGGTATTTCCCGCATTCATGATAGTGATGGACACCGCAGTGACATCGGTGACTGTGAACAGCAATTGTGTTTTTTAAAAGACTGAAACATATACATATACACACATATTTGAAGCAGTCGTTTACACCAATTTTTTAGTAGCATGCTCTTTAAACTTGTACATAATTAAAGATATTATAACACATTTATTTTTAGTTGGTATTTCCCACTTTCGCGATGGTGCCGGCCACCACAATGACATCGGTAACCATTTGAGCACCTGTTTTTTGAAAAGTCTGAAACATATATATACACATATTTGAAGCGGTCTTTAACACCAGGGGTCGTATTACGCAAAGTGACCTGTGAGCGCAACTTGCATTTGCGCCCGTTTTGCGCACCCTGGGGTACTTTGGTATTACAGAAAGTGCCACTGACGTTTGTGCTGCTCCTGCTGTAATACCGATAGCGCTGGTGCACATAAAGTGTCAGCGCTACCTTCAGGGGGCTATCCCTCATTTGCATGGGGGGTGCCCCATGCAAATTAGGGATTTCCTTTTGCCTTCATGCCTGGGTGTATTACAGACGCAGGGACTGAGTCAAAGAAACTCTCAGAAGGCACACTGACAGTGCACCACCTAAAAGGTGATGCATTGTCAGTGTGTCCCCCGAGAGCAGCCCCTTGGAGGGTGATAGGGGGTACTATGGACCCCCTAGACATCCCCTTGCAGGTGGGTGCAGTCAAGGGGATCCCTAATCTCCTTTAAAATTGCCGGTGGGTTGCTGCCTGTACTGTGAAAACACGGCGCAGCTTCAAAGCAGCCGCTCTGTTTTATCATGAATGTGCTGCCACCAGGGCAGCGCAAGTTTGCAGCTGCCCTGAGGGCAGTACATTGATCATAATACACACATTTTCCTTCATTACACTGGGCGCACCAGTGCAATGAAGGAAAATAATCTGCATTTATAATGCAGCCCCGGTTGTTTAGTAGTATTGTCTTTAAACTTGCATATATTTAAAGATATTTTAACAAAATTACTTTTACTTGGTGTTGCCCTCTTTCGTGATGGCGCTGGTCACTGTGATAATCTCGGTGATCGTGAACACGTCAGTCCACAAACATCATGTGATTTGGAAATGAAGGTATCTGATTTAAGCAGTCAGTTTTCAGTAATATTTGAAGGAAGTTTCAACCTCTTTCTTCCTTCCTGAAAGTTCCTCTGTGGGATGGGAACACTTTTGGAGCTCTGGTAGACATATTGAAAACAGGGAGCATTTTGGTCAGTTTTTTGGAAAAATAAAATGGCATCAGGGTAAACTGAGGAGGAAGAACATCTGCCCAGCCAATCTCAAAAGCAGGAGGTGCCAGTAAGAGAGGAAGACCCTGATGATAAAGAGCCTCCACCCAAGAAGCAGAGTGTGGCTTGGATTTTATTTTAATTCCTTTGGGTGAGAGCAAGACTACTCCAAAGAAAAAGAAAAAATGTTCTTTGTGCATGAAAAGACTTTCTCTTACTATTGCCAAGAACTGCTCTTGTGGTACTATCTCAATGGTATACCACTTAAACATATACCACAAAAGGCAATTGAAAATGGCACAAAGGGAAAAAGAAAAAGACCAGCCAAGCACATATGCAGAAGCACCACCTGCAGCAAAAATGATAGTACCATCTGAAGTGGTTAGACACCAGCCTGATATCTCTCCTCAATTATGCCATGTGTCTACACACTGTTTGGATTGAAATGCCACGCTAAATGCTGGAGAGCAGTCTGTTGACATTATTTTGGCCATTGCTGACAAGCACAAATGTTAATTGTTTGTTATTATTTTGTCCAGCTTTTGAACTGCTCTTCTTTTTTTAATTTACAATTTGTTTTGCCATGCTTGCAATTTTAAAAACGAAATACGATAAATGTAGAAAATATTTAAAAATATTTAAAAAACTAAGAAACAGAGTTAAAAAAATAAAGTTCTTTACAGAAACGCCTTTCATGGTCAAAAAAAGAAAAATGTGCATGTTTGCACTAAGTGCATCATTGGTGCATGCATGATTCAATGACTGTTTCAGTGCTGCATGTATGATTGAATGAGTGCATGACTGTTTGAAGGATAATTGAAAGAGTGGTAGATAAATGATTCAATAAGTGTATAAGCAGTGTCTCGAGATTGGATTAGTGCATCAGTAAACTCTGGGTGATTGGATGAGTAGTGTCTGGGTGATTGGATGAGTGCATGAGTAGTGCCTGGTTGACTGGATGCGTGCATGCCTAGTGCCTAGGTGATTGGATGAGTGCATGAGTAGTGTCTGTGTGCCTGGATGAGTGCATAGGTAGTGCCTGGATGACTGGATGAGTGTATGAGTAGTACCTGGATGATTGGATGAGTGCATGAGTAGTTCCTGGGTGTTTGGATGAGTGCAGGGGTTGTGCCTGAGTGATTGGATGGGTGTATGAGTGGTGCCTGGATGGTTGAATGAGTGCATACATATTGCCTGTGTAACTGGATGACAGCATGAGTAATGCCTGGGTGTTTGAATGGATGTATGAGTGGTGGATGTGTGATTGGATGACTGCACAAGTACTGCCTGGTTGACTGGATGAGTGCATGAGTACTGCCTGGGTGTTTGGATGAGTGTATGAGTAGTGCCTGGGTGACTGGATGAATAATATCTGAGTGAGTGCATGAGCAGTGCCCGGATGACTGGATGAGCGTATGAGTAGTAGCTAGATGAGCACATGAGTAGTGCTGAATGAGTGAATGAGTAGTGCCTAGGTGATTGGATGAGTGCATATGTGATGCCTAGGTAAGTGGATGAGTGCATAAGTAGTGCCTGGGTGATTGGATGGGAGCATGAGTAGTGCTTGGTTGATTGAATGATTGCATGACTAGTGCCTGGGTGATTAGATGGTGTACGAGTGTATAAGTAGTGCCTAGGTGATTAGATGAGTGCATGAGTTGTGCCTGGGTGACTGGTGAGTGCATGAGTAGTGCATGGGTGATGGGACAAGTGCATAAGTACTTCCTGCATGATTTGATTAGAGCATGAGTAGCTCCTGGGTGATTGCATGAGTAGTACCTGAGTGGCTGGATGAGTGCATGAGTAGTGCCTGAGTGATTGGAAGAGGGGATTAATATTGTCTATGTGATTGGATGAGTGGATGAATAGTGTCTAGGTGATTCATTGAGAGCAGTAGTAGTGCTTGGGTGATTGTATGAGTGCATGTGTAGTACCTGGGTGATTGGATATATCAATCAATACACCAGGGAATTGTGAAGCATGCTACTCACCCTTGAGTGTCACAGGGTGCTGAGTGGGGTGCAGCTCTGGGTCAGCTGAAGAGCCAGGTCTTGAGGCCCTTCTTGAAGGTGTGCAGAGTAGGGGAGTGTCTGATGTTGACTAGGAACCCGGCCAAGGCCTAAGCCGTGACGTAGGTGAAGGCTCTTCCATCCTCTCTGATTCTGTTGATGCGTGGAGTTTCTGCTAGGGTGAGGTTGGTGGAGCAGAGGTTTCCTTTTGGTACATGAAAGAAGACTCTTTTGTTGAGATATTTGGGTCCGGTGCTGTGGAGATGTTTGTAGGCATGGGTGAGAAGATTGAAGGTTACCCTCTTCTCGATGTGGAGCCAGTGGAGGTCCGCAGGTGTTGGGTGATGTGCTCGTGTCATGGGATTCAGAGGAAGAGTCTGGCCGTAGTGTTCTGGATGGTCTGGTGTTTGCGTAACAGGGATTTGTTGACTACAGCATAGAGGGTGTTTCCATAGTACAGTCCACTAGGTATAAGTGTGCTTGGGTGACTGTCTTTCTGGCTTCGGGGGGATCCACTTGTAGGCCTTGCGAAGGATGCAGAAGGTGTTGAAGTAGGTGGAGACAACGGCATTGATCTGGTGGGCCATGGTGAGGGAGGAGTTGAGTATAATGCTAAGTTTTTGGGCATGGTCCATGGGGGTGGTGGGATTGCCAAGGGCAGTGGGCCACCAGGTATTGACCCACGCAGAAGGGGATGGTCCGAAGGTGAGGACGTATATCTTCTCCGAGTTGAGCTTCAGGCAGCTGCTGCTCACCCAAGCTGCAACGTCTTTCATTCCTTCCTAGAAGCTGAGTCTGGTGGCTTCGGGATCCCTCATGAGGGAGACCTGGGTGTCACCGGCATAGGATACTATGCTGAGTTCATGCTGTCTGATGATGATGACGAAGGGGGCCATGTAGATGTTGAGAAGCGTGGGAGTAAGCGATGAACAAAACACACAAGGTGATGGATGGAATGTTGCACATTGGCAAAACATTCAGCCCCAGTCACAGATCTGGGTTTATTCCATCATTATTTTGATCACCACACCTCCCCAGTTCAGACATGGCCATGTGCAAATCAATTTTGACCCTGTGCCTCATGGGAGCAGTCCAGCCCGAGCTGCCAAGCCGTGTCTTCCCTGGACCGGAACCAAGAATCCTAGGACCGGTTTCTGGCTATCAGCCGTCATCAGCCAGGATAGCTTAACTCCAGTGGAGTAGACAGCACCGGACCCATGTCTGGGCATACCCTTTCCAGATAGGGCGAACAGCAAAACACACAAGATTATGGACAGAATGTTGCACATTGGCAAACCATTCACCCCCAGTCACATATCTGGGTTTAATCCATTGTTATTTTGCTCACCACGCCACCCCAGTTCAGACATGGCCATATTCAAATCAGTCTTGACCCTGTGCCTCATGGGAGCAGCCCAGTCCGAACTGCCAATCTATGTCTACCCTGGACCAGCATCAAGCATCCTAGGACTGGTTCCAGGCTATCAGCTGTCATTAGCCAGGATAGCTTGACTCCAGTGGCGTAGTGAGATTGGGACCCACGTCTGAGCATACCCTTCCCACATAGGGCGAACAGCAAAACACGCAAGGTGATGGACTGAATGTTACACATTGGCAAAACATTCACCCCCAGTCACAGATCTGGGTTTAATCCATCGTTAATTTGCTCACCACGCCTCCCCAGTTCAGACATGGCCATAGGCAAATCAGTCTTGACCCTGTGCCTCATGGGAACAGTCAGCCCGAACTGCAAAGCCATGTCTTCCCTGGACCGGAATCAAGCATCCTAGAACCGGTTTTTGGCTATCAGTAGTCATCAGCCAAGTTAGCTTGACTCCAGTGGTGTAGTGAGCACGGGACCAACGTCTGGGCATACCCTTCCCACATAGGGCGAACAGCAAAACACACAAGGTGATGGACGGAATGTTGCACATTGGCAAACCATTCACTCCCAGTCAGAGATCTGGGTTTAATCCATCGTTATTTTGCTCACCACGCCACCCCAGTTCAGACATGGCCATATGTAAATCAGTCTTGACTCTGTGCCTCATGGGAAAAGTCCAGCCCGAACTGCCAAGCCATGTCTTCCCTGGACCACAATCAAGCATCCTAGAACCGGTTTCTGACTATCAGCCATCATTAACCAAGGTAGCTTGACTCCAGTGGCTCAGTGAACTCGGGACCCACGTCTGGGCATACCCTTCCCACACAGGGCGAACAGCAAAACACACAAGGGGATGGACGGAATGTTGCACATTGGCAAAACATTCACTCCCAGTCAGAGATCTGGGTTTAATCCATTGTTATTTTGCTGACAACGCAACCCCAGTTCAGACATGGCCATATGTAAATCAGTCTTTTTTTTTTATTTATTTTTGGAAACCTTTATTGTGCATCAATAAAAGAACAAATACGGGCCCACAACTGACAGGCCGGCCACGGATACGTTTGAAGCACCAAAGCATGCAATACGGCGACACAGTAACACATTGTTACGATAAGCAAGCATTTAAGAGTTACACTGTAGATCATCGTGATACTGTGTCCCAGGAGTAGTGAAGGTTTGTTTTGTATTTTTGTTGCAGCTATTAAAGTTCGACATTTTTGGTTTTTTACATAAACAATAGACTAAGAAAGCGGAGTGCGTGCAGGCGTGACGTGACAGTAGCGACAATTTTACCATGTAATCGAAGTACCCAAAAGTCAAGCCCCCCCAGGCGGCATGGCGGCTCGAAGTTTGTGCAGCAGGAGTATCATACCTAACATCATAAACAGTGTCCACCGCCACCCACCCCTCATCTGTCCCAAACACGGACCCAAGATAGAATAAAGAGGAAGAAACGAAAAAAAAAAAAAAAAAAAACAAGGCACCATAGAAACTGAAACCAGGAAACTAAAATCCCATCCCCCAACCCCCCACCCTACACGCATGCAGAGGCTACGGCCTACCCCCCCCCCCCCAGCAGTGTGTCTGTCGCCCAATAAACCCGAAATATAGAACAGGGAAGAAAGAAGAGAAAAAGAAAGGGAAGAATTATAATATCTGAAATATAGGGAGGAAGAAAAGAGTATTCTAATCTACAACTCCCATAAAAGAGAAAAAGTGGGGAGGAGCCCACCGAATACCAGGTCTCCCGGACTCCCCAGCCATAAAATACCTCCTACCCCATATGCAATAGCAAGGTTAGATAGCATCAAGTACGGAGTGAAATAGGAAGAGACATCACATATCAGCACGCATTGAAAAAGTGTCCCATCCCGAGTCACCACCCGCCAATCAGACACAATTCGTCACTCCACCCCATGTGTGTTAGCAAAAACAGTGAGCTGCGAGTACAACATGAAGTGGGGAGAGTCACCACGTTCCGCATCAGTACATTTTAAAGAAGCGCTTCAGTCCGAGTCCCACCCGGCCAAGAATGCACAATCTACCAAGGGAAACCCTCTAGCCCTGGCCAGTCCGCACACGTCCCCCCGAACAGAACTCCCATAGGGCAACCCCCACTAGCAGAACAAAGGAACAAGATGGCCGCTCTCGGCAGGGAAACGATGTCCCGAAACAAAATGGACGTGTCCAATCTCGACCAGTTCCATGAGCCCAACGGAGTGGCGTTACCGAGTGCTCCCAATATTGCAAAATACCATGAGATAGAAGCAGGGTTAGCTGAGCATGGGCAATCAAGCAAACTAGATGCTGCGCCTGCGGCGCCATTTTCGAAGGCAGCGAGACCACAGCAGAGAACAGGAGCTCCAGCAGGGGTGGAAACAGTGTAGCGCCAGTGGAATGGGCAGACAACAAGCCGCGTCCGCCAACACTGCCGGAGAGGCGAATTACAGAGCACTCGTATGGCAACAATGTAGCCCGGTCAAGAGTCAGGAGAGGCAAATCGGTGCAGTGAGAAAAGCAAGCCAAGCGGGCGCTGTACAGTCCACCCTGAGCGCGACAGCTTCAAGTTTGTCGCACAGCAATCTAGAGCCTTCACGCATTCCTGCCCGCAATTCGGCAAGAGCAGCGAGAACAGAGCCATAAGTTAAAGCAGCCGGGGATTCCATCTCCTCCACGAGGCATCATCCACAGTCACCCCAGCCGAGCCAGCCATCTTTGCAGTACCGCCGGGGGAATCACAGGGGTGCGTGGGCATAAGCAGCACAAGACGACAGGGACCCAGGCTACTGGCGCAGTCCAGACCTGCAATCAGTGGACGATCCGTAGGAAAAAGTCTCACTCCGATCAAGACGGAGCGGGAGCAGGCTTGTGTGGGAGCTACGGTAGCCAGATGCCCGCCATCATGGGGGAGGCGCAGTGCACCTCACCTGTAGATGCTGTTAAATCGGCATCGGAGAGAACTCCCAGTCGGCAGGCACGCAGATTCCAAGTAAAGGGCTAGTGAGGACCTTGAGAGATAGTAGCGCAGGTCAGGGCACCAAGACTGCCCCGTCTCAGTCACCCCTCGTAGCTCCAGCAGCCGCCATCTATGTATCACAGCCTGGGTCCCAGTTCCGGGGGTAGAAATGGTCGTCGCAGCCAGTTCGGTGATATCTCAGGCAGGCAGGGACATCGGGGAAACGCCAACCAATGCAGCGCACTTTCGCCGTCCTCCCGCTATCGCGCCTCGGCAGGATAAAGATCAGGATATCGTCGCGGGGAACAAAGGCTCGAGGAGCCAAGAGACTACACGTCCGTCTACATCGCCATCTTGGCTCCTCCCCCTGTAAATCAGTCTTGACACTGTGCCTCATGGAAATAATCCAGCCCAAACTGCCAAGGCATGTCTTCCCTGGACTGGAATCAAGCATCCTAGGACCGGTTTCTGGCTATCAGCCATCATCAGGCAGGATAGCTTGACTCCAGTGGCGTAGTGAGCACGGGACCCATGTCTGGGCATACCCCTCCCACATAGGGCAAACAGTAAAACACACAAGATGATGGACGGAATGTTGTACATTGGCAAAACATTCACCCCAGTCACAGATTTGGGTTTAATCCATCATTATTTTGCTCATCACGCCACCCCAGTTCAGACAAGGCAATATGCAAATCTGTCTTGACCTGTGCCTTACAGCAATAATCCAGCCCAAACTGCCAAGCCATGTCTTACCTGGACAGGAATAAAGCATCCCAGGACTGGTTTCTGGCTATCAGCTATCATCAGCCAGGATAGCTTGACTCCAGTGGCGTAGTGAGCACGGGACCCATGTCTGGGCATACCCCTCCCACATAGGGCAAACAGTAAAACACACAAGATGATGGACGGAATGTTGTACATTGGCAAAACATTCACCCCAGTCACAGATTTGGGTTTAATCCATCATTATTTTGCTCATCACGCCACCCCAGTTCAGACAAGGCAATATGCAAATCTGTCTTGACCTGTGCCTTACAGCAATAATCCAGCCCAAACTGCCAAGCCATGTCTTACCTGGACAGGAATAAAGCATCCCAGGACTGGTTTCTGGCTATCAGCTATCATCAGCCAGGATAGCTTGACTCCAGTGGCGTAGTGAGCACGGGACCCATGTCTGGGCATACCCCTCCCACATAGGGCAAACAGTAAAACACACAAGATGATGGACGGAATGTTGTACATTGGCAAAACATTAACCCCCAGTCACAGATCTGAGTTTAACCCATCGTTATTTTGCACACCACGCCACCCCAGTTCAAACAAGGCCATATTCAAATCAGTATTGACCCTGTGCCTCATGGGAACAGTCCAGCCCGAACTCCCAAGCCGTGTCTTCCCTAGAACGGAGTCAAGCATCCTAGGGCCCGTTTCTGGCTATCAGCCATCATCAGCCAGGATAGCTTGACTCCAGTGGCGTAGTGAGCACGGGACCCACGTCTGGGCATGCCCTTCCCACATAGGGCGAACTGCAAAACACACAAGGTGATGGACGGAATGTTGCACATCGGCAAAACATTTGCCCTCAGTCACAGATCTGGGTTTAATCCATTGTTATTTTTCTGACAACACCACCCCAGTTCAGACATGGCCATATGCAAATCAGACTTGACCCTGTGCCTCATGGGAACAGTGCAGCCCGATCTGCCAAGCCATGTCTTCCCTGGAATGGAATCAAGCATCCTAGGACTGGTTCCTGGCTATCAGCCATCATCAGCCAGGATAGCTTGACTCCAGTTGTGTAGTGAGCACGGGACCCACATCTGGGCATACCCTTCCCACATTGAGTGAATAGTATTTTGCTCGCCACGCCACCCCACTTTTTCCAATATGCAACATTCCACCCAAAATCTTGTGTGTTTTTCTGATCGCCCTCTGTGGGAAGGGTATGCCCTGAAGTGGATCCCGTGCTCACTACACCACTGGAGTCTAGCTATCCTGGCTGATGATGGCTGTAAGCCAGAAACCAGTCCTGGGATGCTTTATTCCTGTACAGGGAAGACATGGCTTGGCAGTTCGGGCTGGATTATTCCCATGAGGCACAGGGTCGAGACTGATTTGCATATGGCCTTGTCTGAACTGGGGTGGCGTGATGAGCACCATAATGATGGATTAAACCCAGATCTGTGACTGAGGTGAATGTTTTGCCAATGTGCAACATTCCGTCCATCATCTTGTGTGTTGTGGTGATGCGTGCCTAAGAACTCTGCTATTTCATGAAATCTGTTCAGTCAGATTCCATGACAGGCAGTTGCTCTCTGGGTCCCTGTAAGATGCAACTAGTCCCCTTGTCTCCTGTTTCAATAAATATCCTTTGGCACTAAGAAGACTCCAGAGGTCATTTCTTCAATTTGGCGACGATTGGAACGAGCCTCAAAGCACGCAGTCTTTACTCAAGATTAAAAGACGAAAGGATCTCACATCTTCAACTAATCGATTTTCAGCGGGAATTATGAACTCATTACAGGGGCCAGAGAATTGGTGAGATGTTTCTATTTTATCCTCTTGCGCAATCGAGGATCAATTGTTTAAAGGCTTATATTTTACTATTTCATTCAAATTTCCAGCGCAGACACACGTTTGTTTAATTCGAACTCGGCGAGCTGTCGCACACGATCAACAACTCATGCGGGTCCTGCGTGCGTAAGCATTGAAGATTAGATTATTATTAATTAAGCCATAAACACGTCCTGCATTTCATTAATTAAATGCGCAAAAGAGAAAACAAACAAGTCAGCTCAATAAAAAAATTCTTAACGAGCGGAAGACACGCACAAAGGGGACAACGAAAACTCACAAAAGGGAAGCATTTCTAGGGAGCGGAGGACATTTTTAGACACAATATATACTCACCACAAGTCACACACAGATGCAAGAATCTTTCTATTCTTTAAGTCTCTACTGTTCTCAGTCGCAGTTTGTAAAACATAAGCTATGTAACAGACCCTTGAGTGTGAGGAGTGATCTTTCTGCCATGCTGAATGATATGTGCTCACAAGGCATTATCGAGAAAACGGATGGAACTTTGTGGTTATCTCCAATTGTTCTAGCAAAAGAAAGAATGGGGAATTACGCATGTGTGTGGATATGAGAAGTGTGAATGAGGCCATTTGGATAAATAGTTATCCCTTACCCAGAATCGAAGACTTAATAACTAAAGTTGGACAAGCTAAATGGTTTATCAAGTTAGATTTGAGAGAGGCCTATCAGTCGAGTTAGAGGAAAGTTCTAGACACTTGACCACATTTGTAACTCCAGATGGAGTTTTTTAATTTTGTTATATGCCCTTTGGCATCGCATCTGCCATGGCAGTGTTTCAAATTCTTATGTCAGATATGTTCACTGGTAATAAACATGTAGCAATTTTTCAAGACAACATCTTCATATTTGCTGACAGCGAAAATGAACATGATCTTGCATTAAACAATGTGTTAGACATATTAGAGAAAAGAGGTGTAACTTTAAGAAAAATTAAGTTTATTTTCAAAACAAAAGAAATTGAGTATCTTGGGCATGTATTCTCTGAGGAAGGAATAAAACCCAAACCCAGCTTAGTGAAAAGTATTGTAGATGCCCCTGCTCCTCAGAATAGAGATCAATTATTATCTTTCTTAGGCTTGTGCGAATTTTATGTCAAATTTATGCGTGATTTTGCTAGTATCATTGAGTGTTTTAAAGTTTTACTTAAAAAAGGAGAAAAATTTGTATGGTCTGAGCTATGTCAACACACCTTTGATAAAATTAAAAAAGATATTACATCCGCACCTGCACTAGAATCTTTTGTAGAAGGAAGGAAAACTTTTGTAACCGTAGATGCTTCTGAATATGGCTTAGGTGCAGTTTTAACTCAACTTAATGTTAAACATGAAACAACTGTTGGCTTTGCATCTAGGACTCTACATTCTCCCGAACGCAAACATTCTGTTATAGAAAAATAATTATTAGCATGCGTATGGAGGGTAGAAAAGTTCAGAGCTTATTTGTGGGGAAGAGCATTTACATTGAGGAGAGATCATTGTACCCTAGTAGAAATGTTATCAGGAAAAAAGTTAAAACATACTACTGCCCGTATAGCTAGACTCTCAGCAAGACTACTAGAATTTTGTTTCTCTGTAGAATACAACCCAGGAGGAAAAAATTCTAGAGCAGATTGTCTCTCTAGACTCCTAATTGGAGATTGTGATGTATACTACACCACTGGAGTCAAGCTATCCTGGCTGATGATGGCTGATAGCCAGAAACCGATCCTAGGATGCTTGATTCCGGTCCAGGGAAGACATGGCTTGGCAGTTCGGGCTGGATTATTCCCATGAGGCACAGGTCAAGACTGATTTGCATATGGCCTTGTCCGAACTGGGGTGGTGTGATGAGCAAAATATTGATGTATTAAACCCAGATCTCTGACTGGGGTGAATGTTTTGCCAATGTGCAACATTCCGTCCATCATCTTGTGTGTTTTGCTGTTCGCCCAATGTGGGAAGGGTATGCCTAGACGTGGGTCCGGTGCGCACTACGCCACTGGAGTCAAGCTATCCGGCTGATGATGGCTGATAGCCAGAAAATTATCCTAGGATGCTTGATTCCGGTCCAGGGAAGACATGACTCCGCAGTTCGGGCTGGACTTTTCCCATGAGGCACAGGGTCAAGACTGATTTACATATGGCCAAGTCTGAACTTGGGTGGCATGGTGAGCAAAATAATGATGAATTATACCCAGATCTGTGCCTGGGGGTGAATGTTTTGCCACTGTGAAACATTCCGTCCATCATTTTGTGCATTTTACTAAGCAATGATACCTGGGGTACTCCTCAGTTGATCTCTGAGGGTTTAGAGAGGAAGGGCCACATTCTTAACCTTTGAGTTCTGCTGGTGAGGAAGAAGCAGAGCCAGTCCAGGGCAGTTCCCTGTATGCCAGCGTTGTTGAGTCTGGCTGTGAGAGTGCGGAGGGACACAGTGTTGAAGGCTGCGTAGAGGTCTATTAAGATGAGTTCTGCGGTGTGGCCTTGGTTGAGGAGCATGCAGATCTCATCTGTGGCAGTGAGGAGGGTGGTCTCAGTGCTCTGGTTCCTGTGGAATCCGGATTGGGAAGAGTCGAGGATAGCATTCTGTGCAATGAATTTTGTCAGTTGCGCATTGATGATCCTCTCAGTGACTTTGGCTGTGAAGGGAAGGAGAGAGATGGGTTGGTCGTTTTTCAAGAATGACTGATCTGCATAGGGTTTTTTGAGGAGGGGCTTGACTTTTGCACATTTCCAGTCATCAGGGAAAATGCAGGATTGGAAGGTGGCATTGATGGTGCATTATAGATCGGGCACTATGGCGGCAGCGGCTATGTGGATGATATGCGTTGAGCAGGGGCCTGTGGTGGCTCCTGAGTGAGTGCTCTTCATGGTCTTGGTGGTATCTTTGGTGGTGTACGCTGTCCAGGCAGCAATGGTGGGTTGGTTGTCATTGCTGGAGGAAGAGGTGATTTCAGGTGTCTGTTTGTTGAAGTTGTCATAGAGGGCCATGATTTTCAGGTGGAAGTAGGAGCCAAGCCTGCCGGGGAGGTCCTGGGAGGGTTTGACATCCATGACTTTGTTGTGGGGTTTGGTGAATTTTTGGATGATGCTGAAGAGTTTCTTCGAGTTGCTAGAGTTGGTGAGGATTTTGTTCCGGATGAAGGTCCTTTTGTTGGATCTTACCAGTTGGTGGTGGTCTGTCATGGCGTTCTTGTAGGTGATCTGATCTTCAGTTGTTTTCCTGTTCCCCCATCATTTTCCGAGCTGTCTGCTGGTACATCTGTATTATTGGAGGACAGTGGTGAACTAGGTGACCTTCAGGGATTGTTGTATGTCGGAGTTGTGGACTGGTGCGAGCTTGTCTGCGCAGTTAGTGATCCACCGGTATAGTTTCTTGGCTGCAGAGTTGGCATCGGTCGAGGAGGGGGGATCGGAGATGAGGGTGGATTTGATGTGTTCCTTAGTGACATTGCTCCAGTTCCTTTGCAGTGGACGTGGAGTGGGTTTGTGAGTGATGGCAGTGTTGAAAGAGAAGTGTACGCAGTGGTGGTCTGCCCAGAGGGGCTGCGTGGTGTGGCTGAAGCAGATGTTGTTCCCTCCCTTAAAGATGAAGTCTAGGGTGTGTCCTGCCTTGTGGGTTTGGGTGGTGACAAGCTGTTTCAGTCTGATGTTGGCAAAGTTGTCCAAGAGGGCAGTGGAGTTAAGGTTGCTGAGCTTTTCGAGGTGGAAGTTCAGGTTGAGTGCATGAATAGTACCTGGGTATTTGTACGAGTGCATGAGTTGTGCCTGGGTGAGTGTATGAGTATATGAGTAGTGCCTGGGTGATTGCATGAGAGTATTGATACTGCCTGGGTGATTCAATGAGTGCATGTGTAGTGGCTAGGTGATTGTATGAGAACATGAGTAGCGCCTTGGTAATTGCATGAGTGTATGAGTAGTACCTGGGGGACTGTAAGACTACATGAGTACTGCCTTAGTGATTAGATGAGCACATGAGTCATGTCTGAGAAATTGGATGACTGAATGACTGGTGCATGGATGTTCGAATAAGAGTATGACTAGTGAATGCATGTTAGAATGAGTTTATGAGTGCTACGTGGATGTTCTTAATACTCCATTAAGGTGGTGAATGAATCCTTGAATGATTGTATTAGTGGTGCATGGATGTTTGAATGAGTGCGGAGTACTGCATGGATGTCAGAATGAGTGCACAAATGAAAGAGTTTTCATACATAATGTACATTTGGCTAATTTTGCAGCAGTCTTCCTCTCACCAGTCTAAGTTACGCGTTTTTTATTATCTCTTCAGGTGAGAGGAAGACTGCTGCAAAATTAGCCAAATGTACTTTATGTATGAACACTCTTTCATTTGATATTGATAAGAACTACACTTGTGGTACTACCTCAATACTATACCACTTAAAAACATAACACACAAGACAAATGAAAATGATATGAAAGGTAAGAGAGAAAGATGAGCCAAGCACATATACAGCAATAGCACCTATTACCTAGACTGCCATGTAATCTGCATGGATGCTAGCCTGATAAGTGTCCTCAATTACGCCGTGAGGGTACATGCTGTTTGGGTTACAATTGCACACTAACTGCTGGAGAATAGTCTGTTGACGTTATTTTAGACATTTTTTAATGTAAAAGGACTGTTTCATTTCCAACAATATTCTAAAGACATTATCCCCAATAGGCAGAATGATGATTTATAAACCATAAATACTGTAAAAAGAAATACTGTACACCAGTCTCTATCTAGAAACAATCCTCAGGAACTTTGGATGAACAAATAACAGATATGAGCCCGCTAATTTCTTAGGTAGTGTTGGTTTTAATTTTAAATTACTGTAATTCCTTTCTTTCCATCCAGATTGACATCTTAATTATGCAGTATAATATCCAGACATTGTATTTACTCCTTCATAAAAGATGATTGCAAAAGTAGTAAAAGTATTTCCTGAAATTGATATTTGACCAGCTACAAAGTTTGTTATTTCAGTGTCCAATTGTGAACCATTTTGTCTGCATCATTGTTAAATTTTTAAAATGGATGTTCCTGCTCTTTGTAGAAACAATGTAAATAGATGGTCTGATCTACAGTTTAGACACTTCAGGCCACATTTATGAAAAGTGACGCATCGCTGCGTGAAAAAAGTGATGCGTCACTTTTCATTGCGCCATCCTTGCAACACCAATGATGCGTCATATTTACAGTATGACGCATCATGTCACAAGGAGTTACAGATACGTCAGTATTTCTGATGTATCTGTAGGCGCAAAAGTGATGCATTGCTGGAGTGTGTCACAAAAGTGTGTGAAAGGACCTGCGTCAATCTTACGCCTGCTGTGAGGCAGGCGTAAGATTTTGATGCATTTGAGTCCTAGAAGTGGCGCAGGGAAATCTCATAGATTTCACTGCATCACTTCCATTACCCTTTCTTCAAATATGAAGTATGCGTCAATATGCCCCCCTTGCATACATTATTCCTGGTGCAGGTATAAAGTGGCACAGGGGTCTACAAAGTGACGCATCTACCTAGATGCGTCACTTTGTAAATATGGCGCAATAAGGCACATTTTTTACGCCACTGATGCGTCACAAAAAGTGACGCACCGGTGGCGTAAAAGTGACGCACAGCCTCATAAATGAGGCCCCTCATATTTAGGGTCCCATTAGGATGTCGGGCGGATTGCACCCACCAGGCTGCCGGTAGCCACCGCCAGCCTGGCAGGGGCAATTCGCCCAACATCCTTCCCTGAATTTCCCCCACCATTTTACAATGGCAGGGAGACCGCAGCGGAGAAAACCACCAGCCGCCACTTGCGGCCGGGGCGAAAAATGTTTAATAGGGTGGCGGTGTCTATTAGACATATTACAATGGGCATTGGCAGATGCCTTTCCCTGGCGGCTATGCCGCCACGGAAAGGCATGCGGTCTTCACTCTGGGGGCCCCCTGCGGGCCCCCAGAGTGAAGGAGGGGTGGGAATTGCACATGGGGGTACCTGTGGTACCCCCCTTCATTTGCATAAACAAAGCGGCAGGCACTGCGCGGTGCCTGCCGCTTTGTTTATGCAAATGCTGAAAAGCATTTCTAGCATTGTGGCGGGCGGTGCTGAGAGCACCGCCCGCCGCAATGCTAGAAGTGCAGGATGTGCCCACCACAGTGGCGGGCACATCTTAATGCCACCCCCAGGACCCCCCGCCCTTATGGCGGGCGGTCCCAATCCCCGTCAGGATGGCGGGAGGGCAAAGTCCGCCCGCCATCCTAATGACACCCTTAGTTTGGCGTTTTTGGTCAGTCGCTAAACAGGTACAGTTTTCTAATCTGGTAATTTCAAGTAAAGAAATTGTTCCAAATTGATTTCAGTGCTGGAGGTAAATTCACAATCTTCACAGTTATGCTGCCATTTGTAACGTATCCCAAATAGCTGATTAATATTTCCTTCTTCTTCCTCTAATACTCCTAGCATCACCATAACAAATACCTGTGTATCTTTTTGAACATTAAAGGAAAGTACTAATAATCCAGTAAACAGATCTATGAGATGTCATATTCCTGAAGCAGATTGTATTGTTGTTCTGTACTGAGTGACGGTTGCATCAAACTGTAGAGTGCGTAACAAATTATCTTATCTCTTTTATGTTCAATTTTGGTAACAACATCTGGCAATTGGAATAGCACATTGACAACAACATTTACATAGCAGGTGACCCCTGAAGTGCTGTTGAACTGGTAACCTATAATTTCTACATTATTTAGTACTTTCCTCTTCTTTGATGGTTGAGATTTTCCATTTCTACTTCCTTTTGTTCATGATCATTATTTTTTATCTTCTTCTTTGGGCAGATTACTTGTTTCTCATAAATTGGGTACTGGCCTAAATGAGGACCAAATTCACTTCTTAAACAATTATATTTCCTTACTCAGCTTGCATCAGCACGGACTTTTTTCTCATCAAAATCAATCAATGTTCTAATTTGCGCTCGTGCTACATATGACATTCCTTCTTTGAATACAGTACCGCCAATATTTGCCAAAGTAGCATTTACCCTTAACCCTTGTGACCTGTGGATTGTTACAGCATATGCTAGTGACACCAGAAACTGTTTTTGCTGTACGTATAAGTCTTTGACTAACAAGAATTGTATACCACATAGAACAATTTGCTTGATACCCTCAACCTCATCAGATTTTATGACCATGTGCTCCATGTCTTCTCTATTTAGATAATTAACGAAATGTATAACTTTACCCATTGCACCATTATCTTCTTCAACATTTAAATTCTGATGCAGACACATTACTGTTTCTCCAATCTGGCAGTTTTGGAAACAGACTTCTCTAAAGTGTCCTAATTTTAGTGCAGTTTATCTGTAAGTAGTATTGTAACTCCTTGATGTTCTATTTTATCAGTTGCTGTATTTTCCATAATGTTTTATTTTTCCAGTAGTAGTAATTTTTTAATGAATTTACAATATTCTTGAAGGGTTAGCATTAAAATAACTATAGACTTGTCTTCTTCAACAAAATTATGCATTAGCTAAGCAAGTGTAACATTGGATGGAAGTAGATTGTTCCTAAGTCAGAATTCCAATGCAGTTTTTCTTTGTTTTGTGAGAACTCCCACTCGTACGTCGTTGAGCACGTCTCCATATTCCACATCTGATGTTTGGTGCATATTTTTTACTAACTCTTTGTATTGAAAGTTTTCCCAAATGTTTATATTTCCAATACTTCCTAGTGCATTCCCTGTTCCTTATGTTGTAGTGTCTTTAAAACAGGCTGCCCTTTAGCTGGCGTTAGTTGTAGCAGGTCTCCAAACATTATTAAGTGTTTTCCATCAAATAATATGTCATACTCAGTTTTTAATATCTACAGTATTCTTAAATGTATAAAAGCAAGCATTAGGTTTGACACCATGCTCACTTTGTCAATAATTAAAAGCTTAAATTTTGTTAATACTCTTGCTACCTCATGTCAAGCATCACCAGACAATTTGCTGTACTCCAATTTTGTGTCACGTTCAAAAGGTAGCATTAATGATCAATGAAGGGTAACTCCTTTAATATTATGTGCAGCTAATCCTGTTGGTACAGTAACTAAACATGACAAATTCGAATCTGTAGTCTGCTGTAGAAAAGATGTGACAGCTTTAATAAAGAAGTTTTTTCCCAGTTCCACCTTGACCACTTATGTATAGTAGTACTGTTTATTATAGGTAGAACATTCACACTCTTATTTCTCATGCAGGAATCCATACTCTTCTTTATCTTTTACTTCGTCAAAAAATTGTCTCTGATATGTATTTAGTTGTTGTATTATTTTTTCCAAATCCACAGTTGCCTGCCTTGCTTGCTGCATTGCACTTTCCACCTAATTCATAGCTATAGCCGTTTCATTTTGATTTATTGGCTCTCAAAGAGAATCTTGACTTCCAAGTGCTGAACTTTGGCTGCCCTAAGAACTTTCCCTTGCTATCTCAGCAGCAATTGTTTCTTCCTGTTCAATCTCTTCTCTCAACATTTGAAGATAGACTGGAAACACAGAACTCTCAATAGTGTCTTTTAACGCATTGAATGAGTCTGCATAACACTCAAAGTATCCAAGTAACGCAGAGTCAGTTTGCCATTGTTTCAACAACTGAAACAGTGCTAAATTGAAAAACTCTAATTTGTCTGGATTTTGGCAACTTAGCTTTCTATGGTTGATTTACATTTCCTTTGTTATGTCTGGTCAAACATATTTCACATCCAAGGACAGTAAATGTTCCTTTTTCTATGTTTTCAGTGACATTACTTCCATATGTATAATGTTGAAGTACTTCATGTACACACATCCTTTCAAGATGAGGACTTCTTCTTTAATAGTTTTATCCAGCATGTTAGCCTCAGGCTAAATTCTGCAAGATATTGTATTTCAGGAAAATACTTCAAGCTCTAAACTCATCCACACATTTCCTCTTGATTTAGAATACAAACTCGCTGACCTTAACATGTTTGTACATTCATGATAGCCTATTTCTCTGCAAGAAAGCATTTTCAAAATAAAACTGTATAATTTCTTTGTAGGACACTTTTCTGCTGAAATCACCTCCCACATCTCCTTCATATCTGTCGTCTCTGACTGTTATATAAGAAGTGACATAACAAGTGTGAGAAGTTGGCCTGGCATATGATGTCCACTATTCAAGTGGGCACCTTGCACCAGTCCAAATGACCCCTTTTGATGGAATGTTTAAGACAACCTTTATAGAAAGCTATCCTAGTGGTAACTGTGGATAGCAACCTTCAGGCTAAGTCTTGAAGGAATGTAAAGCTGCTTGTTTTACCAGTCTATAATCTTTTGAATGACCAAATGAAAGCAGACCCACACCATATATATATATATGTATTTATTCTAAACACACCCCTCAAGTCTCTTTATGAGGCTAGAGACAATACAAGAACTCAAATAGCACACAGTAAATTAGCACAATATACATTTTGCCATAGGGGCCTCACAAACCATATACTAAGAAAGTGATATAAGAACCACATGAGCGATAGACGTTAGGCCTTTCAGAAAATCGAAAAACGTTGCTAATCTCTTATCGAAAGAGATTCCCACTGGGTCCACTAGTATTCAAACATGGATGCCCACAAGTAATGGTTTTCGCAAATGTGCAACTTGTAGGGCATGTAACTTTGGAGCCAACACTGCCACATATAGCACCCCATTTAAAACCAAAGAACTACCAATCAGGGGTAAATATGACTGCCGCACTGAGTACGCTATATACGTTCTCACCTGCACATGCGGCCTACGCTATGTAGGCAGTACAAAAAATCCAGTATATATGCGTATCCTGCAGCACATTCGTGCAATCATCAACAGTGACCCGGCTTACCCGGTAGCCAGACATTTTAAAATAAGTCACAATAAAGATGTGAATTGTCTAACTTATTTTGTCATTGATCAGGCACCGGCACTAAAGCGAGGTGGGGACAGGGATAAGGCTTTAAGGCAGTTAGAGACAAGATACATTCTTAATCTCAACAGCAAGCATCCTAATGGCCTTAATGATAGGGAGGATATGCATACCTTTCTATAATTTGAACCAATGCAACCTATCCTGTACCCCATCTCTGTATTCTGTTAAACGTGTTACTTGGGTCCATTCCATCACCAGTGACTGTCAACTACTAAAATGTATGATTCAATAACCACTTAAGAAGTATCCAAAAAGCGACCTATATTGAACCTGTAATTTTATCTCTCTCCATTATCATCACTTTTTAAACCCTTACATTGTCTTGGTTGCACTCATATCACTCAGCACTTTTACAAATTGGAATTATGCTTTTACAACACCTGGTCGTCCAATCTTTCTATAATCAGCACAGCACTAGCACTTTAACCAAAGTATGTTCACATACAAAACAACGCAACATTAAGGTGTGACATTTTTGAGACTGCATGAGGATAAAGTTACAGCTAATTACACTAAAAGTATAGCTATTTCTTTGAAAAATTGCCATTTGCACAAACATTTTAAGCATAATATTTATTTATGGATGCAATATAATTATGAATTGACCTTTTCTTACACATGGTCTTTTATACAATTTTAACATATTTATATGTTATTTATTTGGTGCAATGGAGTTATGTATTGAATTGCTATATGAGTGTGTACATATATGTTCTTACTAGTTGTATTGTTTTCTATATCATGCTGCTAGCTCAAAACTTGCACAAGCCAAAACGCATTTATGCAGTAATATATGTTTGTTGTAAATTGAACCAAATTAAACGTTTTACTTTATTGTGCTATGTAAAACATGCTGCTAATAGTTTAAGGACGTCCTTACAAAGCCACCAATTGTTTGTACACATGTCAAACACCCTACACGAATAGTTTGTTTTCTATGTCTACTATTAGAACACGTGGTGTTATCACGAAAGAGAAAAAAATTGAGTGTGTGCTCTATTTAAAGTGACTACAACTGCGTTTCCATTATGTGATCAAGGGCAGTCCCTGCACGAAACGCGTCATGCCTACCGGAACTGCGGAAAATGGATAATAAAATTTCGTTGTAACACTCAGCAAGTCGTGTGGTGGTCCATATCTTCTGTTGTTTCAACTGGGAAACAGAGATTGTTTCATATATATATATATATATATATATATATATATATATATATATATATATATATATATATATATATATATATGTATTTGTTCTAAACACACCCCTCTAGTCTCTTTATGAGGCTAGAGACAATACAAGAACTCAAATAGCACACAGTAAATTAGCACAATATACATTTTGCCATAGGGGCCTCACAAACCATATACTAAGAAAGTGGTATAAGAACCACATGAGCGGTAGACGTTAGGCCTAGGCCCTGTAGAACCGCTGGGGCAACCAGGAACCACCCAAGGTAGGGACGCAGGAGACCCACGGGGACGTGTGCAGTGTCTAAAACACAGCCGCGAATCACCATTGACTTCTATGGCGAAAGTTAAAGTTACAAAATTAAAGTTTAAGGACACTTAGGAGTGGACTGTGGTAAAACCCTTTCAGAACTAGACACGTCGAGAGTCAAGACCCACGGGAGCATCAAAGTACTTGTGTTACCTCACCCAGGAAATCTGGGTTCATAGGTGTCTTTTCGTGTCGGGTTCAAAAGAGAGCTGCAAAGAAGTGCTGCAGGTGTCCAGGTGAAGAGTGTCTGGATGGATCGAAGGGGGGATCAGAGATCTGAAGAACCTGAAAGCAGAGGGGACAGAGTCTGGTTCACTAGCCAGTGACCAGGATGGCGCCAAGAAGATGCCAGCCAATGTCGGGTGCTTTAAGGTGATGTAGGTGAAGCTTGATGCTTAAGCCATTAGGTCCAGGAGGCGTTGAAGACAACCAGGAGCTGGAATCGAGCTGTTCCACTTCGGATGTCGGGTGCTGCAGCCTCGGTATCCAAATTAGACCCACCAGGCCTTGGCAACAGCAACCCATGCAAGGGGACAAGAGTGGCTTTGGTGCAGACCAGCAAGGTCTGCAAGGTCTGAAGGACTCACCCTTTGTAGCGGAGTCACAGCACGTCTGGAGCAACCAGGAAAGCCCAACAAACAATGGATTGTCTTTGATGGGGAGCCACCAGTCGACGGACCAGGGAACATGAAGGCGCCTCAAGCTGAAATGCCGAAAGCGGGCCCACAGAACAATCGTGGAGTGTAGGCCCACAATCTTAAATGCAAAACGATACTCAGGGCTTGGACTACAAGTAGCCCAATGCACAACTTCAGGAAAGCTTGGGAAATTGATGCGATAGCAAATGTGCAGGATGTCCAGGAGGTCTGGTCCCACGTCTCTCGTGATAGCTACAGGTCTCAGCTTTGCTGGAGACTCGTGTCAGCCTCAGAGATGTCTGTAAGTCTTTGTCCTGTGTTGCAGATTCTTCGGTATCCGTCGAGAGCCTTGAAAATGCAGAGAGGCAAGGTGCTTCTTTGGTGCCTGTTTGAACAGTGGAGTCACTCCTTGACCCCAGGGAGATTTCTTCCTTCTTCCAGTTGATATGGAATGCCTAAATGAAGAAAATAGAAACCTTCTCAGGGGTCTCACTGATACTTGGTCCTTTTAAACCAACAAAGAAGAAATTGGCACCGAAGCTGAAATATAAAAGTAACATCTTTAATAACCTAAAATGAGGGAGACTACGTCACACAGAAGTCTTAGCAACTGAATGAGGCAGTCTAAGGAGTAAAGAAAACTGGGGTCTTATATATGCTTAGGGTTACATAGTCGATTCAGAAAAGGGGGGTGGTGATGAACAGAGTGTCTGAATTAAGCAGACCACTCTTACCCAGTCCAAAGATCAGGGCTTGATCCATCACCGTTATTTATCTCACTGCACCATCCCAGCTCAGAACCTGGCTATATGCAAATCAGTCTGTCCCTGGCCCAGTGCATCATGGGAACAGGGCAGACTAAACTACCAAGCCAATTCTTCACCAGAAAGGAGACAAGCTACCGGGGACCGGTTTCTGGCATTTCAGCCGTCTTCGGCCCGGCTTGCTTGAATCCTGATGGTGCAGTGAGAAAGGGACTCATGTCTGAGTATACCCTGCCACACCTATAGTGGCCAAAAACGATTCAGAAAAGGGGGTGGTGATGAACAGAGTGTCTGAATTAAGCAGACCACTCTTACCCAGTCCAAAGATCAGGGCTTGATCCATCACCGTTATTTATCTCACTGCACCATCCCAGCTCAGAACCTGGCTATATGCAAATCAGTCTGTCCCTGGCCCAGTGCATCATGGGAACAGGGCAGACTAAACTACCAAGCCAATTCTTCACCAGAAAGGAGACAAGCTCCCGGGGACCGGTTTCTAGCATTTCAGCCGTCTTCGGCCCGGCTTGCTTGAATCCTGATGGTGCAGTGAGAAAGGGACTCATGTCTGAGTATACCCTGCCACACCTATAGTGGCCAAAAACGATTCAGAAAAGGGGGTGGTGATGAACAGAGTGTCTGAATTAAGCAGACCACTCTTACCCAGTCCAAAGATCAGGGCTTGATCCATCACAGTTATTTATCTCACTGCACAATCCCAGTTCAGAATATGGCTATATGCAAATCAGTCTGTCCCTGGCCCAGTGCATCATTGGAACAGGGCAGACTAAACTACCAAGCCAATTCTTCACCAGAAAGGAGACAAGCTACCGGGGACCGGTTTCTGGCATTTCAGCCGTCTTCGGCCCGGCTTGCTTGAATCCTGATGGTGCAGTGAGAAAGGGACTCATGTCACATCACCACCCCCTTTTCTGAATCATTTTTGTCCACCATAAGCGTGGAAGGGTATACTCAGATGTGAGTCCCTTGCTCATTGCACCATCAGGATTCAAGCAAGCCGGGCCGAAGACGGCTGAAATGCCAGAAACCGGTCCCCGGAAGCTTGTTTCCTTCCCAGTATAAGAATTGGCTTGGTAGTTTGGTCTGCCCTGTTCCCATGATGCACTGGGCCAGGGTCGGACTAATTTGCATATAGCCAAGTTCTGAGCTGGGATGGTGCTGTCAAGAAATTCCCGTCAGAAAAAGGAATCCGGCACCTGGAAAATACGGACTACAAATCCCAGGAGGCTTAGCGGGTAATGTTATGTAAACAAGAGACCCGTTACATAAATCCAGTAAACACGCCCTATAAAAGGAGGAACCCAACAGAAGAACACTGTCGGATATTGTGTTTACACCGACGTACCTGCTTCGTGGAGAGCAGCGTCCCGAAGAGGTGATCCCGTCAGGCTTGAACGGAGGTAGGTCGAGTCGTTACTCCCAGGGCCGTGTCTTGCCAAGTTTACCCTGTTCTTGTCCCGGAAGCTCTACCGGAATACCATTGAGCGTGGCCCTGACTCGGCTGAGTCTAGGTATCTTGATCCGTGTGTTGGTTGGAGCCAAAGCTCCCAGCACGACCCTTAATCCAGGACTACTAACTGTAACGCACACCAGGAGGTGTTTTCCGCGTTACGGTTTAGAAGGTCCAGAGGATTGATCGAGCGGCTGCTCTCGATCCCGGTGCATAACGAGGGAGAGGTCGAGCGGCTGCTCCCTTCAGGTAGAGACCCCGGCTGGGTGTTTCCCTGTCTCCTCTGCACTACATCACTCTGCGTACCCCTCACAGCATACCGATTGGCATTTTCGGCCATTTCTTCTCTGCCCTCTGTTGGCTTACGCCGGGACCGGCGTAATTGCAGAGGACGGTTAGAAACAACAGAGCTGTGAGTTGGTAATGTGGAAAGACTGGAGGATTCCAGTAACCCTAACTTTCGTTTCCTTATTTGTATCATTTTACCTTTATTAAATAACTAAAACGTACACAAGTGGTTGCGTCCTCATTTCGTGTCTGTTCACGATCCTGAGACGATCAGGACGTTACAAAATATCCGACCTATAACATTAACTGTCTCCTGGTCGAGATACAGACATGGCAACACTTGATGACGTACTTGCTGCCCTAGCTGCGGTGCAAATCGAATTGGCAGCCTCCAGGCAAGAAACAGCCGATGTAAAGGCCAGATTGGATGCCATACAATTGGACCCGCTCACACCCAGCGCCACCCTCACAAACCAAAACCCGGCGGTAGTCGTGGAGATGCCGGTTGCCATACCATTGGCAACTCCGGAGAGATACAGTGGGGACCCCAACACGGTACAGGTATTCCTCACACAAGTGGCACTACATCTATCGTGCAAACCCAAGGCGTTCCCCACCAGTCAGGCACGGGTGGCTTTCCTTATTTCCTACTTGGCTGGAAATGCGGCAGAGTGGGCCGTGCCGCTAGTGAGCAGAGACGACCCTATACTATGTGACTGGGGGGCTTTCCGCGAAGAATTCCTGAAGGTCTTTGATCGAAGAGCCGACTCGTATACGGCGGACCGTGAAATGCTCGAGTTGAGACAGGGATCCAACGATCTGGTACAGTATCTCAACGCATTCCGTAGGTTGGTTGCGGAAACCAAGTGGCCTCTTGCCAAACAAACGGCGCTCTTTCATCAAGGGCTGTGCGATGAGCTCAAAGATGCCGTGGCTCATATTGACCCCCAACCTAAGACGTGAAAAGGACTCATCAACCTAGTCTTATGGTTGGAACATAGGCTAAATGAGAGAAAAAGGGGATCATGGGAAAAAGGGAAAGGCCCTTCCATCTTATGTGACAGTGGGAAGCCCCGAACCCTCCTCCACATCCAAGGGAGAACCCATGGATATTAGCGCGATACGAGCCAGTCTCACTGCCACAGAGAAAGAGTCTCGCCGTAAACAAGGGTTGTGCCTGTATTGTGGCAAAAAAGGCCACTACGTACATGAATGCCCTGCCAAACCTAAAACCTCACGTTACAGACCCAACCGGTCTGTCACTGCCGTTGTAGATGTACCGGCGAAAAACTAGAGGACTCCCAGACCAACGAAGGGGCATCTCGGAGTCACGCATCCATCCCTTCACTATCCAACTCTGTCACGAGAAGACAGCAACATTTGTTTCTTACGGTGCACGTGGGAGTGCACGACCAGTGGATACCCATTGTGGCCATGGTGGATTCAGGGGCCACGGGCCTGTTTATGGACTACAACGAAGCAAGTCGTCTAGGACTAGTACTACTTCCCAAAGATGTGCCCGAAGACGTCTATGCTGTAGACGGAAGGCGATTGGTGACGGGGCCCATTGGGCAACACACGGGGGGTGTCCCAGTGAGATATGGAAAGAACCATTTGGAACAAATCGACTTCAACATCATCCGAGCCCCCCAATATGGTGTCATATTGGGATTGCCGTGGCTACAGAAACACAACCCCTCGGTGGATTGGCCGACACATCGCATAGAAATGACGTCCCCATATTGCATCCTGCATTGTGGAATGCGCCCCGAATCCCCTGCTGTATAAGTAAACGGGAGACAGACGGTGGCTACAGCTGCTGAGAAAGATGTGGTGCTCCCTCAGCACTATCGAAGTTTCGAGGATGTCTTCGATGAAGTCAAGGCCGAGGTACTCCCTCCGCATAGACTATTCGACTGTCAAATCGAGCTGGTGCCCGGAGCGAGGGTTCCCAGTGGCAGGCTGTACGCCCTGACGGAACCAGAAAACGTGCATCTCAGGGGGTACCTGGATAAACTCCTCAAGCTAGGGTTCATCCGTCCATCGAAGTCCCCGGCGGCCTCCCCCTCTTTTTCATCCCGAAGACCAACGGTGAACTAAGAGCCTGCGTGGACTTTAGGGCGTTAAACGCCATCACCATAAAAAACCGGTACCCTTTGCCACTCATCAGCGTTCTTTTGGAGCAAGTCAAGAAAGCTCGCATCTACACCAAGTTGGATCTAAAGGGGGCATACCATCTCGTGCACATGAGAGACGGGGATGAGTGGAAGACCGCCTTTAAGACCAGGTTCGGTCTTTTTGAGTACCTCGTCATGCCATTCGGCCTTTGCAACGCCCCTGTTGCCTTTCAGTACTTTCTGAATGAGGTGTTTAGAGATGTGCTGGATATATCCGTGGTCGTCTATATCGACGATATCCTCATCTATTCATCCAATGAGGAGGAACACATTCACCACGTCTCTACGGTACTCCAAAAGCTGAGGGAGAATATGCTGTTTTGCAAACTCAGCAAGTGTGACTTCCACGTCACATCTGTGGAATTCCTCGGGTCATGCTGAGTCCGGACGGACAGGAGATGGCGGAACGCAAGATCAAGGCGGTGAAAGAGTGGCCGGTGCCTCAAGGTGTAAAGGATGTCCAGAGTTTCATTGGGTTCGCCAACTTTTACAGGCGATTTATAGATGGCTTTTCCGGGTTGCTGGCCCCGATCACGCAACTGCTGCGGAAGTCAAAAGAGTTTGTCTGGTCCCCAGAAGCGAATGCTGCCTTTGAGGCCCTGAAGAACGCCTTTGGTAGGGCACCGGTCTTGGCTCACCCTGATCCGGATCTACCCTATGTGGTGGAGGCCCACGCTTCGGATGTGGCACTGGGGGCCATCCTGTCACAACGGAACCGGGACAGTGGGATGCTCCATCCAGTAGCGTACATGTCACGTAAGCTCAACGACGCCGAACGCAACTACCACATAGCGGAGAAAGAGCTTCTCGCTATTAAGGATGCCTTCACTGAATGGAGACATTGGTTGATGGGTGCCAGGCATGTGGTGACGGAGTATATGGACCATCGGAACCTGCAGTTCATGACAGCCGCAAGACACCTTTCGCCCCGGCAGTTGAGGTGGATGATATTTTTTGCAGGGTTCAACTTCCACATCACGTTTCGGCCGGGGACTGAAAACAGGAAGGCAGACGCCCTGTCGCGCCAATCTGCGGTTAAGGAACCGAGGCCGGTTTCCGAACATTCCATCATTCCCCCTCAGATGGTGTTGGGGGTTATCCAGCCGGATACGTTCCTGAGGGGAATCCAGAGAGGGATCCGGTCATTTGCTTGGCGAAGGTGGCTCCTCAGTCACAATGAATGGCAGGTGAAGGATGGGATTCCCCTGAAAGGCAGGTGCCTGCTGATACCCACGCCGAGGTTACGGAAACAGGCATTCGTCTGGTGCTATGACTCTCGTGTGCAGGACATTTGGGTTTTGAAAAAACGATGGCTAGCATGGGACGGCATTTCTGGTGGCCCTCCATGAAAGTGGATGTCAGGCGATGGGGACAGGTGTGTCCTACGTGTGCTACCATGAAGACCGATCACAGCAGACCCAAGGGGCTCCTCCGTCCACTTCCGACCCCGGATAGGCCATGGGATAATATATCACTTGACTTTGTGGTAGGGCTACCGGTGGACCAAGGGATGACAGCGATCCTGGTGGTTGTGGACTATCTGACGAAGATGGGACACTTCATCCCCTGCAAAAAAGTCCCTACAGCAGGCGAATTGGCGACACTACTCCTGAAGAATGTGGTACGACTACATGGATTGCCCGGGGTTATAGTGTCAGACCGGGGGTCGCAATTTACGGCGCAGTTTTGGAAAACTTGGTGCACGTCAAAACTGCCCTGTCTACCAGCTACCACCCTCAAACGGATGGACAGACCGAGCGCCTGAATCAAACGCTCAAGCAGTATCTGCGATGTTTTGTGGACCAGGGTAAGGAGGAATGGGTTGACTTGCTATGGGTAGCGGAGATAGCTTACAACAATGCCACTCACAGCTCCACCCAGTCATCTCCTTTCTACAGCAACTATGGCCAGCATCCCAGGTTCTTGCCATTTCTCCATCCCCTCAAAGAAAATAGGATTCCCGCCACAGCGGACAGGGTAGCACGCATTAAGGACGCACTGATGCGCTCAAAGGCTGTCCTAACTGAGGCCAAGAAAAGGTACAAGGCCACGGCCGATAGGAAAAGAAGGCCTGGGCCACTGTACCGTACTGGGGACTACGTCTGGATATCCACCAGGAACATGCGATTTCGAAAGAACAGTGTGTTCCATCCCAAGTTCATGGGCCCCTATCGTATTTCCAAATGCATCGGTCCAGTGAATGTGAAGGTGTGTTTTCCCCAGTCATTGCGGATACACCCTGTCTTTCACGTTTCCTTAATCAAACCAGCAACCTCCAAACAAGCTGAGACGCCTAGGCCGATATGTGTGGAATCAGAGGTGGAGTACAAAGTGTCGGGAATTCTAGCATCCAAATGGCGTAGGGGCAAGCTGTGGTACCTGGTGGCTTGGAAAGGCTATGGCCCGGAGGAACAATCGTGGGAGCCGGCTGAAGGAGTCCATGCCCCGCGCCTGGTCGCGTTGTTTCATTGACGGTTCCCTTCCAGCGCTGGCCCCGTGTGAAGCCGCTGAGAGAGGGAGGATGTACTGTCAAGAAATTCCCGTCGGAAAAAGGAATCCGGCACCTGGAAAATACGGACTACAAATCCCAGGAGGCTTAGCGGGTAATGTTATGTAAACAAGAGACCTGTTACATAATTCCAGTAAACACGCCCTATAAAAGGAGGAACCCAACAGAAGAACACTGTCGGATATTGTGTTTACACCGACATACCTGCTTCGTGGAGAGCAGCGTCCCGAAGAGGTGATCCCGTCAGGCTTGAACGGAGGTAGGTCGAGTCGTTATTCCCTGGGCCGTGTCTTGCCAAGTTTACCCTGTTCTTGTCCCGGAAGCTCTACCGGAATACCATTGAGCGTGGCCCTGACTCGGCTGAGTCTAGGTATCTTGATCCGTGTGTTGGTTGGAGCCGAAGCTCCCAGCACGACCCTTAATCCAGGACTACTAACTGTAACGCACACCAGGAGGTGTTTTCCGCGTTACGGTTTAGAAGGTCCAGAGGATCGATCGAGCGGCTGCTCTCGATCCTGGTGCATAAGGAGGAAGAGGTCGAGCGGCTGCTCCCTTCAGGTAGAGACCCCGGCTGGGTGTTTCCCTGTCTCCTCTGCACTACATCACTCTGCGTACCCCTCACAGCATACCGATTGGCATTGTCGGCCATTTCTTCTCTGCCCTCTGTTGGCTTACGCCGGGACCGGCGTAATTGCAGAGTACGGTTAGAAACAACAGAGCTGTGGGTTGGTAACGTGGAAAGACTGGAGGATTCCAGTAACCCTAACTTTCGTTTCCTTATTTGTATCATTTTACCTTTTTTAAATAACTAAAACGTACACAAGTGGTTGCGTCCTCATTTCGTGTCTGTTCACGATCCTGAGACGATCAGGACGTTACAGGTGCAGTGAGCTAAAAAACGGTGATGGATCAAGCCCTGATCTTGGGACTGGGTAAGAGTGGTCTGCTTAATTCAGACACTCTGTTCATCACCACCCCCTTTTCTGAATCATAGGGTTACATAGTCAGCATAAGACTAAGAGGCAGTCCTGGCTCATGTAAGCATGCAAAATGCCTAATATGGGCATGCAAGATCTGCTTGCTCAACAAAGTGGGAGGAGAGTTACTTCTCCATACAGCAGCAAAAATAGCCTGACACTTATACAAGAGAAGCAGGTGCATTCTACTAGCTAGGCCCTTCTGAGCATGTGCAAGGCTCTGAAGACGGAAACAGCACATGGCGAGCACATGGCTACCTAAAATGGCTACCAAAATACAAAATGGCTTTCAGCTCATGCTAACAAATCCCTCCAATCTTTAACATAAGGTCCAAGATTTCTGTTCAGAGTTTCGTCCATGGTAATCTAAAGTTCTAGGGACTGAGTTCCTATACTTATACTAAGTCCTCCTATAGGGTCCCACTTATGGGAGGACCTGGGGAGGGGGTGGTTACACCCCTTCCCCTTTGTCAAGTTTCATTCCAGAGCTGGGGCTGAGTGCCGCAGCAACCGGTTTGAACTTGGAAATGCATGGAACACCATGAGTGCCCCAGGCAGTGTCTGAAAAGCATTCACTGAATGCAACCCACCCTACCCCAATACACTAAAGCCTGCCTGGGGAGGTGCTGGCACCTCCCTGGACAGGAAACCTGTTGTTCAGGCCTCCCCTGCTGGAGTTTCATACAGCAGCAGGAGGTCAGACTTGTGTCTATGGCAGCAGCATCAATGTTGTGATGCTGAGGCTCTTTTAAACATTTACCGCGTAAGTAAGTGTGTACATGTCTTTTCACTCTAGAAGGGTGAAATTCTACCCCCACTGCCAGAACTGACGGGGGTAGGATTCCAAAGTGTTTGACACAAACACAACATGTTTTGATAAAGCCATTCAGAAGTTAGCATTAACCGGGAGGATTATAATGCACCTAAGAGTATATGGTGTGGCTATATCATAGAACAGCTATAAGGAAGGGATTCCGAAAGCTGTAGAGGGGCTCAGCTTATGCTAGGGCACCCTCTCACACAAATCCAAGCACTCTGCCTTCAGGATTGTCAAGGCCTGCCATAGGAGTGACTTAAAGGTATACGTGTCTATATATATATATATATATATATATATATATATATATATATATATATATATATATATATATATATATATATATATATATATATATATATATATATATATATATATATATATATAGGTAGTTAAGGTATACTATATCTAAGTAAGGGGTGGTTAGACCACCTTAGCCAGACTGCAAGTGCAGACCAGTGGTGCCATTTTGGAAAGCTTCCCAGGGGTGGCATAATACATGCTTCAGCCCCTGGTGGGCCTCTGGGGTACCAATGCCCTTGGTACCTAAGGTACCATATACTAGAGACTAACAAGGGTAACCTAGTAAACAATCTGGAGTGTACCTAATGAACAGGTAATCAATTTAGAGAGAGAACAGCTAGGCTGGGGCTCTCATTAGCAGGGCCCCATCCAGACTAAAGTCGATAAACCAGTGAAACACAGCAAAAAATGGCGGTAACCATAGGAAGCAGATCCTACTCTCCTACAAAGAGCAACAACAACTGAGTTATCCAGAGCAAACTGTAGATCCATGTTCGCATTCCACTTCTTCAAAATCACAGTATTGTAGTCATTGATGTATTTTGAAGCTTAATCTCTTCTGAGGTTGTATGTGTTCTTTGGGGATTTCCATTTAAGAGTGTAGCTGACTGCAGACAAAAAGCTGTTAACTCTTCCTTCTGAAATCACAGGTCATGGAAATCCAAATATCATCTTGTATAAAAATGTCCTTTCGATCTGTATTTTCAACAACAGTATTTCCGACACCTATGATTTTGGAATCGTAGAACTTTTTATCGTAACATTTTGTCACCACTCTCCGTTGGGATGATGCAAGTCACATAGTGCTCTATGAAAGACAACACAGACTCGTTAGTATCTGTTCCAAACTTTGAGGCAGCTTTTGCCCATAACAGTATGTGAATATGGGAGCACCTCTGGCTTGGTAATATTTGAACCAAAAGAAATCAAACACTTCACCAAGTGGTGGATTAGTTTTATTGCAGATAAAATACATCATGGCTTGAAATCTGCAAATGTTTGCAGAGTCCAATGAGCAGATTTTTTCTGGTGTCTTCTGAAAAATGCTTTTTATATTTGAATTCGCCTCCCTCAAGAATTGTAGCAGCTCAACCCATGCATACTCAGCACAACTGAGTGTTAGAAACCCGGTAGGAAGTTTCCCAACATAATTTTGAGCGCACCATGATGACAATACCAATATTGTCCCACGTTGACAAGCTATTAGATAAATCAAGTTGCATTCCAGTTGTTCATCTTTACCTTGAACTTTTTCAAGAAATTCCTTTGCTGACAAATTTAACAGATTGACACCTGTTTCCAGAATGTGATTTAGGGCAAAATACAACCCAAACAAGTCACTTTCAAATAGTAGATGAAACATGTAAGGGGTACATTGGTAACATCTAGGATCCTCTGAGTAAAGTCTAGTCAATCTGTACTCAGCTGCAGGTATTTATACTGGCCAGTTATCATATCTACCCCCTACACCAGTAGGAAAGAGATATGGGAAACAGTGAGCTTCTAAACTTTTTTCCCATACACTTCACAGCATTCATTTAACTTCTTTCAATTAATACAGAGCAGTAGCATCACAAAAAATTTCTTTGGAATGTAGGGGATGGATGCTATAATCACTTTCTTCTAATCTGAATCAATTCACTTTTTCAATTTGACCTGTCAAAAGTGATTTGTTGTCCTCCATATGTGTGATATCTGGAACAATATCTTCATTTTTATGATATACTAGCTTATCTTTCGCGCGTTGGTAGGATCTCAGAAGAAAGGAAATTGAAGCAAACTTGTTATGATAACATTCAATTTACATTGTGTCATTGTTATTGAAATGTATTCATTTTAATATGGAAAACATTTATAAATGTAGCTTGAGCAGTGCGTCCTCGATTGGCTTCCAATCTTGATTCTGGTTGCTTTCCTGTTTCATATGAGCGGGATTGAGCAGTGTGTAATTGATATTTTTCCAATCTTGATTCTCGTTGCTCTCCTGTTTCATTGAAGCGTGCTTGAGCAGTGCGTAATCGATCTGTTTCCAATCTTGATTCTCATTGCTTGTTCGTTTGAGAAGAACGGGCTTGAGCAGTGCATACTCGATCGGCTTTCAATCATGATTCTCGTTGCTCGTTCGTTTGAGAATTACGGGCTTGAGCAGTTTGTATTCGAGCAGCTTCTAATCTTGCTTCCTGTTGCTCGTCTGTTTCTGAAGCTCGTAATGTCTTTTTCTTTCATTCTTCTGATGTAGATTGACCAATCGATTTCCGTTTGGAGGTTATAACTGTCAACGATGCTCGCAAACTCGCTGTCTATTTCAGTATTCAAAAGATTAATCAGAAGGTTTTCCGACACATGAGCTGGCCACATACAGTTGTCCAAGTGAGAAGCACAGATTCTCCAAATCTAGTCCACACACTTGCAGCGATTGTCCTTGTGCTTTGTTGATGGTCATTGCAAAAGCGAGTCGCACCGGAAACTGTAAACGTTCAGTATTGGAAAGATTATGAGGGCCCTGGTGGGCCAGGGGGCCGATATTTAACAATTTTTTCTTTTTTCTTTTTTTGCCAAAAAACTTAGCGGGAGTGTACTCAACAACTTTTAACAAATTTTTTTTATTATTTTTTTAATTCTTTTTTGGGGGTTTTTGCAAGAAACCTTCGCGGGAGTGCACTCAACAACTTCCCAAATTTCATGCCGATCGGATGAATGGCGTAGTAACGCATAAAGGACAAACAGACAGACATACTTTCATTTTTATATATATAGATATGTTATTTTGTACCAGATATGAAGTTGCCTTTTTAACTTTAGTAGCATCAACTAACTTATCTGCCATATCTTTTTACTCTTGGTAGGGGAACCATTTATTTGAATTACAACTCCTTCTTCCAAATTTTTCTGCAGCCCTATGGTTTCAATGTTTGCTGGAAATCTGATGGCAAGTATACCACTTTACCTTTAGGACCATCCTGGAGCTCAGTTGGAGGTAATTTCTCTGTCTTTGGCACTTTACGAACTGACTTGAAATGGATGTATACATTGGATTAGAATATATTCATAAACATTCAAATCTTTAAGTACTTCTGGAACAGGTACAATTTCTAACTTGTTGTATACTGCTCTAGCAGACATTTTGCTTTCCTCTAACTCACATCACTTACATATAACTTGTCAGGTGGACAAGTCAAACCGTTCCTCTACAAATAAGTAAATAGTAAATTCACACCACTTATCATTATTCTCTTTTTCACTTTTAATGTGCAAATCAACATTACAAGTTTAAATTTTGTAGTGAGTGCGTCGACAACATATACAAACACAGTTATGTTTTTCAAAACACACAGAGTTAAAGTTTCTAATCTCTTTTTCAAAATTACCAACAATATTAATGGTCTCCTGTACTACAACTGCTGTTGTTATCAACTCTTCATTTTCTCTCACTCCTATTCAGAACCGAATAAACAAAACAGTATATCATCACAAACATCTTCTACATCTCCTAAAGTACCATACAAAAGAGCTTTATTCATTGCTTCTAAACATAGAGTAGGGGTTTTCACATGGTAAAGTCTCCTAGCGAAAGTTTGCTTTTTTGAGTGGTGGACTCTTAACATTCTGAAATTATAAAAGGTGCTTTAGCACACTTTTTTTGATAGACATGCTAGTGAGTGACCCTGTAAATAAGTGTGCTTTGTCAGTTTGTATGGATCTAAACCTTGCAAAGCCATCTTTTTCTGTTTTAGACTTTTCTTTAAACTGTACTTAAGATATTTCTCAATATATCATTTGATTGCTGTAAAATACTGCAACCACTACTACAATTCCATTTGTAAACAGGGGCCTGTCTACGGCTTCCTTGCACTTATTCAGCAATCACTGGAATAGGAGTACCGTTCTTCATCTCATAACGTCGTCCAGAATCATCAACAGCATGCACTGATGTGTTGTCCTGCAAGTAGCCGTCTTCATTAAAAAAAGGCTCAGTGCTAGAAGTATGTATCCATTCACCACTAAAAACTTTGTAACAGTTACTTCTATTGAAGAGTCTTTTCTTTTGGCTTTGTCTTTTCATTGGCAATACTATTTTTTCTAGTGTCTTCATTCTGTTTAGAATCAAAACAAACAGTTTTCTCTTCCAATCAATAGCTTTATTGATTACACCTTCAATATGTTCCTTTTGTCTCATTGCTTCTGTTCTTCTTTTATACTTCTTCATACTTTTAGTTACATTTTGTATCACTTCACTATGCTACCTTATAAGTCTAATTTCCTTAAACTGCTTCTACCTTCTACTTTAAGTCAGGCCTTTACCGTTATGTTTTTCAATCTTCTTTCCATATCTATTCACTTTTCTTACTACATCTGTTTGGCGCCGGGATGCTCTTTGGAGCAGCTGAGCGCTCTATAAAACAAATAGTAACATAACATAACATAACATCTGATATTTCCTTTTTTTTCCCCTTTATTTTCCAGTTTTCCCAATTGAGTACAAGCAATTTTAATAAATATTTGTATTCGCTTACCAGCAGCTCTTTTCTCTTTTACCACTTTTTCTGCATCTTTCCCCTTTTGTTTCTCAGTTCTGAGGAGTTGGTACTTTTGATGCTGTTTCTTTCTTCTCTAACTTTTGGATGGGAATCTATGTCTGTGGTTAATTTTAAATTGATGTCTGAAAAGAAAAAACAACATAAGCACAGCTACTTTTTAATTATGTAGTACAATATTATTTTTTCAAGTATTTAACTACAATCATAAACAGTTTGCTTTGTCAACTAAATCTAATAATATACCATTAATTTCAAACAAGGTCTTTAGTATCCACATCAATTGGAGAACATAGAAAATATGTGTGTTACATTTTAATCATTTGCACCCTCCCTATGCCCTAGCAGCAGAGTACCTTAGTGGTAAGTTATATGTAGTACAAGAACAGTTTATGCGTTGTGTAGCAGTTTAAAATCAGATGGCTGGCCTAGCTGTAGAACTCCAATGAGTGCATCAAGTCTAGTAGGCCTCAAATATGATACAAGAGCAACTTGTCTGCATGTTATGGTAGGAATTGTCAGTTCTTTTGCTGATATCCAAATGAGTTTCTCTGTTCCTAGTTGGGCCTGTGATTTCATGTGTATGTGAGTTTCTAGGTAAATCAACGCCTCTTTTTGTGACATATCTGGTTCTCCAAAAGTGAATTAAATGGACTGCATGAGATACCTACTGGCTATGTTAGTGAGTAATTGTTTTTGAAGTATGTGTGCAACTACCTCCCTTACTGCTATAAACATATCAGTTGTGTCTGTCTGTGTAACTAACTGTTTTCATGTGTTTGCCAGTATTTTAATGGATGTTTAACTGTGTGCCTTCTTTTGTACCCAGGTATATCAGATTATAGTCTGGGTGGCAGGGTGGATGTATAATTGGGCATATAGGTCTATAGGAGTTCTTACAGTTCAGACAACATTCAGAGTATGTGATACTTTTTAAACATACAGTGTAGCAGACCTTAAACATGATACAAGTTTAACTTGTCTGCATGTTATGGTAGAAAATGCCACTGCTTTAGCCCAAATCCAAATATGTTTGTCTGTACCTATCTGTGCCTGTGAATGCATGTGCATGTAGGTTTCTGGGTAAATAAGTACCTCTCTTTGTGACCTCTCTGGTTCTTTAAAAGAGAATAAAATAGGCTGTACTGTTTGCCTATTGGCTGTGTTAGTGATTATCAGGTTTTTGAAAAATATCTGCAACTTCATCTGTTATCGCTGGATACATATCAGTTGTACCTGTCTCTACAACTAAACGTTTTCATACTTCTGTCACTATTTTAATGGATGTTTAACTGTCTGCCTCCTTTTGTACTTAGGTACATGAGATGAGGCAGGTTGCATGTATACTTGGGGAGATGGGTTTGTAAGAGTTCGTATAGCTCAGACTACATACAGATGTGGTACCTTTTAAACACATACCACCATGCCCTATAGTGTAGCTGCAGTCTACCTCAGTGGAAACTTATACTTGGTAGAAGTCCAGTTTATCTTTTTTGTAGGATTAATAAATCAGATGGTTGCCCTAGCTCTAAAACTTAATTCTGTGGTTGAACTCTTTTAACTGAGTTCGTGTACTTGCTGAGTTAGCTAATAGAGGGTTTTTCAAGTGTGTATGCAGCTACCTCCTTTAGTGCTAGACACATATCAGTTGTGGCAGTTTCTATGAGTTTATCTTTAGGTTTTCTGGTACTATTTTACTGAGTGTTTTTCTATCTGACTCCTTCTCTATGTAGATATGTGACATTAAAGTCTGGGTGGCAGGGTAGATATAAAATTGGATAGATATCTCGGTTAAATTGTATGTAGCTAAGAAAATATTGATACACAAAGTGTTCTTCCATATGTCCTACCTAGACACTACCTCAGTGGTTATTTATAAATTGTAAAAGAGCAGTTTATGCCTTATTTAGAAGTTTTAAATCTCAACCTTAGACTATCTGTGAAACTGCAAGGACTGGCTGAAATCTAATACTCCCAAAACACAATGCAAGGGCTACTTAGATGCATGTTAGACTAGAAAGTCTCGATTCGTTAGCCCTTGTGGAAACAACAATCTTAGTTCCTATTTGGCGCTCTTATTACATGTGTAAGTACATTTGTTTAAATGACCGCCTGCATTTGTCACCTGTCAAATTTGCTAAACAAAATAAAACAAGCTGCATGTTTTGAGTTTTGTGTGTGTTAAAATATATCTGTAACTACCTTCCTTAGTGCTAGATACATATCAGTTCTATCTCTGAATAAAGCAAATGGTTAGCTCCATCAGTTTGCATTTTACTCCATGTTCAAGTGCCTACCTCCTTTTCTCTTTAGGTACATGAGATTAAAGTTTGGGTGGTACGGTGGATGTATAATTCAGCACATAGATGGATGTGTACAAGTGCATGTAGCTGAGAGATCATACACAGTGCATGCACTACCTTTTAAGCACATACCACTGCACTGTATACTTTAGCTACAGGCTACCTCATTTGTCAGTTATACATGCTAGAATTGTTGTTTATTTTTTGTATAATACTTTGAAATCAGACGGTTGGCCTAACTACAAACTCATTTTACTCACTGAAATCTGCAAGGCCTAACACATTGAAAGGCAACCTCTCTGCATATAACACTACAAACTGTCACTTCTTTGCTCATGTCCAAATGAGTATCCGTGTCCCTATATAGGCCTCTGATTACTTGAACTTGAAAAACCTTTATTTCGGTAAGAATATTACCATAAAAGACAGTCACATTACACATATGTTAAAATGAGTTGTACAATGAATATAAAACGCATAAAAAATGCATGAAAACATTGCTTGAAAAAAAACTACATGTAGCACAACAGAACCATAATCAGCCCCTTTTAGAGATATTTCCTTCTGGTGAACCAAAAGGCGCCCAGGTATTTGGACATTGCAAATACAATTTGGTGGGACATATCAGTTTTTAAAACTCTGTAAGCCTGCAAGCATTTGTAGAATCCCAAGTTCCTGCATATGGGGAGAATCCAGTGCCTTCGAATCCCCTGGTAGGCAGGACAAAAGAAAAGAATGTGAAGCTCGCTTTCATCGGTGGTTCTGCAAGCAGGGCATGTACTGCTGGGATCGTGGTTCCATTTGGCCGTAAAAGTTTTAATTGGAAGAGAGCCATGCCTCCACTGAAGATATAGTTTTCTCAGTATATTAGGATAAATTTTATCTAGAGTCAGTTCCATATTGTAATTCGCTTTATGGAGGAAAAAGGACTCTGTCAAAGACCCAGGATCTAGATGGTTGAGAGTCTGTGAGAGTTTGAGTTCTCGATAGGACCTGGCTAGATCTTTTTTAGAGAGGGTTTGGCACTCGTTCTGAGGGTCGGACCACATGCCTGAGAAACCTGCAGCCACCAGTTCGTGCTTAATGTGGGCGAGCCATTTGATTTTTCCTGCGCCCGGTGTGGCTAGGATCTCTCGTAAACCTTCTCTGTAGCTATCCAACTCGGGGGTTGACCATAGTCTACGCCAAAAAGCCAGTGGGCGTAGAGCTAGCTCCTCATTAAGTGGTCGTAAGCCAAGGTCCATCCTCAGCGGGACGAGAGGGGTGCTCAATGGTAACCCTACAAGGTTACGAATGAATCTGTTTTCCACCATCAGAAGTTTGGATGTATTTACGTGTCCCCAGAGTTCAGATCCATAGACGGCGGCCCCCTTGGCCTGGGATTTGTAGATCTGTAGTGGGGGGCCAATCGGCCTGACCGAGGATTTATTATTTGCCATGAGCTTCATTACACCTCCCGAATGCTGGGTCAGTTTCAGTGCCGCTTTTTCCAGGTGGGAGCTCCAGGTAAATTTATCATTCACAATGATTCCTAGGTATTCAAAGGTTTTTACCCTTTCTAGTTTGGTGTGTAAGATGCTGGGGCGGAAGTGAAATTTCTGTGGTGGGTTGAAGACCATGAATTTAGTCTTTGTTGCGTTAATTTTTAGCCCATGAGTTCCACAGAAGTCCACAAAGCCATCAAGGGTACACTGAATACCTTTTGCCGACTTTGATAGAAGCAGTGTATCGTCTGCGAACATGATGGCTGGCACCCTCTCGGAGGCCAATTTCGGTGCATCGGAGTTGGTTACACCTGCTAAATGGGCAATTACCCCATTGACGTAGAGGCAAAACAGGGTTGGTGCGAGGACACAACCCTGCCTCACCCCCCTGCCAACGGGGAACTTCGCAGACAATTCTCCCATCCTGCCACATCTAACCTGGGCGTAATTTTTGGAGTGGAGGCGTATTATCATTTTCAGGAGACCATCAGGGACCCCCAAATTGTCAAGTACCTCCCACAACTTGTTCCTTGGTACCAGGTCGAACGCTGCCCTGAGGTCCACAAATACCGTGTAGAGGCTGCCACCCTCTAGTAGTACTGTTTTCCAGTGTATCATGGACAGACGAAAGACCTGGTCCACTGTGGAGACCTTTTCCCTGAAACCTGCCTGGAAGGGACTCAAGATGTTATAGTCCCTGATCCACTCGTGTAGGCGGTTTAGCAAAAGTTTCGAAAAGAGTTTCTGGGAAACATCGATTAGGCTTATGGGCCTGTAGTTTGCAGGGAGCAGGGGCGAACCTTTTTTGAAAATTGGCACGATTTCAGCCCCTGGCCAGGTGGATGGAATTGACAGGCCCTTCAGGATAGCATTAAATAGTATCCCTAGATAGGGGGCCCAAACACTGGGTTCATGCTTGTAGAGATCTCCTGGTAGCCTGTCTAGGCCTGGCGCCTTACCAGCAGACAGGGAGGAGATTGCCAGTGTGATTTCTTCTAAAGTGAAGCCCTCGATCCCAGTTGACCAGTTTGTAGCGACAGAGGACTCTCCACCATATTTGCTACTTCCCTTGTCGCTGTTATGTGGGAGATATAGGTTTTTGAAATGTTCCTCCCAGACCGAAGGTGCAATACAAGCCTCGACAGCTGCAAGGGGTTCGGGCGAGCCATGCCTGACAATTTGCCAAAATGTCCGCGAATCTTGGAAGGCGAGGGCGGCTGTGATCTTTGACCAATTCTCCTCGTCCCATTCTATTTTTGCGGTGTGGAGGGCAGATTTATAGGAAAGACGTTTCACCCTGATTTTGGCTGGAGATTCTCGAGCTTTCAGCGATTCGAGAAGGAGAGTTTTCGCTTGTCTGCAGGAGGAGTTGTACCAAGTCGCTCTTCTCTTTTTGGGTTTGCGAAGCCTGGTCACTGGGTTCAGTATATCTGCAAGGTTGTTACATAGCTCTGAGTGGATGTTCCCGAGTGCAGCCAAGTGAGCCTGAGGGTCCAGGCTACTCATGATGTTAGTCTCTGATTCGCCCCCCAGTGAGTTCAGACAGCACTCTACTTCTTCCAGGGCAGGTGCGGTTAGAGCATAGAGTCTTTCAATGTTGGATGGATTTTCCAGCAGTTTGGTCCATTTGATTTTGCGTCTGTTACTAGTTAGCACTAGGTCGGACTGGGGTGGTGCAATGGGATCTACCTTTTCTAGCTGACGATAGGGGGTCTCAAACTTTAGTGTGAGCAGATTGTGATCACTGTCATATCTAGGGATGATTCTAAAGTCTTTCACCCTCTTCCAGTCTCTGGTAGGTATCATTATATAATCAATCCTTGATTCGTGTCCCAGCCTGTTAAAGGTATTTTTAGGGGGAATATCACCCTCCATCCGGCCATTGCATGCCCTAAGAGAGTGACTGAGTGTGAGGGACATTATCTGAATGGCAAGAGGGGAGCATGTCTTTGTGGCTACATCTGCCAGGGAGGGAATATCCCACAGTTCATCCTCCTCGGCAGATATACCTTCCACATAGGCGGGGAGTGGTTCGAATTGATTGTTAAAGTCGCCACCTATTATTAGAGGGGAGGAAAAGTTGTGTGTATCGAGGAAGTATGCTAGGTCTTCCACTGTGCCTGATATTGCAGCAACCCCAACTGGCCTTGAATAGAAATTTATCACTACCAGTTTCCCTCCGCATGGCCAATCTAGGGCAACACATTGGAAGTCACAAGAGTTGGTTTCCATGGATGTGGCCCTACATGCCAGGTGGGACCCCACCCAGGTTGAAAGGCCTCCTGAGGGGCGGCCTTTGCCCCCCCATTTTGCTTCAATACTAAAGGTCGCAAATCCCTGGGGGCTAGGTTGTTCTCTAGCCCAGGTTTCTTGTGAGAGGCAGATGTCATAGCTCTCTACTAAGTCTCTCCAGTCAGGGGTGTCTAGTTTGTTTGCCAGCCCAGCCACGTTCCAGGATAGAATAGAGAGTGTGCCGTGAGTCTCTATTGTACTTCTGGTGTTTGATGTTCCCCGGTGCCCTAGTGCTATTAATTTCCCACACTGGTTGGGTGGGGCACTTGAAAGTAGAGCACTGTTTGGTGTGTGGCTCTGTGGAATGGGAAGTTTAATGTTCAACCCCTGGTTGAGGTCAGCAATATCGCCCATAGCAGAGCAATTAGTGTATCTAACTGCCCCTGGGCTAAGGTCACTTGACACTGTGTGTAGTGGTGTTGGTGGGAGAGAGCCGATCGTAGGTGTGTCTAAAGTACTGGTTGATGGTGCATTATCTGGAGTGTGGTTGCTAGTTTGAATGGGTGAGGGAGGTGTAATGTTTGCTGGATGTGTAAGTCAGTCCACCTCCTCGAGACACCCATATCTATTGGAGGTCGGGATCCCATTCCAACCTCCGTGGGTATCTACCCACCAGTTACTTTGTGCTCCCCAAGTGTGTTTCCTTGACTGCATCCTGCTCCAATTCCCCCCCTGAGCTATTGGGGGACGTGGTGGGTAGAAAAAGGTGAGTGGTCTTGCTATTATTGTTGTCGATGAGCTATGATTGGTCCATGAGTAAATGGCGTGAGCGGTGTTAGAGTCCTCAAAGGTGAGTATCACACAATCTCCAGGGGAGGTCTTTTGTGTAGTCCCTACCCAGGGTACCCTCCGTACCATGAGGATTTTGCTCCTTAGATGGTTGGGGATTGGTTTGTTGGTTTCCAACCAGTGGATCACCTTGTTCTTGAGAGAGTCAAAATTTTCGTGCTGATTATATACCAGTTCAGTTACCCCAGTTAGCACCACAACATAGGGGCTAACCTCTGGGGGGAGATCTACAAATCCCCTTGATCGAATGAAACTGGTACTAGCTCTCTGCGATGTTAGAGGATTAGTGCTCTGGCCATTGTGTCTAACATTGGGGTGCTCGGTCGGGGCAGATGTGCTTAGGGCAGGTGCGGCTGAGGTGGATGGTATTGCCCCACTAGGGGGATTAGTGACAGTAGCCTTGGTTCTGGGTTTGGGTATGGGTTTGACCTTGGGTATAGTATTAGGAGTGTTAGGGGAAGAGCATGCGGCAGTTGTAAGTATGTTAGTCGAACCTGGTCTCTTAGCTTTGGGGGGAGGCCGCGAGATTACTGCTGCTTCGGTGGTAGAGTCCAAATTTACGGCTGGGGGAAGGTTTATAGTTGTACATGTAGAATTAGAATTCTGCATAGTGACAGTTGCCAGGTTTATTATACTTTTTTCGATTTCTAGAAGCTGTGTCTCTAAGTGTGTGAATCTCTTTTCTATTGGGATGAGTAGTTTTTTTAATGTTTCCCAAACAATAGTAAGGAATTCAACATCCTTCCCTTTGATGGAACATAGGGGGATTCCTGCAGGATCGCTTTCTATGGTGAGATCGTTGTTTTCCTGTATAATTGCTGTGTGAGAGGAGGTGCCTTCTCTGCGTGTTGTTTGAGTTGAGGATTGCAGTGTTGGCGATTTATCAAGGGGAGGTGCCTTGGTTGGTAGCCGTGCCTTCGCTACTTTAGCCTTTTTTCTAGAGTATGCCGAAGTAGGGTTGCGTTTCCTTTTATTATGTGTGTGCTTTTGTGCTTTGAATAGGCTACCATCCTTTTCTTGTGGGGCAAAGGAAGGCTCAAGTGTTGAGGGAAGACCCTCAGCACAACCTTCCTTTTGATCTACATTCTCGCCCAATTGGGTGAGTGGGGGGGTGATTGATTTGTCTAAATGGTTCCCCTGTGATAAGGGCAATCTTGCTACTTTTATGTCGTGAATATCAGCATTGGTAACGATCAGGGTGGGTATAGGACCTAGCGGACGTTCAGGACTTTTTGCACAGGCGATATGGCCAAGGGAGGATTTTTTAGCAGCAGTCAACTCCACTGAGAGTCGTCTGGCAGCTTCAAGTTCTAGTGACACCCTGTGTTGCATCTTGGTTATTTCGTTATCAATTGCGGTGTGGGTCCTGGTGATGAAATCGTCCAGTGTGCCGTTTTTTAATTTTGATTTGGCAGCTCTGTCTCTGAACTCTCGGGTAGCCATGCTGGGTTGGAGTTTAGAAGTCGACTCGAACATCGAAATGGGGTGGCCCAGCCCAGTCTCTAACAGCCTCTAACGGCCTAAAACGGCCCTGTCTTTGCCCAGTCTTAGCCCGGGCTGCGTCCCGCGCTGCGGGAGTGCGGTGGTGTTTTGTAGGTGGCGGTTTAGGCGGGGGGCGGGCCAGCAGGGAGAGCGGACCGGAAGCTCTTCCTTGGTCTCGCAGGGACTTCTGGGAAATGAAGTCCCTGCACGCTCGCAGCCCCGCTGGTGCCTCGCGCCCCTTACCGCCTTACCGCCACGGACCTTCCAAGTGCTCCCACGAAGCTGCACACACCGGGGCTCACGAGCGATGCGGCACCCGCGGAGCGGGTGCGGCGAGGAGTAGGTTTGGGCGCTGGGAGCCTCGTGTGCTGAGAGAGCGCGCTGATGCAGTGGATTGCCTCCTTCACAGACCCTCCTTCAAACAGTAGGTGTCCCACCTCTGATTACATAAGAATGTAAGTTTGTGGGTAAATGACTGCCTCTGTTTCTCACTGTTCTGGTTCTCTAAGAGGTAATGAAATGGGCTGCATGGTTTGCCTATTTGGTGTGTTAGCGAGTATTGGGATTCCAAACTGTGCATGCAACTAGCTCCCTTAGCACTAGATACATATGAGCTGTACTTTCCTGTATGAGTGAATCTTTAAGTGTTTCTCAATGTTTTTGTGTCTGCCTCCTTTCCTATGTACGTATCTCACATTTAAGTCTGGGTGTCAGGCTAGGTGTAAAATGTGTTGCTGACTCACCCGGCAGACAAACAGAACCCTTCAACACGGCGGATGTGTCTTTGCCTTCAGGCATCATGGACTGCGGACGCGGCTGTATCACGATGCCCAAGATTGAAAAGAACAGTTTTTAATAGTGATTGTTGACGGACTGCACGGATCTAGCTGTTAGATGAGATTGACCAGGCTGATCTAGACTTTGCTTTTTTATCCAGTATCCCGCCCCGCCTTTTTTGGAGCCAATTGGCCCTACACAGTACTACGTAATTTAGGAGTAATAATAGATGACTAACTGACAATGCACACTCAGGTCACTAAAACAGCATCTGTCTGCTTCGCCATTATCAAATGGTTGAGAAAAATACAGTGGCAACTTCCGGATGGGGCTCAAGCATTGATTGGGTCAAGGTTGGACTACGGTAACATCTTGCTCCTGGGGGCCAACAAAGAAATTATACGCCGACTCCAGGTCGTGCAAAACGCGGCAGCTAGGATACTTCTCCATCTACCTAGGCGAGCTCATGTGTCAGAACATCTACGTAAGTTACATTGGCTCAAGATGGGCAACCGAGTAAAATTTAAGGCATTGTGCTTTATGTACAAAATAAACAGAGGAGAAGCGCCAGCCTATCCGTGTAAACTAGTTCAGATATACATCCCGACCCGGAACCTCCGATCTATCCATCAGGTGAGATTTGAGGTTCCCAGATTTAGGCGAGCAAGACTGGGAGGACGATCCTTTAGTTGTTTGGCACCAGCGCTTTGGAATTCAATCCCACTTAATCTGCGCTTGGATACAAATTACATGAAATTTAGGAAAGGGGTCAAGGCATGGCTCTTTAATCAAGAATGACACCATTAAACTATATCCCTATGGAACTGCTATGATCCAAGGCGCCGGGAAACCCTTTGGGTAGCTGTTGCGCCATATAAATGGAATAAATAATAATAATAAATAAGGTTACCTGGCCCCATCCACTACCCCCCAACACTTCACCCTGTCCTGAGGAAGACCCCGCTCTAAGGTTTCATCAATACCTACTATCAATTGGGGTCGAAACATCAACTTTTTCCTGTGTTGCAACCAGCCAGCGTTACTGAAACTGTGGACATTATTGGCAGGAAATTAGGCATGGTTTTGGTAGAATGATTCATTGAACATTGGATGTTCACCTAGCTCCTTTGAGGCCAGGATGAAATTAGTGTTGTGATTTTGTTGATCCTGCTCCCTTGTCACAATTGCGAGAACTTTGCACAAACCTTACCTTCACTTGCACTTTATCCCTCCTCACTTTTTGGGGCACTATTGTCATTTGATGAGAATTACAAATATTTATCTAATAGGTTATGCATAACACAGTGTGATTAAATAACAGTGTGTTCATCATACATTCTTCTATGTGTATTTAATTTTCAATTTATTTTGTTCTACATCTAAATAATTTGTTTACTGGGTTCCTTTTCTTTCTGTACCGTATTGCACCCAGGTCCCAGTGACTGTCATGGGTATACCCTCTTACTGTAATATAGATTTAAAATTGGACACATGGATCTCTAAAAGTGTACATATCTCAGAAACTATTGACAGTCCATCTACTAACCTTTAAGGGTGTACTGCTTTACCCTATGTCTCACCCGCACGCTATTGAAGTGTTAAGGTATAGATGATAGAAAAGCAGTTTAGGCCTTATACAGCATTTTTAAATGTCAAGTTCAGTCTAGCTGTAAAACTGCATGCACCGCATTAACTGTACTAGTCCCAAAAACAAATACAAAGGCTACTCATATGCATGTTAGACTAGTAAATGATAGTTATTTACCAATATCTAAATGAGTCTCTCACCCCTATTTGGGGCTTTTATTGCATGTGTATGCAACTTTCCAGATACATGACTGCTTCTAATTGTAATCTCAGAGGTTACCTAAAACTGAATAAAATAAACTGCCTAGATTGTTTTCTGGGTGTCCAAGTAAGTATTACTTTTTTAAAGTCTATGTGCAATTTCTTTTAGCACTAAATGCATATGAGTTGTACCTCTTTGTGTAGGTAAATGTTTAGCTGATTCTGTTACTATTCTACTGTATTTTCAAGTGTCTGCCTTCTCTTTTATTTAGCAATGTCACATGAATAACTCTGAGTGGCAGTGTGTATGTATAATTGAGCACGTAAATGTGCAAAAGTGCTTGAACCTAAGAGAGCATAGAGATTGCATGTGGTACCTCTTAAACTCATTGGATCATATATACAAAGAATTGGTGGAGCGCTACATTAGCCTCCTTGGCTTAACATCATGCTACGCCACTTCTGAAAAGCAAGCCTGAGCCGTCTTTGCAAGAATACAATGCAGCCTTGTGTGTCCCACTGCACTGGAACCAATTTAGCTGCATAACTTCAACCTAGGCTCCCTTGCACCGTAGTGCTGGGGCCTACAGCGAGGGGAATTTTCCTTTATGTGCAGGAAGGTGTCCCTTCCTGCACAAAGAAATTCTGAAATGGCCTTTTGAAACTTCTATGCATGCTGCATAATGAGCACACATTGAAGTTGCAAAATGTCATTTTGTTTAATGATTGTTTATGTGCAGAAAGGGACACCTTCCTGCATATAAGCAATCAGTTAAATGTTGCTGTTTCTATGTGTGCTGCACAACACAAAACACATAGAAACAGCAAAAAAGGGAGAAATTAAAAATTTCTCCTCGTTGCACTAGGGTAAGACCAGGATTTCCCTAGTCTTAATTTTGTGTTGGACCTTATTTATGCCACCATTGTAAATATGGGGCAGCATCAAAATCAGTATGTGTTGCAGTGGAACACCCACCACAACAACCATTAAATGCAATGTTCACACTAAGTATAACGTGAAAGGGTGCCTTATTCACAAGGCGGGGTTGAGCCATGTTAAGTGGCTTAACACCACCTTGTGAATAAAGTAAAGAGCCTATCACCACTACAACGTCAAGAAAATTGACGTTGTGGTGGTGGTAGGGCTTGTAAATATTCTCCATAGTAATTTACCCTATTCTCTAGCAACAGGGTAACTCACTAGTGATTTATACATAATACAATACCAGTTTATCTCTTTTATGTAGCCCTTTAAAATAAAACACTTGGCATAACTGTCAAACCCAATTCACTAACTGAAATGCAGAAAGCCTGAAACATGATGGAAGGGAATCTGTCTGCATTTTACAGTACAAAGTTTCAATTCTTTACACCATATCCACATAAGTCTCTCTGCCCCTATATGGGGCTTTACTTATGAATGATATATGCATGTAAGGCCATAGCCCTGTTAGCATCTCAGGCTCTATATGGGGCTTTGATTCGATGTGCATGTAACTTTATGGATAAATCACTGCCTTTGTTTGTGACCTCTCAGGTTCTCTAAAACAGAAAAAACTGGCTCCATGCATTGTGCCCAGCTATCTCAGTGACTAATGGTTTTTAGAAGTATATGTGCAACTACTTACCTTGGCACTACATTCATGTCTGTTCTGCCTCTCTGTTCAAGTAAATATTGAGCTGCTTCTGTCAATATTTTACTGGATGTTGAACGGGCTGCCTTCTTTTCTATTTAGATATGTCTGATTAAAGTGTTGGTGGCAGGGTGCATGTTTAATTCGGGGCATGGGTCTGTAAGAGTCCAAATAGCACAGTCTCTTCATAATATATTTGTTACCTTGTATCCTCATAGCACCCTGCTGTATGACTGAAAATTTCAACTGCATCTTTTAGCTTATAATCTGTATATGTAAGTACTTCAAGAATAAGTTAGTGAATGCATATTTCCATCTTTTAGTCTGACAGTGGGTGAGAGCTTATATACTTTGCAGACATGTATTTCACCTGTATTGTACATGGTAAAGGACATGTAGTGGTTATAATATAACATAATTACATCCATAAGTATGTTATAAAAAGTAAATCAACATCTTTTACTTTTTAAAGCACAAATAAACATGCTTCATGACATACCTGCAGCATATCTGACAGGTGACTTATCTACTGTAAAACAAGCATTTACTAGTTCACAAACATATGTTATATTTAAAGTGAACCTCACAGTGACACTCCAGTGGCACAGTTTGCAATACAAAACCCATCTTAAAACAATGCATCTTTAAATATGCCTAGCATATCTCATAGCACAAATATGACTTAGGACAACCTGAAAGAACATACTTCACCATCTAATCTTATACAAACCTGATTTATAATTTTGTAAGAACTTCGCTAAAAAATATCTAATATATACAAGGCAAGTTTGAATAATTCATGTTTCATATACATCTGCAGTCCATTTTCTTTCTCTTTTAACTCTAACCTTTGTTGTTCTATTTTTACAAATTAACAAATACGACTAAAAGTTCCAGAATTGCGTGAAATGTTTTCTCTGTAACCACCACATATGTATACACTACAACTCAAAAACCATATCACTTTTTTTAACAATTGTTAGCAAATTTCAGACTATTTTTAAAAAATCCCACAAACAACATATACCTTCTAAATTAATTTTTGGGTTAAGTAGAAACATTATTCACATACCAGAAGAATGAGTTCCTTGATCTAGTTGCTTTTTTGGCTCTTATTAGAGAGATGCAATTGTCTCAGGGCTTGTAAAAACTAATCACAAGAATGGCACACCACTCTCATACAAAGCAGCCATAAATTGGCACCCTTTCCAACTTTACACTGTGTGCTACTGCAGCAACCATCAAATCAAAACATTGCTTTCAAATATTAGTACTGTCACTACAGTTCTGAATGGTTAGTATATATTAACCCTTTCACTCCAATTCAGAAAGACTTCCAAAACGAATACCTGTCTGTGTACGATCACGACTTCATTGGGATCATCGCGATGAAGTCTTGGAAAAAAAACATAACTCCTAAAACATATTTCCCTTCATATTTTCACAACTTTAACACTACAGTTAACTTTTGTACAAAGCCCTTACTAGGTAATAAAATCCTTTTAACACTAAAATTAGTCTAAACATGTCACATTTTGAAGAAATAGTGATCTGTCTCTTTAACACCCTTACCCCAATACACTCTTAACAGTCTTCATAGCAACTCAGTAGAACCACTAGGACAGAAGTTCATACCACATTCTAGGACAACAATGCTTGTTCAGCTGCAGCAGGTGTGGTTTAGGAGTCACATTAAAAATAATATCAATATCTGTAATACATATTTTGTTTTTTCCGAAGCCATCCACAGATGTAGTTACTAATCCTCTCAACACACTACCTGATTTTATTCACCTACAAATTCCATACATCCCATAAAATATGTGCTTTTTTTAAAACTAGCTTTACACTTCAATTTTAACTGCATTTCATTTAGAAAATTGTCTTATTTAGCTCCAGCCTTCTCCTGTGTGGTACTGCTGCTTCACTTCAAAATGATTAGAGTGTGGATTGCAGGCTGAAGCTATGTCTTCTGGCCTAGAGAAGCTTCTAGAAAGAGTGTTATTGACAGGAATGTGTCATCAATTGCTGCCTTTGGTTAAAGCATCTTTGTTTTAGTTTTTGGAAAATTACACATTGGCGTTGCGATGTTCATGATGACGTCCCAAAAACGTAAAATAAAAGCAAGTATTCAATGGCCAACACCACAGTCAAAATTTATAACTTAAAAAAATGTGTTCTAACCATCATACCACATGCTTTACTATCCAAATGACTATTAAAATCATCTTTAAACTCAGGTACTTCTAGCGAGTTTGTTCAAAAAGCATTTTTAAAACTTATTTTATGGTTTAATCACGGCTCCGGGCTTCACAACCATGTCGGTAGCTGTGACCATCATGAATACATCACAAACACGCAAAACAAAAGCAGATATTCAATGTCCAACAGAACGCTGAAAATGTATATATGAAATAATTGATTCTAACCATCACACTAAATACATTACTATCTAAAAACGTTATAAAAACATTTATAATGGTCTCAGTCTCTCTCACATGGCATATATGAATGTTCGAGTGGCAAGCATAATTTTTTAAGTGGTTCTCTGACTAGGTGCATTACTTTCTCCTTGACTATGTGACTGGGTAAATTGGTATATGAATCCATCTCTTAATGGGTCCATACAGGTCTGACTGGATGTGCAAGTGGGTCTGTAAGTCACTGACTGTCTGTAACTGGGTGTGGAAGTCTTTGAACTGTTATGCCAATGAGTGCATCTGTGTCTCAATGAATTTGTTAGTGGGTGCATCAGTGTCTGACTAGAACTGTGAGTGGGTGCATGAGTCTCTGAGTGAGTTTGTCAATGGGTCTGATAGTGTCTAAGTGTGTCTGTACATGGATGTATGACTGTGAGTAGGTCTGCAATTCGGCGCATGAGTCTCTCAGTGGGTTGCAAATGGTGCATGAGTCTGTCTGGTTTTGTAACTGGGTGTCTAAGTCTTTAAGTGGGTAAGTCAATGAATGGTTCTGTGTCTGTGTGGGTCTGTTAGTGGGTGCATCAATGTCTGAGTAGATGTTTGAGTGGGTGCATGAGTCCTGAGTGGGTTTGTGCATATGTATGTCAGTCTGTAAGTGGCTCTGTCAGTAGATGTGTGAATCTTTGAATGGGTCTGTGCATTACTGTTTGAGTCTCTAAGTGGGTCTGCACATAAGTATAGTCTGAGTTGGTTTCCAAGTGGGCACATGAGTCTCCGAGTGGGTTTGCAAATGGGTGCCTGAGTTTGTGAGTGGGTTCATAACTAGGTGTCTAAGTCTTTCAGTAGGTCTGTCAATGACTGCATCAGTGTTTGTGTGGGTCTGTTAGTGGGTGCATCAGTGTCTGAGTAAATGTGTGAGTGGGTGCATGAGTCCTGAATGGAGTTGTGAATAATTGACTCAGTTTCTCAGTGGGCCTGTCAGTAGATATGCAAATTTCTAAGTGAAAACGGTATGTGACTGTGGGAGTCTCTAAGTGGGTCTTTATGTAAGCATATGAGTGTCTGAGTGGATTTCTACATGGCTGCATGAGTTTCTGACTAGGTCTGTGAATGGGTGCATGAGTCTTTGAGTGGGTTCGTAACTGGGTGCCTAAGTTATTCAGTGGTTAAGTCAATGAATGCATCAGTATCTGTGTGGATCAGTTAGTAGGTCCATCAATGTTTCCCTAGATGTGTGCGTAGGTCCACAAGTCTCCAACTGGGTATGTTAGTAGGTGTATTGGTCTCTGAGTGGGTCTGTACATGGGTGTGTGAGTCTCTGAATGGCTCTGTACATAGAAGTGTGAGTCTCTGAGTGGGTCTATGAATGAGTGCATGAGTGTTTGAGTAGATGTGTCAGTGGAGGAGGGTTGTTGTGAGTGGGTGTACAAGTCTTTGACTGGGTGTTTATTAGTTGGTGAATTAGTGTCTATGTTTGTCAGTATGTATTAAAACTAAGGGTGTGTATGTGTGTTTGAATTTATATATATTTTTTTCACAATATCTGAGATGCCACCACAGTAGCCAGGACTTGGCTGCAATGTTACACGGGGGCCACGCTGGTAGTAATGGCATTGTAGCAAATGTCAAATGCTCAAAAAAATCAATTTATGACATTTAACTTGCATCACTAACACATCCATTTCTCAAACATGGGGTCAGAGTACCTCCACTATGACCCCTTATACCACTTTTGACACAGATTTTCAGCCAGCCCGGAGAACCGTTCTTGAGAGATAAAATGGCAGCCGCAATTTTCCATTCAACTTATGACTGTTCAATCACCATCTTCCTTTTGGCATGTGTGGTCGAGATTAATCACGACACCTCCACGGAATATACGCAGCCACAGACACATAAAAGTGTTTCTTCTTAAATTTCCCCAAAACTACTGAACAGATTTACACCAAAGAACTGAAAGCGTAATCTGCATATCCAAATGTAGATTCCTGCCAAATTTGTTGTAATTCTATTCAGTGATTTGGCTTTAGTCGTGTTGACAGGTTCCTATGCAAAGAAAAGCTGCTCTGCTGTAGGATGGACTGCCACTTTGCTACCTGCATTGCTGTGTTGGCCTGCTCATTGTTGTGCTCTGGGTGGGACTGCCACTTTTCTACCTGCTTTGCTGTGTTGGTCTGCTGCTTCTTGAATGGGAGTGAGAAGGACTGGACTTGATCTCTACATCCTAGAACCCAAGTTTCTCCAAGGACTTTTTGGCTTGTCTCCTGTTCTTTGAAGTCTCAGAGTGACAAAATAATTCTTGCAACTCTGCTGGTGCTGCTGGACTCTGCCATCTCTGAGTCCTACCCTTACCTGATGTGCCCCCTCCAGTCCTGGCCCTCAGGAGTGGGTTCTGCAGCTGTCATCTGCAAAGCTTGTTGCACTGACCCCTGTGCACCGATCAAAACTGAAACAGTGCCATCTGACACCAACACAGTGCTGATTTGACGGCGCAGACCAGACTGCAAGTTTCTATGACTATGCATTGCTGCTTCAAAAACACTGCTGTGTGGCTCAACGCAGCGCTGATATTGTGACAATGACTGCGAGGCTCGACTCTGACGCATTGCCCCAACTACGCAAATAGGAGCTGATGCATTGAGTCTTATCAATGTCTACGGTTGCGCAATACATAGATACTTTTTCAACGGGCCTTGCGTGGGTCCTGTAGCAGCCTGACCTCCATCGTAGTTAGACTAAACTTTGGATTTGCTCCAGTCTTGCATGACCTCAAGTAACCTTTTAGAGCATTTAAGTTCTAAGCACTAAGCATAAAATAATCAATATCTCAACTTCTACTTGATGTATTTTGTTGTTTTGGTGTTGTTCTACCCAGATATATATTCTCAATTTTTTTTAAGCTGGTGTAGGGCCTTTTGTGGTGTTCTCACTGTGTTACTTTAATTAAAGTATTACACAAAAATCTTTATGCTTTTATTCAATGGAAGAGTGAAGAACTAGAGTAGCTAGTTAATTTCCCCAAGGGATATGTATTCAACAACAAGAGCTAGCTACCTGGGAAGGTCTATGTGTCTGATAATTCGAATGATAATTGTCTTTACAGGGAAAAACTATTTGTTTTTAAAGAAAGCCCTTCCCCACCAACCACGTTGGTGGCATGCTTCATCATCGGGCCCCACCCGAAGCACTGAGTGTGCCCCAGGTGTGCTTTGATGCCTGAAAACAGCAGAGCAGGTTTTGTTAGGTGAGTGTGCAGTGATGTGGTTTGTGTGGGGTTTAAAATAAGCTGTCCTAGAGGTTCCAGTCAGAAAGTGTATTCATGGGCCCTAGGCAGAATTAAAAACAAGGCTTTTGGACGTGGTTGGAGAGACTTATGGTCTCCCACGTCCTGTGTGATCAACTAGTTTCAGCCAGGCCTTGAGTTAGAAACTGGCTTTCTTCAGGACCTATGTGTGAGAGTGTGAACAGTGGGTTAATATGTAGTGAACACCCTATGTGAAGCACTCACTAACGTGCTATATAAGTAAGAGGAGGTTTTCCTCTCGGTTTGTACCTATGGAGAAAAAGGACACGGGACAAACAGAAAGAAAAAGAGACACATAATTCATGAGCCCCATGTTTAGGCACACAAATGAAGGTGGTGGTACCTGGTGCCTAAATTGTGAGCGGGTCAAACCGACAGTGCATGAGGGAAAAAGTGTCGGTTGGTGAGAAAATGCCGGGTAGTCATTTTATGCGATAAGGTGCTAGTACCTGAGGGCTGAAAATGCACATGTGATGGTGTGAGGGCTTAGGAACTTGATAAAAATGAGTGCTTACTTCCTAATTAAAAGAAACAAATATCATGAGTTTCAGGCGGGGATCCGTGATACTCATCCATTTTGGTGTAGTCACTGGATCTGCGGCTGCACCTGTCCTGTCCCGCCTAGAGCTCCGTCGAGAATGAGGCCGGTTTACAGTGTGGTTTAAGTGGACGCATCGGCTCCCACCTGAATCCCGTTGTGATCGGGGGCGTGGTTTGTCATGTGAGTAGGGTCTGGAGAAATGACATGACAGAACAAACATGGAAGACATACTCATGCAGATAGTGTCTACACTCATAGGCAAAGGTGTGATCATAATTTATTTTAGGCAATTCTAAATGTCCAAAAAGTATTATGCTGCATTAGGAGGAAAAAACCTGAGTGCGTCTGCTGCCGCGTGCGTTTGTTCGAAGGGCGGGTCCCGCTTGATTGACAGTCTTAGTCACAGCAGAGCTCATTCATGCGGGCCCTCAGTAGAAGGTAATGTCTTTACCCGAGTTCAAAGGTGATCAAATTGTGGTTATGGGTCAGAGTGTGATCATGGTTTATTCAGGGAAATAAATGTGGGGATAGCGCTATATTAGCGGTGAGGGAAGTAATGCCACAGGGATTAGTTAAAGGGGCGTGTTCCGCTTGGTATGCGGTCTATGTCACAGCGTTATGTGGCACAATTATATAAAGGGTCAGATGCTGTGTGTGACCAGGAAGATGGTGCCAAAAAGTGTATAATGGCATGAGATGCAGCTATCAATAGGAGTCTCTGTTACATCGGGCTGGATGTAGTTGCATACTCACGGAAAGAGTTGTAAAGTTATGTGTCACTCGATACCCAGGGAGGACTGAGAAAGTATATGTTGAAACAGTGGGGGAACGTGCAGCCAGTGGGTCTGTCGGCATAGGTATTGGTGTGGGGGTGAGATGAGGCATCCTGTGGCACGTAAAAGATAAGTCACCTGGTGGTGCTCATTCCCTAGTAAGTAGGGGTTTTGCTGGTACCGTGTGCAAGATATAAGTATGTTCCAGGGTATATTCTCACACACCCAATGACATGTTCTGGACAGTCATCAAACAAATAGCAACAAACCAGACTACCAACGAAAAATCTTTGCTCACCAAGGAGCAACGCTGGATTTACCGCCTCTCAACCCACACCCATGGGCTGAATGACAATATACCCTGGAACTACCTAAACCGCTGAATGAACCTCACTTACACTGACCGTCCTATTTTCTGCACAGGACTTTAGAACCAACCTAATGGTTCAGCCACACTGATATCATATGAACATACTTACACCTTGCATGAATACACAAATACGTTACACATTGCCTCTCAAGTTAAGCCTGACTGCTCTGTGGCAAGCTACGAGAGAGTGAGCACAGTTTAATTTAAGTTGCATATCTGACTTACCCTACCTAAGATTGCGGTCCCTAATTGGAAGGTATGCATACCTCTGCCAACTAGAGACTCGATTTCTAACATTGGTGATCAGCTGTGAATATAGGACTTGCGTTTGTTCTGTACCTTAAAGTAATTTGGTGTACACTGCTATCCAAATCTAGACCAATTTAAATCAATTGTCTCTGTTCCCCATTGGCATTTTCTTCCTACTTTCTCTAATTGGCATTTTTACATTTTCAATTCTCCCTGATTAACATTTTTGCTTTTTACTCTAAATCATGATTCTGATTGGAGGTTCTGAATCTGTACCCGGAAGAGTGGAGTTTAAGCTGGCCAAACTTGAGGGTTACACTGTGGCCTGGCTCAAGGATATGCTCTAATTTGTGGAAAAACTAAAGAAACAGGCCTTAGAGGAGGAGAAAAAAAGGAAAAGATTGGCCTTGGAGGAGAAGAAACTGATAAGGGATCAGGAACTGAGCATGGGAGAGCTCAAAATCAACACCAGGCAGGAGTAGTCTAGCAGTGATGGGGCTAGCATTTCTTTAATGCCCTCTGACAGGAGGGTTCAGATTCCCACGGGTTTGGTGTCTGATTTTGTGGTGGGAGATGACATAGACAATGATTTCAGGCCTATGAAATTGCACTCCAAATGCACAAGGTTTCTGAGGCAGATTGGAAGGCTAGTTTTTGGAGACATATCCCTAATGATGGGAGGGATACTCTACTGGCTCATGACAGGATGAGGTATCCCCCATGAAGGAGGCCTTAATCAGGAAGTTTGGTTTGACCCCAGAGAAATATAGATGGAAATTCAGGGATAGTCAGAAGATTTCCCAACAGACCTGGGTATCTTATGTGGATTCTTAATACAAGGCACTAGATGGTTGGGTGAAGGGCAGTGAAATACTACCATTGGCTCTTTAATTTGTTTTCAACAGAGCATATGTTCAGTCTTTGCTTTCCAGCTCTGGGCAACACCTTCTTGATAGTAAGCTCACTGCCCCCATATAGCTTGTTGAGGTGATGGACAGCTGGGTTAGCACCTGGGCCCACAGAAATGTATCTGGGGGATCATCACAAGGGTTGATAGGGCCCTCACCAGAAGAAGAAAGGGACAAAAAGTGTAAGAAATTCTCTAAAGTACCCCAAATTAGTTCTATGGGGCAGGGTACCCATCCCCCTGTTGATAAAAAGAAGAAATGGTTCCCTGAGAATAAGCCTGCAGGGAAGGCTCATGTGAAGTGCTATGAGTTCCAGCAGGAAGGGTACTACAAAAGGGATGCCACATTTCCCAAGTGGGCACAGCCCCCCACCGGTGGGCAGTCACTTGGGTTGGCTAGTGTAGAGCTTGGGGAGAAGATTGTCTCAGATAGTGTCCCTGGGTGATGGAGAAGTTGCACAGAGAAACCACATGCATGACAATACTAGGAAGAACAGTCAGTGGGTGTCCATAAATGGGCATAGGGTGGAGGCTCTGAAAGACACAGGAGCCAGCATGATAATCAGATAGCAGATAGTCCCTAACACATTCCACCAAGTTGTTACGGCTGAAAACCATAAGAGACACTATCCAAAGGCTCTGGTTCCCTTTGAGTGGTGAGCTGTTCATGTTTGTGGATAGTTTGATTGGCAATAACTTGCAGCATACCATCTCGAAGGAGCTGGAGCTTAAATCACATTTGGAGATGATGGGGTTGTCTGAGTGGGTGTGCCTGACCACAAGGTCAATGGCAGCTCAATAGGGTAATCAGATGGACCTGAAGCCAGGAAGAATGGCCAGCTACCTGTCACAAAGAGGAAGGGCAAGGGGCATGGGTATCCCGCACCTGAAATTCCCTCGGACTGGAAGGAGGTACAACCTGACGGGGACCCCCCTGTACCTGCATGGGAAGATGTGGTTGAACTGGGGAGCCTGCCTGAACTGACCAATTAGCAAAACACACTAGGGTCTTGACTCGTTACTCAGCGCGGCTGAGCCAAACTATACTAGAAAGCAACACAAGCGCCACTGCTGAGAAAAGCAATGGACCAACAAGGCTCAGTACATATGGGTGTTTAGAATGAAGCATAAACAACCTGCACAATTCTTTAGCAACTAGGAATTTATTCCTCTTTCAAAAATCTTTTTCGTTGTTGATAACACATTATTTTTTAGTGCATGGAAAAAACAACCATTTTTTATATATATACAATGAACAACAATAACATGTAGAATAATATTTACACACTCCCAACATACATGGCCTTCCAGTCATACAAAACACATGCATACACAGTAATCAGTAAAACAATCAAAACAACAAATAAACACAAAAAACGTGAAACCACGTATCGGTCATAAATCAGTTGAAGGAATCCCTTGAAGTTTTTAGGATTTTCTAAAGTCTTTTTAACTTAATCTCTGATGGAGAATCCACTTCTCTGAAAGATGGTAAACAAACTTGTTTTTAGCGCAAAAGTTGTAGACCAGATACGGGGTAAGGATGGTCGACGCGTTTCGAACCCTTATGATTAATGGGGTTCTCCTCAGGACCTATACTGGTTCTTTAGCCATTGAACCAGACAACTACAAAATTCGAAGATGGAAGATCAAGGCAGGAAATTCAAAGGGTTTCACCATGGAGTGCATACAGGGGCTGCACTGACGTCGGCGGCTGGCTTGGCGTCTAGTCCATGCTTCTCATTAGTCGCGGAGCGAGCTTGCTGCTTCGCCTTTTCTCCGCGGGTGAGCAATGGGTCCTTCGTCCTCGGAGTCGTACTGCAGAATGAATCAGCATGAATTGTGCAGGTTGTTTATGCTTCATTCTAAACACCCATATGTACTGAGCCTTGTTGGTCAATTGAACTGACCAATTGGCAGCAGCAAGGGAGCAGAAGAAGTGTCTAACTCTTGTGGGTCTTCTGCAGCAGGCTGAGGCCCAGACAACAGGTGACACCTCTGGGCAGCACCTAATCTACTGGGCGAATAATCACTTGGCACAACACAGGTGTTGGTGGTACCCCAGCGCTTCAGGGCCTCCTAATGGGTCTGGCTCATGATGTGCCTCTGGCACGTCATTAGGGGCAAGACAAGACCTTTGACAGGCGTGTCACCCATTTTTAATTGCCTCAAATGAGGAAGGCCTCAGGTTTATTCAGTAGATGCTGTCCTTCCTGTCAGGCAAGTAGTAGGTTGGGGGAAGTGCAAGGCCACCTTGCAACCTTCCCTGTTGTTAGCATCCCTTTTGAGCAGGTTGGCATTGACATTGTGGGGCCTCTGGATCCCAATACAGCTATTGGCAACAGAATCATTCTGGTCTTGGTGGACCATGTGAACGGTATCTGGAAGCTAGGACAGTGACTGCACCTGTTGTGGCAAAGGCACTGCTGGGGACCTTTACCCATGTGGGTTTCCCCAAGTAGATGGTATCTGACATGAGTAACAACTTCATGCCCAACTACAAGAAGGTCTTCTGGAAGAAGTGTGGTGTGACCTTTAAGTTCAAAATCTCCTTATCACCCCCAAACCAATGGGTTGATTGAAGGTTCCAACTGTAACCTCAAGGGCATGATTATTAGTCTACCTGAACCCATGAGGCATAAGTGGAATGTCCCCCTGCCATGCCTTTCGTTTGCCAACAGGGAAGTTTCACAGAAGTGGGTTGTCTCAGCCCTTTTGCACTTTCATATGGGCACCCCGATCAAGGACTTCTCAGTTTGGTTGAGGAAGGCTGAGAGCAAGCTTCCAAGGAGCCACCCCAGGATGTAGTTAGCTACATGCTAGTGATCTGCAGTCAGACAGCCCACTTCTGGAAGCCTGCACAGAAAAGCCTGATAGCTAGCCAGGAGGACATTAAAATGATGGTACAACCAGTATACCATGCTGTTTGGGTTTAGCATGGTCAAGAAGTGTAGGTAATGGAGCCAATTGAGTCCTGGGCCCTGCAAGACCATTTGTCTGGGCTGTAGGAGCACTAGAGTGATGTCACCTACTTGGTGGACCTCAAGACTCATAGGAACCCTTTCAGGGTCCTGAATGTGAACAGCCTGAAGCCCCACATTGACAGGTCTGAGATTAACATGCTTCTGCTTACTGATGATGGGGTGGAACTGGTGAGTGAGGGTGTCAGCCTCTCCCCTACACTGACACTAGATCAAAAGAGAGACTGCTGCCATTTGCTGAGACAGTTTGCCTCTTTGTTCACCCTTACCTCAGGACTCACTCCATGGTGCACCCATGATATTGATACTGGGGACAGTACTTCCGTAAAGAACATCATTTTCTGGTTGCCTGATAAGCTGAAGGCTAGCATCAAGGAGGAGGTCTCAAGGATGCTGGCATTAGGGGTATTAAGCCCTCAAAAAGCCCATGTTTCAGCCCAGTGGTACTGGTTCCGGAGGCTGCCCTTCCAGGTGTCACATCTGAATTTAGGTTCTGTGAGGACAACCGTGGGCTCAATGTAGTCACAAGAACTGACACACACCCCATCCTCAGAGCTGATGAACTAATCAATTGGCCTGGAGCTACCATGTTTCTCAGCACATTTGACTTAACGTCTGGGTACTGGCAGATTGCCTTGACCGAGGGGACTAAAGAGAGGTCAGTGTTCTGAACACCAGAAGGGCACTTACAGTTTCTGGTGATGCCTTTTGGTTTGAAGAATACCCCAGCCATCTTCCAGAGACAACATTGCAGTCTTAAGCCTAGGTTGGGAGGATCAATCAGTCAATCAATCAATCAATCAATCAGTGCATCTGTAGAGCGCACTACTCACCCGTGAGGGTCTCAAGGCACTGAGGGGGGAGTGCTGCTACTGCTTGAACAGCCAGGTCTTGAGAAGTCTTCTGACGGTCTGCAGGTCCTGGGTCTGTCGCAGGTGGGTGGGGAGGGTATTCCACGTCTTGGCGGAGAGGTGGGAGAAGGATCAATTCTAACTACCTACAAGAAGTGCTTTGGGCTCTGCAGAGAGCAAGCCTGAGTATCAAGGCCAATACACGCCAGATAAGGCATGGTTCTGTGGTCTGCTTGGGAAAAAAGTAGGGGACGGCAAGGTGCAGCCATTATGCCTGGGCAGAGTTTGCGGAGTTCCGTGTAGTGACCAAAAAACTCTGCTACACTACGCAAATTTCGGCATTAAGGTCGCATTATGAGCGCATTAGGTCAAACCGTTTGTGCTCTTTTTTAGCACTTGGTGTTTATACCTCTCTGGAAAATTAGCGCAGATGGAACCATGGGTAGTACAGGAGGGCACTGCTTCATTCTGCCGTTTGAGTAGACATACTAGTCAAGCGGCAGCTTCCTCAACGCGAACAGAAGGTTTCTCAACGCGAGTCATAAAGGCCATTTGCAACTGCCAGCGCTGAGAAATCTCCTCGGGAAGAAGTCTGGAATAAGATTTTCCTTGCTCGCTAACTTAACGTCGATGAACGCGAGCAAGGAAAAAACTCCACCCTGTGGTTTTCGGCACTGTGTTTGCTATGCAAAGTGGGAAAAACTCTGAAAACTCCACATGCAGAAATTCACGCCCAGACCTAGCATCCATTGCAGCCCAAAATGTACTCTATTCTGGCTTGGAAAACCCCCAAGACCCAGACAGAAGTGAGAACCTTTTTAGATGTCATTGGATATTAAAGGAGGTTCATCAAGGGATCAAGGGATCTTCTACCACTCTTGCCCCCTTGACAGAGCTGACCTCCAAGAAGCAGTCACGTCAGGTGTTTTGGGCAGAGGTGTTCCAGAAAGCTTTTGATGCCCTGTAGGAAGCCATGTATTTGGCACCCGTGCTCAAGGGCCCCGATTCTCTCAATAGTTTGTTGTGCAGTTGGATGCCTCAGGGCATGGCATAGCAGCTGTGCTTTCACAGATAAATGAAGAGGTCCTACATCAGCCTGCAACCTTCATCACTAAGACGCTACTTCTCACGGAACAGAGGCGAAGAACAATTAAAAGGCAAGCCTTTTGTACTGTCTGGGCACTGAAGAAGCTACGGTCATACCTGTTTGGCACTCACTTCTGGGTTCATACACACCACAGGCCACTCAGATGGTTAATGCAGATGAGGGTTGAGAATCCCAAACTATTGAGGTGGTCTATCTCACTATAGGGAATGGGCTGTACGGTGCAGCAGCATCCTGGAACAGATCACACCAATGCTGATGGTGTCTCCAGGTTCTTTCACCTTTTTGATGAAAACTCCCAAGAGGTTGGGTAGTTCACCCCACCTTCAGCTGGTGAGTGGCATGTTAGACCTGACATCCTTGGCATGGTTTTTCCTGACTTTTTGCCTTCTGACCTCCTCTTTTGCTAACTTCATTTTTGCTGGCTTTAGGATTCTGCATACTTTACCACTGCTAACCAGTGCTAAAATCCATATGCTCTGTACTTAACACATGGTAACATGGGCTTATCCATGCTTGGTATATTTAATTTACTTATTAGTCCCTCGTAAAGTGCCCTATATGAGCCAAGGGCCTGTAAAATACATGCTACCAGTGGGCCTACAGTACTGATTGTGCCACCCACTTTAGTACCCCCTTAAACATGGCTCAGGCCTGCAACTGCAGAGCCTGTGTGCAGTTTAAAACTACCATTTGGACTTGTCAAGTTAACCTACTTGACAGGCATAACCGTTTCCTTTTATTACATATAAGTCAACTCTAAGGTAGGTCCTGGGAAGCTCTAAGAGCAGGGTGCAGTGTATTTAAAAGATGGGTTTTACATGTCCTGGTAGCGAATAATTTTTACATTTGTTTTCACTACTGCAAAGTATATCTCTCCCATAGGTTAACATTGGGATTGACCTAAAACATCTTTTTAGTGTAATATCCTATTGGGAAGAGAAAGCGATTTGGAGTTTGGTGTCTCTGGACTCACAATTTAAAATCACAACTTATGGTAAAGTCTGATTTTAAATTGTAAGACTATAAATAGCACTTTTAGAAAGTTGCCATTTCTAAAGTTTAAACATTTTGTGCCTCTGCCTATCTCTGAATCCAAATCTGGGTTGGGTGACAGCGGGGCTTTGTACATTCCCTCTATACAATCACATAAAGGAACTGGAGTGTGACTTTTGCATCCTGATGGCCAATCTCCAGACTGATGGGCCTTTCTGAGGTAGACTGAGTGGGAGGAGCTGGCGTTTGCACCTGAATAGGCCTGTGCCTGTTTCCACAGAAAGAACTGCACAACCCAGTGTAGTGAGTCTAGAGCCAGGGCAGGATAGGCAAGGAGCGTGTGATCTTCAAAGGCCTCTTTGAAGTCTCCCAAATTTCAAAGGCACAATTAGATATAAGTACTGGACCCCTGACACCACCAAATCAGAACTTTGCTGGGATCAAGGAAATTCCGCCTGGTAGTAGAACTGCTGTTCTATAGGTGGGACTGCCACTTTGCTACCTGCATTGCTGTGTTCACCTGTTGCCTGCTAATTGCTGTGATATAGGAGGGACTGCCACTTTGCTACCTGATGTGATGTGTTGGCCTGCTGCCTGCTACTTCCTGCCTAGGAGTGTGAAGGATTATGCCTGTTCTCTACATCCGTGAACCCACATTTTTCCAAGGGCTTGTTGGCCTGCCTCCTGTTTTCTGAAGTCTCAGGGCCACAAAAGACTTCTTGCAACTCTGCTGGTGCTGCTAGACTCTGCAACATGTGAGTCCTAACCTTGTCTGAGGTGCCCCCTCCAGTCCTGGGCCCCAGAAGCGGGTTCTTCAGCTGTTTTCTGCAAAGATTGAGACACTAACTCTTTTGCACTTATCGGAACTGACACAGTTCCCTGCAATGCAGTGCTGATTAGAAAATGACCCAGGTCCCGAATGTGATGTTGAGGATGATGCAGCGCCTATCCAAAGATGCCGAAGTGAGGCTCGACGCAGTTACGATCCTTAGACGCCGACTGTGAGGCTCAACTTCGACACTTGGACCCATCTGCAAGAATTGGCACAGATCCATCAAGACATTAACACTTTCTCCATACAAAGGTACTTTTTCAATTGGCCTTGCATGGGTCCTGTAGCCGGCCTGCCCTCCATCATAGTTGGCCTAAACTTTGAATTTACCCTGGTCTTACGCGATCTCAAATAACCTTTTCACCCTATTGACTTCTAAGCACTATTTTTGGATGTAATTGTTAAAAATTCATATCTTGACTTTCACATATTGAATTTTTGTCATTTGGATCTTGTTTTACTTGTGTGGAGTTTTTGTGTGTGTTTTCACTGTGTTACTGTAATGATAGTGTGGCACAAGTACTTTTACATAAATTAAGTCTGGCTGTTCTGTGCCATGCTACCAGAGGCTGAGCACAGGTTAATTTAGGTTGTGTATCTGACATACCCTGACTGGATTGTGGTTTTCACTAGGACAGGGTACCTATCTCTGCCAACTAGAGACACAATTTCTAAAACTCCATGACACAGCACTCCACTCTACTGTACAAGACTCCACTCCAAGATATAACAGTTTACTACCTATGCTATGCCACTACACTTCACTCCATTCAATGCCATTCTAGTCTATGATATGCTTATACACTGTACTGTACTCTACTCCACACTACAATATGTCACTCCATTTGACTCTACTCCACTGCATGAGACTTTACCTCACTTTACGCAACTGGGTAACAATCCAATCTATGCAGCTCCATTGTTTAACACATAAATGTACTCTATGCAACACTACTCTACAGTACATTACTACACTGTATGCCACTCTCCAACACTTTACTCCTGTCTATACTACTCCACTCCACTTTATAACTCACTCCACTTTACAAACTATACTGTATGCCACTGAACAACACTCTACACCACTCTATGCCACTATACAATACTCTAGTCCACTATACAACACTGTATACACCTCTTTGTAAGCCACTTCACCCCATTTTACTCTACTCAAGTACTCAACTCTATAACATAGTACTCCACTCTAACCCACTCTACTCTACCCCACTGTGTGTCAGTTTACTCTATAACACTGTATGCCAATCCACTCTACCACACTCTACAACACTGTGCTGTACACGGTAGTGCAGTTCCTATATTCCCAATAGGATCTGCACATTGGAATAATATATCCTGTAGTTTAGACATAGGACTGAGGTCTACTAGGTCTCTACCGCTATATTAGCCTTAATTGTGAGTGTCAGCTAGCTCAGAGGTCACTAGAAACTTTCTCGAATAAACAAGAAGGGATTCGTTTCTGACAACCGCATAAAACATGACAACTTTGTTTCCCAAGAATAAGAAATCAAATCTCTAGAGTTGCGGAAACAATAGATAACTATTTCACTCAGTCAATCATGCATGCATAGTTTCACCAGAGGTGCAAGAGAAATAGAGAGACAGGCGTTTTCAATAAAAAGGTATTTATTGAACAGTCTTCTTTCTCAAGCATTGAAAATGAACTGCAACAATAGTAAAGCTCACTATGAAGTACACTGCATATAATACGAACTGTATTATAAAGTAGTACTGGAAAAGGATGATATGGTTTCTAAGCCATAAAGTGCATAAAATGTATAAAATACATATAATACATACAGTGATAAAAGGATGACTAAAATACTCAACTGATGCTTCTAGAATACGCCTAACCTAAGTCTGGTAGAAGGGAGGGAGTATAAGAGGAGGAGATTTGGTCTAGGAGTTCTCTGCCAGGAATCTGATTCCAATAATTCTCTAAGAGGTCTAATCAGCTCCGTACCTTTGTTCTAGAATGAAGGAGGTCTTGTATCTTGTTCTCGGTACTCGATTTCCCAGATACCCGCAAGGGTAGCCTGGAAACACTGGAGCTGGATTTCTCGGCAGGAGAAATGGCAGAGTCTCGCAGTGCGTCTGCTGGAGGGTCTGCTTCCTTCGGCCCTTGCTGCTGCAGCACATCGGGCAAGTAGATAGTGTATCTGCTCCAAACCACTGTGTGTTTGTTTAGGCAAATCAAGGCATATTTATACTTTGAAGGTGCCGAGTATGACGCATGTTTGGACTTAATAACGTCACTCAAAGGCTAATTTCTTGGAAAATGCCGGGAGTTCTAGGAGAACTTAATATTCAAGCAGGGGGAAGTCCCGAGCTGCTGAAGGCGGGTTTTTCCAAGAAAACGTTGTTAATTCTTGAAGCTTAGTGGAAGTATCCATGCCGTATTTGGGCTGTATGGTTTAGGCCAAATATGGTAATGATTTCTATACCTATATAAGGGAATGATAAAGTATACCTATATAAGTGCATGAATCGGGAAATTTATACTAGGGTCCAAGATTCATTTACAACAACATCACTTCACTCTACAGCACTCAATTTGACTGTATGCCGCTCTACTCTGCTGTAGTCTACAACACATTCCAATATTGTACGACAAACCACTACACTCTACTGTACAACAAGGTACTTGAATTTATGACACTTTACTCAACTGTATGCTAAGTCACTCCACTCTCCTGAACTCCTACCAATATAGTCTATGACAAGGCTCTCCTGTCTATGACAATTTATCCAATCTCTGCTACTCCACTCCAGTGTACTCTACTCCACCATGCTCAACTTTACTACACCACTGTGCACTACTCCACTCCATACTGCTCTACTTTCCAACACTCTACTCCACTGTATGCAACTTACTCTACAACACTGTACAGCACACTGTACCACTCTATGATACTCCACTCCACTCTATGCCCATTCACTCTATGCCACTACTCTTCACTTTAAGACACTCGATGACACAACACTCCTCTCCTTTCGACGATGCACCAATCCACTATATGACACAGCACTCCACTCTACAACATTCTACTCCAATGTAGTCCACGACACATCACTCAACGATACTCCACTCCACAACACTCTACTTTACCCTACTGAACTCTAAAACATTCTACTCCACTCTGTGACAGTCTACAACATCCTACTCTACTGTATGACATGTCTGTCCACTGTAGAAGTCGCCCAAATGCTCTATGAATTGAGATAACCTGACACAACACTATGTAACACTTTACTACACTGTATGTTGCTCTACTCCACTCTGCTCTTCTCCACTCTATTCCACTCTGCAATACTTTACTCTATATCAGTAGACTTTACAACATTTTCCTCAAAAGTACTGTACGATACTTCACAGACCAACACTCCAACCAACAACACTGGAACCTATGATTTGAAACACATTTTTAATTAAAAATGATAAAATTCATTGAAATTCTATGAAAAAATGTAAGTTTGAAGCTTAGTTATAGTTAGAAAATGTTTATTACTACACAAACCAAACTTAAACTACATAACATTTAAGAATTCTAAATTTACAGTTATAGCTTTCATTTGCAATTTATTCACGCCTTCAAATATTTACAAGTAGTGCATATGCCTACACTCTTTTCAGCCACTAACCACACAGCGCTAGCTATAACTCTACTTCACTCTATTTCCCTCTAAAACTCTACTCTATGACGACACTCCACTACTCCACACTCCATTTCATGACACTATAGATGACAACACTCAAGGAGCCAGCAATCAACTATAGTATTTGAGATGCCACTACACTGTATAACACACCGCTCAAATCTACATTACTCAACCACAATATATGGCACACCACACCACTCCACTCCACTGTACAACACTTTACTCCACCACACGCCACATCATTCCACTCTACAATCCTCCACTCTACAACACTAGACTGTATCACACTCTCATTCACTGTCATAGTTATAAATTCAAGTTTTAATTTACGCACCACCTTCAAATTACTATAGACAGCACACCCTCATACATTTAATAAGCTTCAATTTTCAGTTGGGAGCAGATAGGTATGCCATGTTCCCTATTTATTGGGAAAATCAGGTTTTTGCCTACAATTTTGAATAAGCCTGTTTTAGAACATTGCAATTTTTCTGTCCTTAACCCTTTTGAGCCTGTAGCCTGTCTTGGGTCACATGACTGGGTGTAACTGCAAGTTAAACTTTGTGAACTCCACACAATAGAGGGATTAGGTGTGCCGGAATGGGCCATCCCCAGGGTGGGGATGGCAACTGAAAAGGCTGTGCTCTGCTTTCACACAAAGGACCTATCATTTCCACATTGTCAATGCAGCCAGTTTAGAGCCAGGGCATGGGAGTCTGGAAATTCCATGTACTTCACAGCTACTATCTATAAGCTTCTACCACCTTCCAGAAGGAGGGCACCAGGGTATAAAATTGGGACTTCAGGGACCAACTCTTCAGTACCTTCCTGGACCTCTAGAAGGACTCTTAGAGGACTGCCTGCTGCTGTGACCTGCTGTGCACTCTGCAAGACTGCTTTGTTGTACCTGGAATGACGGCTTTGCTTCCTGGAGCCTGCCATGAACCCTCAGAGGCCAGCCCTGCTGTTGAGCTCTGCATTTTCACCTGAACCCATGATTATAAGAGTGACTCCATGGGTTGGTTTGCTGGCCTCCTATTCAGAGCCACAGGGACACAATAGGTCCCCACCATCTTGAACCTAGGCCTGGACCCAGCCTGAGTGAATCTTAAACCCCAAGTGTTGTCCCACAAGTCCTGGTCCATTGGTCATGCTGTTATATATATATATATATATATATATATATGTATGTATATATATATATATTCACTGAAAAAACCATAGGTTTGACACATGTTATAGTTAGCTGGACATTTTACTAATATAAAACCAATGAAATTCCCCGTTATAGTTACTTCAGCTAACTATAACTCGCGCGCCCGCAATGCACTGCTGATGACTTCACATATTACATCACTCATGACATGGTCAGTGACATCACTCATGACATCACTGATGACATCATCCAGTGAATGGGTTAGTTCTGAAAATTAAATATGTTTTATATATGTATATATGAAAGTTAATGGAAGAAGAATTGAGCATATAAGTGTATAAATAGCTGCTTTTTGGGTGAAAAATAGATTGTATTACTGACTGATTAAGTATATCTTGATGAGTACATGGGCTAATGAGTAATGTTTAAATATATACATATCTGTATCTGTCTCTCAGTTTCTATGTAAGTGGCTGCATGTGTTGGTGAGTAGCTATATGAGTGATACATAATGTGTATATAGGTTATTATTTGTTTGATTATTAGTTGGAGTGTCTGAGTGTCTAAGTGTCAATATGCTTCGTTGGGAGATCTTATGTAGTGCATAGATGCATGAATGAGTGACTTACTGTTTGTATGTGTTGTAGGCAGTATATATGCTAGACTGTATGGGTGAGTGAGTTTGTGTGGTAAAAGGCATATAGGTTATTATTTTTTTTTCTGTATGAGTGTATATATGACTGTCTAAGTGAATGAATAACTGTTTTAATAGTGTATTTCTGAGTAAGTACATATGTTTTAAACTAGTACATATAACTTATGTGTGAATAACTCTATGGTTGAGTGTCGGTGTGTAACAGGATGATCAGGATGTATCAGTGTATAAGAACATATGATGACTGAATACATATATGAGTGACTGTATATAATATATGATTGACTGTATATATCTGTTGATGAATAAGTGGTTGTGTATATAGATCTTTGAATTACTAAATAGGTGTGTTTTAAGTGGCATTGGTATGGCTATTATATTGAAATTGTTATTTTCTACTTTTTGAGTGTCTGTAATAAAGGTTATATTAGGGTAAGTGAAGGTCTGCCACTCTTCCACAAGGATGATGTCATCAGTGATGTCATTTGAGATGTTATCAGTGATGACATGAGTGATGTCACTGACCATGTCATGAGTGATGTAATATGTGAAGTCGTCAGCAGTGCATTGCGGGCGCGCAAGTTATAGTTAGCTGAAGTAACTATAACGGGGAATTTCATTGGTTTGATATTAGTAAAATGTCCAGCTAACTATAACATGTGTCAAACCTATGTTTTTTTCAGTGAATTTCATAGGTTTTTTAAATGCTACTTCCTAACTATAACGTGTGTAAAACCTATGTTTTTTTCAGTGAATTTCATAGGTTTTTCAAATGCTATTTCCTAACTATAACGTGTGTAAAACCTATGGTTTTTTCAGTGAATTTCATAGGTTTTTTGAATGCTAGTTCCTAAGTATGAAAGATATACCTGAAATAAATATCGACATACCAATCTTACGTGCACAACAGAGTGCACGCACCCACCTATTTATTTCATGAAAGCTTTCCAATTTAAACCTAATGAATTTCTTCATAGACCAATGAAAGAACTTATAGTACGTTAAGACACTGAACCTAGGCTTTTTTTTGTCATACAAACCTTTTAATTAAATGGAGCAGAATTTTTTTTAATCGTTCGTGCGTGACTGATTGTACACACCTTAATATTTTTTTTAAAAAATATAAAAGGTTTTATAATTTAATAATTGTATACTTAAATCGAGCTCTAAAAATATGTGAAATCCGTATGTGTTTGAATTCACTTCTTTTCACGTTTTTAAAGTTCACTAAAGAACATCGCTACTTCCAAATCACGTTCGTAACTAGATAGTGTCACCGCCTACACGTCCTTAGAAGCGCATGTAAAGTCATGTGACTTGAAAACAAGACTTGCAATTGGTTGTTGGTAGTTTCTATTCTGGAATTTACACACAGCACTCCACCCACTTCCATCACTTTCTTTTCGACTCTCAATAGAGAACAACGTCGAACATCTTCCCGAAGACTTTGCTGCAATGGCTACCGTTCCGCATTCATCTTCCGAATCTGAAGGAAATGAGCGACCACCTTTGACTAGAAAAACGGAGGCCACGCTATTACCATCAGAAGTGACCAGCACATCTTCTGCAGAACGACCTGTATCTCCATCGAGTGCTGAAATGGACTTGAAACCATATCTGGCGAACGTGCATATGAAATGCAAGAACTGTGGAAAACTTCTTGTATACGGAGAGCAAAGCTTTATTGTAATTAAACACAAAATTGAGAGTAATAAATGCTCCAAGAAAAGTTAAATTTCTTCACTTTATTTGGATAGTATGACATACTAAAAAATGTCGTAGCAACTTTAAGAAATCAAAAGCATCATAACACTTGTTTCCAAAAAAAAAAAAAAAAAGTTCTTTTCAGAACTAACTCTTTGTACCAAAACAAGCCGCCGCTTTCTTTTAGTGAGCGACCGGGTGCGCGCACCCATCAATCGCATAGAGGCAGCGACACACGCATGTGACTTTAGAACAACACTTCCAATTGGTTCTTAATAGTTTCTATTCTGCAATTTACACGGAACACTCCACCCACTTCCCTGGAAAACCAGTTTATCGAAAAACTTTTAAAGCCTCCTCTTATGAAACATTCGACATTGTTCACATAGCAGAGTAGTAAATAGCACTATATACACTCCGTCCCTTAATTATAAGAGACTTATTGCTATGTGAGAACAACTTTTGTTTTCACGCGATAATGTGAAATGCTGAGCCTGTTACAGAATTTTCTTTCACATATATGTTACTATTCTCCTTCGAGCACTAACACCGTAGAAAATACCACCAATAGCGGTGATATTTTTTACACCAAGAACGGGCGATTTGTATCGCTTAGAGCCCTTACAATTATAAAGTTTTATTTCCTAAGTCTCTGATCTCCAACTGTGCAACGTGGCTCCCCTGTGTCGTAATGAGGTCCATAGACAAAAACTACAGGGCCAGCATTATACACATGCACAGAACCACAAAACCACAAGAGCCACCATGTTAATATATATCCTTAATATAATAAACCTCTGAGAATAAATACATATTTCCGTAGCACCCCATAACAGAAATTTGGCGTCCTCTGACTCTGCTCCATTACCAAACACCCTAACCCCCCGCCCCCCTCCCTCTTCACTAAACTCCGCACTCCACCCCACCCGGACCCCCTATTACAAACCCCCAACCTACCCTCCCTGCCCAAGCCCACCATGAACCTCAAACCGCCCCTGGAAAACTTATAAGACACAGGATTACTAAAACTCAAAGAATAGGCAACAGGCAGATAATCTAAATAGTACATAAAGGAACATATTTTTTCCATAATACTATTGAAAAACATGTTCTATTTTTTATAAATCTATCATGCATCTGACCCTCTAGAACCGCTTTCAAAACGTGAACTATAAACCTCTACATTTCATTTTCAAACCATACACTTTCAATTACATTATTTTTTTTTTACAATTCATGTAATGTTACACACCTTTTCTAAAATACACCAGTCCCTGTTATTTATAAGGATTTATTTTCAGTCTTCGACAGTGACACTTTCTTAACATATAATCAAAATCACTGTAACTTTTTAAACGACAATGCTAACGCGGTAAAAATAACCCTCCATTTGCTTTCCTTTAAGAATGCAGACTATCTACCCCACGCATGCGTTTCTTGATATTTGCATTTGGCAGCGAATACCGACCTTGAATCGGAAGACATGAACAAGAGCTCCATTGTCACATTTAAAACTTAACGTAGCATCTGCTCACACATATATCTTTCACTTAGCTAACATTCACAGAAAACAGCATTGATGTAAAAAAAAATTGACCTTGCTTTACAACTTGCTCAAATGACTCCCTTATTTTTTAACGCATCCTCCACTTCAAGAAAAGCTACTTTTTTGATAACTACTAAGCAATATTTAAGTGACTAGACTCCTAGAAAATTTATCAAGTCATTCTGCTCCTCTCCACTGCATAGCCGGTGACCTAATTCTGTGGAGTTGCTATACAACCGGCAGTGCTGCGCCGTTTCCTTTACCATCTTGGGAAATCCAAAATGGATGTCCCTCCTGCCTTCGCAAACGAGCCGGACCACTTAGAACTATTTCGACAGAGAATGCTTCTGTACTACGGCACCTTAGCACTCTCAACTTTGAATACTTCATATTGATTATCATTTCGATATTCGTATTTCACCTGTGTGCAGCCTGTATTTCATTGCCTGAGCTGTGATTTCACGTGGGCCCTGGATTTATGTCTCTGCAATTTGGTACCTCCTGAACCGAATTACAATCACCTCATGAATCCGTTACTTGATCATGAACAGCTTTGTTACAACGGAGGGTTTATGGCCTTTGCAGCGATACAAGGAGTTCGGGGTCATTGGAATATATTCGCAGCGGCGCAAGATTTCCTAACAGAGAGCTACATCGAAAACCCACCGAGCTGCCCTACCATGGTAAAAGACGCTCCAATAATGACAGATCATGAATGCTCCTTTGATCTTCTCAATTGGATGGCTGACATGTTTTCAGATGATAACAGTGATTTCCTGTTAGAAGCACTTGCTGCCTACTTTGCCTACACAATGGACGGTTAACTCTTTCCTAACAGAGAACTACATCGAAAACCCACCGAGCTGTCCTGTGATAATAAAAGAGGCTCCGATTTTAACAGATCATGAGTACTGCTTTACTCTTTTCCATTGGATAGCTGACATACTTTCAAATGATAAAAGTGATTTCCTGTTAGAAGCAGAAGCTACCTATTTTGCCTAAATAATGCTTCAATAACTCTTATACAAGACATTGACGTCCTCATTTCCTTTTGCTTCCCTATATTCTTCACGTTCTTTTCCATATTTTCTTTTGAAGAACAGACCTATTGGCTTTACTAACAGTGGACATTATGATTTTGTGCTGGTTAAATTTTGGTCTTTTATGTGGACTACATTTGTTTCTTCAGCTACTCGATTTTCAACTTTATTTTTTTACAGTCTAATCTCAACAATTCTATTGCATATCTTATCTAAGGTTATTTCAAACGTACTCAATGCAAAACTCGCTAATATATGCTACATGTGCCCTAATTATTGTGTAAATTTTAAACGCCATTTAGCATCTCAACTGCTTATTTCCGCCTCACACGCCTCTACTCCTTTAATTTCCTATAAAATTATGTTTTTAAAATACTTTACAGAAAAATATGTTGTTTCAATAATATTTCCATTATTACTTGTGCTGTATTTCAAATGCAATACTACAACCTTCAAAAGATATCTCAATACAGTAGTTCTCCTCAATAGTGATTTGCGCAGCATCCAACAGATTACATACATGCACCTCTCACCATTTTATCGCTTTTGGCGCCTTTTTTTCCCCTCACACACTGACATAACACAAACTTGATAGTGCTTTGCATGTAGACAGCTGATTGATAAAGTAATGATGTATAACCACTTGCATTTTCATATATCGTTCCCTAACTGAAAGGCCAGAGACCTTCTTCCATTTATTAAAATATGATATACTTCCTTATAAAAGTGTACAATGTTTTTTTCCAACTATATTCATTTTTCTTCAACTATAGCGTTTGTATTCCATGTACTACTGACAATACCAATTACTGTGTTTTTTGCAATTTCTATACTCATATTACATAATGATTTGCCTTTAAAACAGTACATTTCTAAATAAACATTTCAAATATTCACGGTTTCTCTTTTAATCCATAATCTCAACTGAAATGATTTCATATTGAAAAACTATTCATGGGTTCCACATAACCTTAACTGTAGACACTGAGGACCTTATTTATGAAGACCTTCCGCCGCCGGTGCCTCATTTTTTAAAATGGGAAAAAGTGACGCACCGGTGGCGCAAGGCCTTCATAAATAAAGTCCTGAATGTTTTCTTTTCTCAACCTCACTTACTGATACTAGAACCTGCAAGCCACTTACGGCCCGTGAACTCTTTCTTAGTAGGTAGCGCACCGTACAGACAGTTATACCACTGTTAAAAAATTTTTTTTACTGTTACCAAGCACCGCCACAGTTCCGCTTCACTCAAACGTAATCACTGCTCCCACGCTTTTACAGGCCAGACGCTATGTCGTATTTCTCTCCTTATCACCCTTTCATCTCCACAATAACAAACAGTTCTCCGCCAGCCACCAGAGAACAGAGTCAGATGCAGAGGCACCAAAGAGTGAACCCATCACCAACTGCCATCTCCGGCTGTTTCCATGGTTACACCTCATTCTGCACCTTGCTGAAGGCACAGGTCAAAAGTTCATGTCTCAACGTTCTACAGCAAACTAAGAAGACTGTTTTCCCTCCAGAAACACCTGCCAATCCACAACTCTGTTACATGTCTTTTTTTCACACCCAATAGTACTTTTCGTTTAACATAAACATTAACATGCAACGTACTGTTCAATCTCCACTTATTACAATCAACCAATCATTTTTATTTTTTTAACCACACCCAGCCTCTTCCTTTTTCTTTATTTAGAATTTCAACTTCTAACTACCATTCCACTTCCAGAACCGATCGGAGGACGACTACAAATCCCTTGAAAATGAAGGTCTGGCTAATAGGACACAGTTATATTCACTGGAGTGAAAAATATGCAGCAAGCAGACGAATTTGCAACCTCGGCTTACCAAATGTACACATAACATGGATTGCCAAAAGAGGATTGAAATGTCACCAATTGATTCCATTGGTGAAAACTTTTATGCATCTCCCAGAACAAGACCTTATAATTGTGCACTGTGGTGGGAACGATCTAGGCACAATCACTGGGGTAGGTCTGGAAATGCTTCTAAAAGACACCTTTAGACAATTGATGACACTTTTTCCTCGATCTGCCTTGGTATATTCCAATATATGCCAAAGACAGAAATGGAATTGGTCCAATCAACATTGTGCACAATTTGAGAAAGCAAGGAGACATGTAAATAAATCTGTTTCTGCGTTCCTCAGAGATTATAGCATGGGTTCTATTTACCACAACAACTTGCGATACCACATGCAAGACGTCTATAGGAGAGACGGTGTTCATTTCACGAATGAGGGAAACAAAATCTTCCTCTGCAACATCAGGCTCTGCATCGGTACTTACTTATAAATGCAGAAAACACTCAATTAACACAATGGCTCTTTTCAGAGCCACCCTATATCTAAGCACTCAAACTTCTGATTTATCTCCATTTTCACACTCTTGTAAATAGGTGTGCGCGACCGGGTGCGCGCACCCCGTATTTTTTTTCGGGAAAAAATTATATCTTTTCGCGTTTAAGGGCCTTACTGCACACCCCGAGAAAAGCTACGCAGCAAAACAATCTCTACCTTCTCCCCTTTCCATGTTTCAACGCTTTGAAATGAACAATATATTTACTCGCAGTGACAAAATGGCGGACAAAACTTCCTGATTTCCTTCGAATCGAACGTTAACAGACGTCACGAAGCAAAAAAAAATTCCGCTCACGCGCAACCGCTTGAGTGCGCGCACGCGTGCGCGCCTATAGATATATAATTGACTTTAACTTTAATTTTCTCAACAACTACTGAACAGATTTACACCATTCCAAAAAAAGCGTAATCTGCGAACCGGACTCTACAGTTTTGCCAAATTTCTAATAAATCCATTCAGCCGTTCGACCTGTAGCCTAGTCTAAAGGTCCTATGGAAAATACCATGCAGAAAACACGTTTTGGGACCCCCCTTATATCTCAGCCCCCACTTGACCAATCCCCCCCAAACTTTCAGGGAAGGAGCGCAGCGGACCGAGTCATCTTCTATGAGAAATTCGCTAAGATTCTTCAACCAGGGCCAAAGTTATTCCAAATAGAATGTTGAGGATTTCCTATGGAAAACAATCCTAACTATAACTACCTACTGGCGACCGCCAGTAGGTAATATATATATATCTATATATCTATATATCTATAAATATATATATATATATATATATATATATATATATATATATATATATATATATATATATATATATATATATATATATATATATATATATATATATATATATATATATATATATATATAAATATATATATATATATATATAACTGAGTATGCTGTTTACGTCTTGGCATGCACTTGTGGTCTGAGGTATGTGGGAAGCACCAGGCTACCAGTGCATGCCAGGATATTGCAGCATATTCGAATAATCGTTAACAACGATAGCTCCTATCCGGTAGCTAGTCACTTCAAGAGTGTGCACAACAACAACCTCCAGTGTCTTAGCTAGTATGTTCTTACCTCAGTACCCAAACCCAGAAGGGGAGGAGACCGTGATAGGATGCTAAGGTAAGTAGAATCCAAGATGATCTTAGAACTGGATTCTAAGGTACCAAATGGACTGAACACCACGGAAGACCTGTATCACTTTCTGTAAATAAAAACAACCAACAGGCTCCGTGGTCAGATATGAGTACTAGAACTGTGTTAGCAACATAAAGATTGTGAGTTGTGCTCCAACCCAGCAATATTTAATGATTCATTATTATGACTATGTCTCAGTCCGACACCCAGAACAGATTTGTTTACATTCTCTTTTTTTCTCTTTTCTTTTAACTGTTTATAACAGGGATGAATCATGGTTCCCCCTGTGAAAATTCAGTCACTTTATAAATAATTTCTTTTGTGTAGGTCACATCAATCACCAGAATAGGGGTTGCCATCTATTCTAGATGTCCCGAGTGTTCGGGTAGTTGGCTCAAGGAAACTATAGGATTCGAAATTGCATCTTAATATTTTGCGTAACATTGCACATTTTGCGTTATGTTGCACATTTGAGTGTCAAGTTTACAACATCACTATTGCACTTTAAATAATGTATTGAAATGATGAAATGATATAATACATTTTTATCCAACAAAACAGTTTTTAAGTATGTACAGTCTTACTTTTAAACTATGACTGGATGTGTATGGAGATGGATATTTGCATATTTTATTGAAGTTTGTTTTATGTCTATTTATATTGTAAATATGATAAAATAGTTTTTGATATTGCAATATATTTATTGGCACTTTTTTGCACATGCTAAATAGCGCAAGCGCCACGCACTTTATTGCCGTTTCTGTGAATTGATATGTACAACTCAAGCATGTATGCTGATATTAAATGAATGGATGATATCCATAAAACAACAACATACTATTCCAACTTCGCACAAAATATGCCACTCGGAAATTATGTTAAATCTATGGTGTATTGAAAAGTGACCCACTAGTATTTTCTTTATGTTTATTATTTGTGCATCACATGGTGTATACGAATGTGGTTAAAAAGAGGGCATGATGGGAAATATTTTTTATGTGAGCAAGGGCAACCGCCCGAAACGCGTCGTCTGCTAACGCTGCTGTGACCTTTATGGAATAAAGTACCTTTTGCCAGCACCTTTGGGATTTGTTGGTCTCTTCCTTGTGGAAATCTCCGAAACGACTGGTGATTTAAGAGTGACCTGTGTTGTTGATATATATATATAGCTAACTGAAGTAATCGAGGTTATACACTTGATGCAAAGACCCGTGCTTCAAAAGTAGCTAAATCAAATAAGTATTATATGCCCCAAGATGTCGAGCGACATTGTCAAAGAGAGGGAACTTGCTGCAACAGGGATGTTTAATGATTCCCCTCAAGTGAGCTCAACACCTAAGCCACACAATGTTACACAAGTACCAAACCCAGACTCAGTGGCATTTAAAATGAAAGTACTTGAAAAGAAAATGAGAATGGAAATGTCTAAGTGGTGGGAATCAAGATCCCTACAGAGTTACATCGAAGTAGGAAGAATCCCAAGAGGGCTTCCAATATTAACGGCCCCCACTTACGAAGAACCACACCCTGAATTAATGCGCGAATGGGCTGAAGTCAATTTAGATTCATCACGTAGACTTACCCTACTGCTGATTAAATATGCGGACATCGACATAGCACGTTTATTAACAGAAATAGACGCTCTAAATGAGGAACTGGCAGTCATGGGCCAAGATGAGGAAATAGCCAAAATGCGCAAGGAGATGACTGCCCGCCTGAAAAAGGAAGAGGAAAAAATTAAAGACAGAAAAACACACAAGTTTCAACGCGACACAGTTGACTACGAGATAGGACAAATTTTTACATTTGCTCGCAAGTATGATGTGGCACGTAAAACACACCAGAAGCAAGGCCAAGGAGTGACCAACAAATCTGCCAATCGTCAAAGGAGAACAGAGGAAGAAACGGCAACGACATCCAGTGACCAATTCACATCCAACAGTGAGGATGACTCTGAACTTAGGAGCAATCCTGGTGGGGCCTCAGGAACCAGACCCTCTCCGGGGGAAGAGATTAAGTATGGGCGGAAAATCCGTTCCGCTCGCGGATTTTGTGGATTTTCGGTAAATTCGCAATCCGCGAGATTTGCGAATTTCCCGCGAAATCCGCAAATCCGCGAGCAGCGGATTTTATGGCTTGCTCGCACTGTTCGCGTGAGTTCGCGGCTTCCCAGTTCAACTTCGCGCCCCGCGAATAAGCGCTAAATTGCAGAAATACGATCTTAGCAAAACTGAAACTACTTACCAGGTTCAAAAGTTCAAGCTCATCATTAGTAGCCATTTCCTGTAGTGCTTCCCGAGGGGCCCCTCCAGAGTTCAGTTGCCTACTTGCAACTAATATGTGACCCTGCTCTGACCCTCAGAATAGTTACACATATGCCGCAAAGGTCCTGAATTACAGCTAAGGGAGACAAGCAGGAGCCAGGCTGGAAGTTCAAATCCAACAGTGACACATTAATCAGCCCCTAATTCATTATTGTCAGTTGGGGCAGGGCAGGTGTTGTAACTAATTTTGCAACAATGAAAGCACTTAGCAAGTGCAAAAGATCACTAATCAGGAAGCACTAAGGAAGCAGGTGCCAGCTAAAAAAAATTCTGTGACACATTAATCAGCCCCAAATTAATTCAGTTCACTTGAGGCAGGGAAGGTGTGCTTTGCTTTGCCGCAATAATGTACACTGGACAACCAGAGGGTGCTGTGATGAAACAGAGGGTGGCATGGGTGGGCCAGAGGGTGGCATGAGTAGTCAGAGAGTGGCAATGGTGACAGAGGGTGGCAGTGATGAAGAAGAATGTCCCAAACAGGCTGGACACGTAGAAACAACAAATTCGCAAAACTTGCGACCCGACAGGTAAGTTCGCGTTTGCGAAATTGTACAAAACCCTCGCGAACTGGCAGAAACCCGCGCGAACACAAAAAAAAATCCGCAAATTCGCGAGAAATCGCGGATTTTTGCGGATTGCGAGTTCGCAAATCCGCAAAATTCGCGAACGCGAGATTCGCAAAATTCACCCATGCTTAGAAGAGATGAAAATTTTATCCGCCCAGAGATTGGCAACTTTGAGGCCAGCAACCCGCTCACAAACCCAAGGAAGCGGGCCAACTTCAAGCGTAAGCAGAGAAGACTTGCAGCAAAACGCAAAACAAAATCCACCAAGACGAAGACGCAACTACTGGAGAAAGAAATAACTCAAACAGTGGTAAATTTGTCCAAAATCAAACTAACGGACAAAGAAAACAATACATTAAGTCTTGGCCTATCTTATTGTCCACCAAATAACTTTGATTATCCAAATATCCGGATGGATATTTACAAGGGAGTAAGAAAACTCAAATTGAAAAAAATGTACGCAATGAAACAGAAACAAACTACACGCAGTGATGTGGAAAATCCTCAAAGTGATGATACTATATTGGGAACAAATACAGAGGCAGAATTAGAGGAGTTGTGGAATCAGCAAGACAATCCATCTATAAGTACAAATGCATCAGTACGCAACATCTCAAGCAAAGGGGCAGGGTTAACGCATTTTAAACCCAAATCTAAATATTATCCGATAATGTTACATGATGCCATAGACACCTTTCTTGAGGTCGTGACCAAAGAAATCAAAAAATTGAACAAAAAAAAGGTACAAGCATACAAAAACACCGCAACCAACACCATCAGTATTTCCAGCTAATGAAAAAATTAAAAAACAACAAAGAAGTTGTGATACGCAATAGCAACAAAGGAGGAAACATTGTCTTGTGGGCACATGATGACTATATGAAGGAGGCCATGAGCCAACTGAACATTAGACAATGTTATATACGAACTGATGCTTCCAAATTGAAGTAAATGAATCGAACTTACTATAAAAAACTTTCAAGTTGGCGGAATAAACAACCTATTAGTGAGACAGAGTACAAATATTTAAAAAATGACACACCAACTGTACCAACGATATATTTCATACCTAAAATACACAAGGACAATAAAGTACTGCCTGGACGACCAATTATCAGTGCGAGGAACAGTATTTTAGAGAAAACATCAGTATATGTTGACTATTTCCTTCAAGACTATGTAAAATCCCTACCATCGTATGCAAGGGACACGAGCGACTTCATCAATAAAGTAAAAAACTTTGAATGGAACCCTGAGTATGTAATGATGGCACTTGATGTGTCTTCATTATACACAAGTATAATACACAAGGACAGTATTCAAGCTGTGGAATACTTTTTGGCAAATAGAGAACCCATCTACAACCAGCACAATGATATGCTGTTAGCAATGGTAGAATTTTGTTTAAACAATAACTTTTTCATGATCAATCATTTACTATATTGTCAGGTTCAAGGAGTGGCAATGGGGGCCAGCTTCTCACAGAGTTATGCTTGCCTCCATATGGGCAAATGGGAGAAGCTGGTCCTCATGGGAACATATGGCAACACAGTATCAACTAAAATTAAGTTGTGGCTCAGGTTTATTGACGACCTGTTTGTGGTGTGGCATGGAACTAAGGATGAATCAGAGTCATTTGTGGTTAAAATCAACAACAATGATTTGAATATAAGATTTACTGCTGAAATTAGTAATACCAGTGTCAATTTCCTAGACACCAGGGTTTACATCCATAACAACAACCTTGAAACAACTTTATTTCACAAGAAAACGGCAGGAAATTCGGTATTGCATGCCACCAGTTCTTACCCCCACCATTTAGTCAATAGCATTCCCTATGGAGAAATGTTAAGAATCAAGAGGGTGTGTAGCACAAAGGAGGAATTGGTCAAAGTCCAACTATTGAGTAAAGGTAGATTCATGAATAGAGGTTATTCTGAAAAAGTTATATATCAAACCATTGCCAAAACAGATACATTAGCCAGAGAGAATTTACTGGTTAGTAAAAAACAGTCTACAACCAAACTACTGTAGAGGAGAACAACTTTAGACTCTTAATAGGATACAGCAAACAACATCAGGCAATCCCAAAAATTATTCAGGGAGAATGGTCCATAGTACTCAGCGACCCCGTATTAGGACCCCTGCTATCGCAGAGGGTGTCCATTACATACAGTAGAGCTCCCTCAATGAGAGACTGCCTGGTCATACCAGACCCCGAAATAATAAGTAAACCAATCTGGTATCAAAATTTGAAGGGTTTTAAAAAATGTGCAACATGCAAAGCATGTACACACGGGATTAACACCAAAACATACACAAGTCCTTTTAAATCTAAACCCTATTCTATCAATAAGATGTTAAACTATGAGAGTGAATATACAGTTTATGTACTAACATGCCCATGTGGTTTGAACTACGTAGGTAGTACGAAATTACAGGCGCATGTTAGAATTCTCCAACATCTCCGCGCCATAACTAATATGGATAATACCTATCCGGTGGCTCGCCACTTTAAAACATTTCACGGATCAAACAACAAAGGTTTGTCCTATTATTTAATAGACGCAGTCCCTCCCAATAGGAGGGGTGGAGATCATGAAAATAAACTAAGAAAGTTGGAAACAAGATACATCTTATTATTAGATTCAAAACATCCTAATGGATTGAATCTAACGGAGGATTTATATACTTGCTTGGAATAATTAAGTTATTCAAAATCCTGTAAAACTCCTTCAAGTAATTGATAAAATGGCAGTATCCTACATGAACTATTCCCACAATCAGTAAGAGTCAAGTTGAATATAATGTACACATAGATGAAATTTTTGACCTATTTAATTACTTACCCTATATATATTTATAAAAGAAGAACATGATGATTGTATGAAAAGGTGTTTTTTTTATAAATGTAAATATTTTAGGATGTTTTTAGATATTTTTGAAGAAAAATATTTTTATAAGAACAATTTGTACATAGATCAATTTGAAGAGAATGTTGATTATAATGTGATGAATGGTTGAGAACGATTAGAGAAAAACTATCAATAACTGTTTAAACATGGGTAAAACAAATAGATACCTAAATAGAGAAGAACAAAGAGGATAATCATGATGTAATTACAAAAAGCTGATGAAATGAATATGCTTTAAAAAAAATATATAACTTAGTACATTGGGTTAAGAATAAAAAAACGTCAAAGTGATTGGTTTTTCGAATGAGGTACTGTGATTTAAATTGTGACAAATAGATAACATTGTGGAACATAAGGTATTGAATGAAGATGAAAAGTTAAAATCATACACGTTTTTAATTCACTTGCACTTTATATGCACAAGGTATATGAATTCGTAATAGGCAATGACATCGCGCTCTTTCAAAAATACAGAAAAACTGAAATTTTGTTTATGCCATTGTATTTTACAATTAACTTTGAGGAATGACAAATGCAGTCAATATCCATTAACCAAGTTGGGCTAATGCACCAATGTATTGTACATGTATTTCAATATGGTGTTTTAAATTTACTCAAACAAAATGTATTGCAGTTTAAACTGTCGAGAAAATGTTGCAAACCGATGCCAAGCGGAAAGTATATCTTTCATGTCTATCACGAATTCACTCACGTGTTTTCACAATACTCATGCACTGTCACTTTAAAAGAGCCTTCGAGTGTAACACAAACTGTCGAGTGATCAAGCGGCGTTCGCGCTGCGAAACGCGTCTCAGACAACTTGGGCGAATAAAATATAATTGAGCACGAGAATTGGGTCCGTGTCCTGTTCTGCTGACTACCGTGTTTTCAAGACGCTGCGGCCGCGCAGGATTTATTCATATATATATATATATATATAGGTAGTTATAGTTAGGATTACTTTGTTTACGGAATTTGCAACATTCTATTGGGAATAACTTTGGCACAAGTTGAGGAATCTGCATGAAAATTTCCTCAAATTTGCCTCGCAGCGCTCCGCTCCTTCCCTTAAAGTTTGGGGGGGATTCGTCAAGCGGGGGCCGAGATAAAAGGGGGGTCCAAGAATGTGTTTTACCCTTGTTAATTTCCATAGGGCGGTCAAACTCACTTTTAGCCCGAACCGCTGAATGGATTTCCACCAAACTTGGCAAAATTGTAGGGACTGGAAGCCCGATGTGCCTTTGCTATGTCTCAAGATATGTGCTCCAGTGGATTTTGAGTAATTTAGGTTCAAAAAAGATATACATATCTATAAGAGTGCCCCGGTACACGCACCGGGGCGCGAACCAGCGCGCTACGCGAGTTCGCACGCAGAAAGCTGATTGGCTCTCGGGTGTCTGTCAACATTCCACACAGTCCGGAGCGGCCCCCATCTTGTGTTTCCGTAGGATCGAGACACAAAAGGTGGCAAAAACAAAGGGGGAAATGACCAAAAGGGGGCAGAGTAGACCCCTCCTGATCCCCTAGGTTTGATGTGGGGCCATAAAAGGGCCGATTTTGCGCGGGGGGAGCGCCCGGTACGGACACCGGGGAGCGTACCGGGGAGCGTACCATAGGGAAAAAAGAAAGACAGAGTTTTAAAAAAAACTGTTTTTTTCTTCTTTTTGTTGTTTTATATTTTTTATTGTTTTTTGAACATTTTGTACTTTTTTTGGCTTTTATGAACAATTTTATATTTTTTTGTTATTTTTATGGGAAGAAACAAAAAACAGGGATATTGTAAAAGGCTCAACTGGAGCAAAAAAAAATCAGGAAAAATTTAAGGTTTTTTAGGGCAATTGTGGTTGTCACCAGCACGGTTAATGAGCTTTATGCTTTGCTCATCCTAGGTGATGGTTTTACTACAAAAAATACAACTGATTTTGTATTCCCCAAACTGGGGTTGTATGTTTGGGACCATCTCCCTTGCCTCTGGTCCCGATGGGGTGGGTTGCTTTCTTTTGGAGGTGCTGGGTGAAGATTGGGGAGGGTTTCTAGCCAGTTCTTGGACCTCTGCCGCAGCATAGCTGTTAGGATGCCTGAGCTGCATGTGGCGAATCATGGTGTTATTGCCAAATGAGTATTTCTTGTTAGGGTTCCCCCTTGAAAGTTCAATGCCACAGATTAGGCAAGTAACCCTTGGCGCATTCACTTTTTTGAGGTCCTTTGGGATGGAAAAAAGTCCCATATAATGTGCTACTTTGGCCTATATGGGGTAATATCTTCTGGCAGGAACGCCCTCCTCCCCTCTTCCTCCTCCTCCTCCTCTTCTTCATCTACACCACTGTGGTGTTGTGGTGGTCCTCTTGGTGGTGGTGGCTGAGATGTTCCTGCTGCTGCTGCTACTGAAGCCATTTTTCAGTCCAAAAAGGTACAGAGAGGTCTTTCAACAGGTCTTCTTCACTCAAAGTACAAATTGAGAATGAGGAAAAAGGTGGGGGCTTTCATCATTAGGAAATAAAACTGTCCTGAACCAATGAAAAGTGTTATTTTCAGGTCACATGACCAGGGCTTTCATCATTTGGAAACCAAAACTGTACTGAACCAATAAAAAGTGTTATTTTTAGGTCACATGACCTGACGTGCTTAAGCTACGCGCCCCGGGGCGCGCCCAGGGGCGCGTCGCGTAAGCACGTCGGATGCTTACATTGCGCGATCGTGTGCGCTCGAGTGCTTCCGGGTGCGTTTACGCCGTGCGTATCACGCGGATGCGGCTACGCGATACGTCACAATGATGTTTTCATTCGTGGCAATGGCGATAACGGGATGCTCACCGGTACGCGCCCTGGGGCGCGCTGCAACACTGCGCTTCCCGGTGCGCTCACCGGGACGCGCACCGGGAGCTCTCCAGGGCAAAAAAATTTAAACATTTAAAAAAACATGAACAATATACATAAAAAATAGTATTACATAAATATACAATATAGGATTCATTATAAAAAATATTACATTTCATAGCTATAGAAATTTGCTATTAAAAAACCTTTGAAATTCACTGAAAAAACCATAGGTTTCACACCAGGTATAGTTAGGAATTAGCATTTAAAAAACCTATGAAATTCACTGAAAAAACCATAGGTTTCACACCAGTTATAGTTAGGAATTAGCATTTAAAAAACCTATTAAATTAACTGAAAAAACCATAGGTTTCACACCAGTTATAGTTAGCTGGAAATTTTACTGACATAAAACCATTGAAATTCCCACATTATAGTTAGTTGGACTCACTATAACTTACGCGCCTGCAATGCACTACTGATGACAATACATATTACATCACTCATGACATGGTCAGTGACATCACTCATGACATCACTGATGACACCATCCTTGTGACAGACTGACAGACCTCCTTTCAGTGTAATGTAACCCTTGAAACACATATTCAAAAATAGAAACTAACATTTTCAAAAAAATGGAGATTCCCATACCAGTTACCATAACCAATTCAGTAATTCCACCATCTATATACACATCCTCTCATTCAGCAACAGTTCTATATAGTCACTCATACATATACTCATCATATGTAGTGATACACATATACATCCTGTTACACACCGACAGTCATCCAAAAGTTACTCACACATGCAAATAAACTATTGAACATCCATTTATTTGCATATACAGCTATACACACACTAGCACATTACTTCTAAGGAAACTTACACAGACTTACTCTCTTAAACAATCACTTATAGAAACACATACTTATTTAAACGGGAACTCTTTCAATCTCTCACTCTCACATATACTCACTTATATACATCAATACTCACGTATACTAGATTAAAACATATGTAGTTACTCGTAAAGACACTAGTGAGGCAGGCATTCACTCACTAACACACACATATACACACTCATCCACCCATACAGTCCTGCACATACGCTGTCTTCAAAACACATACAAACAGTGAGTGAGTCACCAACCAATGCAGCCACTTATACACAAAGTGAAACACTGATACATATATTTAAATATTTAAAAATTACTCGCTAATATATGTATTCACTAAGATACACTTAATAAGCCAGTTAACCAATCATTTTTTTAAAAAAAACATCCATTTAGACACTTATTTAAAAATGTATGCTACCATTGTCCTTTACAAATACATATATAAAACATATTTATTTTTCAGAAAGACACACATTCACTGGATGGTGTCATCAGTGATGTCATGAGTGATGTCACTGACCATGTCATGAGTGATATAATATGTGACGTCATCAGCAGTGCATTGCAGGCGCACAAGTTATAGTGAGTCCAACTAACTATAACATGGGAATTTCAATGGTTTTATGTCAGTACAATTTCCAGCTAGCTATAACTGGTGTGAAACCTATGGTTTTTTCAGTGAATTTAATAGGTTTTTTAAATGCTAATTCCTAACTATAACTGGTGTGAAACCTACGGTTTTTTCAGTGAATAATCGCCAGTAGGTAGTTAATCTCAAAATTCTATTTGGAATAACTTTGGCGCCGGTTGACGAATCTGCCTGAAAATTTCCGCAAAATGGTCTCGCGGCGCCCCAGTCCTTCCCTGAAAGTTTGGGGGGGATTTGTCAAGCGGGGGCTGAGATAAAAGGGGGGTCCCAAAACGCGTTTTCCCCATGTTAATTTCCATAGGGCGGTCGACCTCACTTTTAGCCCGAACAGCTGAATGGATTTCCACCAAACTTGGCAAAATTGTAGGAACTGGTAGCCTTTGCTATGTCTCAAGATATGTGCTCCAGTGGATTTTGAGTAATTTAGGTTCAAAAAAATATATATATCTATAGCAGCGCCCGGGCGCGTACCGGGCGCACCACGCGACTTGCGCACGGAAAGCTGATTGGCTGTCGGGTGTCTGTAAACATTCTAAACAGTCCGGAGCGGCCGCTATCTGGTGTCTCGGTAGGATCGAGACACAAGAGGTGGCCAAAACAAAGGGGGAATTGACCATAAGGGGGCTGAGTAGACCCTCCCTGACCCCCTAGGTTTGATGTGAGGGCTTTAAAAGGGCCCCGCGGGCACAAAAAAAAGGAATTTTTTAATCGTTTTTTGTGGGGGGAGCGCCCGGTACGCGCACCGGGGAGCGTACTATGGGGAAAAAAGAATGACAGACTTTTCAAAAATTGTATGTTTATTAATTGTTCTTTTTGTTGTTTTTTTATTATTTATTTAAGTACCCACATGTAGGTACCAATGCAGAGTCTAAAATTTAATATACACCGTCTCCTTTGTAGATATCTTGCATGTTGTTACAGAAGTTATTGTGGTATATGGAATTCATACCATAGTCTGTCAGGAAAGCAGAAACAATATGGAGGCAGGAGATGATAAAGAGATGTTAAATACACATTGGAGATAATATAGTGGGAGAAAGGAAGTAACTATGAGCAAACTTACTATGTAACACAAAAAAGTTGCACAGTATATTTTAAGTCTCACTTTATATTATATCTATTTTGGTACTATTTCATAATTTACATATAAAAAAGAATAATGTCTCAAACAATTTTTAATTTTTAAATAAAAATTTATTGATGTGATTTTTCAACAATAATTCATCAGGTTTGTCCTCCTTTTCATTCCATGATTCAATTTCTTCTACACAATTAATTAAGTCTTGGTCCAGAGAGTGATCCATAAAGTCTATTTCATCTTTGTCTTCCTTAGGATTGTTTTCCATATTATTTTCAAATGAAATATTAATTTCATTTTGTTGTCCTTCCATTTTCTTGCTGTAAATTGCCTAAAAAATAAATATATCAGTAGAGATAGGGCACTGTTGGGTTTAAGTTCAGACAGGTACTTGTGAGTTTTAAACAGTGAAGTTAACTTTGGGCAGTGTATGGTTTCAGGCAGGAAGTAGAACTATTAAAAAGTGCCTGTGATGAAGACTAAGTAAATTCATAATTATACCAGAGAAGCCTAACTGAATCCATAATTATAATAGACAAGCCTATCTCAATGTCTAACTCTTACAGAGGGACAGTATATAACTATCTGAAAACGTTTTCCCAAATTAACTTAAAGTGCATAACATAGTTCTCCTTTCAAATTAACAACTTACCTTCTTCAAAGTAGTTGAAGTTTTCTGTCAAATTTTTTTCCAAATATACCTTAGGTAGTGTTAGTCAAAATGGCTGTGTTTCCCTCTCATTTTTCATATATATTCATGTACTTAACCAATCAAATGCCAGCACATAAAAGTACAAATTGTAAGAAACATTTTAATTGGTTGAAAATTCAAACAGTTTCATATGGCCGAGATACCCGCCACCCCCTCTCAACACAATCCCCAAAGGAGGGAAACCGGAAACAGTTCTTGAGTTTTTGGAAGTGGGATGGAGTGACCATCCAGGCCGTATTTATTAAAACAAAAATTAAAACATTAAACGTTTCATGTTATGTACAATTTCATTACCATATTGCGATGTTTGGCTAACCTTAACAGATTCTCTAATACAGAGGTTCTCCTAGCCGAACTAGCATCCTACAAAACATTTCTTGACATATTGAAATTGTACAACCTAACGTTTAAGGGCCAACGGCAAGGTCATAACCGGTGTCAAGATCCCTAACCAGACTTACCCCTCCCACTTGGGCTGGGCGACAGCACGGAGGCGTACCTCAAGTGCAACTATTACCAATTTCCCTTGATTTGACGGGGGCACCTAAAGACTCGACGCCAGTTAAAGGTCGTTCGAATACTCGTGTGAGGTATCTAGAAGGTACCGTAGACCTTATCCCAACCCCACACAACTTACCGCATCTGCCGTCGCAGATGTCACTGGCCCCGGGAAATTCCCCAGGAGGGGGCTGTAACCCCTCCTACAAAGGAAGGGGCCTTGACCGCCTTTCCTTTACTTCCGGCGACCCATCCTTAGAAGGGACCGCCTCCCCATTGAGGGGCCAATGGCCACCTCTCCCGAGCGCTCCCATCCGTGTTGGGTGACGCCCACTCATAGGGATCTACTAATTTAGTGCTCACCGATCATGACCTTACCGCCTACCAAATAAATACGACAGTGCTAACTAAAACCCAGAATACATTGGCCACCATGACCGAAAGGGCATGCATAAAATTCAACACTAAATCTGAATCTCTTTAATGGTAAAAACGTACTCAAACAGACCATTCTTTATTAATTCAATATCAACATGATACTCCAACCTGGAAACGAGAACACAAGCAAAATTAATCCACTTTATTACAAACAACTGGCTGTCTTCAGGGGCTGGTGGGTGGGTCAAAATTGGCTCTTCGTTCTGTCCCGAGCTCACGTGCAGCGAGGAGGTGCAGCTTCAGAGCACAAGAACAAGAGGATGTCTTCTGGTCCTGCGTCCCTTTTTATCCGTCTTCAGGGCGGGCGTATACCCGCCCCTGCCTGCCCCGAGGGCGTGGCTGGCTGCGTCAGTGTCTAGGCCAGCCCACTCTAGGGCGGGAACAGGCGCGCCCCGGCTACGCCGCTTCGGGCATACCAGCCGAGACGCGCCTCCCGCCCAAAAATGGCTTCCCGGGGGGATCGAGTCACTCAGCCATACGTTCGGGGGGACCAAGTTGGTCGCCCCTTTCCATATGGCCGAGATACCCGCCACCCCCTCTCAACACAATCCCCAAAGGAGGGAAACCGGAAACAGTTCTTGAGTTTTTGGAAGTGGGATGGAGTGACCATCCCGGCCGTATTTATTAAAACAAAAATTAAAACATTAAACGTTTCATGTTATGTACAATTTCATTACCATATTGCGATGTTTGGCTAACCTTAACAGATTCTCTAATACAGAGGTTCTCCTAGCCGAACTAGCATCCTACAAAACATTTCTTGACATATTGAAATTGTACAACCTAACGTTTAAGGGCCAACGGCAAGGTCATAACCGGTGTCAAGATCCCTAACCAGACTTACCCCTCCCACTTGGGCTGGGCGACAGCACGGAGGCGTACCTCAAGTGCAACTATTACCAATTTCCCTTGACTTGACGGGGGCACCTAAAGACTCGACGCCAGTTAAAGGTCGTTCGAATACTCGTGTGAGGTATCTAGAAGGTACCGTAGACCTTATCCCAACCCCACACAACTTACCGCATCTGCCGTCGCAGATGTCACTGGCCCCGGGAAATTCCCCAGGAGGGGGCTGTAACCCCTCCTACAAAGGAAGGGGCCTTGACCGCCTTTCCTTTACTTCCGGCGACCCATCCTTAGAAGGGACCGCCTCCCCATTGAGGGGCCAATGGCCACCTCTCCCGAGCGCTCCCATCCGTGTTGGGTGACGCCCACTCATAGGGATCTACTAATTTAGTGCTCACCGATCATGACCTTACCGCCACAGGCCCGGATAGTTGACCGGCTATCCGGGCCCCCCACAAAACTCCTAGCTAAAGGTCATGTTTCAACGTTTTTAACCATGCTAAGAAGTCTCCTACGAGTAACTCATTTCCCACCCGAGACAAATGCACACCATCCCCCAGATACATACTGTCATCATTAATACAACCGTGCGAGATAGAATGCAATGTCCTGGAACGAAACAACCTACTCACTTTGTTATTAAGTTTTCTAACAGAATGGTTCAAAGCAGGAATCGAAACAGCCCCCCGCCACACTTTTCGTGGGATCATATGAGACCACGCAATTATGCACCCCGGAACTTTCCTTGCCAACCAACTTACAGTGGAAAGCATTGCCTCCAGGAGAAGTCGTCTACCGGTGGTGACCAAATCATTGCCCCCTAAATGTACTATGACTATAGACGGCGGTGACCTCGTCCGCCCTAACAAACCCTCAAAGAATGCCTGAAACTGGTCAATACAGAGACCGCCCCTTCCGTAGAAGGACATTCTGTACCCGTATTCCCCAGCTACGTGAATCATGTCACCTGCTTCGAATACGTCTGCGGCACGCCTCACGTATGAGTGGCCCACGACCCACACCTCCTTTCTCACAGCCGGTGATGTCTGACCGCTGGCCTGGTGTTGGGTCGACTGCATAGTCCGCCCCGCCTCGAAGGCTTGCGTAACTGAAAACCAAACAAAAGACAAGAAGCGTGAGTACATTATTACAGCTTCACAACATGTGCAACCGCACATACCTCTTATAACAATTGGAGGACCAACGCCCCACTCGTTTTACTTGTTCCACATTAAGACCCCTGGCTGTAGCTTCAGTGGCAGCCCCTATCCGAAAGGAATGGGTCCCAAACTCACCCGGGTCCAAGCCCGCTGCGGTAATCGACATCGCGAGCACCCGCTGAAACTGAAACTTCGTCAGTGGGGTGGCGTCCGCGTGTCTCAACAATGTCCCTCCCCATGATGCCACCCTTCGTGCTAGGTAATCTTCTAAACACTTCACCGGGCACATGGAGGACCCTGGAATCCTGCGAATGACTATGCAGTCTCCTACCCCACCTTGATCGGTTTTTGACTTGACAAAGGATACAGTCATCGTCTCACCCTTGATCTGAACGTGTTCCCGGCACAAACCCCCCACCACATCCTGTTTGTTCCTTGCCACCAGCTCACTTATCCTCATCGCCCCGTGAAATGCAAGCGTGAAAGCAGCTCGGAACAAACAGGCCTCGAACTGAGACGAGCATGTGGCGTGGAGTGTGGCCAGCAACTGGGCCAACCTATCCAGACCTATCGGGCGCCTCTCATCTACTCTGCGACCCTCAAGGCGTTGCCACCCACGTAGCGCTTTCTGTACCACGAAAGACGCTGTCGGGTCCTGGATATTATGGGCCCTGGCAACGAAGGAAATGGCAGCACGATGCCTCTGGGCTGTAGCCACCGACTTCCCAGCCCTACGCAAGGACATCAGAAAATCTACCACCCAATCCTCATGCCCCCAAAGCCCCCCTCTCTCAGTCCCCAAAAAGGCTAAATAGGCCCGAAACGCCCCTTCGTATGCCTTCCTCGTTCTTGGTGCTAGACTCTCTCCCACGAGGTAACGAAGTTCGGGGCACCGAGAGACCAGAGAGCTTCGGGAAAGGGTGCCGGCTCTGGGTCCGCCGAGGGAAGGAAACCCGAGAAAGCCTGTATTTGAAAACGAGACAGTGCATCAGCCGCCTGATTCATCACCCCTGGGACATGTTTCGCTCCGAATACCACGTTCAGTTGCATACATAGTAAGACAATTTCTTTAAGCAGCCTTAAAATCATTTTACAACGTGCTGCCTGACTATTGATGCATTCTACAACGGTCATATTGTCAGACCAAAACATGACAGAGTGATTTTTGAATCCATCGGGCCAGGTTCTGAGGGCCACCAAAATGGGAAACAGTTCAAGGAAAGCAATATTACTCGTCAGCCCCTCTTCATGCCACCATGTTGGCCACCTTTGTGCCGACCATTTTGTGCCGAAGATGGCGCCAAAGCCCATGCTCCCAGCTGAATCCGTCCATAGACCAAGCTCTTCAGAGGACAAGGCTGGTTTGTTCCAGACGACTCGACCATTGAAACCCGCCAAAAATGCTAACCAAATACGCATATCTTGGCGGACCTCAGCCGATAGTCTTGTGCGATGATGACCCTCCTTTAGGCCGACCATCGCCTGGGCAATCGAACGGGAAAAGGGGCGGGCCATTGGGATCACCCTTAGGGCAAAATTCAACTTCCCCACCAATTGCTGCAATTGATGCAGCGTAACTTTAGATGCAGTAATACACATTTGCAGGGCTGCCCTGAATTTCGACACTTTGGCAGCTGGTAAACGAAAACAACCCTCACTAGAGTCCAACTCGATCCCGAGAAACTCGAGGCAAGTCGTGGGACCCACAGTTTTACCTGGTGCCAATGGCACGCCAAATTGATTCATTAAAACACAAAATTCAGTCAAGGCCCGGGCACATTCATCATCCCCAGCGGCCCCAAGGAACAGAAAGTCATCGAGGTAATGCATCACATTTCGAAAACCCGTTTTCTTCGTGTAAACCCATTGTAGAAAACTACTGAATTTCTCGAAATATGCACAAGATATAGAGCACCCCATCGGCATACACCTATCCATGTAATACGAACCTTGAAACATGAATCCCAAAAGACGTTGGTCTTCCGGGTATACCGGGAGCAAACGGAACGCTGACTCGATATCTGATTTCGCCATCAGCGTCCCGGGCCCCAGGCGATTCAAAATGGCTACGGCCTCATCGAATGATGCGTACCGCACCGAACATATCTCTGGATCAATTGCGTCGTTTACAGAAAGGCCATGAGGAGCTGATAAATTGTGAATCAATCGAAACTCACCTGGGTCCTTCTTGGGGACCACCCCTAAAGGAGAACAAACAAAATTCTGTACCGGGGGAACACTAAACGGGCCGGCAACCCGACCTCGGGTAACCTCTTTCCGGATCTTATCCTGTACTACAGTCGTATGCTGCAAGACGGAAAGCTGGTTTTTGCACGTCCCGACACCCTGAAAGTCCCCCACCGGGATGCGGAAACCGTATGAAAAACCGTTTCGTAGCACCCCAGCGGAAGTACGATCCGGGTATTCGCTGAGCCAGGGAATCATCGCCAGGGTATCAATCGGGGCTTTTAAAGGCGCCCCTCGGACTATATTAGACCTGTTTGGCGCCTCCTCCACCCCCATTTTCACCCGATTTGGCTCTGCACGAGGACTCAGGATGGGGTGCCCCACAACCACTACATTCGTGTTTGAATTTACAAGATCCCGGGGGCCTAGTACATTTACTTCTGTTGAAATTGAAACAGAAACCCCTCTTCCCTGTAATTCCGGCGGGTCTCGGATAATCGTCTGTACCCGTACCCGACCGAAAGGGCGTCCCCCCATTTTGGCGGGAGGACTCACCAACAGTACTCCCCACCAACGGCACTTTCAACATCCCCGACTCTTTCATTTTATTCCATGTCAAAGAATCGTAACAGTCCCAGGTTAAACTTTTGTTATGCTCCATCGCTTTCCTGAAAAGGTTGTCATAACAGAACCATTGGTTACCTTGGTGCGATGTCGAGTACCCCATAATTCGTGACTGATATACTGGAAATTCAGGGAGCAATTCAGGCCTACGTTCTCCCAAAATTGACGTAAAAACTCCCCAAGCATTACCCCAGTTGCCAATATTCTCATTCACTTTAAAGGCGGCCATTTTTGCGCGCCAAACACTCGGATGCATCAGATCCTTTTGACCCTTAACAGTTTCGACCTCATAATGATCAACGAGCAGGGAGAAAATGTTTACGTATTCCCCCGCCCGAATCTTTTCCTTTATTGCCAAAGGAACATGTTGCCCCAATTTTTCTCTACGAGAGGGTGTTGACTCATCCCTTGCGATCGGCAATGGCCGCTTACCTGCACCGGACGCTACTTCCGCCCCTCGTGGCTTGTCTATCACCGCATCCGGCGCGGGCACCTCGGCTGTATCACGTTTCTCGCGCAACTGTTTCATGAGTGCTTGCGCTTCGGCAGCCGTGGCGCCCCCGCTACTGTCCCCCAACCACGCTGCTAACTGTGCCGCCAACTCGGGAGGCATATCCTCAGCGGATGTCGGGGTGACTACGACCGGAATCGGATTCCCTTCCTGCGGTACCGGGGCCGGTACCGGGGCTGGCGGCTCGAGCGGGGAACAGGGAACCGGGACGTCTCCCCCGACCGGCCCCCTTCTCGGCCTCTTAGGCCTCCCTCCGGCCGGTGGACGCCCCGATCCCTCCTCACCGTCTCGCCCCGCCAACTGCTTCTTTATCTCGGACATTTCCTTCATGAGAACCCGAACCATCTGGTCAGTCGACATTCTCTTCGCGCCTTTCTTGGGCATTTTCCAAACGAAGTATCTAGAAGACAAAAGAAAGATTAAAACGCTCAAAATTGGCTCTTCGTTCTGTCCCGAGCTCACGTGCAGCGAGGAGGTGCAGCTTCAGAGCACAAGAACAAGAGGATGTCTTCTGGTCCTGCGTCCCTTTTTATCCGTCTTCAGGGCGGGCGTATACCCGCCCCTGCCTGCCCCGAGGGCGTGGCTGGCTGCGTCAGTGTCTAGGCCAGCCCACTCTAGGGCGGGAACAGGCGCGCCCCGGCTACGCCGCTTCGGGCATACCAGCCGAGACGCGCCTCCCGCCCAAAAATGGCTTCCCGGGGGGATCGAGGCACTCAGCCATACGTTCGGGGGGACCAAGTTGGTCGCCCCTTTCCATATGTGTTTTTGTCATGTAATTTACCTCAGGATATTTAGACAGGGCTACAGCCCAAATGGCTCAATGGAATACCACCACATTTGGGTAAATGGTAGGGACTGCTATGTAGTAGGGCATATTCTATATTTGGTGTAAGTGTCTCCACTGGTTTTTCTGTAAATTGCTTTCCCACCTTTTTTAAGGGAGCGCTTACCGGTGCGCGCCCCGGCAGCGTTACGGGAGTCCTCCATTTTGTGTTTCGGTAGAATTGAGACACAAGATGGAGGACAAGCAACATTGGGAATAGGTAGAAGGGGGCACGGTAGACACTTCCTGACCCTCTAGGTTTTCTGAGGGGGGTTTAGAAGGCCCATTTATGTCCCCCCCCCAAAAACATTTTTACATTTTTCGCGGGGGAAGTGCCCAATACGCGCACTGGGGAACGACCGGGGTGCGTACTTTTGTGAAAAATAGTGAAAAAAGTTTGAAAAAGAAAATCATTATGAGTGATCAGAGGTAGGGTAGCTCTGAAAAGAGCTTTTGGGTTCCGTGGCTGATTTAAGTACCTACAAGTAGGTTCCAATGCACAGTCTTAAAATCCGGAAGGAATATTCTATTCCTCTCATCTGAGAAGTTCACACCATCTCCTCTGTAGATGTCTTGCATGTTGTAACGCAAGTTGTTGTTGTATATTGAACCCATTCCATAGTCTCTCATGTAGCAGAAACAGATTTATTCACATGTTTCCGTGCTTTCTCAAATTGTGGACAAACTTGGTTGGACCAGTTCCATTTCTGTCTTTGGCATATATTGGAATATACCAAGGCAGTTTGTGGAAAAAGTGTCATCAATTGATCAAAGGTGTCCATTAAAAGCATTTCCAGACCATCCCCAGTCATAGTGCCCAAATCATTTCCACCACAGTGCACTATTAAGAGGTCAGGGTTTAGCAGATGCAAAAAGGTTTTCACCAATGGTATCAATTGGTGACATCTCAATCCTCTGCAGTTAGATGAAGTGTGGGAACGAAATGGCAGTTGGAACAGTATGAGTTTACAAAAAAAAATTGTGGAGTTTCCCTGCTGTTGAATCACAAGCAATGATTGGTGGATTCAGATAGTTGAAAACTGAAAGTTAGGGTGCATGGTTGTGTTGTGTGATAGAAGCAATTTGAATGGTTAAGAAAAAATCACTAAAAACAATCATGCCCTGGATAAGCTGGTGTATTGAGAGGTCAAACATCCTTGCTGACTTAATTTGCAACATTGTAGAATAAACTTTTGAACCTGAGAGTTCAGGTAGGAGGGAGTTGCTATGGTAACAGATAGAAAGGTCTGAGAGGGGGAAGGGTGTTGGTTCGAAAATAGTGAGGGAAGACTTTTGATTGGTTGAAATAAGGCATATGTGTGTAGAATTAGAGATTTTCTATGCCAGTCGTGGTTTCAGTGTATTGAGTGCACACCTTTTGCTCTGCTAAAGAAAAATTGGTGTGTGTGTCTGACACTGTTCTTAATCTCCCAAAGCATTTGTAAAGGTAAGTAATGATTCATTTAATTTAGATAGAGACGTGTTTGCTCTATGGAGAATATTTGGAAGCAGATAGTGAAGTTTCAGTAGTGAAATTGATTGCTTGTACATAGGACTAGTGCTGTGTTATTTAAAAACGATTTTGGGGTAAAAGAATGGCTTTTATATTTTTGAGAAGTAATTAATAGTGTTTGCCTCATTAAATAAATATATTTGAATCTTTTAGAATGATGTCACTTGCATTGCCTCAGATTTGGAAGCAGATTGAGATTCTTTTTTATTGGTCTGTGGCGTGTTTTTGGGAAATGCTTGCTATGAACATTTGCAAGATAGGGGATTTGTATTTTGTGAAACAGTGAGGTTTCAGTAGTGAAATTAAATGCTTGTACATAGGTCCTGTGTTGTGTTTCTAAAATGTTATTCAAAAAACGATTTTGGGGGCAAATCAATGGTATTTACATTTGGGCTTCATTTATGATTGATTTGTGCTGCCAGTGCATCACTTTAAACATGGGAAAAAAGTGACGCTCTGGTGGTGCAAGGCCTTCATATATAAGGCCCTGAGTTTCTTTGCTGTTGGTATGTGTCTTGCTTTTTGATAATGCTTGCTATAAACATTTGCAAGATAGAGGATTTGTACTTTGGGAAACAGTGAGGTTTCAAAAGTGAAATTGAGTGCTTGTACATAGGTTATTCGCTGTGTTTCTTAAATGTTATTCAAAAAACGATTTTGGGGGAAATCAATGGTATTTACATGTGGCTCTTATGATTGTCTTGTGGCACCAGTAAGTCACTTTTAACATGGGAAGAAAGTGATGCACTGGTGGCGCAAGGCCTTCATAAATAAGGCCCTGAGTTTTTTTGTTGTTGGTTTGTGTCTTGCTTTTTGATAATGCTTGATATCAACATTTGCAAGATAGAGGATTCGTATTTTGTGATATAGTGAGGGTTCAGTAGTGAAATTGAGTACTTGTACATAGGATCTTCGCTGTGTTTCTAAAATGTTATTCAAAAAACGATTTTGGGGGAAATCAATGGTATTTTCATTTGGCCCTTATTTATGATTGCCTTGTGCTGCTGGTGCATCACTTTAAACATGGGAAAAAAGTGACGATCTGGTGGCGCAAGGCCTTCATAAATAAGGCACTGAGTTTGTTTGCTGTTGGTTTGTTTTTTGCTTTTTGATAATGCTTGCTATAAACATTTGCAAGATAGCTGCTGTGAGAGGTCGCTCCCCTGGCTCCCTGCTTGTATTGGTATCGTTGTGCTGCGCTTGGAATTTGCATTTTAATCTAAACGTGATATTTGCACTGTGACTCTGTCAGTGGGCTGCGCTTGGGATCTGGCATTTTGACCTGTTGCGCGATAATTGCTCTGTGTCCGCTGAGACGCTTAGTATAGAAGTCTGCCTCATTCCTTCAGCTTACAAACAACTGCTGCGCATTCACTTTCATTGTGCATTCGCTCACTCATCTCTGGCGCTTTGCTGATAGTGCTTGACCATCCGCCGCCATTTCCTTGTTGTTGTTTTCTCAGCAAGCCCGTCCTTTAGAGCACGCCCCGCCTCCCAGCTGAGCCTCCCTCGCCCCTCCTCCTCCACCATCCATATATGAGAGATGCATGCTCGCGCAGCGTTAACGCGCAGCGGTCGCGCCCCATTCGCGCTGAAGGTGCGCCAAAGGTAAGCCCGTCTACGCCCGTCCGCGCCTGGACCGCGCCCAGCGCCAGACCCCCTGGTTCCCGCAATGCCCAGCCCTCTCGCATCACTTACGATGCCACCACCCTCCTAGCCCTTAACCCCGGCCGTTCCCCCAACTGCATCCAAGCCGCTCCTGGACATGCCCATGGACCCTTCTCATGCAACTCCTGCAAGTTCGACGGCACCAAAACCAACTCCTCATCCACCAACACCAATCAGAGACCTGACACCAACCACCTAAAATGCATCCTGCTCAACACCCGCTCGGTCCACATACACGCCATCGACCTCTGGAATCTACTAGACACCATCTCACCGGACGTCGCCTTCCTAACAGAAACATGGATGAATGCCTCTTCAGCCCCAGACATCACCATTGCCATCCCGGAAGGATACAAGATCATCCGTAAGGACCGCATCAAGCAAACAGGAGGAGGCATCGCTATCGTCCATAAGAACTCCATCCGCATCTCAACCAGCTCAGACGTCAACCTTGCCAGCGCCGAACACCTCCACTTCCAGATCCACACCGACCCCAAGACCACACTCAAAGGCACCCTCCTCTATCGGCCTCCAGGACCCCGTGCACAATTCAGTGACGACATCACTGACTTTATCACCCCACACGCCCTCCCTTCCGAGGACTACATTCTACTGGGAGACATCAATTTTCACCTGGAAAAGAACAACGACAGCAGCGCCACCACCCTTCTGGACAATCTTGCCAACCTCGGACTCAAACAAATTGTCACTACCCCCACCCACATTGCAGGTCACACACTCGACCCCATCTTCACCTCCAGCAAACATGTCTCATTCAGTCACACCACAGCTCTTCATTGGACGGACCACAGCTGCGTTCACTTTACCTACAAGAAGACCACAATCCACAACCATCCTCAACCCACCCTGCGAAGAAACTGGAACAAAATCACCATCGACCAGATCTCCTCATCGCTTCTTCTAAACCCCCCCGCCCACTCCTCAAACCCCGACCAAGCAGCCATCAACCTCACCCAATGGCTATCCAACAGCGCCGACATCCTAGCACCGTTGAAAAAACGTCAAAGCAAACTAGGCAGGAAAAACGCCTCCTGGTTCAACGATGATCTTAAGAAATCGAAGAAACTCTGTCGCTCCCTCGAGAAGGCCTGGAAAAAAGACCCAAACACCAGCAGCAGGGACGCCTTCAAAAACGCCACCCGCATACACCACCAACTAATCCGGTCTGCCAAGAAAGCCGCATTCAAAGACCGACTAGATAACAACGCCCACAACAGCAAGGAATTATTCAACATCATCAAAGATTTTACCAACCCATCAGCCAACTCCAACGACATCACCCCCTCCCAAGCCCTCTGTGACTCCCTAGCTTCCTTCTTCCACAACAAAATCGCAGACATCCACAACAGCTTCGACAACCGACCCGGAGACCAACCCACCCAACCTTCCGCAGTACCTTCACCCCCCTTGAACATCCTTAACGACTGGAACCCAATCTCCACTGAGGACACCATCCGCCTGATGAACTCCATCCACTCAGGATCCCCAACTGACCCATGCCCTCACCACATCTTCAACAAAGCAGACTCCATCATAGCACCACACCTCCGAGATGTCATCAACTGCTCCCTCAACTCCGCCACCTTCCCGGAAAGCTGGAAACACGCAGAACTCAGCGCCCTTCTGAAAAAACCCACAGCTGACCCCACCGAACTCAAAAACTACCGCCCCATCTCGCTTCTTCCATTCCCAGCCAAAGTCATCGAGAAAGCTGTCAACAACCAGCTCGCCACCTTCCTCGAAACCAACAAATCCCTCGACCCCTCACAGTCCGGCTTCCGAGCCAAACACAGCACTGAGACCGCACTTATCGCAGCAACAGACGACATTCGAACTCTACTGGACAATGGAGACACAGTCGCCCTCATCCTCCTCGACCTCTCCGCTGCCTTCGACACAGTCTGTCATAGCACCCTTCTACAGCGCCTCAGAAACGTCGGAATCCAAGGAAAAGCACTGGAATGGATCACCTCGTTCCTCACCCGAAGAACCCAGAGAGTCCGCCTCCCACCATTCAAGTCAGAGGCCTCTGAAGTCATCTGTGGCGTGCCACAAGGATCGTCACTCAGCCCCACCCTCTTCAACGTATACATGAGCGCCCTTGCGGCCATCGCTCGCCAACACAATCTCAACATCATCTCCTACGCTGACGACACTCAACTGATCCTCTCACTCACCAAAGACCCTAACACCGCCAAAACCAACTTACACGAAGGAATGAAAGAAGTAGCCGAGTGGATGAAGCACAGCCGTCTGAAACTGAACTCAGACAAAACAGAAGTCCTCATCTTAGGCACCTCCCCATCCGCCTGGGATGACTCCTGGTGGCCAGTATCCCTTGGAAAAGCACCCATCCCGACGGACCACGCACGGAACCTGGGCGTCATCCTGGACTCCTCACTCTCGATGACCAGACAAGTCAACACCGTTTCATCATCTTGCTTCAACATTCTTCGCATGCTCAAAAAAACATTTCGCTGGATCCCCACCGAAACTAGAAAAACGGTCACCCACGCACTGGTCACGAGCCGCCTGGACTACGGAAACACCCTATACGCCGGTACCACCGCAAAACTCCAGAAAAAACTCCAACGCATACAGAACGCTTCAGCCAGGCTCATACCAGACATCCCGCGTAAAGAACACATCTCTGGTCACCTGAAAAACCTCCACTGGCTCCCCGTAAATAAGAGGATTACTTTCCGCCTCCTAACCCACGCACACAAAGCACTTTACGAACTTGGACCCGAATGCCTCAACACACGACTGTCCTTCTACACCCCCTCCCGTCAACTACGATCCTCCAACCAAGCCCTTGCCACTGTACCTCGCATCAACAAAACCACCATGGGAGGTAGATCCTTCTCCTACCTCGCAGCTAAAACCTGGAACTCACTTCCCACTCACCTTCGCCTTACTCAGAACCACCTAGCATTCAGAAAGCAACTTAAAACTTGGATATTCGACAAGTAATTACCCACCCTTCCTCTAGCGCCTTGAGACCCTATGGGTATGTAGCGCGCTATATAAATCTCTTGACTTGACTTGACTATTTTGGGAAACAGTGAGGTTTCAAAAGTGATATTGAGTGGTTGTACATAGGTTCTGCGCAGTGTTTCTTAAATGTTATTCAAAAAACTATTTTGGGGGCAAATCAATGGTATTTACATTTGGCCCTTATTTATGATTGTCTTGTGGCGCCGGTATGTCACTTTTAACATGGGAAGAAAGTGACGCACTGGTGGCGCAAGGCCATCATAAATAAGGCCCTGAGTGTTTTTTGTTGTTGGTTTGTGTCTTGCTGTTTGATAATGCTTGATATCAACATTTGCAAGATAGAGGATTCGTATTTTGTGAAATAGTGAGGGTTCAGTAGTGAAATTGAGTGCTTGTACATAGGATCTTCACTGTGTTTCTAAAATGGTATTCAAAAAACGATTTTGGGGGCAAATCAATGGTATTTTCATTTGGCCCTTATTTATGATTGCCTTGTGCAGCCGGTGCATCACTTTAAACATGGGAAATAAGTGAGGCTTTGGTGGCGCAAGGCCTTCATAAATAAGGCCCTGAGTTTGTATGCTGTTGGTTTGTTTTTTGCTTTTTGATAATGCTTGCTATGAACATTTGCAAGATAGAATTTGCATTTTGGGAAACAGTGAGGTTTCAAAAGTGATATTGAGTGGTTGTACATAGGATCTGCGCTGTGTTTTTTAAATGTTATTCAAAAAACGATTTTGGGGGCAAATCAATGCTATTTACATTTGGCTCTTATTTATGATTGCCTTGTGGCACCGGTGCGTCTCTTTTAACATGGGACGCACTGGTGGTGCAAGGCCTTCATAAATAAGGCCCTGAGTTTTTTTGTTGTTGGTTTGTGTCTTGCTTTTTGATAATGTTTGATATCAACCTTTGCTAGATAGAGGATTCGTATTTTGTGAAATAGTGAGGGTTCAGTAGTGAAATTGAGTGCTTGTACATAGGATCTTCGCTGTGTTTCTAAAATGGTATTCAAAAAACGAATTTGGGGACAAATCAATGGTATTTTCATTTGGCCCTTATTTATGATTGCCTTGTGCTGACGGTGCATCTTTTTAAATATGGGAAATAATTGACGCTCTGGTGGCACAAGGCCTTCATAAATAAGGCCCTGAGTTTGTATGCTGTTGTTTTTTATTTTTGCTTTTTGATAATGCTTGCTATGAACATTTGCAAGATAGAGGATTTGTATTTTGAGAAACAGTGAGGTTTCAAAAGTGATATTGAGTGGTTGTACATAGGTTCTGCGCAGTGTTTCTTAAATGTTATTCAAAAAACGATTTTGGGGGCAAATCAATGGTATTTACATTTGGCCCTTATTTATGATTACTTTGTGGCACCAGTGCATCTCTTTTAACATGGGACGCACTGGTGGCGCAAGGCCTTCATAAATAAGGCCATGAGTTGCTGTGGTATAAACTTTAATATGTTGCAAATTAGTGTTTATATTGTTTGCTTTTTGTCATTACTTTGTTGTTTGCTAATAGTGGTCTTTAATGTGTTATTTTTTTTCAGAACCACAGATTGAAATCAATATTTTAAAAGCAAGCAAAAATGCCGTCAAGGCAAAGGAGCAGAAAAAATACCATATGTAAAAGAACAAAATCATCAAAGGAATTAAAGGAATCCTCTACAACAAGTACTTCAAAAAACACCAGAAAAGCTCCTGGTAAGACAATTAAGTCTTTTCTTCGCAATTTATCTAGATCAAAAAGAAATGTTAACGGTAATGTGAAGATTCAGAAGCAGAGAGCAAATCTAAAAAGGAAGGAGAGGCCCTCCAAAAATGTCTCTATTGGAGCAGGAGAGAAGAGTATGGATACCAATAGAAGGTTAAATCAATTTAGGGACATTCGTAGACGAATGTTTCACAAAAGGGTAGTTTTAAATTTGCTAAAAAATGAAAAGAAAGGTAAACAGAGAGCTGCTTTTTACAAGAAAAAGAAAAGTGTAGAGAAGTTTGTTGATCAGGCTTTTTGAAGTTAAGAAAAAATTATTTATTTTAGTAACAAAAGAATTAGGATACTTAGGGGTTGATTACGATCGCAGACGGACTTGCGTCCGTCCGCGACCCCAGAGCAGGAGGGAACCTCCGCATGGCATGCGGAGTTCCCTCCTGTGCAATTAGGATGTGACCGCCACCCTGGCGGTCACATCCTCTATTTTTAACATTGCGGCGGGTGCGGATTCAAGCTGCACCCGCGGCAATGTTAAAAATGCACGCATTGCATTTGCATGCAGAAAGAGGCAGGCACCGCGCGGTGCCTGCCGCTTTCTGCATGCAAATGCTGGGGGGTACCATAGGTACCCCCCATGTGCACCCCCAGCCCCCCTTCACCTAGGGTTCCCGCAACGGGCCCCCTCAGTGAAGTTCCGTATGCTTTTCCACGGCGGAAAACCCGCCGCGGAAAAGCATAATTTACTGGCCATCCTAATATGGTGACGGTGTCTGGAAGACACCGTCACCATATTGGAGCTTTTCCGCCGCGGTTGTAAGCCGACCGCAGCGGAAGAGCTGCGGACGGAAACCAGGACCCACCAGCCATCCTAATGTGGCGGTGGGTCTTTGGTCAGTCCGCTGCGGTTTTTCCGCATCCTCGGGGCCGGCGATGGCTTCCGCCGGCCCCGAGGAAGCGGAAAAACCGCAATCATAATCGGCCCCTTAATAAGGCAATTGATGTTTTCAAATCGAACAGTAGATGGAAAAGATTATTAATCGGACTCATTTTTGTGAAGTATTTTCCGGAGAATGAATGCATAGTTCAAGTTCTGAGCCATGTTTTAATGAGGAGAGTTACTTTCAGGAAAATGATTTGGTGCATGCAGTTGACACCAGTGGTCGAGCATATGAGGTGAAAGATGGTTGTGTGATGGAAAAAGAGAAACTTATGTCTAGAGATGCAGAAGAGGTGTTAAGTGATGAAGTTTTAGGGAGACGTACTAAGGGTCGAGTGTACACATGGAAGTGCAGTAGTATTTGTAGTGTGCGACAAGATTTAATCGATTTGCTTTGAAATTTCTTACGAAAAGTCTAAAACAAAAAATGAAGTTCTTGCAAGAGTTAGATCCTTGCAGAGTGAGAGAAAACACAGGTTTGCATGGGCATTCACTGGCTTGTCTTTCTAGAAAAGTATGTCAGAGTGTTTTTCATCATTTTAGGATGTTAGCAGTGCATCATAATAAGGTGAGGAAATTAGTGAGAAGGTTGTATTATGCAAAAAGTCCAGCACTTAAGCTTAAACAGTTAAACAGTGCTCTTTTGCATGGATCTGAAGTAGATGTGAAGACTATTTGTGAAGAAATTGAGTTTTGTTATTTTTGCAACAAAGAAGACAGTGTAGAAATGGATATAGTAATGGATGGTAATGTAGAAGACAATGTACAGATTTCAAGTACAGAAACATTTGACGAGGAAATTACCAAGTTTAAGGTGAAATCAAGTGAAAGGCCTAATTTAACTTGTGTGTGTTGTCGACGGACTTATTATAAGATTCAGACTAGGTTAGTTGATTTATATGCAAAATGTGAATTGGAAAATAATAGTGAATGGAAGGATTTTGTAAGTTATTTGTTGGTGGAGAATTCTTTTTATTTGAGTTTTGATCAGCGTATTTGTAAATATTGTTTGAAAAAATTTAATGAAAATAGAATGCCTGCTAGAGCTGCTAATAATAATCTTCAGTTGATAGATATTCTTTCTGAATTGATGGATTTAAATACTTATGAATCAATTTTGATTCAATGTGTCCATCCTTTTCAAGCTATTGTTCGCATGGAGCCGAAGATAGGGAAATTACCTCCTACAGATGTACAAAGAGGATTAAAGGGAAGAGTTGTTTATTTGCCTCTAGATGTCAAGAAAAATATTGATACAATTGGTGTAGAGAGAGTAGCAGAGGATCCTCTGGTTATTCTAGTTAATGAGGTTCCGACAAAGAGTAAGAAAATCTGGCAAAATTTAGTGGATGTTAGGAAAGTCAAAAAGGCAACGTTGTATTTGGTCAAAAACAATGAGTACTATAAAGATGTAAGTGTTGGAGCAGAGGAAACAGCTACAGAAGAAGACAGTGATTGTTCAGTTGGCCAAATTGAAAAAGTTGATGTGTCTAGAAGTGAAGAAATATATGAACATTATACTGTTCATCCTTTGCATTCCAAAGAAGTAATGGGGAATGCAATTGACTTGTTTCAAATGAAAGCAGCAAAAGGAAGTCCTATTAGTGTATGGGAAGAAAGTTTGGAAGCTCGTTGTTTTCCACAGTTATTTCCAACAGGTCGAGGTGGACAATATGACGATCGACCAGTTCAAATTCCTGCAGCTGAATACCGGACTTTAAGATTATATGCTGAAGATCCAAGGTTTCGTCAATGCATTCCGTATTTGTTTCATCTACTGTATGAAAGTGATTTGTCTGGGCTTTCTTATGCAGTTAATCATATATTGAAAAGTGGAGCTCATCTGCAAAATGTTTCAGCAAGGGACTTTATGGAGAAAGTCAATCTGCAAGACAGTATTTTGGAATCTCAGCTAATCAATCAATTGGCATGTCAGCGTAGAACAAACAAGTATTGGTTCCGTCATCATGGGGAATTGAAATGTATGCTAAGAAACTTAGGAACTCCTACATGGTTACTCACTCTTAGCTGTGCTGAGTATGCATGGGACGACTTACTTCAATTTCTACGAGAGGCAAATGGAAATATACAAAATATAGAATTGAAAACACCTGGAGAACTGTGTTCTTTGGATCCAGTGAATGTTTGCAGATATTTTAATCATAGATTTGAAGCTATGATGTCTTTTATTACGAACAAAATAAATCCTCCCCTTGGAGAGGTTTTGGATTTCTTTTGGAGGAAGGAATATCAAGCGAGAGGTGCTCCTCATATACATATGTTGTTATGGATTAAAGATGCACCCAAATTTGGATCAGATTCAGTTGAAACAGTGATGAGTTTCATTGAAGAGTATTCAACATGTGCTGTTCTGAAGACTACTGAAGAAAACAGTTTAAGGCAACAAGTTTTACGTTTTCAATCCCATCGTTGTGGAAAGTACTGTCATCAAAAATTCAAAAACAAGGAAAAGTACTACACGAAATGTCGTTTTGCGTTTCCACGACCAGTAATTTCTAAGGGAAGAGTAAATAATTTGATGTCATCTCTACGACATACTGTGACGAGGAAATCACCCAAAAATACATATAATTTAAAAAGAAACGAAGAGTCCAAGTACATCAACGACTACAACCCAGTGATTTTGTCCATGTGGAATGCTAACATGGATATTCAGTTAGTTGCTGACAACTCTATTGCTGTGGCTCGATATGTGACACCTTACATCACAAAAAAAGAAAAGACAGAACTGAAGGAAATGTGGGAGGACATTTCACATGAAAAGAGTCCAAGCAAGAAATTATACAGTTTCAGTCTGAAGATGTTGTCGCATCGAGAAATTGGAGCATATGAATGTTCTGATCGGTTATCATCAGCAAGTCTCTATGCCAAATCAAGAACAATCATTTGGGTGAGTCTAGGTCTTGCTGCAACACAAAACCGAGTTTGGAAATCTGTACAAGAAATTGAATATTTGGCGGAGAAAGAACCAAACAGTACAGATATTTTGAAGGCAAATATGTTGGATACATACAATCCAAATAGAAGTACTCACCTTGAGAACACTGGTTTGTATGAAGTTCTGCAAAACTACAGTTATAAGAGGAACATCACAGAAGATATCAATAATGGAAAATATGCTGTCATTGGGCATGAAGGATGTCTAGTGAAGCAGAGAAAAGGCCATTTGATTAATCATCGAAAATTGAGTTGCGAAACTCCAGACAAAAGAGAATTTTACTATTTAGCTCTTTTGCAACTCTTTGAGCCATGAAAAAAACTATATAAGATTTTCTCTGTTATGAAGACTCTTTTAATGCAACTAAGGATACCATAGAATGTCCTGTTTTTCCAAATTATCTGCAAATGTCGAAAGAAGAAATAGAGCAAGAAACCACAATTGCTGAAGAGATTGCTAGAGATAGTTCTCAAGACAGTCAGAGTTCTACTTCATTGAGTGAGGATCCACTAGGAGGACCAATTATCCAAAATGAAGCTGCAACTGCCATGGATGAGGTGGAAAGAGCTATGGAACAAGCTCAAGAGGATGGAGTTAACTTAGAAGATTTGGTAAAGCAACTAAACGTTGAGCAGAAAAAGATATATGACGAAGTTACAGAACAGATTGAACATGGATTCAGACATGAGAAAAAAGTGTGCTCATGTACATCATTTAAGCCTGTTCGACTGTACATAAGTGGAGAAGCGGGAACAGGAAAAAGTTTTCTGATTAAAGCCATTGCAACTTATTTGCAGAGAAGGACTGAATCACCGCTGTCTTGTGTTGTAACCGCTCCAATTGGACTGGCAGCACATAACATTAAAGGGATTACTCTACATCGTTTACTGATGCTGCCAGTTGAGCATGATAATAAATTGCGTATTACAACAAGTTATCTGGAGATGCGTGTTCTGAAGTTTCCAGAGTCTTGAAGAAAATGAAACTTCTTATCATTGATGAAGTAAGCATGGTCTCAAATCTAATGCTTGCTTTTGTGCATTTGAGAATGCAAGAAATTCTTAGAACAGAGTATGATGTGTTATTTGGAGGAAAACACATTATTGTTTTTGGAGATCTACTGCAGTTGACTCCAGAAAAAAGGACAACCAGTGCTTAAAATGCTTACGCATGAAGATACCAGGAAGTCCCTTGGTAGTATTGGAAACGTTAATATATCGTTAAATTTTAAATATGCTGAACTGCTTCAAAATATGCGACAGGCAAAGGGTGAAGATTATAAAAATATTCTACAAGATGTAAGAATCAGAAAAGTAAGTGAGCTTGGGAAAGAAGCTTTACATGCTCGATTAATTTCAAATTTGTATCCAAATGAAAACATTCTTCCAGAGAATATTTTTTAAAAAATGACTGAGAAGAAATCTGGGATATGTTTGATGCCAACTCTGCAAGAATGTTCCATCTTCAACAACAAAATGTTAAAGTTAGAAAATGAAGAGATTCTGAAACTGGAATCAATAGATAAAATAGAGCATATGGGTGCAACAAATTTTTTGTCAGAAAATTTGAAAACAAAATTGGATTCATTAGAGAAAAGTATTTCTAAAACAGCTGGTTTTGAAAAGACTCTGAATGTGTGTTTAAATTGTTGTATCATTTTGAGAAGGAATTTAAATGTTGAAAGAGGTCTGGTAAATGGAGCAATGGGTTATGTTGTTGATTTTGTGAATTATAGAAATAGAGATGGAATTGAATTTTTAAAAATAGAATTGGATGGCATTGAGCAAGAACAACAAATCAGTCGTTGTTCTGCTGGATTTTTGCTTGTAAAAGACGTATATGTTTGCCGAAAACAGTTTCCTGTTTGTTTGGCATATGCAGTGACAATTCATAAATTACAAGGTTTAAGTGTAGATAGTGCTTTGGTGAACATTGGAAGATCTGTGTTTAAAGAGGGTATGGCATATGTGGCATTATCACGAGTCAGAACTTTATCAGGATTGTACTTGATTGAGTGTGATGAGACAAAGATTTGTGCAGATCTAGATTGTGTTAAAGAATACAATAGGTTAAGAAGAGAGTATGCTCCACATTTGCCTCAATATCCTCTGTTTGAAAAACGTGTGGTAGGCCGAAAAAGAAGAAATGAGAATAATTGCAGAGAGGTAGCAGCAAAAAGACAAAAAGTAGATTAAACTGTAATTCAAAACAGAAAGAAAAAGGATTCTGATGAAAATGTTGTTGGATTTCAGTTTGAAAACAGTTCTGGTGTCAACTGCTATGCTAATGTAGTGGTTAATGTTGTTTTTTTCTTCAAACTTTACAAGAACAGATTGTTGAAAATCGGGATCAAAGATTGTGTGGTTTATTGAATTCTGTGTTTGAGAAATGTAGCAGTGATAGAGCAAAAATAGAAAGTGTAAGAGAAATTCGAATTTTTTTAGATATGTGTTCTGGTCAAGATAAATTTTCACAGAACATTCAGCAGGATTGTCAGGAATTTGTAATGTATATGTTTGGTGTTTTGTAAGATGAAGGTGTAGATGTAGATAATCTTTTTAGCCTTTCTTATCAATGGCAGCATGACTGCCACAACTGTAGTTCATCAAGTACTACTAGAATAGACACTGAAAGATTTATATATTTGACTTTACCAGACTGTAAATCAGTGTCATTTAAAAATCTAATTAAAGCAGCAGATCATAATATGGTGTGTACCCAATGTAAGTGTCCAATGCTATCCACATTATTTATACAAAGTTATGGTCAGTATATCATTTTAGTTTTCCAACGATGTAGACCTGATGGAACTAAATTGACAACTTCTATCAAAAATTTTGTGGCTTCTCAGTTATCTATTTCAGGAAGAACCTTTACAACTGTAGCTATTATTTATCATGACGGTTCTTCGACAACATCAGGACATTATACATGCTACTTAAAATGTCAAAAAGGTTGGAGTTACTGCAATGATTCTCATTTGACTTATAAACAACGTTTGCCTTATGACTTTAAAAATTCTTACCTAGTGTTTTTAAAACCAAAGTTTTAGTAAAGGTAATTGGCCTTTGAAGACGGCAATAGTAAATAAAAGTTAGTTAGTTAGTTAGTCTAATGTTTAAAATTATTTATCTCATATAGGTACTGTAGGTGGATCTCATAGTAAAAAATACTCATATATCTGACACGATTTGGCCGTAAGGAAAGTGTAAGGTATGATGTTCTTAGATCTTTTTTCATAGGAAGTTGATGAAATGGAAGTTATAGAGAACAGCAGACTTTTTTCCACCAAAAGGACCTTCACTATCTTCTATTTGGCCTCAAGGAAAAGTAAGTAAATCAAAGATTAGTGTACATATATGAGTTGTAAGTTTTTATGTTTTTTTTTAAACACAATCTTTAAGATTGTGTTTTTTTATTCCCGCTGTTATATGATGAAGAGTTTGAACTCACTAATTTAAGTGAAATTCAATATATTCTGAGAACAGCAAAAATAAACAATGTAACATATTGTATAAGTCATTCTATAGTTTGCATTGTGTAATTTATATTGTATTCCCATTGTCTCACACTCATTTTCCTTTTTCCACCCTTATTTAGCTCTCTTTACTCACTTGCACTGCCTTTATGTCACTTTGTTTCATTGCTGTTCCTTTACTCCACTTCATTCACAACTCCTCTATCCAATTTCAACTGTCTGCATTTCCTCTCTTCCTTCCACCACTTTTCATCTTTCTCACATTCTCTCAGTACCACTGCTTTAGTTATCTCTCCCTCTCTTTCCTTCTTTTGCTCCTTTACTATTTTTCCTTTCTCACTCAGTATACTGCAGTTCACTCAGTCCTTCCCTTTGTCTTTCTGTGTACTTACTCTCTCACTCCTTTTTCCTCTATCGTTCTATATTAACCTCATTCCTTTCATCCCTTCACTCTGTGACTCCCCTTCACTCACTCTCAGTCATCTTCCATTCCTCTTTCTTATTAATAGTTCCTCATTTAGACTCCTCTCCTTTTCACTCATTTTACTTTTACTTTCTTCTCTATCCTGATTTCGTTTTGGTATCTCGCATTCTTTTAGTATCTTACTTATCTTCAGTAATTTGTTCTCTTTCTATTTCTTCTTCCCTCTTTTTCCTCTTTCTACATTACTTTATTTCTGTTTTTGTATCCTTCACTATTGCTTTATTTCTTTGTACACTTTTTTGATTTTTTACCTCTTGACCTGTTTCTTCTATTTTAAAATATTGGAAAGGGGCGACCACTCGGTCCCCCCGAACGTATGGTGGAGTGCCCCGATCTCCCCGGGAAACCATTTTGGGCGGGAGGCGTGTCCCGGCTTGTATGCCCGAAGCGGCGTAGCTGGGGCGCGCCTTTTCCCGCCCAAGAAGGGGTTGTCCTAGACACCGACACCGCCAGCCACGCCCGGGGGGCGGATTGGAGGAGGGTCTACGCCCGCCCGAAGAAGGATAAAAGGAGCGACAAGCCAAGGAAGCATCCTCTTGTTCCTGTGCTCTGAAGCTGCACCCCCGTTCAGAAATGCATTTGCAGGATGTTTAGTATCGGCTAGGAGAACCTTTGTATTAGAGATGTGTTAAGGTCAGCCAAGAACATCGTACTGTATAAATGAAATTGTACATGATGAAACTGTTATTTTAATGTTTTAATTTTGTTTCATATTTTAATAAATACGGCCGGGAAGGGTAACTCCCTCCCGTCTTCCAAAAGTTCAGAACCGTTTCCGTCTTCCCATCCTTGGGGATTTGTGTTGAGAAGGGGTGGCGGGTATCTCAGCCATAATATTTTACTAATTATAACTTGTTTTACTTTTGTCTTTCACAGATACAAAGTGTAGTTTAAAGATGCAAGTAAGTTTTCATTAATTATATGGTAAGTGTGACTACAAAATGTAGTTTATCATCACCCTTTGTCTTAACCTCTCTACTTTTCTCTCATCCTACCTCACCCCTGTGTTCTTACTCTGCTTCCCTCACTTATTCTTATCCTCCATATTTTCTTCTCTTTTCCTTACTTTCCTACCACATTCAACTTCTTTCAGTGCCCCTGCTCACCCACACTCCCTCTCTTTCCTTTTTTTCCGCTTCACTTAGTCCCTTTCTGACACTCCTTCCTTTACTCTCTCTGTTCTTTTTTTCTGTCACTCCCTATGTCTTACCCTTATTCACTTTCATCCACCCTCTTTCACTCCTCTTTACTTACACTCACTGTTATTTTCTTTCCCTCCGTCACCACTGTTCCTTTTCTCTGGTTCCGTCACTACCTTTCATTCCTCATCCTTTACTCTCCTTCCTTTTACTCTCATCACCCATTCACATTCTCCCAGAACATCTGCTTTAGTTTTCTTCCTCTTTCTTCTCTTCTTTTGCTCCCTTATTCATTTTCCTTTTCTCTGTTACTTCCTCTTATACCTTTTCTCTGTTTTACTATCTATTACACAGTCCCTCTGTGTTTCTCCCTCAAGCTCTCTTTCTCTTTACACCACTCTCTTTGTCCCCATTCCTCATGCTCACTCCTTAATTATTTTTTTTTTCTTTTTTTTTGTTGGTGCGCTGACGGGACGCGCCCCGGTACGCGCACCGGGGCGCTCACCGATACGCGCACCCGGAGCGCTCCAGAGTGAAATATAAAAAAAAAAGAATATACTTAAAAATATATATATATTATATTAATATACAATATAGGATTCATTTTTTGAAAAACATACCTTTTTAAGCTATAGATATTTGCGAAAAAATAACCTTAGAAATTCACAAAAAAACACATAGGTATAAAACCCTACAAAAAGTTAGGAATTAGCAGTTAAAAAACCTATGAAATTCACTGAAAAAACCATAGGTTTCACACCAGTTATAGTTAGGAATTAGCATTTAAAAAACCTATGAAATTCACTGAAAAAACCATAGGTTTCATACCAGTTATAGTTAGGAATTAGCATTTAAAAAACCTATTAAATTCACTGAAAAAATCATAGGTTTCACACCAGTTATAGTTAGCTGGAAATTTTACTGACATAAAACCAATGAAATTCCCACGTTATAGTTAGTTGGACTCACTATAACTTGCGCGTGTAATGCACTGCTGATGACATCACATATTACATCACTCATGACATGGTCAGTGACATCACTCATGACATCACTGATGACACCATCCTTGTGACAGAGTGACTGACCTCCTTTCACTGTAAATTAACCCTTGAAACACATATTCAAAAATAGAAACTAACATTTACAAAAAAGTGGAGATACCTAACCAGTTACAACAACCAATTCAGTAATTCCACCATTTATATACACATCCACTCATTCACCAACAGTTCTATATAGTCATTCATACATATACTCACTTATCATATGTAGTGAGACACCTTTACATCCGTTAACACACCGACAGTCTTCCAAACTTTGCTCACACACATACTCACACATGCCAATAAACTATTGAACATCCATTTTTTTGCATATACAGCTATACACACACTACCACCTTACTTCTAAGGAAACTTACACATACTTACTCTCTTAAACAATCACTTATAAAAACACATACTTATTAAAACAAGAACTCTTTCAATCTCTCACTCTCACATATACTCACTTATATACATCAATACTCACATATACTAGGTTAAAACATATGTAGTTACTGATAAAGACACTAGTGAGGCAGTCATTCACTTACTAACACACACATATACACACTCATTCACCCATACAGTCCGGCACATATGCTGTCTTCAAAACACATACAAACAGTGAGTCAGTCATTGATGCATCTATGTGCTAAGTAACACCCCCCACCAAATCAAACAGACAATTATAAAGATACTAAACAAACATCTAATAACCCATATACACACACATGTAGCTACTCACCAACCCATGCAGCCACTTATACACAAATTGAAACACTAATACAAACATTTAAATATTTAAACAATACTCGCTAATATATCTATTCACTATGATACACTTAATAAGCCAGTTAACCAATCATTTTTTTTTAATAAAAACATCCATTAAGACATTTATTGAAACATTTATTCTTCCATCGACCTTTACATATACATATATAAAACATGTTTATTTTTCAGAAAGACACACATTCACTGGATGGTGTCATCAGTGATGTCATGAGTGATGTCACTGAACATGTCATGAGTGATGTAATATGTGATGTCATCAGCAGTGCATTACACGTGCAAGTTATAGTGAGTCCAACTAACTATAACGTGGGAATTTCATTGGTTTTATGTCAGTAAAATTTCCAGCTAACTATAACTGGTGTGAAACCTATGGTTTTTTCAGTGAATATATATATATATTACCTACTGGCGGTCGCCAGTAGGTATATAAAGTTAGGATTTTTTCCTATGGGATTTCTGAAAATTCTATGTCGAATAACTTTGGCGTTTGTGGACGGGATTGGCTGAAATCTTCAGGAAAATGGCACATTTTGTTTCTAAGCAGCCCCTGAAAATGTGGGGGTATTTCGTCAAGGGGGGGCCGAGAAAAAAGGGGGGTCCCAAAACACGTTTTTCCCATTCATTTTTCCATAGGGCGGTTGGAATCACTTTTAGCTCGAACGGCTGAATGGATTTACATGAAACTTGGCAAAATTGGAGATTTGGTTTGCCCGACGTGCCTTTGCTAATTTGGTTTGCCCGACGTGCCTTTGCTATGTCTCAATATATGTGCTCCAGTGGATTTTGAGAAATTAACATTTTAAAAAACAGATATATCTGTGACAGCGTCCTGGTTAGCGCCCCGGTTCGCGTACCTGACGCGTAACGGAACTTCGCGAGGAGAAACAGATTGGCTCCCAGGTGACTGTCAACATTCTAAACAGTCCGGAGCGGCCGCCATCTTGTGTCTCGGTAGGATCGAGATACAAGAGGTGAAAAAAACAAAGTGGGAAATGAGCATAAGGGGGCAGAGTACATCCTCCCTGACCCCCTAGGTTTGATGAGGGGGCTTTAAAAGGGCCCCGCGGGTCCCCAAAAAAAAATATTATCGTTTTTTTGCGGGGGGAGGGCTCGGTACGCGCACCAGGAAGCGGTCTGGGAAGCGTAATATTGGGAAAATGGGATGAAAGAATGTTCAAATATTGTATGTTTATTGATTGTTCTTTTTTTTAATTTTTTTATTTAAGTACCAAGATGTATGTACCAATGCAGAGTCTAAAAATAAAAATACACCGTTTTCTTTGTAAATATCTTGCATGTTGTTTCAGAAGTTATTGTGGTATATGGAATTCATAGCGTAGTCTGTCAGGAAAGCAGAAACACCATGGAGGCAGGAGATGATAAAGAGATGTTAAATACACTTTGGAGATAATATAGTGGAAGAAAGGAAGTAAATATGAGCAAACTTACTATGTAACACAAAAAAGTTGCACAGTATATTTAAAGTCTGATTTTACATTATAATCAATTTGCTACTAGTTTACAAAATACATATAAAAATGAATAATGTCTCAAACATTTTTGAATTATTAAATAAAAATGTATTTTTCTGATTCGTTTTCAAAATCAAAAAGAACTTATAGTAATTCATTGTCAGATTTTTTTTTATTTTCAATTAGGAAATCTACTGATTCCACACATTGCAGAAGTTCAAAGTCCCGTGATTCATCATAGAATTCAGAGTCAATTTCTGTATCTGTGTTGCTTCTTGCAACAATTTCCAAGTTAGTTTTGTTCTCTCCTTCCATTTTTGTGCTGTAAAACAAATTTTTAAAAAATATATCAGTACAGATAGGGCACTGTTGGGTTTAAGTACAGATAGGTAGTTTGTTTTTTTAAACAGTGATTTTATCTTTGGGCAGTGTATGGTATCAGACTGGAAGAAGAAATATAAAAAAATGTATGTGATAAAGCCTAAATTAATTCTTAATTATACAAGACAAGCCTAACTCCATCCATAACTAAAACAGAGAAGTCTATCTTATTCTGTAACTATTACAGACGGATAGTATATAACTATCAGAAAATGTTTTCCTAATTAACTTAAAGTGCAGAACATACTTCAATTTTTAAAATATCATCTTACCAATCAAAAAGAAGTTTAAGTTCTCAGTTGAAATGCACTTGATATGTACTTCAGGAAGTAGTAGTCAAAATGGCTGTGTTTATCTCTCTTTCTTTATATATATTCAGGTACATAACCAATCAAATGTCATAAAATAATAGAAGATATTGAAAGTAGCATTTTGATTGGTTGTCAATTCTAACACTTCATAAGTGTTTTTGTTAGGTAATTTACCTCAGGATATTTAGTCAGGCTCACAGCATAATTTTCTCAATGGAATTCCATCAAATTTGGGTAAATGGTAGGGACTGCTATGTAGTAGGCCCTATTCTATATTTGACGAAAGTGTCTATAGTAGTTTTTCTGTAAATTACTTTCCCACCTTTTTTTATCGAGCGCTTACCGGTGCGCTCCCCGGTATGCGAACTGGCAGCGTTACGGGAGCCCTCCATTTTGTGTATTGGTAGAATTGAGACATAAGATGGAGGACAAACAATGTACAGAATGGGTAGAAGGGGGCACGGTAGACACTTTTTGACCCTCTAGACGGGATTAGGACGCTGATCTATGCAAAAATAAAAAAATTAAATTTTTGAAAATTTCACGGGAGGAGCGCCCGGTACGCGCACCGGTAATGAATGATGTAATATGTGACATCATCAGCAGTGGATTGCGGGTGCGCGATATATAGTTAGTGGAACTAACTATATATGCAAATTTCAATGGTTTTGTGCGAGTAAAATAAGGTTTTGTAAAAGCTAATCCCTAACTATATATGGTCTATAACCTATGGTTTTTTCACTGAATATATATATATATCGGTGCTCAGGGAAACCGCAGCGCTGTAATTGCAATGTTCTCCTCTGGTCCCATTCTTTCTGCCTCGAACCCTTCAGGCACTTCCAAATTGGAAACGAAATGTTGTAAAAACGTTTCTCCCAGCAGTCTGGGTCCGCAGTACTACCGCAGCTTTGGGCGCCTGGTGAGTGATCGAGGCGGGTCACAGTTCAAGTCCAATACCTTGGCTACCTTCTGATTTTGCCCATGTTACTGTGTCCACTTTTTTGAAAGGGTCCTTTGTGCGCTCACAGGCAGGGCGCTCTATATTCTCTGTTTTACTATCTATTACACAGTCCCTCTGTGTTTCTCCCTCTAGCTCTCTTTCTCTTTACACCAATCTCTTTGTCCCCATTCCTCATGCTCACTCCTTAATATATATAGGTTTGAATTAAAACATCCCTTACTGCAGCATTCGTGGTCCATGTCTTCATTTCTGGCAGGAGTGTGCTGTTTTTGCATATATATATATATATATATATATATATATATATATATATGTTCGCTCAGGTGAAAGGACACCAGCCACACTCGCGGGGCTTTCAGGTAAGGCTTTATTCAGCACAAGTTGCTCAGTGGCTGCAAACCGGGAACAAAGTTAAAATAGATTCCTGCTTCGTGTAGTTTCCTGATGCGTTTCGAAGGCGGAGCCTTCTTCTTCAGAGGAGGACGAATGGTATGCAGGGTAGTGGCAGGAGACACCCTTCTTATAGTTCAAGGCACGCCCCTGGATGACCGCAGTGCCTTGTGGTGTTTGTTGTCCTGCCATGATGCCTACTCGCAGTATTGCGACAAAGTTCGGGCTTTGCATATGTAATGAAGTGGCCTTCTCCTTGGAACCCCTCGCCAACCAGGCAGCAATGTGATGATCGCGTTGGGGAGAAGTATATGATCTAAACCCCACAAGCTGTATGCTCGCCATCATGGACTCGTTGCATCAAGCTGCGTGGCGGTGCACGGCGAAATTGCAGTTCTGCTGCCACGCTCAACCCCATCAAGGGGCCGTTCACTCTTCCAAGGCGGGTGCAGCTTAAGGAAGGTGATGGGACCTTCCAAATATGTTCGCTCAGGTGAAAGGACACCAGCCACACTCGCGGGGCTTTCAGGTAAGGCTTTATTCAGCACAAGTTGCTCAGTGGCTGCAAACAGGGAACAAAGTTAAAATAGATTCCTGCTTCGTGTAGTGTCCTGACGCGTTTCGAAGGCGGAGCCTTCTTCTTCAGAGGAGGACGAATGGTATGCAGGGTAGTGGCAGGAGACACCCTTCTTATAGTTCAAGGCACGCCCCTGGATGACCGCAGTGCCTTGTGGTGTTTGTTGTCCTGCCATGATGCCTACTCGCAGTATTGCGACAAAGTTCGGGGTTTGCATATGTAATGAAGTGGCCTTCTCCTTGGAACCCCTCGCCAACCAGGCAGCAATGTGATGATCGCGTTGGGGAGAAGTATGTGATCTAAACCCCACAAGCTGTATGCTCGCCATCATGGACTCGTTGCATCAAGCTGAGTGGCGGTGCACGCCGAAATTGCAGTTCTGCTGCCACGCTCAACCCCATCAAGGCGCCGTTCACTCTTCCAAGGCGGGTGCAGCTGTTTGAAGATTTGCTTGTATATATATATATATATATATATATATATATATATTACAGCAAAGCGGCTCCCTTTTCCTCCGTTAGGCGCTGCTTGGTTCTGGTCGCGTTACTCCTGCGGTCGAGCCAGACCGCTATGAATTCAACAGGTTTCCCCAGCAAGGGGCAGGTGGAGTCGCAGAAAGAAACAGGCTATAGGCGTTCTCAAGTGTTCATTTCATTTAATCCATTAATCCTTTGGGGGTTGCAAAACAATATAGAAACCAACGCGTTTCGACAGCGTCCGCTGTCTTGCTCACGTATATATATATTACCTACTGGCGGTCGCCAGTAGGTATATATAGTTAGGATTTTTTTGAATAGGGATTTTTGCAAATTCTATGTTGAATAACTTTAGCGTTGATGGACGGAATTGGTTGAAATTTCCAGGAAAATGGCACATTTTGTTTCTGAGCGTCCCCTGAAAGTTGGGGGGGGGGTTCGTGAAGTGGGGGCCAAGAAAAAAGGGGGGTCCCAAAACGTGTTTTTAACATTGAGTTTTCCATAGGGCGGTTGGACTCACTTTTAGCTCGAACGGCTGAATGGATTTCTATTAAACTTGGCAAAATTGTAGGGACTGGTAGTCCGATGTGCCTTTGCTAGGTCTCATGATATGTGCTCTAGTGGATTTTGAGTAATTTAGGTTAAAAAAAAAATATATATCTGTAAGCGCGCCCCGGTATGCGCACCGGGGAGCGCTCCGGGCGCGCTACGCGACTTGCGCGCGGAAAGCTGATTGGCTCTCGGGTGTCTGTAAACATTCTAAACAGTCCGGAGCGGCCGCCATCTTGTGTCTCGGTAGGATCGAGACACAAGAGTTGGCCAAAACAAAGGGGGAAATGACCATAAGGGGGCAGAGTAGATCCTCCCTGACCCCCTAGGTTTGATGTGGGGGCTTTAAAAGGGCCTCGCGGGGCAAAAAAAAAATAAAAAATAGTTTTTTTTGCGGGGGGAGCGCCCGGTACGCGCACCGGGAAGCGGTCCGGGGAGCGTACTATGGGGAAAAAAGAATGATAGACTTTTCAAATATTGTATGTTTATTGATTGTTCTTTTTGTTGTTTTGTTGTTTTTTTATTTTTTTTATTTAAAAAGCAACATGTAGGTACCAATGCAGAGTCTAAAATTTAATATACACCGTCTCCTTTGTAGATATCTTACATGTTGTTTCAGAAGTTATTGTGGTATATGGAATTCATACCATAGTCTGTCAGGAAAGCAGAAACAATATGCAGGCAGGAGATGATAAAGAGATGTTAAATACACATTGGAGATAATATAGTTGGAGAAAGGAAGTAACTATGAGCAAACTTACTATGTAACACAAAAAAGTTGCACAGTATATTTTAAGTCTCACTTTATATTATATCTTTTTGGGTACTATTTCATAATTTTCATATAAAAAAGAATAATGTCTCAAACAATTTTAACTTTTAAAATTTAAATTTATTGTTCTGATTTTTCAAAATCTAAAAGAATTTGCAACATTAATTCATCTGGTATGTCCTCCTTTTCATTCCATGATTCACATTCTTCAACACATTTACTTAAGTCTTGGTCTACAGTGTCATCCAAAAAGTCTATTTCTTCTTGGTCTTCCTTAGGATTGTTTTCAATATTAATTTGAAATGAAATATTATTTTCATTTTGTTGTGCTTCCATTTTCTTGCTGTAAATTGCATAAAAAATAAATATATCAGTAGAGATAGGGCACTGTTGGGTTTAAGTTCAGACAGGTACTTGTGAGTTTTTAACAGCGAAGTTATCTTTGGGCACTGTATGGTTTCAGGCAGGAAGTAGAACTATTAAAAAGTGCCTGTGATGAAGCCTAAGTAAATTCATAATTATACCACAGAAGCCTAACTCAATCAATAATTTAAATAATTAACCCTTTCTCAATGTCTAACTCTTATAGAGGGACAGTATATAACTATCTGAAAACGTTTTACAAAATTAACTTAAAGTGCATAACATAGTTCTCCTTTCAAATTAACAACTTACCTTCTTCAAAGTAGTTGAAATTTTCTGTCAAATTCATTTCCAAATGTACCTTAGGTAGTGTTAGTCAAAATGGCTGTGTTTCCCTCTCATTTTTTATATATATTCATGTACTTAACCTATGAAATGTAAGCACATAAAAGTACAAAATGTAAGTAACATTTTAATTGGTTAAAAATTCAAACAGTTTCATATGTGTTATTGTCATGTAATTTACCTCAGGATATTTAGACAGGGCTACAGCCCAAATGGCTCAATGGAATACCACCAAATTTGGGTAAATGGTAGGGACTGCTATGTAGTAGGGCCTATTCTATATTTGATGAAAGTGTCACCAGTGGTTTTTCTGTAAATTACTTTCCCAACTTTTTTTAGCGAGCGCTTACCGGTGCGCGCCCCGGTACGCGTACCGGCAGCGTACAGGAGTCCTACATTTTGTGTTTCGGTAGAATTGAAACACAAGATGGAGGGCAAACAATGTTCGGAATGGGTAGAAGGGGGCACGGTAGACACTTCCTGACCCTCTAGGTTTTCTGAGGGGGGCTTAGGACGCTCATATAGGCAAAAAAAAAAAAGACAAAAAAAATAATTTGCGTGGGGAGCGCCCGGTACGCGCACCGGTAAGCGTACCAGGGAGCGTACTTTGGTGAAAAATAGTGAAAAAAGTTAGAAAAAGATAAACGTTTTGAATGATCAGAGGTAGGGTAGCTCTGAAAATAGCTTTTGGGTTCTGTGGCTGATTTAGGTACCTACAAGTAGGTTCCAATGCACAGTCTTAAATTCAGGAGGAATATTCTATTCCCCTCATCTGAGAAGTGCACACCATCTCCTCTGCAGATGTCTTGCATGTTATAACGCAAGTTGTTGTTGTATATTGAACCCATTCTAAAGTCTCTCATGTAAGCAGAAACAGATTTATTCACATGTTTCCGTGCTTTCTCAAATTGTGGACAATTGGACCAGTTCGATTTCTGTCTTTGGCATATATTGGAATATACCAAGGCAGTTTGGGGAAAAAGTGTCATCAATTGATGAAAGGTGTCCTTTAAAAGAATTTCCAGACCAACCCCAGTCATAGTGCCCAAATCCTTCCCACCACAATGCACTATTAGGAGGTCAGGGTTTGGCAGATGCATAAACAAATTATATTAAAAACATATAAAATATATTTTTCCTTAAAAGAAGAATACATTTTACAGCTTTTGATATTTGCAATTAAAAAAACATTGAAATTCACTGAAAAAAACATAGGTTATAGACCATATATAGTTAGGAATTAGCATTTACAAAACCTTGAAAATTCACTGAAAAAACCATAGGTTATAGACCATAAATAGTTAGGAATTAGCATTTACAAAACCTTATTTTACTCACACAAAACCATTGAAATTCGCATATATAGTTAGTTGCACTAACTATATATCGCGCACCGCAATCCACTGCTGATGATGTCACATATTACATCATTCATGACATTATCCGCCCCACATTGGCGTTACGGCATTGTCATTGGGTATCCAATTTTTGTGCTCTATGCCGGCCTCAACCAGAGGCAACCTCTGGGTCTGAATGCAGTGTCCATTCCTTCACTTGATTACTAGTTAATTGATATGGGGAACTGAATGGACAATAATTCCTCCTCCCTACACTTTGATTGTTCATCCCCAATCCACTTCTTTTATCCGAACAGAGCTTCATCACAGTTCGCCATCGTTTTCACCTTTGGCACAGTCTCGGGCAGCTAGATATCCACAGAAGGTGCTTTGTTTTGTTAGCCACTAGTTTTCAATAAAATTACAATAAAAACATATTAAAATGTACTCTATGTTTCTAAATTGGTTTGGAATTTTCTTTGTGTTTTCACTCCATAACTGTTTGTGTTCCATAAATACTATTCACATTACCTCTAAGTTAAGCCTGACCTCTTTTGCTCCAAGCTACTCAGGGTTGGGCACATGTTAATTTAGTGACTTTTTGTGGTCTTCCCTGCAAAGGATAGTTGTTGTTGCTCGACGAGGGCTCACACCCTAGTCAACCAACAACCAAATTCCTCACGGGAAAGGAGAAGATAGAGAAATGTGATAGACTGGAAGCCTGACATTTGTGGGTGAAATGTTCATGTTGGTATACAATATCTATCTTGTGTTTATCTTTCTAAGGGATATTCAGAGTCATTAATATGAGAGAATATTACAGGTAAATATTCAACTATTGTGCCATCAAAGAGACACAAGCAAAATGACTGAATCCTACATAAATAAACAGCTGTCATCCTATCTGGAGGCTCATTCCCTGTTGGATGCCTCTCAGTCAGGCTTTCGTCCTTTACACATTACAGAAACCACTCTTGTTGTGGTAACAGACTTTCTGAGTCTTTCTTTGGACGCCAGTAAGCCAGTCATGCTGGTTCTTCTCGATCTGTCAGCTGCATTTAATACCATGTCACATCCTATTCTGGTGACATCCACATGTGGCATGTGTGTTTCTGGACAATGTGCCTCATTAAGAGGATTTTTCAGTGTCTGTCACTGGCCTCTCAGTCACCTGGACTATTGAACTGCGCTCATGGTAGCTTCAAGTGCACCTCTTCATGCAAAGATGCAGGTGGGATAAAATACAGCAGCCTGACTGGTTGATAAACAGCAACTGGGCACCTCTTCAGTCCCCCTGCTCAGAGCCTTGCATTGGCATCCCATAAAGAAGAGAGCAATTTTCAAACTCCTCTGCCTGATGTATAAAGCTCTGGCAGGTAAGGGACCCAAATACCTGCAGGACAAATTGGTTCCTTATCTTCCTTGATAGAAACATTAGATCAAGAAATCAATTCATTCTCTGTCCTCAACACATTTACACATCCAAGTAAGGTGGATGGGCTTTTACTTACCTTGCAACTTACCACTGAAATAAACGCCCCTTTGTAAATAGGTCTTGCACTAATTTTTAGATTTTAAAAAACATCTAAAAACTTGGCGGTTGTAATGACATCGCCTCACTTTTCTGTTATCCCAGTGTTATCGATCTGTCAGCGCCATTTAATACCATGTCACATCCTATTCTGATCCAACATCTCTAGGAGAAAGGAATACATGGCACCTCCTTACATTGGTTTACCGACATTTCGAAAGACAAGACTCACACTATCTCTTTTGGTCCTTTTCATTCTAAGACTTTGTCCCTGAGTAATGGAGTTCCTTAGGGCTCTGCCTTAAGTCCAACTCTTTTTAACATTTATTTTGCTCCCCTTACTCGGCTAGTTAATTCATATGGCTTCAAAATACTTTCTTATGCAGATGACACTCAGCTGGTCATCTCTTTTGGTCAATATATGGTGGATGGGAAAAAGCACTTTACCTCCTGCATGAGAATAATTGTCAAGTGGATGTCCCTAAACTGTCTGGAATAGAATGGGGATAAGAATGAGATACTACTCTTTGGCAAACCACATCTTCATTGGACTGTGGACTGGTGGCCTGCGGAGCTTAGCTCTGCCCCCTCTCCCAGAAGCACAGTGAAGGGTATTCTCTTTGATAACAAGCTATCGATGAGGGACCATATGACATCCCAGTGCAGTGATGCCCCTTCTGGGACAAGTCTAGCACTATACCAAATATTCATTAACATAACATAACATTGAAAACAAGCAATCATAGGCCTTGGCATGATGTGTTTAGGGTGGATGTTTAATGTGGATGAAATCTAAGGGCCATCTGCAATTCTAATGGAGGTTGAAAGAAAATATTACACAGTTTGGATAGCATGGTTGATGCAAAGATTTCATGTTGTCCCTATCCATTTTCTCTGACAATCCAAAAATGAGGACGTTATTGCGCATTAATCTGTTTTGCAAGTCTATAATCTTGTGTTGTAAGTGGCAGAATTCAAAGACACAAATCAGGGTTATTGTTCAGATGCTCTTATATACTATTCCCTCGCTTTTCCTCTACCTCCAATCAAGTGTAGAAACAGTCTATCTCTGCCCTTGTTGACTTCACTTCGGAGTCAGTTTTGCTCTCCTGGAATTGAATTTTCCAGGTTTGAGCCCAGAGCAGTAATATCTCATGTTATGGTTTCAAGGGTAATTCCCTGACCTGTTGCTGTCATAGTTGGTGTGATTGATTTATCATCTCCACTAAGTCTGTGAACAGTAATTGCCTTTAGGTCATCTTGAAATCATGTGTAACTGTTTATCGACAATGTCAAGGAGGACCATTAAGAGGTAATTCTAGTAATGAAATGTCAGCTCAGCTAGCCAATGGTTGTTCCACTGAACAGCATTCACAGCCGTGGTCAGAAATCAGTGGAGAGTTCTCAAACCCCACTGCCCCCCAAAACAGCATCCCTCTCATCAACAGAGGTTTGTGGCACACTGGCAGACTTCTTCTATGCCAAGATCCCCACCATCTACAACAATTTTGAACCGCAGCCCACCACCTCTGAGTCCTTCCACCACCCACCCACAGACGCCATCCCTAACCAGCTACACACCAAACCAGCATTATCACACCCCAGAGGACACTAGAGCTATCCTGAACTTGGTCAACTCTGGAGCCCACATGGACTCCTGACTGCACCACAACTTCCAACTCGAAACCAACAGGATCAGCAGTGACCTCACCACCCTCTTCAATGTCTCTCTCATCTCGGCCACTTTCCTTGAAGGATGGAAAAATGCAGTTGTAACCCTCATCTAAGAAAAACCTACCACCAATACCAGTGTTAAGATTGAAAAATACGATGTTGATGTACGCTGTGATGTATGTAGGTATAACAACAAATTTGCATGGCTGTTGTCGAATTCACCCGATATGACCTCCACATCAACCACAAGTCAAAAAACGTGTTCTGCATTCTCTGTGACCTAGGCCTGAAGCAAATGAATGACAGATCACAGGTGGCATGACATTTAACTCTTAGACAAATGCGGAAACCCAAATCGATCCCACAGATAGACAGCAACATCCCAATGGTCTCAGGAGAATGGCCCTAACAAAACACATTTGTCCGAAGGGGCGTGGGTTCCCAAAATACCATATAATATGATGCCACACTAAGTTAGGAACACTCAGACAATCAGAACCACGCATGCACACTACACTCAGTGATCACAAGCTCCCCATATCGGACATCTGGACACAATTCCGCTAGCCCCACATTATGTACACAAGGTCAAGACCCACCATTACTTTTATTCAGATTACCAGATTTATGGCCTTGTGACTAGGACCAGATTACTGTTCAAAAAAAATTTGCAAATTGCCTTATGACACCTTGTGAAATGTATAAAATGACAGCCAAAACCAATATACTTTCCAGTAGTCTTCAGACTCAGACTCTGTTGCCTGTTCTCCTGACTTCTGCATTTAATTAAACCAGTTGTTTCTGTTTTGCCAAATGCCTTTTGTCTTTTTTTCCCAAGGGAAACTCACATTTGAGAACAGCAGCTATCTCAAAAACCCCTGACCCATCTCCGTGCTCCCATTCCCCACCAAAGTCCTAGAATATGCCATCAATCGCCAACTCATGCAACACCTGGAAACAACTGTCTTCTCAACACCTACAAATCCAGATTCTGCTCTAATTACAGCACCAAAACCACCTTGATTGCAGCCACTGACAACATCAGAACCTTTCTCTAATTTAGAGAAACTGTGGCCCTGATCCTCTTTGACATCTTAGCTGTGTTCGACACCATATCCCACTACACCCTAATGAAGAGGCTACATCACAAAGGAATTCAAGGAAACACCCTCAGGTTGATTGCCTCTTTCCTTACCGGAAAAACCCAGAGAGTCAATCTACCACCATTCAGCTCTGACCCCAAAGACATCATCTGCGACGTTCCTCAGGGCTTGCTTCTCAGCCCCACTCTCTTCAACACCTAATTGACCCCACTGGCCAAAATGGTCAGATTCCACAGATTAAACATCATATCCTAGGCAGATGACCCCCAACTCATCCTCTCGCTCTCCGAAGACCCCACCACCACAAGCGACAACTCCCCTCAGATGTATGACAAGCGTTGCCGATTCGATAAAAAACAACTGCCTGAAAATGAAAATGGACAAAACGAAAGTGCTGATCTTTGGCAATAACCCCTCCCCATGGAATAACTCGTGGTGGCCTGCTGAACTAGGACCCTCACCACACTGACCAACCATGCAAGAAGCCTTGGCATATTACTGGACTGCAAGCTAACCATGAAATCCCAGATCAAACAGTTTCCTCCACCTGCTACCTCACACGCCTCATGCTACAGAAAATCTTCAACTGGCTCCCATCAACACCAGACAAGCCGTCACCCAGGCCCTAATCACCAGCCATTTGGACTATGGAAATGCACTTCATGCAGGAATCACCACCCACCCCTTAAAGAGACCTCACACCATTCAGAAATCTGCAGCCAGACTCATCCTGGACATCTTCAAATGGACCCACATCACCACTCACCTCAGGAAACTCCACCAGCTCCCCATACAGAAGAGATGCCAAATCAGAATGTTGAGCCACACCTATAAGGCCCTGCACAACCAAGGTCTGGCCTTCATCTACTGCTGAACTTCCACCAGCCCTTCAGACATCTGTGATCCGTATTCTTGCACCTCACTCACACTTCTCGCATTCACCATAGCAACAGCGGAGAACGTTCCTTCTCCTACCTCATCGAGAAATCCTGGAATGGATTTCTCCTGGAGTCAAGCTAGCCTGGCTGATTAGGGGTGATGCCCTGAAACTGGTCCCAGGATGCTTGTTTCAAGTGCAGGAAGAAGCTGTCCTGGTAGTTCAGGTTAAACTGTTAGCACGGGTAAAAGGGTCAAGACTGATTTGCATATGGCTGGGTCTGAAATGGAATGGCTTGGGGAGCAAAAACACGATGGATGTAGGCCCAGCTCTCTGTACTGGGGTGAATGCTTGATATCGTGCAGCATTCTGTTCATCAATTGTTCTTTTTGCATTTGTCACCCCGAGTGGGACAGGTATGCTAAGACATGGGTCCTGTGCTCTCCTTGCCACTGGAGTCAATCTAGACTGGCTTATGAGATGTGATGCCCCGAAACCAGTCCCAGGATGCTTGTTTCCAGTCCAGGGAGGACCTTGTCTGGCAGTTCGGGCCATACTGCTTCCATGGGGAACAGGGTCAAGGCTAATTTGTATATGGCTGGGCCAGAACTGGAATGGCATGGTGAGCAAAAACTTGATGGATTTAGACCCAGATCTCTGTACTGTGATGAATGCTTGACATTGTGCAGCATTCTATCCATCAACTGTTCTTTTTGCTATGGTAGACTCAGGCACACACCCTATCACTATGGTGCTAAGATGTGTGCCTGGTGCTCAGCAGCAAAAATCTGCGCAGGGGAGAGGGGAGAAGAGATCCTTATCTCTGTAGGTATGGCCTCCCCTGCTCCCACCCTGTCACGCACTGCAGTGCAGCATTTTTGGCTGCGCTGTGTTCTGTGACTTTTTTGAAAATCTTGGACTTAGTGTGAATGATTGCTTCATATGCTAGCATTGCAGTAAAACAAGCAGTTACAATTTTCCCAAAAGAGGACAGATTATCTGAATGGAAATGTGATTTTGCTGTAAAATGAGCAAATATACAATTTATTTACAAAGTATGTAAACCAAGCTGCATTCTGTGGAGAATTGTCATTTTGTTCAGCGTACATTTCAGTAATAAGGGATGTCGTTATTTTCCTCACATGGTACGTCTCATTAGGAATGGTGGGCAGAGAGATTGGCAAATTCCCAACTTTGAATTCTAAATATTACTGAAATCAGTGAGAAGCTGGGATAATTGGTGCAGTTGTTTCTGATGGCCTAGTTTTTTAAAAATAGATCCCTGAAAGAAACAAGAGAGACGAAAATGATATGAATTTCTGATGGTGTGTACACCCATTTCGACAAGGTTCAGGTGTCGCTTGATGTTATTCACGCACTCTTCTGTTTTTTGCATCACAGGCATATTATATTGAATCAGGTTGCAGGTGCATCTACTTAGTCATATTGACGCATAGTGATTTGTTCCTAGTTTGCCTTTCAAATGAATTGTTACTGAAAATTGTAATAAGGACAAATCAGCTTTTTAACCATATACAAATGCATGAACTAGCGACTTCCACTGAACTGGTAGCCCAACATATTTCTAAGACTTTGATTTTGGGTTGCACCTTAATAGACCGTTAAGTGAATTTCACACACACTCTGTGAACCAGATATACGACTTAAGGCTTAGAACGTGAGTATCTTTTTGCTAAACGTGTCTCTCATAGGTTTTTACACAATGGGAATAAGAACGAAAAGTGTAACAAATGTCACCTCTTGCTTGACTAATTGTAATGAGTGGGTGAGAAGAACATGTTGTATAGTGCAGCAGCCCTTAACCTTTTGACTTCTGTAGACACCTACTGAGTTTTCTAAGCTGGTGATCCTGGCTTAAGCAATTTCTATCATTTATTCCTCAGAAAAAGCACTAAACTTTAAAAATAGGCATATGTGTAACAAATACATATACTATGGAATATGTTCTTTAATTGACAAAGGAATAAAAAAAATCGAAATTGTAATTTTAGTTGCATGGTTGGAGCTTTTAAAAAAGTGGTGTTATCTAAAAAAGAAAACAACGATATGCCAGGCCCCCGCATATTGCTTTATCTTTTTTGCCCCTAATGAAGTCTCTCTCTTTTTTGGCACATACTGGTACTTAAATTGAGGTCAACAATAATCTATGCTACTCTTTCCTTCACTGACACTGCTTTCTTAAATAAAGCTAATGTTACCAGTGGAGCAGCGTAATTTTGGCTCCACCCTTTGTTATTATTGATTAGGCGACGTATATTAAAGAACTAATGTATCCATGTGATATAATGTGACTAATGAAGTGAAGTGCACTTAAAGCCATATGGAATCATTTGCAATATAATCTCGACATTTTAATCTATGTGTGAACACTAGTGTTTCTCTTAAAGGAACGACACATTGCAGTTATCATGTACGTACATGCTGTTAAATTCCCATTTACAATTATGGAACAAATTCAAAGCATTTAGGATTGGGGAATGTTGGATAAATGGGAAGTCAAATGGTCAAAAAAGAGAAGTTCTAAACGATTAGTGGGGGAACAACCTTCTAGAGGAGATGGAGGGCCAGGTACCATGATTTTAACTTTAACAGAAGTGCCTAGTGGAGGTTATGTTCATCTGTGGAGGTTACGTTCATGTACCATGGAGATGATGTGATCTTAGAGCATTTACAATTGATTTCCTTAAGTTGAGAGAGAAACCTGTAGGACTGTATAAACAGTTCATGCGGTCTGTGAACATTTCAAAGGTGTTGTGACTGATTTGAATATTCTGTTTGATATTGTGTTTCTAAGTGATTTATATACAGAATGTAAGACATCTACAGAGAGGCCTGAAAGGGAACCACCAAGGCATCATTTGACTAATGGTCCGTCACCCTGGTAACGAGAAAGAACAAACAGGTAACGATATTGCTGAAGTCTAAAGTGTCACACCTAGATATTGATTGGGTTAAGATTGATTGTACAACTCAGGAACCTAAGGAGACAAAACATATATATTATGAGAGGCTTGTACAAGCGTTCAAAAAAAAAGTATAGTGGGATGGAAATGTTAGAACCCAAGGATATGGGACATTTTGTGTCTGTCTGTGTCTAGAGTGACCCTTGACCTTGCCTGGTAGGTCGCTCCCCCCGCTGCAGCTCCGCCTGCACTGCCGCTGTCACCTGCTGCCGCCTCTGAAGTCGAAGCCCTCCACCACCCGCAGACTACCACCTGCGCCTCATCCCGGGTGGCCATTGGTAGCCTTAGATTTGCATCTGCTCTCTGTTGTGCCTGTACTCCGTCTGCCCGTCTCTCCCCTGTACTTGGCTGCCCTCGTTCTGTTCACCCGTTCCTCTTTTGCGCCTGTACTCTGTGTGACCGTCTCTCTCCTGTAATCCTCTACCCTCGTTCTGTACATCCGCTCCTCTTTTGTTCCCCCCTGCCCCCGCTCGCCGCCGCAACCTCCTTTACTTCTGTGCCCCAACTGCCCGGTCTGCTCTGTACCCCTTTTGCCTGTTTCCTACCCGCAACCGCTCAGCTTCCCTGCTTTCGTTCCCCGCCGCTGCTTCATTGTGGCCCGCCCACTCCACGCCCATTCTCTGCCCCTGCCAATCGCCTCCCACCTTCCAGCTGCTCCTCCCTCCCCACCTGCCCATATATGGCGGCCGTTGCGCGGTGAGGAGAGCGACCCTTGACCTTGCCTGGTAGGTTGCTCCCCCTGCTGCAGCTCCGCCTGTACTCCCGCTGTCGCCTCTGAAGTCGAGGTCCTCCACCACCTGCATGCTACCACATGCGCCTCATCCCTGGTGGCCAGTAGTGGCCTTAGGTCTGCATCTGCTCTCTGTTGTGGCTGTACTCTGTCTGCCCATCTCTCTCCTGCACTCCGTTGCCCTCTCTCTGTTCACCCGTTCCTCTTTTGCGCCTGTACTCTGTCTGACCGTCTCTCTCCTGTAATACGCTCCCCTCGTTCTGTACACCCGCTCCTCTTTTGTTCCCCCCTCCCCCCCGCTCGCTGCTGCAACCTCCTTTACTTCTGTGCCCCGACTGGCTGGTCTGCTCTGTGCCCCTTTTGCCTGTTTCCTACCGGAAACCGCTCCGCTTCCGCTGCTTCCCCTGTGGCCCCACCCCCTGGAAAACAACAATGACCACAACTCCTCCACCCTGATCGCCAACCTCGCCAACCTCGGACTAAAACAGCTCGTCACGACGCCGACCCACATCGCCGGTAACGCGCTTGATGTCATCTTCTCCTAGAGCCCCCACGTTGCCTTCAGCCATGCCTCCGAACTCACCTGGACAGACAACCATTACATCCACTTCACCTTCCGTAAACCCTCCACACACCACCGCACCCTACAGATCCCCCGCCGATGCTGGGGCAAAGTCACTGAAGAACAACTACAGACAAACCTTGCACTCAACCCACCGACCAACCCCACCAACCCAGACGATGGTGCACGCACCCTCAGACACTGGATGGACGACTGCACCAACACCTTAGCACCGCTGAAAAAGCCAACCAATAGAGACACCAGCAAGAGAGCCAGCTGGTTCAGCCCGGAACTCCTAGCATCAAAGGGCACCTGCCGGAAATCGGAGAACAAATGGCACAGCGACAAGGCGCTGGACAGCCACGCTGCCCACAAGGACGCCATCCTCAACCACCACCACCTCATCAGGACTGCCAAAAGGACCTCCTTCAAAGACCGCCTTGACAACAATGCACACAACAGCAAGGAGGTCTTCAATATCGTGAAGGAACTCTCCAACCCCAGCTCCAGCGCCAACGACATTCTGCCATCGCAAGCCCTGTGTGACTCCCTCGCCACCTTCTTTCACCACAATATCACCAACATCCATGACAGCTTCAGCACCCGGACAACCCCTACAGGCCTCGACACGCCGGACCCACTGCACCCCATCGACCACAACTCCCTGACTACCTGGGCCAACGTGAGCATCGAGGACACAATCAAGACCATGGGCACAATCCACTCCGACTCCCCCTCTGACCCTCTCCCACACCACATCTTCAACAAAGCCGGCAGCTCCATCGCACCCAACCTGCGCAGCATCATCAACCTCTCCTTCGAGACTGCTACCTTCCCTGAGAGCTGGAAGCGCACCGAGATCAACGCCCTACTGAAGAAACCCAAGGCGGACCCGAGCGACCTAAAAAATATCCGGCCCATCTCCCTGCTTCCGTTCTCAGCAAAGGTCATTGCGAAGATATTTAACACCCAGCTCACCCGTCACCTTAAAGACAACAGCATCCTGGACCCATCCTAATCAGGATTCTGCAGCAACCAGAGCACCAAGACCGCTCTCATCACAGCCACAAACGACATCAGGATCCTGGTAGACAACAGCGAGACGGCGGCCCTCATCCTCCTGGACCTCTCGCTGCCTTCAACACCGTCTGCCACCGCACACTATGCACACGCCTCCACGACGCAGGGATCCGGGACAAGGTCTTGGACTTGAAGACCTCCTTCCTCTCCGGCAAAACTCAGAGAGTCCGCCTCCCCCTGTTCCGGTTTGAAGCCTCCGAGATCATCTGCAACGTCCAACAGGGATCCTCCCTCATCTCTACGCTGTTCAACGTCTACATGGCTCCACTCGCACGCATCGCTCGACAGCACGGCCTCAACATAATCTCCTACGCCGACCACACACAGCTGATCCTCTCCCTCACCAAATCCAACAGCCATCAGGGAATGAAGGCTGTCGCCGACTGGATATGAGACAGAAAAAAGTTTATGGGGAATCTTAGGGATTTGCATATGAAAACTGCTCAGAGGGGATGTCAAGGTCCTCCATTTGTAGTGAATGCACCTCCTATGCGGGGAGAGTATCAGGAGGGAGTCCCAACCACACAGGGTGGTGTTGGACGTCAATCTCAATGTAGGGTAGAAGGGTTTCCATTGATCCAAGTACTGGAATTTATGTAGCCACATTGAAAATTCCAACCCATCCACCTACTGTAACAGGTTGGTGCATTGGAAGGTTTAATGCAGTTTTAGTCCAGCAAATAAAGGGTAGAATACAGGGTTTGTGCCTCAACCGGATAATAATCCTAAGCAGTTGCAGAATGTACCCAGACTAAGAGTCCCAAATGTTTATGTACCCCAAGACCCAGTGATGCAGGTGCAACAAACCCCCTACTCTGCAGTAGGCTGTTGCTGGTCTCAGATGTGCTTTGAATTAGAATCCGAAGGTGAGTTAGAATTCATTTTCGGGTACCAAACCTATGTTCAAGACCTTTGAGAATTTTGGGGCTGATCAATCAGCCTGATAATGCCTGAGTGGGGAGGATGATTGCGTACTTGGTTCAATCCTGGAAGTAGACCAGAGTGGCCCATATGTAGATGGTGAGGTAAAAAGCCTCACTAAATTTTTTGGTTGATACTTGTGTTACCCATTCTACTGTGGAAGTTTCAGACCTATCACTCTCGGGAAGAATGATACAAGGTGTTGGAGTTGCTAATCAACAAACGAGAAACCCTATCACTGAGAAGGTCCCTGTTAGGATAGGGAATTTTTAGGATAATCACCAATTTGTGGTCTGTGACTCAAGTCCTGTGAGTCTGTAAGGGCGTGATTTATTGCGCAATTTAAATTGCACCATTTACTGTACTCTGAGAGATGTGGAGTCTCGGACGATGAGGACGTGGCTTTTAACCCCTTCTGTGCTCGTGACGGAACCACTCCGTCATGAGCCACGGATGCGCTGTGCTGGTGATGGAGTGGTTCCATCACAGCGCGGCCGCTCCGCATACGTGGTGTCAATTCCACGCCTGCGCGGCTGTTTTATTGAGCGGGCGGGCCGTGACGGAACCACTCCGTCACAAGCACAGGGCGCCTGTGACTCGTGATGGAGTGGTTCCGTCACAAGCATGGCGGCGCCGCGGCAGAATTACCGCCGCGGCCAAGGGGTTAAGATGGTCAATCACACCCCATCTGTTAAGATTTACCATATGATTACAAATGAAGACCTGCCTTTAGTCCTTAGAGATACAGTGAAGGTTGAGGTTTGGGACTTTTCAGGAAAGGACATCGGACTCATTAAAAGAGCTGAGCCTCTCGGTATACAGATAAATGAAAATGCAGAATTTTGTGGAACCCCACAGTATAATTTGTCCCAGAAACGATTGCTGGATAACTCAGTTATTTAAGTGAATGATTCAACAAGGTATACTAAGGAAGATCATGAGGAGTCCATATAGCTCATCCATTATATGTCTGCAGAAGCCCATCTGTAAATACTGCATTGTGCAGGCCCCATGCAAAATTAATAATATTGTAGTTCTTTGTTGTCCATAGGCACCGGATCCTGCTGTAAAACTGTTTCAGATTCCATGCGAGGCTGAGTGGTTTTTCATCCAGATTCTTAAAAATTTTCAACCAGATTATTAAAAATAATCTGGAGTCTCTCATCATGCCTTTTTACACTGTCCTGGTCCAGCATATTGACCACTTGCTGATGGTGTCAAATACTTGTGAAGCTTGCACTGCTAAATCACTTGGCCAAGAATGGTCATAAAGTGTCCCCTACTAAGTTGAAGTACTGTTTAGGATTGTAACTTTTTTTAATTTTTAATTTTATAACACCCTGCGCCTATATCCATTGGTGAGCAAGGTAGGAGAGAAGCAGGGACAGGAGGGAAGGGGGAGAGAGAAGTGGGCGGGGATAGGGGAAACATAATCAACATCATTAATAAACAATGAGTAAAGAAGAACAATACGTGCTGATATCACAGTGGTAGTAAATGTTACTCCTTCTTTTCCCCTGACTCTGCTGTGGTGGTGAGGGGCATCATATGCAGTATACGCAGATATATCGGGCATGTGAGTTCCTGGGACACTCCTGACAGGAGCTAAGTTAGCCATCTTTTCTCAAACTTGGGTAAGGTGTGACTGATGACTGCTGTCAATTTCTCTATCTCCAATAGGCTTATGTAGCCAATATATATGCATTGGGATGACATCGGTGCACCGTTTTGATAGCAGGACTTTCTTTGCTGCACAGAGTGCTAAAGTGATAGCCTTACACGTGTCAGAATGTAATGGATAGGTTTGTACATTGGGTAATCCTAACAGGACATAGCTCGGAAAGCGGAGTATTTCGGTATCAAACATCAGATAAATATCAACCAGGACCTCCTTCCAATACCTATGTTGTTTGGGGCAGTGTCACAGCAGGTGGGTGAATGTGCCTGATTGGGTGCAATGTCTCCAACATGTGTCCTCCCTTCCCTTTTGCCATTGAGCCAGGCAGGCCGGAATGTAGTACCAGTAGTGTGTTAGCTTTAATTGTGTTTCTTTGCCAGCCGCGCTAGTGGTGAAAGTGCGCGCTCTTCAAGTTGTCTGACCATTCTTCATCAGTAAAACTGCGCTCGCAGCTCACCTCCCACCTCTTCCTGGCTGACAACTGCAGAGGGGAATTCTGTGTATTTAGAAAGGAATATATATCTGATATATTGATGGTGTCGTCCTTTCTGGTCAAAAGCCAGTGTTCAAATGGTGTCAGTCATCTACTGGCATGCGGCCTGATATTGGAAAGAGTCACCCAGTGTCAGATTGCCAAGTAGCACCAATATTCCAAGTCCGGGAGCCCAAAGTCTTGTTGGACCGCCTAAAGTCCAACAGGCCTCAGACATCAAATAGGTCTCCAATCCGTTTGCATTGAGCCTCCTGCCAGTATGTGAAGACTTTCACTTGTGTGGCCTGTGGAAAATCAGAGTTCCCTATGATTGGTGTAAGTGGGAAAATCTGTGTGGAGAGCTGTTGAAAGGAGTCCACCTTGTCCCAGACCCCCATAGAGGCTCTGACCACTGGCGATATATAGACACCCGGCAGGAGATGCTCGCGCTGGAACCATGGGATCCTCTAGAAATTGATTCCTACCACCGCTTGATCCAAGAAGCACCAGTGTTTCTCGGTCATTTGGCATTGCCATTTGACCATAAAGCGTAGTTGTGCGGCTTGGTAATACTTTGCCAGATATGGTGTGCCCAGTCCACTTTTGGCCAGGGGCAAGTATGCCCGTCTTGTTACCATACTGGCTTTCTTATATAGAGGTCTTAAGGGTGGCCTGAAACTTCTTGAAAATGGGTGCAGGAGGTGCCAGAGGCATCACCTGCATAAGATAGAAAATTTTCGGCAGCAAAGTAATTTTGACCATTGCTATGCGGCCCAACCAGGAAAGGCGACGACCATGCCATGATTGAATGAAGGATCTCACTGTCTTTAACAGGTCTGAGGAATTATGTGTGACTGAGCTTTCTATGGTGGTAAGTACTTAAATAACCAAATACTGGATACCCTGCTGCGCCCACTGAAAAGGAAACTCAGACACCAAATGTAGTTGTTCCTTGTGTGGGATAGTGATATTCAGAGCTTGGGTTTTGGTTGTGTTCACTTTAAAGCCCGAAGCCACATCAAACATTGCCAGTTCATCAAGGAGCGGAGGCAGTGATTGATGCAGATTTGCGATGGCCAGTAGCACGTCATCAGCATGCAGAGCTAATTTATGGGATTGGCCTCCTATCCAAACTCCCTCTATCTGTGGGTAGTGTTGGATGCGCTACGGCAATGGCTCCATGTAGAGCGCAAACAGGAGCAGTGAGAGTGGCCAGTCCTGGCTGGTACCCCTTGAGAAAGAGAAGGTTGGGGACTGTGCATTGTTTACCCAGACTAGCGCTTTTGGATCTGCATATCCACCCCCGATCCAGTGGCAGAATCTTGGACCAGAGCCCACTGTTTCCAGCCCTGCCTTCAAGAATGGCCAGTGGATGTGGTCAAAAGCCTTTTAGGCGTCTATTGACAGGAACAATGTCAGTACTTGGGAACATCGTGTCTTATCCAATGAGTGAAAACGCTGTTTGGTGTTTTCCCACATGTGTGGCCCGGTATAAAGCCAGATTGATCAGGCTCTATCAGCTCCGGCATATTCCCCCCCCAGTCTGCCCGCTAGTATCCCTGTGAAAATCTTGGCATCCACATTTAGAAGGGATATGGGATGGTAGGACAAACAGTGTTGGGGGTCTTTCCCTGGTTTTGGCAACACAGCGATTATTGCCATACGCATTGATTCAGTATGCTCCCCAGACTCACTGAATGAGTTGTACAGCCAAGCAAGGATTTGGGGATAGGAGAGTAGCATATTGTTTATAAAAGTCTGCTATGAACCCATCCTACCCTGGTGCTTTTTCCAATTGGAGTCTTCCTATTGCATCAAGCACTTCCCTTTCGGTTATCTCTTTCTCCAAGAGCTCTGTGAGTGTGGCCTGTAGCTTTGTTTTTAGTGGCTGCGCAGTGTAAGGAATGCAAGTGTCTGGGGGTGTCCTCTTTTCCCTATATAGCTGTGCGTAAAAATGGCCAAACTCCGCCGCTATGTCCTCATCTCTCGTAATGTGACATTTGTTGCCATCTATAATGCCCTTCTCCCAGCTAGAGTATACCTGTGTTCGCAACCTGTGCAGAAGCAGCCTCCCCTCCTTCTTTCCCCCACGTAGTACTTCTGTTCGTTTTCGCAGTAACGCATTTGCAGCGACATCCATGTCTAGTGCTCTAAGCTGTTACATTCAATTGTGGCCTAATTTTATGTGAACCTACGCATTGGTGAGCTTCTTCCAGTTCGTTCACGCAGCCTTCTAGCTTACCGCGTTTCAAGACTCACTCCTTATTGAGTCTGGCTGCTATAGCTATGTATCTATCTTTAACAACTGCCTTGAGAGCCTCCCATAATGTTGCTCTTGCCATGTTTGGTGTGTCACTGATGGATAGTCTACTATGGCCTTCCCCACTTACTTTATCGTTCCATCATAGGATAGCATTTTAGGGTTGAGACGCCACAATTTGTTATCCCAGTGTATGGTCAGGAGGTGCAAATCCAGGTGGCTAGGGTTGTGGTTGGATAGGGATACCACTTCAATGGTGGCGTGAGTTAATCTTGGGTGCAGTGGAGCAGAGACCAGTAAGTAGTCAATTCTAGCATAAGATTGCTGAACAGCTGACAAAAAGGAGTAAGACTGTGTGGTCGGATTTAGTATCAACCAAACGTCAGCTAGCCCAGCCTCCACAAGCCAGCTCGTTCCCTGTGGGGTAATCATCCATGTATGCCCTGGGCGTGGGGAAGTCGTATTCAGGGAGGCATCCGGGGAAGTAAGTAAATGTAAATGTAAATGTAAATGTACAGGAATTTATATAGCGCAAATCACCAACTGGTCTCTAAGCGTTTGCTTAGGGAACCCGTCCTGGTATTCCCCTGTGAGATAACACAGGCAGGGCATCCGCAAGGTGAAAGCCAGGCATCCCGCCACGAGGGGCCAATGTGGAGATTAAGCAAGCTATTGCCCAGAGTCGCAGAGTGTGAACCCGTGAATCGAGTAGGCACCGGAGCGAGAATTGTCGAGTCCATGGACATTTTAGGACTCAAGACCCCGCCGAGCCGGGAATTGAACCCTGGTCCCGGGCTGACCTCTGCTTCCAGGTCTGCCTCCTCTAACCAGTGAGCCACACTTCTCCACAGCGCCTAGTGCCTGGCAAATAAAATGCTTTCCTCACCAAGTCTTGTACTATGTGACAGAAGAGGCGCAGCAGGCAGTCCTCCAGATACCCTGCATCTGCTTGCATTGGCATTACCTTGATTCGAATGTTTGATCTGCAGGACCTGTTTTTCAGGTCTTCAAGATGAAAAATTAGGTCAGCATTGTGATCCCTAAGCTCCAGGAGATCTTTGCGACACTCTTCTATTTCTTCTTCTCTGGAGTCCTAGACATGTTCCACTGAGTTCACTCTGTTCCAATTACCCCATATCGCTGTACAGATCTTTAGTTTCAGTGGTTACTTTGAGGTTCTGCGATTTTGGATTTCGTCCCGTATCTAGCCGCCATTTTGTGTCCTGTCGCCATTTTGTGTTGCCCTCACTCAGGCGGCACGGCGAACCCGATGTTTCTGCTTTTCAAGTTGCTACGTGTCCTTTCAGTTAAAAAGTAACTCTATTGTCCTTGTTCATGAAACCCGATGTCAGGGTCTGGCCGGGTTTGTTAATTCATGTCTGGTTCAAAAAGGCTAAACTAAGGGGCTCTCTGCCAATCTGGACTGTGCCTCATCGAGGTAATTTCTGCTTAAAAATCAATGGTCAGAATGTCAAGAATCAGTCAGAGAGGAGTATCTGTTCTTATACCTATGTCTAAACACCTCAGATTCCCTCACCGTTAGTGCCATCACAAGGCACATATTTCATCTGTCATGATAGAGCCTATACATGACTTCCTACTTATTTCTCGGGAACATGTTATGTGGCTTTAGTTCTTACCCCAACTTATACAGCTCCTTCTAGTCATCACAAAAAGAGGCATGGTAGAGGATTCTTTGATCAGAAGGACACAGCAGGACAGGAGGCAGTTGATTTCATCAAAGGGTTGCTTCCTTTCTGGGGACCAATGGCCAATAGCAGAGACATCAGACACCTAGCTCGTGTTGTTGAGGCTACCATAAACGAAACTTCTGGAGCCTTGAGTAATGTGACAGCCGAGCTTCAGGCAGATCGTCTTATGACTTCCTTTGAGACACACTAGCATGTCCTGCCACCTGTGAGAGGGGATTGTGAACACCATGGCTGATTAATTTGTTGGGAGGGGTGACACACGGGGTCCGAGAAAGAGGCGTACTGTTACGTTTTGTGTGTGCGGGTTGTGGGATATCATAAATGTGTTTTGTATAAGAGATTGTACACCACAGATTGAAGTGGCAGTCTCCTCAGAACTTGCATGTACTTCTAGGACAGCTGTGCTTAGCTGCAGCTAATAAACCTGGCTTCCACGCTCAATGGAGTGTCTCGTGTCTCTGTTTGTAACAAGGCAGGTGAGCCCGGGGATTAAGGAGTTCCCTGCCCCGCCCGGCCCATAAGGCCCGGTTCTCCAACTTCTGTGCGAAGGGCCGCTATGTCATCCCCCAGTGTGCCAAAGAGCGCTTCCATAAAGCCCTGTGTGGTAGGGGCCTCCTCGTTCATATCTTGTCATGTTGGGGTGCTTGCATCCCCTTCACCTGGGGAGGTCCAGACAGTCCCCTCCTTTTTGGTGGCACCCTTGGTCATGTGGTCATTAATGTTAGCAGCGTATTGTTTGGTCCTAGAAGTGGTCAAGGTTATGCCATGGAATTCGCCGCGCAGGCTCTGAGTTTTGAAAATGCCCAACTCAAGGTACGCCAAAAGGTAATTTGGTGCTGGGCAGCCCGCCTGCAATGGCTTCTGGGTCCTCTGCAACCCCTCTCATGTCCTCTTCCTGCGAGTGGGGTCACCTAGTCTCGTGAGGAGGTTCTCCAGTCTGCCGCTTCAGTGACCAGCTCTGTATCTCCATACCTGCCTACTTCTGCTGGGCGTCAGTTCGTTAGGGTATAACTCCGTCCTTGGGCCCTCCGGCTGCTAATGGCTTCCCAGTGGCGGCAACCGCTTCCTGTATCTACGGCCCCCCATGCTAGATAAAGCAGCCGTATCTTCAGGGACTCGAGCTTCCATGTGTGACCCCAGCGCTGGTTAAGCTCAGCAATTTATGTACTTGATTGGCCTGGCGTGGCCCCAGTGTCAGTATAGGCCCCCTGATTACTGTACGTTTGTCCCCTGCCACCTCACTTATTACTGCTGATGTAGATTTGGGCTGTGCAGACTATCACCAAGTTGTGGGGTTGAGGTGCAGGGGCCGCTCTGTGTCGTCCTACCAGCAGACTCCCCCAAAGTTGTTTCGCTATCGTGCACAGGCCGCTATCTGCACTATGCTGCCATTTTGTCTATGCGCCCACCGGTCCCTTACCATCCGTGGACCCTTTGTGCTGCAGTGGTGGGCTTGCTCAATCTCAAGAGGTACTTCCCTCTTGTTCTGATCATGACATGTGCTCGGTGGATAACGTGTGGGCAGCCTGTCGCATAGTCTACTTCCCCTGTTCTGCACAGCTCCGGATTTCACATTCTGGTGCGATCTTGATGCATCTCCAGCCGGCTGCACACCTTCCCTCAAATCTCAATGTGGCCTCTGCAGAAGTCGTAGAAGTCCAAGGGTACTCCCAGGTGATTCTGCTCACATTCTGCACTCAATGCTGGCCGTTTGGGGCAGGCACTACCCCGGGAACCGCCAAGTTACGGTCCGGTGCGGCGGAGCTCTGTGACTTGGCTACTGCATGGGAGCCATCTTGGACACGCCTCCTGAAGTACTGTTTAAAAGAAGTCCTATATCTTGGGCATCATATTTAGAAAGGAGTCAGAAAGGTGTCACAAGAGAATCATGGAGATTTTACAAATGAAACCGCAAACATTTCAGAAAGAGGTCAGGATGTTTTTTGAATGGTGGGCTACTGTCATCAGCGAATACCCAACTTTTTCCTAGTTAGCAAGCCTTTACAGAAGCGAACTCATAAGGGTGTGTCAGATCCCATGCCTTGGGACAGTGACTGTTTGGTTGCCTTACTGGATTTGGGAGAAAGTCTATGCCACACTCCAGAGCTAGGAATGCCTTATTACAAAAAAGCGTTTTTGCTCTCTCTCTCTCAGTGCTTACACAGACTCATGGTAATGCCAGTAGAACAGGTCAATATTTCTCTGATAATCTAGATCTAGTAGCTGCGGTTCTGCGCGGGTGCCTTAAAGCAGTGGCGGCCACAGGTGTTAGAACTGAAAGGCGTGAAGACATTGTTATGAGCAGCCCTTTAACAGTGAACATGCCTCATTCTGTAGAAATATTGCTGATGCGTATTCGCAAACAGTTCTTTGACCTGGTATGAGCGGATCAAACTAGCAGCTGAAATGCTGCCTTGAGGATGACTTCTGTTTCACACCCTGCCACTTTGTTCTCTATTCCAAAAACTGACAACAATGAAAATGTGTTGGAGCATTACTATCTCAATGTCACTGAACTATATGCCAAGCCGAGACCAGACATTCAACATGAGCCACTGCCTAAATTTGATTTTGCATTGTTCATGAATGGCTAGTGTTTATGCGGCCACAGAGGTAATTTACAAGCTGCTTATGCAGTGTGCACAGTTTCAGGAGTAGTAGAAGCTTTGTGGCTCCCAGGTATGTACTCAGCACAATTGGCTGAATTGATTACTCCTACTAGCTCTTACTAGAGCATTCTGTCTCAGACCAGCAGAGAGTGACCACTTTCACCGATAGTCAAAACGGCTTTGGTGTCGTTCATGACTTCGGACAGTTATAGTCTCAAAGAGGATTCAGGACTACCTCAGATTCACCCATTCAGAACAGGTAGGAAGTGAGAAATTCCTTTAAGCATTCCAAATGCCTGGCCAGATTGCTGTTGTCAAATGCACAGCACATTGTAAGGGAGATGACTAAGTAACAGTTGGCTGTAGGTATGCCGATGAGGTTGCTAAATACTGTGGGCCTGATTCACAAAGGTAAAGTTAGACAAAAGTATATTTTTACCACTTTTAGTATTCACAAAGCGCATTTGCACGTAGTAAATGCCGTTTGTGAATACTGAAAGTGGTAAAGTTAGAATTGCACTTTTAATGGTAAATATGTGGAACTGTAAATCTTTGCATATCTACTAGTACATTGTTAAGTATAAGTTTAAAGCTTAGCAAGAATTTTTTATACCAACTAGAGCATGCTGAAACAACATATGCACAATATAAAGTTCGCGGCCAACACCTTACTAAGCAACTTCTTCCACAGCTAGTCTGAACATCAGACAAACAGTCATGCACTCACACACCCAGAAAGAGACTTACTCACCAATTAATAAATATATAAAAACACTCATACAACCACCCATAGATCATTTCCTAAAGTTACAATACTTTGCTAGATATCATACTCACATTTATCAACCTAACTCACACACACATACCTATTCAATTACATTTTTCCTTTTGAAAGTTCAATCTAAATCAAATACCTGCAAATTGAGTTTGTTGGTGGAATTGTTTTTTGCTCTTATCAGACAGATTTAATACTCTCGTAAAATGTGGAAACTAAGCATAAGAATGGCACACTGTTCTCATACAAAGCAACCATTAATGGCAACGTTTTCAATTCCTCACTCTGATACTGTGGGAGGCAGCAAAAAAAAACTTCTTCCATATTTTAGTTTTGTTGATCCACTCAAGGAAGGTTACTATGTGTTAACCCTTACATGCACATTTAAAAGGAAGCCCAATATGGAAGGATATTTGTGCATAGTTGTGAAATATTCACAACCGTTAGTGCATACCCGTGTGCATAATCGCGAAGAATTCAAGAATAATTACAGTCCAAAAACTATTTAGCTTGGTAAATTTTATTACTTTAAAACTACACTATACTTTATAAAAAAGCCCTCACTAGGAAAACAAACCCTCATTCTTCAACAATGTCTTTAAGCACCTCTTATTTAAAAAAAACAGATAACATTTCATATAATATCCTTTCCCCAATATCATTAGCGGGGTCTCCATACAAACCCACTAGAACCAGTAGGTCAGATGTCTGCAACACATTCTAGAAGGAGCATACTAGTTAGAACATTTACTTCAACAGGTTTGGTTGATTATACAGAACTAAAGGCATATCCAAGTTTCCTTTACATTTTTTTCATCAGAGCCAATCACAGATCTACATACTTATTCTTTAAAGACAGTACCGAAACCTGCATATTTACACCATCTAATTAAATATGTATTTCTTTAGACTAGCTCCTGTCCTCCATTTTAAATGCCTTTCATTTTTAAGCCTGTGTCATTCAGCTCCAGCCTTCTCCTGTGAGCTATTGTGCCTTCCCTTCAAAAAGGATAGAGTGTAGATTGTGGGCCACAGAGAATGTGCTAGGAGAGTGTGCTAGAAAGAGTGTCATTGACAGGGACATAGGTTTGTCTAATGTGGACATTACTTTGATTGGACAGAGAGGGTCAAAGCTGCATCCATTGCTGCCTTAGGTCATAAGCATTTTTGGATTACCAAGCCCCGACCTCATGATTGTGCACTGTGGTGGCTATGATCTATTCACACTTACAGGGGTAGGACTGGTAATTGTGATGATGGATACCTTTGCTCATTTCATTACACTTTTCCCTCACGCCGCCTTGGTTTACTCCAGCATATGCCGAAGGCAGAAACGGAAGTGGTGAAATTAATTCTGTCCACAGATAGATAAAGCCGGGAACCATGTTAATAAAACTGTTTTTGCATTCCTCAGAGACCATAACATGGGCTTTATCTACAACAACAACTTGCTTTTTGACATGCATGGAATCTATAGAAGTGATGGAGTTCACTTCACAGATGAAGGCAGCATGATGTTTCTAAGTAACTTGAAACTCTGCATCCGGTCTTATGTGTGCCTGCCATACACATATAATAATCGCAAATGTTCATGTCAGTCACAATATTTCTCAAAATGTTGTCCATTTTTGAAAAAAATACCTTTTTTAAAAAAAGTTTTAAAAATATTTAAATACATCGTGAATAGCAGACATTCAATAGACACCAGCACTTTCAAAATTCCTAACTATATAAGTGTTTATGTACATCACAATGGGTACATTACTGTCTAAATAAGTCTGCACGTTCATGAATGAGTCTCTCAATGGGTTTGTGAGTGTTTGAGTAGACCTGTCAGTGGATGCATGAGTGCCTCAGTGGGTTTATGAGTGGGTGTGTGAGTGTCTGGGTGAGTCAGGTAGTGGATGCATAGACATCTTTGTGGGTACGTCAGTATCTGAGTAAGCCTGTGAGTGGGTAAAGGAGTGCCTGAATAGATGCAGGAGTCTCTAAGTATGTCTGTAAGAGGGTGCAAGAGTGTCTGAGTAGGTCTGTGAGTGGCTGCATGAGTGTGTGAGTAGTAGCTTGCAGAGAGGGTGAATGTGTAACTCAGTGGGTCTGTGAGTGAGTGCATAAGTGTCTCAGGAGCTCTGTTGGTGTGTGAGTATCTGAGTGGGTCTGTGAGAGGGTATATAAGTATTACAGTGGGTCTGTGAATGGATGCATGAGTCACTAAGTGAGTCTCTGCTTAGGTGGAAAAATGTCTGAGTGAGTCAGTTACTGCATGCATACGTTGCTGGTGAGTCTGTGAGTAGGTGCATGAGTACCTCTGTGGGTTTGTGAGTGAGTGAGTTCATAACTGTCTCAGTGGGTCTGCGAGTGGGTGTGTAGTGTCTCAGTAGGTGTATGAATGCACAGTGGGTCTGCGAATAGGTGTCTGAGTTGCTGAGTGACTTTGGGACTGGGTGCATGAGTATCTGCGTGATATGTGAATGGCTCCATGAGTGTCTGACTGAGCCTGTGGAGGAAACTGGCTCTCTATATAGTACACTAAAACAAAGTACACTGTGCAGATAGTCTAGTGAGTCCCAGATTGATATGCAGGGGCAAAAGTAGATGATACTAATTCTCTACTAGTGGTAGTATGGGCGAACTGTTAGACATATCCAAGGATAGTGATAAGCAATTGTTGTACTTACAGAGGCACTAAATATTAAACCAGAGACCAAAATAGCACTTAATTTTGTATACATTTACAGACAAAGAATTTTGTTCACAGGTAAGTATTTATTTTGTTGTGAATTTTCAAAGTTAAAAAAATAACTTACAGTTGTTTGCAATTATGCACAATGCATTCCTATGGGAGAAATTCAAAACATTCATAGAAATTTGTGTAGAAGATCCAAGTCCGTGCAATAACCAACCTAGCACAAGCAATAGCAATAGAAATCAAGTCTTTATACTTATTATTAGTATCTTGTATATCTAGCAATACTAAATGTGCCGAAAGTGTTGGAAATATAATTTGTCTACTATTTAAAGCCGCGGTTAATCCTTTCCAAAATGCTGTAAGTTCCGGACATTGATAGAGCATATGTTCTATACCGGCGGCTTCTAGATTGCATTTGGGACATTTAGTTCGCTCGCTGGGACCATTTCCCGGGGTCCAGCTAGCAATTCTTTGAGGTGTATAGTATATTTGAGTCACCGTTCTATATAATTGAAGCCTTAAGCTTGAAGATTGGACCACTTGGTTTATTTGTCTGAGCGAGGCTGCAATCTGGCTAGGATTGATGTTCACACCTAGTCGGATAGTCCATTTTTCCGCCATGTTTTCACAGTCTCCTTGCTTGTGGCTACTTAAGTAGGCATAGCTCTTACTAATAAGTGATTTAGTGTGTTTCGAGTAAAGATATTTTAAGGTATCTGAGTTTTCTATTTTCTTAATTTTCATTTCATTAACCAAATAATCTTTCATCTGAATGTATTTAAAATACATTGTGTCTCTAATTTTGTAGATTAATTTTAATGCGTTAAAGCTCCAAAAACCATCCGAGCCATATAAATCACCTAAAGTGCTTATACCATGTTCCATCCACAAGGCTGCCGCGCCATCTGAAAAGAAGCCTGTATTCCCCCAAATCTGTAGCTCCGCGTTAAAGAAAGGTATCTTACAAAAAATCAATTTTTGGTCCCAGATTCTTTTAATATGTCTCGCGGTCTTAAACTTGACTCTCTTAAAATAATTAGGGTCATGCACACGGTACAAAAACTGATTACTATCTTGTCCCAACATGAATTGATGGAATAATAAGAAAGCATCATTGGTTATTAGGCTACGTATGCGTTGAAAAAAAGTTGCAAAAAAATATAGTTTAAAATCCGGGAAATTTAGACCCCCTTTTTCAATTGAGAGTTTCAAACAAGCCATTGATCTACAAGCTTTTTTATAGCTCCAGATATAACTGCTACATATGCTCTCTATTCTTTTATATATATGTTGTTGAGTTGTAGAGGAATAGATCTAAATAGGTACAGCAATTTTGGTACAATCTTCATCTTTATTAAATTTATATGTCCTACCAGGCTCAATGGAATCTTATGCCAGTTTTTTAAAGATGTAGTTATTTCCTTAAGTAAAGGGTCATAGTTCAATGCTACGATTTTCTCTATTTCTGCTGCAAGCTTAACTCCTAAATAGATAGCATTAGTACAGAGTCCCAATATCGGTTGAGCAGGTTTGTAGTTGGCGATTACTTGGGTTTTTCCAACGTTTAGTTTATAGCCTGATATCTCTCCAAATTTACTAGCTTCTTTAATTATCTCAGGGAGTGCCAAAACTAAGTCTGTAGTGAATATAGCTATATCATCAGCAAAAGCGGTTATTTTCAAACTCTTGCCACCATGTTGTATTGGTATTATATTATCTTGGACGGACAAAGCATTTAAAAATGGTTCCAGGGCTAGAGCGAAAAGCAGGGGTGATAAAGGACACCCCTGCCTTGTCCCCCTTTTAATTGCAAAGTTAGCTGAATTAACTCCAGCATAACTAACTATTGCCATTGGTAGTTCATATAAGGATCGAACCCATCTGAGATATTGTCCCTGTATACCGAATGCGCTCATTGCCGCCCACAAATACTCCCACCCCACTCGGTCGAACGCTTTCTCCGCGTCCAGCATAACCATTCCGAGTGGGGTGTGAGTTGTCGAGGCTACATCAAATGCAGTCACTGCGGTATTAATATGGGTAGTGGTGTCTCTCCCCACTACAAACCCATGCTGTTGGCAGTTCACTAAATCAGGCATAATAGGGGTGAGACGGTTAGCCAGGATTTTGGCAAAGACCTTGGCATCGGTATTTATCAATGAGATGGGCCTATAAGACCCTCGGTCCTTTGGTGGTTTGCCCTTTTTTAGAAAAAATATTATTTTTGCAGTTCTCCAAGTTGTAGGAGCGCTTCCTGTTTGACCTACAGAATCTATCACCAAATGAAAAAGCGGTATGAGTTCTTTCTCACAAATTTTATATAGTTCTATAGGCAGGCAATCTTCTCCCGCAGCCTTTCCTGAAGGTAGTGCTTGAATAGCTAGCTCTATTTCAGTAATAGTAATCTTAGCCCCAAGTTGCTTAATTGCTTCAGTATCTAATCAGCTGAGCAAATATTTATCTAAATAATTTGTAATTTCTTCCTGAGAGGGTGAATTATCTGGGGTATATAAATGGCAATAGTATTTAGCAAATTGCTCTAAAATTTGCTCAGATTTTTTATATTCGATTAAGTCTGACCCTATTATTGATTTTATAGTGGATTTAGCTTTTTTATCGGCTACCTTATAAGCCAAGACCTTGCCGATTCGATCGCCCCCTTCATATTGGGCTAATTTATATTTATGTATTTTGGAACTAAATTTCTCCCTAAGAGTCTTTTTTAATGCCGACCTCATTGACACCAATCCTAATCTCAGTTCTTCAATATTTGTCTTCCCCTGTATTACAGCATCTATCAATTGTTGTTCGACTGATAGAATACTAGATAAAGTTAGCTTATCTGCCCTCCGTCTTTCAGTATTTTTCCTTAAAATGTATTGTTGTACATAGCCTCTAATGCTACATTTACACGCATCCCACACAAAATTAACCGTGGTTGAGTTAATATTAAAAGTTATAAATTCATTTATATGCGCTTTAATGCCCAAGACAAATTCAGCATCTGTACATAGATACCTAGGGAATGTAAACTGTCGGGGGGTTTGCTCTTTGTTAAGGGTTTTAAATTCAAACAATATAGGGTTGTGGTCAGATGTAACTCTCGGGCAAAGTTCTATATTACAGTTATCCACAATTCTATCTGTTGCCCATACCATATCGATTCTGGAACAGACTCTATGGGGGGCCGAGTAGTAAGTATAACCAGCTGTAGTAGGGTGCTTAGTGCGCCAGACATCTTTCAAATTGTGTATCCTACCCAATTCCACTATAGCTGCTCTAACTCTACGCATCCTTATTGTGTTGATTTTACTTGTGGAATCCTTCTTATAATTCATAACACAGTTAAAATCTCCCATTATCAATAGCTCACCCTCCCATTCAAGTAATTCGATGTTTAATTGCTCATAAAGTTTAGGTTTGTCAACGTTAGGACCATAAACCAAGCAGAATACATAATATTTTTCAGCAAGTTGCACCTGAGCAATTACCCACCTTCCCCTGACATCAGCAGCAGTTTTAATGATAGCCATTTTTGTATGTTTCTGTTTCAAAATAGCTACCCCCCGGATTGAAGCCCCTAACGTTGAGCAAACAACAAGATCATAGCCCATTTGAGATAAAAGTTTACGATCTCGAAACCCGATATGGGTTTCAGAAATAAGTGCCATATGGGGTCTATACATATTCATTTCTTCTTGTACCATTCTCCTTTTATCTTTACTATTGAGGCCAGCAACATTCCACACCAAACATCTAAAAAAAGACATTAATTATAACAAAATTTTTCGTACTCCTCTGTATTATATATCGTTTAAAAAATAAAAAAGCTTTTTCTCTGTATCTGCCCATCTTTTTTTTTCCCTGCAATACAATTTTTCCCCTTTTAGCCCCACCCCCATCAAAACCGCACACCCGTCCCACCCAGCCTTCCAACCCATGACCCCTCCTCTCTACGGAACCACCCAACATTATGGAGTGGTGGAATCTTATTAATGAAATACATGCGATGGAACTTTCATTGGCCAAGCTAAGGGGTACTAAGGCATTGAAAGCGAGGCAAAACATTTGGGGTACTTTTATCTGATCTATATGTATAGGCAGCAACTAAACTAAAATGATTTACTTTTGGATGTACACTGTTATCCTCTGTATTTATGTAACCGTTAAATTTATGTTTGGATATTTTTGCCTCTGAAATTTGTATGCAATGTGATGTTGTTTTTTCTTTCCTACAATAAAAATGTATTTAAAAAAAAAAAAGACATTTGTGTAGAAGGTTCTCTGGGTTAACGATTTGCTTTTAGGGTAGTAGTTAGCCCAGGTCCAATATTTGACCAGTAGGTTGGTAAGAGTTTACCAGATTCAGGTGAGAGCAGGGTGCTGGATTTGTTGGTAGAAAGCACTATAAAGAAAAGGGGGGGCACCTCAAAACACGCTCCACAAACAGGCAAATCCGAGGGAATCAAACTGAGGGAGCAGGTCACACGGGCTTCAGGAGCATGGGAGCACAACTGGTACATTGATACCCAGACCAGGCATACTGGGTACAGAGGAGCTTGTTTAGCTGGGCTCTGTGCATAAAGATTGGCCCTACGGTTAAGGGAAAGCAGGTTGCATGTACATTTTCAGGACAGCTGGGCCACTCATGGAATAGGTCTCAGGAATCTTGTGTTTCTCTAATGGGTGCTTGCTTTCTGGTCCAGAATTGACTCTTCATCTCAGTATAGGTTGCAGGGGGTCCGGTAATTCAGATATTTCTTCAGCACAGCTCTGGTAGGTCCTGGTATGTTCACATTTAGTGGGGAGATGGTCTCACCCTCTAGAGCTAGTGTACTTCTGTTTTGGTTACTGCATTTGCATCATCAGGGAGGGGCAATTCAGTAAGCCAGACTCTGCCGGTTTGGTGCCTGTGGTCTGCAGCGCAGTAGTTCCCCTAGTCCAAGGGAGTTCTTCAGTGATTGGCATGGGTCTGGAGGTCCTCTGGGGTTCTTAGAGGCCTCACAGTAGCCGGACGAGCCAGCACACCAAGGTGGTTGAATCTTAAAGCAGCAGGCAGTGTTTTGTCCCAAAATTCTACAAAAGGCACTCCATTCTCAGGTTCAGCAGCTCTTCTTTGTCTGTTTTCTTCTTAGGTCCATCAAATCTGAAGTTCAGAGTCAAGGGGTGCCACATAAATACAAAATTTATGAGCTCTAGATGGATAGATAGAGGAATTAGAAAAGTGGGCTCCACATCAACTGCTTTACCTTAGGGGTGGTGCTAATTGAATGTGGAAACACCTCTTGATCTTACAAATGTTCCAGCCTGTCCTCCTGCTAAAAGTGGGTTCATTACAGGGGGGGTTGGCATCTTCCACTAACTGGAGGAGCCTGGGTCACATCTCAAAGGCAGCATCACTTTTAAAGCTTCCCAACTTGGAATGTAATTCCTGCCTGGAGGTGGTGTGACTAATACTAACAATGGGTATGGCTCTGATCAGTAAGGCTGAGCCTTATAAACTGTATAACAAGAAGAATTGCCAATACTGATTTCTTATTCCAAACCACAATTTCTCAACAATGCATAGACTACAAAACAATGCATCTAGGTGCTCTTAAGTAGCTTTTTATTCAAAATGTGTTTTTATATATATCTCATATTTCTCAACAAAGTTTTTAATCCTTTTTGTATCAAATTCTTTGATTTGATTGATTTGATTTTAGATTTGTAAAGCGCATAGCTACCCTAGGGCGTCCAAGCGCTGACAATCAGCCTGTAGCTTTCAGAGGGGGGGAAGTTGTAGGGATGGGTTATGGGAAGAGCCATGTTTTTAGTTGCCTACGGAAGGCTAGTAGGTTGTGTTCTCTTCGAATGGAGAGTGGGAGGGAGTTCCACAGCTTTGGCGCATTGTATGAGAACAGTTGTCCCCCTGAGCGGGCCTTTCTTATTCTGGGGACACTGGCCAAGGAGAGGGAGTCTGATTTGAGTTGTCTGTTCGAATGATGTGGTTTGACAAGAGATCTCAAATTGGGTGGGCCTCTGCCTTGAAGTATTTTATGTGAGATGCAGAGGGTTTTAAAGGTGATCCTTTCCTTGATCGGGAGCCAGTGTAGAGATCTGAGGGCCGGTTTGGCGGAGCATCTAGATTTGGTCCCGGTCAGGAGTCTGGCCGCGGCGTTTTGGGCACATTGCAGTCTGTTGATGACCGATGCGGGAGCACCTAGGTAAAGGGCATTTCCGTAGTCCAGTCTGGAATTAACTAGCCCCTGTATGAGCAGTTTCCTGGACTGAAAGGGGATTAAGTGGAGAAATTTTCGAGCTGTCTGAATAAGGCCGAAGCATGTGCCGGTGTTTTTTCTGGCCTGGACATTAAAGTTGAGGTCTTGGTCCAACCAGATACCCAGGCTTTTTACTTCGGTCCTAGGGGTGGGGGGTGATCCCATACAGGGTGGCCAGGAGAGGGAAGGGGGGAGTCTGCGTGGGTCTCCTAGAAGAAGGATCTCGGATTTCTCTCCGTTTAGTTTCAGACGCGAATCGCACATCCATTGAGAGATGTTCTGGAGGCAGGATGACAGGTTGTCCAGACATTTGGTAGACTGGTTTATGGAGACTACCAGCTGGGTATCGTCGGCGTACATAACTGTTTTTATGCCGAATGGAGTTACGATGTCTTCGAGGGGAGACATGTAGACGTTAAAAAGTGTGGGCTCAGGCAGGAGCCCTGAGGGACCCCACACTGAAGGGGGAGAGCACTGGAGTTAACTGTGCCATCGGTCACCTGGAAGGTTCTGCCTTCAAGGAAGGATTTGATCCAGGACAGGGCGGTGCCGGAGATTCCTGCCATGCTAAGACAGTGGATAAGGATGGCATGATCCACCGTGTCGAAGGCGGCACTCAGATCTAGGAGGATCACTGCCACTGATCCTCCCGCATCTATGATGGTTCTTGCCTCTTCGGCCACGGCTAGGAGAGCGGTATCCGTTCACTGTCCCGGTCTAAACCCTGTCTGGGATTGGCGCAGGAGGTTGTTGGATTCCAGGAAGAGGGAGAGTTGGTGGTTGACGATTTTCTCAGCCACTTTGCTGATGGCCGGGAGGAGAGAGATAGGTCTAAAGTTAGACAGGTCGGTGGGATCGAGGTGGGGCTTTTTGAGAAGGGCGCGGACTGTGGCTTTTTTCCAGTTAGTTGGGACGGTGCCTAGAGCAAGAGACGCAATAATAAGGTTGGTGAAGGGGGGGAACTGTGGAGGCGACCAGTTTTAGTTTGCTCATAGGAGCTGGGTCTGAGGGGGCCCCACTCTTCACTGTCTGTAGGGTAGTTAGAAATGTTTCAATGGACACCTGGGAGAACGTGTCGAGACATGGGGCCTCTGGGCCAGTGGGGGGAGTCGGGGGGAGTTGGGAAGCGCTGTGGGTGCGTAGGGTTTTAAGGATGTTGTTGCTTTTTGTTGAGAAGAACTTGGCTAGCTGGTTGCATCTAGTGCCCGATGGGTCTGGTATGGGCAGTGGTTCCGGGGTTTTTGTTAGGAGACGCACGATACTGTAGGTTTCTTTGGCTGAGTTAGCAGCAGCTAGTATTTTTCACTCGAAGAAGGTTGTCTGGGTGTTTTTAATACTAGTTTTGTAATCCTTCATGGTTGCCCTATATTCGTTTTCACTTTCGTTTGCCCAGTCCTTCCTCCAGAGGCGCTCGAGCTTTTTACACCTTATCCTGAGTTCGCGTAGTTCCGGAGTGAACCAGGGAGATTTGAAAGTTCCCTTTTTACTGGGGAGGGGTTTAACAGGGAGGATAGCGTTGAGGGATTGTTTAATCCAGGAGCGAAGTTGGACATCTGCTCTGGAGGGATCTGAGTCCAGCTCAGGTGTAGTGGAGGCTAATGCTTGAGTCCATGCAGCCGTGTCCAATTTTTGCCAAGGGCGGGATGGTACTTGGGTAGGAGATCTCTCCGGCGCTTCGTTTGGGAGTTGAAGCTTGAAAGGGATTAAGTGGTGATCTGACCAAGGGATAGGGAGGGGTTTATTCACTACTAGGCTCGGGAGGTTGGTGAATATGGGGTCCAGCAAATGGCCCTTAGAAAGGGTAGGCTGATTGCATTTTAGATGCATATTAAGGGAGGCTAGATTTTCCTTAAGGTCCTCAGCTATTTTGTTTGTTGAGTCGTCAAAGTGGAGATTTAAATCTCCTAGGACCGTAAAGTTGGGTGACAGACAAGCAAGAGAGGAGGTGGTTTCCACTAGGGATTGCAAAAAAGACTTTGGGGGCGATATACGAGAATCCCCGAAAGGGTTTTTGATGGGGACAAGCAGATAGAGAATTGGACATTTTCGCAGTCCTGAATTGGACTGTCCTTGAAGTGGCAGGAGAGGTTATTTCTGTAGATAATCGCGATTCCTCCCCCTGTCCCGGAGAGTCTGTCCTGGTGCTTGATTAGGTAGCCGGGGGGGAGTGATTGAACTATGTCAGGGTCTGAATTGGGGTTGATCCACGTTTCAGTAAGAAAGAGAATCTCAAGATCGGATTCTAGCAGAAGCATATTGATTTCTGCTTTGTGTTTCGGGAGAGATCTGCAGTTGAGTAGAGCCTTCTTGATCCAACGTGCTTTCAGAGGTAAACGTGGCATTAGCCTGTATGGGCAGCTCGGACGGCAGGATTGTCCTTCCTCTAAGGAGATAATGCTGCCGCAAGGAGTGGGAGTGGGAGAAGAGTCCCGGAGTTTGAGGAGGGTTTCTTGGGTGTACCTCTGTGTGAAAGGTGTTAGAGTCGCAGGGTCCCGGGCTCAGGGCTTGGTCTGGTGTGGACGGGCACAGACGGGCTTACCTTTTACAAACAATAGAAATGGATACACAAAATTAGTGAGAGAAATTCACACTCATTCTCATTAAACAAGCGTATCACTGATTGCCTTTTCCCTCTCGCCTTCAGGATTCGTTCTCTGTCTACTCTAGCGCCAGGAAACCAACCGGTGGCAGTGCGCTCAATAAATACTTTTTAACATTAACATTAACATTCTCACAAACTGATTCACTGCACAACAACCTGACACATTCAACCTAATCGGCGCCGAACAAAGCGGCTCATTAGGATCGCGGACAGACTTGAGTCCGTCGACGACCCCAGAGTAGGAGGGAACGTCCGCATGGGCAGCGGCGTTCCCTCCGTGCAGATTAGGATGTGACCGCCAGGGTGGCGGTCACATCCTCTATCTTTAACATTGTGGTGGGTGCAGCTTCAAGCTGCACCCGCCGCAATGTTAAAAATGCATGCACCGCATTTACGTGCACAAGGCGGCAGGCACCGCGCGGTGCCTGCTGCTTTGTTCACTCAAATGCTATGGTACCCCCCATGTGCACCCCCCACCCCCCCTTCACCCAGGGGGCCCGCAACGGGCCCCCGAAGTGAAGGTCCATATGCTTTTCCACGGCGGAAAAGCCGCCGCGGAAAAGCATACATTTTACACCATCCTAATATGCCTGGCGGTGTCTGATAGACACCGCCAGCCATGTTAAAGCTTTTGCGCCGCGGTCGGAAGACGACCGCAGCGGAAAGGCTGCGGACGGATTTCAAGACCCACCGCCATCCTAATATGGCAGTGGGTCTTTCGAGGCTCCGCAGCGGTTTTCCAGCATCCTCCAGGCCGGCGGTGGCTTCCGCCGGCCCGGAGGATGCGGGAAAACCGCTATCATAATCGTCCCCAAAGTCTGGAATTCAATACACCACACTTGAATAGCAACAAAACTGCCAGTGCCACCACACACTATTTATAATGTTTTGCTTTGAATACACCTTATCCAACAATATTCATCATACACAATTATTTACAATAAATTACAACGGTTAGGTGTAAAGCTGCCAAAGTAAATTTACAAAAAAACAGTGTGGCAGAACTAGTCTACGTGTTTCAAATCCCCTTAAATTCATGGGATTCTCCTCAGGACCCAAAATCTGTGAAAGAAAAAAGAAGACAGTGTATCAAGCTGAATTGTAGTTAAGTAATTCGAAGCGCAACACTACCATATTTAATGCCACAGATTACCAGTCATCGGAAACAAAAATGCTTTCTTAACAGTGTCTCTATCCAAACAACTTCGCAGCAATTCTGGAGGGTTGGAGAAAGAAAGAAAGGAAGGGGGAGGAAGAAAAAGAGGGGAGCAAGAACCATGAGTGTATCCATTAAGTAGCCATGATCTTGTTTAACTATGTCTGCTCTGACCCTTATGGGGGCTTACCTGTTTGTATGTGTCCCGCTATGGGCGCTAGATAGATAGATAGAGGAATTAGAAAAGTGGGCTCCACATCAACTGCTTTATCTTAGGGGTGGTGCTAATTGAATGTGGGCACACCCCTTGATCTTACAAATGTACCAGCCTGTCCTCCTGATAAAAGTGGGTTCAAGACAGGGGGGGTTGGCATCTTACACTAACTGGAGGAGCTTGGGTCACATCTCAAAGGCAGCATCGCCTTTAAAGCTTCCCAACTTGGAATGTAATTCCTGCTTGGAGGTGGTATGACGCACCTCTGCCCAGAGCAGGCACTTTTCTCAGCATCTGAGAGCAAAGGCTCTAATCCCATGGGGTAACAAACATGTCTTGTGGTGGCAGACTGGCTGAGACCACCCGAGTAGTAGATATGTTTTCGGGGGACACCTCAAAGGTGACCTCTGTGTGCATTTATTAAGTAATCCAACACTAGCATCAGAGTGGGTTTAGTATGACAAGAAGTTTGGTACAAAAAATCTCAGGGTACAGTGAAACCATCATGTTGCTGGGGAGCTCGTAATGATGTTTCTCTCACACATGGGCTCACTGGCGCCTATCTGTGTACTTACAATATATAAGAATGGCTCATCTATTGCAGGGTCATAACTGCTCATGTAGATATGTCCACACAAGGGAGAAAGTGCACACTGCCTTAGAGCTTGAAGACGTGCAGTGCAGGTGACTTATCTATATCTCATGCAGTGTCTGTGGGCATGGCACAAAAGGATGAGTGTCATGTTGACTCTTCACTTTTGTCTATGCCAAGACATGTAGCCTGCAAAGGACGTTTGCTTGGTCTTGCTGAGAGGTCCCTAGGGTGGCATAATTTGTTCTGCAGCCCTAGAGGACCCTCTTCATTCCCAATGCCCTAAGTATCAGGGGAATCCCCTACCAGTGAATTACAGATATGCCAAAGTTATGTCATTTAGGGTACAGTTTTGTGCAAAGAACTCAGTCACTGGGGCCCTGGTTATTAGGGACCCAGTGTACTTTCATTCAAAATCACATCTTTTTCTAGGCAAAAAGTGGGGGCTAACCATGTCAAAAGGAGTACTTTCCTACAGTCTTTGACTTGGTGCATGAGTGTCACAGTAAGTCTGTGAATGAGTGCATGAGTTAGTGAGTAAGTCTGACTGGGTACATGTATGTCAGAGTGAGAGTGTGCTAGGTGCATGAGTATCTAAGAATCTCTAAGAGTTGGTGCATGAGTGCCTCAGTGGGTCTGTGAGTGAGTGCATAGGTGTCTCAGTGGCTATGTGAGTTGTTGTATAAGTATCTGATTGGGTCTGTGAGTGGGTGCATGAGTGTTGTAGTGGGTTTATGAGTATCCGCATGAGTGTCTAAGTAGCTGTTAGAGTGGGAGCATGAGTACCTTACTGGGTCAGAGAGTGAGTGCATAGTGTCTCAGTGGGTCTGTGAGTGTGTGTGTGAGTGTTTCAGTGGGCACCTGAGTGTCACAGTGGGTTTGTGAATCGGTACATGAGTCACTAAATGAATTTGTTACTTGGTGCATGAGTGTCTGAGTGGGTTTTTGCATGGCTGTATGAGTGTTTGAGTGAGTCAGTGAGTGAGTGCATGAGTACCTCATTGGGTCGGTGAATGAGTGCATAAGTCACTGCCTGGGTCTGTTACTGGGTGCGTGAGTGTCTGAGTGAGTTTTTGAATGGATGCTTGAGTGTTTGAGTGAGTCAGTGAATGAGTGTATGAGTACCTCATTGGGTCAGTGAATTAGTGAATGAGTCATTGACTGAGTTTGTGACTCGATGCATGAGTATCTGAGTGGTTTTATTAATGGGTGTATGAGTCATCGAGTGAGTCTGTGAGGGGGTGCATGAGTACCTCAGTAGGTCTGTGAGTGAGTGCATGAGGGGCTCAATGGGTCTGTGAGTGAGTGCATGAATATCTGAATGGGTCTGTGAGTGGGGGAAGGTGAGTGTTGCAGTGGTTCTCTGAATGGATGCATGGGTCACTGAAGGAATGTGCAACTGGGCACATGAGTGCCCGAGTGAGTTTTGGATTGGGTGCATGAGTACATCAGTGGGTCTATGAATGGATACATGAGTTGCTGAGTGAGTCTGTGACTGGGTGCATGAGTAACTGATTGAGTTTATGAATGGGTGCATGAGTCTCTGCGTAAATCTGTGAGTGTGTGCATAAGCATCTCAGTGGGTCTGTGAGTGAGTGCATACAGAGCTCAATGGGTCTGTGAGTGGGTGCATGAATATCTGAATGGGTCTGTGAGTGGGGGGTACATGAGTGTTGCAGTGGCTATGTGAATGGGTGCATGAGTCAGTGAGTGAGTCTGTGACTCAGTGATGGTTCGGTGAGTGGCTATAAGAGTGAATGAGCAGCTTTGAGAGTGGGTGAATGAGTACCTTAGTGGGTCTGTGAGTGATGGTATAAGTGTCTGTGGATCTGTAAGTAGGTGTGAGAGTGAGTGATCTGTGAGTGGGTGAATGAGTGTCACAGTGAGTTTGTAAATGGATGCATGAGCCATTGAGTCTATAACTGGGTACATCAGTGTCTGAGTGAGTTTTTGAATGGTTGCAAGAGTGTCTGAGTGACTCTGTGAGTGGGTGCATGAGTACCTCAATGGGTTTATGAATGGGTGAATGAGTCATTGAGCGAGTATGTGGGTGCATGAGTAAGTTCGTGGGTGTGTGAGTGAGTACATACGTGTTTCAATGGATGTGTGAGTGGGTGCATGAGTATCTGAGTGGGTACATGAGTGTCACAGTGGGTCTGTGAATGGGTGAATGAATCACTAAATGATTCTGTGACTGGGTACATGAGTGTCTGAGTGGGGATGTGAGTGACTACATAATTGTCTGAGTAGCATTGAGATTGTGTGCATTCATACCTAAGTAGGTCTTTGAGCAAGTGCATAAGTGTCTCAGTGGGTCTCTGAGTAAGTGCGTGAGTGTTTGAATGGGTCAGTGAGAGGGTGCATGAGCGTTGGAGTGGGTCAGTGAATGGCTACATGAATGTCTGAGTGAGTCTGTGAGTGCATGCATGAGTATCTCTATGAGCTTGTGAATGGGTGCATGCGTGGCTGAGTAAATCTGTGACTGGGTGCCTGAGTGTCTGAGTGATTTTTTTGTAGGTCCATGAGTATCTCAGTGGGCCTGGGAATTGGTGCATGAGTCACTGAGTGAGTCTGTGACTGGGCGCATGAGTGTCTGAGTGAATTTATGAATGAGTGCACAAGTCGCTGAGTGAGTATGTGTCTCAATGGGTATGTAAGTGAGTGCATGAGTTTCTGAGTGGGTCTGTGAATGGGTATATGAGTGTCTAATTGGGTATGTGAATGGCTGAATGAATCACTGAATGAGGATGTGACTGGGTGCATGATTGTCTGAGTGGTGTTGTAAGTAGCTGAGTGTATGTATTAATACCGGGAAACATCACTTACAACGCAAGCATTACAACACACTACCATTACATCGCAACCATTACAACGCAAACCATTACAACGCATTGCGCTGGGGGGCGCCCTAGGATAGGGAATATATTTAATTTACTATCCAACACCTTCCCTACTATCCACGGGGACTGGAGTTGGAATAGTAAATTAAATAATTCACTATCCAGCGCCTAAAAGCACTATGCGTTGTAATGGTATGCGATGTAAAAACCGCGTTGTAACAGCAGGCGTTGTAATAGCCTGCGTTGTAACGTCATAGATCCATTAATACCTCAGTGTGTCTATGAGTGAGTGCATAAGGGTATACATTGGTCTGTGAGTAGGTGCATGAGTGTTTGAGTGGATCTGTGAGAGTGTGCATGAGTGTCACAGTGGATCTGTGACTGGAAGTATGAGTCACTGATTGAGTCTGTGACTGGGTGCATGAGTGCCTAAGTGGGTTTGTGAATGGTTGATTGAATGTCTGTGGGAGTTTGTGGGTAGGTGCAAGAGCACCTCAGTGGATCTGTCAATGGGTGCATGATTCACTGACTGAGTCTGTGAGTGGCAGCAAGAGTGTCACATTGGGTCTGTGAATAGGTGCATGAGTCGCTCAGTGAATCTGTAAGTAGGTGCACGAGTTTCTGAATAGGTTTTTAAGTATGTGCAAGAGTACCTCAATGGGTCTGTGAATGGGTCCAAGAGTCGTTGAGTGAGTCTGTGACTGGCTGCATGATTATCTGAGTGGGTTTGTGAGTGAGTGCACAAGGATCTCAAAGGGTCTGTGAGTGTGTGCATGAGTGTATGAGAAGGTCTGTGAGTGAGTATATATGTATTACAGTGGGTCTGTGAATGGTTGCATGAGTCACTGAGTGAGTCTGTGACTGGGTAAATGAGTGTCTGAGTAAATGAGTGTCTGAGTAGTCCTGTGAGTGGCTACATGAGTGCCTGATCAGCTTTGAGAGTGGGTAAATGAGGTGCTTAGTGGGTCTGCGAGTGAGGGTATAAGTGTCTCAGTGGATCTGTGATTGTTTGAGTGGGTATATGAGTGGGTGCATAAGTCACTGAGCGAGTCAGTGACTGGGTACTGCACCTTATATGCATATGCCCGGCACTTCATAATCTAAGAAAAACGCTTTTTCGATCTCTTCTAAGAGAAGCCCAGGTGAGAACTTGCAGGGCGGCGGTGATAAGATGCCTAAGTGGATCTTGGATAGAACTCTCATGTAAAACCATAACATTTTTGAATCTCGCCGCCATAGAGCTGGAAAAAAGGGTAGCAACGGAAGAGGTCTCTGGACAATAGGTCAGGCTTTGGCAGGCCACAGACTTTTCCACTCTCTTCCCCTCTTCTTCAAACTGTTATCTTTTTGTATCATGAGTTAAAAATAACGAGCTTCTTATTTGAACTACTATTATTCTTCTATACTACTTTTGTATATTATGATATTAATTTTTAACTTGATTTAAAGTTGATTGTGTGTTGTTTTTATGATGTAAATGCCACTTGCATGGTGGTAAGTCCACCCTTTTATGATTTTTTAAATCAAATAAAGTATCATTCTTTCTAGTGTTGACTGGGTGCATGAGCCACTGAGTAAATCAGTGAAAGTGGGAGGCTTTTGATCAGTAACGAACACTGGATGCACAACCTAAAGTAAACACACTGATAGTAGCTAAACAGATGGGGTGGTGCAACTGGGTGAGTGGAGAGCCTTATAACCACTCATAGAGTGGTAGTAAACTACCACTTAACAAAGATTACAAGGTGTACCCAATGCACTCAAGGATAAAGCAATGTTCAATGACATTCAAACACACAAATAATACATAAAGCGACAGAAGGATGTGGAATCTCCAAAGGGTGAGTAGTGCGGTGGAGTCCTTTAATAAGTAAAACAGCCAGCCGACACGTGTTTCATCGCTATCGCGAATCCTCAGGGCTATACATGGCTGTGTTGTATCAGTAGGTCGCTCTGCTGGTGATACTTCCGACCCAGCCGGTCCCACTTGTTAGTAATATCGGGCGTTAGAGATATCAGTATCTCTCGGTGAAAATGACAGCGCTAGTTAAGCGCGCTTCGGGTCGGGTACCACCCACTTCTGTCTATCACACCCAAATCCGGTGTGTATATTCTGTGCTGCCGCGTATATCTTCAGAATGGTGATCTCTTAACTAGCGCTGTCATTTTCACCGAGAGATACTGATATCTCTAACGCCCGATATTACTAACAAGCATCATATCGCTTGGATAACTAACTCTATAAAGACGCGACTTAGGACCAAGATAAGAATAGGGGTCGTCATCGACAATATTTTACTTTTTGATCAATGGTCAAGGGCCTGGCTGGGTCGGAAGTATGGGTGACTGAGTCACTGAGTAAGTCTGTGAGTGGGTGCATGGCTACCTCAGTGGGTCTGTGAGGAAGTGCATAGGTTTCTCAATGCGTCTTTGAGAGAGTGCATGATTGCCTGAGTGGGACTTTGAGTGGATCCATAAGTGTCATAGTGGGTCTGTGAATGGGTGCCTGAGCCACTGACTGAGTTGATGACTGGGTTCATGAACATCTGAGTGGTTCTGTGAGTGACTACATAAGTGTTTGAGTAGCTTTGAGATTGGGTGCATACATACTTCAGTGGGTCTGTGATTCTGTGCATAAGTGTTTCAGTGGGTCTATGAGTAGGTGCATGAGTGTCTGTGTGAGGCTGTGAGTTGGTACATGAGTGTCGTAGTGGGTCTGTGAATGGGTGTATGAGTTGCTGAGTGACTCTGTGAATGGGTCTGTGAGTGAGTGTATACGTGTCTCAGTTGGCCTGTGAGTGAGTGCATGAGACTCTGAGTATATCTGTAAGTGGGTGCAAGAGTGTATGTTTGGGTCTGTGAGTGGCTGCATGAGTGTCTAAATGACTTTGTGAGCGGGAGCCTGAGTTTCCAGTGGGTCTGTGAGTAAGTGCATATGTGTATCAGTGGGTCTGTGAGTGGGTGCTGATGTGTCCGAGTGGTGCTGGGAGTGGGTGCATGAGTATCACAGTGGGTCTGTGAATGGGTGCATGAGTTGCTGAGTGAGTCTGTGACTGGGTGCATGAGATTATGAGTAAATCTCTGAATGGCTTCATGAGTGTCTGAGTGAGTCTGTGAATTGGGGATGATTACCTCAGTGGGTATGTGTCTCAGTGGGTCTGTAAGTGGGTGTGTGAGTGTCTGATGATTAGATCTCTGAGTGGGTGCATGAGTGTCACAGTAGGTCTGTTGATAGGTGCATGAGTGAGTTGTTGAGTAAGTATGTAAGTGGGTGCATGAGTATCACGATGAGTCTGTGACTTGGTGCATGAGTAGCTGTGTGAGTCTGTTAATGGGTGCATAAGTTGCTGAGTGAATCTGTGAGTGGGTGCCTGAGTGTTGCAGTGGATCTGTGAGTGAGTGTATAAGTAATCATGGGCGGAAAATCCGTTCCGCTTGCGGATTTAGCGGATTTTCGGTAAATTCGCAATCCGCGAGATTCGCGAATTTCCCGCAAAATCCGCGAGAGGAACGGATTGGGTCAAAAGTTCAAGCTGACTTTTGTAACTCCTTTAGAATGGCGCCGGCAAGCTCCCAGAGCCATTCAAAATAGTTACAAAAGTCAGCTGCAACAGGAAGCTCTAATAGATAAAGTAAAGCAGGTGCTCGAGTTGAAGCTCAAATTCAGTTACACAATCATTAATCACCCCAAACTTGGGGTGATTAATGATTGTGTAACTTAATTTGACCTTCAACTCGAGCACCTGCTTTACTTTATCTATTACTGCTTCCTGTTAAAGCTCTTTGTAGCTATTTTAGAGTGGCGCTGGCAGCTTGCCGGCGCCATTCTAAGTGGGGCTGAGGGCAGAAGGGCACAAAAGTGGGACAGAGGGCAGAAGGGGACAAAAAATGAGTGGGGCAGAGGGCAGAAGGGCACAGAAACGAGTGGTACAGAGGGCAGAAGGGCATAAAAAACGAGAGGGTGGCAGTGATTAACCAGGCAAAAAAAAACCCTGCGAACACGCAAAGCGCCCCGCGAACACCCGCGAACACGCAAAGCACCCCGCAAACACGCAAAAATTAAAAAATCCGCAAATTCGCACGAATTGGCGAATTTTGCGGATTGCAAATTCGCAAATCCGCAAATTTGCGGATCGCAAATTCGCAAAATTCACCCATGCTTATGTATAAGTATCCCAGTAGGATTGTGAATAGGTGTGTGAGTGTCTGAGTGGGTCTATAAGCGGGTGTAAGAGTATCTGAGTGGGTCTGTGAGTGTCTGCATGAGTCATTGATTGAGTCTATAAGTTCGTAACTGTCTTAGTGGGTCTATGAGTGGGTACCTGAGTCTCTGAGTGGGTCTGTAAGTGAGTGCAAGAGTGTCTGAGTGAGTCTGTGAGTGGCTGCATCAGTGTCTAAGTGGCTTTGTAAGTTGATGCAGTAGTACCTCAGTGGGTCTGTGAGTAAGTATATCAGTGGTTCTGTGAGTGGATGCATGAGTTGCTGAGTGACTCTGTGACTCAGTACATGAGTATCTGGGTGCATCTGTGAATGGCTTCATGAGTATCTGAGTACATCTGAGTGGGTGGATGAATACCTCAGTTGGTTCTGTGAATGAGATCATATGCGTCTCAGTGTATCTGAGTAGGTCTGTGAGTTACTGCATGAGTGTTGCAGAGCGTTTGTGAATGGGTGCATGAGTCATTGAGTGAATCTGTGACTGGACGTAAGAGTGTCTCACTGGGTCTGTGGGTGAGTGCATACGTGTCTCAGTAGGACTGTGAGTAGATGCATGAGTCTCTGGGTATATCTGTAAGTGGATGCAAGAGTGTCTGAGTGGGTCTGTGAGTGGATCCATGAGTGTCTATGTAGCTTTGTGAGTGGAGCATGAGTACTTCATTGGGTCCGTGAGTGAGTACATAAGTGTATCAGTGGGTCTCTGAGTGGTTGGTTGAGTGTCTGAATGGTTCTAGGAGTGAGTGCATGAGTATCACAGTATGTGTGTGAATGGATGTAGAAGTCACTGAGTGAGTCTGTGAGTGGGTGGATGCGTACCTCAATGGCTCCGTGAATTAGTCCATGAGTCACTGAGAGATACTGTGACTGGGTGCATGAGTGTCTGAGTAGCTTTGAATGCGAGCATGCGAGAAACTGGGTTCTGGTTGCAGTACCCCCCATTTCTTGTTTTTTTTAATGCAACTTTGACTAAGGTATACTGGGTCCCTGCTAACCAGGTTTCAGTACCAGTGTTTGTTCCCTAAATCTGTACCAAAATTGACACAACTTCAGCCACCTCTATAATTCCCTAGTAAATGGTACCTCTGCTACAGAGGGTCCTCTAGGGCTGCAGTGCCAGTTCTGCCACCCCAGAGACCCCTCGCCAATAATATGTAAACTTTAATTGCATGCTGCAGGTCTTAGAGAAGAGAAAACTGAAGAGTCGACATACCTCCTACACTGCATGAGGAATAGGTAAGTCACCCCTACGTCCGGTCCTACAGCCCTAAGGCAGGCTGCACTATATCCCATGTATGCACATATCGGCATGAGCAGATATGGCCCTGCATTCTCTAAGACATTATTGGATTTCATAAGTGCACAGGGAATCCCTATAGAGGGCATGGATTGGATACTTGTCCTTGTGAGTTACCTAGCACTGTGATTGATTCACTATACCCAAAGATGATTTGTACCAACCATATTGTCTTAATAAATCCTCACTGATGCCGGTGTTGGATTTATTAATAAATGCACACAGAAGACCATTTAGAGAGTCCAATGAGCACCTACTAAGCACGATTTGGTTTCTGACTAGTCATCGGTGCCTGCGACCACTGACGTACTTTAAAAATAACATAAGGAGCTTTACCTACCAATTGCCCCAATATCGTTTTACCAAAATAATAAGTCAGTTGGCAGTGAAGAAAACTCAATTGTTTATTAACACAAAATACTCTATAGAGGGGCCTCTCCATCGTCACCCAGCCGGTGCGCAGAGAAGACTGCCGGTTCATTGTCAATACATGGCATATATACCTTTATCATGATGCATGAGATCACTGTACATGGAAATATACAAATTGGTACTGAAACTAGAAGCAAAGACCATATATGGCACACAAGGCTAGTTTGAAAGTCTGCTTCTACTATTAGTGGGGAGGGTCAGGAGGGGTGACTCCCTTTCGTCACGGGACCTGGGAGCACAGGTACGGCGCCTTCAGGAATGCACTTATCACCTCTGAAGCCAGATGCGACCTTGGGTCTCAAGATGAGAAAGAATAGTGTGCATTAAGCTGCTTCTTATAACTCAGCGAGCAAGGGCCTACTGACTACTTGTAGGACAGCACGTGACCGCTGCCGAATCTAATGTGTGTACAAACAAAATGGCGTTTGTCTGGTTTTCACAAGAGGAGCAACAGGCAGGCCCGCAATGTATACAAAGACAGCAGGTAAAGATAACTCCTACTATGCCAGCTAAAATCTTTACAATCTTCCAACCCCATGTGGACAAAAGACCCCAAAACCATCCGGATAGGGACCAGGTACCGGTATCTGCATGTACTTCAGAAGCAAGACCGTGTAACCTTTGAATGGCCAAATGAACAGATGGGACGGAGTCAGGAATATATACACAGCAGGAAATGCTGATCACGCGGCAAGCTCCTCCTCGATCTGCTAAGATAACGTCTAAAACCATCCGATTTTAAAGTGAAATGAGTCTTGTAGCCTGAAGCTCTACAGTCAAATTAGTTAGTATACCTGCTGTGGTATTTATTACTCTTTCAACTACCCTAGACAGGCGCCTTACTGCCTTGCTAGTGATGATGGGGCCTCAAACTGGTGGATACAAAAAGGACAAGTAGCAGCGACCTGCCCACCTTCAGGGAAGCCAAGTACAAGCGTTTTCACCGCATACAAAATAAACATTTGGAGGTGTCAACAAAGGTGGGCTACTAAAAGTGAGCAGTCGATAGGTATAGTTACAATGACTGTCTCCCACTGAAATATGTCCAGCAGCTTGTACACAAAATGCAGAAGTACTATTTAATATAGGTAATGGGATAGCTTTGCCATCAGTAACATTTTAATCTTGAAACAGCTGGAAATTCTGAGTAAAATGTAATTCCGCAAAGTCTAATATCTCACTCTGCAGCCATGTAAAGTTTTCATATTCACTGTACAGATTCATACGAGCATTTAGATCAAGTGACCCTCCCTGTTGTTTCCCTGTGGGTCGAAATTCTGATGTACTTCAATATAGGCAAAATCATCTCATAGTCCTTTTCGGAATAACGAGATGCATCTACTGTGTAATGCATATACATCCTGGACAACAATTTAAACCAAGCTTCACAGCTTCCCAGATAAGATAATGGTAACGAAATGAAGAGATCATGTCTATGCATTACTGACGGTAGAAGGCCACAAACCCAACAATTTGTTGTATTGGTAGCACTGTGAGTTTGATGCAACATTTCAACAAATACATTCTTAGTGTAGGTCTGACAATGCCTTTCTTTATGTGGGGCCAAAGTGAAAAAGACTTGCTCCGCTGACGAAATTCTAAGTATACAAATATACTCATTACTATGATCAAGAAAACTGCAATAGTAATTAAATAAGCTACTTTTACACGCATAGTCCAAGAAGAAAACATAGGTACATAAGTAGGCATATATCGAAGGGGCGTTCCTCCTCAGGAATAAAATGACCAAAGGGACACATCCTAACTAAAAGTCCAAACTATACTAAGGGAATGCAGTCCAACCTGCCAGAGGGTGCTTATTTCCTGTGTCCATCTAGAGCCTCACAGGCAGGCTTCTATTGTTCATCAAAAGAGAAACAGATCCTTGCGTCAAGGGTTTTTCCACAAACAATTCAGAGAGAAAATCACAACCTGGGCCCCTTTTTCGGCATGTAGCTCAGTCTTTCTTTCTGAACAGAGCAATGTAACATTTACGTCTCTCAGCGTGTTCAGTCCAGTGTCTCGCTCAGCATCCCAGAACAATTCTAGCAAAGCCTATTACTCAAGTCTCTCCCTATCTCCTACCGTCTTCATCTGGGGAACCGTGTCGTTTTCTGGGCCGCAGGTTGCATCGAGCATGACCAGGTACTTTTTGATCAGTGAACAAAACAGATGAGGATACATTCATGGCACTTGACTTATCATGAACTCCTCATGTAACAATGGGTACAACAGATTACAGGGCTATTTCTTATGCAGATAATAAGGCCCCTTCCGTGCCCAATGCTCCTTGTTCTTGCCCTTTCTCAATTTCCTGGGCATCAGAAAAAGGAACCAAACGAGGAGCTCACTCACTCTCCTGGGTCAAAACTCCTTCCGGATTTGGTTGATCAAAAGGAAGCAGGAGAGGTATCCTCTTCAGATGTGATATATAAATCCAATGTTTCCAACCATTCACCTTCACCGCTGTCCTCGTAGCCAGTAGAATTTGGACAGGTTCAGTTCACCTCGGATCCAGACTGGATTTCCGCTGATAATTCCTCACCAACACCCACTGACCGGGTTCCAAACATTATCCAGGACCCTCCGTCAGGGGCTGTAATACGGCTGAGACCTGTTGATGAATAGAACGGAGGTCTTTAGTCAAAGCATAATAATAGACTGTCATCATAGGGTAATCAATCTCTCGAAAGTTTCCAGGTCGTGGAACGTCCCAAATATTAGCACGTCGCCCAAAAATTACCTCATATGGTGACAATCCTGATAGGGAATGTGGGGTAATGCGTAAGGACATTAAGGCTAAGGGCAAAGCGGCAGGCCATTTCAGCCCAGTGCTTACTTGAATTTTTGCCAATTTCAACCTCAAACTTCCATTATATTTTTCCACCAACCCTGCTGACTGGGGATGTTGAGCAGCCAAGAAATGTTTGTTTTATGTCTAACCCATTACAAACATGTTTGGTAAGATGAGCATTAAAGTGCCCGCCGTTATCTATCCAGATCACCCTAGGTAATCCGTATCGGGGGAAGAACTCTTTAATCAGGGCTTTGGCTGTTGCTAGAGCAGTATTTTCTTAGGTGGGGTAGGCTTCCACCCATTTGCTAAAAGCACAAACCACCACAAAAACATATTTCAAATTGTTCACCTGTTCTAATTGGATATAGTCTATCTGCAGCACTTCAAATGGTAAAGACAGGGGTGCACAATTTCCACTGAGAACAGGTTTCCGCCCCCCTGGATTGTGTCCTAGGCAGACCATACAATGCTGTACTAAATGGGCTGCAGTTTTGGGAATATTAGGATTATTCCAAACTGGATCTAACAAGGCACAGATACCTTTTGCTCCAACATGTGCTGTTCCATGAGCCATGGTCACTACAGCGTTAACTAGTGTATTGGGAAGCATCCATCTCTGTTTTTCACTCAGATCAATCCAACAACCATTATCGTCTAATCTCCCCACCTCGTTTTCCCAATGGGCCAATTCAGCAATAGTAGCTTCTTTCTGTATTTCTCGGACACTTTCCATAATGTTATCAAACATATCTGTCTCCTCGACCCATTTGGTTGAGCTCACATACATGGGAGACATTTTAGATCTAGCAGTTTCCTTCTCTGTCTGATCAGCAAAAGAATTCCCTTCTCCCAAAGTGTCCACTAATGCGTTATGTGCACTACATTTCACCACTGCCACCTGTTCGGGTAATGTCAAAGCAGTTAGCAATCGTAAAATCAAAGGGCTATGTTGTATTCTTTGGCCATGCGAAGTGAGGAAACCCCTCTCCGTCCACAAATTGCCAAAACTATGAGCCACGCCAAAGGCATATTGGCTATCAGTATAAATATTTACTCTCAATCCTTCACTTAACTCACAGGCTTGTAACAATGCTACTAATTCAGCTGCCTGTGCTGACTGATGGGGAACTCGAGAAGTCTCAACTACAGTACAGAGGGTGGTTATAACATACGCAGCTGTCGTTGTGCCATCTGGTAACTTGAAACAAGAGCCGTTCACATACAACTCCCCTTGGGGGTCAGATAGGGGAGTGTCTGTGAGGTCCACCCGTCGCTTCGTTTCTTCCTCAGTTCAAAATATACAATCATGTACATCATTGTTTGGCTCATCCGACGGGAGGAGTAGGTATGTGGCAGGGTTCAGAGTGGCACACCTTTTGATAGTAATATGAGGAGCAAATAAAGTCAATTCATATCCAGTAAGATGCACACTGTAAGGTGCTAGTCTTTGTTTTGTTCAATAATGTATCCACAGCTGTGAGGTCAGAATTCAAAACGAGTTCTTCTGACTGTGGGAAGGCCACCGCGACAGCAGCGGTAGCCTTTAAACAGCTAGGAAGTGCTCTGGCGACATTATCCAACACCGCCGAAAAATAGGCACAAGGCCTTTGCTTACCTGCAAATCCTTGTGTCAACACAGAAAGCGAACAACCGTCCACCTCATGTCCATAGAGCACAAAAGGCTTCCGGTAATCAGGAGGCCCTAGAACAGGTGCAGAACAAAGTGCAGATTTTAAAGAGTCAAAAACCTTCTGACATTCATCAGTCCAAGGTAGTGGTTCATGCACATCTTTAGTAGTTATGTACAAGAGAGGCTTAGTAAGAAGGGAAAAGTTAGGAATCCATTGGCGACAGTAAGAGGTTATGCCAAGAAATGCACGAACATCACGTTGAGTACGAGGTACAGGCATGTTAAAAATAGTAGCTACACATTCAGGAGTTAGTCTCCTCCCCTATTTGGACAGTAGATGACCAAGGTAGGTCACCTCCTGTCATCCTATTGGAATTTAGAAAGGGATACTTTGTTACCATTAGCTGCAAGATGAGACAATAATTTAACATGGCTTCCTTACAACCTTCCTCAGTATCTGAAGCCACTAATAAATCATCCACATACTGGAGTAGGACATTTCCTGGCAGCAAGGTTAATTCATCCACTACTGCTTTCAGTGCTTGACTATAGATACTAGGGCTCTCAGTATACCCCTGAGTAGCGTGGCAAATCCTAAAGCTGCGCCCAGATAACGAGAAGCCGAAAATATGACGGCTATCCGGGTGGATTGGAATGCTAAAGAAAGCATTTTTCAAATCTATAATGGAAAAATACTTTGCACTGGGAGGAATCATAGTAAGAATGGTAGTGATGTCCGAGACCACTGGATATTGGGTACCACTATTTTATTATTTTCCCGCAAATCAATTACAAAACGATAAGTATCAGCATAATCGGGACAACTTTCTGTAGGGGCCTTTTTCAAAATTGGTAATATAGGACTATTACAAGTATTAGAAGCTGTTTCTTCCACTACGCGTTTGTCAATCAAATCCTGTATAATTGCTAACAATGCCCTCTCACCAGCTTAATAATGCCGCGTCTCTCCGGTGCTTCCGACGATCCTCACCGAAGACTCAAAAGAGGATCCGGAAATAGCCAGGAGACGAGCTACGCCCACCACGCTGCGTGACGCGGTGCGTACTCTGTGGTCATATTGAAATGGGTTAAAATCCCAAGAGCCCGGACCCGGTATACTGAGGGTCCAGCCTTCTCTATGGAATACCAAGAGGAAATAGCGACTCCGCCCACCATGCTACGTGACCCGGTGCAAGCTAGTAGTTAACCGCAGCCATCTTGAAATGGGATAAAAATCCTGAAAACCTGGACCCAATCTACCAATGGTCCAGTTATCCAATGGACCACCCAGAAGTGATGGAATGGGCAATCCATTTAGAATCCAAAAAGCAAGTTAACTAAGTGAAGGGAGACAGGGAGAACAACATGTATATGTAAGCCACACCACATCTCTATTAGAGATATGTATAACTGAATATGTAGATGTAGGAGTATAGAAAATTCAAGTAAATATTCCAGCCCCCAGGGGGGCCGAGGGTGGCAATTTCCGGGGAGATAACAAATCCCCCGCGATGCTGAATCTAACCCCCGGCGAACCCTGGTGTACTGCACTAGTAGGATATTTTTCAAGCTGGGGGAAATGAAAAAAGATGTCAATAACTGGTGGTGCTGTATGTCTGATAGGTCAAAAAATCTGACATGTTCCCTGCAAGGTAATTGCTATTAATTTCAGGTTCACCTCCTACTCACTTTATTCCACTAAATATTTTCATTCAACCCCTCATGGTCTGCCTTCTCTGAAAAAATCCATTTGGCCTCTTTTCTTGCTAAAATGGTCTCCAAATTGTGTGTGTCACCTACCACCTTTGCTAAGACTGTCCATTTAAGATCTTTCTGATCATGTCCCTTTTCCGTGAAGTGTTGTACCAGCCTGGTGGTGAGTTTCTTGACTCTGATCGTGCTCAGGTGTTTTTGTATGCAGATCTTCACTTTGCGAGTAGTTAGCCCAATTTAACACAGCCCACGGCTGCATGTCAGTCTACAAATCATGTGCGACGTGTTGCAGTTGCTGAACTGATTCAAGAACCAGGTTCTTCTATCATGCAATGTGACACTTTTTGTGGCTGACGTGAGACCACACACAGAGCAGCTTCCACATGGATAGTGTCCCATTGGAATGGTGCTAGCCCGAATGTTACTAGGGCACCGGGTGTGGACCAACTTATCACGTAAATTGGATGCCCTTTTGAAAGCAAACCGCGGGGCCGGCATCTTATTAGTAGCTGTGTCCAAAATGAACCAGTGTTTTCTGATGATCTGTCTTATTTTGGTAGAAATTGGGTCAAACGTAGTGACCACAGGGAGACAGGATTGCTTTTCTTTCACATTTCTTTCCAGAAGAGCTTACCGCGGAGTATTCAATGCCCTCTTGCATGCATGTTTAATCACTGTCACTGTGTAATCTCTTTCTTTAAGTTTGGTCACAAGCTCTTCTGATTGATCTATAAAAGCCTCGATGGTAGACCAGTGACACCGGTATCTCAAATATTGCCCCACCGGGGGATTATCCCGGAGTGCCCTAGGATGGAAGGAATGATAATGGAGTAGTGAGTTTCTATCAGTCTCCTTGTGGTGCACACTGGTCACCAATTTATGGTCCACTGCAACATTGTCAACATCAAGGTACACCGCTGATGGTCCAAGTGAACCGCAGGCTAGTATCAGCTTGATTAAGCCACTGTAAAAACGTATTGAGCCGGTCCTCTGTACATGTCCAGATACAGAGGACATCATCTATATATCGCCTCCATAAGGAAATATTCCCCAGGTATGGATTGGAAGGATGGTGGACCACATTTTCCTCAAACTGGCCCACATATATGCAGGCCAGACTGGGAGCAAATGTGGCCCCCATTGAGGTCCACGATGTCTGCAAGGAAAGCTGGCCCCTATATTCAAAGAAATTCCTAGTGAGTGCCAGCTCGATGCATTGCATCACAAATGTTTGTGGTGTATCATAAAACTATTCCATGGACCCCAGGGCCCTCGCTGCTGCCACCAGCATGGCATCCTGTGTGATACTGGTGTACAACGACTCAATATCGATGGTCACCAATAATTGGTTATCTGGGTCGAAGTCGGTATCTTTCAAGATGTTCAGGATATCGGTGGTGTCCTGTACATACGATTTTTGTGTAACCACAGCTTCCCTCAGAAAAAAGTCTGCGAACTGAGATAGAGGTTTGAGGGCTGACTGAATCCCCGAAACAATGGGGCGGCCAGGGGGCGGGCGTTGGGGCTTGTGGATCTTGGGCAAGATGTAAAATGCTGGTGCCCGTGGTTTAGTGTTAGTAATAAAGTCTGCTTCCTTTGAGGTGATCCACTTCTTGGACACAGCCTCCGCCACCATGTTCTTGATGGTTTCAGAAAGTTTAGGGGTCGGGTCACGTACAAGAGGATGGTAATTAGTACGGACCTCCAACAGTTTAAGTATCTCTGCTTCGTAATCCTTGGTATTCAGCACGACTACGGCCCGCCTTCGTTGCCCGGCTTGATGGTAATAGCACTGTTTTGTTGTGAAGCTCTGACGGCCAGCCAATCTTCCTTGGTCATATTATGACCCTGCTGGCGCCCTTGATGCTGTTCAAGGGATTCTATCTCATGTACAACTCGTTGTTCAAATACCCCCACCTCCAGACCCAGGAGAGAAGTAGGTGGACAGAAAGGCGATGGACGATGTAAATTGGTATCAAATAATGACAGAGGAGTTTTTTCTTTCTCAGCAAAGAATTTGTGTAGCTTAATCTTCCTCATCATCTCAGAAATCTCAATCCTACATAGGAAGGAATCGTGTCTGGGTGTAGGGACAAACCCAAGTCCCTTATTGAGCACTCCACATTCAACTGGTGTGAGTTCATAAGAGGACAGATTGACCCCAATATCATTGCTATGAATGGCTTGTAATATGTTCTCTGCCCCTAATTCTGAAAGGATCTGCCTCCGCTCCGTGTGATGTGTGGCGAGTGTGTCTGCCATGTTGATTGTGCTCTCCCTCTGCCTTGACCCCCCTGTCCCTGGCCTTTGCCTCCCCGAGCACCTCTCGGGGTTTGTCCTAAAAAAGCTCTCAATAGGACCCCCAGATCTTCGTCCGATCTATTCTCTGGGGCAAAGTTTACCCTACTGTTAGTGGGTGCTGTCTGGAGATCTGATGCTTTCTCGTCCTCACTACTTGTAATGTCAAAACGCCAAATATTGGGTGTGCGTCTGTTACCTCTCTGTCCTCCTCTCTGAAAATTCTGACCTCGTCTTTGATAAAGTTGGCCCTAGGTTGTTCAACTGGTTTGTCATAATATTCGTCCTCAGTGTAAGGGAAAGCCCAAGAGTGTGTGTAACGTTCAAGGTTTTTCTTCAACACATTAATCTTCTGGTTGACCATATACGTTTTATATTCAGCTAAATCACCCTGAATACATGCTAGCTGTTCCTTAGCATCAGTTAATGCGGAGTTGGTATTTAGGCTCTCCTCCAGATCCAAAATTTCCTTCAAAAGTGCCTCACTCAGGCGTTTTGCAGTATTGATAATCAAGATAAGCCAATCCCTAGTGCATTTATTCGCTATAAAACTCCAATCCGCTCGTAATTGCTTATCCTCAAGGAAAATCTTGGGTTCTAATCATACTATCAAACTAGGAGGGGAGGCGCCTGCCCGCAAATATTCGGTCATGAGGGCCCCATGTAGGGCAACCCGTATTTGACGTTTCTTCAGGTTACTCAATTTGTCCCACTCCTCTCTCGCCATTCCCTCAGTGGTCAGGGGGGTATCAGGTAGTAGCGAGGGGCCAGATAAAATTACGGTGATCCGTTCATCTGTGAATGCCAGACAATTCATCCCCAAGTGCTCGTTAGGTAGTCAAAGGAAGAGGCAATATTGTGTATGTATCAATCAATGTGTGGTGAAAAAGTGCCCTGCAAATTCAATGCTACTAGCTCCGAAGAAAAAACAAATTTGTAAAAAGTTACCCTCACGGCTGAGCCGCCGTACTATACTCATCAACTTCTGGGAGTGTAGGGGGAAAGTATCAGGTAGGGCTGCCCCCGCTCAATCAACTGTCAATCAAATAGAGCCTTACCTAATCAATAAAACATCAATATAATAGACCAGTAGGGGTCTGATATATCATCATAAATGTAGATTCACTGAATGTGTAAAATAACACTTTACCCCAGGTCAAGATGTATAAGCTTATAAACAAAGATGAACACAGGTCACTACTCACTACAAACAAAAAGAGAGTGAAAACAGAGAGAGTGCCTCACGGTCGAATCACCCGAGGGGGTTCCCGGCTAACAATATCCGGTATGCCCACTTCTCATCATTAGTCACTCTCTCTGTGGGAAGTAAAAGGAAAGTACACAAAGACATTGAAATGTGCACAGGTGAGAATAAAGACATATAACCAACAGTGAGCGAATACCAACACTTATTGTGGAACTGTGTATAGATATACCTATACCCCATGAAAAAGAGATGAACCACAAGAATCGGTTCAACAGAAAAGATAAAATTCAGGTGAGGTTTGCTGGCTGTCTGTCTTTATTCTGGTGCTGCAAAACCTCCCAATTAAAAATGGTTAATTATATACTATCATTGTTTATTTAGAGCCGACATGTTTCGTTGCTCCAATTTCAACAACTTCCACAGGGCAAAGATGGAGTTCTCTATTCTCAGTCTTCAAACCTTTTTAATTAAAGGACCTGTGTAAATGTAAAAACCAGAGCGCAGCAGTGAATGTACTACAATTTACTACAATCTTTCATCTGAAGGTTTTTATTCAAGGCATATCAAAACACATTAAAACCACACATTGGAAGGGACTATTATTTACCTTATGATTGCCCGGTCGGCACGTACCAGAATCATGCTACGGACCCCGTGTTATGTGATCACGTGTCCTCTGCTGGCTCGGAGTATCTCGGGCCCCCTAAATAAAATCAACACGTCAATAAAATAATGCCCGTCAAGTCTGAAAATGCATACATGGCCCTATACAGGGTATACAGGGTATAGGTCCAACATCCGTATCACCAGTTGCCCAGAATGTAGGCGGGATAACAGCAAACACGGGAGGGAGCGGCTCATTTTTCACAAAATATTGCAGAGTATGCTGATCAGGCGATTGAATAGTTAAATACACGCCGTCAGCGGAACAATAAATCTTTGCATGCAATTTCTTCAACAGGTCCAGTCCCAATAGAGTTTCCCCACAATGTGACGTGAACAAAAATGGAGAGTCCACCATAACTGGACCTATGGTAAGTGGGAGGGGTTTAGAAATGGGCCTCACTAACGGGATTCCAGAGAATCCAACTGAGACATTATTTTGCCCGGACAGAGTAGCCCCTGGGACCAGTGAACGTGCAATCGAACTATTAATTGCACCCGTATCTACTAGAAAATTCTCGGCAGTCCCCATTAATTGTCCTCGGACATAAAGCCCTCGCTGATCAACGGGTACTGACATTTGACCCCTACTCTGCCCGTGGCTGTCCTATGCATAAGTATACCCATCTGTTCCATCAGTCCTGTAATCTTCATTATAGTACTGTCTCCCTCTCGGATTATCATAACAATTCCCTCAAGACTCACCTCTCACAACTCCTCTCTTCTCATATCACTCCGATCAACTCCACCTCGACCCCGTCCTCTTCATCTTACTGCTCCGTTTTGCGCTAATAACAAAGGACACTGAGCTCTCCAGCGCCCTTCTAGGTTACAGTAAGCACATTGGTTCACTCCTAAAGTCACAGCCGGACCTCTGCTTCGTCCTGCTCCCGCCCCCTCGGGACAAATCCTCTTCCTCCTTCAACCCTGCCTCATCCTCTAATTACTTGCTGTAATAATATCCGAGTTGTTAGGTCCTTCGTTTTCTTGTCAGATTTGTCTTTTCTCTCATTTTCTCTATGTTCATAATATTGAGCCATACTCAGGATAACAGAAGGAGTACAGGTAGTCCAAGTACTCTCCGCCGCTTGTAGTCGTACAGAGATTTCAGGTAACAAGTTGGTAACAAAGAGATTAACAAACAATCTTATGCAACCTTCTACTGGCAGATCTTGTCCACTAAAATCAATGAACACCCCCTCAAATCGATTAAAGAAATCAGAAACACTCTCATCCTTTTTTTGTTTGCAGGTGGTTAACTTATCCCAATCTACCTTCCGGGGTGGAATTAAAGAATGCATATATGTGATGATCCGACCCCGTAATGCCAAGATTTCTGGTCTTGGTTTATCATCGGGTTTCCGATCCCTGTCCCTGTCCTTAAACTGTTCCCAAGTTCCTACCAACTCTGTGGCATGATTGTGATCATGTACCTGTCGCCACACATCAATGGGGACCAGTAAACCCAAAAACAATTCTATATCAGCTAATGTCATTGCGGCCAATGAAGCAGCCTCAGTGAGTTCTTTGTAATAAGCAGTGGGATTCTTCCGAGGGTCAGGTAGTTGCGATTTCAGAGAAAGGACCTCACTCCTTTTCCAAGGAGTATATACCCACTGCTCCTGAAATTGTGCCTCTACATGAGGTCTGGTCACTTGATCATTGGCATCTCTTAGCTTAGTTTGGGCATTTCGAGAATAACCGTTCTCGATATTTCGTTATAGTCTCGACATTTCTGTACACATCTTCTAATCCTAACTCAAACTTATGCGCCCGATCCACAATGTCATATAGAACCTGAGGGGCTCTCCCATCTGCGAAACATTGCTCCCATAGGGAGATGAAACGATTGGCCATGGCTTCCAGAGCATATTGCTGCATAACCGGCTCATAGTCCATAATGATCCTCCATATATCTATAAGGGTACAAATCGGATTCCGTACCCACTAAGATGCTTGATTTAATACCAACTGCTTCTCCTCGTACCCCACCGTAGACGGGGTATACAACTGCCATGCACCAAGTGTACCGGGGACATGGGAGGGGGTTGAATCAGTCATAGCAGGGTTTGAGCTGGCAGACAATGACGGCCAAGCCGGGGCCAGCGAAGTCAGCACTACTGGGGACATAATGGGGGGGCGACAAAATGCCAGTCAATAAAGTAGCCGTAGCCGGCGCTGAGGAAGTAGGAGCATGAGCTGGTCCCGTTGGAGCGGGGGCCATAGATGCAACAGGTGCCGTAGCTTGCGGGGCTGTCAGGGCTGGGGCCGTAGCAAGAGGTACGGCAGGATATACTCGCTGCGGAGCATAAGGGGGTGGTGGACGCGTATTCAATAAGTCCTCTATTTCATCTTCGGGCTCGGTTCGAGCTATATAGCTCTTATCTACCTGCAACCTAAACTGTCTGTCCATACAATCAATACTTTTCTCAGTCTGTTCTTTGTCGTATGCTATAGCCTTCTGGGTTATAGTCTGACCTCCCTTTATTTTGAGCAACTTTTCCTCCCTTATGCGTCGGCATTTCGCGTCTTTTTGCCATAATTTTAAAGAATCAAGCATCGCTTGCCGGCTTCTCTTAGCGAACAATCGATCCTGTAAATACTGTATCTTTTTCTCATCAAATAACCCCGTTAAAGGCCATTGCAATTCAACGTTATCCTTAGTATATTTGTGCCATAAATTATTAAACAAAATAGGTGAAATACCATGTTTAACATACATATCGAAACTAGGACTGCCCTCTGGTGGGGCAGGCTGGCTTTCATCCAATCGTCCGCTTCTACGGTGGCAACAACACCCAAAACACAACTTACTAAAACACAACATCCTTATTCACTAGCAATACACTCACTTACAAGAAAAACAGTCTTTCAAACATGGCCATGTTCATATATTTTATATCTTTCTTCAAAATATTACACACAAAATGGACAAACAAAACACCTACAATATTCAAAATGACATGTCTTTTCCAAAACCAAAACCAAGGAACAGAGCCCGTCGACTCCAGTTCGCAGAGAACTCGTTGATTTGAAACACCAGACCAACAGATACTAAAATCAGGCAGTCCGTAGACTACCAAGAGGCCATCAGACAGGAATTAACCACGGACCGGCCTACAGACCATGCCGCGATCTTCCTGGTTCACCTTCTAGGACTATTCTAACTGAGCCCGCTGCCTTAGCGCCGCTTCAGATGTGTCCAAAAGGCTACCCAGGTGCAACCGCAGGCCTTTCTGAGAACAGTCCGGCTGGGTGCGCACCACACGTGCCACACCAAGGAGTCCGATCGAAACCTCTATTATTCAGCAAACAAGTCCATGGAGCATCTGCCTGTGCAGCCACAACTCCGCCCGTCAGACCTACAAAGTTCTCCGTGGTACACTGACCACCAAATCCAATACATTTAACTGTTTCCAAAACGCTGTTCAAGAGCATAATCCAAGAACACCAAAATCCATACACTCACCTGGTGCCCACAGAAACAATTGCGTGTTCTCCACTGCCCACTCCTGACGACCAACATGGTCAGCTCCTGAGTTACGCCCGTAGGACTCCGTCGAGGGGTCACTAGCAGCTCGGGCTCTCTGATCGCGAGATCGGAATTCAGCCACAATCGTTAATCAGTCCACCCCCTCGACCAGAGCTCCCCTTTCTTTGTCCTTCTTGCCCCATCTACGGGAGGACGACCCCAAATGCGGAGTCCCACCAGAGTCGCCAACAGACATACTATAAAAATAACATAAGGAGCTATACCTACCAATAGCCCCAATATCGTTTTACCAAAATAATCAGTCAGTTGGCAGTGAAGAAAAATCAATCGTTTATTAACACAAAATACTCTATAGAGGAGCTTCTCCATTGTCACCCAGTTGGTGCACAGAGAAGACTGCCGGTTACACTCAATACATGACATATATACCTTTATCATGATGCATGAGATCACCGTACATGGAAAGATTAAGTGTGGGCTGAAAATCCGTTCCGCTCGAGGAATTTGCGAATTTTTGGTAATTTTGTGGTCCGCAAATCGCGCAAACTTGTCAAAAAATTCGCAATTCGCAAGCTGGCGGATTTTTTTATTTGGTCGCGCTTCAAAAATACAATCTTGCGAGCACCTCGTTGACTTACCGTCATTCTGAGTTCGCCGAGTTGTTTTTCCTCCCGGTTAGCAAGCGTTGCGCCATTTTGGATCTGCCGGTGTGATCGTGCGAGTCTTTCCGACCGCGAGTACAACATAGCGCCCGCCATCTTGCACTGCGAGGGTTGCTGAACGGGAATATATTTTAAGGGCCCGCGATCATGCACAACGTGAGAAAACTATTGCGTACACGTAGATGCGCCGCGCAGCTGACATCCGTCGGGAGATTTGAACAGCTCACTTTCCCGAACTTGCAAAAATTGTAATTCTGCACAAGAAATCTACAGCAGGCAGCATAAACCTTCTGAAAATGATGATTTGGATCAGAATAACTCAGATAGATATTTGGCTGCATTTTTTTTGTGCAAGGAGTCCATTTTTGGAGGGGTGGGAGGAAGGAAGTGCCCCAGAGTCTCCGACTTCCTGTTCCAGTCCAGCAGGCTCCTCCCTGTGCTTTGTCCATGTCCTGGTCACTTTTCATTTGGATCTGGAGAAGGAAGGATTACTTTTTGTGGCTGCTGCTGGATATTTGTATTTGAGGACTTTTTGTTTGGATCACTTTTGGATTACTTACGGATTTGAGATTTTACAAGTAAGTTGGTGTTGTTTGTTTGGGGCATTGTAGTTGCTGCAACTACAATTTTTAAACTTTTGCACAACAAATATATTGTGGGTAGGCGCATTATCTATTAGGCCCAGGGTTAGTCATGGGTGCATGATACAACTGTTTCGGTGAGTTTTGTTGAACTTAAATATCATTTATGTCATGGAATTGAACAGCTCACTGTTATATGTGGATTTTATTTTAATTTTGGGGTGCGTGCAAAGCCACACTAGCCAGTAGGCCCAGGGATACTCAGTGGTGCATGGACCAAGGCTTTCTGCGGGGTCTCTTGAATATTTTAAACATCATTTAGGGCATGGATGGCATTGGATTGTAGTGTTTTGTGTGTGTTTTTCGATTTTTTGGGGTGGTGTTGGGGCCTGGCCATGTTGGTGGGGGCCATTGTGAGGCCTGTTCCAGGCAGGGCCATGTGGGTGGGGGTCAAGGGGCCATTTTGAAGCCAGGCAGTGTGCTTTGTGCCATAGGCCTATACCCAGTCTGCCCTAGTTTCATCCATTATGCCCAGGGGTTCTCAGTGGTGCATGGACCAAGGGTTTCTGTGGGAGGTCTCTTGAATATTTTACACATCATTTAGGGCATGAATGGCATTGGATTGTGGTGTTTTGTGTGTGTTTCTCGATTTTTGTGGGTGGTGTTGGGGCCAGGCCATGTGGGTGGGGGCCATTTTGAGGCCTGGTCCATGGAAGGGCGATGTGGGTGGGGGTCAAGGGGCCATTTTGAAACCAGGCAGTGTGCTTTGTGCCATAGGCCTGCACCCAGTCTGCCCTGCTTTGTTTCATCCATTATGCCCAGGGATACTCAGTGGTGCATAGACCAAGTCTTTCAGTGGGGTCTCTTGAATTTAAACATCATTTAGGGCGTGAATGGCATTGGATTGTGGTATTTTTTGTGTGTTTTTCTTATTTTTGGGGGTGATGTTGGGGCCTAGCCATGTGGGTGGGGGCCATTTTGAGGCCTGGTCCAGGCAGGGCCATGTGGGTGGGGATCAAGGGGCCATTTTGAAGCCAGTCAGTGTGCTTTGTGCTATAGACCTGCACCCAGTCTGCCCTGCTTTCATCCATTATGCCCAGGGGTACTCAGTGGTGCATGGACCAAGGCTTTCTGTGGGAGGTCTCTTGAATATTTTAAACATCATTTAGGGCATGGATGGCATTGGATTGTGGTGTTTTATGTGTGTTTTTCGATTTTTTGGGGTGGTGTTGGGGCCTGGCCATGTTGGTGGGGGCCATTGTGAGGCCTGTTCCAGGCAGGGCCATGTGGGTGGGGGTCAAGGGGCCATTTTGAAGCCAGGCAGTGTGCTTTGTGCCATAGGCCTATACCCAGTCTGCCCTAGTTTCATCCATTATGCCCAGGGGTTCTCAGTGGTGCATGGACCAAGGGTTTCTGTGGGAGGTCTCTTGAATATTTTACACATCATTTAGGGCATGAATGGCATTGGATTGTGGTGTTTTGTGTGTGTTTCTCGATTTTTGTGGGTGGTGTTGGGGCCAGGCCATGTGGGTGGGGGCCATTTTGAGGCCTGGTCCATGGAAGGGCGATGTGGGTGGGGGTCAAGGGGCCATTTTGAAACCAGGCAGTGTGCTTTGTGCCATAGGCCTGCACCCAGTCTGCCCTGCTTTGTTTCATCCATTATGCCCAGGGATACTCAGTGGTGCATAGACCAAGTCTTTCAGTGGGGTCTCTTGAATTTAAACATCATTTAGGGCGTGAATGGCATTGGATTGTGGTATTTTTTGTGTGTTTTTCTTATTTTTGGGGGTGATGTTGGGGCCTAGCCATGTGGGTGGGGGCCATTTTGAGGCCTGGTCCAGGCAGGGCCATGTGGGTGGGGATCAAGGGGCCATTTTGAAGCCAGTCAGTGTGCTTTGTGCTATAGACCTGCACCCAGTCTGCCCTGCTTTCATCCATTATGCCCAGGGGTACTCAGTGGTGCATGGACCAAGGCTTTCTGTGGGAGGTCTCTTGAATATTTTAAACATCATTTAGGGCATGGATGGCATTGGATTGTGGTGTTTTATGTGTGTTTTTAGATTTTTTGAGGTGGTGTTGGGGCCTGACCATGTGGGTGGAGGCTATTTTGAGGCCTGGTACAGGCAGGGCCATGTGGGTGGGGGTCAAGGGGCCATTTTGAAGCCAGGCGGTATGCTTTGTGCCATAGGCCTGCACCCAGTCTGACCTGCTTTCATCCTTTATGCCCAGGGGTACTCAGTGGTGCATGGACCAAATCTTTCTGTGGGAGGAATATTTTAAATATCATTTAGGGCATGGATGGCATTGGATTGTGGTGTTTTTTGTGTGTTTTCTGATTTTTGGGGGTGGTGTTGGGGCCTGGCCATGTAGGTGGGGGACATTTTGAGGCCTGGTCCATGGAAGGGCCATGTGGGTGGGGTCAAGGGGCTATTTTGAAGCTCGGCAGTGTGCTTTGTGACATAGGCCTGCACCCAGTCTGCCCTGCTTTGTTTTATCTATTATGCCCAGGGGTAATCAGAGGTGCATGAAACAACTCTCTCTGTGTGGTCTCTCTTCTATCAATGTAAACATCCATTTTTGATTAGAAATAATTGCAAATTTTATTGTTGGTCTTTCCGTTTTTTGGGTGTGTTGTGATAATAATAAATGTCTAGTTGCAAATATTAATTGAAGCACAACATATGCAACATTTATTTGACTGATGTTCCTCTGGCTTCCATTGCTTTTGGGTGCACAAAGAGAACCACAAATCAATCATCCTCATCGTTCATCATCAGTGCCAGGAAGAAGTCCTGCTGCGGTGTGTGCAGCACAACGTCAAGTGACGTCACGTGTGGCCACAGACAACTCTGCAACTCGTGCACTGTGGCCTGCTGTTCTTCTGACATCTTAAGAAGATGGGCCCAAAGAAAGGTTGCCGTAGTTCCTTCAGTGCCACTGCCAGTAAGAAGGAGCAGAAGAAGCAAGTGGTGCCACGTACCAAGGAGACTGGTGTGCCCACAGACACTTTTTTCGGGAAACAAAAAACTACGCCTGCAGCAGCGGTGTCTACCGGGGACCAAGCTGGAAGCAGCACCTCAGGTTCATTGTTCTCAGTGCCACCACACCAAGTTAGGCCCAAGGCCATGAGTGCCGCAGAGGCAGCCACTTTAATTGCTCAATCACCATCGACCAGTGATGTTGGTGTTGACTCATCGCAAGAAAGTAGCATCGAATCAACGCAGGGTGTAACTCATCTGACGAGTGTTCAACCACAGCCGCAATGACAACCACAGGTGCAACAAGGGAGAGGTGCAAGGAGAGGCGCAAGGAGTGGCGCAAGGAGAGGCTCAAGTAGAGGCGCATGTAGCGGTGCAAGTAGTGGTGCAAGTAGAGGTGCAAGTAGAGGTGCATGGAGAGGCGCATGGAGAGGCGCATGGAGACGCACAACTGCCCACAATGCTTGTTCCTCCAAAAGTAGGAGCACATCAGGAAATCGAGATTCAAGCGGAGGTATCATCCGAGCAATCCATTCCTCCTGATGATCCATTGTCTTCCAGATCCCCAGCAAGAAAAAGGTCAAGGAGGGCTAGTACAAGTTCTTCTTCAAGCCCCCTTCCTTCTGATGATCTTGATCTTGATTGGTACAAGCCAATGCAGTCTGAGAGGGAGGCACGCCATGAGCCGACAAAGGTAGCTAAGCCTAAAAGGAAGGTTCCCACAAGGCTTTCACTTATGGGTGATGACGACGAACAAGAAGTAGAAGTGGTGGTTTCTGCTGCTGATGAACTGTCTGATGATAACGACCCAGTCATCACAGTCGTCACTCCAGCCCCAGCGGGCATGCAGCAGACAGACATTTTTACCCTATCTCGAATTGCTGCTGAGCGGGATGTGGGCCGCGTGGCACTGGTACCACCACAAACACAGGTAACTGCTACACCAACACGACCTACAGCTGGCATATTTTCTCGTCAGAAGGGCCGGCAGGGAACTCCATCCAGCTCGACCTTCGTTACCTCAAGTAGTGGTGCTGTAACTGTAAGTGCACAACAGAGTCAAATTCGGCCACGCCCATCCTCCACTTCATCTGGCATTAAAAGTAGCACCTCCACCACCATCACCAGACACCTTAACTCCCCAGATTGGGACTTCTTTAGTGTTAGCAAAAAGGCGGAAAACCAAGTTATTTGTTCGATTTGTAAAACTGTAGTTAGTCGGGGTAAGCTTGGTACCAACTATGGTACCGGAGGCCAGAGAGGTCATCTCCAAAAACACCACACTATCCAGTGGGAGGCGCACCTAAGTAAGATCCGGGAAGCCAAAAGTACAAATCCAAATGTGGACGTTGATATCTCATCTGATGACGAAGATTAGCTGATCGTGCAGGGGGTGGTGAACAACTGAGAGATATTCTTTCTGGTGCACACAGAACCCCTGGCAGCAGCACTGCAGTGGCAGCACCCACACCCTCCTCTACCCCAACAACATCAAGGAGGCACAGTAGTTTGGTTTCGACACCAATGCAAAAAAGTACATCAATGAGCCTAACTGGGTTGAAGAGGTCTGCATCCTCATCACATATGAAAACTGTCCAGACCACCATTAAAAGCATGTTTTGGTTGGAGGCGCCATTGGAATGCAACCACCCAACGGCACGTCTTCATAATGCAATGCTGGCTAAAATTTTAGCGCTGGACCTTCTCCCTTTTTCTTCATGAAAGGGGTGGGTTTTTAACAATTTGTGGCAACAGTCTGCCCTAAATGGAAGGTTCCTAGCCGGTCCTATTTTGCCAGAGTTGCTGTTCCAGCACTACATCAATATGTGCTGGAGGCGATTGGGGCAGCTTTGCAGAAGAGTGCTGTTCACACTATCCACCTGGCAACAGACATGTGGAACAGTTGCCATGCCCTTGATTACATGAGCATCACTGCACACTGGGTCTCTTTTGCAGGGGTTAGAGAAAATATGTCTGCAGGTGTTGTTGACACTGCCACAATTTTTCAAGCTAGTCGGAAACATGCAACAGTAGCCATGTTTGCCATGGAGAAATCTCATACTGCAGTAAACATTTTGGAGCAGTTTAACAGTAAGGCCTTTGAATGGCTGCATCCAAGAAAGCGCATGATTGGTTATGTTTCCACAGATAATGGCAGTAATATAGTTAGGGCCATGAATGATGGTGACTATTTCAGAGTGCCGTGTTTGGCGCACAGTATTAACATTGTTGTTCAAGATTTCTTGAAAAAAGAAAACACAGTCAGCAAGTTACTGACCACCTGCTGAAGAATCTGCACACATTTCAGCCATTCTTTTAAGGCCTGGAAGCAGCTGAGAAAACTTCAACATGACCGTAGAGTGCCAGTCAGAGGACTCCTCTAGTAGGTGGTAACACGTTGGAACTCTTCCTTCTACATGCTTGAGTGTCTGACTGAGAAGTGCTTGGTAATCAATGAGTATGTCTTTGCACTGGGTTCTTCTATGAAAGACATGAGGATAGAGTTGGAGGAATGGGACCTAGTTAAAAGCCTGACAGACATGCTTCGTCCTTTTGAGGTTTTCACGCGTGAAGTCAGCAGGGAGGACTGTACTTTGGGCAAAGCTATCCCATTGTTGCGCATGCTAGAGCACCAACTGAAGGCGGTGTCTTCAAAGTTCAAAGATGATACTAACAAGCAAGATGCATATCCGTTGGCGGAGAGCTTATTTACTCACCTAGTTGACAATGAAAGGCTTAGAAAAATACATACAGAACAACATTACATTTGTGCCACTATTCTGGATCCACGGTACAAAAAGGCACTGGCCAGCAAAGCATTCATTCCTTTTACTGAAGCAGATGTTAGAAAGTACAAACATTGGCTAGTTCTGTCAGCCACTAGGTTAGAAAAAGAGCGGAAGGAAATTGAAGGAACCGGCACAAGTACTACTGAATCAGCAGCCCATACGGTGCCAAGGTCCACTTCTGTGGCCGAAGGCAGTTACTTTACCTCACAGTCGTTGCCTACACCAGCAACAGTATCATCATCCTCACCTGCACCAGGCCCAGCCATAATATTGTCGGAAGCAGATTGGATAACTCTTCAAGGGTTTGCTCGTTCCAGTGCTGATGCAAAGGCCAAAGATGGTACGCAAAGTGGAGCAGCCCTGGATGACCTTGAGTGGATGGTGCAGTCCTATCTGGATGACCAAACAGAGGTCTACATTGATCACAACCCATTGCTGTATTGGTTTGGGAAACGGGGTCAATGGCCACTGATCACCAAGCTGGCTCTAAATTAATTGTCTTGCCCACTCACAAGCGTGTCTTCTGAACGTGCTTTCAGTGCTGCTGGTGCAATTGTAACTTCAAAAAGGACCCGCTTCTCGCCCAAAAATGTGGAGAGGTTAACAATGATCAAGAAAGATAAATCAGCACTTCATACCACCAGATTACAAAATACGTGAATCCACGCAGGAAGAAGAGGACACCGACAGGTGACAGAAGTTCTTCTCTGTTAGCTGACCTATTCCCGTCTCAAATCACAGAGTTGGAGGATGAGCTCTACTTCCCTGACACCTAGGCCTGAAACTGACTTCCTTTTTTTTCCATCCTGACTCCTTATTCACTTTTACTCCTGTGTGTCTTTGTTTGTTTTGCAACTTTTACCACAACAAAACTCTAATCACAACAAATCCATCAGCAGCACTGCCTTCGTCTTATTTCCTTATTTAAGGTGCAACTGCCTGCAATCCATAAGTACACAAGTTCACAGCTCAGTCATGCTCCTCTATCCTCCTCCTCCAGACTCCCCCTATCCATTTCCTTTAAGGCAGATGGCTGGATTATGCAGAATGAAGAAACTGTCGCTTCGGAGATGAGTCCCCTCAAAAGAAGTGGGACTGGAATTACTGACTATATGCTGGTTGCTGACAGTTACTTCTGAAATTGACACGAGAGGCTGCCCTGTGGGCCTTCACTTTAAGAACAAGATGTGACAAAAAGTGAAACAGGTCATGAATAATGAGATGGCATGCAGTGGACAGCACTGGCTGTCTGGCTCTGATGAAAGCAATTGTGGTTTGTTTGTTGTGCATGAAATGAATCATCATATGTCTTCTGTTAATATTTAATCTTTTACACACTAAATGTAACTCAAGCCTACTCTGTTTTTTTTCCTTATTTAATTCAAATTGTACTTCTACTGCAGGGGCCACTACGTTGCATTTTTTAATATGCAAAATGTCCTTGGGCTCACTGTGTGTGTAGACTGTGACTGCATGAACAACATTGAGTTTGCTAATATACCATGATGATGATGAGTCTTGATGATCAACGTTACATAACATCTTTTTTCTTTGCAGTCACTCACTGGGATGGTTAAATCATCATTGTCGATTTACGGAAGAACTATGGCCATTTCGTGAGTGGCAAACAGGTAAACTAGTCAACAACAACTACAGCAGAACTACATGTCTGTCTTGTCTTGGTATGGAGTGGTCGAGCCAGTGTAGTGTTCTTATGCCAGGGCCCAGACAGCAGTTCATGTAAAATTGTGGCTATGTGGCTTGCTGCATACAGTTAGATATGCTTTGTCTGTCTGTGTAAAAGAGGTATGCTACATCAGGTTGCTTCACTCAGTGGTGCCTGCCTTGACCGTCTGCATGGCCCTGGCCTGCTGTGTGCTAATTACTATCCTTGAAAAGGAGACTCAGAGTACGCACTTTAGAAATTATGCTTGTATATGATACTGTCGCCTCTGAAACTGAAAGTGTTATTTTTGCACTACACACCGTACCTTATATTTTTTTCTCCGTGGTGTTTTAATATCACTTGCTGTTTTTCCATCAACAATTACAGGCCGGCTTTTACCCTGTGCAATGGGAAAAACGATTAACTCAGGCTTACCAATAGCGATCCGCAATTCCGCATCCGCCGGGCAGGCACTGGACAGTGTGTCTGGTCACCAAGATTGCTCGACAGAGCGTCAGATGGAATGGAGGAGTACCGCGAATAAGAGAAATGGCTGGATGCATGCAACTTCCCAAATTGAACAGGACAACTACAACATACAGTTACAGTATCCTCTTCAATTCTCCTTATCTTTTAAATAATGTTATTGTTGTGAACGTCTATGAGTGTGACTCTGTGCGTTTATTTGCTCTTTCCTTCAAATTCATCCCTCCAGCTATTTGATAAGTTTCTTTGCTATTTTTAAAACCAATTTAATGTACTAATAAGTGTTTATTCTCTCTGAGGACAGATAGGCAAGTGAAATTGCGTAATTATTGCAGCCATGTACTGTCAAATTGTTTCTTCATAGTTAGTAAGATGTAGTAAGTACTACTGTTCAGTAACCTAACCATCTTTTTAGCAAACAACTTCATGCATGCAGTAGTGCACTTCCTTTATGTCCCTTAAAAGATTTATGGATATCTTCGTATCCAAAGATTTGTTTTTCTTCATTTGTTGTTTGTACATGCTGTGTTTTTTTCCTCTCTCCACAAAACTTTTCCAAAAACTCCCCATTCCCATCCAATTTTCAAACCCTAACCCTCTTCCCCCGGACTGTGTGGTTTTCATTGAGGTGCGACTAAATGACAACAATAATTCCACACACTTGCTGGGGAGGATAAGGACAAAGCAACAGAAAATCAATTTCAAGGCTGGTGAAGGAACCCGAGGATATATTCTTACTGTTTACTGTACTATTTATCGTACTGTTCTAATGCTACGCTCAGGCCACTCAATGTTTCATTTCCTTTTTTTTCATATGTTGCTAATGCAGGTGTATACCACTACTACTACCACCACTAAGTTGACATTTCATGTGTCCAGGATTCCATAGCCAACCTTAATCACCATTTGCCATGCACCCAGCCCTGTGCCTAGCCCTATTCTCAAACACGAATCACAGGTAAGATAAGCATTTTGGGGGAGGGAGAATAATGGAGTAGGAGGAGAGGAGAGACTGACGGTAGTACTAGTAAATTAGTAGGACAATTGAATTCACTAACTCTGTCAGTGGCACTTTTGCACAAATTTGGGCGGTTAGACATTTTGAATCAACCAGCCAGTTAAGTTTCAGGAAAACAAACGTACAGTTAACCTCCCCCCGCCTCCCCCACAAAACAGTAAAAAAAAGCGTATGCTATGTTTAAGTAGAAATAAATAATTATTGGAGCCCTAACAAAAATAAAATATCCCACAAGAAGACCCAACCCACCCCCTTCCCCCCAACGAATGTCCATGAAATTAAAGTTCCCAAAGTCCAAAAACCCCACTGCACAATTCCCACCCCTCAAAAGTCTTTAAAAAAGGGGCTAGGGACAGTCTCTCCTCTACTTCCGCCGGTGGTGTCCTTTGGCCAGGTGGTCACGATGCTCTCTGTAGAGGTCTTTGAGCAGGTTTTTCAGCCTCACCACCTCCTGCTCAAGGTTGGACACTCTGAGGGTCAAGTGGTGCAGACGAGCCTTGCACCTGCTGTGGGGGGCAGCTGATTTTTTTGCTGCTTGGCGGTGGTGGGTGGCTGTGGGACCACGGCTCCGTACCGCTGAAGGCTTGCACTGACTGGATGACCCAGGGTGGGCGGAGGCAGATGCAGCTGTCGTGGATGTTGATGTCGACTGCGACTGCTTGACCTCCTACTCCTGGGCCACCAGCCGCCGATATTCAGCGACAATTGCCTCCAGCTTCCGTTGCCGGGCCAGTCTAGCCAACCCCTTCCTTGTTAGTTTGGAAGGACCATCTATATGAAGAAAGAAAAACATACTGTAACCAATGCTCTTTAAGATTAACACAAAATAATTCAGCAGAAAGTTGTGTCACAGTAGAACTAGCAACCTGCAAGCACAGTACATAACATTTGTGGCACGTATCTATCTGGCCTCTCACTTTGTCACCCTCTACTCTAACATTAGTGGGAGTTACAGGAATTCTACTAGCACTATATGGACTCACTACATTAGACTCAGACAGTACACCAGTCTTCTTCTTCTCTCTTGGTTAGCAAAGTTGGTACGTAAACTTGTGGAAGCCGGCATAATGCCAGCGCAGTCAACTTGCACCCGAGAAAAACAGACGCAAGCCATGATGACACATACTTGCGTTACTGTACCAGTCCAGTACATGCAGGTGGTGAAGCTCTTACTTTTCTATTATGGTTGGCACTGGCCATACTCTTTTAAAAGGGCTACTGCTTAAGTAATTTTACTTTCACCCTGCATTGTCCCTGACTACTACAAAAAGAAAATGAAGAAGATAAATAAAATGATCATCTATCCATTCACAGGATATTTGCTTACATATGGGATGACTTTAGGTGCTTTGTTTTTTACTGAGTGAACACTGATAGGCCACACATGAATGACAGAGTTGTAATAAAATTATTAACAGAGGTAGTTAGTGGTCACCGTAATCGCCGAATATATGCTGTGCTTAAAAACTACTGTTACTAGTCATGGTAGTATTCTGAAAAATTAAAACTTCTTTTCCTCGGCTTTGCTACTCTGGCACGGACGTGCGGTGTTACATGCTCTTCAAAGTAACACTTCATCCAGTGAGCATCTACTCTTTCTACATACACCTATGCTATCTATGAGGAAGATAGTACCATGATCCAGGCATCCATTCATTCAAAGTAAATGTCAATCATTCTTCTTAATGTCTCAACTGGACAAACCTTACATTTTCTCACGGAAAAACAACCTTTTTATTTTATTTTGGAAACCGCCAGCCATGCATCCGTACTTGACTTGCATTTGAATTTGAACCAAAGGATATATTGCACACACATACAGTTTCTGTTTCACCCACTCAGGCAGTCCTCTTTCCTTTCTCCTTCCACCTATCCTTGCTTCAGCCTTCAACCGGCCATGCATCTTATTCCCAGCCACCTCGGGTAGCATTCAAAAACTCGTATCATTCTTTGCCAGTCATTACTTTTAACTTGCTCGTCCTTCCTTACACCCTTCTTTCCTTTTTCGTTCATTCCATTCATCATGTTCATCTCTGATCTGACTTGGCTTCTCGATAAAACTTTCACAGCTGAGTTGAAGTCAAATTTAGAGGAGGCCATTGGTTACTCGTCTACTCCGGCCGCTAATGCTATTGCTAATGAGAAGTCTAGGGTGAATGTCTTCTACCGCGTTTACAAAAACGTAGTTCTAAATTTGTAAGTCTTCTTAACAGTAAAGTGTACTTGTACTGTACAACATATACACCGCTGCAGAGAGCCCACTCTGCAGTCTGCAATCTCAATAAGTAAGGAATATAATAGCTTACCACTACCCGCCACTCTTGTGGCCTCCCCGACAGCAGTTCCTGTTGTCTATGGCACTGCATCCACCCCTGGAGTGCCCACTTCCGCACTGGCACCGGCACTGATGTTTGGCTGTGCCAAAGGTGTTACACCTAGAAAATACATTTAATATTTTTAGATGCCATTTACACTACTCCCTATTTTGTCTATAAATGAAAATTTTTTACTCGTACTACATAAACAAATTTAATAATTTGTGATTCTCTAGTCTAAACTACAAATTTCCCGTCCTTCAGGGAAGGGTGTTTTTTTATTTATGCTTAGCCATAACATGTGATGCTACACTTTTTGGCACAACTGATGAATGCTTGCTTTTTAACACGCACCATTTTTCTCATAATAGACAGAAGCTTCCCTTCAACTAACAAGAGCAAGATCATCATCATATCATCTTGGTCGGAGTCGTCAATGATTCATCCCCACCAAGACTTTAACCAGGTGAGGGCTCTCCCACAATTAATGTGTGAAATCAGCCACTTTTCAGTAGTTCACCGTTTGTTATATGACATTGATTTTAATAAATGTTTTTATATAATGCACAACGGAAATGTAATATACAGAGTACACACAGAGCTAGTTGTTTTACTTTTAATGAAGGTTTAAAACTTACATAGACTCTGTGGTTTTTGGTCCTGAATGAGTGAGCGAAAGGGTTTGCAATTAACAAGCATGAGTCCGTTGCTCTGAGAGGGCGGACTCTGACTCCGTAGTCTTATGTTCTGGGTTGTATAATCATTGGGGATCATCGCTGCATTCAGGAGCTAAATAATGACTCTGACACACTAGCTAGTCAGTAAGGAGATTGGGGGTTCAACTTCTGTTATGACTGAGGTATGTGGAAAGTCTAACTGCGCCTATTATAATTTATAACCAATGCCCATAGTTCTGTTTGTGCAGAATAGTCCCTGCAACAGTAGAAGTATGGATTGTCCTCCTATCCAATCAAACAGTAAACTAGTATCTTATTCTTGGTGGCCATTGACATTTTGTTGTTGGGAATTGTCAAAGCATGAACATTTAGACTTCGATAGACATTATGGACAACCATGAGGACTGCACTCAGTGCATAGAGCTATTGCCGAATAGAATAGGAGTTTTGTTTAACACCTTTTGCCAACTGTGCAAGCTTAGCTAGCTACTCAGACAGACTAATAATAATATAGTAGTACCACAGAGAGTCATAGTAGAGTCAGGATAAGAATTTAGAAACAGTCTACAAGAAGATCAAAGACGATTTAGGAAAAAAATAGAATCATGAGGAAGGTTTGGAAAAAATAGGTGCTGTAAAAGATTGGGAAGTATAATTATTAATAACAGGAAAACTTACTAGGGCCAGCAGAGGAGCCCTCGATGGACCTATCCTGGCCTTCCTGTTGTTGTTCCTGCTCCGCCGGCGCAGCTACCTCCTCCTGTGTCCTCTTGTCCCTGGGGAAGGCTGATGTACAACATGAAAGAAATACACAAACATGAATGATTGTTGTCAACCAAATCATACATTTAAAAAAAACAATAAAAAATTATTTCGGGGAAATAGACCACAATTGCACTAAATGTATTGACCTATCTGATGTGGTCTACTAGGATATTAGTATTGCTGGATTCGCGGACTGTCTACTTGGAAAGTTATGTAACTCACTAACCAACTACAAAAAGGTTCTACTAGGACTGGCAGGCAGTACTCCGTAGCAAGCGAAGTGACAGACACAGTCCCTCATGATTGCAGACCACTAAAAAGTTTCCAACTAAATAACCAGTCATAATATACTCAATTATCAATCCACCACCACTATCTCTTCTTAGTGGCAGGAGTACAAAGGAAGGACTGGACTTGAGTCTCTAGTGCCTAGCATTACGCAGTTCTGTGCAGTACACTGATACATAATCAACCAGGCCAAATGTCCACAACATTGAAAATAAGTAAGCATAGTAGCACCGCCAGTGAGCAGGCGAGCACCTGCAATCACAGAAGATTTTGTAACATAATTTACCTGCAATTTATTCGGCAGCATTCTTGCTCTTCGGAAAAAACAAATTGCAATATCTTAACACAGAGCAGGAGAAAACAAAGTAGTGATTAAATACTAACTACTACTACTCACCAGGGCCCGGAATCTCGACTCCAAGGAGATCAAGCAGGTCTTGCTCCCGGACCAGCATGTCGGACCACCAGTGCGTCGCCTGGTTGTAGGTGCATCGGACCCCAGAATCCTGGACCGGCACACCTTCCACCATAGTTGGCGACACTCCCAGAGCCCGTACCCGGCACCGGGCCTGCCGAGACGGTCTTGGGGAGGTGGCGCTGGATGAAGAAAACCAGTGCGGCCACCTCCACCGCGCTGAAGATCACCCGGGCTACTACTGCCTCCCCCCTTAAGCGCCCACAAGAGAGCCGGGTACGGGGTGCGGGACCTTTCCCCTTGATGTTCTTCGCAGCTACCTTTGCATTGGTCCTGGACAGGAAAGGAAAATAAAATAAGAAAGAAAGTATAGGGAAAAAATAAATAAAACAAAAGAGGTAAAAAAAGTAGTTTTCAGTAACTAAGAGTAGAAAAAAACACAAAATATAGATGTAGAAAAATAAAGAGATAGATAATGGGTAAAAACATTTAAAACAAAGTTCAAAGAAACAAAGGATTGCATAGATTAAGGGAGGATTGAAAAAGCATGCCCAGAACCATAGCAATGAATGAGAAACAAGATGGCCGCACCCATTTCGACCACGTGGGTAAGTTTGCGCGATATTTCCCCCGCGAGCACGCAAAAACGGACTCTAACACGTAATTGCGGCCCGCACGTTGGAAATGCGCAACGCGAGCATGCAACTGGCACCCGGAAACGGAAATACGCAATGCGAACACTGAAAACAAGATGGCCGCATCCATTTACAACTGCATAGGTAACTTCGCGGGTGCCACACTAAAAAAAAGCCCTGCGAACACACAAAGCGCCCCGCGAACACGTAAAAATAAAAAAATCCGCAAATTTGCACAAATTTGCGGATTTTGCGGTCCGCAAATTCGCTTTTGGGCGAATTTACGTACCGCTAATTTGCAAATTTCACCCATACTTAGGAAAGATACTAATTGGCACTGACGCTAGAAGGAAAGACCATATATGGCACACAAGGCTAGTTTGAAAGTCTGCTTCTACTATTATTGGGAAGGGTCAGGAGGGGTGACTCCCTTTCGTCTTCGTGCCTGGGAGCACAGGCACGGCGCCTTCAGGAGTGTGCTTATCACCTCTGAAGACAGATGTGACCTTGGGTCTCAAGAGGAGAAAGAATAGTGTGCATTCAGCTGCTTCTTATAACTCAACTAGCAGGGACCTACTGACTACTTGGAGAACAGCACGTGACCGCTGCTGAATCTAATGTGTGTACAAACAAAATAGCGTCTGTCTGGTTTTCGGTTTGTATTTAAGGAATACAGAAAAACAACGGGTAAAGGAATTCCCTATCAACTTAACTAGGTAGATAAAAGCTATAGCGAATAATGGAGATTACACATACAGATAGATACATCATGCTAACAAAAGATTACTGTGATTACAAGAAAATCGATTCTATCCCTCACCACCAGACATGTTTCTAACCTCATGGGGTGAGAGCTTGCATTCTCTGATTCCCAAAACAAAGCCTTCTTCGGGCAGAGGTGCTTCACACCTGCGCCAGACAGGATGGCCTTCTGAGGGGGGAATCTTCAAAGACAAAGCCACCTTTGAAATGCAAGCCAGGAAACTCCAGATTATGGAGAATGGTAACTCCCCTTTCCTGCTCAACTTTTGGTAGGAGAAAAAGCAGGGAAATTAGTTAGATGAGGAGGTGTGCCCACATTCAGCAAGCACCACCCCAAAAGTGTAGCAGGTGATGTGGAAACTACTTTTACAAATCAGCCATCTCCGAAAACATCCTATAATGGTGGGGTACTGCCCCTTCCCACATGAAGTGGTCACTTAGAGGATGTAGACACCCTGAAGGTAAGAGACTAGCTGTCTCCCCCTGTAACACCCCTAAATCTAGTATTTATGTGGCCTCCCTGAACCGTGCAACTTAGATTTGGCATACCTAAGAGGAGCAATGCCCCTAAATCTAGTATTTATGTGGCATCCCTGGACCTTGCTGCTTAGATTCAACAGACCTGAGAAGAGCAATGGGTAAATAACTAAGAGCTACTGACCCGTGAACCAAAGAGCTGCTGCAGACATTTGTCACCAAACACTGCCAGCTGCTTCCCAGACTCAACAATTTTGGCCTGCTGTCTCGTCCTGGAACTGTGAGTTCTCCAAGAACTCTGGAGCACCTCCAGCCTTCGACAAATTGCTGAGAACCTCCCCAGGAGTAAAGCAAAGTCTCATTTACTGATCTGCTGCTCCCTGGCAACTCCAACAACGCAGTCATGCAAGAAGAGGTATATCTGCTCTGAAGGGTCAGATCTGTCCCTCAGAAAGACGATGGACGCTTCCCACAATCATAGACGATAGTGCGCTCACCCCAGTCATGCCCCAGAAGTGAAGGTTCAAGGGTGCTAGGAAGCTGCCTTGGAGCTGCGAACGGCATCTCTGTCGATGCTGATGGAACAGACAGGGCTTGCCTACTTTTGTGACTGCTGATCTGTGGTGATCAATATGCGGAGCCACAGAAACTGAAAGAAGTCGGATGGGTATTGGCACGGCATCAAGCAGCAAGATGGTGCTTCAGGAGGAGAAGATCAGGGTGTTCGTACACAGGGAACCGTGGCGGGTCGGGTCTCACCGCCTCCATAGGAGGTGGCTGCTCTTCAGGCCTGTGTGTGCCTTGAGCCTCAACCTTGTTAGATCCATATTCATGCAGAAATTTGATGACAGCAACCCGCCAAGCCCAAATTACTTACTCACTACCGCACTTAAAGTCAAAGATAGTCACAGTAATCAAGAACAAAAACAGCAGCGGTTAAGAGTATCATAATTCTTAGGGGTGACATTATGTGAATCGCTTGCTTGTTTTTAGAATTAAGTCCTATGAGTGAGTGTGGTGTCTGTTCATACAGAATAAATAGTGGCAAAACATAAATAATAAGGGAACTTTAATGCTATCGACGCAAGCTGACAAAAGGAGACAAGTACCTTTATTGAGTGCCTCTATGACCAGCACAAAAATCGTTTGCCTGCAATTTGCTGTCAGTATATCAAAGATGATTCCAAATTAAATCATCAAGGGGTGAAAGGCAGAAAAAGAAAAGTGGAGGAGATGAAAGAAGGCAATCATGAGACATAGCTACAGCATGAGCACAATTAAATGTAAGCCCCAAGTGTCAATTCGGTCCTTTTCAACCAGTCCACCGCTATTTAGAAACTGCATCAGAAGGGCGTCTTAGGGAGACCACTCTCTAATACACGCACATTTAAAAATTCAACAGTTGCTAGAGGCTGGTATTTAGAGGCTACTGATCCCCAGACAGAAAGTGAAAAAGGGGTGGAGACTGAAAGCAGCGAAGACATCTTGGATTTACATATCCATAGCCTCCCCCCTACTTTGGAAAGGGCTGAAAATGTAAAAAACAATAGTATGTTTGGGGACCTTCAAAAGTCGTCTGTTGCTGAGCTTTTCCTACTTGTTGCAAACAATACCCCCTTTTTTCAAAAACATCCTGGGGCAGATTTACAAGCCCCTTGCGCCTCTTTTATGCTGCCGTTGCGTCACTTTTGTGACGCAGCGGCGGCACAAAAGATGCACCATGGTGCGGGGTATTTACAACGTGACGCATCTGGGAGATGCGCCACGTTGTAAAGCCATGTGCCTTAAGGAGGCGTCCATCGCGGGGGGGGGGGGGTTCCGGCGCAGGAACTCCTCCCAAAAGTGCCTGAGTGAAATCTACAAGATTTCACACAGTCACTTTTAGGCCAATGCTGCGTCAAAACCCTGCGCCGGCTTGAAGCAGGCGTAAGGCTTGACGCAACATTGGACAGATAGGGCCCCCCAGATCATTGCGGGAGCTGCATCCCGCTTGCGACGCAACTCCAGCAATGCGCCACTTTTACGGCACAGATGCTTCACGCATCTGTGCAGTTTTTGCCCCATGGTGCACCGCGGCGCACCATGGGTGGCGGAGCTGCAGCGCACAATAATTGGCGTATCACTGGGGATGCACCAGTTATTGTAAATCTTCCCCCATATACTTTCGGCAGCTATGAATGTAGGCAACCAATCACAAAACTCTATGCTGTCTCAGCCAGCCTAAACCTCGGCCCAACAGTGTGCCCATCATGCAGAGACTGTACTCATAACAGATAGATCTCCATCGTTAGCGGGGATTGGGTCGTCCCCTCAGGATTTGGAATCTGGGCAGATTGTTAAAAGTATGTTTGAGCATATTCTCTCTGAGATAAAAGAGTTACGGATGATACAATCTCAGGAAATTGCATCACTCCATACGAGACTGACAAAAATTGAAGAAACAATGGGCAAATTACCAGAGCGTATGACAGAGGCTGAGGGGTGAGTTTCCAGCTCAGAGGACAAAGTAGCGTCCTTTGAATAGGAAGTCGTACGAATTGGGCAAAGCGAAGATGTTCTGGAATCTAAACTACAGAATATGGACATAAAACCGTTATTGCATGGGGGCGTGGCTTGGCACTCAAGGGTGATGGCAGCGCCCGAGTGAGGCTCTGCTGCGACGCCGGGAGAATCCTGCTTTCTGCGCGCTTTTTCCTGCGTGGAGGTGCTGGCTTAATGTCGGAACATCTGTAGACTGCCTTGGGACGTTGGAGAGCTTCTGGGGTGCCACCAGGACGACGCATATCATCTGAGTGAGTCTCGGCGAGCCCCTGTCACAGCAGCCGCCATTTTGCGTTCTTCCTCAGCGAGTTGCGCACTTTTGTCCTCCCAATGTGTACTTGGCCGCCTGCATGCTGAAGTATACCCGGAGGACCCCACCACATCTAGAGACACTCTCATTACCCTGAAGTCAGGATTAATGCTGCACTGACGCTTTTAGTTACTGCGCTGCTGTGGTGACCGACATTTTCATATTACGCTCAAAGACTTACAGGTACGCTTTGTCTAACGCAGCATGCTCACTCGTCAAGTCTCTCCAACACTGCTCCTGTTTATGCACTAATGTTGCCTTCTTGCTCTTGCTGCTTCTTTTCCGTTGTGTAATTACAGCAGCGTCCTTTTTGCTTCATGGCCGTCGCGACTGCCGCCCTTTGATGCTTCAGTTGTCCTCCATGATACTCTCTCTACAGTGTTTGGGAGACAGAGACCTTTCTTCTGATTGTTTCCTGTTGGCAGATATTGCTTCTGATATGCGGAAGACACCGTGATTTACAACGTTGTCCCCTATCTTCTCTTTATGAAGCTTCCTGTGTACAGTTGAGTCTGGGACTTGCCTTTTCTACGTGGGCTGTTGTTTTCGCGTAACGCCCTTTATTTCTCCAGCTATGCTCGCTGTTTGATGGATGGACCCCATTGACTTCAAAGAATTTATGGCTTACTCATTTGCTGGCCTCTTCTATTTGTGACGACATGCCCTTTTACAATTAACTGCTTCACAGTCTTGCACCTCATCTGCTGCTGTAATGCATTTTACCTTACTCATCTGTTCTGCTTTTTGAAGTTTGCCTTGCCTACTCCGGAAACTCTATGCCTTCTCCATTGACTGCACTCATCTAACGTCATATCTTGCTCCCTCCTCCTTTTATGACTATCTGGGTGCTTCTGTTGTAATCCTTTTTGGGTGACACTGTACTTTTTTGTGCTTCTCTCTCTCACAGCTGCTTAACTGCGTTGGTATAATTTATATTATATTGGCAGGCTCAAGTCTCTGTCACGCTTGCCTCCCACAACAAAGGCTGCCTTTGTTAAAAATTCTAAGATTTTCTCAGCCTTTTCTAAGTTGGAGGATTCTCTGGCATCTTCGGGATCTGACACTGCAATGGAGTCTTCCCAACCTTCATCGGGGAAATCTACTATGAAGAGATTGAAAAAACATTTTCACTCACCACCTAAACAGTCTACGCCTGTCTCCATGGAGTTATTACTGGACAAAATTAGGTCATTTCGCCCCTTTCTGGAGGAAATCAGATCATTACGCCCTTTCATGGAGGAAACCAATGTCAAACTCCAGGCGCTTATGGACAACTGGTCCCAAATGGAAACAAGGGTCTCTTCAGTTGAGCACTCAGTTACATCCCCCCAGGAGACATGTTCTTCTGTATCTCATTTGAACTCTTAAGTGTCTGTTCTTCAACGCCAGGTGGAGGAGTTGGAAAATAGGAATAGACGGAACAATCTTCGCATTTACGGTCTGGTGGAGGGACTTGAAGGCTCAGACTCACTCTCCTTCTTCAAAACATTTCTTCCCAAACTGCTTCATTTACCTGAAGGTACCACCCTCAACATCCAATGCGCGCACCGTTTGGGTCGTCCTTCTACCTCTGCATCCCCCTCGCAGAGACCCAGAGGCGTCATTCTTTACTTTCTGGAATATTCTGATCTTCTAAAGGTTTTGTCAGCTGCCAAGTCTTCTCCAAAGTTGACATGGTCTGGTTCCTCGTTGTTTTTTGCCCAGGATTATGCAAAGGCCACAGCTAACCGATGTAAGGCTTTCTTAAGCATGAGAGATGATCTTCGTTCAATGGGAGCAAGATATGGCCTCTACCACCCCTGTTTATTCAAAGTCACCTACAACAACAAGACAACCACCTATGAAGATCCAGTTCGTCTACAGAGCTTCATTAATACGCACAAGACTTCTACCATGGACTCCTCAGGACCCTAAGCCTCCTTCCCTGGCTGAGTTGCAGTTTCTTTCATTGCTGTTCTGCTGTTGCATTTTGCTAGTTTCACTATTTGAGAAGTTTTCTTCCATTCATTGCCTTTGACTTCTTTCACGTTTAGTGCTGTTAATTGTTGTCTATGTTCTTGTTCTACATTTGATGGCACCCTAGCTGACCTTGGTTGTATTGCCTTCCCCCGTGTAGCCTCATCCCTCCCTGACTCCTTTTCATCTTCTCCTTTAGTAGGTATGTTCCCCTTTTGTTCCTTCCCTTTGTTTTTATTTTCGTTTTGCATTTCTTTTTATCTGTTTTCTCTCCCCCATATTTGCTTTGGGTTTTCTTGACATCCTTGTATCTTTTTTCATGCGTTGATCGCTCTTCTCCAGTCTCTTCTTTATTCTCTTTATTCCTATCATTTCTTCTCCCCTTTTTCCTTCTTTTGCTCTTTGTGTTTTTTTCTTCCTTTTTTCTTCTTTCGTCTATGCTGCTTCCTTCTTTTTCTTATCTCAATTTTTTCTTTTGAGCTTCTCTTTCACGGTTTGCTATTGTTTTATCATGACTTACCTGTTCTGACATGTCTTTGAATCTAGTGACATGGAATGTTAAGGGTATTAATTCTCCCATCAAACGTCAACGTATTTTGTCCCATTTAGCTAAATTGAATGTTGATGTGGCTTTCCTGCAGGAAACTCACCTTTCTGCAACTGAATCCTCAAAACATAAGAGAGGGTGGGTGGGTGACGTTTTTTAATCCCAAGGTGATGGCAAACGAAATGGTGTGGCAATTTTGTGTCGCAAATCTATCCCCCTCTGGATTATTTCTCAAGAGTCTGATGATAATGGTAGATGGACCTTTGCAAAGGTATCTATTAGAGGTGTTCCAGTCTCTTTTCTAAATGTTTATGCCCCCACCGTGGGTGAGCCTCTTTTTTGGGCTGGTTTTTCTCGACATATTTCCCGCATTATAGATGATAATTTTATCCTTGCTGGTTATTGCAACCATCCCTTGGATCCCTTTGTTGACAGGAATTCTGCTGTTCACTATATCCCTAATAAATCCCATAAGCTTTTTGCCCAAACCAGCAGTCACCATAAGCTCATTGATGCATGGCGTCTGTGCAATCCGACTTTAAAGGAGTTTACTTTTTATTCTCCATCTCATCACTCTCAATCACGGATTGACTACATTTTTGTTTCACACAACATTGCCCAAACTCCTAATACCGGTGACATTGGTCCGATTTTGCTTTTGGATCACGCTCCTGTTTTGATCAGTATAGATGTACTCTCCCAAGTCTGTTGGGCCCAAGAGGTGGCGCTTTAATAACGCTCTGCTTTTGTATACCAACTTCACTTCCTCCTTTCAGGCCCTTTTGATGAATTTTTCTTATTTAATGATACCCCCTCCATCCCAAAACATACTATCTGGGACGCTTTCAAAGCCGCAGCACGGGACTTTATCATTCATTTTGTGGCTAGGAAGCGTAAGGCTGCCCGTACACTTACCAGAGACCTCCTCTGCGATATCAAGAGACTGGAACACGCCTTTTTTACCTCGCATTCACAACATAGTCTGACTGCTCTTGTTTACGTCAAATTGAGTTTTGACAAGAAATCCACTGAGGATGCTTTGTTGTATTTGCTGAAATCCAGTGCTAAGTTTTACGGAGGGAGGAATAAGACTGGGAAGATTCTTGCTAATTACTTGAAGGTCAAAAATAACAAGTTGAACATTGGATCCATATATGATGCTGACTCTGTTCTTAAGCATAAAGATGCTGACATTCTCACTGAATTCTCCCTCTTCTACAAGACTTTGTAGTCTTCTGAAACTCAACCCTCTCTTCAATCTCTTACACATTTCTATTCCAACATCCAGAAACCCGCACACTTTCCTCTCAACCTCTCTCATTTAGAATCCAACATTTGTCAGAAGGAATTACTCAATGCACTTTGCCACCTTAAATTGAATAAAGCCCCGGGCCCTGATGGCGTCACTGTTGAATTCTACCTCCATTTCTCCAAACTACTCATCCCAAAATTATGCTCTCTTCTGGATGCGTTTACTGTTCTTGGTCATTTCTCTGGGACCTTTTCCGATGCACATATTTGCTTGATACCCAAGGAGGGGAAGGATGTCCAATATTCTAAGAACTACAGACCTATCTCCCTGGTAAATATCGACTATAAAATATTTGCTAAAGCGCTGGCGATGCATCTCAACCTCTTGTTACCTGACCTCTTGGGTGAATAACAGTCCGGTTTCGTGAAGGGCCACTTTATAACTGATAACACCAGACTACTGTTCAATATTTTGTCAAAATCCTCACATTTACAGCATCCCCTTGCAGCGATTGCCCTGGATACAGAAAAGGCGTTTGACAGGGTTGAATGGTCTTACCTTTTTCACACCCTCCAATGGTTTGGCTTTGGTCCCAATTTTATCCCTGGTTTCTCTTTTATACTCCAGCCCATGTGCAGCAGTTTGCGCAAATGGCCAAGTTTCTTCTTTGTTTGACCTGGGTAGAGGCGTACGTCAGGGCTGTCCACTCTCTCCTTTTTTGTTTAACCTAGCGTTAGAACCGTTTTTGTCCAGACTACGTCAAATCCCAAACATTCATGGTTTTCAGACCGATACTTCCAACATTAAACTTGCTGCTTACGCAGATGATATTTTACTCTTTCTTTCAAATCCAACGGTTTCCATTCTTGCTTTCCTGGAGGAAGTACGATGTTACTCCTTGATATCTGGCTAGAAACTCAACAATGATAAATGCGAGATCCTGCCCTTAACGAAATTGACTTTTAAGCCTGACTTCAGTGCTTCCAATTTCACTTGGAGCCCCTAGCATATCAAGTACTTAGGTCTACACATCACCCCTTCCATTTCGGATACTGTTTTCCTCTGCCTGACTAAATGTATTAAAAAGATATCGGACTTAGTTACTCGTTGGCACCCCCTTTACCTGTCATGGTGGGGTCGCCTTGACACCATTAAGATGATGTTGTCTCCTATAGTCCTTTATACAATTTCCAATATACCTGTTCCTTCCAAATTTTTTAAGCAAATTATCAAGGTCTTGACCTCCTTTCTTTGGAACAACAAAAAACCTTGGATGTCCCTTGCTAGATTGATTCACCCTGTTTCAGAAGGCGGGGTGAATTTCCAAGACTTCCCAGCCTATCAAAAGGCCTTTTTGCTTCGCCAAGCTTCCTTTTGGTTGCAGGACCCTGCTTCTCCTTGTCCCTTGTAGACTAAGGTTGAGCGCCTCTTCCTTTCCCCTTTCTCCTTTGCGGAGCATTTGTCCTTCTCCCGCAAATCCTCTTCAACTCCCACTCTCATCCATAAATTTACCACCAAGCTCCTCCTGTCCGCCAAACCTTCCCCTCCTGCATCCATCGCTGACCTTCTCTCTTCCACAATTTGGCATAACAAACACCTTTTGATTAGTAATACGCCATTCTCCTGGAAGTCCTGGAGTCAAAAAGGCTTAATTTGGGTATCGCAACTATTTTCACATTCCACCCTTCTGTCTTTCTCGGCCCTTTGTTCTTCTTTTGGCTTACCTCCATCTTTTACTCCCAAATATCTTTTACTGAAAGAAGCGATGTTGGCCACATATACTCGACTATTGCAAGCACAGGTGTCCCCCTCTCCCCCCACTCCTGCCTCACCACTTCATTCTCTCCCTCGTACTACCCCTACAGCTTCTACTCTTTGCAAACACCTCCATGCTCATGATTCTCCTAGATCCAAGTCTACGGTAGAGGAGCAGTGGGAACAAGATTTTGGTACTACTTGGGCAATTCCTCTGTGGGAAAGAATATTGACCAAGATCCGTAAATCATCCAGAGCGGCAACCCTCACAAATCCTTGTTTTTCATTTACAATAGATTGCTCCATACTCCCTTAGCTCTTAATAAGAGGTTCCCCACTACCCCGGATGTGTGCTGGTCTTGCTCTTCTCCGCATGCCTCCTTATTCCATATGTTGTTCCTCTGCAAGTCTGTACACGATTTTTGGATACAGGTGTAGGCTCAAATCAATGTCATTTTTGGTACTCGTATTCCCCTCTCCCGTGTTCACATCTTCTTGGGAAGCCTTTCGCATTGCTGGGAAGATGCTGATCTTGATGCTCATATTGTTGATTTATTACTAGCTGTTGCACTTCAGCAGATCACTATTAATTGGAAGGCTTCATCCAACACTTCCTTTAAAGACTGGTGGTACAATCTTTGTCATAATCACAGACTGGACACTTGTTTTGTCTTCCCTATTAATATGGCTGCTAAACGTGCAGAATTTTGGCTTCCTGTTACATTGTACCTAGATAACTGTGCATTACGTTCTTTTCGTCCACAACCTACCCAGCAAGAAGTTCTCAAACCACCTTGAATACCCTTGCATTTCTTCTTTCCTTCGCTCATAACTGTGATTTGAATTTTTTCAATATGTTTATATTTCCCAACTTTGTATCACTCATGTTCAATTTTATTGCCCGTGATTTGCTTATATCATTGATTTTGTTGTAATATTCACCTAAGTCCTTTTGTTTTCTTTCTCCCCTTTTTTTTTGGTTTCCCCCTTCACTCTCCTGTATTATTGCTGATACCTTGTATTCTAATCAATACAATTTTCTTGAACTGAAAAATCCGTTATTGCATGATTAATAAAATACCTTTGCAACATTTTTTTGAAATACCATCAGATCCAAGTTTTCGAAATTGCTAAAAAAATAAATACATGTTTAAAACAGAAAGAATTTTAAAAATAACTGTATTTACTTGTGGCAAGCAGTGGTGCAGTCTTCTAAAGTGCACGCCTATACAAACTAGGGAGAAGCCGCGGATGTAGCGCCATTGGAATGTGAAAGTTTGAAAAGTTTGATTGAAGCAAGTTAGTACACTTCCTATACACCTGCGTAACCGGGCCAAGCGAGAGGGGGTTGACATTAAGATGGAACAGCCAAAGGGAGGTATGAGGCCAAATAATGACCTATTCACTTCTCGGCCCTTCGCCTATAAGGTCCTGGGCCTTTATCTTTTTTGAGAAGCAGTGGATGAGTTTGACCAAAACACAATATATCATGATGTTAGAGGGGTCAAAGCAAGCCAACACTGCTTCCCTGCAGGATCTTATATCATCAGCAATCCACCCACAGGATATGGAAAACTACAATAGGCATTCAAATCTATGCATAGTTGGAGTTCCAGAAACAATTGAAGGACCTCAGGTACAAGGCTGGGTAGCATCCTTGTTGAAAAAAGCAATTCCAGAGCTAATAGGGGACTTAACTATCCCAAGAGCTCAAGGCTATCCTTCCAGTGCCCCACCAATGCAAAACATCCTTGAACAATTCTAGTCTATTTCATAGACTTTCGAGTAAGAGAGAACATATTAGCTAAAGCTTTTGAAAAAATACCCTCAAGACACAAGATGTCGTGCAATTTAACATTTTTTTGTACATGACTGCTCTAGCTGCAAAGAGGCAAAGAGAATTTGTTCGGATGATTGATTCTTTTAAAGAAACGGTGGGGCATGCAACTATCATTCAGCAATCGAAACTTAAAGTTCTTGCTAATGGCAAATTTCACTTAATAGATAATGTAGGGAAAGCTCAGAGTTTGCTACAGAAGCTGTCTTGTTCGCTATAAGAATGTCAGATGGCACAATCAAAGTGATGATTACGGGCCTTTTTATAGAATGAGTGCTCTATTTCAGCAATCAGGGGCAGGGACAAGGGACCGGAGGATCTAGGGTCTCTTTGCTAAGATGAGTGCATAATGGGTGCAAGGGCATTGCAGCTACAGTACTGAGTGGGGGTAGGGAGGAGGGGTCGGCTATCCACCCACAGTGTGCACTGGGGGAGGGTGGGAGGAGACAGGACAGGGCATCGGGTTACAGCAGGGAAGACAAATGGGAAATGTAATTTATTTGTTGTCACAGGCAGGACATGTTTGAAGTCAACGCAGCTGTTGGAAATGTTAGTCTAAATCAGGTCTAATTTAGGTTATACATTTTCTCGTTAGTTGACGTATGCATGACCTGCTCTGCGTAATTGAATGCACTTAGACACTTTACTTACAATATTTCTAAAATAATGATTACTATCTGTTTATGTATTACGCACTTTACCTTGCACGGGCACTTTAAGAAATTTGTATCTGCTAAGAATATTATTTCACTGCTCTTTTCAGAGGAATGACTCAGTGAGATGTGGGATGTGATGGTATCTGCTGGGATGTTCAATAGTTTTAAATTTGATTTAAGATGCTTTTTTAATATGGTCCTCGTTGGTTTGTCCTTTGTCCTTTATTCAAGATGTACTTATGCACCTTTTGATGAATGGAAATAGGCACTTTATTATGCATGTATACTGCACTTTATTCACTGAAATAGATAGGTGGTTCAGTGTAATGAGGAGTTTGACATTATCTGTAGAGATATTTGATAGTTCTAAATTTGATTCTATATGTTTTTTTTAACACAGTCTTAGTCTGTTTATTCTGCATTCAAGATGTATATATTCACATTATGATAAGAGGAACTAGGCACTTTATTATATAATAGCAGCCCTCCCGACGTTGTCCGGGGGCAATGAGGCTCAGTGTGCAGTCCTCCGGAGCGCAACCACCACCTTCAGGGCCCCCACAGACCTCTGGCAGCATGTCGTGTCTCGAATCCCAGTTGGCAATGAGGCTCAGTGTGCAGTCCTCCGGAGCGCAACCACCACCTTCAGGGCCCCCACAGACCTCCGGCAGCATGTCGTGTCTCGACTCCCAGGCCCCCAACCACCTGTGCAGCCATGGGCCAAAGACCGGGTGACACTCACAGCCGCCGCTCGTCAGCATCGCGCTCCGTGCCGCTCCTCCCCGCGCTCATGTCTGCTCCTCAGCCTTGCGCTCCTGGCCGCTCCTCCCCACGCTTGTGGCTGCTCCTACCCCATGGCATGTCGGACCTCTACCTTAGCCCATTGCGGGCGCCGCCGCTCCTCAGCCTCGCGCTCCTGTCGTTGCTCCTCGCGCTCCTGGCGGTTCCTCCTCGCGCTCCTGGTTTACTTCCTGAACTTTACCAAAATGTCTGACGGTGATGTCAGCACGTTCCTCGTTAGCACACACGCCCACCTCAGACATGGCACGACTTCCAAGGGACTACTTTGGCAAAGAACGTACTTTGCCCTTGTAACATATATTTTTTGCTGATATATAGCCTATGACCATCTGCTTACCCTGACGTTTCCAACGCTGTATCGGGTGTGTGGATTGGCGCTGTGGTTCCCGAGTTTTCCCGCCTCAAAGGCTGAAAGTTCTTCCTTTATTATAGTAGTATAGATGTATATTGCACCTTACTGAAATCAATGGGAAGACAGTTTAGATTTGATACATTTTTTGCTCACCTGTCTTCCATTCCGTGAGAGGTTGGATGGCAGGAGGCTGCATGCACTATCTCCAGTCTCAAAGATCTTATGCAGTTTATTACTGCTTAACATTCAGACAAATGGATATATTTCACTCCATGTATAACTGTGTCTTGAACTTTTGTCAGCCTGGGTACAGAACATAGGCCATCTATTGGTAACCCCTCTAATCCAGGAATGTAAAGATTCCATACGTATTGTCTCTTTAAACACTAATGGCCTCAATAATAAAACCAAAGCCAGGGCACTGATGAATGGGTAAGAGGCCATTCAGCTGATATTGTGTTAATTCAGGAGACGCATTACATGGATAAAAATAAATCTGTATATAATATGATATACAGGTTTTCAATATTTTTCATCTGCGAATGCTGCTCATAGAGGCATAGTAATTTTCTCTAACACATTTGTTTCCTTTTCATGTCATTTTTTCTCAGACCGATAAAGACGGCAGATGGGGCCTATTCAGTGGATTGATTTTCAGTAATAGACTAACGGTAGCCACAGTGTATGCACCAATTGAAGATAACGCCATACCATTATCAGATCTTTATTATGCACTAATGCACATTTCTGGTACTGTGATTTTGGGCAATTAATTTAATCTAGTGGAAAATCCGGAGCTAGATTCATCTTCTGATAGGAGCATACAGAACAAGCAAAAAATGGTAAAGGTATTGATGGAATGTATGCAAGGACTAGATCTGATAGACCTATGGTGGGTAAAATTTGTGTGAGAAGTTTGGCTCAATGGTTAGAGCGGCAGACTCTGATGCAGAGGTCCGGCCCGGGACCAGGGTTCAATTCCTGCCTCGGTGGGTCTTGGGCTCAATTTCCTTGGACCTGATAATTCTCGCCTCGGTGCCTATTCTAATCATGGGTCCAACTCTGGGCAATAGCTTGCTTAATCTCCAAAACAGTGCTGGGATGCCTGGCTTCACCTTGGGGGGGCCCAGGAGTGGACATTTCACAGGGAGAAGCCAGGAAGGGTTCCACAGCAGTATGCGTACAGTGCCAGGAAACCCCGTGGGGGTATAAGTGCGCTTTACAAGTACAAATTCATTTCATTTCATTTTTCCAAGTACAAGAGAATATTCCTGTTTCTCAGCAAAATATAAAACTGCTGCCAGATTGGACTAATTCCTCACCTCTCGTAAATTTAAAATGAATGAGCTGCACACATATTCAAAATAGCTTCTCTGACCATGCTTTGGTAAAGTTGGAAATATCAGGGCTGGAAGTATGAAAAATGCCTATGAGATGATGTGTAAATAAGGTTTATCTTGAAGATGAAGATTGATGCACTGATATCCAGAATGAAATAAGGTGCTTTTTCTAACTAGATAGAAACACTAACCCTGGGCGAAGCACTACGCTACGCTCGCGTAGTTTGCGAAGTATGCGCAACTTTGCACTACGCGAGCTGCACGTAGCACAGTGCGAACACGCATAGTGCAGTGTAGCGTAGTGCAGCAGTCATTTTTTGCCTGTTTGCGGTCCTCAACGTCACGTTCGAGACCGCGAGCAAGCAAAATGACATCCCAGCGAGATTCTCAACACGGGGAAGTCAGGTTTCTCATTGCGATTGGTTGCGCATGCTCGCGACCGCTCACAATGAGAAACTAGCAGTTCGCATTGAGAAAGCTGCCGCTCGAGTAAAAATCTACTCGAGCAGCAGAAATCTACAGCTCGCACTGTGCAAGATGCCGTTTTCAATGATTGCACTGTGCAATCATTGAAAACGCATCTTGCACAGTGCGAACATGCTACTACGCAGCTCGCGTAGTGCTACGTGAAGTTCGCGTAGTGCTACGTGAAGATCGCGTAGTGCGAAGTGCACTTCGCGTAGCTGCGCATAGCGCTACTTCGCGAACTACGCCCACCCTTAAGAAACACCACAATAGTGGAAATTGACTGTGAGGCTTTAAAAGCTGCAGTCCATGAGTATATAACCTCTAAAAATATAGCAATAAGACGCTCTAAAATTGCACATAGGACACAATTAGAAGTAGAGGGCAAACAAGCAATATGTACAGAATACAAATATTAAAACAAACTGTCACTTCTGTATGTACGGAGAACCTTGCAAGATTATTATTATGCCAAAGTGTATTCAGTCAATTCCACATACCTTCAAAAAGTATGTGAGGAAAGTGAGTTCTCTGGGAAATCTTTAGCTTGGCAAGTAAGAGAATGACAAGCACAAAGTTGGATTATATCCCTGGGGGATAAGGATAGCAAAAAAACATATTACAAGTAAAAGACAAATACAGGAGAGTTTCTTTAAGCATTATAAAACAAACTATTCCATTAGACAGGAGGTGGATACTTTAAAATTCAAGATAAACTTTCAATTCTAAAACTACAGATAAGTCACGTAAAGGTTTTTTTTGGCAGATAGTACGTTAAAAGAAATGGAAGAAATAGTACAACCGTTTTTTGGGAAATGGTAAGGCATGTAGAGAAGACAGACTGGGATCTCAATTCTATAAAAAATTCACCTTAGTATTAAACCCCGAACTCGTGACACTAGCTAACTATATGCTGAAGGTGGGCGAGATTCCGCCTTCCGCCGAGCAGTTGAGGTCAGATTTTTGAAGATGAAAAAAGACACGGAAGACGTTAATTCATATAGACCTATGAGCCTTTTAAATAATGACTATAAAATCATAACTAAATTGTTAGCAAACGAAATGAGTAAGTCTGTAGGTTCAATTATACATTTAGACCAGTGTGGATTTGTGCCTGGGAGGCAGATATTTTTTAATACCAATTTCTTGGTCGAAGCCTTAAATTATTTTAGTCAAAATAAAATTCCAGCTTTGGTCATGCTGCTAGATGCCAAGAAGGCGTTTGACCTAGTATGTGGGGAAAGTCTTTTCATCATCCACGTCGAGTTTGGCTTTCCTGCTGAGTTTATTAATATGATATCCAATTTGAAGAAAGGGTCCTCCTCGCAACTGATTATTAACTCATCCTATATTGGTGCTTGTAAAGTTAACAAAGGAACAATACAAGGCTGTCCTCTGTTGCCAATACGTTTTACTTTTTTCTACAGAGCCGCTAACAATAGCTGTGCGCTCAAACAATAATTTAAAAATTCCGCTGCCAGGGATGACAAATATAAAACTTAGCGCAGATGACATAGCCTTGTTTCTTAAGCTTGATTTAGTGATTCAAAAAAGTATATTTAAAGCTTTCCAGGAATATCAATTACTTGGAGGTTATACAATAAATAAATTAAAAACAGAGATTCTGCTTAGTAATAGTGCACTCAACACTTTAGTTACTGAACTACGAGCCACATCCATCAAGCATTTTTGCCCTCACAAAATGGGCTGATTCTCAGAATTGGCCCATTTGCGTGGGCAAAAAGGCCTTTTCTGATGCATCAAATGCATTGAATTTGCAAATTAGGTAATTGCAATTTTGTTCGTTCACCTAAATTGTGAATGCATTTAGGGAATCGCAATTTGCGATTAACTATAGGTGATGCGTCAAGCCTTTCCTAAATGCAAACTTTGCATTTAGGAAACACTAATTGCAATAAACTGCAAGTTACCTAATAGTGATTCGCAATTTGCAAATCGGTATTAGGTAAAGTTTAGGAATCACACTTTATTTTACGATTCCTACATGCATAAGGAATTGCGATTCCTTAAAATTCGCTATTTAAGGATCACAATTCCTTATGTTCTTTAGTTAACATTAGGTAGGTATTTTGGAATACATGTTTAAGAAAATGTTAGCGACCTTTTTAATTGTGAATTACGTCACTTTAATCAATAAGATAAAAGTGTTATTTTTAAAATCGAACACTCTACCCCTCTCAACAATGGGATCAGTTGCCTGATCCACATGTCCATATTACCCCAGTGCAATGTATTATTTTCGACTATTCCTAATGCAATACAGATTGCATTTTTTAAAGAAGAGCAAGGTATGTTCTCAAATTTTTTATGAGCAATTAAAACTTCCAGATTAACTCTAGATACATTTGCAGACCAGTAGAAGGTGGAATAATCTCCAATTTGCCAGAATGTTATTTTGCGAACTTTGCACATACCACTTAAAGATTATTTAAGCCTTTAAACATAAATAGATATGATACTTGTTTTTAGATTTGATTATTCAAGAATATGTTATTGTTGATTTTATGCGTCTAATGAAAGCTCCCAAGAAAGCCAGATATATGACTCTAAGGGTGGATCATTAAACATAGGCAGCAATTATTTCGCCATTACGATATTCCCTTGATTAGTGGAGTGATTTCCCTATCAAATGTTTATATTGGGGAGGATCCTCTGGTATAAAAGGTCGCTGCCTCCAGGCGGGTGAGCAATGGTTACCGTAAGATTTGGGATTTTCTGACTGGAGATTAGAAATGTTGGACCGAAATAGAGCCTAGCATTAAGTATTATAAAGAAATGATGCAATGGTCTTTCATCAGAATTAAGCATTTTCTTGCAGGATTTAACTCCCTCGTGCATAACTGCAACCCTGAATTCCCCAAGGATCTGCTAGAAACCAAGACATGTTCATCAATCAGAAGCTGGGATTCCTCCTTACGCAATCATAGTGCAGTTAACCTCTGTGAAAAGGTGTCAGAAAAAAGTCAGTCCAAAGAAAATCTCCTGAAATCCTCTTCAACCTGGGATAGGAATAATGAGTTAAATGTTTTCTTGTTAAAAGCGGCCAATCTGCGATGCATGAAACTCTATACTAAGTGGATTCTATACAGAACTCCCGCTCTCCTCTATAAAATCAACCCGTTAATTTCTGCAAATTGTTTTAGGTGTGATGTGGAGGGAGGGGGGAACTGGATAAATATTATATTGCCCTGTGCAGGGTATGTCAGATCTGGGAGGATATTAATCAGTTCTGCACTCAAAATTTTTAACTGAAACAATCATTAGACATTCAGACAGCATCTTTGGGGTATTCATCCAATCTAAGTACTATCCTACTTCTTAAAACACTACTGTATATTATTTTTTATTAGCCAGATCCATAATTCTCCAAAAGTGACTATCTGAGGAAATTCCAAGCTTTCAACATCTACAATCTAAACTAAGTAGAATTAAGAAGGTAAAAAAGAGATATGCATTATGATCAGGGTCAAATAGGAAATTTCTAAAACTTTAGGAAATAATTGATTAGGTGCTCTTTTGATATAGTCCAGGCTTGCATGTACAGTTGCATAAATGCATTACTGAATTAATGTATTTGTCTGTTACAAAAATCATACTCTGAAGTCATGTTCTACTAAAAAGGATGGCAAAGATGTAATTATTTTTGATTTTGCTTTTTAAGTATTTTAGGATTTTGTAATTGATGAACTCTCCCAATATTAAAAGTAAAAAGAAAATATTTGTCCCTCAGCCAAGTGGGAAGACACCAGGACCTGACGGAGTTGCGCCATACCAATACCCAAGGTACCTGAACCCCTACACCGAAGACCAAGAAGAAAGAGTCCAATCCGGCCTCCAATGGCACAGGACACAGAAACCCGTTGGGGGATGTCGAGACCCCTGAGACCCGCTCCATGATTGGTTCAGCTCTCCCTGAATCCCCTCTGCAACGTCCCTGCCCCTGACCACCAGGCCTTCTCGGCTGCCCCATCTGCACTGCACCCACCATGACGGCCTGGGTAACGGCCAACCATCTGTGTTCTTGTGGCCCCAAGTCAATCCTAATGTTAACCTATAGGAGAGATAGTCCCTGCAGAAGCAAAATATTTTTATTCACTACTACGACATGTAAAAGTCAAAAGTACATGTCTTACTTTTTAAATACACTGCACCCTGCCCATAGGACTGCCTAGTACATACCTCATGGGCAACTTATATGTAATTAAAGGTAAGGTTTGCGCCTGGCAAGTGAGTTAATTGCGATATTGAAATTAGGCCTGGGTGGAGTTTGCGGTGTTCTGCTATGCCTTTTTAGGAGGGTGGGCCCCAAAACTCTTCACAGCCCAGGGGTGGGTGCCAGGGAAAAATCTGTGATCCCAAAAAGGATTGGTGCCATGACTGTCAGGCTCTGGGACACTAAACTGGAAATCCTAGCTTTCAAAACAAGTTTAATGCCTCTAGCACACCTACAGTAAATTTAGTAGTGAGTCACCATATGTGATCACAGGGGAGCCCTGCCATGTAAAATTGCTCTCTGTGGCAACTCTAGTTTCAGAGGAAGGGGTGGATGTAGCTCCGTATGTGATCACAGGTGACCCCTGACAATGTCAAAGTGCTCACTGTGGCAACTCTTCTCAGAGGAAGGGGAGGATTTCGCTACCCTGGCTGTCTGGCCCAGTAATATGGAGGGATAAAGAAACGAGACGAATATGAATGGGGTTAGAGTGAAAGCCCTGTGAGACACTGGAGCCAGTATCACCATGGTAACTGAGCAGCTGGTGTTCTCAGAGCAATATTTGCTTGGAAAGACTGACACCATCCTCAATGCTGACAATCAGACTGGGGATTATCCAATGGCGTTGGTGTCCTTAGATTGGGGAGTGGTTACTGGCCCTCAAAAGGGTAGTGGTGTCTTCTGCTATCCCAGTACAGTGTCTGCTTTGCAATGATTTGGACTACTCAACATGGGCTGAGGTAGAAAAGAAAAACCACGCAGCAGTGCTGGGAATACCTGAATGTGTGTGTAAAAACAAGAGCACAGTGGAGAACCCAGGCTGAAAATGAAGCGTTGGAGACTGATATTACGGACCAACCTTACAGTGAGAAAAGGCAAAAATGTTTGGGAAACCAACTTCCATATAGATCCCAGATCAAGACCCATCTCCTCAGGGAGAAGACTTGTCAGCCCAAGAGGGTACTGAGCCCCAGAAAATGGGCCTTACACAGCAGAGGTTTTTTTGAGGCCCAAGACCTATTCCATGCTTGAAAGAATGAGACAGCAAGCTGCTGATCAGTGTCAGTGGTTTCCACAGGACCTATTGGGAGGAGGGACTCCTTTACACTAAGGCCAGAGACTCCAAACCTGGTGCCTCAGCAGCAACATTTGCCCAAGACATTCCCCTAGCTGGGCATCTTGGCCAGACCAAAACTTGGAGTAGATTGGTAAACCATTCTACTGGCCGGGAATGCCGCAGAAGATAAAGAGGTTGTGTAAATCCTATGCTACCTGTCAAGCTGAAGGCCACCTTGAGCCACTTCCAGTGGTTGGGTTACCCTTAGAGAGGATTGGGATTGACATTGTTGGTCCTTAAATAGCATCAGGGAACCAATTTATACTATTGGTAGTGCATCATGTCCCTCAGTATCCTAATGCAATTCTCCTGAGGACTACCAGGAGGCAAAGGTCCTCTTTTGTATTTTTACTAGCGTTGGATTTCCGAAGGAGGTAGAATCAAATAGAGACTGAGTGTGGAGTGACCTATGGACTCACTACCCCATACGTCCACAGACAAATGGTCTTGTTAAATGCTCCTAAAAGGTATGATTAGTGGACTTTCTGAAAAGCTTAGGAGATGGGATGTCTTGCTACCATGCCTGCTTTCTGCTTATAGAGTGGTGACACAAAATGGGATAGGTTTTTCCCCTTTTGAACTTTTGCTTCGACTCCCTGTAAGGAGATCACTGTGTATTGTTAAGGAAGTATGGAAGAGACCTCTTAAAGATCCTAAGCAAGATATTGTGGATTATGTGTTTGACCTTTTTTCCAGTATGTCTGACTAACCTTGAGGCCATATAAGATCACCAGAATCTCTGGTATGACCAGAAGGATGTCATGGTGGAGTTTCAACCAAGGCACAAGGTGTGGGATTTGGAGCCTGGGCTCCTAGGGTCTTCAAGGAAAAATGAACTGGGACCTACCTTATCATTTAAAGAAAACGAGAGGTCAACTTTTTGGTAGTCCTTGTCACATGCAGGAACCCCAAGAAGATCATACATGTAAACTGCCTGAAACCCTATAATGAAGGGGCTGAAATGATCATGGTTGAAGATGAGGAGTACGAAGCAGAGAGTGAACCTCACCCTGACCTCATCTCAATCAACCCTAAAGTTGGGTTCAGTTGAAGGAGTGGTCTTCCCAGACACACTCACTGCCCAAGGGCAGACTGATTGCAGGTAAGTCCTAAATTTGTTTGCTGAGCTCTTCTCTTCCCCTTGTCACACTAACTGCTGTGTATATATAAGGTGGACACTGTTGCACTTCCCCACTGGAAAGTGTCCCTCTGATGCACTGCTGATGTCCAGTTGCACTGTTGGAAAAAAATGTGATCAAACTTCAGATGCACTGTTCAATAAACAGCTTTTTATTTTTGTGGGCTGAGTTTCTTTATATATCATACATTTATTATCTAATTTATGAGAAAGCATAATGTTGGTTGCTAAGGAAGCATTCAGAATAGGGTGTGCTTTATCCCCAATCCATTCCAAGCATATCGAACGCTCTTAATCAGGGGGTAGGTTTCCTAGAAAAATCAGAGAGAAGCGAAAATAAATTCTATTTCAGGACAGGAGGCTCCGATTATGCTAGTCTCATTTCTTTATTTAGAAATGCCCAGCAGCTTTGTAAAAACCACATTACCCAGAAACACTTGGGTGATAACCATAGAGTCTGCACTATAAATAGGTATGTAGACAATCCCACTTCCTCTTTCTTTGCTGCTCCGCAGCCAGTTAAGTGCTACTTCTCTTACCTTACTGTTATAATTATTGCTACATTACTGAGGCCTTGAATAAATTGGCCCCAGTACAGTCCCGCCGCCGAGCCAGAAAGAGACCATCTGCCCCCTGGTTCTCTGATTCCCTCAGACTTCTTAGGCAAGAAGTGAGGAGAAAAGAGAGGCTCTGGCATGCTAGTTAGGACCTTAAGAACAAGGAAGCCCATAAACTCCTTGTTAAAAAATATAAAGCTGAGATTGTGCAGGCTAAACAAGAATACTTTGTTACCATGACCACCTCGCTTTCCTCGCCGAAGGAGCTTTTTAAAACTGTTGACTCTTTAGTCAAACTGCAAGCCCCTGATCCTGTCATTCCTTCGCAGGACCTATGTGATAAGATTGCCTCCTTCTTCCACACCAAAATTCAGGAAATTCACCTGGCCCTCGAGGAACAAAGAGCTTGTATCAGTGCGCCCACCGCAGGGGTTGAGATGAGCATGATTACTACAGACATCTCCCCACTGTGCACCCTGGACTCTTTCCCTCCGCTGGCCTTGCAAGATCTGGAGTTACTGCTAAATAAGACCAAGTTTGGTTCTCCCCTGGATACCTGCCCACTGAAAGTCATCAAGCAGTGTAGGGAGACCCTCCTGCCACCGCTGCTAGAGGTAATGAATCTAGCCATTAGAGACGGTATTTTCCCTATAGAATGGAAGAAGGCGGTAGTAAAACCCCTGTTAAAAAAGGCCTCCCTGGATCCGGGGGTCCTAAAAAACTTCCGGCCTATCTCACTGCTTCCTGCTCCAGCGAAGATGCTTGAGGCACATCTTAACAAGCATCTCGCTGTTTTTGTGGAAAGCTCGGGATGCCTAGACTCTTCCCAGCATGGATTTAGGAGGGAATTTAGCACCGAGTCAGCCCTCACCATCGTGCTCGATAAGATCCGCACAACAGTGGATGGGGGCCAGACCACCCTCCTGGTCCTGCTAGATCTAACTGCGGCTTTCGATACCCTCTCCCCCTCAGTACTTTCATCTCGGCTGAGGGAGGTGGGGGTGAAGGATACAGCCCTGGATCTTTTGACCTCTTTCCTTACGGGGAGGGAACAAAGAGTCAAGCTGGGGGAGTTCCTATCTCCATCCCGACCAGTGCTGTGTGGGGTCCCCCAAGGGTCGGCACTTAGCCCGACCCTTTTCAACATCTATGTGACCCCACTAGCCAAATTAATAAGATCTTTCGGGATGGAGGTAGTCTCTTACGCAGACGACACCCAAATCTTCGTCTCTCTCCCCCATTCAGATGTACTAATCGCCTCCAAGTTTAGATTTTGTATGGAGGCGGTTGGTCATTGGATGATTCAGAACTCTCTTAAACTGAATGGGGAGAAGACTGAGGTGATGGTGTTTGGGGGGAAAGAAAACATGTGGTCAGCCAACTGGTGGCCTGACTCACTAGAAATCTGCCCTTCCCCTACAACATCTGCCAAGAATCTCGGGGTGATGATAGACCCTGCCCTTGACTTGGGCAGCCAGGTGAGTAGAACCGTTTCCACCTGCTGGGGTTTGATTCACACCCTACGAAGGATTAGGAAATATCTTTCCTTGCAGGCTAGAAAACAAATAGCCGTCGCACTCATTGGTTCTCGTTTGGACTACTGTAATGCACTGTATGCTGGGCTTAACAGGAGCCACCTGCAGCGCTTACAGGTAGTCCAAAACGCCATAGCCAGATTTGTTCTGGATATTCCCAGACGCTCCTCGGCCACTGCGGCCAGGAAAACGCTGCATTGGCTACCGGTAGAATATCGAATCCGGTTCAAAGTTTTATGCATGACCTACAGAGCCATCGCCAAAAATAGCGACACAGGAATTGGGTCCATCATTTCCCACTACATCCCTGGAAGGAACTTGCGTTCCTCCGGGAAATTGCTTCTGACAGCCCCCCGCGTACGAAGAGCTAGATGGGGTGGCAGGGCCTTTTCCACTCTAGCCCCTAAATGGTGGAATGATCTTCCCCTGGACCTGAGATCCCTTCCGTCTTTACAGAACTTCCGCACTGCCCTAAAAGCTCTCCTCTTTCGGCAAGCCTATATGTAAGGACGTCTGTCTCAATTTCTGATCATATTGTTAGGCGCTTTGATACCTGCGGGTTATTGTTCTTGCGCATTATAAATCTCCTTCAAATCAAATCAAATCAAATCAATTGCTTCTTTTGCTTAAATTGCTGCATTGTATGTGCCTTGTATTGCGCTCTGCTTGCGCTTTTCGCTGCGTTTCTCTTTTTCCAGGTTCCGCTTTCTGTGGGCGGTGTGACGCGGCTGGGAGCGAGTTTTCTCCTCCCGGGGGCTGGGCGCTTTGTGCCTGTGCCCTTATTCTCTTGTGGAGCGGAGTTTGGGGTCTCGACAGCCTCGCACTGCTCGCGCGAGCTGTCCTGCTTCCTGCATTTCTGGCGCTCCGTGTGTTTCTCTTCACTGGAGCTTGACAGAAGGACGTCCTTTGCGGCGTTAACGCCCACAGCCTCCAAATTTGACCCCTTTGACGCCGGAGTCTAGCAAAAGTCTCCGAATGTAATAATTAGCATAGGCTTTGCCAATAGTGACGATTTTTGTGTGGCAGTGAGCCCTCCCTCCACTCTTCAATGTTATTTGCCAGTGGTTTTTTCTACTGTTTTGGCTTGCTGTGAGGGTTTTTTCACTCCCCTGTGACTTTTGCCTTTGGCATTACTTATTCTTCTCCTTCCTCAAATTGTGGGCATATTTCACGTTACTCGTGCATTATGAGTGATTACTATTATGAGGAGGAAGGTGAGTTTGAGGAAGAGGCTCCTGAATCCCTGGAGCAGGATCTTGTGGAGGCTCTTGATAGAGGAGTGCAACACTCCATGAACAAGGCGCTTGTACGCGCTATTACGCCTCTGAAACGGCACTTGACCAAATATGCCCAACAGCAGGGTTGGGTCCCTACGGCCAAAAAGTCCTATTCTTCTTCTACGAGTAATCCACATGCTTCGGACTTCAGAAAGTTGGCGCAGTCTCTGTCTTCTGCCAAGCCTGCTACTATTGTGGAGGATGACGAGAGTGATGATCAGCAATCCTCTTCGTCTTCTGAACCCGCTCCTCCTACTCCAAAGAAGAAAAAATGTAAGGAGCATTTTGTTGACACACCATCTCACCCTCCAGTTCTTACTTTCAAGCCTGCAGACATTGTTCATCCCCAGTCCACTGCATGGCTAACGTCCCCGGCGGTGACGGAATACGTTCAACAACACATCCGTCAGCCATTCGAGAAGGAGGTACGTGCCCGCCTCCGTTCCGAATGCCCCCGACCCGATCTGGCGGATCACCTAGCAGACACTCCTGAGGTGGATCCCACCATGATAACTTATTTACGAAAATTTGCGAAGGATGCAAAGAAGGGTCTCGACAGGTCCTGGCGTGCCTGCCAAGACAAGGTTCTAGATCTCTTGGGGCCACTCACCAAGATTTTGGATCTTGGCTTTCTTTTGAAAAAAGTACCTCCAGGATGGTGGACCCTGATGAACTCCTTGAATGGGCTCAGCGCGCCATTTGCCAGTTGGGCAATGCCAACTGTGCGCTCTCTAGCGAGAGGCGCTGTTCCATTCTGCTCAAGCTGGACCCTAAGCTAGCAGAACTTGCAACCTCTGAGTCGGGCCCTGCTGCCCAGGGTTTGCTTTTTGGACAGCCCTTTTTAAAGGGATTGACCAATTTTGTCAACACATTTAGTGGCCTGGATAAGGCCCAGGCTTCTCTTTGCCGGACCTTTCGTCTGGTTTTCACCAGGGCCGGAAGAAGTAGGGGACGTTCCTCCGGCCGTGGTCATCAGCAACCCTCCCAAAGGGGGTATCAGTCCCAGCGAGGAGGCCAGCAGGATTCGGGCTACACCCAGCGTTCTAATTTCTACCCTTCAAGGAAAGGCTGTGGCCAATATAAAAAAGGATGTTCCAGTGGCTCCTCCGGCGGATATCACGATTCCGCCACTTCAGGTGAGAATTCTTCCTGCATGCAGTGTTGTTCTGGGGGGCAGGATTAGCCTTTTTCTAGACAATTGGCGATCAATCTCCAGCGATGCATGGGTGCTGAAGACGGTTCAGGGCTTCAAACTCGAGTTCTATCAGCCAATCCGTCAGTCCCATCCTCCTTTTCCCCTTTATTTCTCAAAGCAAATTCAAGAGTTCATCACAGAGGAACTCAAGTCTCTGGAATTGAAAGGGGCGATTGTGCCGATCATGCGCCACCCTCAGGGTTTTGCCAGCTCAGTCTTCCTGGTGGAGAAGAAGGGAGGGGGATCGAGGTTAGTTCTCAATCTGAAGGAGTTCAATGCGGGAGTGGTTTACCATCACTTCAAGAAGGAGGGCATCCATCTGTTGAGGGATCTCCTGCGGAAACGGGATTGGATGGTCCGTCTGGACCTCAAAGATGCTTACCTCTCTGTTCCGATTTTCCCTCCCCATTGCCGCTTTCTGCAATTTCAGTGGCTGGGGACTTGGTACTAATAACAGGTTCTACCCTTCGTCCTTTCGTCAGCACCATGGTGCTTCACGAAACTGTTACGTCCAGTTGTGGAGTCCCTCCGCAGTCGCGGAGTCCGCTTGATCATCTATTTGGACGACATCCTCCTTCTGGCGGATTGCCCTGTCAAGCTGATGATTCATCTGGAGTGGACTGTCGACCTTCTTCAGTCTCTCGAGTTTTTAGTGAATGTTCCCAAATCTGTACTACATCCTACTCAAGTGATAGATTTCTTGGGGTTCCAGATCAACTCCCTCACTTGTCAACTTCTGTTGCCTCGTCAGAAGATTCGATCCATCAAACGGGAATTGAATTCCGTTATCTCGAGTCCGACAGTGTCATTGAGATCATTAGCACGAGTTGTCGGTCTTTTGGCGTCTTCCCTGCAGGCGATTTTTCAGGCTCCACTGCACTACCGTGCTTTGCAGCGTCTGAAGATTCAGCATCTTCAGCGGGGCCTTCTTTATTCCGACCACATTCCTCTCTCGGAGGAAGCGAAGTCGGAGATGCAGTGGTGGCTGGATCATATGGAGGCCTGGAACGGCAGGTCTCTTTTCAGATCCTTCCCGGAGATTGTGATCGAGTCGGATGCCAGTCGTTGGGGCTGGGGGGGGCCCGCTGCGGCCCGATCTCGATAGGGGGACGATGGTCTCCGCAGGAACTTTCACTCCACATAAATTGTTTGGAGTTACTGGCGGGATCGTTCGCGATCAAGTGTCTGTCTCCTCTTCAGTCCCACTGCTGCATACTGCTCTGGATGGACAATGTATCAGCAGTACGGTACATCAACAAGCTGGGAGGGACTCGGTCGAGGTTGTTGGCGGAGATTGCCAAGGAGTTTTGGCACTATTGTCTTCAACACAAGATCACAGTTATTGCGGAATACCTTCCTGGTTGTCGCAATCTTGTGGCGGATTGGAACTCCAGGTATCTGAAGGACTTCAGCGACTAGAGACTCCATCCTCGTGTGTTCTGCCAGCTCCTCCGTGCTTGGGGCCCTTGTCTGATCGACCTCTTTGCGTCCCGTCTCAACACCCAACTTCCCTGGTTCTTCAGTTGGAGACCGGATCCGGAGGCTCTGGCAATGGATGCTTTCCTTCAACCATGGCCGTCCTCCCTATGTTATGCGTTTCCCCCGTTCATGATGATCCCCAGGGTTCTGGCTTATGCGACACGCTTTCGGACAAAGTTAATTCTGATTGCTCCTCTGTGGAGGGCTCAGCCGTGGTTCCCTGTTCTCCTGGAAATGACATGCGCATTGCCATTTCTTCTTCCTCGGAAGCGGAATCTCCTGTTAGATCCGCTTCAGAATCCGCATCCCCTGGTTCAGTCAGGCTCTCTCCTTCTCCTGGCGTGGTGGATTTCGGGGAACGTTGGGCGGTGTCAGGCCTTTCTGCGGACGCTACCAGATTCCTCAGCAACGCCTGGGCCCCAGGTACTCACAAACGTTACAGAGGTTCATGGAAACGTTGGAGTGATTGGTGTGCTCAACGGCAAGTTGATCCAACATCAGCTGATGTCTCTTTGATTGTCAATTTTTTGGCTTCTCTGTCTTCTTCTTCTGGTTTGGCGTACCGCACAGTCAACAATTTCCGTTCCGCAATTTCGGCGGGCCATCTTCCTGTAGATGGGAAACCTGTGGGGGAAGATCCTCCTGTGACTAAAGTCCTTAAAGGTATTCGACTGGCTACTCCTCCACGTCCCAAATATGTTTCTTTATGGGACGTTTCGGGTGTCTTAGGTTTTTTGGAAGCTTGGCCGATCAATTCTTTGTTATCTCGAAAACAACTTTCGGCCAAGCTTACTATGCTGCTGTGTTTGCTTTCCTGCAAACGGATTTCAGATGTCCGCGCGTTAGATCTTGCTGGACGCAGCTTCACACCTGAAGGGGTTACCTTTCGCCTTTCCAGGTGCACTAAAACTAATACTGAGTTCATTTCTTACCCTTCTTTTCCAGCTCGTCCTAACCTTTGTGTTGTCCAATGCCTTAAAGATTATGAGGTGAGTACTTCTCTTCTTCGCTCTGATATGCAAGGTCAATTGTTGATTGCATTGCAAAAGCCCTTCCGCCCCGTTACTCCTGCCACATTGGCTCGCTGGGTACGGTGGCTTATGGGGGAAGCGGGCACTGATGTTTCTGTGTTTGGTGCTCATTCTGCTTGTGGAGCCATGGCCTCTAAGGCTTTTTCATTGGGAGTCACTTTGTGGGACATTATGAAAGCTGCTGATTGGTCATCAGATTCTGTTTTTAAGACTTTTTACTTTAAGCCTATTGCTACTGTTGCTTCTGTGGTGTTGGATGAGCTTTGAACAAGCATAATCGGAGCCTCCTGTCCTGAAATAGAATTCAAAATTTGCAAACATTTGTGACAAGAATTTTCAATTCTATTAAGGACTAGGAGGCAAGGATTATCCCACCCATTGTTTATACATTGTATTTACTGACAAATGTTCATGCATTATTCTGTTACAACAGTTTCTATTGCCTTGTCTTCTTTCCCACCCTTTTTCAACATGTACCTGTATATGCTGGACGTGTATTACGGCTTTGTGTCTCTTTTCAGGATCTGATCCCAAATGACGTGCCTACAGTGCGACGTGGATGCTCCTGTTTTCTTCTTTGAAGATTGTTCCTGGTTTCTACCTTCAGCTGTTGCTGTTTTGGAACTTTCCATCGTTTTCATTGGACTGGGGTTTGCTTTTGCATTGACTTTCTTGAACTGTTTGCTGTTTCCTGGATTTACTTCTCACCAAAGAAAGAGGAAGTGGGATTGTCTAAATACCTATTTATAGTGCAGACTCTATGGTTATCACCCAAGTGTTTCTGGGTAATGTGGTTTTTACATGGCTGCTGGGCATTTCTAAATAAAGAAATGAGACTAGCTTAATCCTCGCCTCCTAGTCCTTAATAGAATTGAAAATTCTTGTCACGAATGTTTGCAAATTTTGAATTGGCGGGCCGGTTTGTGGGCGTGCCACTTTCCCCAGTGTCTTATCACAAGTGTGAAGTAGGACAGTCCACGTTTATATTGGAAATAGTGCGCCCGGTGTTAAAATTTCATGCTTAGATTGATGTGGATATCTTAATTGATGTCACAAATGTGTGTGTACATCGATATGAGCATTATCCATGTGTACTGTGCAAATAATGAAACAAGAGCAGAATGATACCAAGTTGGCAACTAATTCCTGAGCGGGAATTAAATAAAATAAATTGGTGCTCTACTTGTGGTGTAAAAATGAATCACGGGAAATAAAGCATGCCCATTATAAAAACGAGTCTTTGAGTGTGGAACAATTCTTAACCATCGAGTTATTACTACTTAACCACAAACTTGACGAAAGTGTTCTGTTGTAACGAAAATACATCATAACTGAAAAACACCAGTCATGCCTTAAAAATACTCATGACTTAGTGAAAAATCATGCCTTAATGAAAACGTGACCAAGTAAATACCATGTTCAAGCTCCCAGGTTGTGTGTCTGTGCAGATCAGTAACCGCCGGTGAAATGTTGTGTCTGCAAATGAATAGGAGTAGAAATAGAAATAGTAACAGTCACAGAAATGGCCACCATCTTGAAATGGTGTATGTTTGTGGGGGAAAAAAGATGCTTGCCAGACGTCTGTATGTAAATTAAAGATACAGAAGTAGTCAGGAAGGTAAAAGGTGTATATCGTATGGGGGCTGGACGGCCCGCTGCCAATGAATCCAATAAATTACTCAAAAGAGTACATGAAATATGAAACAAAAAGCAATAATAATGAAAATGAAAATAAAGGACATCAAATGAATTAATTATTGGTGGATGTGAAAATGTAGAGCGTGGGAGTTAAATTGTGTTCAAAAACATTAGAACATGGATTCTTTCAGTTGTGGTGAAGGAGGAAATATAGTGTGAACCAAAAGGAAAAGTAGAGCCAGTCAATATACACAGGTATAAGGGAACACACAGGTAGAAACCACATCATTGAAGGAACGGTAAAATCATGTTGATGTAAATGTAGCTAAAAGAGAGACAGGAACAGAGTGATTGAGATACACAGATTAAATAAAACAACTGTATTCGATGCAGTCGTTGAGACAATGGAGCACCAAAGTGTTCCCATTTTTAATCCAGAAGGTTTCAAGTTGTATAAGAAATTTGCAATTGTCTCTTCCTTCTCTGATTTCCACCACGTTCAAGACACGAAACCGCAACTGACTGATGTTGTGATTGTGAGCCATGAAATATGTCTCCACAACTGAATTGATGTTTTTGTTTCTAAGGTTGGTTTTGTGCTTGTTTATTCTCGTCTTGATTTTCCTTTCAGTCTTGCCTATGTAAGCTATGTCACAAGGGCATTTGAGCATGTACACAAGGTTCTTAGAGTCGCAAGTGGCTGTAGTAAAAAGTCTGATATTATGCCCTTTTGTTGGATGATTAATGATGTTGCCCTTGATGGTGTTATTGCAATTACCATAGTTAAAAGGAGGACGGGTGCCCTTATATGTCTCAACATTGGTATCTGGTCTCTTGGTCCTCAGCAATTCTGCAATGTTTTTACTTCTTTCATGCGCAAACAATGGTGAATCAATGAATGACTTCTTGAAATCTGGCTCCAACTTTAACATTGGGCAATGTTTGAGGATAATCTTCAAACTACTGCTTTCTGTAGAAAATTTTGAGACCATGGCTATCCTGTTTGTCTTTTGTTTTTTGTTTTGAGCAAATCAATCTTGACCCTGTTCCTTATGGGAACAGTCCAGCTCGAACTTCCAAGCCAAGTCCTCCCTGGACCGGTAACAAACTTCATGGGGCCGGTTTCGGGGCATCACCCCTCAGCAGCCAAGCTACCTTGAGTCCAGTTACACAGTGAGCCCGGGACTCATGTCTGGGCGTAACCATTGTATTTAGGGCAATAAAGCAGAAGGCACACAGATGATGGACAGACTGTAGAGCAAATCAAAAATTCCCCCCCCCCCCCAGTCAAGAGATCTGGGTTAAATCCATCGTTCTTTTGCTCACAATGCTACTCCAGTTTAGACCTAGCCTTATGCAAATCAGTCTTGACCCAGATCCCATACCCAGATATATGCATATCAGTCTTTACCTTGTTCCTTATGGGAACAGCCCAGCCCGGACTGCCAAGCCAGATCCTCCCTGGACCGCAAACAAGCATCTGGGTTTATTTTTTGAAGCATCACCCCTCATCAGCCAGGCTAGCTTGAATCCAGTTACACAGTGAACCCAGGACCCATGTCTGATTATACCTGAAGCACATAGGTTGAGAAAGCGAAAAATACACAGATGAGGAACAGAATGTAGAGCAAATCAAACATTCACCCCCAGTCAAGACATCTGGGTTAAATTCATCGTTCTTTTGCTCACCATGCCACCCCAGTTTGGACCTAGCCATATGCAAATCAGTCTTGACCCTGTTCCTTATGGAAACAGCCCAGCTCAAACTGCCAAGCCAAGTTATCTCTGGACTGGAAACAAGCATCCTGGGACCAGTTTCGGGGCATTGAGCCTCATCAGCCAAGCTAGCTTGAATCCAGTGACACAGTGAGCCCGGTACACATGCTCAATGCAAGTCTTTACATCGCAAGTTCATAATCGATGGCATGCTCTATGACAATGCTGGATTCAGTATCGAAGCCCCATAGCTCATTGGGAACACCGCTGCATGATACATTCTCAATGCAAAACCTCACTAGTCCCGCAAAACAGGATTAAAGATACCTTTATCCAATGGACCAACCTTGGTCCCTACAGGCAGCCCACATTCCAACACTGTTGGCCTGAGCTTGTAACTTTGTCCCAGTCTGGCACGACCAGATAACCATAATTGGAGCTTTGGAATATTTGCTGCTATTTTTACTTACAACTTACAACAAAAAATTGGCTATCTCTGGTTCTACTGATTGGATTTTTGTGGATTTGGTCTCATATAGTTTATTAAGTTTCAATCTATTTTCCATATTTGGTGTGAGATTTTTCTTGTGTTGTGTTTTCACTATATTATGCTTGAGTGCTACATAAATACTACACACATTTTCTGTAAGTTAATCCTGACTGTTTTGCGCCAAGCTGCAAGAGGGTTAAGCATAGGTTAATATGGGGTATGCTTGTGAATTCACCCTGACAAAAATTGTGGTTCTACCTGAGTAGGGGTTCATTCCCCTCATGCAGTAAGCCAATTTTCAACACCTTGGTATCTATGGCACAGAGCAGACAGGATTGACTCAAGAAAATGTGTAAAGCATTTAAAAGTTCCAAAACAGTAAATACATTCAGAAACACAATGCAAAAAACATTCCAATCCAATTTATAAAAATAGTGAATAGTTTAATGACCTAAAGCACATTAAAATGACAAATATCCAGTGAGGAGAACAAGAGATATGAATTTTCTAAGTTTTAAATAAAAACAGCGAAAAAAAACACAAAGCGCCAACCACAAGGTACAGGTTGCACTAGAGCGTGGCAAAGTCAAAGTTAGGAAAAATGTTGGCCAGTCACCACTTGGATACTTGGATTTGCTTTATCCTGATGAGGACTTACCTTTTTAGAAATAGCTCTGGATGTCAAGAGGTCAAAAGTTTTGTCAACATGAAAGGCAACAGGCAGAAGTAGAGCCCGACAGCAACATGTTGCAGGAAGATGTGATGTTAAAGCTGTCATCACTGAAGGCGTGAGATGTTTAGGTTTCTGAATCCTGGAGTTCTTAGGCATCAATCATGTCTTTGTCGACTGCAGTGCTCAGTTGACTGCGTGATGGTGCCGCCACAGCTTCGGTATTGACTTTTATACCGTTCCTACACATTTATTAGTACCGTGAGTTAGGTGAACAAAACATCACAATGCAGAGACTGAGTCTACTGATATAATCAGTGAATGTTTGTCTTTTGGCTAGCTCAAACTACCAAATCTAAACCCCTAACCTTTCAGAGTTATAGATGTCTCTTGTAATCTTGAATATGACTACTAGGATTCCTAATTAATTTGTGGAAACTAATCTAACGCTTTCATTTGTCACTTTTGCACGTCCAGGGTGTTACAAAGAAAAGTAACAATAATGCATTTTCAAATGTTTATTGAAAAACTCCAATTATTAGACAGATGAATCAAATCAATGTTATAGACATTGTTAGACTGGTGGGAAAAAAACTATTGAAGAATGTTAATTGTTCATAATTTTAATAAAGTTACTCCTATCTATCAATAAGGTATCTAAACTAAGGAGAGCATGTTGAGGTTACCCAACTGCTAGACCTATTAGACGTATTAACAAAAGTGAATTTCAGCCTGGAAACTAGGAGCCTCAAACGCAGAGCAAATCAAACACTTCAACAATTGCGAAAAACACCTGGGACCAGGAGCTGCAGTCGACCCTTCGACAAACGAAGGGCCTATTGAAAAGGAGAACGTGTAGAAAAATAAGGCAAAAGAACGGTGAAACATGGGCTCAATCATTGCATGATGCCAAGCAACACAACAGTGCCAAGTTCTGGCAAAGAACCCACAAGTTAGAATGACTGCACCACCCAGGAATTAGCTCCAATATAACAGAGGCTGACTGGGTAGAGTACCTCTCCGCCCACTTTAACAACAAGGGAGAGGAACTAAATAAGGGTGGGGGTATCATGGTACCGGACTTTGAACCCCCTAACAAGGCAAATGCTATGCCAAACCGTACTACTAAAGCTAACTTGGTCAGCAGTATTAGCATCCATAAGCAACAGGGGTCACTGTCAGCTGGCGATTTAGACTCTACAGACTCCACTGAAGAGGAAGGATATGCTCCTATCGAAAAACAGATAAAAGGCTTAATAGCCAAGGGTAGAGACATGGGAGCGCCTGGCCCAAATGGGATCCAACCGATATTGTACAAACATGACGCTGTCTTTTGGAGCAAGGCCCTATTACCAGTCTTCAAGGGCTTAAACACCATAGTCACCATTCCGGAATCCTGGAAAGGATCAAATATTTGCCCAATTTTTAAACAAGGCCTTCTTGATGTAGATGCCAAATACTATGCCGGAACACTTCTGGAGGAGCTTTCATCATGGGCTTTAGATAACTTCATTATCCCCACTAATCAAACTGGCTTTTGTAGTGTCCAAGGAACTACAACTAGTATACTGGCTCTCACATTGTTAATGGATGCAGCCAAAGTTTCAAAAATGCCTCTCTTCCTGTGTTTCATTGACTACACAGCCGCGTTCGACCATGTCGATCGTTCTAAACTTTGGGAAAAACTGGAAAACTGGGGTATACCGAACACACTTTTGGAACAGCTAAAACAGCTGCACACAGACACATGGATCAGGGTCAAACTAGGCGCAGGGTCACACATCTCAAAATGAAGCATGACCTCGAAAGGCCTCAAGCAGGGGTGTGTACTTGCCCCGATCCTTTTCAAATCTCTTCTTGGCCGATCTATCTGGGGAGCTGGACCTTTGTGCATCCCATGCACCAAAAATGGGAAATAAGCTAATGTCAAATTTGCTGTATGCTGATGACTTGGTTTTAATTAGCCGGCCACCAATGGGCCTTCAGCACCTATTTAATACAACAAGCAGTTTTTCAAACTGGAACTCTCTTTAAATAAACCTCAAGAAGACCAAAATTATGGCAGTCAATTATCATAAAAAGAAAAAAGCTGGTTACTTGATGGCTCACGCCTGGATCAAGTGCAAAGCTATAAATACCTGGGAATAATAATGGATGACAAATGCTCTTTCAAACTTCAGCTAGAGGCCATGCGAAGAAAAGGGACCACAACGTATTTATCATTGAAGTCACTGAAGTGCCGGCTACCCGATCTTACGCTTGATCCCTTATTACAAGGTTTTGAGGGCTAAATTGCTGCCGAGACTGACATACGGGAATGAGGCTCTAAAAGGTAAAGATGCAGCAGTTTTAGATGTCATAATAGCCAATTCCTAAAGAGCTATTTTCCATCTCCCTAAATATGTCTCCCCGCCTCAAATCCTGCTAGAATTCGGGATTCAAAGACAATCGTTGGAAAGAAGGAGCACCTATGTTAAATGTTGGCACAAAATCTGAAATGCTGAGACAGGATCTTTAAATTCCCACCTTTGGAAAGCCCTGCACAATCAAGAAAAATGTTCAGCAAGGGATTATTTGTTTAAATCTATTGAGCTACTAGGCCTGTCCGAACTCCGGGCCGTTCCAATGGATCATCTATCCTTTAAAAAAGCAGTGAGAAAAACAACATCTATGCTATCAGTTTTAGAAGGTAAAGCAATTCTTACTAAGAAGGCACACAGCTGGATAGTGCTCAGTGACTATGTAAGGTCAAAACCCCAGGCCTACCTGAGTGCCAGAATTAAGATAAGCAGGAAAGAAAACTTTCTAAGGTTGCGCTTGGGGAGACTTGCGATCAAACCTCATCTTCCACCATTGGTGAGGAAAGGAGGCACTCAGACTTGTCGTCTATGAGGAAGTGGGAAGGAAGACATCATCCATGTTATCTGCAACTGCCCCAACTTAAAGGACATAAGATGCACTTTGTTCCGTCCTTTTTTTAGGTATTAGAGCACCTGGAAATTTAGGCAGGCAGTGAAGCTTTGCTTTAACCCGATTTAAGTCCAGCTTAACTGTCGGCTAACAACATTTTTTGAGATCGCATCTAACAAACTTAAAACCCTGTCGCTACCTGAAAGATGCTAATATGCTTTTTCAATGTAATACTAACTGTCTATCTTGTTTTAGTTGTACTTGCACTTTAATCATCAAACCTCTAACATGGACAATGGACTTGGCTAAGTTGTGCCAATCCCCCTGTGGAGTTGTGGCAGCTATTGTCAGTTAGTATTTGAGATGACTATGAGAATCTCCTTTAAAAAACAGCTAAATTGTATAAATTAGAAATATGCTGGTTTTTAATTGCTTTTAACTGTATTTATCTGTGGACATGGGAATTGTTTTTGTTACGTATTTGCAAAGATTTTAATTAATCAAGCAAAAATAAATATCTATCTATCTATCTACCACTTGCTAGACCTGTTGAAATGATCTAACCCCTTTCCCTTGTTTGACAGAACAAGAACAATGGTTAACTGAAATATAAATCAATTTAAGAACATAGTGAAAAATCTGTGTATGAAGACAACAAACAAAACAATATCACTTTACAACTAGGCATGAAAATTTAAAAGGCCAAGATAACCGCATCAGTTGCAGTTGTGCAACTGCCACCCCCCTGCCACCCCCCTCGCAGTCCTAAAGCGCCAAGAAACCGCACGGTAGTAGAGCGCTATATAAATGTTTTTAAATTCAAATTTAAATTCAAGTTGTGATATTTATTACATTCTATAGACATATTTATCATTAAAAAAAAGATCTGGTGCTCATGCCATAAGTGCCATGAAAGAAGCAGTGCAAAATTTGATATAAAGCAAAAAATGTGCATCACTATTAAAAATAGACATACCTAGTATCATGTTCTTTAAACAGGCCCCCTTGCACTGACTTATGTGGACTCATTAGCATTTATTGTAGTCTTCTCGGCTTGCCGGCTAGCTCTGCATACTCAGGCTATTACCAGGCTGATTAAACTGTCCGCCTCAGCTGATTATATACACTCTTAATTAAATATAGAATTTGTTTATCTACTCAATGTTTGGTGTTCATTAATAAATATTTTTTACTTTATTTATTCTGCTTCGGTCTGATTTGACCACCCTTCCCTATGCCCACCATTCATGGATGGATCAATAATTTGAAACATTCCTTCTTTCCAGGCAAGCTTTATTTAATGATAATTTCATATACAGGATACTTCTGTCCAGGACATATGTTTACACAGACATTGTCTGTTTAACTTTCAGATACTGGGTGCTCTTGCTCCTGTCCTGATGATGACTTCACAGTCATAGAAGTCGATACGCCGTACACACTAGGCCAATATAGACTCCAATAGCAATACAATAATTGTTCAGATAGGAGTCATATGTCTATTTTTAATAGTGATGCATGTTTTTTGCTTCATCTCACACTTTGCACTGCACCTTCCATGTCACTTATAGCATGAGCACCAAATCTAATTTTTGATGATAAATATGTGAATGCAATAAATATAATTGGAATCGATTTTGTGTTCTTTTCCTTTAAGTTAGTTTTTAAGCCTTGCTATACATGCAGCAAATTATTGTTGAGAGATTTTCCTAATTTTTTTATAAGTGGAATGCATACAACGTTTAGAATGAGGAGATAAGGACCCAATAAAAACGTATTTAAATCCCTATTATCTTTTAATATATATAAATGGTCTTTAACTGCTTATAAGGTGGAATGTTTTAACCAACGCTATAGGTAGTAACTACTCCTGAGTGTGGTAACTGAATATACTGGGGATCTGGCCAGCTTGCCTGAAACCCCTGTGAGAGTTAACAGGAATTAGCATTACAACCATTTATATCTACTGGCCAGAATACTCACACATCTGAGTCAGAAACAGACATTTGTACCGTTTCACTAAGCCAAACTTCTGTTAGCTTAACAAACTGTTGCAGTTATCAAACTGTGCAACAGAGGAAAGGCTTGGTGCATTCAAATTTTTAGCATTGCCCAAGACATGTAGACTGTTATACGGTTTAATTTTAAAAAAGAAAATTTGGTGAGGGATCACTGGAATATCGGGTCCTGAGAGGAGATACCAGACCTCCAACATTCTATTTCAGAGGTACGGTGCTGACTAAACCCTTAGAGAGAATTTGTGAAGCAAACCCTTGGCAAGACCAACTTAACTTAAACTGCTACCTACTCCCTCCCAAGTATTAGGCTTAGGTCAGGTACACTGGGGTAGGCGTAGTTAGAAGCACCAGTTGAGGACGTTAGCCAAATGTATATATGAATGTATATATTTTACTCATTTTAACTATCATATGGCTAAGAAACCATATCAATGCTTTTACAGTCTTATTTCACAATACTCCTTTTACTGTACGCACTTTTTATAATAACAAGTCTTGCAATTGTGGCAATTCATTTCTCTTGCATGAGAAGGAAGACTGTTCAATAAATAATACCTTTGATTGAAAACGCCTGTCTCTCTATTCTCTGCATCCAGGTGAAAGTAATTTTGCACAACTGACTGAGTGAAATAGCTGTCTATTGTTTCACACGACTCTAGAGATTGACTCTTATTCTGAGGAGCAAAGTTGTCATGTTTATGCGGTTGTTGGAAAACTGAATCCCTTCTTGTCTGAGTCAGGGAAGCTGATCACTTCCTATTCAGTCAAGAAAGTTTCCAGTGACCTCTGAGCTAGTTGGTACTAACCCAATTAAGTCTTACATAGTAGAGACCTAGAAGACCGCACTTCTACATCTACACTGCTGTTTATGTTATTCCAATGCGCAGGGTCTATAGGGAAAATAGGAACTACACTACATGGCGCCCAGCGTTTGGTAAGGCGATAAAACTAACGCAAGACGTTAGAGTAACTTAGTCGTGCTTTTCCACACAGACCCCTTCTCCCGTAAATACTCCAATAGACGTCTGGAGTGGGTGAAAGGTTAAAATCCGCCCGAACTTAGTAGGAAGAGATTCCTATGTAGAGATTCTGGTTTATTCAACGTTGAAGGATACAGTGTTCCAGAATATTGTGCACCTAATCTTTGTCTCCTTTGAGACCTGCTCTGCAAAACTTTCATTTATAAAATGTCAGTAGAAGACAACAGAACCACTGGAGCCACAGTAAATGCGACTCAGCAGGGTCCCGATGTTACAGGAATTAATGAACCGGGTGCAATAATCATCCCGGTCAACATAAGAAAAACTATACCGTTAAAACTTATAGAAAACGGACTGACAACACAAGGTGGCACAGTCGTCTTCGTGATAGAGGCACATGAATATCAGCAGACAGAGGTATTCTATTCTTGGATAAAATTTCCAGCAGCAAACGCTACTACACACGAGTTCCACTATTACAAAATAGAGGATCCACCGGATGAGTACGCTCCTTTCGAGGAGATTGAAATCCCATTAAAATACCAAGAGCATCTGCTCTGGTTTAAAGGCGCCCTAAAACACAATGATCATATTACCAGGCTCGGTCCACTAGGCAGACCAGGAGCAACGTGGCCGGTTCTAGCCAGCTACACACCACATCCGGACATTGATAAAATGTCAAAAGAAGAACTTTTAGCACAGCTAAAAACATTAATTAAAATACATAGACAATTAGTCCAATATGTAATGCGGACTGCAACAGTCCAAACAGCTGTTAATGCCTCACAGCTGATCCCTCATCAGGGGAACACAAATAAAATGACACCACAGAACATACAATCATGACTTGGTAAAACACCCATAAAACGGGAACAAATCCCTTTCTGGTTAGCACAGAAAATTACTCAAATAGAGGCATTATTTCCGAATACTACCCCTATTGGGAAACACAGAATTTTGACCATCTGCCTTCCAATGGGGGTGGCATCACATGTGGAGGACTGTGACACTTGGGGTACAGTTTTTGCTTCCATTTACACAAAAACACATGGTGTACCGTCAATGGTGGTAATACCAGATGTGCTAAAACAGATTCAAAATGAATACGGTCCAGAACCTGCTTTAACTCTTGGTATGAAATTACTGAAAGACTTCAAGCAGGTCTCGGCTATATTACTAGCCAATATAAAAGGAGAAGCAGCATCTGTGGCGATCCGCCCGAAGTTGAAGGAAACAGATATAACAGATCAACCAATTGAGCTTGCCAGAATTATAGAAAAATGTTATGAAGAATTAGGTAGAGACAGCTTGGGTGGGAAACCAGTAAAACCCCAACTACTCGAAAATCCTGAAAAATTGTTTATTAAAAATAATTTAAACACTCCTAAAAAGAGCTGGGATGGAAATAAACAATCCACTCCCAAGGAAAAAGTTTTCCAGTCCAGAGGAATGTCTCCTCGACGGAGGAAAAGAACTCCGACTCGAGAACACCAGTCTCCCCAGAGGGAGCCCTCTGAGAAAAGATATAACCTTAGAAATAGGGATAGCTTGAAAAAGCCTGATAGATATCAAAGTATTGATACACGTCCCTCTCAATCTTTTTCGCAGAAATCGGAAAGAAGAGGACGGTCAGACCCAGAAGAGCACACCAAGTTCAAAGACAAGGAACCTGCTCAAAGTAAAAAATTACAATTTCCAAGGAAGAAGGTAGCCAGTATTAGAATAATCGAACATGTCGAGAATACTGAGGACACAGCTGAAAAACGGGGAGTGGGCACAGACAATGCTAGACAGTGCAGCAGAAATCACCATAGCTCGCAAGATCCTGATGAGTCATCTGGAGACAGTGGACACGAATGAATACATTCAAGTAGAAAATGCCGACACCAGAGTTAGTGAACCTCATAAGATATACGAAATAACACTGCGTATAGAGGGTGATAAGACTAGGAAAATAAGGGGTCTATTTTGGGATAACCTCTCAAAAGGCTATGACATCCTGTTAGCTGAGAAAGATTGGCCCCCAGAGTTTGCCAGGGAGTGCCCTCATGGCGAAGAAATGATTATGAATGCCTTCTAAAAACACATTTGGCACAAAATCTGAAATGCTGAGACAGGATCTTTAAATTCCCACCTTTGGTAAGCCCTGCACAATCAAGAAAAATGTTCAGCAAGGTATTATTTTTTTAAATCTATTGAGCTACTAGGCCTGTCCGAACTCCGGGCCGTTCCAATGGATCATCTATCCTTTAAAAAAGCAGTGAGAAAAACAACATCTATGCTATCAGTTTTAGAAGGTAAAGCAATTCTTACTAAGAAGGCACACAGCTGGATAGTGCTCAGTGACTATGTAAGGTCAAAACCCCAGACCTACCTGAGTGCCAGAATTAAGATAAGCAGGAAAGAAAACTTTCTAAGGTTGCGCTTGGGGAGACTTGCGATCAAACCCCATCTTCCACCATTGGTGAGGAAAGGAGGCACTCAGACTTGTCGTCTATGAGAAAGTGGGATGGAAGACATCATCCATGTTATCTGCAACTGCCCCAACTTAAAGGACATAAGATGCACTTTGTTCCGTCCTTTTTTTAGGTATTAGAGCACCTGGAAATTTAGGCAGGCAGTGAAGCTTTGCTTTAACCCGATTGAAGTCCAGCTTAACTGTCGGCTAACAACATTTTTTGAGATTGCATCTAACAAACTTAAAACCCTGTTGCTACCTGAAAGATGCTAATATGCTTTTTCAATGTAATACTAACTGTCTATCTTGTTTTAGTTGTACTTGCACTTTAATCATCAAACCTCTAACATGGACAATGGACTTGGCTAAGTTGTGCCAATCCCCCTGTGGAGTTGTGGCAGCTATTGTCAGTTAGTATTTGAGATGACTATGAGAATCTCCTTTAAAAAACAGCTAAATTGTATAAATTAGGAATATGCTGGTTTTTAATTGCTTTTAACTGTATTTATCTGTGGACATGGGAATTGTTTTTGTTACGTATTTGCAAAGATTTTAATTAATCAAGCAAAAATAAATATCTATCTATCTATCTACCTCTTGCTAGACCTGTTGAAATGATCTAACCCCTTTCCCTTGTTTAACAGAACAATGGTTCACTAAAATATAAATCAATTTAGGAACATAGTGAAAAATCTGTGTATGAAGACAACAAACAAAACAATATCACTTTACAACTAGGCAGGAAAATTTAAAAGGCCAAGATAACCGAATCAGTTGCAGTTGTGATATTTATTACATTCTATAGACATATTTATCATAAAAAAAAAGATCTCGTGCTCATGCCATAAGTGCCATGGAAGAAGCAGTGCAAAATTTGATATAAAGCAAAAAATGTGCATCGCTATTAAAAATAGACATACCTAGTATCATGTTCTTTAAACAGGCCCCCTTGCACTGACTTATGTGGACTCATTAGCATTTATTGTAGTCTTCTCGGCTTGCCGGCTAGCTCTGCATACTCAGACTATTACCAGGCTGATTAAACTGTCCGCCTCAGCTGATTATATACTCTCTTAATTATATATAGAATTTGTTTATCTACTCAATGTTTGGTGTTCATTAATAAATATTTTTTACTTTATTTATTCTGCTTCGGTCTGATTTGACCACCCTTCCCTATGCTCACCATTCATGGATGGATCAATAATTTGAAACATTCCTTCTTACCAGGCAAGCTTTATTTAATGATAATTTCATATACAGGATACTTCTGTCCAGGACATATGTTTACACAGACATTGTCTGTTTAACTTTCAGATACTGGGTGCTCTTGCTCCTGTCCTGATGATGACTTCACAGTCATAGAAGTCGATACGCCGTACACACTAGGCCAATATAGACTCCAAAAGCAATACAATAATTGTTCAGATAGGAGTCATATGTCTATTTTTAATAGTGATGCATGTTTTTTGCTTCATCTCACACTTTGCACTGCACCTTCCATGTCACTTATAGCATGAGCACCAGATCTAATTTTTGATGATAAATATGTGAATGCAATAAATATAATTGGAATCGATTTTGTGTTCTTGGCCTTTTAGTTAGTTTTTAAGCCTTGCTATACATGCAGCAAAATATTGTTGAGAGATTTTCCTAATTTTTTTCATAAGTGGAATGCATACAACGTTTAGAATGAGGAGATAAGGACCCAATAAAAATGTATTTAAATCCCTATTATCTTTTAATATATATAAATGGTCTTTAACTGCTTATAAGGTGGAATGTTTTAACCAACGCTATAGGTAGTAACTACTCCTGAGTGTGGTAACTGAATATACTGGGGATCTGGCCAGCTTGCCTGAAACCCCTTTGAGAGTTAACAGGAATTAGCATTACAACCATTTATATTTACTGGCCAGAATACTCACACATCTGAGTCAGAAACAGACATTTGTACCATTTCACTAAGCCACAATTCTGTTAGCTTAACAAACTGTTGCAGTTATCAAACTGTGCAACAGAGGAAAGGCTTGGTGCATTCAAATTTTTAGCATTGCCCAAGACATGTAGACTGTTATACGGTTTAATTTTTAAAAAGATAATTTGGTGAGGGATCAGACAAGCCCTAATTAAAGCATCAGTCTTCTGGACCTGCCAATTTTGTGTACCCCAAACAGATTTAAGTTCAATATTGTCCTTCCAATAGTCCCGACTATTCAGGGACAGATGTCAAATAAATGAGTCTAAAGAAATCGGTTTAGTTTGTGTGAGCAGATTTTTCTTTGGCAGGGAAAGCGTATGCTAATAATAATATGAAACTTGTAGGGACATGACTGGAAAAATAAGGGAACTTCTATAAATATGATTTAGAACTACCAACAGATGGTATCAGCATTGTGCTCATTGTATGAAATTTAAAACAGCATGTAGAGTACTAGCTCTGTGCATATAGTGATGCACATAATGATAGTAGTAAAAAATTTCACCATAATTTGGAAAATTCAAATGCAAATCCTAATTCTCAAATATTGTGTATGATTCGAATTCAAATGGTATATTAGTAACAGTCATAACACCCTCTTCATCAAAAAGTGAACCCGGGGTTATAAAATCATCCATAAAAAGTCTAAAAACATACAGAATTTGCCAAGTCTATGTAGGGCCAAAAATGGCATAGGGGACTTAATGAAGGCAGGCGTGCTGGTGGGTAGGTGCTGAACGACGTTGCACCCTACGGACAACTGTGAGTAACGATAATGGGGTCCAAGTGGGCCACTGCTTCGGCAATGGTGATAGATCAGTAAGTCTATTTGGTGTGCTTGGGATGACTATATCTCTTTTGTGTTCCTTTATGCTACTGTTCACACACTAGCTTATGGAGCATCTCTTTACCTTCTACTAGGTAAGAGCCCGCTTTCCGCTGCGCTTCTTGATTCACAATTTAACTTCAGGTGTTGTGTTTTATCTAGGACCCCGATCAATATTGTGACCTTATGCCCCTATACGGCTATAATCAATAGATATCCTATAATGGCATAAACGATCAGAGCCATATTTCAGTAACTCGTCTCTGCAGCTCATTAAAGTATATGACACAGCAGCCACTTCCTTAGATTCCTAGATAACACTTTCAACAGATAAAACCCCCAGCAACCTGGGAAAGCCCTGCTTGCTTTGTTTTGATTAGTAATAGAACTCTAATGAGCACTGTAAGAACGACCAGTTCTTAGTGACATCTTTATTGACGTCTTATGTCCAAAAACGTACGTCAAACAAGGCACCTTTCAGGTATAAATAAGCAAACGCGATGGTGGTGGTGAATACAGGAGCAGAACAGCTATCCCTTGCAGAGCCCAGCAGATGCGAGAAGCCCACGGACGCTGCCCCTCCTCCTCCTTGACGCGCTGAGAGAGACGCTGTCTTTTTTCCTCCCAAGTATTAGGCTTAGGTCAGGTACACTGGGGTAGGCTTAGTTAGAAGCACCAGTTGAGGACGTTAGCCAAATGTATATATGAATATATATATTTTACTCATTTTAACTATCATATGGCTGAGAAACCATATCAATGCTTTTACAGTATTATTTTGCAATATTCCTTTTACTGTACGCACTTTTTATAATAACAAGTCTTGCAATTGTGGCAATTCATTTCTCTTGCATGAGAAGGAAGACTGTTCAATAAATAATACCTTTTATTGAAAACGTCCATCTCTCTATTCTCTGCATCCAGGTGAAAGTAATTTTGCACAACTGACTGAGTGAAATAGCTGTCTATTGTTTCACACAACTCTAGAGATTGACTCTTATTCTGAGGAGCAAAGTTGTCATGTTTATGCGGTTGTTGGAAAACTGAATCCCTTCTTGTCTGAGCCAGGGAAGCTGATCACTTCCTATTCAGTCAAGAAAGTTTCCAGTGACCTCTGAGCTTGTTGGTACAAACCCAATTAAGTCCAACATAGTCAGTAGAGACCTAGAAGACCGCACTTCTACATCTACACTGCTGTGTATGTTATTCCAATGCGCAGGGCCTATAGGGAAAATAGGAACTACACTACACAGGCACCTACGATTTTTAACTTGCCGGGTACGTCACTTTCCTATTGCGCTCACCTGTCAATGACCAGTGCGAGCATTGTTCATTTTAACCTCTCACTGCAGGAGTGGTGCTCCGCTGTTGGGTATGGGTTGAGCCGCATACGTCCTTGACACCCCCGCGGCATGACCTATAGCTGGTGCCCCACACCCACAATGGCATTTACCACATAGTTGTTAGTATGTATGTCGTTTGCCAATTCACGGTTTTTAACACATGTCAGTCCCACTTAATGATGTGCCATTGGAAGGTTTACATTGACTCCTCTATTTTTTTCTTCTCTTCTGTATCTCATTTTGATTCCTAGGTTGTGACAGGAGCAGCAAAGCTATTTAGTTTGAGCTACCTTGTAGCTACACACAGGTGTGGCCCGCCCTGATCCAGTAGGGTTCTTGACCCTACTTGCTTTCACATTTTCATTCACAACATTTGGTCCTGATGAAGAACCATGCATCTCTCTTAGTGGAGTGGTGTGGCTCACTGGTTAGAGGCGGCAGACCCGGAAGCGGAGGACGGCCCGGGACCAGGGTTCAAATCCTGACGCGGCAGGGTCGTGGATCAGGGTCAGCGGACTCGATAATTCTCGCCTCTGTGCCTACTCTAACCAGGGATCACACTCTGCAACTCTAGGCATTAGCTTGCCTCATCTCCACAACGGCCCCCCACATACGCCGGGAATGCCTTGGAGATACCCAGTAGGGACCATCTCACAGGGAAAGCCAGGACGGGTTCCCCAGCGGTCTACAGCGCGGAGATACCCCATGTGGGGTGATTCATGCTCTTTACAAGACATAATTACATTACATCAGGCACAAAACATGTTGACTTGTATTTACGAAGGCACCTTACGTCCTTTTTAGTAACCCCCGGCCTTCGGGGTCTTTTATTCCGACAATGGAACCCACACAATAAACTTCATTGACATTTGGTATCCCTTAGTCAGTTTTATCTTTCATTCACCCACTTACCACTCACAGAGGACCCTCTTTTTGAAAACATGCACTCATCTAACGGCAGTCTAAACAAAAGATCTCTGCAAAAGCGACCATTCGGGGGACCCTTACGGCATTGCACCGCTGGCCCGATGAGGAGAAAATGCCTGATGATAAAGCATGACATCCTTCGTGGTGTATGAGGGCATCATGAGACAAGGCGAGCGCTTGCTTCTAGACAGTGAGTCCTAGATCTAGGATCATCCCCTTTTCTCTTCTTGGTATATTTGCGGGCGACTTTTAGCGCCCAGCCTTGGAACAGTTACCCCCATTTTTGATTTGTGTCTAGCACGGGTACTGGACCACAATAAGCTTCTAGTCCCCCCTCTCTTGATATATGTATAGGGGACCTCATACCAAATAAACCCATCATGGACAGGGAATGCAGTAATCTTCACAAGGGACAAGTCTCTTTGGACCCTATGTGAAGAAGAATGGAGCGTATGAACCTCATCTACCAGTTTTGTAGAAGGCTCATCTAGGAGATAGTTTCCATTCAACAACAGAAAAAAAAATTTAACACATCCAATCCAGAGGAAGTGAAAAGATATTAGAAGAAAAACCCAACCGTTGGACCATGGAGCAATCAGGTAAGTCTGTTTCAGCCAACAGAATAGTGTACGTGCCTCATGAAAAGAGGATTGTGAAGAATCTGAGGAAAGATTATCATAGTTGACAAAATAGCCAGAGGAAGTCATACACCCCAGAAGCAGCGTCAGCACAAGCAAGGGACTTCCAAAGAGCTGGCGACAGAGAAGACTATCTCTTGACCTCGAAGGAAGTATTATTTTAGACTTGAGAGGTACTATTGACCTCACCAAACGGAAGGTGGAAAATATAACCACTGTTGTGCTACACAAATTGTGCAAGGATTTTAACTTGCATCTCGGTCTTGAAGAAAGCCCCCCAGACCCGGCTGGGCATAGTGGGGCTGAAACATGTCGACCATTTGACCAAATCTAATGTATAGTAGATCTAGTAACAAGATCTCAATCTACACGAAACCCTTTTTTAATAATTCTTGAATCACGTTTCTTTATTATACATTTTTTTTGTTGATCCAAGGATTTTTTAAATTCACTTACACATCTTTTTTTAGCACTATTTCTGAACACTGCTACATAGCCAGTGGTTACCTCTGGGTGGAGGTTGCATACTACTATACAAAGACCCTATGATAATGCACCCACGCTACGTATAATGGTGGAGAATCAAGTTATACCACCGCACTGCTTACATGCGTGTATGAGGGTTTTTTAAGAAGGTCTCTAAAGAACCCTGGTGCTGTAGTTTCAAGTGTTCCACTCCCCATTTGATTTTTTGATTATATAGCCTGGAAGCTGAGTGGATCTACAAATTCTACCTCCCTCCTTTTGATTTTGAAATCAATTCCTCATGAGCAGCTATTATTTACTCTAACCTGCAGTCCCAGTTGGGTATCATTCAATCACCCACTTCAGAAATGCGGGAAATTGATTATTTTGAGGACTCAATAGATAGGAGTTTTTTTGCTGAATACCCTTTAAGTAGGAGCTTGCCACTAACCGAAGCAATGACAGCAGCCGTTATGTCATTAACTATCCTCATATGTGAATGAGTAATCACAGCTACTAATACAGTCTCGATAGCTATTGCTATTGTTATTGTTAACTGGGTTTTATAGAGCGCATGTTCACCAGCAGGTCACTTAGCGCTGCGAGAGAGTGACTAAACTCCATCAGATATCAAACATACATGCTCCCGGTCAAGGCCTATGCTGTGCCCAAAGCATCTATAAAATGAAGAGTCTTGATTTTTTTCCTGAAGGGGAGAAGGGCAGATTAATTACATAGGCTCTCTAGTAGCCTGTTCCACTGTTGAGGGATCAGTACAGAGAAGGCTCTGCCACCTTTGGAGGTTGGTTTGAAATGCGGGCAGGCCAGTAGGCCTGTCTCGGAAGACTGGAAGGGGCGTCCTGGCACATAGTTCTCTAGGTGCTCCTTGATGTAGACGGGGGCCTGGCCATGGATGGCTTTGTGGGCAATGCAGACACCTTTGAACCTGACCCTCTTTTTAATGGGGAGCCAGTGCAACTGCTGCAGTAGAGGAGTAGAATGTGCCCATCTTGGGAGCCTGAAGATCAGCCTAGCTGCGTCATTCATGGCTACTTGTAGTTTAGCTAGCAGTTTCTCGGGGAGACCAATGTACAGGGCATTGCCATAGTCCAACCGCGACACAATCATTGCCGACAGGACCATCTGTAGTGTGGCAAATGAGAGGAGGGGGAGACAGTTTCCGCAGTTGTCTAAGGAAGCCCTCCCAGCTCCTAACCACAGTGGACACTTGGTTCGACATGGTAAGCTTGACATCAATTTTGATGCCAAGGGTTTTTACAACCAGGACTGGTGTAGGGGTGGTACCCAACTCTCGTGGCCAGAAGAGGTGATTACAGGGGTTGTTTCCAGTGGTGATGACAAGTACATGGGTCTTGAAAGGATTTATTTTAAGTGAATTGGCTGTCATCCAGTTAATAAGTATACCTAAGTATGTTTTGCATACGCGCATGGGCAGGGAGGAATTGTCCATCTGGAGGATTATTTGATTATCGTCAGCGTAGTTGAACAATGGCAATCCATGCAGACCGGAGCTGCTACAAGTGAAAGGGGATAAATGATAAAAAGGAGGGGGGACAACGCTGAACCCAGGGGGACTCCACATGTTAGAGCGCCGGTGTTAGACACCTGATCAACCAGTTGGACCCTTTTTGACAGACCTGACAGTAAGGACACCATCCATTGATGTGCCAGCTCATGGATAGCCAACTTTGCGATCCGGCCAGTAGTTGGTCGTGATTGACCGCGTGGAACTCAGCGGATAGATCTTGAACAAGGGTGCATGGCTTCCTAGTGTCTACCCTGAGTCTGAGTTCGCCCAGCACTGACAGCGTTACCAGCTCTGTGCTGTGGTGGGCCCTAAAGCCTGCCTGCCACACCTGGAGTAGCTGCTGTTCCTCAATGAAGAGTGATAGAGTTTTGAGGATATGCTGTTCCACTGCTTTCGCCAGGAAGAGAAGCTGGGAGATGGGTCTATAGTTTATAAGATTGGCTGCATGTGTCCCAGGTTTTTTTAGTAGGGGGTGACCCTGGTTTCCTTGAAGTTAGCAGGGACACAGCCCATCTCTAGTGATCGATTTAGCACGTCAAGGACCTTCCCCTCTACCCAGGTAGGGCCAATGGGAACACCCTTGGTGGGCAGGGTCTGCTGGTCAGCCTGATTTGACCCGGTCCATCAATTGGGACAAAGAGTCAGGGTCCAGCCTTGCAAGGGTGGTGAGGGGCTTACCGTGGACACAAGGCACTGGGTCCGCCACCAGGGGGCACTGGTTAGTGGATGTGTTGTATATGTCAGTTAAGCTGTTCCTGACTTTATGGAGGAAGAAGGACTGGAGCCAATTGCAGTCATTTGGCCTAGCAGTGGATTTATTTTCCTGTTTCTGAGTAAGTTCTCTTAGGATTCTGGAGGTTTCTTTCTGCTTGTTATCGGCGTCCATAATCCTGGCCTCATAGAATTCGGCCTTCCTGGTCATAATTGTTTCCTTCCCCCCAGGTCATCATTGAACGAGGGTGCCCCTTTGCACTTGTTCTTAACTCTTTCCCTCCGAGCAGGTGCCACCTTGTCTTGTGCCTCTCTCAACCTGCAAGTGAGGGACTCACTTTCCTGATCAAAGTTCTCCATCAGGTGCCTTTTAGGGGAGATTTTGTGCAGAGTGTCCACTAAGTCGCCTGCCTCGATTTTATTCCACCCTTGCACCACTCTCCATTCCGGTGGTGGTTGCACCAGTCGAATGGCCAGTGCGACCCAGCTCCTGATCAGACAGTGGTCCGACCAATCATAAGGACTGATGTCCGTCCGGCTAGCTGGTGGCTGGGTGGCCTAAATGAGGTCGAGGGTTTGTCCCTTGTCATGGGTGGGGAAATTAACCGGCTGTTAAAGCCCCATTGTGGTCATGGCCTCCTCCAGCTTACTGGCATGTGATTCTCTGTGTGCCTGGTCCCTGGGGTACCTAAAGTCCCCCACCACTAGGAGTCATTAGTACCGTGAGCGTAGATCACTGACCAGTTCCTTGAATAGCTCCTTGAACTGGAGAGTCGATTGAGGGGGCGGTACACAACCAGTAGTGCTAAGCATGAGTAGTTGGAGCAGAGTTTTGCCCCTAAAATTTCTGTGCCATCAAAGCTCTCTGCAACTAGCTTATCTACTACTAACCGTTTGATGTAGAATATAGCAACGCCCCCTCCTTTTATCTTTTCCTGTCTGTCTTAAAAGATTCACCAGCCAAACAATTCCCTGCCACATGTACACCAACACAGTGATGAATCAATATGAGAATTGCGTGAGCCTGTGGCAAAGCATCTTTGAGTGCTGCCACCTTCCCCCGGAGAAGTTTATGCTTCATAGTATTACCTTTAAATTCTCTGCATCCATTCAAGCACCAATAAGGTAAATTATCACTCAAGGACCGGAAGCAATAATACGAATCACACTCAATATGCTTGGGGAATTCTGAGTCCGTATTCTGCCATACCAAAACCAAAGCTTTCAATTCAGCTGGCAGAGCAGTACAGTCACCTAAAGTTTCTCTATATGTTTTTTGTGCCTAAAATACACCATATATCATGACAGTTTTTACTGCAGCACATGCAGCCATGTACCTGTACTTAGTACCAACCACGGGCTGGGCTGAACCCTCAGTATAGATTATGAAAGCATACTGATCTAGAGGCAAAATGTCACTAGACATGGGTTATTCTTTTTCATATGGGAGGTATTTCTGTGTTTGCAAAGTAGGGTCAAAAATGTAATCAACATCTGTAGCTGTCAAGGAAGTGGACCACAGGATCCAACATGGATGTAATGCTTTCCCACTAGAGGCATTGGCCTTGGAGACCGCCTCTAAGGCAGGAAAGGGAGACATCACAATTATGCATTCTTCAGGACAGCTGTTTGAACTACAGTCAAAAATCTTCTGTCAATGGAAATGCATTTCTGCATTGGAATATAAATGCAATAAATAAGCATTAAGCACTGTTTCTCCTTCATTGAATTAAACATATGTGTAACTCCTGGAACCCGCAATTAAGCTGACTACCAAATTAGTGGTGTTAAAATGAGTATGTAAGGAGCATGCTTATGAGAATTGTGGAGCTGGGCAGTGCAGCAAGCTACCTTACAGCACTGCCCTGTGTCACAGGGAAAGGGCAAGAATGCACAGTATTCATCTAATACGGTGCATCCCTGTCCTTTCCCCCTGCTCTGGGGTTGTTTCGACAGCCTGGTGCCAATGCAGACACCCTTGCACCATGGTGCAAGGGTGCCTGTGTTGTTGGCAGGATTGTTCTTGTGCAGGAAGGGGCACCTTTCTGCACAAAAACAACCCTGAGAAGCTTTTTCCTCTTTCTATGTGTTCTGCAGAATGCAGCACACATAGAAAGAGGGAAACATAGGAGAAATAAAGATGGTTCTCCTCATTACACCTCACTAAGTTTTCCAGGTCTTGGTAAGTCTGAGAATGCTTCAAAGACCTTGGGATTTACTTGGGAACACGCACTGCAACGCCTCCTTTGCACAGTGTGATGCAACACAGCAATTTGCTCCGCATTGCATTGTTCCATATCTTTTAAGCCATACAAAGCCACGCAAAGTGGCTTTGCATGGCGTCATAGATATGACTTGGAGATATGCATTGTGCATGCATTGCGTGGTACAAGCATGATTCAAAGTGCTCATAAATATGCCCCTATGTGTTTAGACTCAAGTATGCACATTTGTAAGTTTCATAGTAGTATGTTCAGCAGTTCAATATTTATTACAAAAAATTGGACTACCTAAATCATGCAATGGTTTAACCCATTGTGCATAATCTGGTATGTATGTTCTATGAAAGTTGAGAAATTCTAAAGAGCAATTGAAGCTTATTCAATGTATCTGGCGTTTACTCTAGGAAATGTGTCACCCGGCTTTTGCCCTCATTTGGTAATTCATATCCTATAAGCAGGACACTGAGAGGCAAGTTTAGATTTCATAAAATGTAATTTATAGCCATGGTCAGCAGATTCCAAAATAATACAACCCAAAGTAGGTAAATGTGAGTTGAAATCATCATCTGTGAGGTAAATGTCATCAATGTAAGACAACGCTTCTGAGTCAATTTCTTATAAATAAACATCACTCGGGCAGAAAACAGACCTGGACAGTTCTTATACCCATATGGAAGCCTATAGAATCTTCAGTGGACTCCTAGATCTGAGAACGTGGTCTAGTTGTAGCTTTCAGTTGCTATATTTTGACAGAAAAAGACACAGGAAATGTCCAATGTAGTGTTGGAGTGAGTTTCAGAAATTATTTTATTCTGACTCGTAAAGTTTATTCCCTGTAACATGAACTAATCTATTAATAAATTGTTGCATGTTTTGTTTAACTAATTCAACCTAGAATAAAATTGCATTCACATAAACACGCGGGATTAATGATATGTGCTCTTGTTGCATTTGCGAGTTTGCCATGTAACACATGATTACTATTGTCTTGTTCGTCCTACTGTCTTTGTCATTATTAATGCGGCTGAATACTTTATGGCATGTGCTTTTATTATATGTGCTTATATGTTTGTCTTATGTCGTGATTGTCTGTCTGTGTATTATTCGATCCTCTTTTTACTCTTTCAGGTGTTTAAAGACTTCAGCTGGACATTATGAAGAATGGTAGATATTAAATGTTCTGCTTTTTTTGTCTGCTTCTGCTAGATGTCATTTATTAATGGGTTAATTATTAGCAATGGTTGGGTGGGTAACAGAAGGGTTTATTTTACTTGAATTAATCATTCTTTTGTGTTTGTTTAAATACTAGCCCGAGAGAAAGGGTTGAGGCCTAGTTCTGGAGAATGTTGGTTAGCCTGTACGTGAGCAGAGCTAAGCACAGTCGTATTGGAACTTTTCCATGAAAGCTATTCTTTGGAATAAATTGAAGCTTAAACAAAAAAGACTTGTGCGTTATGTGCTCTGGATGTTATTTCTACAAGGCCGAGGAAGTGACAAGGGATGGTTTGGCGAGCTTTGGAGGAAATCAGTGAAACAACTTTGGAAACTGTATCAATTCTTCGGAAGCTGGTGTCGCTTCATGTCAATGAACAATGATGAAATGACGTTGTCACTTTGGAAAGAGGTGGTTTTGGTGGTCTGACAGTCAACAACCAATCAGGGTGCTGGAAATTATTAAAACATATCGTTTAGTTAGATTAGCGAGTAAGAAAGGTATAAAAATTAGGCCTCTTGAGGGGAGCGGGGCTGACTGTTTCCTGAGGGCGAAGTGCTGTCCGTTTTCCTTTGGACACGTAAGCATAATAGATAGATTGTTTTCTTTTCAGGTCAGAAAGCTAACATAGGGAATAGGTTCGATGTTTTCTTTAATTCATTATTCTGTGCAATGTTGAAGTGCCAGACCTTTTGAGCCAATGATTTAATGAATAAAAGTGAATTAATAAATGAGCTAATAAAGTTTTTGAAACTTTAGAAATTTAAAAATAAAAGACTTAAAACGTCAAGCTGGACTTGATTATTGAGTTGTTACCATTAGCTTATATCCGTTGGCCTCAGTGGTCTAATTAATGTTTCTTTGACAAATTTATGAATATATATGTTATACTGCAGTTGTAAATATGTAAATATGAGTTTGATAGTGTGATTAATTAGGCCACATGATTCAGCTGCATGATTTTCTGTCTTGGTGCATGGGCCTAGTTATTAATTAGTTTGGTGAGTATTAGGTAGTGAATGGTGACGCATATGAGACAGAATTTCTATAGTGACGCTGGATCAGTAGTTTTGTAATTTTATGAAATTGTTTTTTATTGAGCCAGTAGTGTGTGAAATTTGTACAAGAAAAGTCTGTTTGTAACTGATTAATTGTTGATATTGCAAGACTATATGATAGGAAGGATCAAGTTTAAGCACAGGAAATAGTGAATTATTCATAGTGGAGACGCAAGACTCGATCACACCTTGGTAATTTTAATTGTGATAGAATCTCCCTAACATGTCATTTAGTTTCATGTTTTATAGGGTATTGTGCGTTCACCTGTGGGCTGATACTTTTAGGTATGACATGATAAGGTGAGTCTTTACCACAACCTGCCTAATTGTGAAATAATGTTGGGGCCTGTAGAAGAGCCCATTTTGTAGCCTATGCTGTTTTAATTTCCAATGGAACGCAAACAGAACAGGAAGTCATTATTAAACCCTCCTTTTGTTGGATGTTTCTTAGAAACTCTGGCGGCCAATAAGTCTCAGCTGAAAGAATCTTATATTCATTAGTTAAATTCAAGCAGAATATTACTTTAATAGTATGCGGTAAGTCACCCTGAATTTGTATGTCTCAATCATAGAGTCTATCAGGAGGGCTTAGCCTTTGATCTAGAGTTTGAACCTGTATATAGTCTTTAGCTGATCTCGACCACCGAAAACTCTTGAACAGTCCGGTGAACTATTGTGACCTTTGCTGCACTGTCATGAAGAGTTTTCACCCCAACGTGTTCCAAAGAAGAGTTGCGAGTATTTATGATATATTTATTGGAAATTCCTGCCACTTTCTTCTTTTAAATTGTGCTTTTTATTGTAAATGTTTCTCTTCCTTTTTTTTGATGACATCAGAAGAGTAACGTAAGTCAGTTTTCAGTTTCACTTACTCCTTCAGTCTGTTTTTGCCTCGTCCCCATCTCTCTGACCTCTTGTCTGCAGATTCCTGAAATTAACAAGAAGGACTTGTACCAGAACACTGATACCTATCAGGCTATTTAATAGTATCACTTTTACGTAAATTGCAAAAATTTTTGAAAGATTCCTGATGCAGAGATTCAGTCTGTGTTTTTGTTGTAGCTCTACCTTTATTTTTATACCAGCACTTTTTAGAAGACGCATGTGTCTGTTCAACACAATCAGCATCCCTTTAAGTTGTGGCTTATCAGGCCTGGTTCCCAAACATGTCACAACCTATAGAAGTATTGATATTATAATTATTATGGGTAGTGAGTGTCCCAATTGGCAGCCATAACTAAGGTGAGACATTTACCAATCGCCAAAGAAGCTGCCTTCCCTTTAATATTACCTAAAAGTAATGAGGACACTGTATCAAAGTTGCTAATGAGTTTCTTCCCCAAATCCAGGGAAGGAGTGCTCCATGTTTAGCCTGAATATGTTTAAGGGATTAAATTAAATCTGCAATTGAAGAAGTACCAGAAGTAATGGTGTAAATGGCACCAGGTACAGTACCCCCTGATTACAAGTCAAAACTGAGGGAACCATACAAGGAGAAGACTTTCAGGGCCCAATTAACAAAGGTAAACTAAGACCTGAAGTCAAAGTTTATACTTAAAGTCTAACTTTAGACCTAAAGTCCAACTTTAGACCTGAAGTCTAAGTTGAGAACTAAAGTCTACCTCTAGACCTGAAGTCTTAGTTTAGACCTGAAGTCTAACTTTAGATCTGAACTCTAAACTTAGACTTCAGGTCTAAACTTAGACTTCATGTCCAAAATTAGACTTTAGGTCTCAAGTTAGACTTTAGGTTTAAACTTAGGGCCCCATTCTCAAAGGTAGACTTAGATCTGACATCTAAGTTCAGACCTGAAGTGTAACTTTAGACCTGAAGTCTAACTTTAGACCTGAAGACTAACTTTAGGCCTGAAGTCTAAGGGCCCGATTCACATAGGTAAAGTTAGACCCAAAACCTAACAGACCAAAAGTCTAACTTTAACTTTTCGGTATTCACAAAGGTAAGTTACTACAAGTAAATTTACAAATAATAATTTTACCAGTAGTACATTTGCTAGTAGCAAGTTTACCAGTAGTAAATGTCCAAGTAGAAAAGTTACTAGAAGTAACTCACTTTATTGAATAAAAAAGTAGAAAACTTAAACTTAAGTAATAAACAGACTTAAGTCTAAGTGTACTACTTTTTGGTATTAACAAAGGTAAGTTACTACTAGCAACTTTACTACTAGTAATTTTACCCCTAGTAACTTTATTACTAGTATGTTTAGTAGTAGAAAACTTACCAGTGTTAACTTAGCTTTGTGAATAACCGAAAAGTAGTAAAGTTAGACTTTTGGTCTAAGTTAGACTTTTGGTCTAACTTTATCTTTGTGAATTGGGCCCTAGGTTTAGGTCTGAAGTCTAAGTTTAAACTTTAGTTTAAAGTTAGACTTCAGGTCTAAAGATAGACTTTAGATCAAAACTTAGTTAGGCCATTAAGTCTAAACTCAGACTTCAGGTCTAAGTTCACCTTTGTGTATCAGGCCCTTGGAGAGCAGGTCTAAAGTTAGATTTCAGGTCCAAATTTACGTTTGTAAATTGGGTCCATTGTGATAATTCTAAATTCATCTTGGGGTCCTCTATGGGTAAAAACTGCTTCAAACTGATTTGATTTTTGTGCAATCCAATGTGAAATTTCTTCACATTTGGTAGGGGTTGCACCGATAATGGCAATAATGGAAGTTGGACTAATTGCTGGAACAGCTAACTGAGCCTGACCAGCTTGACGAGCCCTTGCTGGGACAGTCGGTTAATGTGTGCCTAATATACTGCATCAGATGTCGATACAGTCTAATCAAATGGTTTAAAAGAGCAAGCGCGTCACAATGGTTTAATGCATTTGCATATGGATAAGGCGTATAGCCTGTGAATATGGCCAGTTTGCACCAACATTGCTGAGATAACCCAGTCTTACATTTTGAAGTGTATTTTGGAGGGAGCCTTGGAACCAATTACGATGTCCTTACTAATTTAATGGTATTTATAAATACTTATAAGGTACTTCTCATAGTAGCACACAGGTGGTAATGCATAATTGTGAATGCACACCTCTGTAATATGTCTGGCAAGTAATAACAAATCAATACAGTATGATATGATGCTCTCCAAGCAAGAAAGCCTCTCACCACTCTCAGAGAAACAGAAAACAAAATCTAAATGAAAGAATTTTCCACATAGAGTTTACAATGCTATACACAAATGCTGAGGCCTTATGCTGCTTTGCCACTTACCTTGGGTGCCTCTGCATTTGTGTATAATATTTATAAGTCTATATGTAGTCAGGTCTTAGCCTCAGGGTAAGTGGGAAATGTATTTAAATGTACGTTAATTGGCACTGACTGCAGGAAAATCAACCCAGGCATAAAACACTTCACATTTATAAGCTTTGTATGCCTCAACTCTGAAGGTAACTACTCTATGGCCACTTGTGTGCCCATATATAGTTAAATGATTAGTGACAGCTTGTCTACAATTAACAACAATAATCACTGGTTGAAAGAAATCTCCGAGCACTCAATAAGTCAATGATGATGTAATGGTTACGGTATCCATTGTCCTTTATTTGAGCAACCAAACACTTGACATTGCTGTTTGTCTGTTAAGTTCCTTGCCAACACGTTTTTTGTCTGTTACTTTAAATTATAACAGCAGACTTCACCAGGACTGAAACACAAAGATTACAACATCATAAGGAATGGGGAGAGGTCAAGTAAGCCAGCGTATGGAGGGATATTGTAGTATATCCAGTCCCATCACCAGGGTCCATCACCCAAGTTGTGCCCTATGCATTTCAAGGTGATGTTTCCAATACCTGCGAAAATGAAATGTGTTTTGGGGGACGAGTAGGAAATATAGGAGTATAAAGATATGTTGTGCCAGAGTCCTCTTGACTGTTTAATAGAAGTGCAAGCTCGCCACTAGTGTCTTCGAACCCAAGACAGGTGGTGGTTAAATGTGTGCTGCATGCTTCCTTGAGTATATATGGCCACCTCATACAGAAAAAGATCATCTGAGCTTACCCTCAAAAAGTAGTCTCAAAATGTATACAAGGGAAATGCCTCGTACCATATCCAGACAATGAAATCATAAATCTGCAATGCTGAGGAAAATAACCTATTTTGTTCATGATCCTTGAATAAAATATTGCAAGGTACAAAAAATAACATCTTTACAGGTGACTAATCTAGTATTTCAAAATCTGAATGCAAAGACTACGTGAATGACTACATTGCATTGGTATATCTGTAATCAAATAAGTAAATTACACTGTGTAAACTATGGGCCAGTAACTTCCCACTATCAATGTTACCAAGGTATCTATATGGAACGTTGTACCCATCCATCAGTCTTCCAATTTGGCTTGATATGTCAGATGTGCTTGCCATTATAATATGCGATTCAGATGACATGTTATGAGAAAGCTGAGCCGGCTTCTATCACCAAGGCTAAGTGCCAAAAAAGCTTCCCGCAAAATTAAGCAATTAGAGTAACATGTTATGAGGAAGCTGAGTTGACTTCTGTCCCCAATGCTAATTATCTATAACTACGAGATTAAAAACGATATCACAATACCCATCATTATACCATGCTGTTCCCTTGATAATCTGGCTTATCGTTAAAAGGTTAGCGTTCCCGGCATGTTTTGTGTCCGTGGCTTTCAGCGTGAGTGCCATATTGGCTATCTTATTTATACCAGCATGGTCTAATGTGCACATCAGTGTGTGTTTTTTGCAACAAACATCAAAGCTATCTTGTAATATATAAGATAATACTGAATTTTTACATCAGAAATATCTCAGAATGGGAGAAAAAATAACCTTTATATTTAAAATTCTTCATGTAATATTTGTTTATACCTTATAAGATGTCTTATTGGATCACAAGCTAATATGCTTGTCAATTGTGTAATGAAGAAAGTAGGGTCCATCTTTTAATGGGCAATATTACATAAGATCAGACTATGATCATTAAATCTAATAATTTGTGAGAAGGACCATCGAGACTCAGAGTCCTTGTCTGTTAATCGTTTTTACGTAACAGCCATAATCCTACAGTCTGATCTTTTTACAACATGAAACATTACTTCTTAGCAGTGACTATACCTCATGATTTTTCCAAAAGTAAAAGAAGTCAAAGAAGGAGTTTAAGGGGATGAGAAAGAAAGAGACGGAAAGATAAGACAAAATACTGTTATAACAGTTGATTTTCTCCTTCATTCATATTGATGGACACACTTGATCAATTTCGTACCATTTAAGTGAATGGCTTGCTAATACTTGATTTATTATCTCATATAGAGAATACACTTGTGAACAGTAGACACACGATCCCATCTAAACCAAAGTAAAACATAATAGTACAAGATATAGAAAGCATATTGCATACCCACTTAATCTATTAATTTCGTAGTAGGTGAACACGATATGTAGGGAGTAGCATCAAATGATAGATATTGATTGGATTACAACATAGTTATATATGTATGTTACAGATTCAATGTTCCCAATCTTGGGTATAACAGTACAGTACAGAAATTTGAAGACCATTTAAACCTCACTAATCTGTGGGTTTCACATTTCCCAAACATCAAAATTCAAACGTCCAGATCAGACAATTCAATCTCCTAGAAAATAGTGCAGTTCTGTTTGTCGCAGGTAAGTGTATGAACCACAAAGGGTTATCTCAGATCTCCCTGTTTGACAGCTCTAGACTGTTCCTGTATTCTTTCTCTCAACATTCTAATGGTACCCCCTATATAAATCATGTTGCATTTGCATATCAGTACATAAACTACGAACCGAGTCCAACAGTTATTATTATGCTCGATCTTAAACATTGGACTCTGGTTGTATGCAAACTTTGTTAGTTCTCTCGCTAGTCTACACATCAAACAATACCCACACTTGTTCTGTATGGGATAGCTTAAAATAATAAGTCCACCTAGTGTCATGCCTCTATAAAATGTAATGCTAGATTTTTTTGTAATGTGTGGTGCGATGTTCTTATCAGCAATCAGTAAATGCCAGTGTCTCTTCATGATTTTACTCATGTCTACAGTATTACTCCCAAAGGACATGATACGTCTGATCATGTTTGTATGCCTATTTTAATTCTGCATGCTATCTATGAGGGTAGTTATTCTATCCAACTTGGTGGCTCTGTTGATTGGATTTTGTATCATAACCACTGTTTCGAAATCTGCATTTCATATCTTCCAAATTCATTAAGTATTTATCATTACAACTGCAATTCCTCCTGGTCCTGACCCTTTCACCAAATGGTGTTACATTCATTTGGTAGCATGAATGGGCACTGTTTGCTTGTACCACTACAATACATGTTGTTTCTTTCTGAACATCCTGCTCTTACATTGGTCATTGTGTATGTAAAGTTCCACATCCAGAAACTGAATCTTTTGTTTGCTAAAATGCATAGTGAATGACATGTTACATGTATTGTGCTCTAAGTGGTGTTTAATAAAGTCATGCAGTTCCTCCACTGAGTCTGTCCATATCAGCAGAATATCATTAATATGTCTGCCCCAATAGTGTATTTATTGTATCCAGTGTACCCCTTTCCTGCCCCAGACCCTGCCTCAGACCCACTCCTCCTCAAACCACCCCATAAAGAGGTTCGCGTAAGAAGGTGCGAATCTGAAGCCCATCGCAGTCCCACTGATCTGTTGATACCATTTGCCCTCAAATAAGAAAGCATTATTATCTATGATCATTCTTATAATACTTAAGATCATCTCTGTGTGTGACAGTAATTCGCCTGGTCTTTTATTCAGGAAGTCTGTGATTGCTGCCATGCCACACTCTGGAATAATGTTTGTGTATAGGGATACAAAATGTAATTTAACTAGGATCATCTCATCATCCCACAATATGTCACTCATCATATTAAGAACATGTTTTGTGTCTCTAATGTAAGAAGGCAATTTCAACACTAATGGTTTCAGGAATGTGTCCAATAAATGTGACAGATGTTCTGTGGTTGCTCCATATTTAATCAATGGAATTCGATGAAAGGAGGCATGATAGGGTGTAATCCTCTTAAAAGATCATGCTTGATCAACCTACAGACATGAACAGGTACTTCCTATAAAGCTGTGAGGATACATTCTTACCACCATGGATGTCTCTGTATTAGGAATTAAAGTAGTCTTGGCCACATGCAAGAAAACTACCCAGGATACCCATGAAATAGGTACTATACCTAAAACATTGGTAGCACCATATTAAATGGTTCCTACAAATTTAGTAGGTCTGTGTATTAGGTCAACATAATATCAGAATATGAAGATTGAGTCTACTATTATCATCAGTAAATGTTGATCTTTTGGCCAGCTCACAGTATCACATCAAACCCCCTAACCTTTCAGAGCACTAGATGTTACCAGTAACCTTGAACATGTTATATTATGTTACGATACGTTATGTTATTAGGTTTTTGTAGAGCGCAGACACCCAACTCGGGCTTTCCCGTGCTAACAGTGGAAATAAATGGCAGAGTTTCCAAAAACGGCTTTGCCATTTAAATAAAAAGATATGTTTTCAATTGTTTCTAACAATTAACAGATTGTTATTAGACCTGAGCTGCACGGGAAGGGAGCTCCATAACTTGGCAATGAGGAAGACAAATGATCTACCTCCTCCCCTCGCTCTCGTTATTCTTGGAACTGTTAAGAGGGAACGGTTCTTGTGGCTGTATATGGAGTGATAAGATCCAGTAGTACTCGTGAGCTGGATGACCAAAGGAATTCATGAAAATAGATCTAGCATTTTCATTTGTCACAATTGCATTCCCAATGTGCTTTAAAGAAAAGAAATGATAATGCATTTTCAAATGTTTATTGAGAAGCTCTAATCCTTGTAAATAAAATGCATGTATATAAATGCATCTTTGGCACATTTTTGCATTGTGGGAAATATTTTCAAACCACCAATAGAAAAAGATGCTAAGTAAAAAAGGAGAGCTAAAATGTAGGCTCAATGTATGTTCAACAACAGATTGAAGCATCAAGTGTATAACGTAGTGGGAGCTACAACAAAGTTAGGTCCACCTGCGATGCACCCTTAGCAGATCAGCTTGGCAGATTGGTCCCAGTCTTCTGGTGGTTTTCCTAGCAAAAAGTCCTGAAAAAGTCTTAGGTCTAGGAGTTCAATCTGACACCAGCCAAGGGTACTAGGACCTTGGGAACAGCACTTGGGGTTCAGGACTCACTCCAACAGTAGCCAACAGCAGGTTCCACGTTATATCCAGTCACAATTGGTCAACTGCGCTTCTTTTGGAACGTGGTATTTGCAGCTTCTGTGTGCCTGTAGCTTAAAAGGAAGTCAGCCAACTAAACATTGGGGATCACGGATCAGTCAAGTGGGAGGAGGTCCATCCCTTAGGATTCGCCACCCTGCTCACAACAGCAGGTTTATTCCTTCTTCTGTCTTCCACAGGTATGGGTGTGTTCTGAAGCGGGCACTGGAGATGCCACATTTATGCCCAGTGCCAGTCTGGGGATGAGGGAAGTACTGGCCACTCACTAACCAATAGGGTACAAGTTCCCAAGGGTGGCCCTACCCAGGCTTTGAGCACTTCCTGCGTGTTTTACTGGAGACAATCCCTCAACGCCCCTCTCTAACAAAACCAACATGAAAGAACCTTAATTTCCATAATCATAGCTCTGTGTTCCCACCAAGAGCTGTAGCTATGATAATGGGAAAACTCTCCCTTGTGGTCACTCAAAACTGATTCTGGGGCAGCCCTTCTCCCATTGGGACTGGTTCCTGACTGTGTAGCAGGACAATAGAGGGGGCAGGCAATGGTGTGAGCTACAACAGTGTAGTCATTCTTTTTAGTTAATTAAGTTCCTTGGCATAGCCCAGTTGGCCATGCTGCCAGGTAGAAAAACATCTGCCCAAACACAGTTCCTTTGTCCACTGTCTGGGAGCAATGCACATTTCACCAAAAGGGTCAATCGACCCAGGTGATACACAGGCAGGAAGCCTCATTTGGATCAGGCAGGAAAATTACATCTTTTTAAAAAGTAATCTAAACTCTGACTTGACCACTAAGTTGGATTTTAAATTACCATTAAAATTAGTCCTTATGCCATTTTTCCACCATTTTCGAAACCAACATTAAGCATTATAAGGGGTTATAATGTCAATCACTTTTTGCATATGGGAAATCCAATTTTACCACAATGAAAAATGAATTGGGAGATTTTTAATTACCAGGACTTGCAAAACATAATCACACAAGCTCTGCATTTTAAATACCATGCACCCTGTTCTATGTATTAACAAGGAAGGTTTACGCCTAGCAAAAGGTTTATTTTGCAAGTCAAAATTACAGTTTTTAAAGCTGCCTACCCAGGCTGCAGGAGCAGGCCTAGAGTTTTTCATAGTCACTTTAGTGGTGTCACAAGATGCGATGCAGTCCACTGATGACACTTGGCTTACTGGGCCGTGGTACACTTTGTACCTTATACTAGGGACTTGGAGATACGTTAAATATAACAATTAGGGTAATAGACATTTTACATTTTGTTTAATAGGCAGAGCACATACACTGGGCCCTGGACAGCAGTGTCTCAGTTTGCAGAGTCCAGAAACCAGAAGAAAAATCAAACAATAAATTGGAATGACCACTCAAAAAGAGGCATTTCCCTACAACCTGCACATTAACACCGGAGAAACATATCAAGAATATTGAAAAACCAAAAATATCGAACAATGAAAATTTAACAGAATCCTCAATAATGCACAAATATTACATTAAATTATGCATTCATATAAAATGTCACAAAAATATATATTAATTAAATAAATAGGGAAAACACAAATGAACATTTACCATAAATTGTGCAAAGCGAAATTCAAACTAGTGTCCAACCACACAATAACATTAAGAGCATCATTACGATGTCGGTCAGAAAGCATTCCAACCGACTCGGTGTTGGAATGGTTTCCAACCAAATAGGATTCGGCAACATAGGCTCCCATCGAAAAATGGGGTGGTTATAGAAAACCTTGCACCCTGTGCGGACACCCCTTGGACATGGTTGGAAAAAGGGGACCCGTGGGTATACCCAAAGGCTCCAACCAGAGATCTCCGGGTGAAGACAGGCCTGCTACAGGCACTCAAAGGCAGATTCCGACAGCTGATCCGTGTCGGACAAACTGATTCGGAAAGGCTTTCCAAATCCGAATTTGTAATGCGTCAGTCGGAAACGCGGTCCATAGACCTGTACGATTCAGCTCCGACCGACACTGTCACTTCGAATGCCGATCGGAACCTAGTCAGAACGACCAAATGGTTTCCGACTATCATAATCGGTCAGTCAGATATGTTTCCGGGTCGATAGGAATCTGGGTTCCGAATCGGATTTGGAAAAACTGAATGCCATTAGGAGCCTTTCTGACCCACATTGTAATCGGCCCAAAAATGTAAAAACAGTAAAAAAATAGAAATGCATTTCCAATTAACAAACAATATACAAGGGCTTTGAAAATTCACAATACAATGCTTCAAAAATAGAAATGCAGCATGATAATATGACTTTTTTGGATTGCAAGCCAACAAAATAAGACTGCACGAAACCACTAAACACTACAAAGCAATTTTGACAATAAATGAAAGGTAGCAGAATTATTAGGCAACTTAAAGTATGTTACAATAACAAATAATTAAAATCATACTACCTTTATATATCTCCAAATTACAGGTTCATACTCTCAAGAAGAAAAAAACAATAAAGGAAAAGAAAGAAGTATATAGTCACCAAATGGCCAAGATTAAAAAGGCCACCTTGAAAGTGAGTGTCGAACCAAATAACAAATCTAAAATTAAATGAAGAAAAACTCTTAAGCATATTTTAAAAATAAAATTAAACAGAAAAACTTTTAAATCAATTTGTCTTCTCTCAACGGACAGAACCAAAAGAAAATGTTGCCAAAACCAAAGACAAATAGACCTGCAAATCACAAAACTCTACAATTAAAGAACATATGAAGCTGTTTCATAAAAAAAACGCCCTGAGCACAAAAATGCAACTAATGAGGAATTTGCGCATAAGGTAAAAAAGCTAATAGTTTTAGCGAATGCCCCTGTAAAAGAAGTTAATGAATATTATGATATACTGATTGAAACCCCCTATTACCAAAAACATGAATCAAAATAAGTTTCACTAATGGATTATTTAGAGATTACTTGGGTTGGTTCCTTGTATGGATCAGAACACAAACGCCATTCAAAGTATCATATTGAAGGTAAAATGTCTATCACAGCACCCTGTTAATTGAAACAAAGACAAATAGGGCAGTGAAATGGTGACCCAATCTCTCCCAAGGAACACTTGGAAGAAGCCATCCTACACAAATCCTAGAACATAGAATCCAAGAACATAGCTACCAGGAGTTAAGAAAGGAACAATTGCTTAACCCAACTCAAATACAAAATCTTCAAACAAATTAAACAAAAATGCATGTACTCCTATCCTTCAAAGTAATACATTTCACTAACAGCCCAGGAATACAATATCTACACTAGCTAACAGGACCTCTACTATTCCAGCTCCAAACCTAACCACATTGGGAAAGTGACTATTGGGAAGGGTCTAAATTACTATTACCACTACAAATTTGTCCACATTGGAGAAAGGGTTAGAGTTTTGCATTACAAATTGACTACTTTCTCTCTAAACTCACAACTGGGAAAAGTGTTGGACTATAGGGGCATCAGATTTACTATTCTCAAGGTAATTATAACTACAGTGGGTAAAATATTCTGCCCACCAAATGTGTAGAGGGGGTTAAAGACCCCCATCTGCCCCCAGGGTCGCAAACTCTGTTGTGCCTAGGGGAGCTGAGGCAGGAGCCCATTTGAATGGAGGGATACACTTCCAAAATGATTCTCTGGTGTCAAAGATGTAGATCCTTTCTTGGGAATTGTCCTCCTGTGGCAATCCCCAAGCGTTGGTCCACTATAAAGAGATATCAATGGAAAGGGGAAATTCTCCCCTTTCCAACAATACCTCTTCTGTTGAAATCAATTCTTGGGGTTGAGATATGCCTCCAACCTCAGATGCCAGTGAAGTAAAAGGAGCCAATTGGCTCATTCTACTTTTACTTTCAAGGTAACAACTTCAGCACCCAATATGCGCTGATAGTTTTAAAACACAACATTGAGCTGCTGGTAATCATCTGCCCCAGCAGGCCAAACTGTAATGAAAAAAGGAAATCTCTCTGGTTCCTGGGCCAGAGGGATTCCCACACTGGGTGCTTTGCTGTGTGTGACCTCAATGTTCACAGTGCATGGCAAAGAGTGAAATTGATGTGGAGGTCATATTAATAGCATCCATGAACTTAATAATAATGTGAATTTGAGTGTCATCAGCATACAGTTGATATTGTACTTGGTAGTGGTATTAGAAATTTTCCACCAGGAGTAGACTGAAGCTACATGAGTGACTTCACTCCTTTCAGAGCAGCAAGTTAAATTTCAAATTAATGATGCAGTTTTGTCAATGCAAACCTATTGGCAACAAATCATATGGAACACGTGCATCTGTTTCAGATCTGTGGGGATGCCCCATCCCTATATGTACAGTATCATTTTTTCTTCCTCAGTATCTTAGTCTGCAGAGATGTCTGAATGTATCAGGACAGATAGCTTGCATTCATTTAGGTTGAGGAAGAGATCTTCCCTGATAGTTACAAGTGTTTTTTCTGTTTCTCCTATAGTTTTGAAGCTTGACTGAAGTTAATAAAGGAGATGGTTTTGCTCAATATAGTCTTGCACTTTTCTTGTTACACTAAATGTGAAGATTTGGTTTTGGAACAGAAGGTAGGAAATTGTTCAGCACTTAAAGATGTTTTTGTGGGTGTGTTGATGTTTGTACAGTAGATGCATAATACTGTCATGTTTCAACTGACTGGACAATTCCAGTGGACAAAGAGGCATTTAGAACCCTTGGGAAGTGGACTACTAGTATTAGAAGGTATTGATTCACCGAGGCAGCTGGGCATAGCTTATTTGCAATATTAAATGATTTAGGCCTGATTTATATTTTGGTGGATGGCCTGCCATTCCACTATAGGGACGGAGTAAATGACATCACCCCCATGATTGAGTGACTGCCTGCCAAATTTATAAATGACCGCCAAGCAGGCGATCATTTATAAAGCATTGGCTGGAACCGCTGTCACCGTGATTCCTGTAATTTCACATATCTGTTTGGAGAAGGGCTGCAACAGCATGATGCAACTCTTTTGACCGATTAATTAGTTATGGACAGCTATCTGTTGAAACAGTTCCTTTGCACTGTTTTTAACCTTTGACCGTATCAGACAATAATAAACTTGAAGGTCTTATTGCGCCTCAATTTCAGATTTCACATCACTTTGTGCACTGCACTTTCCCATACACCCATACACCTTATTAACATACTTGCTCATGTCTATTTAGACATCTGAAAACAACAGTGGGCTCCTCCATCATTAGGGTGGAGTTGAAGCCCTGCAAAAGGAGACCCAGATGATATAGCATGACACCTGGAATGGTGAGTGATGGGAATCCATACAATTTTTGTATATTCCACTAGAGTCTTGGTTTATGAGTATTCGTGATCACATTCAGTAGACTCCGGGATACTTGTGTTTTTAATGCAACTCTCCACCAAACAAAATTCTATTTTTATTTTTTTTTTTTAATTCCCATTGCATGATTTTTATTTTTTATATAAAAAGTAATGCTCACCTCACCTTTGGAGTCATCCACCATGGCGGGGGGGGGGGGGCATTTTTTGGTTTTATTGTCCTCACCTGCAAGGATAGCTTTGGTGGTGACAGACAGTAAAATAACTGATTTATGTCTGACCTTCCTGATTGGGCTGGCAGACATGTAGCAATTTAGTATTCTGCAATTAAATCAGGTGGGCAGACCTTCATGTGGGATGTATGTATATATACATATATATATATATATATTTTTTTTTTTAGAGTTTTATATAGCGTGTGCTAGAACCAAAGTTAACAGAGCACTTTAGATGAACACCAGTTGCATTACAGAAGGACATATTCAATTTTTTGTTAGGCATGAGGAGATTAAGTGATTTGCCCAGAATCACAGAATGTTAAGCATTCCTGTCGAGACTAGAACGTGGTTCCCCAGCTTTGAGGTCAACCACCCTAGCTGTTAGACCACATCCTCTCCTTACATATTGCAATGAGGTACACCTGCCACCAACATGTAAGTCGGACCCTTAATCTTTTATGCCTCTGGTAAAACCTGGTCTACTTCCTGTAGGTTGAAAGTGCAAAAGGAAGTCATTTTGAAAGATGGTGATATGGAATAATATGGAGATGCTGAGTGGATTTAGCTTGAAAGCATGTCATGAGATCCTTGTATTGCTGTCTGAAGTGAAATGTATTGTTTTTAAAGCCATTCTGTTAGCCAATTCCTGATAAATCTCAAAGATATCCTTTATCTAGTTGGGGCATTGTTGATGCATTTACTGACATATGCCTAATCTGCTCTTTTCAGTTCATGGTTCCTTCTGTGTGTTTTACATTGTAAAGATTACACTGGATCAAACTGTAACATATATTTATGTCAGAGGTTTTGAAATGATCCTTCACTGTGCTTTTTGAAAAACATACACTAGTGCTACACAAACAATTCAATAATGAAAAGGGTTCCTATCATTTCACTTGATAGCCCTTTTATTAATCTTAGAAAAATGAAATGCTGAAATGTCCCTGTGTATATTCAAGACAGTGTACTACAGATTACACTTGAATTCTTCATAAAGGCACATTGCTAGAATATTTACAAGCACATAAACATGAAGGTTATGTGAATTAAACAAAATGAACCACAGTATGTTCTGTCTGTAACTCAATGCCAGGATGCCACATTCCTTTTCTTCCTATTACCTGGTAGAGACACTACAGGCAGCCCAATATTTTGATTGTCAGTCATCCTAGAACTGAAGCAATTAGATAGATGATTGGGCTCCAGACTTGTGTGAAGAATTAAAGAATGATCAGAAGGTTTCTATTTGTGAAAGGGCTTTAGGGGGCTCTCCCCTCTCCCCCTTTTTTAACTAGGCCTGTGTGGCACCGATACAAACATAAGGCTGAAATGTGTGTCTTGAGATGTGTATGCTGAGATCTTTCTGCTTAGTGTACAGATAGAAAAGTACTTTGTGATGGAATCCAAAGAGAAAGTCTGTGACATATTTTCTAAATGTGTGAGTTTTGGTTTGTTGGACCTGGCCCTTTTTGCAAGGTTATCCCCAAACATTTTGCCATCCTCCTGTATTTTTTGCTGACCCGTTGGCTTTAGGACTCTGGGAACTTTACCACTGATATTCGTTGCTAAAGTTCATGTTCTCTGTCCTTTAAACATGGTAGGATTGGTCCAGAGCTGTTTGGCATATTTGATTTGAGGATGTCAGATACAGGCCCCAGTACTTACCTATTGTCTTCTCCTGCGACCGCCATTCCAGACGATGATACACCTGTGAAGGAGAGAACAAGAAAGGGTGAAGACAAACCCAGATAAAAAATACCACCAAAAAAATTACATGGTCCTGTTTCTTTAAACAGGAAGGCAGCAAAACAATGAAAGAGGACCAATCCTTGATGCCGAGGGAAGGAGAAAAGAACCCCATCAGCAGAGAGGAGGGACACGCACCAGGAAGTAAGAGACTGGAAGAGGAGAGAAACCAGTAGTACTCGGAGGAGCGTACTGAGATCCAGGATGGCTGTGAGGATGCCACGGATCAGGAGGATGTCCCGGACCAGGAGGACTGTGCAGAGGTCTGGAGTGAGGAGTGGTGGTTACTTGCAGATGATGCAGTCAGTCCTGAGCAACTCCGGAGAGTTTCCGCAAAGCGGGTGAGTCCCAATAATGGGGTTTGTGTATTTTTGAGTGGGCGGAACCAGGAGATTATATAGGGAGGGATGGGCACTTGTTTGGGGATTTGGACTGTGGATGTGTGTGGTAGTGGTTTACTGTTTAAATGGAGGAACTCTTTGTTCCATTCTAATCTCTTTTCCTGCAACACAAAGAGAGGTCTGTCGGCAATACACAATAGTACTCACTTCAAAAGAAGGAGTGGCACAGACCTTACAAAGGTAAAAACACCACCCTCCATAATACGGTGTTGGTTCTTTTCTGTCCTGGTTTTCTTTTACCAACCCCCCTCTGTTTTCAAAGGAAAACCGCTATTGAGGAGTTAAGTGGCCTACTGTCAGGGGAAGTCATTCCTGCATATGTAGAACTACACATTGTGTTGGTGCTCATACCACACATATCCATCCAGTTCTGCAATGATTTACAAGAAATCAACAAAATATCACAGTGTGATGCTTACCAACTCCCTGAAGTGGATAGGATGGTAAAATGATTAGGCGAAGCCCAATTTATTAGCACCCTAGATCTATGTAAAGGGCACTGGCAGATACCCCTAAGAAAACGAGACAGAGAAAAAACAGCCTTTTCATCCCCAGGAGGATTATATCAGTATATAGTCCTACCTTTTGAGCTTTATGGGGCTTAAGGGCATTTCCAGTGCAATATGAACAATATACTCCACCACCATAAAAAATATGCAGCAGCGGTTAAAGGATGCCTTACGGGTATCTTTTCAGAGGTGCAGACAATATCTCACTCCTGAACACACCTTGACGTCCACCCCATAGAAAAATGTGGTCCTCACTGGATGACTACTTCAGTGTTCACAAGCCACCCTGAATCACTCATCCAAATCACAAGTTCCGGACCAGTTCCCTCGCCTGCAATCAGGCACTACACTAAAAGCTGCCCCATCTCTTCCCCTATTGACTAGCAGTCCCTTTTATGACCCTGTCACTGACTCACGAACACCCCCCGCCTCGGACAGCTACTTTGCACTTTATGTGGTGCACTTCACAGGGTGATACGTAGGACACCCTCGGGTATTGTTTGTGCCCTGGTTTACATTTATTGACCAGCCATGTACTGATATGATTCCAAATTGATGCTTGTGCCCTAATGTCCAGACTAGGCACCTCTCTTTGTTGACTGTATACCTGTATGAAAACTGTGCATGATCACTTTCCCTAACCCCTTATCTCTTGTGTACACTTATTATTATTATTGTTATTATTATTGTTTACACCTATTATTCTTATTATTAGTATTGGTATTATAATACTACTGTTATTATTTATTCCTATGTATGTATGTATTTTCGTCTTGTTTTTGCTGCAAACTCCCAATAAAAAACTTGTGAAATCAAAAAATATGCAGCAGCGTATAGGGATGATATCATCATCTATAGCTCCTCATGGACACAATATTTGCAACACATACAAGTAGTCATACGAGCTTTATGCAAATGTGGACTAAAGATCAATCCAGCAAAGAGCCATTTAGTCACGTGAAAAGTGAAATACTAAGGATTCTTCTTGGGAGAAGGGTACATCAAACCTCAAGTTAAGCAGGTGGAGGCTATTTCCCAAGTTCCTGACCCTACAAAAGGAAATAGCTCAGGGCCTTCTTAGGGATCCTACATTTTTACTAATGTTATTATATATCAGTTTTCTCAGATAGCGGCCCGCCTGGCCAATCTGTTACAGCAAAAATACCAAAATTGAACTTGTTATAAAAAAACACCTTAAAGATCCTAGAAGCCTTTCATCTCTTAAATCACACCTTGACCTTGAGCCTGTTCTATTTAGCCCTGATTAAACAAAGCCCTAGGCCCTTCATTGTAGATCGAACAACCCATTGTGTTCATCAGCAGGAAGCTATTCCCTCAAGAAAGAAATTATGCGGTTGTTGAAAAAGAGACCTTAGCAATTAAATGGGGCATCAACTCACTCGATTGCTATCTGGAAGGGAGAGAATTTACATTCTTTACTGATCACACTCCCTTAGAGTGGATTGTCTGTAACAAGAGTAACAATGAACGCATTCAAAGGTGTTTTTTGGCTTTGCAAACTTTTTGGACCCTACACAGAAAAGGTATAGAACAAGCAAATGCAGATTATCTGTCCAGGTATCCCCAAGACAGTATTCTTATCAGTAGCAATCTAAAGGAAGATGGATGTGAGGAGGCCCAAGACCAGCTCCGGTACACACCTATTGTACGTTCCTGCAACCGCCATTCCAGAAGACGAAACACCTGTGAAGGAGAGAACGTGAAATGTTTAAGACAAACCTGGATAAACAAATCTCTAATAAAATCAGAGTCCTGTTTCTTTACACAAATAGGCAGAACATCAATGAAAGATCCCTGATGCTGATGTGAGGAGAACACAACCCTGTCAGCACAACAGGAAGTGAGAAACCAGAAGAGGAGAGAAGCCTGTTAATGTATCAGGAGGATGCCCCGGATCAGGAGGACCGCGTGGAAGTCTGTAGCGATGACTGGTGGTTACCCGCGGAGGACGCTGGCAGTCGCTGCAAGTCTGGAGAGTGGCAGTGTAGCAGGTGAGTCCTGATAACAGGGGTCGGGTATTTGGAGTGGACAGAGGCAAGAAATTACTAGACGAGGGATGGGCACTTGTTTGGGGATTAGGACTGTGTTTGTGTGTGGCTGTGGTTTACTGTTTCACTGGAAGTACTCTTCAATCCGTTCTTCTCTCTTTTCCCCCCACACAAAGAGAGGGCTGTCGGCACCACACAATAGTATTTGCTTCAAAAAAAGGTACAGCCCTTACAAAGGTATATTATATTTCTTTTCTGCTATAGGTGTCATGGTTGTTCGGAGTGGAGGCGGTTGGGTGGTGGGAAGGGAGCCCTCCTAGTCCCTCAGGCAAACTCTGAGTTCTTAACCATGTATGACTGACTGTGAGAATCCAGCTCTCTGTAGCGCAGCCTGAGAATTCTTTTGAGCGGCGAGTTCAGGACCGAACACTGCAGCTACTCCTTGCCACTTCTGTGCAAGATTTTGTTTTTACGCAAGATTTTGTTTTTACGCATTCCAGTTGGACGCGTTCACTCTCCAGCTTCCCTGGTGCAAGAAGCAGCCTTTTTTTTGGTACACACGTTCAGGATCGAGCACTTCTATATTCTTGGGAATACAGCTACTCACAAGAGAAGTGGTTGCGATGCTGGCTGCCGGATTCGGAGGTTGCCCCTGATGAAATACAGCGTCCGCTGTCTTGCCTGAGAGGGCATTTGCACTGTATAAGGAACCTGTTTTCTACTTTGTTTTTCTCCCTTGCCGACTTTCACAGAAGGTACTTCTTTTTTTTCTGTTTTGATTGGATTGCTAGAACAAGATATTAAGGAGAATAGGTATCCTTAAATTTAAAGACCATCTTGCGGACCCAGTGAGGTCTACCAGCTTAAGTAGGACTTTTTGCAGGACTTCTTGTTCCCTACGGATAGAATATTCTGAGTAGTTGCGTTACTCTCTCCGGAAGCAGTGTTACATCACAGTCTTTCCAGTGTGGACTACCTGTAATTAGACAGTGGTGTTTTCACACAACGTTACTAAAGTATAAGCATGTGAGTCATGTGATTTTAAAGCTCTTATTGTCTCCTTTGAACCTACAGAATACCACATAGAAAGGGGACGCACAGGTGACAGTACTCTCTGGAGGTACTACTGTTTTTACCTGCACTCCGAAATAATGCTGTATTAAGTTGTTCTTGAATTTGACTGCACCATTAGTTTTTCAACTGCCTGCCATAATTCGTTTTTAAGCTGATTTTATTTTTTTTATCGACTTGCCCGTGTTACATTACAGTAAAAAACTCCACCTTGACTGTAGAGAATATCACTCTTCCTCTCAGTCATAGAGTATCTAGGTAAGTGTTCGAGCTGCTTGGACACACTGATTTATGTCGGCAGCAGTGCGGACATACGCAGCGGGTATGCCACTGGTGTTATAAAGGCAAACCCAAATGTGCCCGTCTGCGCCCATCCGCGCCCGACTGGGACAGGGGGCCAGGAATCCTGTGCAAAACCCCACAGGTCATTCAAACCACCTAAGGCATACTGCTGGCAAACTATAGCACCTCAGGGCCGCCCTGCACCCACAGTGTGAGCATACCCTTGAGCCTGACAGTTCCTTTGGAAACAGAACGCTGTCAGCACTGTGATTTCACCTTAGACAGGAGTCCACTTATTAATAGAATCACACAGGACATTCATGTAAAGAAAGTACATTGGAAAATGGGACTAATAAACAGCAGATCCCTCCTAGGGCACAAAATAGAGATTGGGCTGCTTTTAGAGGAAGAATCTCTTGATATACTGTTTATTACAGAACCTGGGCTCAAAGAGAGTTCGGCACAAGAAATTATCATGACCCTCCGCCGGGCTATTGTATTAGCAGACAGGACCGGATGGGAAAACATTTGTATAGGCTGGGCCCTGCCCTCCCACAAAGAGCTCATTTATCCCCTGCTGATGTCTGGAGCCAGGGCTGGGATTGAATGGGGGTGTTGTGCACTTCTTATTTTCTTTTGAAGTTACTTCCACATCAAAGACAGTTTGAGTATAAGTACAGGTGCTCAAACCCCACATCTTTAGACACTGCGTGGGACATGTAACCAGATGTTTCTGGCACCTCAGACTCCACAGTGCCAGAAGGTGCTGTTATGCTGCCAAGAAGAACTGCCATCAGACTGACTTGCTTCTTGGCTGACTTGTGGCCTTCTGGGCTACAAGAAGGACTGCCACTTTGCTTCAAGGACCCTGATGTGCTGGCCTGCTGCTTGGCCCCTGCTCTCTTGTTCCCTAGTTGTTCTCCAGTGATTGGGTGGTGTGCCCCCTCCCTGTTTTGCCATAAGTTCTACTCACAGCGTGTATTTGCAAGAACAGGGTGTTTTCAAATCTTCCTGCTTTGGAGAGGGGCACATGGTGAGACCTACCCCAGCCTCCATCAAGAGCAGGACAGTGTGCTTTCCCCTTCTAAAACTGGAGTTCTAAGCCTTAGTGCATGTAGATCGCTTCTCACTGGAGTCCGGCATGTGTGAGCACCTTCAATGAGCAGCGCAGGTCGAGTGCTCTGCTGCAATTGGTGTGTGCCCTGGGTGTGGGACCGGCATATCCCTTGTACCGTTCACGCTACCCCAGAGGCAGTGCAGGGCCACAGATTTGCCTCTTGGTATGGTGCATTACCTTGGCACTCAGAGATTATGGGGACTATGCTAGTCCTGCTTCGGTGCAGGAGGAGTCCCTTGCCTCTTCCCCCCATCGCAATGCGAGGTAGCCCAGACCGGGGAAAGGAGTGCCCTCTCAGAGGGTCCGGCTGTCAAGCCCTCGGAACCACAGAGACTGCTTCAACCAGCAAAGGCAGGCCATCTCAGTCTGCCAGTCTCCCTACTGAGCCCTGCATCGTAGACTTCACAAGTGGCCCCACATGACTATGAGCAGCTGCATAAGTCTGCAAATGGGGGAACCAAAGAATGTCTACCCACTGAATCTGCAGTGTCTGTGCCCCCCCCCCTTTCTGGTGAAATGTACCTGGGGAAGCACCGGTTCAGGAAGCTGGACCAATCCCTGGTGGGGGTCTAATCACCCCTCGATGCTGGATTTCTTTAAGAGTTTTGGCATGGAGCGACACATGCGGAATTACCTTATAAAACATATTAGGTGCCCAGCAGCCCTGGGCCCTATGTTTCATGCCTAAATTACTACACCTCCTATTGTAGATGTGCAGGTGTTCCTATGGCCTACATTTTACTTGTGCATTCATACCAAAGGGGCCAACTGTATTCACAACAAATAATATAGAATGGAAGCACAGTACGCTGTGTCTAGATGATTCCTGCACATGTAGATCACTTGCCTTATATGTTTACTGTGGTATTAAGTTGTTTAGTTACTTATGGTGATATTTGGTGATTTATGTATTTTCTTTCACCATCCTTACTGCTGCAGTTCATGCCCTGATGTTATACTATACGTCATTGTTGCCTTGCCTTGTCAGGATAACAAGTATTATTTCAGGATTTGCATTTGTTTGCACAATGATGGTGTTTTCATGACGTGTGCAACTTAGAAGTGTTTGTTTTATTGTACTAACTGTGATGGTATAACAATTGCATAGTTGGCAAAGTAATTATTGGTTCATGTTGTTTTGGTCTATGTTTAAATGCAATACAAAAACGTATCTTTATATGATACTGTGTGGAGTCTCTTTTAGTGGTGTATTTATTGTGTCACTGGTGTGAGTGTGCTGCTCAAACGCTTTAAACATTGCCTCTGGCGTAGACCAGACTGCTTGCGCCAAGCTACCAAGGGTGTAAGCAGGGGTGATCTTGGGTATGCAACTCCCTTACCCTGACTAGAGTGGTGGTTTCTGTCTGACTTAGGTGCCTCCCCTAGCCAACCAGAAACCCAATTTCTAACATGGATTGTTAAACATCCAATGCTATTTTTCTGTGTACAGTAATTTTCAGTGCATCACTTATGCATATCATGTCTGCCCACCTACAGATTGTCATCTTCAATTTTCTGGGCTGCTGTATGTACTGATAAAACGAGTTCATTATGACCAGAAAAACATTGTAGTAATCGGATAGTCAGTATGACATTGCAAATATGAATTAGTTTTATTACCTGACTGTGCATTGGGACAGCCCATTTTTGATTACCCAATATTATCTGATAGTTATTTTTGTACATTTAGCTTTCAGGTACATTAAAGTTTGACCTTGTCCCATCTTGTTTCCTACTTTGTTCATGTTTATGATTCGATTTCCCTTGGTGCTAGTTGTTTGAAGTGGCTTTTTTTTATCTTCAAGCTATCTGATATGATGAGCTCTCTTAGAAATGCTTATGCAAATACTTCTGAAAAATTATTGATGTATAAAAGGCCTAGGTTAATCCGTTTTTAATGGTAGTGGATATGTCCACTTTATGATGAACATCTTTACTTTGTTTTGTTTTTTTTGTCTTACTCCTCTTTTTGTATTGTTGCATGCTATTCTGCCTATGTCTGTAATAGGGAAATTGCTGGGATTATTAAATTGTGGCCATAGTCTTGATTTGACCTGTGGACGAGCTCCCACAAAGGAAACCAATTGAATTCCTAAGACATAAACATGTTTCTGTGATGAATAATTTGCTCACCTTTGGTAGCTCTGCAGAATCAGCGACCACCACCCGACAGTGGTGAGAGCATGCCATAAGGATTACAAATCTGTAATGGCTAGACGTAAGACTGTTTTAAAGGAGGAAGCCTGGAGAGAATTATTCGAGGCCAGTACATTGAAGAATAGCTCAAGGTTTTGGAGCATAATCAATAGCCCCTTTTTATCCAATTAGGGTAGAAGTATACTAGAGGCACATACTAGCGAGGAGGAGTGGGTATCACATTTTGAATCTACATTTGAGAGCCCTCTGGAATCAAATTGCCCATTGGGCTATGAGAGGGATATCCCCGACCTGTCTTTTGATTTAGAGGAAATGAAGAAGGGCATTATCGGGCTGTCAAGTAATAAAGCACCGGGCTGGATGGTATCTCATCAGATCTCTTTAAATCAGAGGCACCATTCTGGGCACCAGTCCTCACTTTGTTGGATTCGGTGGTCAAGGAGGTGGGCCAGATACTTTTGGATAGACTGACTGGTTGGACGGAGGAGCATTCCATTTTATCAGATATCCAGAACAGGTTTCGTCTTGGAAGGTCCACGGTGGCTCACTGCTTTAACTTATGCATGATTCTTAACAAATATATGGTTGCTCTCCCTGGTACTGTCTCCGCATTTGATCGTGTGAATAGAAATAAACTGTAGCAATCCTGTTGGCGTGTGTGGTAGACAGTAATATTGTTGACTTTCTAGATGATCTTTATCGAGCAACTAAGGCCCTTGTTAGATATTCACAGGACCTAAGAGTCTCTCGTAATTTTGATATTAGGAGGGGAGTTCGTCAAGGATGCATCTTGGCCCCCTTTCTTTTTAATTTATACATCAACGATCTGGAAAGAGTGTTATTGACAACAGGATTGATAGTCCGTAAGTAGTTCGATGCGGAGAGGGAAGAGTTGAAACTGAGGAAATCTAGTGTGCAGAAATTTATGATGTTAAAAACAACTCAATTAACCAAGGCATATTTACTGGGGCCTTTTAGCATATACAACTGTTTTTTAATGACTAGGTTCCGTTTGGGGCTCTTTCATCTTTTGTTGGCCATGCCTCGGGGGAGTTGCAGGGGCCAGTTGTTAGCACCCTGTGTATGCGACAGTGAGTCTCCACAGGATCTGCTACATTTTTTGATTTTATGTAAATGTTATCAAGTTCCCTAGAATACTTTTATCAACCCTATATTAAAGAGGTCGAATTTTAAGCAGGTCTGCCCTGCGCTCATTTATTTGAAAATGTCACAGGAAGATTGTGTTCCTTTTGTTCTCAGCTTTTTGATATCTGCTATGAAGGCTAGGTCTTATCTGAACTGAATGGTCAAAGGGTTTATGTATTTAACTCTGTATTTATAGATCTTTGTTTATTTTAGGATTATCACGTGATGACCTGTGCACATTTTTACGGACTTTCATGTATTGGCAACATTTATTGTTTTACATGATAAAACCAAATAACATTTGGTTTAGATTTGATTTGATTTGATAATAAGGACACACAGGGCCTGAGTCAGGAAGGTAAACTTACACGTTTTCATCATTCCCAAAATGGCAAATTAATAGGAAGTTTATAACTGCAGAGACTGTGCGGTTGGGGCAGGGAACTGCACTCATAAAAAGATAGACCAAGCCTACATTTTTCTGCATGAAGTTCTCCACTCTAACTACGGAATGTCCATAGACATAAACTTACTGAGAATTTGCATGTTGTGGATACCAGAAAAGTGTAAAATTACACAAACATGGAAGCTTAACTTTGTAAATCATGGTTCGGGTGGCCTGTAATGTCCTGAACAGCAAGTTCTAATCTATTAGTGAATCAATCTGTGGAGCAAAACATGTAGGGTAACATGTAAAAGGATATTTATTTCATATTTTCACATGTAAAGATACGTTCATGTGCTCACATGAGTGACAGGGTGCATAACGTGACTTGATTGAACAAAGTGGAGTTATACGAAATGTCACATAAAAACAAGTGTGCATCATTGATCCTTAAATATTTATCCAAAGCTGTAAGGATCATGCAACTGTACTATTGTTCCTGCCACCAACATGAGGCGGGATCCTGTGTGCCCTTAGTGATCCACTCCTTGAGAATCCCATCGCAACCTAAAGCAACCTACAAGAGCCCAAAAACTGGGCTATATTAGAGAGACTATTTTCAGGAGGCTCACCATGTCCTGTTGATGAGATTAAATAATTAAAGATCGAAACGCCGTCTACCAACCCAAGGAAGTTCCCCCACCCCATTGTACATAGCTCTGTGGATTACACCTTGTTGTTTTTATGTGACAATCAGGCCTCCAATAAGGTGTTACACATGGTCGTTTTTAAGGACACAGCAAGGAAGTCACATATATGTAAATGATGGCCTTCTGCAGTTAGAATGCAGTAAATCACAGCAGTAACCCTGATAACCAGCTGTCTCCGTTATTATGGCAAGAAATAAATAACAATACGAAATCACAAGCCTTGAATTATCTTAAAATGGCGTTAGAAGAATTTGCTGTTATGCCAATTTGGAACAACACAATAAACACAGCATCATTCAAAAAGGTAATTAACCGAACAACAAATCAAATGTCGCTTGTATAAGATAAAGATATATTGGCAAAAAGAAAGCATGCATGGCCAATAATAAATGGGTTCACAAAAAGCAGGTACAAGTATATTTGGAAATACCATGGTCAGAAAAAAATAAGCACATTTTTATTGAAACAAGATTTGGTGTACTCCCGGGACTTAGTCACCTTCCGCTTTGGATGAAAATGGGGGGGCCTTCACTATGCAGATTGTGTAAAACCGGTGAGGAGAATATTCTCCATTTGCTATGTATTTGTCCTGGACTTCAGATTGAAAGAAAAACTATACTTAAATTATCTTTTAATATGTGAGGAATAAGGTCATGTAGGCAAGCTTTGATAAGGTGTCTGCATTCTAACGACATAAGTATGAATTCCGCTATGGTAAGTTTTTATTAAGAGTAAAAGCAAAACTGGGAAATTAAGATTATGAAATCTTTTGAGCAGTTTGAAACCGTTTTTAAATTCTGTGATATCTATTGTAACTGGCTTAGTAGTTTGTGCTGCATCCTTTTTTTCTTTTTTATCTTGTTTTAGTGGTTTTTGTATTATAGTGTGTGTGTGTGTGTGTATATATATATGTATATGTTATGTTGTAAGATGTTAAGTAATCAAACAATAAAAAATCATTATTACAGCGGTAACAACCCTAATAATCAAGATAATGTGAAAGAAAAGGCCACATGTCCAGGTCACCTTTCTTTTCAGAGACAGCACGTGGAAGCATGCTACAAACACACCATGGTTACAGCGCAGAGGGATTGCGGTTGTCGTCAATGGCAAATCTGTATGACTCTGTGTGGGATATTCTCAAGAATGTGTGATAATTACCTTAAAATTAGCTTAACGCAACTACTCACATCGCAATCAACATTGTATTCTCAACACAGCAGTACCATGCGAAAGTCTCATGCTAATTCATCAAATGACCGCAATAAAGTCACCTGGACGGCAATAAAAAAGTAAACCCCAATGCGTAAAAAGTTGTGATGGGCCCAACCCCGATGAAAAAATCAACGATAATCTTCCCAAGGTCTGCAATTCACACATGTCAGGCGGGAAAATCTATAGAAAAGTAGAAAAAAAACATACAACATCGAAGCTCAATGGAGCTAGCCAGAGCAAGAACAGAGGACAACCAGAACCCCACAAGCTCCACGGCGGCCCAGCCTGGGACCTCCGGGTAAGGGAAGGGAAAGGACAAGAAGAAAAGTAAGACATAGTTCAGTCGTCAGGAAAACAGGATCCTGATAACGGAGGTGATAGAACACCATCAACTACTGTTCATCACCTCCACTGTGTCATTGGCAACAAAAAATGTGATATTGCTGTCCATTGTGGACAAAGGGAATGCAGTCGGAGTGCTGAAGAGGCCAATGGAAGAGGTCCAGAGGCACTGGAATGATGCCATGCGCAAAACCAAGCAGAAACTCTACTACAACCAGAAGGCAGCAATGCAGACTGGAGGTGGGAGTCCAGCGCCACAGGAGGACCTGGACGAGATGGAGGAAATGGTGTCCACAGTCATCAGTGGGTAGAAGTGGCAGGAGTTGGGGGACTGGACACTGCTCGACATGACTGGACACAACAGCACCAAGGTGAGTAACGACCAGGGACTGGAGCGACGGGGAAGATGGGTGCAATGCCACACATGCACACTTATGAAGACCACACCTGCGAACAATCCAAGAGACCAATGTACCCAAGCATTCAACATCTCAGCACTGTATAAGCACAGAAGTCAGAGGCACACCGCATGAAAGGGAGACGGGGCAGCAACATCAGAGCTGCAAGGTGACACCCCAAAAATGCCGCACACACACATACCAGGCAGAGCACATCAACATTGACAACAATGTTGTACAAACCGCGAACAGGTCCACAACAGAACAGAGGACACAACTGGTGCCGCTTGTGTGTAGAAACTGGACCATCACATTTGACATTGCAGGGAAATGTGAGATAATGAAATACAAGTACAAACACATATCCATGATGGTGTTAAAATGTCCACTGTCCCGCTTCAAATAGGCAGCTCCTCCCAAACAGTCTCAATGTACACTGTCATTCAGTATGAATGTAAACATGTACAATTCGGCAACATACATGTGAACACAATGCTAAACTGCATCTCCCCTTCACTTTGCAGAGGGAAATCTAACGCCTCCTGCAGAGCAGGCCGAACATCTCTTCTCTGATAGCGAAGAGGACCACCATCCCCCCTTTGACACCGATGCACCCCAACAATCCCTCTCTTCTTTTCATTGTCTCTCTCTCCCTCTCTTTGTGTCTTTCTCTCTTTCTTTCTCTTTCTCTCTCTCTTTTGCTCTCTCTCTCTGTTCTTTGATGAGCGCATATCACACCTTCTTATCTGGATTTTTGTCTTGCAGGCTTTGACCTACAGATTGGTAATTCAAAGATGAATGAGTGATTCTCCTTTTTTTGGCAACACATGAATGTTACTTTTTGTACTTGTGCAACATCAGGCAAAATGTTTTGTTCATGATGTCATGAAGTTGATGTAACATGTCTTTGTCTGGGAGAGTCCTGGGGGTGGTGGCGGAGGGTGTTGTGGCCCTCTTGGGTATCCGAGTTGCATGATCGATGGCTCCATGGCATCTATTGCTCTTCAGGTGTGGCTCTGGGCTGGGCATCCTTTTATGATGCAGGTTGTCGTCAGACTTTACACCAGGGCAGAGCGGGGGCTAAGTCCCTGCTGCTAATGTGCCTCATTGCCGATCTGGCTAGTGGTTGAGAATGTTGCAGAGTGGTTTTGTCGTGGCTTTCTGCAATGGGAAGGCCTACTCTGCATCTCATTAGCGATAGTTGACGGGGTCATCTGTGGCGTTGTTTTTTGCGGCTGCTAGCGCAGGTAAACTGGTAATATGGGCTGTTAGCACCAGCTTGTTAATGGGGCGAAGAATTTATCGCCACTTTGGCTATGATAAAGCGAAGATAACTTGGCAATAAGCCCTTGAGAATATGCCCCTGTGAGTCCTAAGATACACATTTCCCCAGATCCGTGGACCTTGTTATAATACAAATCGAAACCTTGGCAGGACAAATAGCTATGTGCATTAGATATATTTGGGGACTATATCTATGCATCAAAGTTAGTGATAAACGAATTCCTTCAACTTTACTTTACTTTACATTGTTTTTGCATGCATTTTCACTGCTCAACACTCACTAACCTAATTAAACCTTTTGCGTTTCTAAAGTTTCATGAATCTTGACAAACATGATGGCTTGGCATAACGTTTTTCTTCTCGCCACCACACAAGTCCATTTTGATAATGGACTTTGTGTCAATAACTAAGAGTTTAGAATGGTTAGTATCTCAGAATATCTGAATAGCTTTTGCAAAGAGCTGCCATATTAGTTCTGTTGACAAATGTGCAGTCTAGCCCTCATTATTTTGTTAACTATAACCATGGTCCTGGCCCCTTGATGTACCTCTATAAAAGATTTGTTGTCCAGAGATTGTCATAGTTGATTTGTGTTTTGTATTATTAGAAAAGAAATTTAGCTTGGGTAGGCATTGATAATCCAGCCAAATATTTCTGGATGACATTTTAATAACTGTCAGATGTGTTGCAGTGGGATTGGTGTCACTACAACGCATGCTTTTACATCGCATGCCTTTACAACGCGGTTTTTACCACACAGTCCATTACAACGCATAATGCTTTTAGGCGTTGGATAGTGAATTATTTAATTTACTATTCCAACTCCAGTCCCCGTGGATAGCAGGGAAGGTGTTGGATAGTAAATTAAATATATTCCCTATCCTAGAGCGCCCCCCAGCGCAATGCGTTGTAATGGTATGCGTTGTAATGGTTGCGATGTAATGGTAGTGCGTTGTAAAAAATGCGTTGTAAGTGATGTTCCCCGTTGCAGTGATGATATAATATTTCAGGAACCATGAGACCTATATACTTCATTTTGGTGTCATGTTTATGGAGAAAGAAAATAACTTCTCGGAGCAGCCCTTGTACCATTTTCCAAAATGGTGGCTCTATAATGATACGCTTTAGCCATCATACTGGTAATTTATTTAAAAATAATTTTTGTTTCAGGTTTTCCAGTGATTCAAATGTGCAAACATGAGCAAAGCAGGTGGTAGGATAGGATCATTACCTCCTGATAGCGTGTTGCTAACTACAAAATCTGAGGACTCCTTCAACGAAGAAAAATGTGGCATATGCCAAACTGAGCGGCAAGAAAAGCTAACATCAACTGCAGCTGGACAGAAGAGAGTTTGAGATGCTGTAGAAATATGGCAAGACAAAGTTCACAAAGATTGAAACTGATGGTTGAAGGGGATTACATATTTTATCATTGAAACAACAAAAAGTGCTGCAAGTCATATATTATAGCAAAAAGCCTGGAAATAAAAAAATCATGAATTTGCTTTTCTGTTTACACTGCTACTGGCTAAATAGTGGAGATAATGCACTATTTGGCTGTTCGCCATGTAAGTTGGTAGCAAGTTGCCTTATTTGCTCTGCTGCTAACTAAATAGGAGAGATTGTGTACTTTTTAGACAGGAACTGTGCAAATAAACTTCCTACACTATTTAGCAAAGCAGCCAACTAGCTAGCAGTAATCATTTACTATTTGGCCGGTGGCTTTTGAACAGCAAAGAAGATTCACTAATTACCCTGCCCCAGGCTAGATAGCAGAGATGATGTAATATTTGTACTGCTGGCTAGATAGCGGTGATCATCTGCTATTTGACTAGCGACTATGCAAACATCCAAGAGACCACTCTTTATCTGGTTGACAACTAAAATAGTATAGATGATGGATTATTTCACCAGTGTCCATGCAAACAGCTAACACTATTCACTATTTACACAGTCATTGACTAAATATTAGAGACTGTGTACAGTTTGGTCAATGACTGTGCAAATAGCAAAGAGTTAACTATTTATCTGACCAGCAACTAAATGGCAGAGATGATATAGAATTTTGCCAGCAGGGGTGCAAACAGCAAGGAAGGTTCACTGTTTACCTGGCCACTGACTAGATAGCAAGGATCATATATTATCTGGCCGGTGGGAGTGCAAACTCTTCACTATTTGTCTTGCCATTATCTGAAATCATGGACTCTTTTGCGTGTGCATGTGCAAAAAGCAAAGACGCATCATTATTTACTCAGTCCCTGACTAGATAGCAGAGATCATGTACTTTTTGCTGACTGCAGTTTAAACAGCTAAGAGAATCCACTACTTACCCGTCCGCCAACTAAATAGCAGAGATTATATACTATTAGCCCAGCAGCCATGCAAAGAGCAAAGAAGCTTCGCTATTTACCTGGCTGCCGACTTGATAGCAGAGATAGTGTACTATTTGGCCAGCGGCAATGCAAACAGAAAGGAACACTCACTATTTACTTGGCAACTGACAAAAATAGCAGAGATTGTGCATTATTTGGGCAGCAACAGTGTGAACAGCATTGAAAAATTACTATTTACCTAGATACCAACATAATAGTAGAGGTTAAGTACCATTTGATAAAGAAACTAAAAAATTATGCTATTAACGATTCTATAGTAGACATTCTAAACTAGTAAGACTGTTTCCAGGTAAAGACTGAAGTTTTCACAGTAGGTAAGGTCCACTTGGTGATTAAGGCAGTAGTAATTTGGGAAAGAAGAATGTTGTGAAAGTGTTAGGGTGCTGCCACAGATATGGTTTTCAATATGCTAGGACATATTGTTCATATCTGGCAGCCTTGGACTCTTTGTTCCTGTTTGAGTTTCTGTCATTCCTATGCAGGCTCCTGTCTGGCTCTGTTCCCACCAGCCATCCCTGTACATCTTTGAGATGTCTCAATCTCTATATGACAGTCTTTTGTTTCTGTTTCACCTACACTCCTATACAGTCTGTGCCCCATGATTTGTTCTGTGTTTGTTTTCTGCTATGCTTATGTAATTGTGGATTTCTTCTGTTACCTTGGCATCTTTGGCAGTGATCTCCTTCAGTTTTGGACTATTATTCCAGATTTTACCTGCTACCCTACATCATACTTGGACTCCCAGTCTTTGTGGTGAGGATGGGTGGGTGACACAGGATATGACTATCAGTTCAGACCAATCGATGGTCAAAAAAGCTGACTTAACTTTTCATTCGTCCCATGTTGTTGGGTTGAGCTTGGTAGTAACACTGGTTATGTAAAACCATTCCTGCAATATCCAGCCTTTTCAAGTCTATCTACGGATTCCACTCTCTTAAATGACACATCTTTCTGAGTAACCTTTTCTTGCAGGCTCACAGTATCTATCTAACAACTTCTACCCTATTAACTTATGCTACTCATCACTTGCATGAACTCACCCTAATGCTGATATCTAACACCTATTAACTTAGTGTACTACTAGACAATGAAGGATATACTTCAAACCCTCAGAGCACAAGACTAACACAATATCTAAAACTATACTAAAATACCCACTGGGTAAAACATTAACATTGGTTTATGAAATGTCATGCTACCCCCTAAAGTGAGTCAGTGCCTCATAAATGATAGTAAGCATTATATAAATTCAATTACAATATAATACAATGCAATAAACATGCGCTCTACTAACATTACTGCTTTCCTAAAGACAGACAAAACAAACAGGAAAAAATGGAAGGACTGCTTAAATGATGGGGTTATTTCTTACAGTCAATATTTATCAATCCCGGTGGATTCTGGTCATTGTGCGATAAATATCATCCTTCTGGTGTACTAGGATAAACGATGAGACTTCTAGAGAATCACCATTTGTAGTTCTAACTACTGTAATAGATATGTAGGAAGGCAATGTTTATCGAGCTCCAGAACCTCTAGTGGCATGTTTATGGGATGGGTGGGGCAGGGCAGCAAGTTTCCTTGTTGTGCTGCCCTGTACCACAGGGAAAGGGTAGGGATGCACCATATTTATCCAATAAGGTGCAGTACTGTCCTTTCCCCCTGTGATGGCGGCATTTTAGCAGCTTAATGCCAACCCAGGCACTAATTCACCATGGTGGAAGGGTGCTTGTGTTTAACTGGAACGCCTCCCTTGCTCCGAATAAGGCAATGCAAAGATTTGTGCTGCATAGCATTACTCGTATTTTTGTGAAGCCATTCAAATTCATGCAAGGTGGTGTGTGACTTCATAAATATGAATTCGGGCTTTGTGTTGTGCATGTACTATGTTTCGTGGTGCAAGCATGAAATAAGGCCTTCATACATATGCCCCCTATTATTTATGTCAAACTGTTTTTTTTATCTTTACTCTGTTTAAAACCACAAACTTATTGACTAGGGGCAGGGGCAGCTGGGGGCTGCTCTAAGAATTTACAAAATAAATCTACTACGTTTCATGGTGCAAGCATGACGCAAGGCCTTCATAAATATGCCCCCTAGTACTTATTGCAAAATACTTTTGTATCTTTACTCTTTTTAAAACCACAACCCTAATGGCTACTTCAAGATAGATCTCTTAACTATAGCATGCTTAAACATAGAAAGTTTGAAGTTTAAGGTAGGGTAGGGGCTTCTCTAAGATTTTACAAAATAAATGTTCCGCTTTCTCAAAAATATGAAGTATTTGCTTCGAGCACAATATATTGAACGTGATTCAGGTCCTTCTCACAAGTTGCAACTGCAGCATGTAATTTACATTCAGACAATGTAATTAAATTAAATTAAATTCACGGTTAAATAAGAATTGAAAGCACCCCCACCAGAGATCAGTGTCAATTCTCCCAGGACAAATGTTCTCAATGCCTTGGAGGAAATTTTGTGTAAAACTTAAATATAGATAAATTTGCCCCCAGAAATTAAAATGAAAAGGCTAGTTTATAATGTATCATGTTATGGATCCTTGTCATGACCTTTTTATATTCCATGCTGCTGATTCCAGTCAGACACCCTAGATTGCTGATCATTCGAGGGCTTTCATTTTTGATTTAGCTGATGTGTAGTTTGTATGTCATCTCTCATTTGACAAACATTTTACACATCTCCGACATCAAGCGACAAATCAAGTGACTTGACAAAATACAACGGATGTCACTTAAACTGCCTTCCCTTTGAAATGCAGTGAAACTATAAAATGTGTAAAATGAAATATTGAAAGCCGCACAATCTTCAAACTCAAAAATACGCCACTTCATGCAGCTGCTCCTGAGATGTTCCATATAATGGACTGATCACTCATTTTTACAATGTAAGCTAAGGAAAAAATGCAGACATAGCCATCTATGCAAAATGTAAGCCTTTAAATGAAGAGTTTCATGCCATCCTTTGTAAACACAATGCTACCACACAAGGGAGTTTCAAGTACTTTGAATCGCAGACTTATTTATCAAAGCTTCCATTGAGTGGAAATGGTATGAGCGACAAGCTAGTGGATTTTAATAGAAAACCACTGAACACTCCTAGTAATCCCGGTTCCCTGATAAACCTCTATAAAAAATTGTTCTCTAGAGATTTTTTTTTTCGGTTTGTGTTTTGTATCATTAGAGAAGTAATTTAGCTTGGGTGGTGAAATATTTCTGGATGGCATTTTAACACCATCGCTGCTGCAGCAATTCCCCTTTTGTGCTGCAGATTCTTCATTCCCATTATACATGACGAGCTCAGCTCATCATCAGCACAGCTCAACAGTGCCTCATGATGAGCTGAGCTCGTCATGAGCATGGAAGGGGTTAAAAAATTGCAGCTATGTTGCAGCGATGATCTAATATTTCATTTTGGTGTCATGTTATAAAGAAAGAAAATAACTCCTCAGACCAACTCTTACGTCATTTTCCAAAATGGTGGATCTATAATTATATGTTTTAGCCATCATATTGATAATTTATTTTAATATTGTTTTTGTGTCAGGTTTTCTTGTGATTCAAATTCACAAAAACATGAGCGAAGCAGCTGGTCGCAGATGATCTTTACCTCCTGACAGAGTGCTGCTAATTACAAACCGGAGGACTCCTTCAAAAAAGAAAAATGTGGCATATGCTAAAGTAATGTAAACAAAAAAGAGTACGCTGTTCCCCAAAGTGACAAAAGTGAAAGAACCAAGCAATTGGTGAAGGCCCCAATCGAAGGATGAAAGGGAGGGGAATCCTCCCTTTCGGAACTAAAACCCTCACACACCAAGCAAGCTGGGTGTCGTGCTTCATCATCTGGGTTTTGCTCCTCGTCAGACTGGTGGTGCAATATCTGACGGGCACCCATAAAGGAGCTCTTTCCAGAGATCTTTTGTTCCTGCCAGTTGGTGCATGTGGGTGTGAGGGCCTTAGGGAAGTGTAGACGTAGGGGGATAAGTAGTGATTTAAAAAGGTTAGATAATCCACTATGTATTTTTAATGATGTGGTCAGCTACCTTATTAAAAACAGTGAGGAGAGAATACACACTGGTACAATGATCCAGAGAAGTATGCTCTACCTATTGGTCGACATGTTTCATGCTCTGTGTGCAATTCATCAGGACCTAAGGGGATAACGGGTTGGGTGAATACTACCTTCCACAGGAAACTTGGGAGCAGGGCACGAGGTCCTGCCGCATCTTAGTGGGACCCTACTAATGCAAAGTAGTGGAGTCAGGTGCACAGACAAAATATTGAGATTTAAATTTCGATATACAATTATATCGAAGTTTAAATATCGAAGGGACATAATATCGAAGGTAAGTAATATCGACACTCTTAATATCGATATTACCAATATCGAAGTTTTAAATAATTTCGATGTAAAAATTTTCGATGTTACTAATATCGATTTTTTAATCATTTTTGTGTATATTATATTGTATTTATTATGTTTTTTAATTTTTTTCATGTAATTTAATTACATTTTGTATTTTAGTACTGTAGCGGGTTGTGGGTTTATGAGGGAATAGGGTGGGAAGTAATTTAATTATGTCAAATTAATGATTAATTAGTAGGAATAATTAATTAATTTGAATTAAATGGTAAATATTTATAATTGATTTTAATTAATTGATTAATTGATAAATATGTTCTGTAGCGGGTTATGGTTTTATAGGGGAATAGGATGGGAAGTAATTTAATTATGTTAAATTAATTATTAATTAGAAGTTATTATTAATTAATTATTAATAATTGGTAATTCAATTTAATTAATTGGTAATTCATTTTAAATAAATGATTAATTGATAAATATGTTCTGTAGAGGGTTGTGGGTTTATAGGGGAATAGGGTGGGAAGTAATTTAATTATGTTGAATTAATTATTAATTAGTAGGAATTATGAATTAATGTTATTTAATTGGTAATTAATTTTAATTTATTGGTAATTAATTTTAATTAAATAATTAATTGATGAATGTGTCCTGTTGCGGGTTGTGGGTTCATAGGGGAATATGGTGGGAAGTAAGTTAAATGTAATTAAGTAATAATGTTTTTATATTAATTGTTTTGTTAATTATATAATTGTTAACTAATTATTAATTGGTAATTAAATATTATAACATTGTATTTCTTAATAATGTTTTTGGGTTAAATATATTTTGCTAATCATGTTTTTAATAATTATGTAGATGTATTGTAAATGGTTTATATTTATTTAATAGTTCATATTTTTATTATTAAAAAAAAAGCATTTATTTATAAGTATGTCATTTTAAACCCTACGCTATCCAACACTTTCCCTACTGTTGCACTCTCGGGAGGGGGAATAGTAATTTTTACCCCTACGCTATCCAACACCTTCCCTACTGTTGCACTCTCTAGAGTGGGAATAGTATTTTTAACCCCTACGCTATCCAACACTGTCCCTACTGTTGCACGCTCTGGAGTGCGAATAGTAATTGTTACCCCTACGCTATCCAACACTTTCCCTACTGTTGCACTCTCTGGAGTTGGAATAGTAATTTTTACCCCTATGCCATCCAACACTTTCCCTATTGTTGCACTCTCTGGAGTTGGAATAGTAATTTTTACCCCTACTCTATCCAACACTTTCCCTACTGTTGCACTCTCTAGAGTTGGAATAGTAATTTTTACCCCTACGCTATCCAACACTTTCCCTACTGTTGCACTCTCTGGAGTTGGAATAGTAATTGTTACCCCTACGCTATCCAACACTTTCCCTACTGTTGCACTCTCTGGAGTGGGAATAGTAATTTTTACCCCTACGCTATCCAACACTTTCCCTACTGTTGCACTCTCTGGAGTGGAAATAGTAATTGTTACCCCTACACTATCCAACACTTTCCCTACTGTTGCACTCTCTGGAGTGGGAATAGTAATTTTTACCCCTACGCTATCCAACACTTTCCCTACTGTTGCACTCTCTGGAGTGGGAATAGCAATTGTTACCCCTACGCTATCCAACACTTTCCCTACTGTTGCACTCTCTGGAGTTGGAATAGTAATTTTTACCCCTACGCCATCCAACACTTTCCCTACTGTTGCACTCTCTGGAGTTGGAATACTAATTGTTACCCCTACGCTATCCAACACTTTCCCTACTGTTGCACTCTCTGGAGTGGGAATAGTAATTTTTACTCATACGCTATCTAAAATGTATTAATTTATTTATTAGTTTTATGTTGTTTTTAATTGTTATTTATAATATTATTTTATGTATATAAATTTATTTGTAATTTATTATATTTTTATTTATTTATAAGTTAATAAAATAATTAATTTAGAGTTATTGTTAATGAAAAATATACTATGTATTATATCTTTATTATTAATAATTTGTATTACATTATGTATAACATTTAAATATTATAATATAGTTTTTAAATATATTTATTACATTTATAAGTATTATTTTGTTAATATTACATTTTTATTTTATTAAAATAAAAAGATATTTTACAAAAAACGTTATTTTTGACATTTTATAAATTTTTTTCGATATTTTTGTACTTACCTTGTATAGGATCCCGATATTTTTGCCATCGAAATTTTTGTTGCGATAATTTTGTATGTCGATATTTTTGTATTCGAGATTTTGTCATAGAATCGTGGTGTCAACGGTCTTCTCCCGTGCTAGGCACCTCGTATGTAGGTACCCTGTCCGCTGAACGGACAACACCGGAGACCTATCCGTACGCAGCCAGGAGGCAGAGAAGCCGGAGCCTAAAGTAATCCAGAAGAACATCTAACAACCACTGCGACTGGACGGAAGAGTTCGAGATGCTGCAGAAATATGGCAAGACGAAGTTCACAAAGATTGAAATTGATGGGTGAAGAGGACCAAATACCTATTATTGTAACAGCACAAAGTGCTTCAAGTCATATACAATTTAAAAAAGCCTGGAAAACATTTGTGAAAAAAATAGCAGAAACCAGTGAATCATAACAAGAATCTGAGTCTTCTGAAAAAGCAACGACAACCAAACTCACTGCCCATCCACTTAGAATATCAATGGCTACCCCTCGTCCACCTCCAACAGCTGATAAGGAAGTGGTGGCTCTTCAACTGTTATCTGTGGTTTAGCTAGAACAAGGTTCAAATGGATTGATGAAAGAGTGCATTACAGAGTATTTGAGTCTTAAGCGGCAAACATGTTTTTATCTGCAGCTAGTTTCTTCCAAGATGAAGTTTTCAGCGAGATGAATGTATTTACAGCAGATTTGTATGCCCACCCAAACTGCATGCCTGCATATATTAAAAAGTATGAATGTACATTGAGCTCCCAGCAGCAGTATAACTGCCAGCCTTCAGTTAAGTCTACACTCTATGAAAAAGAAAATTAAGTTTTAAAGGTACTCTTGAGTGCTGGTCAACATTGAAGAAACTCTAATGATCCAGAATAATAAAAAGAAGATTTTTTATGGTGAGAATGTACAATGACAGAATTTGTTTTTGTCAGTCCAGCAAAAAAAATGAGCACTTATAATGTTCTCAGCGGATTTGACTCCTGAAGATCTTGCTGCCATAATAAGATCAGAGGATGCAGTAAAATCAGCAGGAATCATCTTAAGAAATATCCTGAACTATTTAGATTTGATACTTAATAACAAATTGTGTGATGCCCCAGAGCCTCGCAAATCGTGGGATTCAACAAGAATGCCTGATGTTGTCGTAATATCTTTTACATCCTTGTTTAATATCAGCAAAGTAAAACTGGCAAAAAACAAAGGTATTGAGTTCGGAGCAGAAACCAACAATATTGATGATAGCTCTAAAGATAAAAGGGAAGAAGTGGAAGACAATCCTATGAACCGACAGGATTATCTGTGCAAATTTGCTGTCTTTTCCAAATCACGTTTTATGATTACATCATGGCAAAAAGAAATCTCAGCTACACATGATCACTGCCCATGCAATCTATGACAAGTGAAAAAGTAGAGAGCTAATCACTTCAATGAATAGGATTGGTGTATCCACAGGTTATAATGACATAATATGGAGCTGGAGCTTGATTGCAGCTCATGCTGTAAAACATTGTCAATCTGACAGCACACCACTTCCAAGTAACTTTACCAAGAAAGGATTTACAATTGCTGCTCTTAATAATTTAGATTTTCAGGACAGCTCTTCTTTGTCTGGAAAATTCAGCACACAAATGCTTTTTCGACAATGACGTAGCTGCTGGAAAACAAGCTATGCCAGCTGTAGGCATAAACAAACGAACTGCAAACTTACGACATAACTGTCTTGCCAATGTGTGCAAAAGAACTCTAAGACATCGACACGCCCCAGTCTACCAGAACGTTTATAAATGGCTGAGAACATGGATCTTCTTCTACCTGATGCTGCAGTCTGCAAAGTTGATTTAACTGAATTTATCATATCGCTTTTTCTCTGCAGACCAAAGGATGAAGAAAGCCAGTTCCTCCGTGGGCTGGATTTCATGCTCTGATCTCCAAGAATACTGTCCCACTGAAGAAGATTTGCCTTTTTACCACTAATACTATCTCCAGCCAAAAAATGCGCAACAGTATACACATCTCTAAGAACTATCCAAATTGTGTGTGCTGAGCTTAAAGACCAGCCTAACCTGGCAATTTTCTGTGATGAAAATGTTTTCCCATTATAGCTGCCATTTCTATGTGCAATCCAGTAGAATTTGATTATCTTTATCCAATGATGTGCATTTTCCACATAACAAAAGTGTGTTGCAATGTGCAAGAAGTGGATGTGGCACAGACAATACACGTATTGAGGCTGAAATCTTTAGAAGCAAAGCTGTCCAATTAGTATTGAGTAGAACTCATCATATCTGAGGCTATAGAAACACTGTGTTTGAGTGCTTTCTGGAACAAGAATCACAAATTAAGTTTTGCATGTCTTACCTCAGAAGTGAACATGAGTCAGGGTGCACTTCATTCAAAAGACATAATGCAAAGCCAAGCATGTTCAATGTCCTCAGTTCAAAATCAGATAACCTGAAAACCAAGTTTTTCAAAGAATGTGAAGAAAAATAAGAACTTAGCATGTTATGTTATGTTATGGGTTTTATAGAGTGCGCAGCTGCTCCAGCAAAGGAGCGTCCCGGCTCTGATCCTAAACAAAACACAACAGAAACAGAAAACCGGAATTTTTAAGGAAACAGAAAAGTTTTGATGGCCTTCCTAAATTGGTACAGATCATTAATTTCTCGCAAGTTGGAAGGGAGGGCATTCCAGAGCTTGGCTGCTAGATAACGGAAAGAGCGTCCCCCAGCTCTAGCACAATTGAAACGGGGGATTTCAACCAGATTCTGGTTGGCTGAGCAAAGGGCTCGCGTAGGCACATACATCTTTAGGAGGGGTTTTAAGATTTTAGGATTAGGATGTTTTAAGATTTTAAAGGAGATGCATAGCGCTTTAAATTGTATTTGTTGGGCTACTGGGAGCCAGTGTAGCTTACGAATAGTGTTTGAGGTAGAACTAAAGCGGGGCAGGCCTACTACAACTCTTGCAGCTGCGTTCTGGACGCGCTGGAGGCGAGCCGTTTCTGCTTTATTAGTCCCAAGGAGCAGAGAGGACGCATAGTCCAATCTAGACAATATCATTGACTGGACGATAAGTTGTCTGGTATCAGAGTCAAAAAATTTCAGAATGGTTCTTAAGCTCCGTAAAATACCGAAACATATGTACTGGTGAAATGTTTTACACATGATAAATCTAATGAAAAACTTGGTATATGCTAATTGGGAAGGTGATTGGGAGCTGCAGGTGAAGACTGTGTAGTGATTGATTACAGTGTTTCATGCATTCAATTGCATGAGTCTCCTGAGATATGTGTCCTGTTTTTGGGAAAGAGCAACAAAGCTAGTGTGGAATACCATACCTCTACAAAAAAAATCATCTAAAGACATTTTATGGCGAAAGACAGAGTGGGACGATTCAATGCTGTGGCTCCAGATATGAAACTAGAAAAGACGATTCGGAGATGACAGAAAAGCTCTAAGGGAATTGTAGGTCAGACACGTAAAAGTAAATATGTTGCTCAATGGCAGCTGGTTTATCATGAAGTCCTTTTTATTTGCAATGTTTTCAGAGAGATGACAAATTCAAAATTATTGGACCATCGTGAAACTGTTCCTCACCACAAACTTGTGAGAAAGCAAGGGGAACATTTTAATAATCATGTTGACAGCCTACTTCATTTCATGCAGCAGCAAGGAAACCCCTTTGAAAATGACTGAGCCTGTGCAACTACCCAACTTCGTGACCAAATAATATGTGAATAACGATCGAAAAACATGCCTATTAGATGGCCCGGATTATGGATCGAAACAATATGCAGAACTGAAGCAGGTGAGATTCGTATTGAAAGAGAAAAAGCTGTTTGACATAATCACTAAAGATAAACGGCCACACTTTAATCACTATAGTAGCAGCTTTGTCCAACTAGCCACTACAAAACTGGTTACAAACAACTTTTGCAAGCACATAGATGGATAAAGCAAAAGAAAGGAGGGAATTTATCAAGGACATTAATAATGTCACATTATGTTGCATGATCTTCTTCCAACAAGTACATTATTTGATGGAGATGCGGCAACCATATTAGTGCAGCACAAACTCATAGAAGAGCTCGATAAAATAACCTTCATCTGAAGAATTGTCCTCATTAAAAACTGCTGTTGTTATGGACAATATGACACATTTGTGAATGGTCAAGATTTCATCCATGCAAAACGTCAGAGAGGTCGTTCAGACTGTTCTACAGACATCAAAGTCAGTGTGCACCTTGCAAATACTGCACATTGGGCGAGATGTAAAACCTGTTTTTGAATGCGCAAATGGGTTTGCGACAGGTTTATGCATTCAAAAACCTACAGGGCCATGAACAATTCCTAAATAGAAAGTCGCAATTTATTTGCGACTCACTATTTAGGAACTGTAAGTCACAAAAAGGGGTGTTCCCTTCCCTTCCTAATTGTGTCCACAAATCAATGTACAAATTTTTGTGACCGGAATTACGGTCGTAAAACACTCGCAAATTACCACCCTCTTCAAGAGGGTGGTAATGCAGTCTCAATTTGGAAGGGGTCCCCGTGGGACTCCTTCCACTTTGTAACTGTCTCCCAAAATATTTTTTAAGGGTAGGCAGTGGTCCCAGGAACCAATACCTGCCCTTAAAAAAATAAACGAAAACGTTTCATTGTTTAAAAATCTAAATGCATCCTGTTTTCCTTTAAGGAAAACGAGCTGCATTTAAAAAAGAAAAAAACAGCTTTATTTAAAAGCAGTCCCAAACATGGTGGTCTGCTGAGCTCAGCAGCCCACCATACCTGGGGGCCTGTCATTCCCAATGGGCTCGCAAATTGTGAGAAGCTCATTAACATTAATGAGCCCTGCATTTTGTGACCTCATCGGGAATCGCAAACAGTGGTAAAAATTGTTTTACATGCAAAATAGCGGCTCGCAAATTGCTAGTCGCAAAAGACCCGCAATTTGCGAAGCGCTATTTTGCACGTCGTACATCTGGCCCATTGTCTTTGACAGTTATCTTGAACCATCTTTCAAAGAATGTGAGAAAATCAGACAAATGTCCAGAAAAGGAACAATTGACCTGCCTGCATCAAAATTCGACACCTACACCTGTGCAATATGATAAAATCTGGTCATCAACAACGAACAAGATGAACTTGGAGATGTTAACTTGCTGGTGCTTCAGTGAACACTGAATTTCTAATCATTGCAAGTGGAATGATTATCAATGAGGAGTTGTTGCCTGCAGAGATCTATTCAAAAGGTACAGTCCATATTGTTCAAGAACTTAAAGGCAAATTGGAGGAAGCTGACATTCGTGTTGTGTCACATGTTGAGTGGGCTGTTCTAAATAGTTCCAATCGAGTCATTGTTCTGTCAAATGACGCAGATGTCATTATTGTGCTACTTAGAATTGTTGCAATGTTCAGAAATCAAGGATTGTCATAGTTATGGATACCTTATGGAACAGGCGAGAAGAGGCACTTAATCCCCCTTCATATTCTGTACAAGAACGTGACTCAGAGATGCCCCGTGTTCTTAACAAGGCACATGTTGTTACAGGTGATGACGCTACGAGCAAAATTGGAACAAAGCTTGGAGCTTTATCTGCTGAAGCTGTGAAGTTTCTAAAAGGATTCACTGAGACAGAAGAAGAATGGAACTTCAAAGATGTAGAAAAATACCTTGTGCATGTGTGGAAAACGAGTAGAGACTGTAACACATTTGATGATCTTTAGTATAGTGAGTTCAAGAGATCAGTCCCGCTAAGTGACCTTCCACCAACGCCATGTTCTATGCTTGGACACATTAAAGGAGCATTCTACTTGATCTGAAGATGTGTAAATGTTTTGGATCATGCATACGTTGAGAAAGATCTGTGCAAATTTGTTGGGAATATATTGATGGTGTGCTAAAACCTACAAATTTCTAAAGCCTCTACCCACAGAACTTACACGTACATGTACTTGCAAAACCTGTGCTCCAAAAAGATGGCCCTGTTGATATGTTCTTCGCAAATCTTTAACATTCTGCAAATGTACCATGAATGATTGCCGAAACAAATAAATAGAGTGAACTATGAAAATGTGTCTAAAACTGGAGCGATAATCATTTTTTTAATATCTAGATCACAAACATTGGTTGGTGTATATATAAAAAGATTAAACACCATTATAATTTGTTTGATTTCTAAATGACTCTTCTTTCTCTATTGTAGCCGCCCTTATAGAAAATTGCCTATGGGTAGCTCTGAGGAGTAAAGTTCTGGTCCTATAAGACAACATGACCTCTAAAACCTATGTTTTGATACTAAAATAAATGATGTAGGTCTCATGATTCCTGAAATATTACATTATGTCATTCAGAAACATTTGGCCTGCAATATCTACCCAAGCTTAATGAAGTCTCTAATGATCCAAAAACACAAATCAAAAATAGAAATCTATGGACAACAATTTTTTTACGGCGGTATATCAAGGGACCAGGATTACTATGAGTATTACATTGTTTCCTATTAGAATGCAGTACCTCGTCGGTCATTCCATTTGCACTCACTAAAGGCTTTGATAAATGAGTCTGCAATTGAAAGTACTTGAAAATCCCTTGTGTAGTATCATTGCGCTTACAAAGGACGGCATGAAGGGCTTCATTTAAAGGCTTACATTTTGTATAGGTGGCTTCGTTCACATTATTTTCATAACTTACATAGTAAAAATGAGTGATCAGTCTTTTATTTCTATCACCTCAGGAGCAGCTGAATGAAATGGCATATTTCTGAATAAAAAGATTCTGCAGTTTTTAACATTTCATTTTATATTTTTTATTGTTTCATTGCATTTCAAAGGGAAGGCAATTTAAGTGACATCCGTTGTTGTATTTTGTGAAGTCACTTGATTTGTCGCTTGATGTTGGAGATGTGTAAAATATTTATGAAATGAGAGATGACATGCAAACTACAAATGCCCTTGCGATGATCAGCAATCTAGGGTATCTGACTGGAATCAGCAGCATGGAATATAAATAGGTCATGACAAGGATCCATAATATGATACACTATAAACCAGATTTTTCATTTTAATTCCTGGGGGCTCTTTATCTATATTCAGATTTTACACAAAATTTCCTCCAAGGCTTTGAGGAATTTTGTCCCGGGAGGTTTGACACTGGGATGTCTGGTGCTGGTTGCTTTCAATTCTTATTTAACTTTGAAAATACATTAATTACATTGTCTGAATGTAAATTACATGCTGCAGTTGCAGCTGGTGAGATGGGCCTCAGTTATATTCAATATACTGTGCTCAAAGCAAATCTTTCATGTTTTACAGAAAGCGGAAACATTTATTTTGTAAAATCTTAGAGCAGCCCCCAGCTGCCCCTGCCCTTTCTTAAACATTAAGCTTTTTATGCTTAAGCATGCTATAGTTAAGAGATCTATGTGGAAATAGCCATAAGGTTTGTGGTTTTAAACAGAGTAAAGATAAAAAAAACACTCTGCAATAAGTAATAGGGGGCATATTTATGAAGGCCTTATTTCATGCTTGCACCAAAAAACATAGTACATGCACAACACACAGCCCACATTCATATTTATGAAACCACGCAAAGCCATCTTGCATGAGTTTCAAGTTTATTATGATGATGGAACTCTGTACGAGGTCCACATAAAAGACATAAAATATGCATACCAAAAAAACATTAAACATAAAATGTCAAACATACAATAGTATCAAATACACAACAGTTTTAAAAATTACCATCTTAATACAGATCCAAAAAACATTTGAAGAATTTGTACAGTTTAAAACAGAACATTTCATTTGGCGGGTTAATCATGGCTGCCCAAAAAGCTGAAGCTGACAGAATGTTGAGTTGTAGGCAAATTGGTCTTAACCATCTTCGCCTAAAGGACATCAGGGCTGGACAAACGAAGATAACATGAACCAAGTCTTGGTCATACAACTGACAAAAATCACAGACCGCTGAGTGGCCATACCATCTGGAATAAAGAGATTTCAAGGGGAGTAGATCCTGTCTTACTAAAAACACTAGGCGTCTAACACCGTGAGGAATGTTCCATTGAATGTACGGTTGAGCCTTCCTCAATAGACAGGATTCGATAGCAGGAGTACAACCTTTTTTCAACACCCGGAAATCTCTATCCAGTCTGAACCCAAGTTCCCACGTAGAGGACTTCAGAATGGTTTTTAACTGATAAGAAGATAAAGAAAATAAAGCATCTTTATCTAATTGCAATTGATCGACAGCAAATCTGAAGTTTTTTACAATTGAAGAGTAGTTATTAAAGTTTCCCAGCAATTCATTTTTTATGAGATGTCGTAAGGTATTAGGCTCACTCTTTGCAAGGCTTACAACCCATCGTATGATACCAGCCAAACCTTGGACCCAGCTACTACGTAAGCCGAGTTCCTGTCTTAGAGTAGCGGTAGAGTTTGCTGTACTAACAGTTAATAAACTACGTAAAATCTTTCCTTCCGAGGAATTTAAAAAGCTCCAATGTTTTTGGTCAATTAACTCTATTCCGTATAAAAGGGAGGCAGGTACTTTTGCTCTGAACACATCTAGTAGAATAGAGAAATGCCTTCTACCTGTGGCTTTATACAGGGATACCAAACTCTTTCCCTGCGAAATAGCTTTCCGGGAGTTATTGGCCATATGAGCTTTCTCGCTTAAATTACTCATGATAATTTTACCCAGGAAGGTATAAGAACTCACGGTTTCCAATTTCTGACCCCCAAGTACCCATGGAAAGTTTAGAAATTTTGGTTTCTTCCTTCCCGCCATGCACATCACTTTACTTTTTGCAATGTTTATCAGCAGATAATGTTTTCCAGCAAATTCTTGAAGAGCTTGCAAGCGATTATTTAGGCCCTTTGGGGTAAGATCGAGTATCAAAATATCATCCGCATACATGAGGCATACAATCGGAACGCCCCCCAACTTCGGGGCAATACCAGAGCATGCAGAGAGTGCTAGAGGTAAATCCACTGTGTACAGAGAAAAAAGCAGGGGAGCCAAAAGGCATCCCTGCTTTAACCCGTTGGATGTGGGTATTATTTTAGATAAACCTCTCTCACCACCCAGCAGCACCCTGCACCAGGTATCTGAATAGAGGGCACGGATTAATTTAATAAGAAAAGGTGGCATCCCTAGATCAAATAGCTTTCTCCACAGCAATGTCCTATCCACTTTATCAAATGCCGTGGAGAAGTCAATAAATGCACCATATACCTGCCCACCACGTACTTTCACATATTTTTCAGAAATAACCTGAAGTGCAGTCAAATTGTCTAATGTTCCGTGATTTTGCCTGAAGCCAGTTTGTTCCAAAGGTAGAATTTTGAACTCAGTTACCCATTCATTGATTAAAGTAAGAATAAATTTTGCGAAAACCTTACCAATAGCATCAAGTAAAGCAATTTGGTGATAGTTTTGAGGGAGATCTCGTGCCCCTTTTTTATATAAAGGAACAAGGATACTCCCTTTCCAAGAAGGAGGGACTATTCAACTTAAAAAGCAAGATTTAAACAGAGGGAAAATAATTTTGCTCCAAAGCGCACTCTGTTGTTTTAATACAGAGATGGGGACTTCATCTGGGCCCATCGCGCCAGAGGAGCGCATGTTCTTAATAGCAAATTCAATTTCCTTTTCGGATGGGGAATCATATACACGCGAGTCAACATAAGTTTCAACATTGTTTAATTGTAAATTATTGTTACAGTACAAGTTTTCAATATATTGAACCCAGATCCGTTCCTCAATGGAAATAGGCGTGGGATTAACTCTAGTTCCACAGCCTTTGCCGATTACTGACCAAAAGGTTTTCGCTTGGCCATTATACGAAGCTTCCCTAAGTTGAATCCATACTGTATCCTCTTTATCTCGTTTTAAACGAGCCTTAAGCCTGGATCTCCTTCTTTTTAAAAGTGCTAACTTCTGGTTTGCTTCCTTACTAAACAATAAATATTGCCCCCGTATTACTTTATTTATTTCTATGTTTAATGCCCGAAGTGCTGGGGGGACTGCAGAAGGTTTTTTATCGATGGCATTCTTTTTTGGTAATGAAGTAACTAATTCTAGAAAATCAGCAAATCCTATCAATTCTCTCCCCTCCCAAAGCGATAAATTCTCCACAGTAGAAATCAAGAGAGTCAACAAGCTCTCATAAGAACTAAAGTTCCAAAAACATTTCCCCGAGTTGGAGTCAAAATTCACCGTATCCGTATCGATGCTCCAAGAATCAGCCATTGGTGGATTAAGGGAAACTGTGAGCATCAATACGTTATGGTCACTGAGCTTAGTATCAATAACCAAAAGGTCTTTTAACAAGTGAAAAGAAGCACAATCAGCAATCACATAATCAATAATAGAATTTCCCTTATTTGAATTATGCGTAAAAGCTGCCGGGGTATCAGAGGGAAGTCTCCCATTTACTATTATACAATCCACATTATATAGACCTTCTAGAACTAGTTTACCTCTTATATTAGATTTCACTTTAGGCGGGAACAGAGCCTGAGGTATACTCAGAGACTCTTCCCGAGGTTTGTTTCTAAGCAAGTCGAGCCCACAATTGGATATGTTACAATTTAGGTCCCCGACTACTAATATATGTGGGGAGGGGGTAATGTCCATAATTTTAGTTACAAAAGAGAAAATTGTTTTTAAACCATCGTTAAAACAGCGGTTAGGGGGAATATAGGAGTTTATCAATACTAGCGACCTATTAGGACAATCTGTAAATATATTTTTAAAAGTTATTGCCTGGAACAATTTCCCAGGATCAAGATAGTGAGAGTAGTCCCAGTTGAATCTATTTGATAACAGGCATGCTATTCCACCCTTCGCATGACCTCTCTTAGACGGAATTGCACTATCTTCTAGGACAAAATAATCTTTTTCCAGTATTAATCTACCTTCCACCCACGTTTCCTGTAGACAAATTATATCTGCCTCCAGGGAACGTAAGAGACATAATTTTTCCTTATGATCTTTAAAACCAGCAGTATTCCAAGAAATAAACTTCAAGTCTCTGTTAAAAATTAGAGGGGGGTTTAGGGCAGGAAAAAGACTTACTGGACAGAACTCCTGGTAACCAACTCCATTTAGAATGATCGTCCTTCACAGTTTGTTTAAGAGGCAGAGGATTTTTATACAGGACTTGCCTTTCATTTCTAGACACACATATTTTTAAGTCCTCAGATCTAACAGAGGACCAATCTGAAGGCATCAAATTAATATTAGAGGCAGATGACAAATTGGAGAGAGCACTTTGACTTCGTTTTTCCCCGAAGTATGGAGTGACATCTATCCCTCTAATTTGAAGTTCCTCAGCCCACTGTAAAATATGATTTAGCACCACTTTAGAACGAACTTTCACCCTTGTTGTTCTCCTTACTGGTGTGTTAAGAAGAAAGACCACATCCAGATCGGATGTTTGAATTAAATTTAAGCCTTCAATCTCTTGAAAACAAATAAGTAAGGCAGATCTGTTTAAAATTAAATCAGAATCAAAAAGAGGCGTAAAATCAAGAAAAAAAGCATCTACATTTATTTTTTCCCTAGACGGCACCAGGGGAATAGCTGCACTTATAGACGAATCTTGAAAAGGTCTAGCTGAAGGATTAAGAGAAGAAAGGGGAAGGTTAACAGAAGGTAATAAACCATTAGGCACAAAAGGGTCAGTAGAGCTTATAGGACCCGTCCCTATGGAAGTTGAAACTACCTTAGGAGAGACAATCATATCTTCCTGTGGGGTAAAGGACTGCTCAGTTTGGGCGGAATTTTCTAGTATTGAATCCAGACTTTTTTCAAATAGGACTTTTCTCTGTCTTTTTTTAGAAAATCTTCGAATGGTCCTTCTCTTTTTTATTCTATTCTTTTTTTGTTTTGGGGGACCCGTTTTTTCAACATTTCCTGGAGAAGCTGTAATGGCCTCATCCTCTTTTTTTGTCGGTAATGAAAATATAGGAAAAAGAGAGGGAGTTACAGAATTTTGAATGACAGGGGAGGAGGACACCACGTCTATTTCGTCATTGAGTGTAACTATACAATTAGCACCTGCTGAAGTCGCCTGGAAAACCTTAGGGTCAGCAAATATAGCTACTGGAATATTAATTTTCTGACCTTCAGGCTTAGAGAGCGTTTCAACAGGGTCTAGTATGACTTGTCCACTCGGGGTTCTCTTGTTAGGGATCTCCAAGGGAGTAGCGGGCGTTGAAGAACATTCAAAAGCTGATCCTCTCTTATTCTGCAGAAGAAATTTGAGTTACAGTAGCAAAGATACACTCCGAGCCTCCAACAAATTTTTCTAATAAACTTAATATCGAAGATATTAGAGATTCTAACGAAGCTAGTGAGTTAGAGATTAGCTTCTCGTTACTGCTTAAAGGACTCTCAGGTAACATGTTCAAATTAGGGCCAGAACAAGAAGTAAAATTTAATTGAGCTAAGGAAAAATCTAATTTATTTGAGGGAGTACTATTGAGAGGACAAGAGCTCGAAATTGTTATAACTTCATTAGTGTTGGGATTAGCCTTGGGATTGTCCTGGGAAGGTCTCAACAAATCTTTATGAGCCTTTAAATCAATGTCTGGAAGTGTGAAATCGCTCTCTGGGATGACGAAAATAGTTGGCAATACTGAAGTAGAAGTAATATTCTCTAAGGATTTAGAAGCTACCGTAAGAGAGGATTGAGTATGGATAGAAATGTCAGATTTCTGAACATTACATCCCAAAGTCTTATGAGGAAGCTTCAATTTCCGTTGAGAATCCGTAATTGCCAAAGGGGAATCACCCACTGTATCAGGACACAAAGGTGCAAACTGGGACAGAATAGGCCCCAAGGCCAAACTAGAGATATCATTATTAGCAATGTTAACTGGTTCGGAGATATTATTCTCTAAAACTTCACTGGGGAGATGTATCTCAACCGACTTGTCCTTCCCTTTATCCCATAGATTAAAAAGCTGACATTGGCCTTTCAGTTGCATTGAAGACGTAATTTTATTACGTAAAGGGTTCGATTTCGTTTTGGCACCAGATCTCCCCACTAAAACGCGGCCAGAGCGAAGTTTTTTTGCCGTCATATGTAGAGTAGGGAGATACTATACTATAGGATTTATAAAGTAAAAGGACACAGTACAACCCAAGCAGAGAAAATACACTGTCTATAGGAAAAAATGACAAAATCAAAAATACAAATAACAGGGAACAATAAAGGGACGGGGCCCGGCCTTCTTTGGCCTCTGGCGGCCTCAGACGGTCCCGCCCTTGTCCCGGGCTTCTCCCGGCGCACTCCCGCGCGCTCCCGCGCCGCGGGTCTATGGAGATGGTTTATAGAAGGAGACAAAGGGGAGGAGCCAGCAGGGAGAGCGTCGCAGGTGATGGAAGTGCAGAGGGTCAGGCGCTCCTGGGACTTGGAGTCCTGCGCCTGCCCTCGCTCGCAGCCCTGCAGCTACCACCGCCCCAAAGGTAAATTCTGGCAGTACAAACGAATGCCTCACAAAGTCTCAGTGTCCCTAATTAGACAAGCAGCGCAGTCCTGAAGTGCTGCTGACGAAGCGGCAGCAAAGAGAAGAGCAGTGAAGGTGCTCGCAGTCTCCAACCGTGATGAGAGGCAGGCAAGAGGTGAGCAATCCAAACCAGGGTCACCGGCGCTGAAGATTTTAGCCGCGCTGAGGCGGGGGAGGAGCCAGCAGGGAGAGCGTCGCAGGTGATGGAAGTGCAGAGGGTCAGGCGCTCCTGGGACTTGGAGTCCTGCGCCTGCCCTCGCTCGCAGCCCTGCAGCTACCACCGCCCCAAAGGTAAATTCTGGCAGTACAAACGAATGCCTCACAAAGTCTCAGTGTCCCTAATTAGACAAGCAGCGCAGTCCTGAAGTGCTGCTGACGAAGCGGCAGCAAAGAGAAGAGCAGTGAAGGTGCTCGCAGTCTCCAACCGTGATGAGAGGCAGGCAAGAGGTGAGCAATCTTGCATGAATTTGAATGGCTTCACAAATATGGATTAATGTTATACTGTACAAATCACTGTATTGCCTTATTCAGAGCTGGGGAGGCGTTTCATTCACAAAAACAATCATGCCCTTAAAACACAGGTACCCTTTTACCATGGTGCAATAGTGCCTGTGTTTGGACTAGGCTGCTAAATTGCCACCAACTCAAGGAGAAAGGACAGTAATACACTGCATTGGATAAATATTGTGCATTCCTGCCCTATCCATGTGGCACAGGACAGTACATCAAGGAAACATGCTGCACTGCCGTGCCCCACCAATCCCATGAATATCCTCTTAGAGGTCCTGGAACTCAATTTTCATTGCCTTCTAAAAATTTTATTGCAGGCAACAAAACTACAAGTGGCGATTTTCTAGAAGTCTCATGTTTTATCCTAATACACCAGAGGAATGATATTTATCTCATGGTGGCCAGGGGATCAGAATCCATCAGGCTTGATAAATATTGGCTGTAAGATATAACCCCATCATTTCAGCAGTCCTCCCATTTTTTCATGTCGGTTTTTTTAGTGTTTAGGACAGCAGTAATATGAGTAAAGCTCATGTGTATTGTATTGTATTGTATTGTATGGTAATTGCATTTACATAGCGCTTGCTATCCTTTATGAGGCATTGACTCACTTTAGGGGGTATCATGCCATTTCATAACCCAATGTTAGTGTTTTACCCAGTGGTTAATAGTTATTTTAGTATTGTTTTAAATATTCTATTAGTCTTGTGCTCTGAGGGAAAAGTTTGAAGAATCTCCTCTATTTTCTAGTAGTGCACTAGGTTAATAGGAGTTAAATATCAGTTTTAAGGTGAGTTTATAAAACTGAAAAATAGCACAAGTTAATATGGTAGTAGTAGTTAGATACTGTGAAAGGAAAGGTTACTCAGAAAATAGTGTCATTTAAGAGAGTGGGATTAGTAGATGGACTAGAAAAGTTTGGCTAAATCAACTTTTTTGACCATCAATCGGCCTGAAGTAATAGTCATATCCTGTGTCTCCCACCCACCCTGAACCCAAAGCTGAAGGGGATCCGCAGTGGACTGTGTCTGTGAAAAAATGGCATCATATGCAGAGACTGGCAGGAACAGCTAAAGATATCAAGGAAACAGAAGTAATCCACAATTACTTAAGCATTGCAGTGAACAAACACAGAACAAATCATAGGGCACAGACTGTATAGGAGTGTAAGTGAAACAAACAAAAGACTGTCATATAGAGATTGAACCATCTCAAAGACGTACAGAGATGGCTAGTGGGAACAGAGCCAGACAGAGGCTTGCATAGGAACAGCAGAATCTCAGACAGAAACAAAGAGCCCAAGGCTCCCAGATATTAACATTGTGTCCTAGCATATTAAAAACCATATCAGTGGCAGCACCCTAACACTTCCATAACATTCTTCTTTCACCAGTTTCTACTTCCATAATTACCAAGTGGACCTAATCTACTGTGAATACTTCAGTCATTTTCTGGAAACAGGCTTACTGGTTTAGAATGTCTGCTATATACTCAGCAGCAGCATAATTTGTAGTTTCTTCATCAAATGTTACTTAACCTCTGCTATTATGTTGGTGTCTCTGTAAATATTATTTTTTCAATGCTGTTTGCACTGTTGCTGGCCAAATAATGCGTGATTCCTGATATTTTTGTCAGCGACCAGGTACATGGTGAACTTTCCTTCCTGGTTGCATAGTCCAAACAGTACATCATCTTTGCTATCAATCGGCAGCTGGGTAAATAGTGAAGCTTCTTTGCTCTTTGCATGGCTGCTGCCTAATAGTACATGAACTCTACCATGTAGTTTGCACACAGGTAAGAAGTTAATTCTCTTTGCTATATGCACTACAGCTAGCTAGATAGTACATGATCTCTGCTATCAAGTCAGTGACTGAGTAAATAATGGTGCTTCTTTGCTTTTTGCACATCCGCCTGCCAACAAGTACATGATCTCAGATATCGAGTCAATGGCCAGACAAATAGCGAAGGTTCTTTGCTGTTTGCACTCCCACCGGTCAAATAATACATGATCTTTACTATCTAGTCAGTGGCCGGGTAAATAATGAAGCTTCTTTATTTGCACCACTTCTGGCAAAATTAGACATAATCTCTTCCGTTTAGGTGCCAGTCAGATAAAAAGTTAAACTCTCTTTGCTATTGGCACAGCCGTTGACCAAACTGTACATAATCTCTAATAGTTAGTCATTGACTGGGTAAATAGTGAAGTTCCTTTGCTACTTGTATGCTGTGAACAAATAGTCCATGATCTCTGCTATTTATTTTGAGGACAGTTTAATAGCCAAGTTTGTTAGCTGTTTGCATGGACACTGGGAAAATGATCCATCATCTCTAATATTTTAGGTGACAGACAGTTAAATAGTGAAGTCTCATTAACACCTTGGCTGCTAGGTGTTTTCCCCTCCTGTGCTGGAAATTGCTATTTTACTTCTTTTATGACGAGCTCAGCTCGTCATCAGCACAGCTCAACTGTGCATCATGACGAGCTGAGCTCGTCATGAGCATCGAAAGGGTTAATGGTTGCACCGTTGCCGGCCAAATAGTAAATAATCACCGCTATCTAGCCAGCAGCCCAAATAGTCCATAATCTCTGCTATTTATTTTGAGAACAGGTTAATAGTGAAGTTTGGTAGCTGTTTTCATTGACACAGTTAAAATAATCCTTCATCTCTACTATTTTAGTTGACAGCCAGATAAATAGTGAAGTCTCTTTGGTGTTTGCACAGTCGCTTGCCAAATAGTTCATGCTCACTGCTATCTAGCCAGCAGCCCATATATTACATGATTTCTGCTATCTATTCAGATGTGTGTAAATGGTGAATCTTCTTTGTTGTTCAATAGCCACTGGCCAAATAGTAAACAATTACTGCTAGCTAGTCTGCTGCTCTTTTAAATAGTGTAGGAAGTTTCTTTGCTGTGTGCCCAGTTGCCGGTCAAAAAGAACACAATCTGTCCTATTTATTCTGCAGCAGAGTGAATAATGCAATTTGCTACCAAATTACATGGTAGCCAGTCAAATAGTACATTATCTCTGCTATTTAGCAAGCTGCAATGTAAACAGCAGAGGAAATAATTATTTACCCGGCTGCCGGTTAAATAGCAGCCACCTTTTTTTATTGCTCATTTTTTTGTTATTGCTCATGATACTCCTTTTGATGAATTTTTTAGGGCCAGAGATCTTTTTGTCTTCTTATGTATAGCCTTGTGCCAGCTTTAGGGTTCTGATTTTTGAAGGGGAATGGTGATTGGTTACTATTTCAAATCTGGTAGCACAGTCGCAGTCTACAAGCAGCAGAAAACATGCAATGCAAAGGGGTAGCTGGGCCTTAAAGGGAAGAGTGCATACAGTAGGCACTCTTTGCATGGGAGCACAGTGCTTTGGGATACTTGCAGGAGGTAAATTGAGTGCAGCAAGGTAATGGGATGCATGTGGCATAGGGTAGTCACAGCACAGGAGTCCACCCTTCTGCCTGTGAAGAAACATGGCTTTTTCATACTATTAATCACCAGAGTGGGTTTTAGCGTGGGTTTCTGGCATAGATGCTTATTGGTGCCATGTCAAGAGAAGCCCCTTCAGCCACACTGACATTTTAGTCACCTGTACAATGTATCTTGGGAAAAGTAGTTTCACTTTTTAATATGCTATCTGTGTTTTTAGTGGGCAATGCACTGCCTCTAGTGAACCCTCTTTTCTGAACTCAACGGCGCTTTCTCAGCAAACAAAATCTAGAATCCAAAAACAATGAATCTGAATGACAGTCTTGGAGGCTGTACCTGACTAAAGCAATTTTGTAGGGGTATGGAAAAAGGAAGGAGTAGGCTCATCAGTAGGAAAGTGAAGCCAAGTTGGGAGACTAGGGCGAGGAGGTGGGCCATCTAGGGTGCTAGGTTGACAAGAGACATAAGAACCAGACACAATCTTGAGGTCCAAGGGGGAACACAAGCAAAAAGATTAGAAGGTTTACCAGGGCCTGAGTATACCAACCCAGAACAGAAAAACAGGGAAGATCAGGGCCAGAAGGTGCACACCCGGTAGTCAGACCAAAGAGAACCGATACAGAGGACCAATGAAAGAACGGTCAGAGACAGGAGGGCCAAGACAACTCAGATCATATCAAGGAGAACCAAGGGCCCAGAAGCTGGGAGAACAATGACCATGATTGACCAAATATAGGACCTAGTGACCCTATATTAGAATAACAACGGGGAATGTAAAAAACCAGGAAGTCAATTAGGGTCAGACTCAAAGGGAATAGTAAACAGGGTGACAAGGATGCCCCACACCATGGTAACAAACACAACCAGTACCAGAGGGATGAGAAAGTCCAGATCCAAGAGGTCCATTACCATTAACAGGAGTACCATTACCAGGAGGACCATGATAGAGGGTGTTATGGTCAAATGGACATGAACCAGGTGAAATAGGCAAAACAAGAGAGAAATGAGAACTAGTAGAACTAGGATGGGACAGGAAGACCACGAGACTAGGAAGGCATGGGAAACCAAGGCCAATGAGACCAGCACCAGAAGATCTGACACATGAGGACCAGACAAAGGAGCACCTGAACTAATACCAGGACTATGTGGATCAGCAGAACCAATATCAGAAGGATTAGGAGCAGGCACCACAGGGGACAGACTAAATAAGGGGTTTAAGACCAGGAGGACTTTTGAATGAAAATTAGGGTGAGGGTGATGAATAGATTCAGGAGCCTGTGAAACATGAGAACCTAGATCAAGGCAGATATGGCAGTGGGCAGTGAAGACCAGACAGATCAGGAAGTACAGGGCCAGGAAGTTCCAAGGCTAGTATAAATAGGAGGTCAAGGAACATCAGAATTAGGAAATGCTAGGATGATCTGCAGAGGGTGAGGTCAAGTTGGAGCAGGAGGACTAGGTCCAACAGGATATGCATGATGCCATTCTGATTCTATATATTATGCTTGAATAGCCATTTTTGACACTCTGTTAACCTTTATTTTACAGGTTTCAAAGAAATTCCAAATTTGAGTAGAGGTTGACAAAGTTCATCCTACATGGAGGTCACATCTTAATCTGAAGAGATTAGATAGAAGCCCTTATATCTCGTCCTGATGAATGCCATGGACCCTCCGGGCCAACACAGCAGAAATATGTTGACGATTTGGATGGGGATGGGGAACTAAATCCCCAGGTCCCCATGCTTTGCTTTTAATATTAAGCAAACACCTAACGAATAATGTGTAATTGGCTTTTGCTTTAATTTTTAACCTCTCACCTTTTCACGGGCCCCTACACTTAGCTCTTAGTAGTACGTCCCTGTTTTCAGGTGAAGGCCCGCTCTCAAACGGCCTTCCAATGATGAAGCATGAAACCTGGTGGTGTGTGATGACAGTCCTTCAAATTTTTCTAAGATGCCTGGCTCCCCATTTAAGTAAGCCTAGTTTCACATACAAAATCAGAAATCTATTCAGGGTAGCTTCTTTTGTGTGTACATGTCCAATAGGATCAGGACCAGATTGAAGAGAACTTCAAAGATCAGGACCTGTAGGGCAGTGGTCAATATTACCAGGGAACCAGGAGAAGCAGGACAGGGACTAGGAAGACCAAGGGGACCAGTACCAAGGGCACCAAGAAGGCCATAGCAAGACGGTCTAGGTGAACCTAAAGGATCCTGACCAGAAAGGCCAGGAAGATGGTTAAGGAGGTCATGAAGATCAGGACCTGAGGGTTAAGTGCTCGGTTTATCAAGTGGGGCAGAACAATCATTAAAGGTAGCAAAACCAGGATGAAGAGGAACAGATGCAAGCAAGCTAATCAGAGTCTGGAAGGCCAAAGGAACTGGACAGTGGTGGCAAGGAGGACCAGGACCAAAGCGACCAGCCTGAACAAGGAGAACCTGGATCAATAAGACAACATTAATGGCTGCAGCACCAGTAGGACTAAGAGGACAAGGATAAGATCCAGGAGCACCAGGGCAATCCAAACCTGGTGGACAAAGACTAAGAGGACCAAGACACGAGAGGCCAGATGGATCAAGACCAGCAGAATTAATATGGTGGGAGGTTCAGGGTGAAGAAGCCCAGGACAAGGTAACCAGGGCTAAGAGGACCAAGACTGGGGTTAACCAAGAAGGGCCAGGTTGACCAAAAGACAGGATTTATGAAGAGAAGCACAATACAAGGGGAAGGACCAGGATAACCAGGACCACGGGGACACAGGCTAGAGTTGTTGGCGAACCAGGTCCATGAGGACTAGGCCCTGGAGAAACCAAAATATAAGGGTCAGTATCAAGAGGATCAGGGCCATAGGGCACATAATCTCAAGAAGGACCAGAGCTATATAAAGCTACAATAGCACTACCATGACCAGGAGTGCCAGGGAGGTAAGACCTAGTACACAGGCAGCCAGAACCATATGGAACATTTCTAAGATGACCAGGAAACAGAGAACAAAGGAGACCAGGAAGATCGGACAAAGAATGTCAGGTACTGGAGTATCATGACTGAAAGGACTGGGGTGAGGAGGGAAAGCTGGGTCAAGACCAGGGATATTAGGACTGGAATGACCAGACCCTGAAGGTCCAGGCCACAGGAAGATTAGGAAGAAGATGTCCAGACTCAAAATAGCCAGAGCAAGGCGGACCATGTTCAGGTGCTGTAAAAGCGCAAGGACAAGGAACAGGAGGATGAGGACCAGACCCTGGAAGATCAGAAGATTAGAAGAATGAGAATTTTGGCAAATTGGATTAGGGGAACAAAATAAGTATAGAAGATGAGGAGATTGGTGCAAAGGACACTAGGGGGACCAGAACCAGGAGGATCAGGACAAGAGAAAAGGGTCAGCAGTAAGAAGGCCAGGAAGAGGATAAGCCATTTCCATTTTCAATAGCTTTATTCAAAATATTTCAGTCATAAAAGCATTTACAAAAATACAAATAGAATTCTATATATAAAACAACTGTCAATAGAGAAACCTACATTGAGTAAATATAAAAATAAACTACTTCATTTCCCCCATTTGTACATTTCATAGATAAAAAATGGAGATACACACCCCAGGGCAGACCCCCTTTAAAGGCTCTTAGTGATATATCTAGAAAGTAAAATATATACAAAACACACCAACATCTTATATACAAGTAACAATTCATTTGTACCTTCTTGCATGTAATTAATTTTGGGACATAGCGAAAGATACTTACTATCAAGCCCTATACTGCTTAATAGTAAGCTGATTAGTTTAGATCACATCAGTTTTTAATCTCACTCTGGGGTATTAGGCGAGCCCTCAATGCCCATGACCACCCTAAGAATTTTGCCATGCCTATTGCATTAGGCGATGAGATGTCAGTCCGCATTATGCGTTCTGCTTCAGCTGCCCGTCTGGTGCCCAGGAGCTTACGACTTGGAAGCAGCCAGACCTGACGCGGGGCAGAGCAAGCGGCACAAACAAAAAGGAGGTGGGGCAAGGATTTGTTACAGGTTCTACATCCCGGTCATATAGATACTGCTTGAGTGGTCCATTTTACAGTAAATGATCTCACTGGGAGTGAGCCCATCCTAACTGGAAATACAATTTACGGTCTAATGGTTTTGTGATTAAATCAGTAAGTTTCCAGCTTAGGAGTGGCTTTGTTTTCCAAGAATCGGCTTGATAGGGTGGATGACTCATTTTGTCTAATGTTATTATCCCGGAACCATTCCCAATACTTGGCCTTCAACACCTCCTTGGTTGGAAAGTTAGAATTTTCAGGATCCGCCCACATCGAAGCAATACCTATATCGGATAGAAGGTCTCTGCCCGCCCATAGCCATTTAATACGATGTGAGACATCAACCCTTATTAATCCTAAGAAACCTTTCGCATAGCCTGCAAACTCTGGTGTGGTCCAGAGTCTCCTCCAATAAAGGAGGGGGCGAAGTTTGGCTGCTGCTGCAATCGTTATTTCCTTAGGTCAATTAATAGTGGGCTAATTGGAGTGCTCTGTGGCCGTCTAGTAATTTTTATTCGAAACCTATTTTCCGAAGAGGTAAGGGTTACAAGGTTCTCACACCCCCAAAGTTCCGAGCCATATTGGGCTGAACTAATGGCTTTCAAGTTATACATTTCTAAAACTGGGCTAATAGGCTTAGTGTACAATAGATTATATTCTTGGTGCAGGGTCCCTGATATCTGCCTTTGTTTGAGGGAAGCTAATACCATGTGATGGTTCCACTTCATATTATCCTGGAAGTTCACCCCTAAATAGGTGAACTCCTTAACCAAATCTAATGGCCTATCGTTCATACAAATGCCCCCTTGTAGGCCCTATGTGCATTAAATGCCATTAGCTTTGTCTTTGACACATTGACCGCCAAGCCACTCTGTGAGCCAAAAAACCCTCAAAAGTTTTGAAGGCTTTCTGAAGCCCACTAGGGGTCTTGGACAGGATCAATGTGTAATTGGCAAACATCATTATAGGCACTTTATCACCAGCTAATGTGTGGGGTGGGCGGAATTTGCGTACTTGCGTTACACAAATCTTCGCGAAGCAGTAAAAAATTTCTGCGAACACGCAGAAATTCAGCGAAAATGCTGAATTGCTTGTACGCTATGTTTTTTTTCCTGTTCGCAATCGTTTCTTGCATGCTCGGGAAAAAATATCTTGTGAACAGGCACTTTCAGAACGCGAACAAGCAAGAAATTTCACGAAGTCGCAGAAAGCAGTATTTTGGTTAATTTCGCAATCCCCGCGGAACGCGAAATTACCCAAATGCCGCGAGCGGAACGGAATTTACCGCCCTGGCCTACTAATGTGGGTGCATCAAATGGCGTTGGGCTCATGTAATCAACTATCCCATTAATGTATATTGAGAATATCGTAGGGGCCATAACGCAGTCTTGTCTCATGCCTCTTTCTACAAGGAACAATTCAGTAACTTCCCCCTGACCACCCCATCTAATGTGTGCACTGTTATCCTCATATTATCTAACAATCAAAGTCAAGAGCTCAGGTGGGAGCCCTAACTCTTGTAAGGTTAGCCATAACTTCGTGCGGGGGACCAGGTCAAATGCCGCCTTAAGATCTACAAAAGTGGCATAGAGGCTTCCCTTTTCTAGTATCACAATCTTCCAGTGCATCATAACAAATCGGAACACCTGGGCGATGGTGCTAAGGAACGCGCAAAACCCAGCTTGCAGGGGGCACAGAACCTCAAACTTCTCAATCCAATCCTGCACTCTATTAAGCACCAGCCTCCCAATTATTTTCTGGAGACAATCAATTAGGATGATGGGCCTATAGTTCCCTGGACTTGATTTATCCCCTTTCTTGTAAACAGGGATGATCTTTGCACTCTTCCAAGAGTCGGGTATAGGGGCTTCTTGGTTGATGGCATTTGACAACCAAAGAATGTACCGGCACCATCTGTCTTTATCATATAGAAAGAAATCCCCTGGTATGACATCTGGCCCTGGTGCCTTTCCGGCCAATACAGATTTAAGTGCAGTCTCTACCTCAGCCTTAGTAAATGTTTGATTCAGATATAGTACACTTGTAATTTCCCCCTCTCCTTTGGGTAGGGTTGAGACATATTGGGGTTTAAAATAATGCACCCAGTCAGATTGTGATACGTGATTTCGGGGACGCTCAGCCTGTCCCCCGATGGACCATTTATAAACGTTCCAGAATTGTTTGGGCTTTTTCATGGCACAGGCGTCCCTTAATTCCTGCCATCTTTTATCATCCCATAGTTTCTTGGCTTTTGACTGGGTAACCCCTATAGAATATCCTCGCTTCGCGGACCTTTATGGCGTCACCCCCTTTGATGGCTTCCCCTAGGGCCTGGCAGGCCACCCGACAAACTGCGTTATACCATTGCTCCTCCTTAAAAATGTGTGACCTGGGATTCTTCCTCTGCTTGAAGAATAGGAGTTTAAAAAATGTATTATGTATCCCTGTTGTATTTGCTATATCTCTTTTTTCCTTCATACTGGCCTCTAATTCATTTGTAGCATGATCCATGCTCTGAAGGAAATTATCTAGTAAGGCAGGTGACTCTATTAACCATACCCACTTGAGCCGCCTTAGATTGGTAATTGGTACAACCTCACCCAGGTGGTGCCTATTCCTAGAGTGAGCACCTGCCATTTGACGGTTCAAATCCAAGGTTCCACACAGTGGTTTATGGTCGCTTTCTAGCCTGTCTATGACCTTTATGTCAACACCAGGTGCCATAGACCCAGGCTCACCAGAACATCTATTCTGCTAGTGTAATAGCAATTGTTAAAGGTATCAGCTCCATGTCTATCTGATTTAGTATGCCTATTTAATCCCGTAAAGCCTGTTCCATACAGGTATTGTTTATTTGAAGGGCCACATCTGTCCATCTCCTTATGGGATTTAACTCTAGCAATGGAAGACCCCATTTACTATCTTCTACTTCTGTCCAGTAGCCATCTTCTGTAGTAAGGGGTTCAAACATTGTATTAAAGTCCCCCGCTATTAGTATATGTGAAACACCTGATTGCATGTCAAGGAGGTCCTCGAGAGCCGCTAAAACTCTCGACCTTTTCCCTCTTGTTCCCCTAAAATAGATGTTATATCTATTATTAATTTGTCATGCGTGGTCAATCTGATGGCCAGTATGTCTTGGCTCTGTGTTGGGAGAACTTGAATATCAGCCTCAATCCCTTGACACACCCATATAGTCAGTCCTCCGAAGGGCCTCCCTTTTGCTCCCTTAATTTGGGCCACAGAATAATTCAAATACTCAACACAACACTGGGATGATTCGGTCCAAGTTTCTTGAAATAGCCATATATCATATGCCTCTATGAATAAATGCCATTCATGAGACCCCATTTTCATACTAAGCCCTGCAATATTCTACTTTCAGATGAAGGAAGGTCTAGAGTCTGGAGCATTGTAAATTTTTGTACTGGTAAAATAACCGTTCCCAGTACACCTTCTACTTGAGAAGATGGAACCAGAGCCTTCTTAAGAACAGTACCCACTTTATAGGTGCCTCCTTAGTAGATGTAATCCTATACCCTATAAATGCCCTAGTTATTTCTTTTAGCCCTAGTCAGTCGTTATTCTCAAGTGTAGAACATCCCTGCAATCTCGGGGGTGTCTGGGTGGCCATGATATCGAAACTCGGAGGGGAGCGTTTAAATTGGATTTTTGAGTTCTACGGGGAGCTAATACTGAACTCCAACGTGAAAAGGTTCTCAACAAGGTCTATACTTTTCATTGTGAGTTCAATCCAATCATAAGAGTGACTAGAGGAGGAAATCCTACGCGCAGCTGTAATGTCATCCCTAATCCTCGAACGGCAACCTCTAACTTGCTGTATCCAACATATAGCTTTATTAGTTAGAGAGTCCCTATTCTCGATGCCGCCATTTGGATCACATTTTGGGACATTTATTTGCCATGTAAATTTTAAAGGAATTAGGTGAGTTAAGTTTGCACTCTCTACTAGGCCCCATACTAGGTCCTGAGTTTGATGAGCCCCCATATGGGTAGGTTTTACATCCAAGGTGCGGGTGATTTATCATGCCCTTTAGTGTACTATATGCTATAATGCTATTGTTGACTGCGGTGGGGAGGTAAATGCCTCGCCATTGAGGAAATTACCACGTTGGAGCTCTTCATGGCTGGGACTGATTTTTGATTTAAATTTGCCCCTCTCACTACTTTATTGCCAGTTAGACCTGAGATAATCAGGAGGCCCACAGAGGCTTTAAATATAGGACCGGAAGAAGGTTCAGAGTCACTGGCACCCTGTGAACCACCTTTTCCCTGTGGCGCTACCTCAGATACTAAAGATTTAACCATAATTAGTATCTCCTCTAATGTACCCTTCATAGCCCGCACTTCAGCTCTCAGTGTAGTAACTTCTTGGGACATAATTTGCCATTCTAAATGTGAGCCTGGGACATTAGCTTGTTCATGTGGGGTTGGAATCGTTTGAGTTTGTACTAGCCTTAGGCAATCCTCTTCTTCCCTATTCTGCCATTGCAAGTCTCTGAGTGGTTGAAATCTATTTGTGCAGATAACTATTGGATCTATATGGGCTACATAATCTACACCTGGGGAAAACTCACCATGCTCAATTACAGTTGGTAGGGTGGCACTAAATTCCGGCACCCCATTGTTTGTATTAGATATTTGTTTCTTGCTAGGCTTACAAAACATGTCTGGGATAGCAGGCTTTGCCGGATAAGTTCTCTTTTTGGTTAGAATTATTGCTGCTATTCACGTGTTTCAGGGGAGTTGATTCTAAAATGACCTCACACTCACTGAAAAGAGTGTCTATTCGGTCCATGACACAATTGTTTGCAGCAGATTTCCGTGCTTTTTTGCCTTCTTCCTGGTGTCACGTCTAAACCCCCCCCCTCACTCCCCACCCCACTCACTTCCAGTATCTTCCTTTTCCCCATTTGACTTAGGTACAGATATACTAATAATGGCTAAACTGGGATGGCTAAAAGTCCATGTCAGACCTGGGAATCCCACTCCTCCTAGGCTCCAAAAGCCTTGGTAATACAAATGCAGTGTATTATGCTGCGTAAAAGAGCCAAAAGTCCACGATTCCCAGGGCAAACACAATTAAAAGGACCAAGATGCAATCATGCAACAGAACAGTACCTTAAGTTTCACGACCTAACTGAGGTCCACACCGGAATGCAAAGCGAAAAGGGGGTGGCCCTGGCCCAGCTCTGCCACTGCCTGGCAGTGACGGGCCCACCCTTGGTCCGGGCTTTGCCTGTGCGTGACAGCTCCTCTCTGGTCAGCAGTGGTTTCAGGGAGCAGGAGTCTCCCCAGCAGCAAAGAAGCAGGCAGCAAACAGGCAACATTGTTCCTGGGACCCGCGTCGCAGGTGGCGGTGCGCGCTTTTATGCGCGTGACAGCTCCTCCCTGGCCAGCGGTGGTTTCTGGGAGCAAGAGTCCCCCAGCAGCAAAGAACAAAGCAGGCAGCAAACAGGCAACAGCGTTCCTGAGACCGGCGTCGCAGGAGGCGGTGTGCGCTTTTAAACGCGTGACAGCTCCTCCCTGGCCAGCGGTGGTTTCTGGGAGCAGGAGTCCCCCAGCAGCAAAGAACGAAGCAGGCAGCAAACAGGCAACAGTGTTCCTGGGACCCGCGCTGAGGGTGGCGGTGCGTGCTTTTAAGTGCGTAACCGCTCCTCCCTGGCCAGTGGTGGTTTCTGGGAGCAGGAATCCCCCAGCAGCAAAGAATGTAGCCGGCACCAAATGGGCAACAGCGTTTATGGGACCCTGAGAGGATAAGCAGTAAGAGGCCCAGGAACAGGTCTAGGAGTGCAAGAGGGACCATGACCATAGGACCAGGATCCATATTACCACGAGGAGCAGACAGACCCAGACCTAGGGGTAAGAAGAACAGGGTGCAGAAGATCAGTATGACCAGAACAGCCAGAGCCAGGAAGACTAAGAGGACTAGACATGGATGTCCAGGAGGACCAGGAACAAAAATTATGAGGCTTAGAAGAAACCCAATCAGGATAATTTGGGCCAAGAGGGCCCAAACCCGTGGGGGTGGTGCTATAAGGACCTTAAGGACAAGGCAAAAGTCCAGGAGGACCAGGATGATCCAAACCAGGAAGACACAAGCTTCGAGGGCAAGGCTTAGAGGGCCAAGGCATGAGAGTCCCTGTGGACCTAGGGAACCAGCAGGACCAGCAACACATAGGCTAGGTGGTGGAGGAGGAGGGTGAGAAGAATCAGAATGACGAGGTCAAGGATCAGGAAGGAATAGGAAGAGCTAGGAGAAGGGGGCCTGAAATGACCAGGTTGTCCAAGAGGATCAGAACCAAGAGGATTTGTCAAATAAAGGCCCAAATAAGGAGATACAGAAACAAAAGGATCAAGTCTAGTGGGCAACTGGAGAATCAGAAGGAGATTGCCAAGAAACTAGAGCCTGCAAGACTAGAGCTAAGAGTATCAGGTCAAGGAGAACCAATGTGACCACAGCCACAGAGAAAAGGAAGATCAAATCACAGAGGCCCGATAGTATCAGGCCCTGGCATACCAGTACTAGGAGGACCAGGGTGAAGAGGAAAATGTGAACCAGGATAAGGAGAAGCAGGATGTCAGGATCCAGGGTGACCAAACCCAGTGGTAAAGAATAGGATGACTTGAACATGGAGAATCAGGACTAAGTGGACAGAATCTGTTATGTTATGTTATGTTAACTATTTTTTATATAGCGCACGGATGCCGCAGCCAAGAGGCGTCCCGGCGCTTTGGAGATCTGAAAAACACAACACGATAAAAATAGCTGGACAAGAAGCAGACTAAACTGTGGAGAAAAGGAAAGTCGGGATGACAAAGAGCAGGTGGAGCAGGGTCAAGAGTATTATGACATGTTAGGAGACCAGGAGAACTAGTTGGGGGGGGAGCATATGGATGAGGACCATTAAAACCAGGGAACAGATTTGGAAGAATTCGTAGGACTATAAGAATCAGAATAACCAGAATCAGAAACAGGGCTGAGAGACCCAGAGTGGTCACAACCAAAGGGACAGGTAGAGCATGAGGATCCAAAACAGGACACTAGTATTAGGGTGAACAGAACTAGTTAGACCAGGGCCAGGAAGAAGATCAGGAGGACACAGAAAATTAGGACTTGGAACATGATCAGGAGGATAACCAGCACTAGGAGGCACAGAAGGAACTGAAGGAGAAAGAAGACGCATGGGAGCAGGTGGACATATATGATTCTGTGCCACATGTATTAGTATATCCATTTTGTGAACAGTTTAATGCATGCTTCTTCGGCTGTCTTCCCCAAAAGTCTCCACCTTTGAGAGCTCACATATAGAACTGGAAAGTATTTTTTAAAGATGAGAGCAGGCAAAGGGAATAATAAGCCAGGACTGTGACAATCTGACCTCTGAGAGACAGCAGATGCATTTTGATACTAGCAAAGTAGCCTGAGGGTGGATTTTGTGGTATCTTGGGATTATGAACAATAGGACTCTTCTGGTCCCTGATGCACTCTGAAGGAAAATTACATACACTGCTGGGTGTGCCTGGGTGTGGTTAATGAAGTTCATGATGCAGTGCATGCAGTTAAAGATTGCACTCTGAAGAATAAGGATGTACACTACAGAGCTCCTTGTGTGGCATGGTTGTTTGCCGGCTACTGAGCTATGGAGGACACTACAACTGGCAAAAAGTAGGGGATACGTCCCCTGAAGAAGCAAGACTGCTCCCCCTGGACTTTGCAGAGGTCCACCAAATTACTCATGCGTGCTACGTGCGCCACAGTAGAAGTGAAGCAGGCTACAGTTGGCATATGTGGAATCAAGTGCCACTCCAGCTAGTTCAACATTTTGAAGAAGGCAAATGCCCTATAGAGAGCCTAGTCACAGTTGGGCATGAACCTGCAGGTAAGGCTGAAAGAAAAGAGACTGTGCCACAACGTACCTCAGAGGCATCATATGTACAGAATGATAGTGCTAAAGACAGCGACAACCAGGTACAGAGAATCACTGAACGCAGAAATCAGCAGGTGCAATAGTATGCCAAAGGTAGAAGTATCCAGGCACAATGAAACGCTAAAGGAATGAAAACTGGGTAAAATACAGAAGATTGAGAATGGTGAATACCAAATGCAAGAGATAAAATAATCAGAGGCCATGCAATGTAAGATCGGCACAACAAAACCGATGTAAGCATACAGCCGATGCTTAAAGGAGGTGAATGTCCAAGTGGGCAGCAAACATTGCTGGTGTGGGCCCCCCTCTCAACGTCAGTAAGTTCCACAACTGGTTATGATGCTGCTGCCTTCCTGAAACCACTGCTTCCATTCCATACAGTAAAAAAGCTGAATACTGGCGACAGATGGACTACATAGATCTAAACATTAAATGCTTTAGAAGAAGCAGATGACAAAAAGATAATCAAATACTTAAAAATCTTGCAAGGGATGGAGTTTAAAATGTGACAAAAAAAGATACCCAAGACGGTGGAATATTTTACCGTCAAATTTACTAGGCATTAGAAATAAAGGGGCATGTTTACAAAGCCCTATCGTCACAGGAACGTCACTTTTAGTGATGTTCTTGTGGCGATATGGGATTTGCCTTATTTACAAGACAGCACTATCCCACTTAATGTGGCTTAATGCTGCCTTATAAATAAGGCCCCCTTTCACACTATACTTAGCGTGAAAGGGGAGGGCAATGGGTGTTGTGGTGGGCGTTCCACCGCACCACCGACTGATTTAGACACTCTCCTATATTTACAAGGGCAGCGTAAATATGGGGCTGAGCCAAAATTAAGACCAGGGAAAACCTGGTCTTAAACAGGTGCAACAGGGAATGGTTAATTTCTCTTCATTTTTGCAGTTTCTCTGTATGCTGTGTTGTGCAGCACACATACAAACAGCAAAAGGTAATTGATTGTTTATGTTCAAGAAGGTGATCCTTCCTGCACATAAACAATCAATTAAAAAAATGAAGTTTTGCAACTTCTATGTGTGGTGCATTAAGCAGCCCACATAGACGTTTCAAAATGCCATTTCAGATTGTTTATGTGCATATAAACAATCTGCCCCTCCAATGCAGGCACCATTGCACTATGGTGCAAGGATGTATGGGTTAACGCTGGGCAGCTAAAATTAGTGCCAGAGCAGGGGGAAAGACAGGGCTGCACCATATCCTTGTAAATACTTCCCAGTAAATATGCGCCACAGTTCAATCAAATGCTGAATGTCGACTATGAAAGGTGCATTTTAAACCAGGTAAGACAGCAAGCTGGTGAACCGATAGATGACCTTGTTGAAAGCCTTGACCCTTATCAAGTATTGCAAGTTCAACAAATTCAATAATGAAGAAGCCCTATGTCTCAGAGTCATCGATGGCTGCCTTTCCTACTCGTTCAGGCAATTCATGCTGAGGGATACGCTCAGTCTGGAGATGGTACCAGAGGAATGTGCAGATCGACAAGCTGCTGATGTGGAAGCTGGAATAACCCAGAGTGAATCAGCATTGAACATGACAAGTAAGCATAGACCAAAGGTCGGGGGCCATAAAGTGATGTCAACAGAAGTTGTGTTTCCAATGTAAATTTTCCTTCCCACATGAAGATTAAAGTCCCTCCATTAGACAAGTATGCTAAGGCTACGAGAAAGAAAAACATGTTATAACGGTTTGCAAAGTGAAAGAGAAACCAACAGCATCATGTCGAGAAGAGAAAATGGATGCCAAGAAATTCCAGAAGTACTCTAGCAATGCCTACAAGGCCAAAAGGCAGCATCAATTAAGGCAAGTAGAAGCTAAACAAAGTTGATCGTCTTCAAAGTCATCTTCTAAAGGCTCTTTGACGTAATTGTCGAGCGACAGTGAAGAAGATGGCTGTATGATGATGATGAATGAATGAATGAATGTTGGATTTATAGAGCATGTGGTTACCCTGGAGCGTCCCAGTGCTGTACCACTGGGGAACCCGTCCTGGCTTTCCCTGTGAGATGGCCCCTTTACTGGGCATCCCCAAGGTGCAGCCAGGCATCCCCGGCGGTGATGGGGCCAGAGTGGAGACTAAGCAAGCTATTGCCCAAAGTTGCTGCGTGGGACCCCATGGTTAGAGTGGCACCAAGGCGAGATTTATCGGGCCCGCTGACATTGGTCCTGCACCCGGCCGCGTCGGGAATTGAACCCTGGTCCCGGGCCGACTTCTGCCTCTGGGTCTGCCGCCTCTAACCGTTGAGCCACACTTCTCCATGATGATGTCAACCATAAACAACGTGTACATGTAGATTTGGCTGCATACAGACATCAGCCCAAGTTCAAGAGAGATCACCATGTGAAACAGCCAAATTCATTTGGACAGTGCCCTAAGATCACACTAAAGGTGAATGGTTGCTCCATACCTTTCATCATCAACAGTGGTGCATCGATAAACATTATGCTGGCAGAAAAATACAACAAGCTGTCTCCAGTACCCTGTCTCATACTGTCAAAAAGTATGATGGGTTGCCTCCACGCCATTTCAAAGTCAAAGATCATTTGAAGCAACCATGGGGCACAAGAAGACGAAAGTACAAGTGGCAATTCATGTTCTTCAAGGCAGTTCGTAGGTTCCTGTTTACTAAGTTTCAGTACTGCTGCTGACATGGGGCTGATTTCTATCAATTATGACCTAAACACACATGCTAAAATATTGAGTCAGTTCTCGTCGTTGTTTCATGGACTAGGAAAGCTTAAGAGAATGAAAGTGCAAATTCACATCAATGAGGACATTCGTCCTGTTGCTCAATGATATAATTGAATTGCTTTCCATCCACAGGAAACCATTGAAAAGAACTCGAAACGCTGTTGAAGCATGATATCATTGAACGCTCTACTAGTCTGATGGCATGGGCTTCGCCCATACTGGTATTGCCAAAGAAGGACAGTGGAGGTGCTAGGCACATTTGTGTTGATATGTGCCAAGCTATCAAGGCAATTAAGAGACAACAACATCCAGGTCCCTACATTGCAGACATCATTACACAGCTGAATGGTGCCAAAGTATTTTCCTACCTTGATCTGAACAAGGGATTTCATGAACTCAAATTAGAAGAAAAGTGCTAGTACCCAGACTGTTTTGGGGTGTAATCAGCTGCAGAGCTGTTTAAGAATGTAATTAGTCTCATATTACATGCTTTTAATTACAATGATGATATACTGGTATATGGGCCCCTCGGAAGGAACACATCTGAGCCCTTACACAAGTATGCTATTTACTTGCTGACACAGGTCTCACTTTAAAAGCAGAAAAGTGTGAGTTTCGCAAAACAAAGCTCAAATTCTTCTGCCATATTTTCTCAGAAAAGGGATGACACCAGATCTTGCTACAGTGCAAGCCTTATCATCCGCTTGTCTCTCACAAGATGTGACCATGCTGCGATCTTTTCTCGGCACAGCCAGTAACTGTTCCAGGTACATTTGTAATATTGCCACAGTCAGTGCCCCATTGAGAAATGTAACACAACAGAATGCCCTGTTCAAGTGGCCACATGAATGGGATCAGAGCATTAAGAAAATCAAACACGCAATTGAGAACATGACTGAAATGCCTAATTATGATCCAAAACTACATACTGAGATTGTGGTAGATGCAAGCCCGGTAGGGCTGGGTGCAATCCTTACCCAGCACAATAGACACGACAATGCTCTGAGACACACTGTGGCTTCTGCGAGTAGGAGTCTGTCTCAGACTAAACATGCTTTTTCCCAACCTTAAAAAGAAAGCCTAGCTGTAGTGTGGGCCTGAGAACACGTCCTTGTGTTTCCTTATGGAAAGCACTTCACCCTTGTTACTGATCTCCAGGTGTTGCTCACCATTTAAGGAAATCCAAAAGCCAAGATGCCCCTTGCATTGAGAGGGGGGGTTGTGACTTCAATAGTATGAATAAACTATTGTGAATAAGCCAGGAAAAATGGAAACCCTGCTACAACAGCTTAGGCATATATACACTACATAGTCAAGTAAGCCTGCAGCTATATCTGAGGAACAATTTCTTGCTGCTATGAACACTAATCGAGATATGCTTGCCCTCAAGGACATTCTTGCACAACAATCCTAGAAGAAACTTACTCGACCTCTTACAGATTACCCTGAATATCAAAAGTTCAAAAATGTGAGAGAGGAACTTTCGGTTACTCACGAAGGCATTATATTACAATGTTTGAGAATTGTCATTTCTGAGAGTCTGAGACAACAAATCATTAAACTAGCACACGAGGGTCATCGTGGGATTTTTCCCACTAAGAAACCCTATTGAGACCAAGTGTGGTTTCCTAACCTTGATGAAAGAGTTGAAAGAGAATTAAAGTCTTTGTTACTGTATCTGCTTATTGTCCAAAATATCACAGCATCCACTAGTTATGTCTGATCTTTCGAAGCAAGTCTGGAAAAGGAATGCAGTGGATTTCTTTGGACCCCTCCACAATGGACATCATCTCATGTTAGTCATTGATGACTGCTCACGATTAACCTTTGTAGAAGACCTATCATGAACCACACTGGACAATGTCATTGGGACATTAAATTATATTTTTGCAACATGGGGTGTTCCCTCCATTCTTAAGTCTGACAATGGCCCACCTTTCAATAGCTAGGAGATTAAGGATTTTCCCAATAAAATGAATGATAAACATTAGAAAAGTACTCCTCTCTGACGAATAGCGTGGTCAAATTATTCATGGGCACCCTAAAGATAGGAGTTCAACGCAATGCACTAGAAGGAAGTTACCACAAGTCAGCTTTATGTTCAGCTCTTCATGCTTACAGGTCAACTCCCCATTCTGTGTGTAAGCCCTGCCACCCTAAAGTTTGGCAGAGACATGGGAACAAAATTGCCACAACAGGCCACTATAGGTTGACAGATGCGGATGAGATCTATACAAATGATTCCTTTCACAAATCCAGAATGAAGACCTATGCTGACAAAAGTCAATGTGTTTGGGACACAGTTTTTAAGAAAAGAAACCTAGTCCTGGTCAAACAAAAACAGAAACGCAAGTCTGATGCTCCGTTTGATGCTGGCACACTAAGGGTTGTGACGAGCAAAGGACATATGGTGACTATTCAACGTCCCACAAAGTCCATCATGACAGCCTCATCACATTTCAAGCACCTACATTGATGTTTGTCGGCTTCAGAATTTAGAAGTGATACATGCCACCCTGAGAGTACGGAGAGCACAATTTATACATTTGCCTCTGCATCACCGGTACCAGAGGTAGGCCTCCTTCCTACATCTAATCAACCTCACACGATGAGATCCCAACAACTCAATGAGGAACTATAATGTATATATGTAATATTTGTACTTTTATTTAGCAAAGGGGGAGATGTAGGATCTGGTGAATATGAACACCAGGACCCTTCTGGTCCTTGATGGACTCAGTAAAAACTCAGATCATTAAAGTCAGCAAAAATAGTTAATTGTTAACAAAGGGGTGGGGGTCAAAGGTCTATGGCAATCAGCAAAGGAGAATTCAGGATTATAAGTAGGCTAACATGAGCAGAAGAGGGAGGCGAGGGAGGCTCGAGATAGATTGTCTAAGATGACCTAAAGACGTATTCTGAATAACAAAGGTCTCTGGTTGCCAGCTGTGATAGCACTGGGAAGCAAGGCCAACAGTGATACCTTCAGCACTTGATGAATTGTTTGTGAAACTCTGTGGCACGATGAAGGGTGGTTGTTAGACCTGTCATCCTTAGGGTGGTCTACCCCCAAGCATTTTGCCTGCTTGCCTCCTCCTTTTTTCAGGTTCTTTCCTCCATCTGCGTCCTTTCCAACAAGCACAGGTTCCTTAAGGTCCAAAGTTAGTATCTCCTTATTAGCCTAGATACCTCACCGCTGGCCAGATTTCCTACCGATTTCTCCTGCTGACGTGAGCCATTTATCATGCTTGCAGGACCTTGTAGAAGCTATAATACTGAAGAGCTGGTCGGACGTCACCCCCTCTGCTGTGATGCTGGATTACCCCCAGGCTCAGCTACTGAGCCTCCTGGGGTATGAGAGGTCACGGCTAATGAAGGAGAAGTTCTTTCTTACAGGTTTTTGACGATGGCCTTGAGACCAATTCTAAAAAGTCGTCAGCATCCGCAACAACTGCAGCAGTCAGCGTGATCCACCACCATTGTCACCAGTGGCTCACAGGCCAGTAAAAACTCTCCTTGAATCAGTGCGACCTTTCAACATCTGCTTCCTGGCTTTTGTTGTTGAGTAACCAAACTCTGAAGCTCTACCACAGCCTCTGACAGCATTTCCCTGGGGGTATATAGTCTATGTTCTGCTTAGTCTTTTCGGAGACTTGCATTACGGCCAACTCACACGACCGCCATCTTGCTTTCCCTTGTCTCGATCAAGAAAGAAAAAGTGTGGGTGGCACAATCAGTGCTGCAGGCCAACTGGTAGTATCTAATATACAGCCCCTGGGTGTATGGTGTACCACTTTACAAGTGATTTACAAGTAATTTAAATATGCCAATTGTGTATACACCAATGTAACCAAGGTAAAAGGAGAAGCAAATGCACTTTAGCACTGGTCAGCAGTGGTAAAGAGCTCAAAGTCCTAAGGCCAACAAAAAAATTCAGCAAAAAGAAGAGATGGAAGGCAACAGATTTTAGGTGACTCTTCAGAGAGTACCATTTTCCAACAGTGGCTTATGTAGTAAGCTGAATAGGTGATAAATTAGGTTTGTCTAGTAAAATTTCACGGAGTGTACAATCTCTAGTATTTTTATGTATCCTTTGGTTATGTATTTGTTTTGTTACAGATGCATGTGTGGTATATGTCAAGAGGTATCTGGTTCTCCCTAATATTAGTCGGTGTTGTTTATAAAAGGATTTCCCTGAAGGCTTTTTATAGCTCAGAAATTGAGCTCATATGAATTTCTTACTTGGATCACATTGAGAATAACCAAGTATTAACTATTCTTCTGAACTCTAAATGATTCTCAGTGACTCATATTTGCAGGTACAAATTCCAGAGTATTTCTGCTTGATCAGAAAAAGAAGTACCGCCAATGGTTCACTTCCTGTAAGCAGGAATTATTAAGCACAATTCCAATCCAAATCATATATCCGTGGGATGGGAGTATTTTTTGATTTTTACATGAATTAATTTTGGTCATTTTCTATTTATGATGCTTCTGGTAATTTACAGTAGCTTGAAAGAGGATCTTCATGTAATTGGGAATCAGTGTAATGTCTTCTGGATTTAAGAGATATGGGCTCATATATTTAAATTTAGAAGGAGTCTTCCTGCTGAGTTTTGTATTCTTTGTAGCCTTCTGATAGATAAGTGTTAAATGCTGTGGTATAGTCCATAAGGATAATCAGGTTTGGAGAGGATGACTGATGTTGGTCAATATTTCTATATTTGAAACATTCAGCTTGAGAGTATTCCACACCATCCACAGATCTACGGCTATTTTAGTTTTAATGCTACAAGGGTCTGAAGAAAAAGAGGATGAATGAATCATGTAGTATCTGTACTCTTTTCACACAAAACATGTACTGTACATTGGAACTCCCTGTTTGGCTTATCAATTTATTGTAATTGGTGCCGATTATGTATCACTGGCATGGAAGGGTAAATATAGTGTTGCACAAAGTATGTTTGCATCTATAAAAAATTGTATGTCTTTCAGAAGTAGCGCTAGGGAGTGGGAATGTGTTTAGCATAGGTTTTGTACAGGAAGATTTTCCCACTTTGCATATGTGCTGTACAGTGCAGCACGCATGCAAAGTCGAAAAGGACGAGAAATGAAAGCATTTCTCCTGTTAGCGCCTCCTTCGAAAGGGCGTTCACCTTTGACGCAACACCATGTTGACAAATCTTTGTAAATATGGTTTTGCATCAAAAGGCATGGATGGTTGCATGGGAACGCCCATGTTCTACCCATGTAACACTCCCTTGGCGCAAAGTAACACAAAGGTGTACTTTGTGCTGCTTTGCGCTTCTTAGAGGGTGCTTTCCAGTGCAAAACAAGTGTTGCGCTGGAAGGAAAATAGCACAAAAAAGATTTGCGCTGGTTAGCGTCAATTTTGTGATGCAAAACTAGTGCAAAAGGTTTGAAAATCTCCCCCAATGTCGTCTCACAGAGAAATAAAATGGAAAATCTATTTCACTAACTAGACTTTTTGTGAAGAGGCCTGGATGGGATTGATATCTTTATTTCCTATCTCCGCCAGGAGAAATGTTTCAACGTTAATTCCTACCTAATCTTAGTTTTTTTTTTTTGTTTGTTTTAAGTTTGAGTTTATTGAAGTATAAAGAAGCAAAGACAGAAAATGAAAAAACAGTCAAAAGTTAAAAAAACAAGAAATCTCTCTTACATAAAAGTATATATGATTGATGAAATTATATGTGAAAACATATCAAGTAATAATGTTACAGAAAAAGGAGTAATGAAGTCATAACCTGTAAAATAAGGCACGTAAATGGTATGAAAAACAGTAAAAGCAATTAAGAGAAAAAAAATCATAGTGGTTTTTGAACTTCATCAGTGCGAACTTGGGAAGCAGGTGGGATTGTAGCAACACTGGATAAATACTTAGTAAGGGGAAGCCATTAGAGATCACGTTTGATTGCAAGGGAAATGGGGGAGACAAAATTAGCATCTAGACGGTGGTTAAAACACACTGCATTCCACCAAGCACGAAATGAGACGTCATTAGCTTGTTTCCAATGAGAGGTAATATGATGTAAGGCAATAGCTATTGAAAGGTTAATTAATTTATAGATGTGTGGGGAATCGGCAAAAATAGGGGAAAGAGAACCCAGAAAAATGTTGACAATGGAAAAAGGAAACTGGAAATTGAAAATCTTCTTAAACTGGGACCAGACCAATTGCCAAAAACGTAAAATGGGAGGACAGTCAAACAACATATGTTTCAAATCAGCTGAAGAGCAGGGACAGGACCAACAAATGGAAGGAGTGTCTGGGGAAAAGGATGACAAATGTAATTGAGTAAATAACGTACGATTATAAACAAAAATAGGGTTTAAGTAGTGTTAGCAGCTCTGGAGGTACTATGAATTTTTGACCAAATTTTATCCCATAAAGGGAGAGACCAAATCTGAGAAAAATCTTTTTCCCAAGCCAACTCAACTTTGGATTTGATTCGATCAGTAGAAGATTGAATTGATTTATAGAGAAAAGAAGCAGAGGGTGAGTGATCGAGCGCAGCGGACACAGGAAGACAGGCAGTAGGGATAGAAGTCGTAGCAGGGAGTGAATGTAGATATTGGGTAAGAGTGGGAAGAAGTGATAAATATTGTGAACGAGAAGAGGAGGGTAAGGAGAATTGCTTCTGGAGATCCTGAAAGGGAAGTGGTTGATTGCCCGAGAGAAGTTGAGAGATCCATTTTAGGCCATGAGAGTGCCAGGTTTTCCAATATAAAGAGCGATTACGAATTTTAAGGTGCTTATTATGCCAAATAAGTTGGACATGAGTGGAGGAAATAGAGGGGTAAGAGGATGGTAAGTATGGTTGAAGAAGAGTACGAGAATGAGAAATGATGGGGGAGCGAAGAGAAGTCACATTGGATGAGGAGAGAACCTCGCGAAAGTCAAAGGGAAGAAGGAAGGAAGATTCTAATTTAAGCCAAAGAGGAGGATAAAAGGGGAGGCCAGAAGAAAGCCAGCGTAAAGCTTGCTTTAATGAAAAGGCGTTATGATTAGTTTTAAAATTAGGAAATTTAACCCCTCCTAGTGATTTATCTTTTTTCAAAGCAGCAAGAGCTATTCGAGGTTTTTTACCCTTCCACAAAAACTTGAGCAGAATAGAGTCTATCGGCTTGAAGTAATAGTCTGGAATATGAATGGGGATCATGGAAATGGAATAGAGCACCAGAGGTGCTAACATCATTTTGATGGAATCGAGACGGCCCCACCATGAAAGGAAGAGAGGGTTCCAGCGGACAATTGCCGTATTTAATTTTGTAGAAAGCGAATAAAAATTAAACTTAAGGGTGTCCGAGAGATGTGGAGCAAACCAAACACCCAGGTATTTAATCTTAGAAGGTTGCCAGGAGAATCCAGAAGCATCAAAGAGATGCTTTTGACAAAGAGGATTTAGGGGTAAAATTTCACATTTATCAATATTAAGACGGTAACCAGAGACATTAGAAAAAGAGGAGACTTGATTCAAAAAGAAAGGTAAGGTGGATTGTGGATCAGAACAGTATAACAAAATATCATCAGCACAAACTGATAATTTAACTTGTTGTTGGGAACCAAAATGGAAACCAGAAATGTTTTCATCAAGTCCGATCTTTGTCAAAAAGGGTTCCAAAGCTAAAACAAACACAAGAAGGGATAAGGGGCAACCTTGTCGTACGCCCCTTTGAAGGGGAAAATAATCCGATACTATACCATTTGCAAAAATTGATGCATGAGGGCTAGAATAAAGTAAAGAAATAAGAGAAATAAATTTAGACGAGAAACCAATCCAACGAAGAGCTTGAAACATGAAGTCCCATCCTATTCTATCAAATGCCTTTTCGGCATCAAGGGAAATGGCAGCCAATGGATAGGAAAGTGAGGGAGCCTTACTTAAAATATCAAAGAAAACATGGGAATTATCAGACGAAAGACGACCCTTAACAAAACCTGATTGCTCTGGGCCAATAAGTTCCGGTAAAAGGGGGTCTAATCTGAGAGCTAAAAGTTTGGCGAAAATCTTATAATCAGTATTTACAAGGGAAATGGGGCGAAATTTTTTACACAGGGTATGGTCTTTGTCTGGTTTGGGAATTAAACAAATGAATGCTTCCTGAAAGGTCCCCCGAGAAGATCCAGAATCGACAAAAGATTGAAATAACAGGAGCAGTTTAGGAAGGAGAAGAGAGGAAAAGTGATTGTAAAATTCGATAGTGAAACCGTCAGGTCCAAAGCGCTTTACCACGACGAAGCACAGAGACGGCGTGTGAAATTTCAGAGAGCGTGACATCCGAATCAAGTGTGTGAAAATCAACATGAGAAGAAAGGGGGGAGGAATGTTTTGAAAATAAGTAAGAAGATCAGTGGGGTCAGGACGGGATTCAGGAGTATATAAATTTTGATAGAAAGAAACAAATTCATGTAGTATATCTTTATCTTTAAACAGAGATACTCCAGCGGGGCCTTGGACAGATTCAATCTTTGTCCTTTCTTTCCGTAGTTTACGATAGTTGGCTAGTAACTTTCCCATTTTGTTCTGGCCTCCATAATAGCGGGAATTGCATTTAAGTAAAGAATTAGAAGCAGCGTTTGTGGTAAATTTATTAAAATCGAATTTGGCTGCGATGAGCTCACAAAGGGAATTTTCAGAGCCAGAATTATAATAAGTGTATTCTAACTGTTTAATTTTATCCAGAAGTTGAGTTGACTTAGATATCAACTTCTTTTTCTTTTGGGAGACATAATTAATGACAAAACCCCTGACAAAAAGAATCCCATACCATCACAAAGGAAGAGTCTGGGAGATGATTAAGTGTAAAAAATTCAGTGGCAAAAACATTAAATTGGGTACAAAAATCAGAGTCAAGGAGTAAAGAATTATTAAATCTCCAACGCCCAGGGTGGGGAGAAAAGGGAATAAAGTCAATATCAACAAAAACGGGAGCGTGATCTGAAATTAAAATGGAACAAATGTCTGAGTGAAGGACAAGTTGAGCTAAGGATTTGCTAAGGAAAAGGTAGTCAACACGAGATTGGGAGTGATGAGTAGGGGAATAAAAAGTATATTCTCTAAGGTCGGGGTTACAAAGTCTCCATATATCTACTAATGCGTTGTTATGAATAGATGCAGTGAATTGAGAGTGCATTTTGGAGGTAACAAATTTAACCTTAGAATTCCTGTCTAAAATAGGGTCAAGTACTTGGTTGCAGTCACCACCAAAAATAACATATTTCTCATCAAGTGTAACTAGTTTGTCAGAAATAGCAGGCCAAAACAGTTTATCAACACCAGTGGGAGCATAAACATTAAAAATAACTATGGGTATCTTATCTATGAGTAGATTAACAAGTACCCAACGACCATTAACATCACATTCTTGGGATATAACAGAAACAGTTAACTTTTTATGACACAATATAACAGATCCATTTTTCTTACCCAGAGCAGGAGAGTGAAAAACATGACCCACCCAACATCGTTTGAGCTTCAAAGCCTCTGTTTCCGAAAGGTGGGATTCTTGGAGGAGAGCTACATCAGCTTTAAGTCTAGTCAAATGCGTTAAAACGCGTTGCGGCTTAATGGGGTTATTTAACCCCTTAACGTTCCAAGTGACTACTTGGAATGTAAATCAAGATAGAATGATATGGAAATTTAAATAAAATAGAGAAAGGAGATGGTGAAAAGAGATAATAGTGAAGGAAGCGGAGAAAAAGTGGTAGGTAAGAGAAGCAAATAAAGAGAAAAAGGAGAGAATCCAGGAAGAAAGAAGGAGAGAAAAGAATGAAGAAAAGAGATAGTTGAATAGATGATAGTAGAAAGAACAGAGCAATATAAGAAGAACAAAGAAACATACCAACAGATACAGAACGAAGAGTGGGGGTGACGACGCCAGAAGATGATGACATCAACAACGGAACAGACGCCATCGAACACCTGAGGAACCAGCATAGAACTTAACTAAATGGATAACACCGGGGTGAAGAAAAGGGGGAGTATCTGCAAGGAAAATAAAAATAGAGAAGAATATTAGAGAAAAGCCCGATATACTAGTGCAAGACAAAATCAGCAGAGAAGAAAGAACAATAAAATGACACGATAGGATGATGAAAAAACAAATAATTCAATCAAACAAAATTAAACAGTTCTTGCAGTGTCCATGACGTCAGCTCCCTGTTGACGAAGAAATTCTTGAAGGGCAAGTGGGTCTTCAAATGTTGTTGTCTTGTCCTTATAAGTCACCTTGAAGATACATGGGTGAAGCAAACTGAACCTGGCATTTAGAGCTCGTAGTTGTGGCCTCAAGTCCAGAAATTGCTTCCGACGGTCCGCTGTCACCTTAGCCACATCCTGGGACAAATATAACCAATGGCCTTCCCACATAATTTGCTTTTTAGTTTTGGCAGCTGAAAGAACCTGAAGGAGATCGGTATATTGTAGGAACAGCATGATGACGCCACAAGGTTTAGCAGAGATTTTAGGACCAAGTCTATGCGCGCGTTGTATATTAAGTGAAGAGGACGGAGGAAGATCCAACATTTTTGGCAGAAAGGATTGAAAAAATGCAGTTGGGTTAGACCCCTCTGTATGTTCAGGAAGTCCGTAAATTCGTAGGTTATTTCTGCGATTACGATTTTCCAACTCCTCCGTCTGCCTCCTCAGAAGTGAAACATCTTTTTCCAGAAGTGAAATCCTAGAGCATGAGGCTTGAAAGGACTCCGTGGATTGTTCCACTAAAAGAACACGCGATTCAAGAGAGGACCATTTGTCATGAAGAAATTGTAATGTCTTAGTGGTCTCAGCCATGAAGGGTTTTAGCGCATGAATTTCCTCAAGAATGAGATCCATAGAGGCAGAATGTGATGAGGAGCCTGGGGAGGGGGGGTCTTTCTTTAGGCGTTTTGTCGAAGCAGGTTGCAAACGTTTGCTTGAGGAAATCGTTTTTGGAATCGCCCCAGGAGCTAAGTCAGGTTTGTGAGAAGCAGGATCTTCCATAGTTGGAGGTGCAGAGTCAGAATCCGAGGAATTACGTGGTTTGACCGAAGAGGTAAGCTTGAGAGTACGCAATTTCCCCATGTAAGAAGAGGATATGCAATGTCACAACTACAGTCCTCAGGAAAACCTCTGTAAAATTAGTGCACAAAGAAAAACACTGTGGCACACAAAGAGTCAATGCTTACAATAAATGTGGTCAAAAAGGCGCCAAACAGAGACAGCAGTGTTGAGGAGAAGCAGTTTCATTCAATATGGCGGCTGTACTTCAACAGGAGAAAAGGAGAAAGTAGAATGTTAACTGAAAACACATCCCATAGTGTCTTAAAAGTTGAAGAAAGAGGAGGCAGACAACATGAGGGACCGCAAACAGCAGAAATGAGGCATTTCGTGAAGAAATTTGCACTCGTAGAAAGTCTCAGAAAAAAGAAAATGGTGGCCGCGGTAAAAGCGGTCCGCGTCAAGGCGAAAATTAGCGCATATCGCTGGAGTTGACAAGAAAGGAGCAGAGCTACGTGCTCACCTCATGCTCCTGCGAGCGATACAGGGCTTTACTGCTGAAGAACTCCGGTGTGCGAGTAAGAAATCCGCCGGTGTCGGTGCTCAAGAAGCTGAGCTCCGACGCTAAGCCGCCATCTTGTGCGGCGCGCAAGCCACGCCCCCTAATCTTAGTTTTTTAAATCTGATTTAATGGCGAAATCAGATTTTACTAACAAATGTAAAAGTAACTTCAGGAGAATGTACTTTAGGCTTCCTTAGCCAGAACTTCCTTAACACCAGTTTTGACATTCATCACACTTCCAGGGCTGGAATACATACCCTTGACTGGCAGAGTTAACAACTCTAGTTCAGAGGACAATAGCCTGCCTCTGGGCCCATTAAAAGCAAATAGGTGTTAATTGCCCTAAACATAACAGGGATTTCCCATCTTGTAGTGAACAGAAACAATTGGCAGAACAAAGGGCAGTTTTACCTATACCTCCTTTGACTTGGGTATGCCAAAGAGTGTTACATCTATTCACCATGTTAAAACTGGACCTTATAGGAAATTTTACAGTAAGGCAAAGTGGAAGTGATGAAAAAGCAGGAGAAAGGAATGCAAGAAAGTACTTAGGATTGAGTGGTAGAATGTCTCCAAGTATGGGCAAGTGCCCAGGGTAAATCTAGCAACTCAAGCACCATCTCCTCAGAAAATTCCTGCACCAGAGAAGACTTGGGAAGACTTAAGAAGAAGGCCCAGTTAAAAGAAGACTTCAGCTGGAAGAAGAGACTTCACTGACGGTCTCAAAGACTACTAAATCCTTCTGGCACTCATGGATTTGAACACTCTCCAGGATTATCCCACTCTTTACCTGCTTCAGGGGAGCCAAAACAGAAAGATACCTGATGCCAAGAGGGCCCCGTTGACCACAGCAGACTAGCCTCTGTAGGAAATCCTTGGCTGAAGAGAAAAGAGATTCCCCTGACTCCTGCCCGAGGACCTAAGGACTGTAGGACTGACTAGGAGGAACTTTTCCAGCTCTTAGAAAAGTTGGGAATTAGGCATTTTCTACCTGCATAGGACATAGTCAAGGTGCTGATGCTTGCCCGGGAGGTTTCACCCAAGGCAGGCAAGAAAAGCATGTTTTTCTCCCTCTAAGTTTTTTGCCAAGCTGAACTCTACTTTAACATGACCATATGGTAAAAGTATCACCTTGTGGAGGGAAGCCCATCTATGGCTTCCAGCCTGGCTCCTATTGTGGGATTTTACCTTCCAAAAAAAGTGTTTAAATTTAGAGATAAAACTTTAGCCTGGGGCAAGATGGCAAATCTATCTGAGTGAAGTAGTGTGGCTCACTGGTTAGAGGCGGCAGACCCGAGAGCAGAGGACGGCCTGGGACCAGGGTTCGATTCCCGGCGCAGCAGGTTTCTGGACCAGGGTCAGTGGACTCGATAATTCTCTCGCCCCGGTGCCCACTCTAATCAGCGATCACACTCGGCAACTCTGGGCATTAGCTTGCCTCATCTTCACTAACGGCCCCACCAGACCGCCGGGGATGCCTGGTCTCACCCTGGAGATACCCATTAAGGGACCATCTCTCAGGGAAGCCAGGAAGGGTTTCGCAGCGGTCGAAGCGCCTTGGGACCCTACGGGTAAGTAGTGCGCTATATAAATGCCAATACATTTACATTTACATCTGACCCAGAACTTTAACACTAAATCCAACAGCTTCGGTGGAAGCTCAACAATGATGTAACTAAGTTTGGGAACTCTCTCCAGCTTCAACTTTGGACCTTTACCCAGTGGATGATTATGACTTCCAAAGTAAAAACATAGACCGGGACAACCCTCTTAGTATATCAGACCTTTGCTCCATGGCAGACTACCTGAAATCACACTATGGTCCTAATTTAGGCATTGACAGGGGTCGAAGCTATGATCTCAGGATTGCCTCTTGCGACCCCTGGGACTGCTTTTGTGACCTTCGGCCTCAGAGGTGGCAAACTCAGTGCCAAGGACATAGGGCTTCTCGATGTTAAAGACTTCAGGGCTCCACCATCCTCTTCTGCCTCTTTTTTATTAATCTAATAGTGAATAATAGTGTTTTACTTACTAAAAGTGTAATAAAAAAATTAATTGCCAGGAGCTGGAACTGCACCTTCACTGGCAGCTGTAAAATAAAATACCTTTATATGGATGTTGTGTGCATGGAGGTAAGAGTGTGTTTGTGAGAGAGAGTTTGGGTATGTTTAAGCATGTCTATGTGTGAGCGAGTGTGCATGAAAGTGAGTGAAAATGAGTGACAGGAAGTGAGTGAAATTGAAGAGCAGATTTATCAAGAATTTGCCTTGATGGAAAGGCTAGCAAAGTATCACAAAATGCTGCAATGTCTTGATAAACTAGCCGCTTTCCAGTGTAGTACATTATTGGACTTAACTTTTCTTGGGATTGCCTGTTGCCTGTGCCACAGATACCAGGGGATAAGCCGAGATTCTCTCTGAACTGTGCTTTGAACTAACCAGAGTAGGTTTGTTGAATTGGTAGGGGTACCCCTCTTGTAGTTGAATAATCCCATTCTAGATATTGCCTGGTAAAAGCCAAGCCCTGCAAAAAGGGACATAACAAGCACAGTTTGATGCTTTCTACATCAAAATATGCATATTGTGCATTTTCTCCCATTAAATGTCAGAGGTTTGAACTGCCAAAACTCATTTATGAAAACATTCAAAGATGTTTTCTTTATGGCACCCAATACTACTAAATACTGTAAATATTTAACCAATTGTAACTGTGATTCCTCTGCAGAGAGGTGTTTAAACAGAGACCATAAGTGAAAGTGCTACTGGCATTTGAGTGCTAAATTTCAAAATGAAAAGATTTCCAAAATGTATTAGTGGACAAATCCTCCTTAAATTCTGAGACATGTGAAGGTTGGTGTGAAAAGCACCAAACCTAAATGTTCGGCCCCATTTTACAGACAAAGTCATAATTGGTGTTATTTATTGCACCTGGGGCAGTATTACAAAAAAGTTGAACTGTTCCACTCCGAGTAGCAGAGCTCCTTTAACTTGGAGTGCTGGGCACAGACCGAGACAGTGCACCCCGCTACAGTCAATGTGCTGTTCCCAGCTCAGCTTCAAACTTGCTGGCAGTCAGGCTGTTTGAAGGGGATGTATGACGTTACAACGCATACTTTTACAACGCATACCTTTACAGCACATTTTTTACAACGCAAAATCCATTACAACACATGCCATTACAACGCATTTTTAAAAACTACCTTTACAACGCATTCCATTACAACGCATACTACCTTTACAATGCATACCATTACAACGCATAACATTGCATTGCATGTATGGTAAGTATTGGACAGTGTAGGGGTAAAAATGACTATTGTAACTCCAGGGGGGTGCAACAGTAGGGTAAGTATTGGATAGTGTAGGGGTAACAATTACTATTCTAACTCCAGGGGGTGCAACAGTAGGGTAAGTGTTGGATAGTGTAGGGGTAAAAATTACTATTCTAACTCAAGGGGGTGCAACAGTAGGGTAAGTGTTGGATAATGTAGGGGTAAAAATTACTATTCTAACTCCAGGGGGTGCAACAGTAGGGTAAGTGTTGGATAGTGTAAGGGTACTATGCGTTGTAATGGTATGCGTTGTAGTGGTATGCGTTGTAATGATTGCATTGTAAGGACATGTGTTGTAGTGCTATGCGTTGTAGTGTCATGCATTGTAATGGTTGCGTTGTAATGGCATGCCATGTAATGGATGTTGCGTTGTAAAAGTTTTGTTGTAATGGTAGTGTGTTGTAAAAGTTGCATTGTTAAGGTTGTTTCCCGTTTAAAGGTGCTGGTCTGCTTTTCACTGTGGTAAATGTAGTGAATGACTGCATCTGCCAGCAGAGCATTGCTGAGGGGATGCTGGAACCGCATTTTCACATCTCCGATGGCGGCTTTGGTGATGCTCACTGACTGCTCACCACTTCTATGTGGTGCACAGTGAGTGCATCGCGGGATGAGATTTTTGATTCTGCACCTACGTTTTTAATACGGCACGGATGCAAAGGCAACATTTTCCCTTATTTGCATTAAACAATGCTTCTGTGCAAACGAGGCATTCTCACTTGAGATTGCACTGGTGCTGTATGTGCACCAGCATGATCCTCAAGCATCTGAAGCCCATTCTGTAATATTAAAGTACCCTCAGGGCGTAAAAAGAGAATGCCCATTTCTGTTGCGCTCCTTTGGTACCTTGTATAATGCACCCCTTGATGTATCCTGAATCCTGTGGAATGAGATTTTTAACGAATGCAAAAAAGTAGCACTAGATCCTTCTGGGCACTCATAATAGAGAATTCACTTTCCAAGTAACCATTATACCATCAGCAAAAAGGTCTCTCAAGGCAGCAGTCACATGGCACCATATTTTAAAATATAATCATTATTCTTCCGAAAGGAAATACGAGGTAGACACAACAAAACGAATGAAGCGAAAAATATGTGTTGTTGAAGCTTTGATAAAGTCTGGCCTTCCTGACCCCAGGCAGCTCCATTTAGGAAGAGAGAACCTCTTCAATAGATTATTCACAAAGGTTAAACCTGTGTCTTTGTCTGTCTGGCATATTAATTGCATCTGATTGCAATCAAAACACTTGATTGTCACTGTGTATAACCTTTTCATCATTTTTTATTTACTTATTTCGTAAAAATAAAAAAAAGGTCTCAAGGTCATGCCAGAGGGCGTTGTAATCTAAGCAGTGCTGTGACCCACAGGACTCTCAGCATGTGTGTTTTAATATTATTTATGCCTTTCTTGTTCACCAACGCGATACAGACGTTATCAGTTCTACTAGTGGTGGAAATGTATGTTCGTTAGTACAAGACTCACTTTATTACTCTTTATCTTTCCAAAAAGGAAAACACTTTTCTTGCTAAAGAAATGCCTTCCACTAGATCCAATGAAATATCTGTTTGAGTAATATTTTCACCTCAATTTTCCCAAACCTTTTTTTAAAGAATGTTTACTTGTAAAAATCAGATGGAAAATGTATTAGGAAGGTTAGTGTATACTCATTAAGATATCGCCCTTTCCACTAGCCACTCTCTACCACTACTCAGGAAACATAATTTGGAAAAAAAAGTACTCCTTTCTTCTGAACCCCAATCATCTTCCTTCTCAGATTTCCCACTCTATGTGCTCATTTGTCCCCTTGTCATCTGTTTTTCCAATATTTCTGCTTTCCTAACTTTTTGAACTCTCCCCTGAGCTCTCTCCTTTACCTACAGAAAAAATCTTTCAGAGGTGTTCTTTCTGTTCCTTCTCATCTCTTTTCCGATCATCAAACCTCAAACATCTCCATCACCTTCACCAAAAACATCCTGTTTCACAGCAAGGAAAAGTGCACCTCATCATGCATGACCTGCTGCCATTTGTATTCTATGTCAATGTGGCCAAGCACTCCAATTCCAATGTAACAAACTGGACACTTTCCTTATTACTTCAAAATGTTGCTCGTTAATAAAGCAGACTTCCCTGCACTCCTCCAAACTCTTATGGGTAATAGCTGGGTCTGCAAAACATCATTGTGACCCCACTTTTCCGCAATCACCATTAAATGTATTTTAATAGTCTACAAAATGTCCAACCCTATCACCTCCACCAAGTAATTCCTCTCCCAGATGACTCAAAATAATGTCTAGACTTGTCCCCTTAACGCTCAGCTCTCATAGTATGGGGTGCAACACTCACTTGTGTATGCTACCAGAGAGCTTCCTTACCAACATGCCACCATCATGGCTCCTCTTCCAAGCCAAGCTACTGACCATACAGGTTTGGTGCTAGTGTTCCCAGGCTTCCTTTAATTTGGAGTATTGAATATCCAAATCTTTTTCCTTAATGACATTTTGGCCCACTGCTGCTGAAAAAGGTCCCATTATTGTTCTCCTGCTCCTCTGGACCACACATAACCCACACTTTTTTGACCTCCATTTCCCCAGCCTTTCTAATTTACCCATCATAGCACATACGCCTCTGTCTCCACCCCAATTCTAAACCAGTGTTTTCCAAATCTCTCCAGTGGGCCATTTTTCTTTGTTGTAAATGCTTCCTCCCCTGCTCATCCCCTGATTATCTGTTATCCTGTTGCCGCCCTCATGAGTAGAAGCACTTCCAAATCTCTGTCCCCCTCATCCCTGAATTCTGCATGTAAGTTGCTACCAGGCACACCATCATATCCAATGTCTTACTCAACCACACCTGAAACCCCAATTCCCTTTTGGTCCATTTTGCTTCTAAGTATCCAACACAGTATTCTGTCTCTTTCCAACATCAGGCCTTTCACTGTCAACCCCACTATAAACCTCCGATCCTACCACTTTCAATATCCTGAAGTTCTCAAAAAACTTAATATAGAACATTGCTCAGTATAAGAAGCAAACCCAAGTTGATGCACATGCCGGTTTCTCTTTCCTCATAATTCCTTTAAATTCCTAATTTCATAGTTTATTCTACTGGTATAGGCTTCCTCTTGTCTCACAGTTCACTCATCTCTTTTTTGTCCACCATTTTATTGTACTGTTCACAAATTCCACCTTCAGGTGGCACGCACTCCAGAAGGACTTCCTACAAAAGGCAAGTCCCGACAACTTCCGTGATATGGTGACTGCTTTTGATGAACAACAAAAAAATACCAGAGAAATTCTCCTCTCAGCAAATCCTACATCCTCCCCGCTCCTGTTCTTCACCCTACGCTGTACACATTCGTTCCATGTCTGCTGGCAGTAGTCTCTGTGACGGAAACAGCCAACGTCAGCCAACTACATCACCATCACCTACTTCCACATCTGTTCTAGTACTGCTGCTACATATCCCTCTGCTCCAGAGGGCCAATCTCAACCACTAACATCATTACAAAGGGCCTGATTATGAGTTTGGCAGTGTGGGAGTGGGGAGGCATGCCACTGTCCCGCACACACACCACCTAACTCCACCACTGACTGCCTGCCGGATTACACGTTGTAATTGGGTGGGTGGCCCTGCACCAGCTAGGCCACGGCACTGCCTTTCAAATGCTCATAGGAGAGCTTTAGAAAGGCAGGGCAGTGGGACCATCCCAGCGCATTCCAGCACGACAGAGACTATAAAGTCCATGCTATGCAGGAACTGGGGGTAAGGAAAGGCCGATGGACACACCATGTGCCCCCCTGTGCATGAAAAACGAGGGGGCCCAGTAGGGCCCCCTTAGTTTCCTCACTGCCACCCTTTCATGATGGGCTCACCACCATGAAAAGGAGGGCAATGAAGAAACTCATAACATGCTTGGCGGTGTAGCAGCTGCACAACCAGCATATTGTGGCCTCAGACCGCTGCAAGACAGCTAGGGATCAAAGATCCCTGGCAGTAGCAGTAGTCCAATGGCAGCCTGACTGCCAAAATCATAATACAACATTCGGACCACTGGTACGGTACATGCCACACCGCCACCATGGGTTTGGCGGTCCATCGGATCGCCAGACTCATAACCAGGCCCAAAGTGTTGGCCACTTCAGTCTCCAATCCTGCCACATGCATGGCTCTAAACATAACAATGCTTTGCAAACAGCTCAATTCCAGTCCACTCAACAGTGGTGCAACCCACCTGTCACTGTCAACACTGTGTTATTATCAATGACAACAGTCACTTTCCCATTCTCAAAGTCCTTTCCCCAAAGTCTCATCCCAAAAATGACAATGTTGTTGTGTCATCTCCAAACCTCATGGCCACTTCTAAGTGCACCAAATCTCTTCCAAGACAGGTGAAACCTTTCACCACTGATGTCTCTCAAAAATATGATGAAAGTGGAAGTAGTTAAGTCTTTCCACAACCACATTGTCATTACTTTGTAGCTGTCAAGGAAACAAGAACATGTTAGAAATTCCTGTCTCATATGACCAATCCTTACTGTTAGATGTGGTTCTGTAGATCCTCTCATGGGCAAGGTCTTACGCCTGCAGAAAGCCGAGACCTACAACCTAACTTATTTGAAAATAAAGGTCTGTATGATATAGCTTAAAATAAAATAATGTCCCATGTAAGAGAGTCTGCTTTTGTGTGGTCTCAGGATGGTAGTCAGGGACAGTGTAGTAGTCCACTGCACCTCATTGACAGTATAGTGTTCAACTACTGCAGCAATCAAACTTTCATCTCAAGTGAAAAGTTAATTTACTAGTCAATCCTGCACCTGTCTAACATGACCTCTGTTCTGTACCCGACACTGGGGACCCAGTTGTTGGCACAGCTTGGTATATGGCCTACATGTAAGCCCTATGGCATGGCGCTGTTGTGCAGAACAGAGCAAGATTCAACAATCTTCGACACACCTTCTGAGAAGTATATAAGCATTCCTCTGTATGGTCAATAAATCCGATCATGACTCAAGGATTCCAAAAGTGGACCAAAATCCTAGTCAGGGTAAGTCAGATACAAACCCTAAATTAACCTGTGCTCACCCTCTGGTAGCTTGTAACAGAGCAGTCAGGCTTAACACCATCAGTGCTGCTGCAATCCTCCCTGCATGCTGAACTCCCTTGAATCCCATTTTTCATGACGAGCTCAGCTCGTCATGAGCACACGAGCAGTGTACAGCATGACAGCTCGTCATGAGCATCGAAGGGGTTAAATTAAGAGACAATGTGTGAAGTATTTGTGTAATACAACACACATTAACACGATGAAACCACCTCAAAAAGACTATATATTAGTTTAAAAAAACAGATTAGAATATTATAAATAAAACAACACCAAACGACAAAAATAGAACAGCTAGAAGTCAATATATTAATTTTAAAATAGATGGAGAGCGAGCTGGATACAAGAGCCACACAAGGCCCACTAAACAAAGTACCTTGACCTTGGTCGCAACAGAGACATGCCTGGTGCAGTTGAGTGATGCATCTGTGTTGATCCCGCTGTCGAGATGATGCATCAATTAGCTTCATGGTGTGGTGGTGATGTGCCGGTTCTGAAGATAATGCTCTGAACAAGGAGGCATTGGTACTTAAGACGATGCACCCAGTTTTTCCATGTAGTTGAGGGGATGTTTCAATCCTCCCACACTACAACAGTTGTGATGCAGTGGTCTTAATGTGTTGGTTCTTTAGGTGAAGCAGGGGTTCATGGTGTAATGCAATAATTTATCTCCCGCAACAGGGTAGATGAGCCGGTTTTGCTACAAGCAGACTGGAGCTGCGTTAATTTTACTGGGGCATGAAGCTAGGTCCACTTCCAATGGACCAGGCACAGGAGCAGGTGGTGAGACTTTGATATCCCGGAGTCCCAAGAAACAGGAGGCAACAAATTCCCTTGAAACTTCAAGCCATTCCTCTTAAGATTGTGATATGGCAATAAACCTTTCTGTTGATGCATCTTAGCACCTAAAGCAAGCATAATGCATGCCTGTCCTGTGAAATGCCAATATTGTCAGAGGTGACCCTCTGCAAAGATTAAATGGCCATGAAATGGAGTGCAGCCAGTACTGTGTCATAAGCAGGGATAGACTGATAGCAGCAATAGATGATTCAAGCTTATGCTCCCAGTCCGCAACTGCGTCAAGGATATTATCAGGTGAGTAGTGGTATCTGGCAATTACTGCTTCCCTGGACATGGTAAAGATGTTGATCTTTTGGATGTAAACCCTCTCTCTACTCCTCAATTGATTATTCCTCTACATTAGGAATCAAGACACAAATACTTTCACCAACTTAGTGAAATCAGAAAAAGTTTTTAGGTGTGTGAATTCACTTAATTTCAGGTCAGCTTGCATGTGATTGGTTGGTGTTGTAATGTGATTCACCTGTAGATGAGTTGTGGAGACCAGCATTATCACTATCAAGTATGGGCTGAAAATCCGTTCAACTAGCGGAATTTGCAAATTTTTGGCAATTTTGCGGTCCGCGAATCGCGCGAAATTGTCAAATAATGAACAATTCGCAAGCTGGCAGATTTTTTTGCTTGGTCGCGCTTCAAAAATACAATCTCGCGCGCGCAGTGTTGACTTACCGTGATTCTGAGTTTGCCGAGTTGTTTTTCCTCCCGGTTTGCGTGAGCTGTCCCATTTTGGATCTGGCTGCGTGATTGCGCGAGACTTTTCGACCGCAAGTACGTCATAGCGGCCCGCCATCTTGCACTGCGAGAGTTGCTGAACGCGATACGTCATAAGGGCCGGCGATAAAACTATTGCGTACACGTAGATGCGCCGCGCAGCTGACATTCGGCGGGAGATTTGAACTGCTCGCTTTCCCGAACTTGCAAAAATTGCAATTCTGCACAAGAAATCTACTGCAGGCAGCATAAATCTTCTGAAAATGATGATTTGGATCAGAATAACTCCTCAGATTGACATTTGGCTGCACTTTTTTTATGCAACGAGTTTTGGGGGGTGGGAGGAATGAAGAGCCCCAGAGTCTCCAACTTCCTGTTCCCGTCCAGCAGGCTCCTCCCAGTGCTTTGTCCATGTCCTGGTAATTTTTCATTTGGATCTGGAGCTGGAAGGATTATTTTTCGTGGCTGCTGCTGGATATTTGTATTTGAGGACTTTTTGTTTGGATCACTTTTGGATTACTTTTGGAATTGAGATTTTACAAGTAAGTTGGTGTTGTTTGTTTGGGGCATTGCAGTTGCTGCAACTACAATTTTTAAACTTTTTCACAAGTTTGAAAAAATATATATTGTGGGTAGGCACAGTATCTAGTAGGCCCAGGGTTAGTCATGGGTGCATGATACAACTGTTTCTGTGAGTTTTGTTGAACTTAAATATCATTTATGTCATGGAATTGAATAGCTCACTGTTATATGTGGATTTTTTTTTAATTTTGGGGTTGTGTGTAAAGCCACACTAGCCAGTAGGACCAGGGGGAAGTCAGTGGTGCATGGACCAAGACTTTCTGTGGGGTGTCTTGAATTTAAACATTATTTAGGGCATGGATGGCATTGGATTGTGGTGATTATTGTGTGCCGTTCGATTTTTTGGGGTGTTGTTGGGGCCCGGCCATGTGGGTGGGGGCCATTTTGAGGCCTGGCCATGTGGGTGGGGGTTAAGGGGCCATTTTGAAGCCAGGCAGTGTGCTTTGTGCCATAGGTCTGCACCCAGTCTGCCTTGCTTTCATCCATTACGCCCAGGGGTACTCAGTGGTGCATGGGCCAAGGCTTTCTGTGGGGTCTCTTGAATTTAAACATCATTTAGGGCATGGATGGCATTGGATTGGGTTATTTGTGTGTGTTTTTGGCTTTTTTGGGGTGTTGTTGGGACCTGGCCAGGTGGGTGGGGGTAAAGGGGCCATTTTGAAGCCAGGCAGTGTGCTTTGTGCCATTGGCCTGCTCCCAGTCTGCCTTGCTGTCATCCATAATGCCCAGGGGTACTCAGTGGTGCATGGACCAAGTCTTTCTGTGGGGTGTCTTGAATTTAAACATCATTTAGGGCATGGATGGCATTGGATTGTGGTGATTTTTGTGTATTTTTTGATTTTCTGAGGTGTTGTTGGGGCCTGGCCATGTGGGTGGGGGCCATTTTTAGGCCTAGTCCAGGCAGGGCCTGGCCATGTGGGTGGGGTCAAGGGGCCATTTTGAAGCCAAGCAGTGTGCTTTGTGCCATAGGCCTGCACCCAGTCTGCCTTCCTTTCATCCGTTATGCCCAGGGGTACTCAGTGGTGCATGGACCAAGGCTTTCTGTGGGGTCTCTTGAATTTAAACATCATTTAGGGCATGGATGGCATAGGATTGGGTGATTTGTGTGTGTTTTACGCTTTTTTGGGGTGTTGTTGGGACCTGGCCATGTGGGTGGGGGCCATTCTGAGGCCTGGTCCAGGCAGGGCCTGGCCATGTGGGTGAGGGTCAAGGGGCTATTTTGAAGCCAAGCAGTGTGCTTTGTGCCATAGGCCTGCTCCCAGTCTTCCTTGCTGTCATCCATAATGCCCAGGGGTACTCAGTGGTGCATGGACCAAGTTTTTCTGTGGGGTGTCTTGAATTTAAACATCATTTAGGGCATGGATGGCATTTTATTGTAGTGATTTTTGTGTGTTTTTCTCGTTTTTGGGGTGTTGTTGTGGCCTGGCCATGTGGGTGGGGGCCATTTTGTGGCTTGGTCCAGGCAGGGCCTGGCCATGTGGGTGGGTTCAAGTGGTCATTTTGAAGCCAGGCAGTGTGCTTTGTGCCATGGGCCTGCACCCAGTCTGCCTCCTTTCAAGTATTATTCCCATGGGTACTCAGTGGTGCATGAAACAACTCTCTCTGCGTGGTTTCTCTTCTAATAATGTCAACATCCATTTTTGATTAGAAATAATTGCCATTTTTATTTTTGGTCTTTCTGTTTTTGGGTGTGTTGTAATAATAATAAATGCCTAGTTGCAAATATTAATTGAAGCACGACATATGCAACATTAGTTAACTGATGTTCCTCTGGCTTCCTTTGCTTTTAGGTGCACAAAGAGAACCACAAATCATCCTCATCGTTCATCACCTGTGCAGGGAAGAAGTCCTGCTGCGGTGTGCAACTGCGGCCTGCTGTTCTAACATCTGAAGAAGATGGGCCCAAAGAAAGGTGGCCGTAGCTCCTCTACAAAGAAAGTTGCCAGTAAGAAGGAGCAGAAGAAGCAAGTGGTGCCACTTACCAAGGAGACTGGTGTGCCCACAGACACTTTTTTGGGGAAAAAAAAACTATGCCTGCAGCAGGGGTGTCCGCCGGGGACCAAGCTGTGAGCCGCACCTCAGCTTCATTGGTCTCAGAGCCACCACGCCAAGTTAGGCCCAAGGCCATGAGTGCCGCAGAGGCAGCCACTTTATTTGCTCAATCACCATCGACCAGTGATGTTGGCATTGACTCATTGCAAGAAAGTAGCATCCAATCAACACAGGGTGTAACTCATCTGACGAGTGTTCAACCACAGCAGCAACGACAACCACAGGTGCGCAAGGAGAGGCGCAAGGAGAGGCGCAAGGAGAGGCGCAAGGAGAGGTGCAAGGAGAGGTGCAAGGAGTGGTGCAAGGAGTGGCGCAAGTAGAGGCGCAAGGAGTGGTGCAAGGAGTGGCAGGAGTAGAGACGCAAGTAGAGGGGCATGAAGAGGCGCATGGAGAGGAGCAATTAGAGGCGCATGGAGAGGCACATGGAGAGGCACAACTGCCCACAATGCTTGTTCCTCCAGAAGTAGGGGCACATCAGGAAATCGAGATTCAAGCGGTGGTATCATCCGAGCAAGCCACTCCTCCTGATGATCCATTGTCTCTCAGATCTCCAGCAAGAAAAAGGTCAAGGAGGGCTAGTACAAAATCCTATTCAAGCCCCCTTCTTTCTGATGATCTAGATCTTGATTGGAACCCACCAATGCAGTCTGAGAGGGAGGTACGCCATGAGCCGACAAAGGTAGCTAAGCCTAAAAGGCAGGTTCCCGCAAGGCTTTCACTTATGGGTGATGACGACGAACAAGAAGTGGAAGAAGTGGTGTATTCTGCTGCTGATGAACAGTCTGATGATGGCGACCCAGTCATCACAGTCGTCACTCCAGCCCCAGCAGGCATGCAGCAGACAGACATTTTACCCTATCGTGAATTGCTGCTGATCGGGATGTGGGCGGCGTGGCACTGGTACTACCACCAACACAGGTAACTACTAAACCAACACGACCTACAGCTGCCATATTTTCTCTTCAGAAGTGCCGGCAGGGACCTCCATCCAGCTCGACCTACGTTACCTCAAGTAGTGGTGCTGTAACTGCAAGTGCACAACAAAGTCAAATTCGTACACACCCATCCTCCACTTCATCTGGCATTGAAAGTAGCACCTCTACCACCACCACCAGAAATCTCAACTCCCCAGTTTGGGACTTCTTTAGTATTAGCAAAAAGGCGGAAAACCTAGTTGTTTGTTCGATTTGTAAAACTGTAGTTAGTCGGGGTAAGTTTGGTACCAACTATGGTACCAAGGCCAGAGAGGTCATCTCCAAAAACACCACACTATCCAGTGGGAGGTGCACCTAAGTAAGATCTGGGAAGCCAAAAGTACAGCAAATCCAAATGTATCCATTGATATTGCATCTGAGGATGACGAGGGGCTGATGATCATGCAGGGGGAGGTGCAGAAGCAACAGACATTTTTTCTGTTACACACAGTACCCCTGGCAGCAGCACTGCAGTGGTAGCGCCCACACCCTCTACCCCAGCAACATCTATGAGGCACACTAAGAGTCTGGGAGAGACACCAAAGCAAAAAAGTACATCAATGAGCCTAACTGGGTTGAAGAAGTCTAGATCATCATCATCACGTATGAAAACGGTCCAGACCACCATTAAAAGCATGTTTTGGTCGTAGGCGCCATTAGAATGCAACTACCCAACGGCATGTCTTTATAATGCAATGCTGCCTAAAATGTTAGCGCTGGACCTTCTCCCTTTTTCTTTCGTAGAAGGGGTGGGTTTTCGAGAATTTGTGGCAACAGTCTGCCCTAAATGGAAGGTTCCTAGCCGGTCCTATTTTGCCAGAGTTGAGGTTTTGGCACTACATCAAGATGTGCTGGAGGTGATTGGGGCAGCTTTGCAGAAGAGTGCTGTTCACACTATCCACCTGACAACAGACATGTGGACCAGTTGCCAAGCCCTTGATTACATGTGCATCACTGCACACTGGGTTTCTTTTGCACGGGTTAGAGACAAGATGTCTGCAGGTGTTGTTGACACTGACACAATTGTTCAAGCTAGTCGGAAACATGCAACAGTAGCCATGTTTGCCATGGAGAAATCTCATACTGCAGTAACCATTTTGGAGGAGTTTAACAGTAAGGTCTTTAAATGGCTGCATCCAAGAAAGCGCATGATTGGTTATGTTTCCACGGATAATGGCAGTAATATAGTTAGGGCCATGAATGATGGTGGCTATTTCAGAGTGCTGTGTTTGGCGCACAGTATTAACATTGCTGTTCAAGATTTTTTGAAAAAAGAAAACACAGTCAGCAAGTTACTGACCACCTGCCAAAGAATCTGCACACATTTCAGCCATTCTTTTAAAGCCCGGAAGCAGCTGAGGAAACTTCAACATGAACGTAGAGTGCCAGTCAGAGGACTCATCCAGGAGGTGGTAACACGTTGGAACTCAACCTTCTACATGCTTGAGCGTCTGTCTGAGCAGTGCTTAGTAATCAATGAGAATTTCTTTGCATGGGGTTCTTCTATGAAAGACATGAGGCTAGAGTCAGCAGGGAGGACTGTACTTTGGGCAAAGCTTTCCCATTGTTGCGCATGCTAGAGCACCAACGGATGATGATTCTATCTGAAGGAAAAAACAACTGAACCAAAGATCTGTGTAGTGTCAACGACCAAGCTATCATTTGAACAGTGAATAATTCCAAACTGTTCTAAGTTTTTTTCACTTTGTCGCTTTCACTGTGGATTCACGAATTGTATGTGTTGTGCATCAACGAACGCATGATCCAGGGAGTTTATCCTTTTTAAATCACTTCACTCACACAACCTGCACTAATTGAGACAATGAATGTATGTCTGATTTAGCACACTACACAGATCTTTGGTTTAGTTGTTTTTTTCCTTCAGATAGAATCATCAGAAGGATAAGGTACATCACGCAATAGTTTTCTCTGATTTATAAGAGAGCCTGAGTGAGTACTGTTTGGTTCCCAGATGATGACACTGGGCACGATACTGTTTAGTGATGGGATACCTTAATATCCTTGTATGATTCTTAGTTGTAGCCTTCCCCTTCGTACACACTTGTGGTGTTGGAGAGAGAATATTTATCTCTCTGTTTAGATGCACATTGTTCTTAGAGTACATTGGCAATAGTCTTCAGGATTCCGCTTTATGTAGTAGTTTGTAAGGAATGGGGGATTGAATCCTGTTGAGACTTTAAACTTCCCTCGGACCCTCTTTTGTGGTATTGATAATTAATAATATTAACAGGAAAACTTACTGGGGCCAGCAGAGGAGCCCTCGGCGGACCTTTCCTGGCCTTGCTGTTCCTGCTCCGCTGGCGCCACTACCTCCTTCTCTGTCCTCTTGCCCCTGAGGGATCTGATGTACATGAAAGAAAGACACAAACATGAATGATTGTTGTCAGCCAAATCACACATTTAAAAAAAACAATAACAAATTATTTCGGGGAAATAGGCAACAATTGCACTAAATTTATTGACCTATCTGATGTGGTCTACTAGGATATTAGCATTGCTGGATTGGCGGACCGTCTACTTGGAAAGTTATGTAACTCACTAAACCAACTACAAAAAGGTTCTACTAGGACTGGCAGGCAGAACTACGCAGCACGCGAAGTGACAAACACAGTCTGTCATGATTGCGGACCACTAAAAAGTTTCCTACTAAATAGTAAATAACCAGCCATAATATACTCAAACTATCAATACACCACCACTATCTCTTCTTAGTGGCAGGAGTACAAAGGAAGGACTGGACTTGAGTCTCTAGTGTCTAGCATTACGCACTTCTGTAGAGCACACTCATACATAATCACCCAGGCCAATTGAGCACAAAATTGAAAACAAGTAAGCATAGTAGCACCGCCAGTGAGCAGGCGAGCACCTGCAATCACAGAAGCTTTTATAACATAATTTACCTGCAATGTGATCTCTAGTGTCTAGCAGTACGCACTTCTGTAGAGTACACTCATACATAATCACCCAGGCCAAATGAGCACAACATAGAAAACAAGTAAGCATAGTAGCACCGTCAGTGAGCAGGCGAGCAGCCGAGCACCTGCAATCACAGAAGCTTTTGAAACATTATTTACCTGAAATGTAATCAGCAGCATTTTTGCTCTTCGGAAAAAACAAATATTTGCAATATCATAACACAGAGCAGGAGAAAACAAAGTAGTGATTAAATAGCTACTACTACTCATCAAGCCCAGAGATCTGCATGCCAAGCTGGTCGAGCAGGTCGTTTTCCCAGTCCAGGATGTTGGACCACCGGTGCGTCGCCTGGTTGTAGGTGGGCCGGACCCCAGACTCCCGATACATGGCCCGGCACACATTCCCCCCATAGCTGTCGATGCTCCCGGAGCCCGTACCCGGCACCGGGTCTGCCGCCTGCCGTGACGGTCTTGAGAAGGTGGCCCTGGACGAAGAAAACCAGTGCGTCCACCTCCACAGCGTTAAAGATCTCCCGGACAATCACATCCTCCCCCCTTAAGCGCCCGCCATGGTCCTGGGTGAAAGAAGAAAAGAATAGGGTAAAAAAGTAAGTAAAAGAAAAAAGAGAGCTAAACAAAGAAAGTAATTATTAAAGTAACAAAAAGTTGAAAAAAACACAAAATATATATGTAGAAACAGAGCGGGATAGATAATGAGTAAAAAAGATTTTAAAAAAGTTGAAACAAACAAAGAATTGCAAAGATTAAAGCAGGATAGAAAAAGCATGCCCAGAACCATAACAATGAATGAAAAACAAGATGGCCGCGCCCATTGCGACCACGTGGGTAAGTTTGTGAGATATTTCCTCCGCAAGCACGCAAAAACGGACGCGAACATGTAATTTCGCACCGCACGTAGGAAATGACCAATGCGAGCATGCAACTTGTGCCTGGAAACGGAAATACGCAACACGAACACTGAAAACAAGATGGCTGCGCCCACGTAGGACGGCATGGGTAACTTTACAGTACCTGCGCTGAATAAAAACCCACGAGCACGCAAGAATAAAAAATCAGCAAATTCGCACAGATTCGCAAATTTTGCGGACCGCGAGTACGTGTTTGCACGAATACGCGTACCACGAATCTGAAAATTTCTCCCATACTTAGTTATCACTCCCTACATTACCAAGGGTGTTGCAAATGTTTTTTCAGCTTTAGTTACAAATTAGTAGTAAAAGTACAAAACTATGATTCCAAGAATGTTAGTAAAAAAATAATATTAAAAGATGTTCTAGTATTTTGTCATTTTACCCTTTTATTATTTTTTTACCCATTATTTTATATGAGAATGTGTGGCAGGAGCAGTTGTTGGCCATGTTCGTGCCAAGGCCGAGCTGGAATGGATTTGCTCCTGTTTTGGAATATGTTTTGTTGCATTAGATTTAGAAATACAGGTTGTGAATAGTAAGGGACTGTTTTTCCTCCTTAAACCCTGACTCATTCCTAAGCACCACCCATTTAGGAGTAAGTATTTCTTATGTTTCAGCTACTTCCCTGGATACTCCCACATTTTGTACTAAAGCTTACGTGTACCAGTATGGAAATCTCCAGACATGCATTAGAAACCTCTTCACAGAAAAGTTGAGAGTGGCATAGGTGGAGAACTTACACTGAGTTTTAATAATAGCATTTTGCAGTATGTAACTAGTTGTATTGTAGTAGCACTAAATTTACTACAAAATGCATTTCGCGAATAGGCGTCACTGTCTGAAGAATATTTCAACTGATGTGTATATTTATTCATATGAAAACATTTTCATTGTTGTCCCTTTTTATTATTGTGAATTCGTAAAAATGTTGAACTGTAATAGGGTAGAAAAGATTTTTCTGACAAAGTAAAATGCACAAACAAAGGTGTCAGCTCTCAGATAAAGAAACATTCTTTCTGCTAAACATTCACCTAATTATTTGACACTAACGATCAACTACAGCTAGCTTTTGTAGGTATGCACGTATCCAGCACTCAACTTACACGTCTTTCCTTGATATATGGATACGACACACAGAAGGAGAACTAACTGTCGACCTTTACAGAAAACCAACAGCCAAAAACACCATCCTTGAACATGGGAGCTTCCATCCCAGCTGTCAGAAGGATTCTATACCATTTGGAGAATTCTTGAGGATAAAAAGAAATTGCACCACCATGAAAGATTTTATGACACATGCAAGTAAGTTAACAGAACGCTTACTTGCAAGAGGATATCCCAAAAGACTGGTACGCAACTCCATGAAGAGAGCAAAATATTACAGCAGAGAAGCTTTGCTCAATTCATCACCAAAGTCTTCGGATCAGAAACTTGTATGTGTCCTAAATCACTCGACCATCAATAACAAAGTAAGAAAAGTGATCAACAGCAACTGGAAGATCCTCAACACCAACGATCAAGAAGAAGAACTGAGTAAACCAACTATTGCGTTCAGACGAAATCAGAATTTAAGGGATAAACTGGTGCACCGCAGATGGAAAAGAAAAAACCCCATAAGACAAAGTACAATTGATGGGAACCCTCTGCCCAAAGGAAACCACAAATGTGGCAATTGCCACGCATGTGATCAAGTAATTCCAGGAGACAAGTGGACATACGGCCAAAAAAAAGGAAATCTACAAGAAATGACCAACTGCAAAACAGCAAATGTCATATACCTCATCATGTGCCCTTGTCACATAGGGTACATAGGAGAAACATCTAGGGAATTTTGGACGAGATTCTCAGAACATAAATCTGCAGTAAGAACACAGAAAACAAATGCCCCCATGGTACCACATTTTTTGCAATATGGTCATACCGAGAAAGACATGAGGTGGCAGATCTTAGAACGAATCCATGTACCACCAGGCAAAGACTCCACGAATGTCCGAATAAAACGCGAGACATTCTGGATATACCATCTTGATACAGTACGATATGGTCACAACGAAGAGATTTCCTGGATAGTGACCATATAACTGCCTCCGCCTTCCAACACTCAACGCTTACAGTGTCCATTTTGTATATATAAAAAACTGTTCCCGTACATACAATTTGTCTCACAGCATATAATGAGTACTGACCAACGTATCGCCTAGCTGTAGACCTCCATAAATATTGAAGGCTTCCACCCATCTCATTTCACTTATATAATAATTTTTGCCGTTCCTCCAAGTAACCCACTTCATTATCAATTTATTCTTATTAACCACCCTGATCTGTTATCACAAAATGTGTATAAGTATTTTTCCCTCTGCCCTATAAAACTCAGTATGTGTTTACACTTTTTCAAATTATCTTATATAGTCTCCTCTTTTTCAGCATTTATTTTCATGATTCCATGTTTACACACTTTTCACGCCAATATGCCCTCTTTCAATATGGTGCCTACGTTTTCCTATTTCAGCAGTCCTTCCTTTGTGTTGTTAAATGTTACAGCCATAGCCCATTGGCCCGCTAGCTACACCGTATCATAGTCCCCGTAGTTACCACACTCAGCTGTAGCACATCCTCTCCTATCAGGCGGGAACTGCCCTATTTAACTCGACGTGTCGGCTATTTTTCAATTCGCACGCTACGCGGCTATATCTGATACCCCCTGCTACGGCTATGGTCTAATACACCGCAGGTAAGAATTCTACTAGGCACCTTTGCATATTTATTTTAGGAGTAAGTATTTCTTATGTTTCAGCTACTTCCCTGGATACTCCCACATTTTGTACTAAAGCTTACGTGTACCAGTATGGAAATCTCCAGACATGCATTAGAAACCTCTTCACAGAAAAGTTGAGAGTGGCATAGGTGGAGAACTTACACTGAGTTTTAATAATAGCATTTTGCAGTATGTAACTAGTTGTATTGTAGTAGCACTAAATTTACTACAAAATGCATTTCGCGAATAGGCGTCACTGTCTGAAGAATATTTCAACTGATGTGTATATTTATTCATATGAAAACATTTTCATTGTTGTCCCTTTTTATTATTGTGAATTCATAAAAATGTTGAACTGTAATAGGGTAGAAAAGATTTTTCTGACAAAGTAAAATGCACAAACAAAGGTGTCAGCTCTCAGATAAAGAAACATTCTTTCTGCTAAACATTCACCTAATTATTTGACACTAACGATCAACTACAGCTAGCTTTTGTAGGTATGCACGTATCCAGCACTCAACTTACACGTCTTTCCTTGATATATGGATACGACACACAGAAGGAGAACTAACTGTCGACCTTTACAGAAAACCAACAGCCAAAAACACCATCCTTGAACATGGGAGCTTCCATCCCAGCTGTCAGAAGGATTCTATACCATTTGGAGAATTCTTGAGGATAAAAAGAAATTGCACCACCATGAAAGATTTTATGACACATGCAAGTAAGTTAACAGAACGCTTACTTGCAAGAGGATATCCCAAAAGACTGGTACGCAACTCCATGAAGAGAGCAAAATATTACAGCAGAGAAGCTTTGCTCAATTCATCACCAAAGTCTTCGGATCAGAAACTTGTATGTGTCCTAAATCACTCGACCATCAATAACAAAGTAAGAAAAGTGATCAACAGCAACTGGAAGATCCTCAACACCAACGATCAAGAAGAAGAACTGAGTAAACCAACTATTGCGTTCAGACGAAATCAGAATTTAAGGGATAAACTGGTGCACCGCAGATGGAAAAGAAAAAACCCCATAAGACAAAGTACAATTGATGGGAACCCTCTGCCCAAAGGAAACCACAAATGTGGCAATTGCCACGCATGTGATCAAGTAATTCCAGGAGACAAGTGGACATACGGCCAAAAAAAAGGAAATCTACAAGAAATGACCAACTGCAAAACAGCAAATGTCATATACCTCATCATGTGCCCTTGTCACATAGGGTACATAGGAGAAACATCTAGGGAATTTTGGACGAGATTCTCAGAACATAAATCTGCAGTAAGAACACAGAAAACAAATGCCCCCATGGTACCACATTTTTTGCAATATGGTCATACCGAGAAAGACATGAGGTGGCAGATCTTAGAACGAATCCATGTACCACCAGGCAAAGACTCCACGAATGTCCGAAAAAAACGCGAGACATTCTGGATATACCATCTTGATACAGTACGATATGGTCACAACGAAGAGATTTCCTGGATAGTGACCATATAACTGCCTCCGCCTTCCAACACTCAACGCTTACAGTGTCCATTTTGTATATATAAAAAACTGTTCCCGTACATACAATTTGTCTCACAGCATATAATGAGTACTGACCAACGTATCGCCTAGCTGTAGACCTCCATAAATATTGAAGGCTTCCACCCATCTCATTTCACTTATATAATCATTTTTGCCGTTCCTCCAAGTAACCCACTTCATTATCAATTTATTCTTATTAACCACCCTGATCTGTTATCACAAAATGTGTATAAGTATTTTTCCCTCTGCCCTATAAAACTCAGTATGTGTTTACACTTTTTCAAATTATCTTATATAGTCTCCTCTTTTTCAGCATTTATTTTCATGATTCCATGTTTACACACTTTTCACGCCAATATGCCCTCTTTCAATATGGTGCCTACGTTTTCCTATTTCAGCAGTCCTTCCTTTGTGTTGTTAAATGTTACAGCCATAGCCCATTGGCCCGCTAGCTACACCGTATCATAGTCCCCGTAGTTACCACACTCAGCTGTAGCACATCCTCTCCTATCAGGCGGGAACTGCCCTATTTAACTCGACGTGTCGGCTATTTTTCAATTCGCACGCTACGCGGCTATATCTGATACCCCCTGCTACGGCTATGGTCTAATACACCGCAGGTAAGAATTCTACTAGGCACCTTTGCATATTTATTTTAGGAGTAAGTATTTCTTATGTTTCAGCTACTTCCCTGGATACTCCCACATTTTGTACTAAAGCTTACGTGTACCAGTATGGAAATCTCCAGACATGCATTAGAAACCTCTTCACAGAAAAGTTGAGAGTGGCATAGGTGGAGAACTTACACTGAGTTTTAATAATAGCATTTTGCAGTATGTAACTAGTTGTATTGTAGTAGCACTAAATTTACTACAAAATGCATTTCGCGAATAGGCGTCACTGTCTGAAGAATATTTCAACTGATGTGTATATTTATTCATATGAAAACATTTTCATTGTTGTCCCTTTTTATTATTGTGAATTCGTAAAAATGTTGAACTGTAATAGGGTAGAAAAGATTTTTCTGACAAAGTAAAATGCACAAACAAAGGTGTCAGCTCTCAGATAAAGAAACATTCTTTCTGCTAAACATTCACCTAATTATTTGACACTAACGATCAACTACAGCTAGCTTTTGTAGGTATGCACGTATCCAGCACTCAACTTACACGTCTTTCCTTGATATATGGATACGACACACAGAAGGAGAACTAACTGTCGACCTTTACAGAAAACCAACAGCCAAAAACACCATCCTTGAACATGGGAGCTTCCATCCCAGCTGTCAGAAGGATTCTATACCATTTGGAGAATTCTTGAGGATAAAAAGAAATTGCACCACCATGAAAGATTTTATGACACATGCAAGTAAGTTAACAGAACGCTTACTTGCAAGAGGATATCCCAAAAGACTGGTACGCAACTCCATGAAGAGAGCAAAATATTACAGCAGAGAAGCTTTGCTCAATTCATCACCAAAGTCTTCGGATCAGAAACTTGTATGTGTCCTAAATCACTCGACCATCAATAACAAAGTAAGAAAAGTGATCAACAGCAACTGGAAGATCCTCAACACCAACGATCAAGAAGAAGAACTGAGTAAACCAACTATTGCGTTCAGACGAAATCAGAATTTAAGGGATAAACTGGTGCACCGCAGATGGAAAAGAAAAAACCCCATAAGACAAAGTACAATTGATGGGAACCCTCTGCCCAAAGGAAACCACAAATGTGGCAATTGCCACGCATGTGATCAAGTAATTCCAGGAGACAAGTGGACATACGGCCAAAAAAAAGGAAATCTACAAGAAATGACCAACTGCAAAACAGCAAATGTCATATACCTCATCATGTGCCCTTGTCACATAGGGTACATAGGAGAAACATCTAGGGAATTTTGGACGAGATTCTCAGAACATAAATCTGCAGTAAGAACACAGAAAACAAATGCCCCCATGGTACCACATTTTTTGCAATATGGTCATACCGAGAAAGACATGAGGTGGCAGATCTTAGAACGAATCCATGTACCACCAGGCAAAGACTCCACGAATGTCCGAAAAAAACGCGAGACATTCTGGATATACCATCTTGATACAGTACGATATGGTCACAACGAAGAGATTTCCTGGATAGTGACCATATAACTGCCTCCGCCTTCCAACACTCAACGCTTACAGTGTCCATTTTGTATATATAAAAAACTGTTCCCGTACATACAATTTGTCTCACAGCATATAATGAGTACTGACCAACGTATCGCCTAGCTGTAGACCTCCATAAATATTGAAGGCTTCCACCCATCTCATTTCACTTATATAATAATTTTTGCCGTTCCTCCAAGTAACCCACTTCATTATCAATTTATTCTTATTAACCACCCTGATCTGTTATCACAAAATGTGTATAAGTATTTTTCCCTCTGCCCTATAAAACTCAGTATGTGTTTACACTTTTTCAAATTATCTTATATAGTCTCCTCTTTTTCAGCATTTATTTTCATGATTCCATGTTTACACACTTTTCACGCCAATATGCCCTCTTTCAATATGGTGCCTACGTTTTCCTATTTAGGCAGTCCTTCCTTTGTGTTGTTAAATGTTACAGCCATAGCCCATTGGCCCGCTAGCTACACCGTATCATAGTCCCCGTAGTTACCACACTCAGCTGTAGCACATCCTCTCCTATCAGGCGGGAACTGCCCTATTTAACTCGACGTGTCGGCTATTTTTCAATTCGCACGCTACGCGGCTATATCTGATACCCCCTGCTACGGCTATGGTCTAATACACCGCAGGTAAGAATTCTACTAGGCACCTTTGCATATTTATTTTAGGAGTAAGTATTTCTTATGTTTCAGCTACTTCCCTGGATACTCCCACATTTTGTACTAAAGCTTACGTGTACCAGTATGGAAATCTCCAGACATGCATTAGAAACCTCTTCACAGAAAAGTTGAGAGTGGCATAGGTGGAGAACTTACACTGAGTTTTAATAATAGCATTTTGCAGTATGTAACTAGTTGTATTGTAGTAGCACTAAATTTACTACAAAATGCATTTCGCGAATAGGCGTCACTGTCTGAAGAATATTTCAACTGATGTGTATATTTATTCATATGAAAACAGTTTCATTGTTGTCCCTTTTTATTATTGTGAATTCGTAAAAATGTTGAACTGTAATAGGGTAGAAAAGATTTTTCTGACAAAGTAAAATGCACAAACAAAGGTGTCAGCTCTCAGATAAAGAAACATTCTTTCTGCTAAACATTCACCTAATTATTTGACACTAACGATCAACTACAGCTAGCTTTTGTAGGTATGCACGTATCCAGCACTCAACTTACACGTCTTTCCTTGATATATGGATACGACACACAGAAGGAGAACTAACTGTCGACCTTTACAGAAAACCAACAGCCAAAAACACCATCCTTGAACATGGGAGCTTCCATCCCAGCTGTCAGAAGGATTCTATACCATTTGGAGAATTCTTGAGGATAAAAAGAAATTGCACCACCATGAAAGATTTTATGACACATGCAAGTAAGTTAACAGAACGCTTACTTGCAAGAGGATATCCCAAAAGACTGGTACGCAACTCCATGAAGAGAGCAAAATATTACAGCAGAGAAGCTTTGCTCAATTCATCACCAAAGTCTTCGGATCAGAAACTTGTATGTGTCCTAAATCACTCGACCATCAATAACAAAGTAAGAAAAGTGATCAACAGCAACTGGAAGATCCTCAACACCAACGATCAAGAAGAAGAACTGAGTAAACCAACTATTGCGTTCAGACGAAATCAGAATTTAAGGGATAAACTGGTGCACCGCAGATGGAAAAGAAAAAACCCCATAAGACAAAGTACAATTGATGGGAACCCTCTGCCCAAAGGAAACCACAAATGTGGCAATTGCCACGCATGTGATCAAGTAATTCCAGGAGACAAGTGGACATACGGCCAAAAAAAAGGAAATCTACAAGAAATGACCAACTGCAAAACAGCAAATGTCATATACCTCATCATGTGCCCTTGTCACATAGGGTACATAGGAGAAACATCTAGGGAATTTTGGACGAGATTCTCAGAACATAAATCTGCAGTAAGAACACAGAAAACAAATGCCCCCATGGTACCACATTTTTTGCAATATGGTCATACCGAGAAAGACATGAGGTGGCAGATCTTAGAACGAATCCATGTACCACCAGGCAAAGATTCCACGAATGTCCGAAAAAAACGCGAGACATTCTGGATATACCATCTTGATACAGTACGATATGGTCACAACGAAGAGATTTCCTGGATAGTGACCATATAACTGCCTCCGCCTTCCAACACTCAACGCTTACAGTGTCCATTTTGTATATATAAAAAACTGTTCCCGTACATACAATTTGTCTCACAGCATATAATGAGTACTGACCAACGTATCGCCTAGCTGTAGACCTCCATAAATATTGAAGGCTTCCACCCATCTCATTTCACTTATATAATAATTTTTGCCGTTCCTCCAAGTAACCCACTTCATTATCAATTTATTCTTATTAACCACCCTGATCTGTTATCACAAAATGTGTATAAGTATTTTTCCCTCTGCCCTATAAAACTCAGTATGTGTTTACACTTTTTCAAATTATCTTATATAGTCTCCTCTTTTTCAGCATTTATTTTCATGATTCCATGTTTACACACTTTTCACGCCAATATGCCCTCTTTCAATATGGTGCCTACGTTTTCCTATTTCAGCAGTCCTTCCTTTGTGTTGTTAAATGTTACAGCCATAGCCCATTGGCCCGCTAGCTACACCGTATCATAGTCCCCGTAGTTACCACACTCAGCTGTAGCACATCCTCTCCTATCAGGCGGGAACTGCCCTATTTAACTCGACGTGTCGGCTATTTTTCAATTTGCACGCTACGCGGCTATATCTGATACCCCCTGCTACGGCTATGGTCTAATACACCGCAGGTAAGAATTCTACTAGGCACCTTTGCATATTTATTTTAGGAGTAAGTATTTCTTATGTTTCAGCTACTTCCCTGGATACTCCCACATTTTGTACTAAAGCTTACGTGTACCAGTATGGAAATCTCCAGACATGCATTAGAAACCTCTTCACAGAAAAGTTGAGAGTGGCATAGGTGGAGAACTTACACTGAGTTTTAATAATAGCATTTTGCAGTATGTAACTAGTTGTATTGTAGTAGCACTAAATTTACTACAAAATGCATTTCGCGAATAGGCGTCACTGTCTGAAGAATATTTCAACTGATGTGTATATTTATTCATATGAAAACATTTTCATTGTTGTCCCTTTTTATTATTGTGAATTCATAAAAATGTTGAACTGTAATAGGGTAGAAAAGATTTTTCTGACAAAGTAAAATGCACAAACAAAGGTGTCAGCTCTCAGATAAAGAAACATTCTTTCTGCTAAACATTCACCTAATTATTTGACACTAACGATCAACTATAGCTAGCTTTTGTAGGTATGCACGTATCCAGCACTCAACTTACACGTCTTTCCTTGATATATGGATACGACACACAGAAGGAGAACTAACTGTCGACCTTTACAGAAAACCAACAGCCAAAAACACCATCCTTGAACATGGGAGCTTCCATCCCAGCTGTCAGAAGGATTCTATACCATTTGGAGAATTCTTGAGGATAAAAAGAAATTGCACCACCATGAAAGATTTTATGACACATGCAAGTAAGTTAACAGAACGCTTACTTGCAAGAGGATATCCCAAAAGACTGGTACGCAACTCCATGAAGAGAGCAAAATATTACAGCAGAGAAGCTTTGCTCAATTCATCACCAAAGTCTTCGGATCAGAAACTTGTATGTGTCCTAAATCACTCGACCATCAATAACAAAGTAAGAAAAGTGATCAACAGCAACTGGAAGATCCTCAACACCAACGATCAAGAAGAAGAACTGAGTAAACCAACTATTGCGTTCAGACGAAATCAGAATTTAAGGGATAAACTGGTGCACCGCAGATGGAAAAGAAAAAACCCCATAAGACAAAGTACAATTGATGGGAACCCTCTGCCCAAAGGAAACCACAAATGTGGCAATTGCCACGCATGTGATCAAGTAATTCCAGGACACAAGTGGACATACGGCCAAAAAAAAGGAAATCTACAAGAAATGACCAACTGCAAAACAGCAAATGTCATATACCTCATCATGTGCCCTTGTCACATAGGGTACATAGGAGAAACATCTAGGGAATTTTGGACGAGATTCTCAGAACATAAATCTGCAGTAAGAACACAGAAAACAAATGCCCCCATGGTACCACATTTTTTGCAATATGGTCATACCGAGAAAGACATGAGGTGGCAGATCTTAGAACGAATCCATGTACCACCAGGCAAAGACTCCACGAATGTCCGAAAAAAACGCGAGACATTCTGGATATACCATCTTGATACAGTACGATATGGTCACAACGAAGAGATTTCCTGGATAGTGACCATATAACTGCCTCCGCCTTCCAACATTCAACGCTTACAGTGTCCATTTTGTATATATAAAAAACTGTTCCCGTACATACAATTTGTCTCACAGCATATAATGAGTACTGACCAACGTATCGCCTAGCTGTAGACCTCCATAAATATTGAAGGCTTCCACCCATCTCATTTCACTTATATAATAATTTTTGCCGTTCCTCCAAGTATCCCACTTCATATGGCTGAGATACCCGCCACCCCCTCTCAACACAATCCCCAAGAATTGGGAAACCGGAAACAGTTCTTGAACTTTTGGAAGGCGGGAAGGGAGTTACCCTTCCCGGCCGTATTTATTAAAATATGAAACAAAATAAAACATTAAAATAACAGTTTCATATTATGTACAATTTCATTTCCACATTACGATGTTTGGCTAACCTTAACAGATCTCTAATACAAAGGTTCTCCTAGCCGAACTAACATCCTACAAAACATTTGACTTGAAATTGTACATCCTAACGTTAAGGGCCAACGGCAAGGTCGTAACCGGTGTCAGATCCCTAAACCAGAAATACCCCCCCTCACTTGTGAGAGGAGTGACCGCACCGAGGCGTACCTCAAGTGCATCTACCAATTTCCCTTTGTACTTGACGGGGGCCCCAATAAACTCGACGCCATTTAACGGTCGTTCGAGGACTCGTGTGAGGTGTCTAAAAGGTAGCGTAAACCCCCTCCCGCACCCCACACAACTTACCCATCTGCCGTCGCAGATGTCCTGGCCCCGGGAAATTCCCCAGGAGGGGCCGTAGCCCCTCCTATCCAGGAAGGGGCCTTGACCACCTTTCCTTTCCTTCCGGCGGCCTCTCCTTAGACAGGACCGCCTCCCCGTTGAGGGGCCAATTGGCCACCTCCCCCGAGCGCTCCCATCCGTAATGGGTGACGCCCCCTCATAGGGATCTTCGAATTACTGCTCACCGATCATGACCTTACCGCCCGACCAAAATAAATACGACAATTCTACCTAAGTTACTAAGATTACAAAGCAAACATCACTTATTACCAAGCGTAAATACTGATCAATCCTCGTTCCAAATTACTTTATTTGCAAAACATACTGAAAATAAGCATTCTTTATTGCATCTTAAAAAATTTCACGACAATCATCACAACCTGTAAGAAAACAGAGAAAAACAAAAGAGATACTATATCAAAACTGTATTCACAACGACTCGCTGTCCTCAGGGGCTGGTGGGTGGGTCAAAATTGGCTCTTCGTTCCGTCTCGAGCTCACGTGCAGCGGGGAGGTGCAGCTTCAGAGCACAGGAACAAGAGGATGCTTTCTTGGCTTCCGCTCCCTTTATCCGTCTTCAGGGCGGGCGTAAACCCGCCCCCGCCTGCCTCCGAGGGCGTGGCCGGCCGCGTCGGTGTCTAGGACAGCCCATTCTAGGGCGGGAAAAAGGCGCGCCCCGGCTACGCCGCTTCGGGCATACCAGCCGAGACTCGCCTCCCGCCCAAGATGGCTTCCCGGGGGGATTGTGGTACTCCACCAAACGTTCGGGGGGACCGAATGGTCGCCCCTTTCCATATGGCTGAGATACCCGCCACCCCCTCTCAACACAATCCCCAAGAATTGGGAAACCGGAAACAGTTCTTGAACTTTTGGAAGGCGGGAAGGGAGTTACCCTTCCCGGCCGTATTTATTAAAATATGAAACAAAATAAAACATTAAAATAACAGTTTCATATTATGTACAATTTCATTTCCACATTACGATGTTTGGCTAACCTTAACAGATCTCTAATACAAAGGTTCTCCTAGCCGAACTAACATCCTACAAAACATTTGACTTGAAATTGTACATCCTAACGTTAAGGGCCAACGGCAAGGTCGTAACCGGTGTCAGATCCCTAAACCAGAAATACCCCCCCTCACTTGTGAGAGGAGCGACCGCACCGAGGCGTACCTCAAGTGCATCTACCAATTTCCCTTTGTACTTGACGGGGGCCCCAATAAACTCGACGCCATTTAACGGTCGTTCGAGGACTCGTGTGAGGTGTCTAAAAGGTAGCGTAAACCCCCTCCCGCACCCCACACAACTTACCCATCTGCCGTCGCAGATGTCCTGGCCCCGGGAAATTCCCCAGGAGGGGCCGTAGCCCCTCCTATCCAGGAAGGGGCCTTGACCACCTTTCCTTTCCTTCCGGCGGCCTCTCCTTAGACAGGACCGCCTCCCCGTTGAGGGGCCAATTGGCCACCTCCCCCGAGCGCTCCCATCCGTAATGGGTGACGCCCCCTCATAGGGATCTTCGAATTACTGCTCACCGATCATGACCTTACCGCCACAGGCCGGATAGTTGACCGGCTATCCGGAGCCCCCACAAAAACTCCTACCTAAAGGTCATGCTGTAAACTCCTTAACCAGGCTATGAAGTCTCCTATGAGTAACTCGTTCCCCACCCGGGACAAATGAACCCCGTCCCCCAAATACATACTGTCCCCTTTAATACAACCATGTGAAACAGAATGCAGTGTATTTGAACGAAACAATCTACTCACTTTGTTATTTATCTTCCTTACTGAATGATTCAGAGCAGTAACCGAAATAGCCCCCCGCCACACTTTCCGTGGGATCATATGGGACCATGCAATTGTGCACCCTGGAACTCTTCTTGCCAACCAACTTACTGTGGAAAGCATTGCCTCAAGAAGAAGTCGTCTACCAGTGGCCACCAGATCGTTACCCCCAAGATGGACTATGATTATAGACGGCGGTGACCTTGTCCGCTCTAACAAACCCTCAAAAAAGAATTGAAACTGGTCAATACAGAGCCCGCCCTTTCCGTAGAAGGACACCCTGTACCCGTATTCCCCAGCCACGTGAATCATATCACCTGCTTTGAATACGTCCGCGGCACGCCTCACATATGAGTGGCCCACGACCCACACCTCCTTATTCGCAGACGGTGATTTCTGACCGCTGGTCCCCAGGAGTCGGGTCGACTGTACAGTCCGCCCCGCTTCGTAAGCTTGCGTAACTGAAAATCAAACACAGACAAGAAGCGTGAGTATATCATTACAGCTTCACAACATGTGCAACCGCACACACCTTTTATAACAGTTAGAGGACCAACGCCCCACACGTTTTACTTGTTCCACACTCAGACCCCTGGCTGTAGCCTCCGTAGCAGCCCCTATCCGAAAGGAATGGGTCCCGAACTCGCCGGGGTTCAAGCCCGCGGCCGAAATCGACATCGCAAGCACCCTCTGGAACTGAAACCTCGTCAGTGGGGTGGCGTCAGCGTGTCTCAAGAAGGTCCCCCCCCATGCTGCAACCCTCTGTGCCAAATATTCCTCTACGCATACCACAGGGCACATGGAAGACCCGGGGATCCTCTGAATGATTACGCAGTCCCCGATTGCTCCTTGATCGGATTTGGACCTAACAAATGAGACCGTCATCGTCTCCCCCCTGACCTGAATGTGCTCCCGGCACAATCCCCCCATCGTATCCCGCTTGTTCTTTGCCACTAATTCGCTTACCCGCATAGCCCCATGGAATGCTAGAGCAAATGCGGCTCGGAACAATACTGCTTCATACTGGGATGAACACGTTGCCGGGAGCACAGACAATAACCGGGTCAGCCTGTCCAAACCTATCGGGTGCCTCTCATCTACTCTGCGACCCTCAAGGCGTTGCCACCCACGTAGCGCTTTCTGCACAACGAAAGACGCTGTCGGGTCCTGGATCCCATTAGCCTTTGCCATAAAGGAAATGGCGGCCCGATGCCTCTGGGCCGTAGCTACTGATTTGCCTGCCTGATGTAAAGAGAGCAGAAATTTCACTACAAACTCTTCCTGACCCCAAAGCTCCCCCCTAGCAGTACCCAAAAAGGCCCAATAGGAACGGAACGCCCCTTCATATGCCTTCCTCGTCCTGGGTGCTAAACTCTCTCCCACGAGGTTTTGTAGTTCGGAACACCGAGAGACCAGAGAGCTTCGGGAAAGGGTGCCGCCACCGGGTCCGCTGTGGGTAGAAAACCCCAGAAGGCCTGCATACGGAAACGAGAAAGCGCATCAGCTGCTTGGTTCATCACCCCCGGCACATGTCTTGCCCTAAACAGTACATTCAGTTGCATGCATAACAACACAATCTCCTTGAGCAGTCTCAGAATCAATGTGCATCGTGCTGCCTGACTATTGATACACTCGACCACGGTCATGTTATCAGACCAGAACACCACAGAGTGATCACGGAAACCCCCGGGCCACGTTTTCAGGGCCACCAAAATAGGAAAAAGTTCGAGAAAAGCAATGTTACTCGTCAACCCGCACTCATGCCACCATGACGGCCATTTTTGAGCCGACCATTGTGTACCAAATATGGCACCAAAACCTATACTCCCCGCCGCATCTGTCCAAAGCCCCAGCTCCTCGGAGGACACCGCTGGTTTGTTCCAGACAATTCGACCATTGAAATCCGCCAGAAATGCCAACCAAATGCGCATGTCCTGGCGAACCTCTGCCGAGAGTCTCGTGCGGTGATGTCCTTCCTTCAGGCCGACCACGGCTTGTGCAATCGAGCGGGAAAAGGGGCGCGCCATTGGTATCACTCTTAGGGCAAAATTCAACTGACCCACCACCTGTTGCAATTGATGCAGGTTTACTTTTGTTGCACGAATACATGTCTCAAGGGATAACCTAAATTTCAACACTTTTTCCTTGGGTAATCGAAAACAACCTTCTACCGAGTCGAGCTCGATCCCCAGAAACTCGATCAAGGTCGAGGGACCCACAGTCTTACCTGGCGCCAATGGCACACCAAATCGATTCATTAAGACACAAAATTCATGTAAAGCCTGTCCACACTCAGGATCCCCGGCTGCCCCCAAAAACAGAAAGTCATCGAGATAGTGCATAACATGTTGAAAACCTGTCTTCCTTGTGAATACCCACTGCAGAAAACAACTGAACTTCTCGAAATAGGCACATGAAATCGAGCACCCCATTGGCATACATCTATCCATGTAATAGCGACCCTGAAACATGAAACCAAGAAGACGCTGATCGTCTGGGTGTACCGGGAGCAACCGGAACGCTGACTCGATGTCTGATTTCGCCATCAGCGCCCCGGGCCCCAGGCGATTCAACATGGCTACGGCCTCATCGAAAGATGCGTACCGCACTGAACACACTTCCGGGTCTATCGCGTCATTCACGGAAAGACCACGTGGGGCTGACAAGTTATGTATCAGCCGAAACTCACCCGGGTCCTTCTTGGGGACCACCCCTAGAGGGGAACAAACAAAGTTAACAACCGGTGGCAAATCGAATGGACCGGCGACACGACCTCGAGTCACCTCCTTCCCAATCTTTACCTGTACCACCGCCGCGTGCTGCAAGACCGATAGTTGATTCTTACAGTTTGCTACACCCTGAAAATCCCCCACTGGGATGCGGAAACCATATGAGAACCCGTTTCGCAACACCCCAGCGGAAGCATGATCCGGGTATTCGTTGAGCCAAGGAATCATTGCCATGGTATCAATCGGGGTAGGTAAAGGCGCCCCTCGGACTATATTAGACCTGTTTGGTGCCTCCCTTACCACCGTTATCACCCGTTTTGGCTCTGCACAAGGACTCAGGATGGGATGGCTGCCCACACCCCCCACACTCATGTCTGAATTTGCATGACCCCTGGGGCCTCGTACATTTCCCTCTGTTAAAATTCCAACAGATCCCCCTTTTCCCTGTGTTGCCACTTGGCTTCGAGTGGTACTCGTTACCTGCACCCGTCCGAAAGGGTGTCCCAGAGTTTTGGCGGGAAGATTCCCCTCCGTTACTCCCTACCAATGGTACCTTCAACATTCCTGTACTCTCCATTTTTTGCCATGACACGGAGTCGTAACAATCCCAAGTCAACAATGGGTCGTGTTCCTTAGCTTTTCTAAAAAGATTGTCATAGCAGAACCACTGATTGCCCCCATATGCCACAGAATACTCCATAATACGTGACTGATAAATAGGTAACTCGGTCAGCAACTCGGGCCTGCGCTCGCCCATGATGGAGGTAAATATGCCCCACGCTCTGCCCCAAGTACCAATGTTCTCGTCAACCTTAAAGGCGGCCATTTTTGCGCGCCAAACACTCGGATGCATGAGCTCCTTTTGGCTCTTCACATGCTCTATCTCGTAATGGTCGGTAAGCAATGAAAACATGTTTACATACTTATCCGCCCAAATCAATTCCTTAATTTCTAGTGGGACATGCTGGGCAATCTTCTCCCTTCGAGAAGGTACAGACCCCTCCCCCGCAATCGGCAATGGCCGCTTACCTGAAGTAGACCCTGCGCTTGTCGCCGAACTTGGGCCTGCTGTACTTTCAGCCGCCGGAACCTGTGGGAGAACAGAAGATGTTGCCTTCGCAGCCTCCCTAGATTCCCGCAGTTGCCTCATTACTGCCCGGGCGTCGTCAGCCGTGGCGCCCTCGCTATCTTTTCCCAACCACGCTGCCAATTGTGCCGCTAACTCGGGGAGCATATCCTCCCTGTTCACGGGGGTGACCACCACAGGGATTGGATTCCCCTCTTTCGGCACCGGGATTGGCTCCTCACGTGGGGTATCGGGAACTGGGGTGTCCCCCCTAAGTGCTCCCCTTTCTGGGCCTCTTGCTTCTTCCACCGGGGACTGCTCCCTGCAAAGGCCGTTTCGGTCCTCCCTCCCCGTCCTTAGATTCCACCTTTTTCTTCAAATCGGCTATCTCCTTCATGAGCATGCGGAGCATCTGCTCGGTACCGACCCGCTTTCCGACTTTCTTGGGCATTCTCAGACGGGATATCTGTAAGACAAAAGAAAGATTACAACGCTCAAAATTGGCTCTTCGTTCCGTCTCGAGCTCACGTGCAGCGGGGAGGTGCAGCTTCAGAGCACAGGAACAAGAGGATGCTTTCTTGGCTTACGCTCCTTTTATCCGTCTTCAGGGCGGGCGTAAACCCGCCCCCGCCTGCCTCCGAGGGCGTGGCCGGCCGCGTCGGTGTCTAGGACAGCCCATTCTAGGGCGGGAAAAAGGCGCGCCCCGGCTACGCCGCTTCGGGCATACCAGCCGAGACTCGCCTCCCGCCCAAGATGGCTTCCCGGGGGGATCGTGGTACTCCACCATACGTTCGGGGGGACCGAATGGTCGCCCCTTTCCATTATCAATTTATTCTTATTAACCACCCTGATCTGTTATCACAAAATGTGTATAAGTATTTTTCCCTCTGCCCTATAAAACTCAGTATGTGTTTACACTTTTTCAAATTATCTTATATAGTCTCCTCTTTTTCAGCATTTATTTTCATGATTCCATGTTTACACACTTTTCACGCCAATATGCCCTCTTTCAATATGGTGCCTACGTTTTCCTATTTCAGCAGTCCTTCCTTTGTGTTGTTAAATGTTACAGCCATAGCCCATTGGCCCGCTAGCTACACCGTATCATAGTCCCCGTAGTTACCACACTCAGCTGTAGCACATCCTCTCCTATCAGGCGGGAACTGCCCTATTTAACTCGACGTGTCGGCTATTTTTCAATTCGCACGCTACGCGGCTATATCTGATACCCCCTGCTACGGCTATGGTCTAATACACCGCAGGTAAGAATTCTACTAGGCACCTTTGCATATTTATTTTAGTGCGCAAACCGTTTGTGTAATTCGGCTTTCCTTACACATGTTAAGTAATGCCGATGCAGTTCTAGTACTGGTATAAATCTCGCCAGTACAAGCACCGTTTGTTTTCGCTTCATAACAGTTTAGCATATGCCGCGTCAGTCCCAGTATTCTGTATACATACCGCTAGCGTCTTAGCAGCTTACCGGGTATGTTTTTAGATTACGGCGCTCTTAGTTGCATTCTTACAGAACAGCGCCCGCACATGCAGAGATATAAATCCATCCGCGACTGCCCCTACCTATCACTAGTGAGGTTCGGCTACTGCTGAGCCACCTTGTCAAGATGCGAGCGTATCCCACGCCGTATTTACTAAGCCCTGTTAGTGTAGTACCTGGCTAAATACGAGTATGCCTCAGTTTCTTTCACTCAGCATATGCTATGTTCTCTCGAACAGCAGAACGAGCAGAACCCTCGTATCCCCCATCCTATATGGAACTATTGCAATAATGTAAATGCGCATTTACCTACACTGTCTTCTTAGCAGTAACTGCATCACCTGCCACTTTTGCATTGTAGGTGACGATGCGGTCTTCCGTCATCATACTCTGGCACGTGTAAATACAAAACCAATGCTCAGGTATACTTTATTTTGTCTTGTGTCATGAATCATAGCCAGTATGACTAAAGATACACACAAACATTGTGTAATATCATTTCTCACTTCCTTTTTTACTTCAGAACCACTAGAGGACACGCCAGTATCACCCAATGAGTACATTTATTGTTCCAATACTATCTGGAGTATTCCATGTTAATATTAACCCCTGGATTATCATATAATATCGAACCTCTGTCCATAGCAGGTAATACTCCCTTTAATATTCTCTATAAGTCCACCCTTTATTCTGCATTACCTGACTTATCTTATTATCATTTCCAGACATTACCTTTCCAGTAGCAGTTAAAAGGATTTGGCATTTCCGCCTTTATATATGTACATATTACGTACATGTGTCTATAAATAGGTAAATCGCTTATTGTTTTCTACTATCTCTGCACCATATCTTCTTGGGTAATAGTTCTGTGATGCTGAACTATACTGAACACCACCATTCACTATCAGATCAGTAGGACCTCACCGGGTGTACTTATGCTTTAACCCTCTTGGTTAACTCTACACGTTTCCTTCTTATTTTCTTAGTCTTCATCTATTATGGTTTAGTTGTTATGCCATAGCAGTCTGAGTAACTTTAGATAATTTTCAAAATAGCGATGTATTTGACCATTGTGTGTATAGGATGCTAGTTTAAAATGATAAAAGCCTTATACTTACTTATGTAAAAACTTATAGAATGATCAAATGCTTACCAATGTTTCTTTTATTTGCAGAAAAAAGAAAAAACATTGCACTGCCCCTACCATTTTTTAACCTTTGTATAGATTTAGTATACTTGTTAGCCTGTTGTCTTATGTCTAAATGTCTTTGGCCCTGAGGAAGGTGATCTAACAACACACTATCACCGAAACGTACGTAGGCCGTACATCCATAATAGATCTGGAAAAAGAATCAAAGATTGGTCAACAACATACAGATCAATGAAATATTGGTGAAATCTTTAAATCTATGTTCCATTAGTGAACCACCAATTATACCTTCGGGTTACTGTCTCTATTTTGTTTAGTTTTGTTGATATGATGTTATGTATTTTTAAACCACTGTATAGGATTGATTGGTATGTGTGAGTGTATGAATGTTAGTAATATTCTGTTTTGTTAGGGGCACTACTCTTTCTTAAAAATGCACTTTATTCAATTGCACAAAAAATATATGACTGTTTATGAATTTATATGACAAAATAAAATGTATAGATGCATTAATCTTTATAAAATAACAGTTCAAACTAAAATCCAAATATAAAAAATAAAAATAAAAATATATTTTAGTAATATTTTGATGTTTTGGCTTCTGTCTTTAGCATCCTCTTTATGTAAACGTTTCTAGGATATATTCCTTTGGTAAAAAGCAATATAGGTCTTTCTAGAGGTACCCTTTACGCATAGTTCATACGAAAACATTTTCATTGGTGTCCCTTTTTATTATTGTGAATTCGTAAAAATGTTGAACTGTAATAGGGTAGAAAAGATTTTTCTGACAAAGTAAAATGCACAAACAAAGGTGTCAGCTCTCAGATAAAGAAACAATCTTTCTGCTAAACATTCACCTAATTATTTGACACTAACGATCAACTACAGCTAGCTTTTGTAGGTATGCACGTATCCAGCACTCAACTTACACCTCTTTCTTAACAGTGCATACCATAACCTGTTCGGTTAAGGAATATTCTGAGGAACATATATCATATAAGGAAGTTAACCTTACATTGTGTAAGAAATTGGGTTGTTGCTTGACTTGGCTGAAAGCCCAGGTTAAGCAGCAATCACAATCCTTATCAGTAAAAGGTACAAGCAAACCCCAAATTAGCATGTACTCACCCCGTTGGTTGCTTGGCACAGAGCAGCCAGGCTTAACTCAGAGGCACTGTGTAAAGTATTTGTGCAACACTTCAAACAGTAAAACAATTAAAACACATAAAAAAAGGATCCCACAACAGACTTAAGGAAATAGAAAGTGTTTATTAAATAAAACAAGACCAAAACGACAAAACTCCTATCAGTAGATCAGAGCTATCAAGCGCTATCAAGCGCTATCAAGCGCTCTGAGACCTATTGGTGAATTATGCGCTATATAAAAATAAATACATAGACATAGAACCAGAGTTATGAATTTTTAAAGAATAAACTGCAATATAGCCCCTAAAAATATGAAGCACTAATCGTGGCTATCTGCTAGCGCTGGACTGGGTCAAAGTCAAATGTTCAGGCCGACCACGATGGAGCGTGTGTCAGATACTGTCCCAGATTAGTCCAACTGCAGTTTTACCTTCTCAGGTGTTTGTGCCAAGAGTCGAATTTGCGTTAAATGGCTATGGAAAGAAACTAAACACTATGGAGAAATGGCTATGGCAACTTTCTAAAAGTGACATTTTCAGATTTGCAATTTAAAATCTGGCTTCACCATAAGTTACAATTTTAAATTGTGATTCCAGAGACACCAAACTTGACGGACATATCTCTTCTCATTTGGAAATTACACTTATAAAACAAATAACGCAACTCCAATATTCTCCTTTGGGAGATAAAGGTCCTGCAGTAGTGAGAAACTAATTTAAGGGTACACAAAACTTTACATGTCTACTTTATAAATTCATTGCACCCAGCCCTCTGGGCTGTCCAGGGCCTACCTTAGGGGTGACATATGTATATAAAGCTTTGGTCCTGGCAAAAGGTTTGCTTTGCCAGGTCGAATAGGCATCTTAAAACAGCACACACAGCTTCTGGCAGGCCTGAGACATGTTTATGTGGCTATTTAAATGGGTTGCACAATCAGTGCTGCAGGCCTACTAGTAGCATTTCTTTTACAGGCCCTGACACATATAGTGCACTTTATTAGAGACTTATATGTACATTAAATATGCCAGTTGGGGATAAGCCAATATTATCATGTTTAGAGGAGAGAGCACACACAGTTTAGCACTGGTAAGCAGTGACAAAGTGTGCAAATTCGAAAAAGTGGAGGAGGAAGGCAAAAAGTTCAAGGGAAGACCATCCTGACACATTGGCTGTGTATTACCTCAAAACTAAAGGCTAACTTTTATTTGGTGAATAACTTTGGTCTCTAGTAACTATCAGCCAGATTCATCAATGTCCCGATTTGCGAGTCCTTAATAGCGATTATTAAGGAATCGCTATTAATGACTCACAAAACGGGATTCATGTAAAAATCGCAATATTATTTGTGATTTCTACAGCTTCCTTATTTGCGATTAGCAATTTGCTAATCGCAAATAAGGATGCGATTTCAAGGGTGCCAGGGTTGTCCAAAGGACACCCTGTAGCACCCCTGAAATGTAAATGTAGACTGATGTTGCGCACACACATGTCCAAAGGACATGTGTGTGTGTAACATACAATTTAGAAAAATGCACTAAAGTGCATTTTTTCAAAGTTTTCGCTATATACCACGAAGTCAGACTTCACGGTAAATAGCGGCCAAAAATAACGATTTCGCAATTCAAAAATGGTTCATGAATTGCATTTAAGGAATCTCAAATAGAAAATTCCTTAAATGCAATTCCTCGCAATTTAGCGATTTCGCAATTTGCGATTTTTGCATTTGGGATGATGAATCCCAAATGCAAAATCTGCGCCCTTTGCGAGCCGATTTTGCAATGATGAATCTGGCTGTTAGTATAGAAATTGATAAATCTGTTGGTCCTGCAACTTTCATACCTATGCAAGAACTAGTACTATTTGGGGAGCAAATATATAGTTCACAAAACAAAGAGTACATCTGCACCCGTAGATTTCTATCTCTGGGTGGGTGCAGTTATACTACTTTTTGGATCCAAAATGTAATACCAGACTAAAAGGTTTGTGATCAGTGATGAGTTAAAATTGGTTTATTGATGAATTTCAAGTTCATAGAATATTCAGTATTCAAAAGGAAGGAACAGAAAACCCACATGTTTCAGTTCCTATGGACACATTTGTAGCTTCTTCAGTTTATAAAGGAGTTATGTTTTAATGTGTGCAAATGTATATAATTATATTTAGAAAAGAGTAACCACAACTAGAATAACATATTGAGTAAAATGGAGAAAGTGGTATGGTGCCGAAAAAAATAGGTAAAATAATAAATGAATACTGTATGAGTTAATAATAATAAGACAAACAATGTTATACATAATATATAAAACAACATTTCAAATAATATAGGAATCTCATATCCCTATAAACACCATTAATTGTAATATTATAATGAAGCTTGGAACAGGCATATCTTCAATTCATTCTCATAGTTTTTATAACCATTTGTTTTTTAAAAATGAGCTTTTAAAATAGTCATTTCTTTGCAAACAAACGTTTATAGGTTTACCCTCAATGCAGTAAATTTAGCATAATTGACAATCAGTACTTCATCTATATTGAAGGGACACATTGTTTAATATGAGTCTTGAATTGTACTGATAACCATAAATATAATCCTTTAATGGGATACCCTACCACATCCTAAGCAAATGATTGTGCTAAGATACAATCACTCCTTCGCATTAATATCAGTGTCCACTAATTGCAGGGTAACATATTAGGTGTTATCTTCGTTGATTGAACATGACCGGATTGGAATCAAATCTTTATCCATTTTAAGGAAACACATGATTGTATTAAAATTCATAATGGTGCTGATGGTCCCAACAAGCATGCAATGTATGTTAACAATCTAATCTTAAGCAAATGGGTGCAGTACATTATATCTAATGATGTATTATTATAATAGAACGTCAAAAAAGAGTGAGCCAATACATAAGTGTTATCTTCAATACTTCAATGTGATAGATCCAAGTTCATGGTTCCAGCTAAATGAACCCGGAAAATCTATTAAGAGTTTCTATGAACAGAATATAATATATCAAATGTCAGGGAGATGTTTAAATTTAATAATACAATAAAGAATGGATTATGTAGGTAAACTTAATACCTGACATTGGTGTGCAGGAAAATATATTTTAAAAGGCAATATCAAGAGAAACAAATTATTGATCTTGTGGCTAAAGAGTCTCTGGTATGGTTGAAAATAGAACAAAATAACATTGACAAGGCTTACCTACAAGGAGTGATAAAAGCATGATAACTCTGTTTTAGTCAGTGTGTTTGTACGCATGGATCAAATCACCATGATATTGAGGCAATATAAATAAGGAACACAATTTTAGGCATACTGCATGTTCATTTAACGTTCTGCATTTCAATTATATGATAGCGAAACTATCTCAGATGCACCACATGCTCATGCAGTATTATGAATATAGCTCTATGGCCAATTTAACAACTATGGGGGCCATATTAAGCATGAAATTACAATAAATATTCTCATCACGTACTTTGGTAAGGATAACACAGGCATACCGTTTGAATGTTGTCTAACGTAAAACAAATTGGCACCATATTTTCTGCCAGTTCATCATTGTGAGTCCAAAGTTCATGATAATAACGCCATTTAAGGCATGCTACATGCATGTACAGTGTTCTGCACAAACCTCAGTGGTGAAGAACACAACTGTGCCTGCCATCTGGGTGCATGGGACAATGACTCTGAGCTAAACTATATGTTCAGCAACAACTATGGGAATCATTTTAGGAAAAATATTTTATCATAAGTTGACATTATCTTAAATGTATGAAGAGTTTGTTCAATGTTCAAAGAAAAAATGTATGACCAAAGTTGCAAGGGTCTAACATTATGAGAAATAAATATGAAATGTGTGAGATGAAAATAACTCAGTGATAAATACTTCTGCCAGTAATAATACTCAAGTGTTTCAGCAAGTGAATTTGATCTATACGAAATGTAACAATATGTCTAAGTATGCAATGCAAAGTATGCAGTAAAAGCAATTGTGAATAGCAGTTATAAAATTCCATTTGTGTAAGAAGAAAGAGTTCCCATGTAATTACCATCCTTGGACAAAAGAATCATTCATCAGTTGCTGACTGTACTGTTTCATAAATGCCTAAATTGATCTTGACATCTCTTCCATGAATATTTAAAAAACAAATTATTTAAACATCTATTGATGAGACACATCTATAGATAGGTGTTATCAATGAGCATTATCTTATCTCTACAATGAATGTTCTTCTATATCAATTGCAATATGTTTAATCACATCAAAGTCTTGCACTGCACAGAACCCCTTCATTTTGCAGTCAACAGTTGTTCAATTGCCTTATGGATTGCTACGTGGCTCATTGCTCTGAATCCCATTTGAAGGAAAAGTGATGCATTTTTGGAGTTTTCTCACAAAAGTGACGCAACTCCAGCAATGCGCCAAAAAACATAGGTAGGTCCCATGTAAAATGCCCTACATCAATCCTTACACCTGGTCTGAGCAGGTGTAGGGATTTTGATGCAGTGAAGGCGTAGAGTGACGCATTGAAATCTTGTATAGTTCACTATGCCAGTTCTACGTGGCTTTTTTTGCATGGGAACGCCGTCCCTGCATACATTATACCTGGTGCAGGCATAATGCGATGTAGGGCTTTACAACGTGATGCATCTCCTTAGATATGTCACATTGTAAATGGGCCACAGCTTTTACGCCGCCGGTGCGTCACGAAAGTGACACAACGGCGGTGCAAAAGTGACGCAAGAGGTTTGTAAATCTGCCCCATAGTCTTTCTGCCTCCCATCACAGCACGGACTGAGTTACTTTATTTCACCATGCCAACCTTTTTTTCACTTGGTGCCAAAGATTGACTGTGGGTTGTGTTGGGCCTGTTAAGAGCTGATGTTTGGGATTTGTATATAGCGCCTGTCTGTAGCCTCCGGGGCCCATCTATTTCTTCATCTATGTGGTATGTAGAGTTGGTTGTTGAACCATGTACCCACTGGTTGACCATGGCTAATTGGGTTGCCCAATAGTCCATTTGGATATTTGGGAGGGCAAACCCTCCATTGTACCATCCCGTCATAGGTTTCTGTATGGCAATCCATGGGGCCTTCCCATCCCACAGTAGTGTTCGCATCTCACTCTCTATAGTGGTAAAGTATGTGTCTTGGACTGGAAAAGGTGTGTTTTGCAGGATGTATCGGAATCATGGCAGTACCGCCATTTTAAAAAGGGCAGCACAACCCAGTAGACACAACAGTTACATTCTCTAATGTTGCGCATCGTTTTGCAGTCATTTTAGGGAGCCAAGTAGATTATGTGCATAGAAAATGGCTGGATCTATTGTAGCATAGATTCCTAAGTAACAAAACCTTCCTTAGCCGCTGGCACTGCACAGTCTGGTTGTAGTTTTTTGGTAGGTCCGTAGAGGATAAATAGTACAGATTTGGACCAGTTAATGGCGTAACCAGAGTATTTCTGGAAATGAATGAATATTTGCATAATCCTATTTATGGAGATATGCGGTGATGCCACATATAGCAGAATATTGTCCGTATACAAGAAGATTCTATCCTGCCATCTCTTGGTCAATCGCAACACTTGGATCAGTAGATCCCCTCTTATTCAGGTCACAAGGGGCTCCAGCATTAATGTGAAAATCACTACTACTTGTGCCAGAGGTTCTGCATATAGGAGACTAATCCATGTGATGTACTTGGGGCCAAAGCCTAACCATTCCAGTACTTCAAAGAGATAAGGCCATTCAATGGTGTTAAATGCCATGCGGGCATCTAGTGACAGGATTGCAGCATCTTCTTTGATGGTGTCACTCCTGCCCAGCACACCTTGGAGGTATTGCAGGTTCAGTGCAATATTCCTCCCTGGCATGAAGACAGATTTTTCCAGGTGGATCAATTTTGTGATGACTGGTAAGAGTCTATTTACCAGCAATTCAGCCAAGATTTTAACCTCTGTGTTAAGCAGCAAGATGGAGTGATAAGTACTGCACAGTTACGTTGGTTTTCCCTGCAAGTGTATGACAGCGATAGCGGCCAATCTTTGATCCTTGGTTAGGATCCCATGTTGTCCACTATCTTTGTACATTTGTCGCAGGTAGGGTGCTAATATTGAGGCTATGAGTTTGTATGATTCAATTGGTAGGTCACGTGGCCCGGTTGCTTTCCAAGATTGTATACTACTTATCGCAGTGATGATTTCTTTACCAGTTATGTCACTGTCTAGTAATGTGGTATCGTCTGTGGTTAATGAGAGGATAGGCAGCTCGGCTAGAAATTCTTTGGAGAGTACAGGTGCATGAAATGTGTTGCAAATGCCTCAGCTGTCTCTTGAGACTCTCTGACTGTCTCTCCTTCATTGGTCTTAATGAATGCCAGCCATCTGTCCGCCCTTTTGTGTCTGTAGACATGCCAGTAATATTTCAGCTTTATCCCCAGTGTTGTATACTCTGTGCTGCATCACCCTATGTCTGTTTTTTGCTGCCTCCTTTACTATCTTGCTGTACTCCTGTTGCCTAATAGCCAGGGCATGGCTAGTCACTTCATTGTCTGAGATGGCTGTGTTTGCTTCCTTCTCTAGGATCTCTTTTTCTAGTTCCGTAAGTGCTGTCTTTCTGTCTTTTTTTTATGGCTGCCCATTAGAGAAAGTGCCTGTCCTTTCATTACTCTTTTGACTACATCCCCAAGGAGCCCTCATTTTCGTTAAAGTAGCATTCTGTGGTTCGGGTTAGTTCATTACATATGTGGGTGAGTTTTATATACCAAGGGTATAGGGTGGTCGTTTTTCGTATCGTTTTAGTGCCACACGTGTAATGGGCCCATATCAGGGAATGGTCCGATATTCCACATGCGAGATGCCGCACGTTCTTGAAATTGGGTACTTGGTCTGCTATTGTTAGGATGTAGCCTATTCGTGATTGACTAGTGTGTGCTCGTGAGTGGAATGTGAATTGTTAAGTATCTGGATTGTGCGCTCTCCAGATGTCTGCAAGGCCCATTGCCGCCAGGGAGCCTGCCAAGTCCGAACCATATGTACCTCAGAGGTTTACAATCTTTTGGCTTGCACAGATCCATGTTTAGATTCCCTCCTAATATCAAATCCACCTCTGGTAGTTCAAGGATTCATTTGCTCAATTCAGGTAGGGCTACTTTCCATAGTGCTGGCGGGATATAGACCGACAGATTATTAAGTGGCCTTCCTTCCCATGTACCCGTAATTACCTCAAATCTGCCCAGTGGGTCCGTCCATGATCGTCCCACTATAAAGGGGAAGTATCTGCGTATGAGTGAACCTGTTCCTCTGGAGCCTGCTTGTGTAAACTAGTGTACATCGCCATCTGTTTAATGTTTTACAGGTGTTACCCTCAAGGTGGGTCTTCTGTAGTAAAACTACATATAATGTGTTGATAAATTGGACGAATATCCCCCTCTTCAGTTGATCTCCTAGTCCATTAATGTTTCAGGAGAGTTTTTGGAGGGTAGGTTCCATAGTGTCAGGCACCATCAGAGGTTTGCTTGTGAGTATTTCTCATCTCTCCTTCCCAGGTGTGGTAGTGAAAATGGCTATAGTGATGAGATTTTGTTGAACACTGTTGCATTGCTGTGGTATGATTCCACTGTGCACCACTTAGTTGTGTCATTGGGGGGGCGCGCGCTCCACTCCGATCTTCCCTTTGTCTGGGTGATTCTCCCAGGAGGGGGTTGGTTCATGGAGTTGATGGCTTCGGCTGCGGTGCGAGGCGGGGGGGGGGGGTCTCCTCTGCTAAAAACGAAAGCAAACAAACAGACACGCTTTCAGTTTTAGCAGAGGAGACCCCTTGCCTCCCACTGCAGCTGAAGCTGTCGACTCCGTGAATTGGCCCCCTCCTGGGAGAGTTAGCTCTTCCCAGAAGGGAGAGAAGGTTTCCGGAGAGGTTTTGAGGCACTTGAAGTCTGCATTAAAAAAAATATTTTCGAATACGTGGGCAGGCGATTCTGCTTCCTTTCTGCATAAGAGTATGATTGGTGTCTTAAATGTATTCTAACACACTGTAGCCATTATAGGCCTTATGACAGATATTTTGCACTCCAGTAAATACAGGGCAAATCATTGTGGTGGTATGAATACAGGATGAATCTGTTTGCTCTATTATTTGCCACCTTTGTTTTACGTAATGGGCAAAAACGTATGTGCTCCAAACTAAGGGGCTTACTTACAAGGCCCTTGCGCCACTTTTGCGTCATTTAACATGGGAAAAGTGACACAAAAGAGGCACAAGGGGCTTGTAAATCTGCCCCTAAACCTTTATCCTCCAGCACAAAACGTAGCAAACTGGTATGACGCAATTTTTGCTCCATTGACATAACACAAAACACAGAAAACAAACGTTCTCCACTGTTCAAATACAAATGATGCGGATAAATATGAGGAGAAATCAGTTGGTTTTATTAAAGTAGCACGACATTAACAAAATCAGTTTGCCTCATGTTTTAAAATAAGAATGTTATTCAGGTTTCAGGACTTATTTTTAAATTGTTTCTCACCCATCTAAAAAAAATTCTTGGCAGGAATGTCTCACGCTTTTATGGGACCTGGGCATAACATTTAGTGGGGCCTCCTGACTATTGGGCACAGCAAGCTTAACAAGGAATCTTAACTATTTTCCAATACTATTTCTACCTGCAACCTTCACGTAGGTGCACCGTTCTTTTTCTAAGCTAATTTTCTCTCACGATGAACACTCACCTCTTCCCTACACCTCTCTCGCAGTCCCTTTATTTTCCTTACATTTGCACAACACCCTTTCACTTCACTCCGCATTGTTGTCAAGTGTGACACACACCTTCTATCGGTCCTGGCTTCTTAGCTTATATCTCTTTGTGCTTTATAATAATTGTATTGTACTTTGCTTAATAGAAATATAGGTTTAAGAAACTCAGATATGTTGTTGGCTAAATAGCCAGGGCTTTAATGAGGGTGTCATAAATGAAATATGACCACGTACACTTCCCTCTTATCTCTTCCATACATAACACACTCACTATGTCTGCCACCTATTTTCCGGCCCTCTCCCATGCACCTATCACATAATACACACTGGACAACTCTCCTCTCTGTGGGTCTGAACATTACAATAGGTTTGGGCAATGAAAGCATGAGCTCCTTCTCAAGTAGCCCCAAGTCGATAGATTCTGTCTTGCTTATCCCTGGTTCAGTATTTCCTGACAGAGCATTGCCACAATTGTGCAGGGCTAGAGGTGAGCACAGGTGGGCATTATCATGCCAGGGTTTTCCACAAAATGGCAAGATTTACCATTAATAAGGTAGCAATCCAGGACACAGTCCCCCATATATAGAAATACCAACCATCCTACCCACTGACACAGTTGCAGCAGTACCACCAACCTACCCACAGAAGCAGTTGCACCAGAGCCATTCAAGTCTTTGGCTCTTATTACAAGGAGCTCTTCCCAGAAGGGAGAGAAGGTTTTCAGAGAAGTTTTGAGGCACGGGCGGGGTGGGCTCTGGCCCAGGGCCCCAGCCTTTCAAGGGGGGTGGGAGTCAGGGGGGGGAAGGCGGGAGTTCTTTAGTTATTTTGGGAAGGGAGGTAGAGGTTTCAATCCGGGTTTAGGCCATGAATAGGGATGGTGGGCTCTGGTCTGCGGTCCTCAACTCATGAGGATCTTTGTGTGGGCACCGAAGTGTTGTTGTTCAGGGATGTTGGTCTGCAGATTCGAATTTGAATCATCAAATGTGTGAGGGATGTCGGGTGGAGCTGGCCACCAGACGTCCATTTTGTTGCCATGTGGGGGAATAGATGTATGGGTGAAGTGGTGGATGTATGGGTGGGGTGATGGGTGGAATGGTGGATGTGTGGGTGACATGGTGGATGTATGGTTGGGGGGTGGATGGATGAGTGAGGGGATGGATGGATGGGTGAAGGGGTGGATGGATGTTGAGTGAAGTGGTGAATGGATGGTGGGAGAGAGGATGGATGCATGAGTGGAGGGATGGATGGGAGTGGAAGGATGTTTGTATGGTTGGAAGGGTAGATGGATGGGTGGAGGGATGGATGGATCAGTGATATGGTGGATGGATCGATGGGGGGTGGATGGTGGACGAGTCGGTGGGTGGATGGATGAGAGAGGTGATGGATGGATTGATGTATTGATGGGTGAAGGGGTGGATGAGTGGTCAATGGATGGATTCATGAATGGATGAGTGGCTGGATGAGTGGGTGGATGGGTGAAGGGTGGCTTGGTGAGGGGGTAATGGAGAGAGAGGAAGAGGATGGATGGATGGATGGATGAGTGAGGACATGGATGAATGATTGGCGGAGTGGATGTGCAGGTGTGTGTATGGATGGGTGAGGAGAGGAGCATGGAGATGGAAGGGTCAGAGAGTGCATGCATGAGTGAGGGGAGAGTGGAGAGCGGGAGGGATGGATGGGTGGATGGATGAGTGGGGGGTTGAGTGGGTGGACGGATGAGTGACTGGGTGGATGGATGAGTGGGGGGATGGCTGGATGGGTGAGAGGGTGGTTAGTTGGATGGATGAGTGAATGGATGGATGGGTGGAGGAGTGGATGGATGGGTGGAAGAGTGGATGGATTGGTGAGGGGATGGATTGGGTGAAGGAATGGATGGAGGGATGGATGGTGGATGGGTTTGCAAGTGGTTAAAGGAGTTTGGATGTGGATGGGGCACAGATGGAGGGACGGAATGAATGCTATATATGTATGTATGTATGTATGTATGTATTTGAGCTTGTAAAGCGCACTGCTACCCATCCTTAGCTTTCCTGGTGCTGTATAACTCTGAGGAGACCCTTCTGGCTTTCCCTGTGGGATGGTCCCTGCGGGGAGTCCCAAGGTGGAGCCAGGCATCCAGGGAGTTGATGGGGCCGTTGTGGAGATTAGGCAAGCTAATGTCCAGAGTTGCCGAGTGGAACCCCTGATTAGAGTAAGCACCGAAGCGAGAATTATCGAGTCCACTGACCCAAGTCCACGACCCTGCTCAAGTCCACGACCCTGCTGCGTCGGGAATTGAACCCTGGTCCCGGGCCGACTTCTGCTCCCGGGTCTGCCGCCTCTAACCAGTGAGCCACACTACTCCACAATGGTGGGGGAGTTGGAGGATGACAAGGTGTACATGATGGATTGGGAGGGTTGTGATGACTTTCTTTGATTTCTTGGTGCCATGGGAGCTGTGGTTCAGAGTCGGAGGTATTTGAATTGTTTGGCTGCTCCCTTGCCTATGTGTTACTGTTCTGTATTCTATGTGTGCTCATGTGTGGGATCTATGCATCATGCGTGTGACATTTTGCGTGACGTCCAGCTGCTACTTGAATGCGGGCCCCCATGGGCAAGGTCGGGTTCCATGTTTTGGGTTCCGCTTGGTGAAGCACCCATGGTGTGTTCCTTATAGTGGGTTCATCACTGCGGTCCTCCCTTTGGTTCACTTGTGCATGGTGCTTTACATCTTACAATGTATTTGTTTATTTGTTGGGGAGTTTGTGAGATTGGGTTCTCAGCACTTGCGGTGTTGAAGACTAGGTACCGTTCAGGACTGGATATGGAGCACAGCCTGAGGATGGCAGTGGCAGGGATCCACCCACAGATTGAGAGTCTAGGTGTGGCTGGGCACCGGCACACCCGTCACATTCATGTTGGTGGTGTTGTTATTGATCTGTGTCCTGTGTAAGGCAGGGCATCCAGGTGGGGAGAATTTGCGCACATTTTGTCTTGGAGGATTGTGTTTTGAGCTGTGTGGTACGCCTCTGTCGTTTCACCACACCCACTCACAGGCCTGCAGTTTGCTAGGCACTCTTGTTGTGTTGAGCATTGTTTGCCGGATATGGCCCGTGGTGTGCGCGTGGCAGTCGATCATGTGGTGTGCCCGATTCCCGAGGTTTCTGTCGGGTGGTGGGGGGGACCAACATCTGGGGGAATTCAGCTAGGGGGGGGGCTCAACCTGGAAACGTTTGAAGACCTCTGGTGTATAGTGTGCCATAACTATTAAACAAAATTGTTCCTAATTCTCTCCCCGACTTGTGTAAACAATACAGATTGCAGTTCCGGTAATAACTTGAAGAGTTTCGCCTCCCTGCCTCCCTGCATGACAGTTCACCAACTGCCCGCCTCCCCAAAATTGCAAAGTGCCTATCATCCCTTCCCAACAGAAACTAAGGGAACGTAGGTCTCCCAAAACCCACCTACCCTCACCCCTCTCATTTATTGTATCAGCTCAGTGCCAGCGGCATATTTGCATTCTGATGGCACCTTTACCTTATTTTCTTCATAGTTCAGTAAGGAGAGTGTGAATTCTGTGTTTGTGGTTATGTGACAGAGTTACATACATTGTCCAAACCATGTTGGCGTTTTCACCATTATACAGTCTCTAGCTAGTTCCAAGTGCGGCTGAGAGTTATAGAAATTGAGCACAATATCTGTTTTAGTAGGGCGACCATTTGAGTACTAGTCATCCTTGTCGAGTCTAAGCTTGTGTTCTTTTCCTGGGTGGCTTTTGTGCGTTTCTACCACTTCTTGAGGCGTCTTGTTCATTTCTGGAGGGGCTTGCATTTTCCAGAGTTCGCCAGCTGTCTAACCACCCCCAAGTGTCCTCAAGGTTGGAGAAAAACCCAGTCTTTCCCTCTGCTTCCACCTTTAACTTAGCTGGGAATAGCATAGTCTACTTACGTTCTTTGTCTCTGAGTGGTCTTTTCACTTTGAGAAAGCTGCGTATTTGCCTCTGCGCATTTATGATGAAATCTGGGAAAAATGTAAATGTGCTATTTTCGTTTTGAACATGTGGGCCTCTGCAGGCTGTTTGTAGTATGATGTTGCTTTCACGGAAATTAAAGGCTTGGGCCAAATTGGTCTAGGGGCGGCCCCTGGTCTGGGTCTTCCTACCAGAACTCGGTGGGCTCTTTCAATGGAGAAGTATGTTTGGCAATCCATGGGTTTGTAGGTGTTTCAAGATCAGCTCCTCAACAAAGACATCTGTTGCAGTTCCTTCTGCCTGTTCGGGTTCCCCAAATATTTGAATGTTGTTTCCTCTAGAACTGCCTTCATATTCATCTAATTTTATTTTGAATGTCTTTGTCATTGTCAGGTCTTTAACTTTTTGTTGGAAGAGCACAGTGTCCCACTTTAGAGTTGTTGTTGTGTCTTCCACTTCTTGGATTCTGTCACCCAGTTTATGTAGGTCAGCTCGCATAGGGGAGACTTCTGCAGAGACAGTATCTTGTTGTGAATCTAAAGAGGTATGGACTTTTCTAATAGCGCACATGTTGTTGTGTAGTGTTAGTTCATCTTTCCGTGATGCAGGTTCGGTTAGGTTGCCTGCATCATCCTGGCCTTTTTGCAAATAGTATTTGTCTAGTTTAGTCTGGTTTGCCCCTCAACCTCCTTTATTGCCCTACATGGTGTATTTCTTTGCATAGACTGATTGGGGAAGATCCTACTGGTGTCCTCCACCTGGGTAATCACCGCCGCCTGCCCAGGGGAAGTTCTACCCTGAGGCCTGTTGGTTTTTCCTCAGGTAGATTTTCTCTCCTTCACTTCCGTTGGCATGGTCCGGTTAAACATGTTTGGCGCAGTTTAAGTGCTGTTGAGTGTCTCTACTGTGTGAACCGCCTACATAGCACTCTACTGGGCAGCCTTCAATCTGTAGGACAGGTCTGAGTAGTTCTGAGTGGTGCTTAGGGCCCTGTTATTAACCAGTCCCCATGTAGTGTGGGGCGTCACCCACCTTTTACGTTTCCAGAGGGGTTATCAGCGTTGCTGTTGAGGCGCTATGGCCTCATCATTGCAAGCCGCTATATTGGAGGTGGGGGAGGGCACCAGTAGTACTTCACAGTGAGGAAGATGCTCAGAGCCGCTGTCATCCATGTTCCTTTGCCAATACTGAAGTCTATTCCTGATGATGCCCCACTCGTCCTGCTGTCTCTCCCCTCCTACCTCTCTCTTTGGTTCTCCGAGACCGGCCTTGGCCATCTCATCATGGCACCTAACTGTTTTCCGCCCATCTGGTGTGATTGTGCAGTGTCTCAGTTGTGTTCTAGAGCAGAGCTCTCCCACTGCTGCTGCCCATTCTCTGGTGCTTCTGGCTCCTGTTGTGAGTTGAATGTGAACCTCACGGGCATCCACCTATTCGCCCATGTTTCCGGCAGGGTCCGTGAGTTTCCCACTTGCCGCAGTAACTGTCATCAGTTGCTGCTCGAACAGGCATCCTCTATGCCAGCAATATGCACCGCCCCCTCTTGGCTCCTGCTGGATCGCTTCGCCAAAGTGATCCCTGACTGGAGCTTGCTCTCAGGCCTCACTCTGGTTTGAGGCTCGGTTGGACAATTGGTTATTTTACTTCAAAGCTAGGCCACTATCGACCGGACCTCGTTAGTACACTGCCTCACCGCGTGGTCGGAGTTATGGTCAGATAATGAAGGGAAAATGGGCTAGTGTCTCAGGAGCTCTGTTAGTGTGCAGCCATTTCCTTTCATTGCTGGCCATGCCCCCTCCAGTCTGACCATATTTGTGTTTGTTCATGTGTTTTTGTGACTGAATGCATACTTCTCAAATTACCTAAAGGTGAGTAACCCTACCCTGTACCATCTTGCATTTGGGAGTCTTCATTTGTATCTCCAGAGTTTGCTAAAAAAAAATCTTGCTCTAACATGATCATATTAAAGAAAGAAAGAGTGACCCCTCTATTCTAAGAGTGAGGGTTCCAATAGTGACTTAAAAATGCAAATACTCTTTGAAGACTTATACTTAAATTAACAACTCACACACCAAGATGCACTCAAGTATTCCACTCCACCAGTCTTGAAAGGGACGGGCAAGGCAAATATAAGTAATCCAAGTTTAATAATATATCCTCAGAAAAAGTTAATCATACATATGTATACAGAATCACAATAAAACAATTAAAAACAATGCATAAAAATGTTGCAGACAATGGAAAAAATATATCAAAGAGAGACACAATATAACACATAGGGCCTGATTCACAGAACTAACAAGACAAAATCCTAATATAGGACAAAATCCTAACTTAAGACAAAATCCTAACTTAAGACTACTAAATGTCTTCTGTGAATACCAAAAGTAGTAAGTTTCGGATATTGTCATAAGTTAGTTCTGTGAATCGGCCCCAGAAACATTTGTCATTAACAACAGGTGATTTAAAGGAATCAATCATAGTATTTGCATTATTCTGTTATCTACATGCAACATCTCATTCCTCAAATTTAACCATAAATAAGGAGCAATTCTATACACAAAGGGAGCAAATGATGCAGATCAGGGCAGAAACGTAAGTGCTTCATCGAGTAGTGACCCTGGGATTTCTAGACCGCATAAAGGAAAATTTTAACCAAATTCCTATGCTTATGGATGCATAAACTCTACAGAAGCGAGGATTGGTCCGGTACTTGAAGACTGCCAACTGAACAGCGGGGTCACTTCTCTTAAAACTGCTTTCCACACCTTCTCAGGTGGGAGACACAGTAATTTCCTTCTGCTGGGGAAACATAAGAGTTTTTTTTAACTAGGCTCGACTGCTGATTCTTCTAAAAAAGTTGAAAACATCCGGAAAATCTTTGAACATTGGTCTCATCTTTATAGGTTAGGCAAATCTCCTCGATCTTTCATTAAGAGGGATAAATGTTTTTATTTTCCTGAGGAAGGTGACTTTATCCTGCTTTGAACCACCGAAAAGCCTGGATGATCCTTATTTATAGGTAAATTTGAGGTACGAGGTGTTGCATGTAGATAATGTAACAATGCAAATACTCTGATTCCTTCAAATTAACCGTTGTTAATGACAAATGTATATGTCTTATATTGTGTCTCTCTTTGATATATTTTTAACATTGTATGCAACATTTTTATGTATTGTTTTTAATTGTTTTATTATGATTCTCTATACATATGTATTATTAACTTTTTCTAAGGATATTATATTAAGCTAGGATTACTTAGAATTACCCTAACTGTCCCTTTCAAGACTGGTGGAGTGGAATATTTGAGTGCTTCTTGGTGTGAGTAGATAATTTGATATAAGTCTTCCAAGAGTAATGGATTTTTTAAGCCTCTAACATGATCACAGCCACAGAGGTAGCCATAACTGGAAGTTGAGCAGCACATACTATGAATTTTTCACTTCTCTTTTGTCGTAATATACTAATTTCACTTTTAGTGTTATTATTAAGGAGGAATCTGTGAATTTCCCCAGATATGTCCATGCTTAAATATAAGAATTTGTTTTCTAGTTAAGGAGGTTGTGTAACATCGAAACAAAAAACCCCAAACCTTGGCAGGTCCAACATACACGTTTAATAAAGAAACTTGGGCTCAAGCCCTCCTTTCGTTAATCCTTCGCCCACTATGCTACAATGGCCAGCCTTGCAGAGCGCTCCCCTATTGGTACCGTACTATTAGGGCATTCAAAACCACCTCTCTTGTGCTCAGGCCATAGACAATAAAAACATCTGCCCTTCTTATAAGGCTTTATCTCTCCTGGGTTCCCACCATCCTGCTTCCCGGAAGTGGTTTGGGACTCATTCCCTTTTATTCTGAATATTGGCACCCTAAGGAGTTCTGTTTTCAGCCTTATTGAGCCCCTTTTTTTCCTGCCTTGCATCTCCTTTCTGGGCTTACTTTACTGTTATTTCTGGGGACCCTAGTGCATACCCATATATCAGCTGCACTTCCAGGTGCTTTTGGGGCTGTCAGCTTGGAGTCCAATAGATGCGGGTGTAACTTTGAAAAGCAATTACTCAAGATGTGCTCTTTCTTAATCAAATTCTACAGGCCATCAAAAGTACTAAAACAACTGCCCTTGAGCAAACCCTCTATCTAATGCTTTTAGTGAAACATCTATGAAGTAACCACAAGACTGTTGTGAAGATTGTTAATTGTCTTTAAACTTCTTGTAATACTCTCCAGGAGCAAAGTTATGCTTGCAAGCTACTGCATCTTTCATATGGTTTTTGGACTCTTCCACCTCCTTTTATAGATTTAGGTGCTTATACCTTCACTGTGTAGCGACCAATATACCCTGCAAGGTTCCCAACTGATGTTTGTCCATCAAATGCATTCTCAGTTTCCTCAATTAAGAAGCAAATAATGCATTGAGGTCATTCTCTGCAAGAAATATAGGTGCAACTACTTCACCATTATAGTAAGTGAGGACTACCCTGTTGACGCCTTGCTGCCACCATCTTCTTTGGCTTGGCCTTCCTCTCTTCCCTGGCCAGTTTGTGCTCCTCCAGTGCTATCTCCTACTCCATCAGGGCAATGGAAGCTAGTCTGGCCGGGTAGTCCCTTTCTGACTGGTGGTCACATTACTCCATGTTGCAGACTACCAGGACAGAGGGGCTTAGACTGTGGGCAACCTCTTACCCTAGAAGGTGTGCAGAAGAAGCCACTGTGGGACAGACTATCATCTGCCTCCTCGTCTATTTGGGCTCCCTATTTATCCTCATGCTCCTTTTGAGTTGATCTGCAGCTGAAATAAATCTTCCTGAACATTTTGTGGAAATCATCCTTCCTAGAGTTTAATGTCAATCGTCTCTGCTTGGTCATGGTTCTCAGCTATCCAGCCTGAGGGTCTCCATTGCAGACAGATCCCCCTTCATTTTGACAAAAGAAGAAGGTGCAAAAACTAATCAGTAAATATTCCTATCAAAGCCCTTATGACAACCCAAAATCTTTTTTTCTTTCAATTGTATATGGCGATTTTGTAATTTTGACTTTTAGAAACTGAATGGCAACTGCTAAACACAAGTTAGCTGTGGGAGGATAGAGCACTTCTCAAGTATTATGTCCGAAATCTCATCAGGTCTTGCAAACAAGTTCAATAAATAAACCTTAGCTCATCCCTTAGCATCTATGTCACAGAGCAGACAGGCTTAACATAAGGAAAAGTGTACAAAATATTAAACAGTACCAAAACAATTAAAAGGTCAAAAGACAACAAAAAATCCACAGCAAAAATGCAAAAACTAGAATCACATGTTATAAGAAAAATCAAGTCAAGTCAAAGTCAAATAGTGCTTTATTCGAGTAATTACTCATAAAAGCATAAATACACACAGATATTAAAATTGAATTAAATTTGCAGTCAGTCACAATGACACAGCACTATTAGATCAGTAAAATACACTCAATTAAAAAATTTCATTTCAGTACTTGACAAATGAATAAAAAAGGAATTGATACATTTGTTAAAATTTTTACAAAGATATAAGACGTTGGTGATCTAAAAAGCAGTATTAAAAAATTATTCAAGAAATCGAATATTACAGACAGAGAATAGTTATCTAACTAGCAGTCTCTGGCTGAATACAAAAACATTGAGTAGTTAAAAAACAGTATTACCAAATTCATGAGGGCATATTTTTCAGACAGAGAATAGTTAACTAACTAGCAGTCTCCGTCTGATCGGGACAATTTTTTTCAGACAGAGAATAGTTATTTAACTAGCAATCTCCGTCTGATTGCCCACGCCCAGCCAACATATTTTGCAGTAGCTATCAAAATCCAGGTAAGGGAACTTGAACATATAATGCGCATGGCTACAGAGCTACAAGTGGTCCCAAGGTTCCTGCACATAGGGGCTAACCAAACCCACCTTGGTGCACAGTAGGCTTTACCGGAAAACAAGAAGTGACCCAGTGTTTCCTTCCCCATTCCACAGGCTGGGCAAATATCAGTTCCCCGTGCGCCCCATTTAACAGTCAATGCTCTGATAGGGAGTGCTCCAGCTCTAAGTTGAAATAAGAGCTTCCTGTCACCCGGCTTTGAAACAACATCCCAATAAGCCTCCAAAGCAGGATACAGTTTGGCCTCAAGGAAACACATAGACATGGACCCGATGCTAGATCTGCTCAAACTCTTGTTTGCAACATTTTCCCAGAATATATTTTTTAGGGCAGACTTTGTGGGGAATAGTGCACCAGCAGGGTCCAGCCATAAAGAACTCAACCCAAGCTCGAACAGTATTGCTTTCAATGAATTAAGCCAGCTAATCTTGTGGAAACCATCAGCCCTGATGACATCCACAAAACCTTCGGCATAATGTGAGAGCTCGGGTGTAGTCCATAGTCTTCGCCAGTACAAAATGGGGCGTAAGCTGGCCAGATCACTAATTTGTTTCCTGCCGAGGTCATATCGTAGAGGCAACAACGGGGTGCTTTTAGGGGTATCTGTCAGTACCCGTAGAAATTTATTTTCAGAGGCTTGCAAGGAGTTCAGATTTTCGAAGCCCCACATCTCCGCACCGTAAAGAGCGGACCCAATTGCCTTAGCTTCGTAGACTAGCAATGCTGGCTTAACTGGTTTAGTCAAAGACTTCCTATGTTCAGAGTTGATGGCGCCCGCTAGTTGCTTGTGTCGCAGTACAGCAACGTTTAAGTGCTGGCTCCACCTGTTATCGTCAGCAATTTGGATACCCAGGTATGTAAATGAGTTAACTAACTCTAGTGGCCGACCACTCATCACAATTTTAGACTTAAAGCTGCGATGCGGCTTAAAAATCATGAGTTTAGTTTTAGTGGCGTTCACCTCAAGTCCGTGTTCCCCACAGAAATTCTCAAATATCGACAGAGCACGCTGTAAACCATAGGGGTTTTAGATAGAACAAGCGTGTCATCCGCAAACATTAAAATTGGGATTTTTAGGCCTGAAAGAGAGGGAGCGTCAACTGGCGCAGATACCATACGAGGGACAACACCATTTATAAACAAAGTAAACAAGGTTGGAGCCATTGAGCACCCTTGTCTAACTCCTCGCTCAACGGGAAAGTCAGCTGTGACCATCCCATGGCCGCCCCACTGAATTTTTGCAAAATTAAACTTGTGGAGGCGTATTATGAGGGTTAGTAATTCCTCCGGGACCCCCAAACTCTGTAAAACTAGCCACAATTTGGCCCGCGGCACCAGGTCGAAGGCAGCCCGCAGATCGACGAAAGCTGCATACAGGCTGCCTCCTCCCAGCACCACGGTCTTCCATTGTAGCAGCTGGAAGCGAAACACTTGGTCCACCGTGCTTGTTGCCCTTCGAAATCCAGCCTGGAAGGGTGATAGGATGTTGTTATCCTCTGCCCATTCAAGGAGCCTATTTACAACCACACGACCCACTATTTTTTGCACAGTGTCGATGAGGCTGATAGGCCTATAATTGCATGGCTGGGCACGATCGCCCTTTTTGAACACAGGGATGATCACTGCTCCTCTCCATGAAGCAGGGACCTCAGCTCCCCTGGCAATAAAATTAATAAGAAAATGGATATATTTACACCAACGATCTTTATCTTTTAGGAAAATATCAGCAGGGACACCGTCTAAGCCGGGAGCACGCCCTCTATTTACTGTGGTAATAGCAGCCATTATCTCTTTGTGAGTAAAAAGATTACCTTGAGAAAAGGTCATAATAAAACTATCCTCGTCTGTAGCCTGAGTATTAAGAGTGTATTGTGAACTAAAGAATTCTACCCAGGCCTCTTGAGGTACGTTATTATTTGGAGATTCTTCAACTCTCTCACTGCCCCATTTAACAATATTCCAAAACACTCGGGAATCCTTCCTATCGCTAGCCTTTTTCAATTTGCACCAATGTTGCTCGTCCCATTCTCTCTTGGCTTTTGCTATGCATACTTTATAAGCCTTTCTGGCAAGACAGATGAGCTCGGGTTCTCTCCTCTTGATAGCATGACCGAGGGCAAATCGTGCGCTCCTGCATTCACTATTATACCATTGTGCACCTTTACGGTCCATTGCCCCATTTCGCTTGACAGGTTTTAAAAAGTGCGCCTTAATCTTGGCGAAGAGGGTGTCATGTATGATGACCACGTCCACCAAGCCAGAAGGAGTGTCACTAATCAATTCCATAGCTGAAATGGCTTGGTCAGTTTCATAATTAATAGTGTCAATGGCCTGCTGATTATTAACTACAGTATCCCATCTTAGCCTGCGCATATTATTCTCTGGGATAATCAGAGGTGGTGCAAGAGCATTCGTACAGGTAGAGTTTGTCTCCACTGCCCACCATTTATGAGTCACACATGGGGGTTGTGGTCGCTTTCTGGTCTCTCGACAACCTCCATGTCACAGAGAGTTGGCCACAGCGTTAAGCTACAAATTACGTAGTCAATTCTACTTTTGTGCCTCCCATTATCAAAAGTCATAGAACCGTTTTTGTCCCGTAGCGTTCTTCCGTTCATTGCTCTCAAACCTTTTTCGAGACACATTGCATTGATGGCTATTATGTCCTCAGTCCAGCGAGTAACTGGCTTCAGTTGTAACTCAGGGATACCCCAGTGAGAGTCCTCTTCAGCTCCGGTGGAGGCCTCTCCCGAAACCAAAGGCTCAAACATCCGATTGAGGTCACCTGCTATAACAATATTACTCTCGTGTGAATGTACATCAAGGAAGTTGTCCAAGGCTGTTAATACTTCGGATCGACCACCCTTAGCACTCCTGACATATATGTTATAGATGTCGAGTGACCCTAGGGTATCAGTGGTTATCCTGATCAACTGAATGTCGTTATGACTAGTCGCTATACTTTTGATTGTGAATTTTAGAGTCTGTCGAATCCAAATGGTGAGCCCCCCATTGGTCTACCTTTTGGGCCCTTTACCGCTGGCACAGAAAAATTCAGGTATCCTAACACAAAGACAGGTTCACATGCCAAGTCTCCTGAAATTTTCATACATCGAGTAGGGTAACAAACCCAAGCCAGTCCCCACAGTCTAGTTTAGAGGGCAGCCCAGCCAGATTCCAGGAGATTATGTTAGCTTCCCCAGTCATGCAACCAACTTGCACTTCAGATGTAAAGTTCTGGATACTAGTCTCTCCTGCTACTATCACTACTGGGTTGTTCTTCGTCCCATTACTTTGGCAATCGACATTCTGGGTAGGCAAGCTAAGTAAGCTGTGATCAGCGTTAACTGGAGGTACTACACTTCTGCCCTTATGAAGTCAATCACAATCATTTAGATTAGAAAGAGCTGAGAACCTATTTTCCAAATGTAGTCCCCACTCTATGGGCTGCTCTACCATCCTCCCCTTCGTTGAGACAACATTCCACTTCGTTCTTAACATACAGCGATTAGAAACTCTCCCACTATGATGGTAAAAGAAAATTAAGGTGAGTGGGATGATCTCGGTGGATCATCCCAGATTGGAGATTGGGTAGTATGTTGGATAGTACCTCTGGATCTGAAAAATGTAAAACAACACAGTCACCCCGGAATCTTTTTACACTGTTTCCAATCCACTCCACCCTCCTGGCTTTGACTAGTTCTTCTGCCAGTTGTTGCTTACCCCAGGGAGTTATCACCATGTTATTTGTCAGCCAATGTAAGGCTTTAGACAACAAGGAAGATGTAGTTTCAACCTGCCCTGGAGCCAGTATGGGGACATTAGCAAGGACCAGGACTAAAGGAGAAGCCTCGACTATCAGCTCTATCGAGCCATTCACAGGTTCTGGGACAGAAGATGCAACTGGAGGGACAACTTTCTCTTGCACACCATCCAATGAGGATACCAGGGGAGCCACCGGGTGATCAGATGGAGGAAAGACCCCACCACCCACCTGCATGGAGGGCCCCCTCTTTCGCTCAACCCTGTTAGTGACCTCGTCAGGCAGTTTACCTACTTTAGCTAAGGTGTTATTTAGTAAGTCCCCTAAGCGATTGACCTCTTTAGTGAGCTTCTCTATTCTGCCTACCAAAGGTTTAACTATTCCCTGTATCTTGGTGTTTATCATGTTATAAGAAAAATCAATATAATCTAATTGGAGGAACCGGAGATATGAATGCTTAAACGTTCAGGACATTACCCAACAAGAAAAAGTAAAGTGTGACTCAGATACCACTATTTGTTTTACTTACTCTTTGTAAGGGAAGTCTAAATCCTCCACCAGGCTAATATTGTATGCTTTATAGAGTGAAGCCTTCTTGAAGTCGTAAAGCTGTTAAAAGAGGTCCTACAGAAGCAGTTGGCTTTGGCGGGAAAAGCTTGTCAAAGACTTCCCAGCAGTCTGATATTTTTCATGCCTTTGAATGATCAAGATTTCTACCTTCGGAGTTAACTGCTTTTTTGTATTTCAAACTCCTGCAGAGTGGCAAACCTGGAAGCTGTATCCAATGAAGCCCTTTACAAATTTGACACCTTTTGGTGCAAGTCGCACTGAACCTCTCGGGTCCAAGAATTTTGTAAGCCCCAACTTTTCAGATTTTCTGGAGCAGTTCATCCTTTATTCCTCTAAGTCTCCCAGGAACTCAGGACAGCACTTAGAGGTTAGGACTTACTCCAGCAGTGACCGCCTACAGGGTTCAGTCCAGGTTCTGTTGCTGTCAGCAGGTCATCCCAGGAAAAAAATCCTCTTACAGCAGGTGGTGTCCATCTAGCCATTATAGAACACAATCTAGCCACATGGATGATGAGTAAACTGGCCCATGGAGTTCACTTTTCGGTCATAGTTACAAGTGGGAGCAGCTACAGACCCTTAGGTCTCTACAAAAGGACACAGACAGCAGGACAAGTTCTCTTTTGTTTTTCTTCAAGTCCAGATGTGTTTTGATGAGTTGTGGGTGGATGCTACCTTTGGAAGATTCATCAACCAGTGGGTGGGGGTGATAGCTGGGGACAACTAACAGATGAGGAAAAATGCTCCAATGTCCAACACTTCCAACTATTGCAGCACATCCTGTTTGCCATACTATCCCACAAGGTACTCTTCTTAGTAAAATCGAACATGGCACCAACCTTCTGCCTTTGAAAGTGGCTGGAGCCCCAGCCAGGGATGTTTCTAGAGAAATCAACAGTGGGAGAATTTGGCCTGGCATATGAAGTCCACTATTCCAGTGGGCACCTTGCACCAAGTCCAAACGACCCTTATTGATGGTAGGTTTAAAGACAACCTATATGGAAAGCTATCCTAGTGGTAGCTGTGGAGAGCAGCGATCAGGCTAAGTCTTGAAGGAATGTAAATCAGCTTGTTTTACCAGTCTATATTCTCATGAATGACCCAATGAAAGGAGAACGACACCAGGTATATATATAACATATATGTTTTTCTTCTAAACACATCCCTCTTGTCTCTATGAGGCTAGAGACAAAAGTACATTCAGTAAACTTAATTAGCACACAGTAAATTGGCACAATATACTGTGAGCCCTAGAGGCGTACCAAACCATATATTTAGAAAGTGGTATAAGAACGACGATTGCCATAGAGACAAGGCCTAGAGTCTTTAGAACTGCTGGGGCCACCAGGAACCACCCAAGGTAGTGACACAGGGGACCCACGGGGGACGCGTGCAGTATCATAACACAGCCACGAATCACCATTGACTTCTAAGGGGAGAGTCGCGGTTGGCATTTTAAAGATTAAGGACACTTAGAAGAGGACTTGGAGCAAACCCCTTTATAACTAAGAGGTTCTAGAGTCAACACTCACAGGAGCACCGGAGTACTCAAGTTTCCTCACCCAGGGAAGCCGGGTGCATGGGTGTCTTTTCGAGTCGGGTTTCGTTGTCGATTTCAATGGCAATCTGCTGCAAAGTGCTGCTGGCGTCCAAGTGGAAAGTGTCCACGTGGACCCAAGACTGAATTGGAGATGTGAAGAACCTGAAAGCAGAGGGGACAGCGTCTTGGTCACTTGCCAGTGACCAGGAAGGTGATGAGCAGGTGCCCACCGATGTCGGGTGATTTTAGGTGAAGAAGGTGAAGATTGACTCTTCAGCCATGAGGACCAGGAGGCATGGATGACAACCAGGTGCTGGACTCAAGCTGTCCCACAAAGGATGTTGAGTGCTGCGGTGTCAGTTTCTGGATTGGACTTAACAAGCCTTGGCAACAGCAATCCATGCAGAAAGCAGAGATTGGCTTTGGTGCAGACCAGCAAGGTCTGAGGGACTCACCACTCAATGGGGAGTCAGGGCACATCTGGAGCAATAAGATAAGCCTAAGGAAAAGGAGAGTTACCTTCATGGGGACCCACCAGTCGACAGACCAGGGATCCCAAAGAGGCCTCAAGCAGAAATGCTAGAAGCGGGCTCATGGAACACTCATGGAGTGTAGGCCCATAATCATTATGCAGATGGTGCTCGGGGCTTGGACTACAATTAGCCTAATGCACAACTTCAGGAAAGTTTGGGAAATTGATACACTTGCATATGTGCACGGTGTCTAGGAGTTCCGGTTCCATGTCACTCGTGAGGGCTGCAGGTCTCAGCTTTGCTGGTATCTCGTGTCGGCCTCTGAGAGGTCTGTATGTCTGTGTGTTGAGTCGCAAATACTTCAGAGTCTGGGGGGAGCTTCAGAAATACAGACCAGCAAGATGCTTCTTTGGTGCCTGTTTGAACAGGGGAGTCACTCCTTTACCCAAAGGGAGATTCTTCAATCCTCTAGTCGAAACAGTCTGTTGAAGTTCCAGGATTCAGCTTCAGAGTTTTGTCCAGGTATAATCTGAAGTCTTAAGGACTGGGGTCCCATAATTATACTAAAGAAAGGGCTTTGACATACTCTGTGGGCCCACTTATGGGAAAGTCTGGGCAGAGGGGTGGTTACACCCCTTTTCCTTTGCCCAGTTTCGTGCCAGAGCAGGGGCTGAGTGTCCCTGCAACCCGTTTGAACTGAGGTATGCACAGGGACACCAAGTGTGCCCCCAGCAGTGTCTGAAAAGCATTTTCCGAATGCACCCACCTTAGATAGTTTTACCACCAGGGCCGCTTCTGTATTAGAAAAGGAAATAGCCATGACAGAAAAACACCTTTCCCTGGAACTCACGCATAGGAAGCGATCATCTCTGGGCACCATCAATCTAGCAGTCACTCCCCCAAGGCATGGAACAGAAAATGACCAACCTCGAGGGACTGGGGATCCCCTGCAGTCACATCAAATCCTTATTAATGCTAGATCTTTAGTTAAAAATAACATCGCTTTTAGTGACTTTGTTTCAGCTAGGAGAGCCTCTTGGGTATTCATTACGGAAACCTGGGCGTCAGATTCTTCTGGCCCGAGCTCATTGATGCCATCCCGGAGGGCTATGCACTATCGCGGATGGATAGAATTGGGCGAAGAGGAGGGGGATTGGGGATTTTGTACAAAGACTCCCTGGTCTGTCGCACTGAACATCTTTCCGCTCCCTCTGACCCTTTTCAGGCTATGTACTTTTCGCTTAACTCCTCTCCTACAGTTTCCTTCTCTGGCATTCTGTTCTACAGGCCTCCTGGTCCGAGGTCTGTCTTCAGCTTTGATTTGCTAAAAATCCTAGAATCTTTTGTAGACAGACCTAATTTCACTCTGCTAGGTGATTTTAATTTTCACCTTGACAATATGAACTCCAGCGACACTTCGAGTTTGGTGGAATCCCTAGCCTCATGTGGCCTGATGTAACTTGTAGATAGCTCCACCCATTCAGCCGGCGATACGTTGGATGGTGTCTTTTCCAACGATTCTAGATTAAGAACAGGCCCCCCCATCCCTTTGGCATGGTCAGACCACCTGGCCGTTCCGTTGGAGTTAAAACATCTCTCCTCCCTCCCCTCCTCCTCCGACTCCAGGAATTGGGAACTAAGAAGGAACTATAGGGAGGCTAATAATGCTACACTAGCCCCTTTTCTGGCTAGCCTAAGACCACTTATTCTGGGAGACTCCAACGCCGCGGCCCTTGCACTTTCTAATTCCATCTCGAGAGCGGTTGACACTCTGGCTCCTGTTAAACATCACTATTCAGCTAGGAAGAGACCCTCTGCACCCTGGTTCTCTGACTCGCTTAGGCTGTTAAGGCATGGCTGCTGGAAACAGGAGAGACGTTGGCGGGCCCTTTTTGACCCCAAGGAGAGAGAAGTGCACAAACGTCTTCTGATAGAATATAAACTGGCAATCACTGAGGCAAAGAAGGCGCACTTTGTTAGCCTGACGGCCTCTCTAAATTCTCTGCGAGACCTTTTTAAGATCATTGACACCCTCTCTAATCCCCAGACATCCGACCCCATAGTGGAATCTCAGGAGCTTTGCGATAAGATTGCTACCTTCTTCCACACAAAAATCGCAGATATTTATAAGTCTCTTGAATCCATTAACCTTAACTCAGGTGTCTCTTACCCCTCCACCTCCCTCCCAACCGAATGCCTGGCAAATAAACCCCATCCTAGCCTCCTTAATTTTCCTCCCCTTACCTTGCAATTGCTTACCCTGCTCCTGGATAAAACGAAATCTGGTTCTCCTCTTGATCCTTGCCCCCTTAAGACCCTCAAGGAGTGCAGGGAGGTGGTCCTCCCCCTCCTTTTAGAGGTACTGAACCTTGTGATTATGGAAGGAAACTTTCCCCTCTCGTGGAAAATGGCGGTGGTTAAACCGCTTCTTAAAAAGGCCACTCTGGACCCTGGGGTGTTGACGAACTTCCGGCCAATCTCACTGCTGCCCGTCCCAGCTAAAATTCTTGAGGCCCATCTTAACCATCATTTAAGGGCCTTTCTGGATGACGCCAATTTTCTGGATTTCTCCCAGCATGGCTTTCGGAGAGCCCACAGTACGGAGTCCGCCATCACGATGGTTATTAACCACATTCGAGTGAAGGTCGATCTGAGCCAGACCACTCTTCTGGTCCTACTCGACCTTACGGCGGCATTTGACACTCTGTCCCCCTTTGTACTGATTGCCCGCCTTCAGGAGATTGGAGTTGGCGGCCCAGCCCTTAACCTGCTGACTTCCTTTCTCAGTCAAAAGGAACAGAGGGTAAAACTGGGTGAATTTTTTTCACCCTCTTTACCGGTGCAGTGTGGGGTTCCTCAGGGCTCTTCCCTGAGCCCCACACTTTTTAACATCTACGTGGCCCCATTGGCCAGGTTGGTACGATCTTTTGGCCTAGAGGTATTATCATACGCTGACGATACCCAAATCATGGTCTCCCTCCCTCAATCAGTCAGTCTTTCCGCTTCTAACTTTAGGAACTGCATGGAAGCAGTCTCCTTATGGATGATTCAGAACTTCCTTAAGTTAAACGGAGAGAAGACTGAGGTCCTGATTTTAAGGGCCAACCAGAATATCTGTTCGATCGACTGGTGGCCTCTTTCTCTTGGGGCGTGTCCTCTCCCGTCTCAATTGCTAGGAATCTGGGTGTCCTGATTGATTTCACCCTCTCTTTTGAACGCCAGGTCAGCAGAACTGTTTCAACCTGCTGTGGGATCATCAGGGTGCTCAGAAAGATTGCTCATTTCCTCTCGCCCGAATCGCGGAAGCAGGTCACAGTGGCCCTTGTCTCTTCGAGACTAGACTATTGTAATGCGCTTTATTTAGGTATCAACAAGAACCTTATTCAGCGCTTACAGATTGCGCAAAATGCGACGGCCAGGCTGGTTCTTAATCTTCCCAGACTGTCCTCAGCCTCAGTAGCCAGGAAGAACCTGCACTGGCTGCCCGTCCAGGCCAGGATCTCTTTTAAGATCCTTTGCCTCGCTCATGGGGCCTTATATGGCTCAGGCACAGAGGGCATTAGGGCCCTCCTCCACTCCCATTCTCCCTGTAGGGTCCTCCGCTCTTCCAATAAAAATCTTCTGTCAGTCCCCCGGTTTGTCAAAAAAAGGTGGGGAGGGAGAGCCTTTTCCTCCATGGCTCCCAGGTTGTGGAATTCTCTCCCCCCTGAACTGGCAGGACAGTCTTCCATTGCCCTCTTCCACAAAGCCTTGAAAACGCATCTCTTTGTTGAGGCCTATCTGTAGTCTGGCTCCATAACTTCAACAAGTTGCACGATCATAGGCGCCTTGAAGCCCTTGGGCTAAGTCTGCGTGGTATAAGACATAACTCATTCATTCATTCATTCATTCATTCAGATATTTCATTCGAGCCAGAACCAACTGCAATTACTGAAGATCCCTCTTGAAAGATAGAATGTGTATTAAAAATATAGACCCAGGTCCTACTTCAAAAAAGAGAAAGCGTGGGAGGGACAGTAAGGGTGGTAAAAGTGCCAAAACATCAAAAACATTTCAAAGCCCCGCTGGGAACCTACGACCAATTGCAACTAAGACTGAATCTAGCCACAATATTCTACCAGGGCAGAGACTAGCTCCCAAATCACATAACAGGGACCCATTGCCTGTACAAGTCCAGAACACCTCGGTTCCCCATTTTACAGATAAAGGCCCCATCACTATCAGGGGGGAAAGAACAGAAGGGCAGGCTAATAAACAGGGAATTCCACAAACAATCGCTACTGGGTCCCCTCTCCATAATAAGCGTCAAAGTGAAAACCAGGAAAAAATAGATCTGCCACCCGAGGCTGTACACTACGTTGTGGTCTTGACGGGGGTCCCAGAATTAGTGGAGGAAATAACAGAGGACCATCAACAGTTAAAAAAGAAAATGATATATTGGCCGAGTAAAAATAGACCATTACCTCCAAACATTAATGGAGAAATCGTCAATGTAAGGCGACTGGGTTGGGTGGGGAATCGACCTATGGATAGAAGGGGGGACGTCATCATCGTTAATTTTAGGGACCAAAGAGTAGTAAGACACATTGGTGACTGGTATATGGTGGGATGTAGGGAAGAAATTTCCACCCATGATCTAAGCTATTTTTACCCACAATCGTGGCTGGAACATCCTTCAAGATCCCGCGCCCCATATGGGCCTAGTAAAGAATGTTCTGGTTTTAATGTCCCACCTTTAATCACTTCTCAATGCTTTCTGGGCTGGAAGGAGTTGATTGACTTCGTAACCAGGTCATTGGGGATAACCTTAATCTTAAACAGTCCCCAACTCCAGAACTTCCAAAGGTTGGTACGGCAGGTAATCAATCTAACCCAGCCCAGGTTGATACCTTATCACTGGAATTAAATTGCACAGAAACTGTGAGAGGCAGTGTTGTAACCGGCGACAACGTTTTTATGTTTTTGGGCGCAGTTCCTTCTACCACTTCCCTAGAAAACACGGTGGTACCTGGCATGAAGGACGATCTACAGATAATTCGGTCTACCACATCATTGGACAATATTTTAGCCACTGAACGCCCCTTGATCAAGTTTCTTTTTTGGAATATAGCCGGCCTCCGTCCTAGGGTAGAAGATGGTACCGGGTCGAATTTTCTTCAGAATCATAACATATTTTGTCTCCAGGAGACTTGGTCTACTATCGAAATCCACCTGGTAGGCTATAAAACTTATTTCTCACCTGCACTAGTTGTAGCATCTGGTAGGGCTAAAGGCGGTTTAAGTATATTTATAGCAAACACAATAGGGGGGTGGAAATAACATCAGTAGAACTGGAAGTAAACTACTAGTAACTCAGTCTCTGCTTTAATAGCAGGAACACCGTCCTTTGGCTAAAGTTTTATAATAACTTATCAGTAGGAGAGTTGCTGAAGGTTCTGTGTAGATTGCGTCATAAATTACCTTCCCTGACAAGGTGTTTTGTGGGTGGGGCAGGGGCAACTATTATCTGGCGGGGGGATTTCAATCAACACCCATGTCAACATAGCAACAGTAACCTGTGCGGGATAGTGGATGAAAACGAAGAACCCATAGCCCACTTCCTCCACTCGAGTACTGGAAACTATTTAAATGAAATCCTCTCCGATCTGGACCTTGTAATTGCTAATAAAATGAACGATAATGGCCAGAAGTTGGAACCAAAATTTTTTAAATGTTAAATATTAATAAATATTTAAATATTTTGGCTAATCGTGTTATTAGCTTTGCTACATTGATTAACACATTAAGGGATCACTGTGCCCTTAGCCTACAATTTCGCCCATTTTATCATCACACCACGCAAACTATAGCTAGCGCATTGAGACAAAATGCTCTGCATTTGGACAGAACAAATGGATTTTCCATAAAATGGGAGAAAGTCGACCACTTAGATATAACAAAGAAAGTTATAAAAACAGCTTACTCCTCGATTGCCAAATGATTAGATCTGTCAGTTCCAAATGAGGAAGTTTTAAGCAATTTTAGGGTGATTTTCAAAACAATAAACGAATCACTTTTGGTTAAGTCAAAAAATAGGCAATTAAAGAAAGTAGGGTGGTTCAATCACAGATGTACGGCAGGACATTCTAAATTAAAAATAGCACTACAAATAACTAATAGAGCGGCACAGGAAATAGTAAGCCTTAGGAGGGATTATAACACTGCATTAAAGGAGAGGAAATTGAATTAAAACAGGCTCTATGGGATCAGCTGCATAAAAGTTGCACCGATAAAAACAGTGCAGCGTTTTGGACAGTGATTAAATCCCCTTTTTTTAGCTGATCTTAAAAAAGTGCCCACTTTAGCAGTGGCCATTGCTGAATCAGTATGGGTGGCATATTTTACAAAGATTGTTGAGAAAGGTTCAGCTGACACGGGAGGAGATTCATGTTCCACTGTCGTCCTCCCAGAATTGAGTTACCCAATTACACTAGAATTCACCATCAAGGAGGTACTCCAGGCCCTAAAAGCAAGAAAAAACAGCAAGGCCCCTGGCCCAGATGGGGTTCCTATAGATCTATTCAAATCAAATTTGGATTTGTGGGCCCCAATGCTGACCAGGGTATTTAAGGCAGTGATGGAGGTGGGTTTGCTGGACTCCTGGACTAAATCAATTATGGTCCCTATCTTCAAGAAAGGAGACCGCCAGGAGGTATCCTGCTATCGTCCGATCTCACTGCTGGATTCCTTGGGTAAAGTGGCAGGTAGAGTTGTCCTTGAGCGTCTCCAGCGGTGGGCGGATGATGGCAGGGTCCAATTTGGGTTTCGGGAGGGACTTGTAACAGTCGAACAGGCCCTAAACCTGACCATGGTATTGGGTAAATACGTATGTGCGAAGCCAGGCAGATTGTACATGGTATATGTTGATCTGTCTGCAGCCTTCGACTGCGTTTCCCATGCTAAACTCTGGTCCGTATTATTAGCAATGGGGGTTGACTCACCATTGGTGGATTTTTTGCGAGAACTATACTCCAATGCCTCCACTAGGGTGAGGTTTGGGGTAAAGGGTGAGCTGTCTGCGCCGTTTAGAGTAGAGCGAGGAGTTCGGCAAGGTTGTGTCCTGGCCCCCTTTCTGTTCTCACTTTATACTAATGGCCTGGAGATGGCCATGTTGAAGGGGGGCCAGGATCTTCCACAATTAAAAAAACGCCCGATACCCGCTCTGCTCTACGCGGATGACAATGTGATACTGGTGCGCACCCCTCGTGAACTCCAGAAGGCGCTGGATAGATACTCCGAATTCATGGGAAAGCTGGACCTACATATAACACCATCGCTGCTGATGGTATCCCTCTCCTGTGCTGGGCCCTAATGTAAATGGGTGTGGTCATGACGAGCTGAGCTCGTCATGAGCACATGAGAGGTATACCTCATGATGAGCTGAGCTCGTCATGAGCATCGAAAGGGATAAACATTAAAAAAACCTATGTAATGATAGCAGGACCAGGGGAAAGAGTGGTAAAAGACATTTATCTTAACAAGGAGTAACTTGCAAGCACAGATCAATACCCATACTTGGGAATTATTATTGATCAAAAATTAATCTGGAAACCTGCGATTGAGGCCAGAAAACTCCATCTCATGAGAGCCATTACAGCCCTCATAAACTTTTCTCAAAAACTGGGCAAGAGGCCGCCGGTGGAATTGCTAAAGATCTATAGAGCCAAATGCCGGGCAATAGCCCTATACGGAGCTGGATTATGGGGTTACGCAAATACTAGTGCTTTACAAGTGGCTGAGAATGCTTTTTTAAGATTTCTATTAGCGGTACCAAAGAGTGTGTCCACTTTCTCATGCCACATGGAATTGGGGATTCCTTATCTATTAGACCTAGCCAAAATGCAACCACTCCTTCTTTGGCATCGAATTTGGTCGTCAGAAAAAAACTTGTTGACACAACAAATAATCACAGTATGTCCCTGGATTATTCACATAAAATTGGATGGCTGTCCTATATAAAAAAAAATGTGAACGATTTAGGACTAGGAAAACATTATTTAGACCTATGTTCGATCCGGGAAATATCGAGGAAGACATTAAAAGCGATGTCCCTTATTCATTTAGAAGAATTATGAATTACTAAAGAAGCTACTAAAACTTCTGTCCAACACTCTATGGCGGTCCAAATTACTTTTTCAATTCAGCCATATTTGACTTATGATTTCACTATTTTTGAGAGATTTCTCCTGACTAGGTTCAGGCTAAATCTCCTTCACCGCTTGGTTGCCTTCCCAACGAGAAATAATTGGGCCCCAGTATTACCATCCTGTCCGTGTGATGAGATCTCTATTCAGGCAACCATTCACACCTTCTTTTTCTGCAAATATTATAACGGGCATAAAAAGATCTGGCTGATCCCCTTGCTAAAACTTATGGGCATCAGAAGATGCCGCCCAGCCTTGTTATATTTGCAGTTTTTAGAGGAGGAATGGACATCGAAGTACATAGTTAAATTCCTGAAATGTATTTCTAGACATAGACTGAATTTGTAAAAATCTTTTCTTATAATTAGTCGCTTTGACAAACTAGAACTTCTATGTATTACGTGAAACGGTGAGGGTTTTCTTATGCCGCCTTTTTGATAGTGTTAATGTATTGAATTGTAAACTTTTTAACATTAATTGTGAATTGATGATTTTTTTTCTGTGAAATTGCTTTTATGGTTTTTAATACTTGTCAAAAGCCGAATAAAGAATGCACCCACCCAGCCCCAATAAACTACAGCCTGTCTGGGAGGTGGTTTCACCTCCCTGTGACATGAAACCTAATGTCCAGGACTCCCCTGCCCCAGAGTTTCGTCCGGCTGCAGCATCCATTTTGTGATGCCAATGTTCTTTTAAACTATTACTGTTTAGGTCAGTGTGTACATGTCTCTCCAACTAGAAGGGTGGCATTCTACCCCAGACTGGCGGGGCGGGGGGTAGGATTCCAAAGTGTTTGACACCAAACACGACATGTATCCATGCATCCATTCCAAAGTTAGCATTTACCACAAGGTTATAATGCACTTAAGAGTATACTGTCTGGCTGCATCACAGAACAGCCTCAGAGAATGGGCTCCGAAAGCTGCAGAGGGTCCCAGCTCATGCATGGGCACCCTCTCACACAAAACCAAGCACTCTGCCTTCAGGATTGATAAGGCCTGCCATAGGAGTGACTTATAGGTTTATATGTGTCAGTGATTAAAGGTAGATATAGGTAACCTATATCTTAGTAATACATGCTTCAACCCATGTTAGGCCTCTGGGGTACCCATGCCCTTAGTACCTAAGGTACCATATACTAGGGACTCACAAGGGTAACCCAGTAACCAATCTGGAGTGTACCTAAAGTACATGCAATCATTTTAGAGAGGAAGAAGCTAGGCTGGGGTCCCGAAAAGTAGGGCCTCAGCCAGACTAAAGTCGAAAAACAGTGAAACACCAGCAAAAAGTGGGGGTACCATAGTAAGCAGATCCTACTCTCCCACAGACAGCCCCTCCTTCCTCAACCCCACCAAACTGGTCCTGGAACCAACTTCACCTCCCACTGGGTTGGTGCCAAACTGACAACAGTTAGTGCAGGGAACAAAGGCTAACCTTCCCCAGGTCTCCCTTTACACTTGATTGTTATTAAACAGGCCTCAACCTATTCCATTTCAAGCTGCTGAAAATCCTGAACCCTCGTCAGATGTACTTCCAGGCAGAGAGGAATCTCATACCTCACACCCTGGTCTTCTTGCCAAAAGGTCTAATCTATTGTTTCTGCTCTTCAAGCAGATTGAACACCTCATTAAGGGGAAGCACTGACTGAGTCCAGCTGCTGGTAGCCTACTAGAGATTTACACTGACAAAGTCTAACAATTTAAACGTTACATTTCCTATATATGTATCAAAATTCTGACTTAAAAACATGATTGAATTTATTAATGTAGCTTATCCTAAACCAAAGATAGTAGAAATAGTATTTTATCTGAACATTAGTTTATTTGGATCCATATTATTGAGTCAGACCAGATATACTAGGAAGTGGACACCAGTGCCCCAATCATGCATAGTTCAAATAACAGCAATTCCATTCAGCCAAAAACTAAGTGTGATCATCCAAAAAGTGGAATTTTCTCACATTTATGCTACAGGCATAACTAGAATAGAAGTCAATGCACATGTAAGTTTTTTAGTCGAGCCGTTTCTCTTTTCTTACATGTAATCTCTCAAACCAAGTCACATCCCAGTGCCATACTTTTTTTCAAGTACTAATCACACTGACTGCAGGGCATTCTGGAATATTTCCTTAAACCATTCTGATAACACCTTCACCTTGTAGTCCATGGGATATCGTTTTGAATAAGAAGAAAGGAAACAGAAGATCTACACTAGAAATGAGGTCACTGAAAAAGGTGAAATGTGCAAAATGAGATTTAGTACATTAAGTCAGGCAAAACGTGATTTTGAAAGAACATGGGTCATTTTAACGTTTGTGAAAGAAATACAGAAAAAGACATGGAGATATAAGTTTTTGTAAGTGTCTTTCTGCTGCTTGCATTTGATCATATGCTTAACAAAGAGTGACAGTCAGGAACTAGGGAGAACGAGGAATATCTTACTGCCTACAAAGCATGGGGATAAAAACAGAAGAAGGTAACATCTGAGAGGCCAGTTCAGAAAATATGTGTTTGATGGGCAGTAGTCAATTTCAGAATTAAGGGAATTTATGAATGAAAGTAAGGATTTTTTTTACAAATGCATCACATTGCGTTACTCAATATTAAAATGAAATAATAAAACGATATGAAGCAAGTTCGACCTTTTCATTTTTACGTCTATACTACCCCCCATGTTCACAACAGTATATTAGGGCATTCCCATTCCCTTTAAGATGTGAATGACGAACCTCGCAGACATGAAAGTTTGCAAAGGGTCAGAGTTCTGACTCATATGACAAATATTGCAAACCTGATGTTTTGTGAAAAATATTGTGCGAGCAAAACACCTGGCAAAATTCATGAATGAAAATTATGAAATCCTTGTAATTGCACAGACCAGTTATTCAACATTTGCATCTAGTTTTCATTTACATTCTAAGAAACCTAGATAAATAATCCCTCTACCAGGCACTGAACTAAGGGTCAGATGTACGACCCTACCAATTTGCGAGTCGCAAATTGCGTTGTTTTGCGACTCGAAATTTGCACCTTGCAAATAGGAATGTACAGCTGTATCTCAGAAACTGTTTGCGATTCCAAATGGGGTTGCAGATTGCATGCCTGATTAATATTCCACGGCAGGTGCAATTTGCAACCTCATTCGGAATGCCTAGCACTCCCAGGGATGGTGGCCTGCTTCGTGTCAGCGGACCACTATTTCAGTTACTGCTTTTTAAATAAAGCATGTTTTTTTTAAAATGCAGCCCGTTTTCCGTAAAGGAAAACGGGATGCATTTAAAAAAGAAACATGAAACGTTTCTGTTTCATTTTTTAATAGTAGGCAGTGGTCAGTGGGATCACTGCGTGCATCCATTCACAAAGGGGAAATGGTCCCCTGGGGACCACTTCCCGTTTGAAAGTGGCTTACCACCTACTTGAAGTAGGTAGTAAACTGCAAGTGTTTTACGACGCAATTGCGGTCGCAAAACAATAATACATTGAAGTGAAAGTTGCTATTAAGAAGGGACGCCCTTGGCACTCCAAATAGTGAGTACCTAGGGCGGACCAAATCTACGGTCGCAAAAGGGCTGATTTCCCGTTTGCGACCGCCAAAAATGGTCGCACATCTGGCCCTAAATCCTTCCTCTCATATCTAATGTTGTCTTGCGGATCCCAGTGTACTGTTGTCCATTTACCATCCAGTGTTTAATATCCTTCATGCAACATTGTTTCATTGTATTAAAAAAATCAGTCTTGTCTGGGTAGTTCAATTTCTTCAGTTTTTCGCCTTAAAAATAATCACATGTGTCCACTATGTTCATTGGATGTCCCAATGCCCTAAAACATTTTAATGTGGGCCCTTGTTAAGGAAACAAATTGTAGAAAATATTTAACATACTGACCTTTCTGAAACAAAAGGAAGAGAAAGACATACAGGTGCTTACATTCAACTTTCTTATTTGTTTATCGGCTCTTCTCATCCAGGTCAAATTCACCTTTATAATTGATCTAACACAAACCCAACAAGTATTGAGCAATGTAAATGAACTCTAAAGAACATTATGCAAATTTCACTTTTTACCCAACTTTCTCTATTTAAATACAAGCAATTAGTAAGCGAGGGATAATTCATAATTGGAAATAATGCTGGTGATGTTTATGGTGACAATACAATTAAATACATTATTTTGTTAGTTAAGATTGATGGAATGTAGTGAAAAAATGAGGCATTGCAAGTCACTAATAAAACAAATGCCCAATCTCACATTTAATACACGACACAGTGCTCTTGTAATGTGGGCAGGCAGAGGAAAAACGTACACCACAGTAGAATAAACATGCCATACAGCTGTGTTTCCCAAACTGTCGGTCGTGACCCACTGGTGTGTCTCCAGCTGATCTTTGATGGGTCAGGAAAGTGGGAGCAATGCATTAAGATGCCTTTAAATTATGTGTTTAACTTGTCATGCTTGCCAAATACAGGGCTCAAATGTCATGCTGCTTTATTCTTTTAACATGGGGATTGGTGTTTACTTTTCTTTCTCTACCTGCAAAGTGAGAGGAGTTTTTAAAATGAATTATGTTACAATGCAGAATTAGGGGCCAGATGTATGAAGAATCACAAGGATTTACAATTAGGAAATCGCAAAAGGGCATGTATGAAGGTGTGTAGTACACTTTTTGCAAATCTTAGGGGGTTGCAAATGACCTACCTCATGAATACTTATGAGGTAGGTCGCAGTTTGCAACCCCCTAGGAATCGCAAACATTACAGGGATGGTGACCTGCTGAGAGCAGCAGACCACCATGTCTGTGATTGCTTTTAAAGGAAAACGAGATGCTTTACAAAAAGAAAAATTACATGTTTTCTTTTAATTTTTTAGGTGGAGGCTGTGGTTCATGGAACCAATGCCTGGTCTTAAAAATAGTTTTACAAACATTCACAAAGGGAAGGGGTCCGTTGGGGACCCCTTCCCATTTGAGAATGGGTTACCACCTACTTGAAGCAGGTGGTAAAATGTGAATGTTTTGCGACCGCATTTACGGTCACAAAACATTCATACATACCAATGCAATATGGTGTCAGGAAGTGACGCCCTAAATACACCCTTCCTAATACCTGATGGCATACCCATTTTGTGCTTCAGTAACAGGTTACCCAGGGCCGGACTGACTACTGGGTATTTTGGAATGCTGCCGAGCTGGGGGCTGATTTCACTGCGGTGGGGGCTAATTTTGTCGATGGAGACCTGCATGTGCTTTGAAATAAACAAAGCAAAACAAATTTCGTTCAGCACACGCAGGTCCCCATCAATGAAATCAGCCCCCAGCTCACCAGCATTCCAAAACGCCCAGTAGCCAGTCCGGCCCTTAGGTTACCGAATCGCAAAATTGGGTTTGCTACATCGGAAAAGCATTTTTTTGTGTTCGCAAACAGGCAGATTCAAAAAGGCTTGATACATCAGCCCCTTCGTTTTTTGCAATACACAACAAAAGGTAAATACCTGTAAATGAACATTATGCATCCAGCTGTTAGAAAATCAAAATGTAAGCAATTTTTTTGTAATTCAAAAGTGCGCTAGAAGCAAACATTTTAATACTGTCAAAAGAAATCAAGATACTTACTGATGATCAACAAATGATAAACATTTACAAAAACCTGATTTCCACACATTCTCATTCATGTGCCATATAGTTTCATCAGTAAAACTGTATATCTTTGCGGATTTAGTGGCCATTTCAAAGGAAAATGTGTTGTCTGTAAATGACAATACGCTACCTCACAAAGCTTTAGTTGAGTCCGAGAAGCGAGAGAAGAACCTCACAAAGCTTCAGATACATTAAAAAAGTGCCCACCTCATATCCATTAAAGGTAGTTGGGTCGCAAAAGTTTGTTGCTCTAAAAACTGGATTGTGGTTCTAAAATGTTTGGGAACTGCTGCTCTACAGTGTATAGAGACGGTAGAGCCTATTTATGTAAAAGTAACACAGCATGGCGCACCTTGCTGTGCTGCATTACATGGAAAGGGCAAGAATGATCCATATGTATTACAATATGACACATTCCTGTCCTTTCCCCAGCCTTGGGCACAATGGGCTGCCTAGCACCAACGCATGGTGCAAGGGTGCCTGCGTTGCATGCAGGATTGTTTTTGTGCTGGAAGGGGCACCGGACATTGCCTGTGTTGTTTTTAGGGTTTGTGGACTGCGTTGTAGCGCACCTTTTGTAGGGGGTTTAGAAACGGAGTCTGGAATTGCACACGCTCATTCGTGTGCTTCTCCTTTTGGCTTCCGTTATTGGGCTTTGAGTGCGTGTTTTTTAATCAGAGCATGCAATAGACCAGAGGCGGGCACATTGCTCCGCCCATGGCCTATTGGTGTCTGTTACGCGCACCAAAGCCCATGAGGTTTCAATTATCGTGCCCAGACACGGGCGCAATAATTTAAAACATATGGCTCACTGTGGCGCGCGGGCGCACACCACTCGTGGGCGCTTTTTAAAAATGTTTACATTTTTCTGCTGTGCTGAAGCAAATATGCTCAGCTTGAGCAGAAACATTCCTCCCACTAAATAACACGGCATCCTCTGTGCCACAGACACCCTCACCAATCTGAAAAGTACCCGTGTGTTGTGTCATGCACATCCATCTTGGGGGGAGGGGCAAGAAACTGAGCTGACGCTTGGCATCACAAGACATATGCTTTATTTCGTAATAGGGCGTTACTGTATAGGCTGCTTAAGGTGGATTCCATCCTGTGAGGAGGTGAACCAGCAGTCCCGGCAGCAGACACGCAGCCTTCTGAGCTACCTCAACATAAACTCAAAGGGGGACTGGTAGCAAGAACAGTATGTCCATGTTCACGTCAGCGGTTTGATGAGCTCCTAAGCCGTCCTGGGGACTCTGATGCGTCGCATTTCGGGGCCTTGAAGACTCTGTGCCCTGAATGGCGAATGCTACAGAGAAGAGTATGGAGTGTGGGGTGGCCATTGCTCCCACTGAGGTCCCTGGGGATCTTGCAGCAGCTCCCCGCTGGCCCGTGTGTTAGATTTGCTGGCAGATGGTGGCAGGGATGGGCAACCGCTTTGCTGTCATGTATGGGGCCCTGGCCATCCCTTTCAGAGAATGAGTGCCCTGAGAAGACCGTCTATCCCCGAGGGGTCTGTCTACCTCTGATGTCCTGAAGATTTCCTGAAGACCACCCTCTGCCCTTGCCCTGACAGGGGGACATCACACTTTTAACAAAGGGCATTTGGGCACAATGGAATTGCCCAAGATCTGAGTGGAGGGGAGACATGTCGTAATCCACAGCGGCCAGGAAGCTGTCTGGGAGGAGGGCACCTAATACACAACCCTCAAGTCTCCTGCTCTTGGAATGCAAATCTGGAGATGATCCCCACAGCCACATCTGCATTTACAGTCTCCAGGGTCATTAACATATTTACACTTTTTTTACAAAATTGTCCAACGAAAAGGCTTTGGATATTTCTCGAACAGGAATCTGCAAGGGGAGCGGTGAAACGCGTTAGCCCGCAGGGTGGCGTCTTCCATGGTAAAGACCACAAGCCTTCCAATGAATCTGAACACGAGGACGTAGCTTGTTCACAGGTTCAAGCACTGGCGGTTTCTGTTCGGCCTTTCATCCTTCCGAGGCCACATGAAAGGTTTGCTCCGTTGTTATAGGAGTCTTAAATGGCACACTATTGCCCTGGGACCTGCTGGTGCAACAGTCCTGTAAGCAACTGGGACCTATTTGCAATAAAACTAAACTTGAAAGGTTTTTCAGAGAATTGTGAAACCATAGGTGGCGTGATATGTTCTAAGCTCTGTAGGAAGGCAGCCTTTAGTAACCAAACTTGGGTCCAATTCTCAAAATCACGTGTTTTGAAAAAAATCAAACGCACCTTGCATATTATCCTACAAAGTCATTGGACTAGTTGAGGAGTGATATATAAAAAAAATGATTAGTAAAGGTAATCCGCCTAAGTTTAATATGGTAACGCACGCATTAGCATAAGAACGAGATCTAGAGTAGCAAAACCAGCACGAACATTCACGCCTGGAGTTGTAAAGGCGAGAGAGGAATAGTCCACTGGGCTCAACCTATAGGTTGGGATGGCATTTTGAGTCCTGACTACAAAATTTAAAAGGACCGCTGCAGCGAAAACAATGATGTTCTGTATCTGTGGAATTAAAAATGTAAAATATGATGTTTTAGCGTGCTTCTGAGATGTGAAGTGGTCTCTTCTGCATTTCTAAGCATGCACTCTATTAAAGGCTTAGCATCAGTTGACAGAAATACTGCTTGGGTCGGAGCAGCAGTCCAATTTGTATATATATAATTTTTACTTGGTAACAATAGGTATGGTACATCTGAGTCCTCAAGCCAGACCTAACGTGTTATTACACCAACTTAACAGAACAAGCATTTGCAATGCAAAACGTCTCGCATTATTAAAGTTTGAGCTATTGGTGTTGCATTATTTACCAATGTCAATAGCTCAAAATGTAATAATGCTTGTTCTAAATGAAGTACCTACGTTCATTTGTTGGAATGCACAGATGTAGGCAATTTATTTCTATGAAATTATAGATGAACGTGTATTAACCTTTTCATGCAAAGGAAGTGTTCCCACAACGTTGGTGGTAGAACGTTTGTGGAAATTTCCCCACCACAACTATGTTGAGCTTAAGATATTGTGGACAGATCCCCAGGGGTTGTCAAAAGCGAGGCCTCTCTCTCTCTAAACAGATGACATCTGTCTAGCCAGAATCAAAATGATCCCTTGTATTCTTTTCTTCCACTAGTATCAAAAAAATAATTTCTACATTTAATTGGTAGAAATGAACACTTTAATGTTCTTTAAATTTAGAAAAATGTGTCCTTATAGTAATGCTAAGAGGTGCTGATGCACAATGGGTAGGTACAAAGGCAAGACTGCAAAGAAGGTTGTCTAACAGAGACCGAAATGGGTTTCAAGACCATATTGACCATATTCAATCCATATCTCACTTGTGGTCTGGTGTGCGTTTAATGTTTCTCATTCAACTGTAATATCTAGTTTTAAAACAAAGAAAATCAGCTAAATAAAATATATAGAAAATATTCTGGCAAGACTGACTTGATGCATTGCTATTGTGGAGTATTATGCCGATTTTTCATCTCGGGCAAAGGTAAAAACCGCGTTTCCATTTATAATCTCATTTGGCCAACAAAATTAGGTGTTTTTAAATAATATTATTTAAAATCCAAACTGTCTTCAATTATCTATGCTTAATGGAGCATTTTGGCTTTTCCGCTGTAGGATTGCCAGCCAATATCATAAAGTACATTTATTTAGTGCAGAAAATGTGATACATTAACGTTTTGGTAATGGCTGTGCTATTATCTTGCCAACGACAGTTGGAAAGGTAATTATAACATGCAAATTAAGTCCCCATTTTGTCTGCGTTGAGAAATTGATGTATTACTTTACAACAGAGTCTAATATTAAAAGCGCAGGTTCTATTTGATCAGCTAAAGTAAAACAGATTTTAGAACTGCTCCCTAATGCATTTGAATTTGTAGACACAAATACATTCACAAACCCTAAGCAAAATCCCCTATATGCATGAGAGATTTATATTTAAACACATTGACGATGCATTAGAGTGCTTTTTAATAAAGAGTTTCTCTGAATGCGTTATGGGTAAATTGTGGTTCTTCTAATGATCTGAGTTTAAAGAAATGATTATTACTTTTGCTGGCAACCGGTTTGGACCTCATTTTGCAGAGCAAAGGTGAACCAGTTCATTAGCGCTTGAACTTTAGACTGCATTAATCAAACCAAGAGGCCTCCTCGTTAAATGCGCTGCTATCTTCTGCACTGAAAACCTATTAAACGTTGTTTAGTGTATGTTTAACACTTGGACTAGAAAAGGATGTTTGTGTATTGTCGTCTGCTGTTAAGTTTGTGATGTTAAGTAGTGTGATTTTATATTGATTGACCAGAGTCATTGGTTTGCGTCGATTGTATGTAAGGTCGGGTCGCTGGGCTTCTATGCACTATCTTGCACCGATATTTCGAATTGATCCTGGATTTCAGCACAGGCAGACTTGCTGTTCTTAGTACCCTTGTGACACTGTGTTTTATTTCCCATTGAATAAGGACTGTGGAAAATCTATAAGAAAAGCCAATTGGTCGCACCTTTGGGGCCCATGGGGTTTGATAATGGTTCTAGACATGCTGTACAGCATGCATCCCCAATTCTCTTCAACACGATTTGAAAAAACATGTATTTCTTTTGTTTTCCTATCTGAGTTGCATTAATAAACAAAAGAGACAAAAAAAAGTAGCGTAAGAGGGCGGAAGCAACATGAAGGGCAGAGGAGTGGGAGGAATCAGAGAGGACTTGGGCAGCATAAGGAGGACGGGGAGCAGAAGCAACGCAGGGGACGTGTGTGGGGCGAAGAAGCAACATAGAGAGCAGGATGGGGGAATGATCACGGCGGGCGCAGGTAAGGGAGGCAAACTGAGAAAAAGAACGTGGGGAAGCAAATGGACGACAAAGAGCACAATGTGAAGCTGGGAGAAAGTTTGTGAATTAAACAAATTTTAAGGTCTTATAACCAATCCTAACCATATGTTCACTGAGAGGCTCTGCTTTATTGAGTGATATGCTCCATCCAACTTCTAGAAAACATTCCTTTCTCTGAAAAGAACAGCATTTGACCAGGTCATTCGCCCAAAACCCACATGAGGCCAACGCCGACTGTGCACAACTTCGCCATGACCAGTGGTGGTTGGCTGCATGATCGGGCATTTTTCCTGGATGGTTCCAAAATCCCACGGTTGGTCAAGCCCCACAGCACATAGCCTTCAGTAATGCACAGTGGGGTTTGGTTACTGGGTTTTGTCTTTGGCCAAGCCCTTTGCCGAATGTGCTGGGATGGAAAACCCTCTCTGTGCATGTTTAAATGTTGGGCGCAATGGGAGATGGCTAGGAGGCCTGGAACTGAATAATGCTCGGCAACCGACCCGAAGAAAGCTAATTCTGACTTCACACAGTTTTTATCTGTGTATAGCTAGGGTTGGCATCTAAGAACACTAGGATTTGTGGGAAATGAAGGCAAAAGAGCGCCCACTCAAATCTTTAATGCCTACAAATACATATATTACGTATCACAAAATGATTATTAATCCAACCTTACCTAACTTGTTTAAATAATGAAATACCATTAGTCAAAATAAGTATACAAAGTATTATCTAATATCCTCATTTTAATCAATATAATACATTTTTAATGCATCATGAATTTTGGAGTAAAATTACCAAACATGTCGTCCACCAGAATTCTGATTATAGTTAATTGATCCAGTTCATGGCACCTCTAATAACAAGGTCCCTGTTGTCAGCCCCGCGTTCCAGAAGTAAGGAGGAAGTCAATTGAATTTTCAAATCCTCCTTCTAAGGCAAACAGCAGTGGAACATTTGGAAACAGATACACTATATAAGCCATCTTTTTCTTGAGGCAAACCAACCTGAAATGACTGTTATCCGGGCCGAGCTCATTCAAGTGTCTCTGTCATCTAGGAAAGGTCCAAGGGTGACTGCTATAAAGTATTCCGTCCAAAAAAATGGAATGCGAAAAGCACCCAGTAGCTATATCCCACACTCAAGATGAGGGGTTATTTTGCATACAGTAACAGGTGCCAATGGATGTTGCCCTCAAGTAGAGCTCTGCCACTGCCTGGCACTGTATGTGAATTGGAATCTCATCTCTGGCCTTTAGCCAGACCCTGCACCCATAATGATTGCAGTGACAAATTGGTGATAGACACAGCTATTACAACGAACAGCGAGGATTGACCACAGGTCATGGCTTTCAGCTAGGCTCTATTGCTAACTCACCATGAGTAGCCATTTACTACTTTGCAGGCCTTCGTCCGTATGCAGTGGGATTGGATTCAATGCCTGGCCTATGGTCAGATCTTGCAGCCTAACCACTGCAGGCATTCTTCCAGAACCTAGTAGATTACTGAGACAAGCACTTTATTAACATTTTTTAGTGGTAAACTTTAGAGGTTTTTTTGTATTGTCTGTTTATTATACATTTTTACTGTTTTTTTTCTAACTTTGGTGGCAAACTATCGATTGTAAACTTTAAAAATGTTTAATAATTTTCTTATTGATGGAATTGTTGATAACGATCTTCCATCATTTCATTCCAAATTCTGACAATCCTTTCCTTTCACAGGTATAGAATTTGCATCCCATCTAGTTTTCTCTTGCAGCCTGACAGTTGGAGCCATCAGCTATGCAAACCTAGCCAAAATCCTCGAGTTATAGTTTGTGAAGAGTTTGGGGACTAAGAGGTATATTTATTTAAAAAATCAAGTCACCTTGCGACGCTGCGTGATAGGTAAAGGACAAGAGTATGCTATATTTAACTTTATACAGTGAATTCCAGTCTTTTTCTTGTGTATGGCACACAATGTGCTGCCTAGCATGGTGCAAGGGTGCTTGCATGATTATTTTAGTGCAGGACCAACCACTTCCTGCACACAAAAAAATCTTTGAGACATGTTCCTCTTTATATGAGTGCCACTTTTTGCAGCACACATAGAAAGAGGAAGTAACAAGGAGAAATAAAATATTTCTCCTTGTTATGCCTTACCTGGGAGCTGTAGCATTTTGACGCTGTAGGACTTGGCCCTTTGTGGCAAGTTCACCCCTGAACTTTTTGCCTTTTCTCTGACATAGTATTGATGGTTTTAGGCCTCTGGGCACTTTAGCACTGTGGTCCAGTGTAAAGTGCGTGCGCTCTCTGTGTTACATTTGTAAGGTTGGCCTGCCCTCTCACAGGAATGCATTGGGGATTCCCTGGTCAGTGGTAATTCCTGTTATAAGAGGAGCAGTGTGTTCAAGTCTGGTATGTTTGAAATTGTGTGAATAAATGCTGCGTAATGGTGTGCGCAGATTTATTGTGGTTATTTTAGAAATGCCACTTTTAGAAGTTGGCATTTCTGTGTGCTATGTGTTTGCGAGCCTGATGTTAATTGCATGGCTGGCTTGTGAGTGACAGGAGCTGAGGGGTTGTGGGTGGCTACAGGAGGGGTAGGATGAGTCAGCGCTGAGCTAAATAGGACAGCTGGGCTAAGAGTAGAGGGAGGGGTAATCCCCTGACTCTGAATAGGACTGTTCCTTAGGACTGTTCCTAGCCTGCACAATGTTGGCTCTGCCCCCTGTGGTGTGTCTGATCACCTAGCTACCATCGGACAAAGGGGAAGAGGAGCTTGAAAAACAAAGTGCTCCAAATCCCCTCTAAACCAGTTGCACATGGTTCCCCCATGCCCTGCACTGTACACAAAGGAAATGTTGATATAAATATAGGGGCTGTGACCCCGTGAGAAGGTTCAGTTCAGTCTTGGTATGATGTTCCTGCTGGGGCGTGCTGCTGCTGGGGCCCAGGGGGGGCTGCCATGAGGGCTTGCCTCCCCGGGCCCTGCATTGCACCTTGATGCCTAAATAACTTTTGGAACCCCTTTTGCTTTTCTGATCATCCTCCAGGACCTTCAGGACTTTTGGTAAACCTTTGGTGCTGCATCGTGCTTATTATTCGGCGGGAGCCTACCACCTTATGGGTTCTGAACAACGGGTGCCAACCCCGCTGCATGCCTTTATTCTGAAGCAGGAGCCCACCCCGCATTTCACCGTCGCAGCCCGAGCCACGTTTGCACCTTTCTCCGGGCCGCTACCTGCGCGACCCGGAAGACAGACACTATTGCCTGGTTGTGGGCGGGACTTCCTGCAGGCAGCCCAAAGTCAGAGCGGGGCTCCCGTAAGCTTAGGAGAGCCCCGCACATCTGGAAGTAGAAGTTCTGGGTCCCAGGAGGGGGCCTTGGTGAAGTGAGGAGAGCCCTGGGCAGAGAGGCCTGACCGGAGCCTCGAGGGCTCCCTGTGTGAAGTCTCCACAGTGGGAAGCGACCGGAGCCACAGAGAAGTGGAGTCCCCATCGCAGCCCTGAGGAGTAGGGGCTTCGTCCGTGTACCTTGTGAGGTCCAGTGTTGGATCCCGTGTACCGGTGTTGGGGTACCTTGTGAGGTCCAGTGTTGGATCCCGTGTACCGGCCTATTTCCTGAGAGGCCAGTACCTGATATGGGGTTGCTCCAATGAAGGGGGCATGATTGTTGTTTAAAGGGCCAGAGGGGCCCATGTTCTCCCCAGTGTTTGTGCCAATCGAGGCACAAGCGCCAGTGCACTCCAACGTGGGGCATGATTTGTTTCCAGGGCCCATGCTGTTCCCAGTATGTGCCATATGTTTTTACAGTTGCCCCACTTGTCAGTGGGCAACTGCATCATTTTGGGGGCAATATTATTTAAGAGAAGCCCCTGTGAGGCCCCGAAGGCACAGATGTATCAGGGCCCCTTTAGTGTATTCTCAGCTGCACTGCACCAGCGTGGGCAGCTGCAAAATTGTACATTTGTTCTAAGGGCACATTGAGAGCCCAGGCCTTCATTTTATCTTCACAATTTCCTATCAAGTAGTGGGCAGCTGCAACGTTTAGGCCATTCTTTCTTTGGGGCATGTCTTTTGAGGTAGGAATGAGATGCACTCCTTTGCCCCATACTTTCATAGCTGCGCAGCACTTAGTGCCAGCTGCAATGTTTAGGTCTGCGCAATTGCACGCTCTTGACTTCCGCTGCATTGGCAGCGATCCCTGACTCTTGGACATAGGGCATTTGAGCCCCTTTGAGAAGGCTAGTTTGCCAGGGGGACTAGGTTTATAGGGCGCCAGGCCCTGATGTGATTTATGTGGTTCTAGGAAATCTAATTTATGTACTATGATTTACGCCCTCGGGTTTATGCATCTATGGGCCAGATGTAGGTAATTTCATTTTTCCGATTCTTAAATACCGACTCATACCGAATCGGTATTTCTGAATCGGAAATTGTGATGTAGGTAAAAAAAATCGGTAAAAATTACTGATTCGGAATCTGAAATCGGTATTTACCGAATCGGTAATTTCCGAAACGGTAAACTCCTGGCCCATAGGAAGGAATGTGTTTTACCGATTCGGAATTTACAGATTCGGAAATTACAGAATCGGAAATTTGAAACTGACAAACATGTGAGCCTGTGAACCAATCAGAAACACCAACCACACCCAAAAACAAAGCTTCAGTGGAATCAACCAATCAGAATCAAGTACCCCTCCCCAGTACCTGGGAGTGGCCACACCCATGCAGGTGCAGAAACTCAACTGTCAGGAGAGCAGGAGGACAGACAGAGGAGCAGGCTTCCCTGAGCTTACCTGAACAGCACCATGGAGACCCAGGATGGACAGAGGGATGCAGCAGAGCGCAGGAGGAAACTGAAATTCAGCACTGAAGAACTGCAGGTGCTGGTTGAAGAGGTTGTGAAACACTACAGCAAAATCTTTGGAAAACAGTCACTGCATGTTGCAGAGTCTGTCAAGGGCACTACCTGGATTGATATCCAAGCAAAGGTAAATGCCATCGGGGTCACCCACTGTGAAATTGACGATTTAAAAGAAAGGTGGTATGACCTTCGCATTATTAACAAAAAGAAACTAGCTGCCCACAGAAAAGAAGCTGCAGCAACAGGGGGAGGCAGAAACCGAGCACCACGACTCACCGACATTGAGGAGCTTGTGGAATCCACCCTAGAGCCGGAATGCATCCATGGCATTGGGGACGCTGACAGCTCCGCCAGAGCTGCAAAGAAACAAGGTAAGATGCATGGACATCATCATTAACCCATTTACCTGTTCCCCTTCCCATCTCTGTGGGCCTACATCACACTCCAGAACAGGTTTTACTAATGCCCAGCAATGCACCATGGGAGACGTAGTCATAGGTAGGTAAAGCTATGCAGTCAGCATACCATACAGCAGGGAATGCAAAACACACTACTAGCATAAGCACATGAGGAGCAGGCAAATGTGTGATAGTAGTGTGATTTAATCAAGACACACAGGTGAACTACTCCACTGACACAATGTCCATGTCTGTCCACAGGAGAGTCATCGCGCAGCACAGCAATGGATAGGGAGAAGAGGATAGAAGAAGCTGGTCCCAGCAAAGTTCAATGAGGAAAGAACACAGAGCAGGCAGCCAAGACACCTGAGCAGACAACCACACCAAAGCCTCAGTCTCCTCTTTTGTTTGGGACTCAGGAGTCAGGAGCAGCTGCACAGTCCCCCACACCAACAACTCCGTCACCTGTGCAGGAAAGGGCAAGGCGGCTTGATGTGCCCCCTCCCTGCATTCTAGAAACATCTGAGAAGGGTAGAGGAGGAGGGTGACATGGCAAGCAATCCACCAGAGTCAGCCAACGCTGAGCAGCAGCCCACTCCAATAGCTGTGCGGGCCAGTGTCCGAGGATGAAGGGCACGGGAGAGAGATGAAGGGCAGTACGGTCAGGGGGTCTTCTGTGGTTTGGAGGCCACCATGTTCAAGGTCCAGCACCTGCAGGCAGAGGCAATGATGGGTGTTCAGAGGCAGGCGGGCAGCATTAACAACAAGCTGGATAACATTGACAAGGGAATAGGAAACATTTCGGACAGCATGCAGTCGCTGGCAAATGGCATGACAGACATGACCGGGTGCATGGCTGTCCTGTGCGAAAAATTGGAGAGGGACCACTTGGAGAGGCGCAAGGCTCGTGTGGATGTGCGCCAGAAGACAAAAGCATTAAACCGCTTTGCAACTGCAACCTCCCTGCTGTGCAGACGGTCAGTAGCGATGCAGGATGCTATTGTGCAGTGCTGCACCAATTTATCTGTGGGGATTAGCAGAGTGACCTCTGCCATGGAGCTGATGCTTACACAACAGACAGCCACTCGAGGCGACACATGTGTGGTTGAAAGTGAAGAATCCACCAGCAGGAGTGGCGCAAGCACTCCTGTCCCGGAAATACGCAGGAGCGGCAGGCATCATTCCACAGAGCCAGGCAACACTGAAAGCCGTGAAACACAGCCACATCAGTCCCACCCTGTATCCGTGGATGGAAACATTGACAATGCCCTCCACCCAAAGGACAGGTCACGGTGGGGTTAACTGTGACCACCCAGTCATGGACATTGATATTTTGTGTAACCATTGTGTGGTATCATTGCAATGGCGTAGTAAAAATTAAACTACGCACATCTTAATCTTAGCCTGTCTGTGTCTCATTACTCACTCAGAAATATTGCTGTGTGATCTCTGCCGGTCTTAGTCTCCCATCTGTAGCTGGTGCTGCTACTGTAGTATATGGCTCTGCCTGTTCAGTGTCATCATCAATGTCCTCATGATGTGTGATCTCCACCTCTGTGCCTTCCTTGGTGTCGAGATTGTGTAACATGGCACAGGTCGCAATGATTTTGCAGCACAGGATTGGAGTGTACTGGTGTGCCCCTCCACTCTTGTGGAGGCAGCGAAACCTGCTCTTGAGGAGTCCAAATGTGCGCTCCACAACGTTGCGTGTAGATCTGTGAGCCACATTGTAACGCCTTTCACTCCTGGTGGATGGGTTGAGGTAGGGGGTGAGCACAAAGGAACGCAGGGCATATGCACTGTCGCCTAGGGGGGAGAAAGATTGCCATTAGTTGCATTATCATGATACATTCATCTACCGTGACTGTCAGGGTGTGTCAATGTCATTTACCTAGCAGGTATCCGTTCCCAAAATCTCCGGCAACTAGGCCTGTGTATATCCCACTAATCTGGAATATGTACGAATCATGGGTACTCCTAGGGAATTTCACAACGATGTCTGTGATGATGTTGCCAGCGTTGCATATGACCTGTACATTGATGGAGTGCGTTGACTTCCGGTTCCTGTATATGTATTCTGTGGCTGCAGGTGGAAAGAGTGGTATGTGGGTGCCATCTATGCAGCCTATCACGTGAGAGAACTGTGCCAGTTGATAGAAATCAGTCTTGGTCTTTGCAACTTCCGCAGTTGTGTCAGGGAATGAAATATAATGCTCCATCCTCTGCATCATGGCGTCAAGGAACCTCTGGAAGAAACGGGACAGGCAGCTCTGGAACACACCACCTACTGCAGCTATCACACTTTGGTAACTCCCAGAGGCAAGCAGGTGTAGGCTGCACAGCACCTGCACATGGGGTGGGATGGCGTGCGCCCTTGGTATTGGGTGCTCCAGGAGTGGGTGTAGTTTCCTGATCAGGTTCAGGATGGTTTGGGGATGTAGCCTGTACCTTTGGAGTATTTCTGGCTCTGTCAGATGGAAAAGTGTTATCCTCTGCCTGTACACTTGCTCTTCCCTTAGCCATTCCCTCTCTCCTGCTGCCTGTAGTCTTTGCCGCCTTGCAATGATGTAGAAAGCCGCCATTCTGGTTACACTGTTGCATTTTGGGCCTCTTTTTATAGCCTGCACCTGGTTACCACCTGCATTCAACCATGGTAAATACCGACTCCTAAGTACCGAATTTCCTTAAATTCAGTATTTTTCGGGTTTCCTACATCTCCATGCCCATTATTTTACCATTTCTTATTTACCGATTCGGTAATTAAGAATTCGGTAAATGTATATTCGGGAAATTCCGCATCGGTAAAATACTGACTCATATTTTCCGATTCGGAATTATACCGACTCATGTTTTCCGATTCGGAATAATACCGAATCATATTTTCCGAATCGGAAAAAATTAGACTCCTACATCTCATTTCATGGATACGGGTCGGTAACGGCCGAAATTACTGAATTTCGGCCGTTACCGACCGGTATTTGCCAACCTAAATCTGGCCCTAAATGTGGTTTTATGATTTTAAGGTTTTGCATACTGTGTTTATATTTGAGTTATTCACTACTGTGATTTATGGCCCTAATGTGAGTTATGCTTAGGAGGTTATGGTCTACTATATTTTGGTTTATGAGGTTGGCGTAGAATATATTTCATGCCTAAATGTGGTATGGTGCATAATATGATTTATGTTACAGAATTATGCTGAGTATAGTGGTTGCCAGTAATTACTGTTTGTGTTCTACGTTTATGATATGTCTGACTTTTACTATCTTTACTAAGTGATGATTCTGACAGTGGTCCGTGTGACCCTGTCATGTGTATATAATCCCCTGTAAATATTGCCCAGTGCCAGTTGGCACAGTGTATATTGTGTGATTACCATCTAATGTGTTTTATGATAATACAAAGGCTATTTTCGATATAACCATGTGTGGAGTCCCTTTTGTGGTGTGCCTAGTTTGTTGTTGCTGTGTGTGTGTTGAGCAAACGCTTTACACATTGCCACCGGGATAAAACTGACTGTTCGTGCCCAGCTACCAAGGGGGTGAGCAGGGGTTATCTTTGGTGTGTAACTCCCTTGCCCTGACTAGAGTGGTGGTCTCTGCCTGGCTTTGGCGCAAGCCTTAGCCAACCAGAGATCCAATTTCTAACAGACGCCATCCTAGGTCTACCAGTAATGGCAAATCTGGGACTGCCCCAAAATCCATGAGTGGATGCGTAGGAACACCTACACTCCACCCATGGAACGTATCCCTGGGGCAGAGTAACGCAACGCAGCATGTTGCACTGCGTTGCGATACTTTATATACTCAGGCTCATGCATGGTGGCCTTCCATGGCTTGTTAAATCTAACACAAGAGTTTTGTCACTCTTGCCCCCCTTAGCGTGGCCCAAGGGCAACACAACCACTTAATAAATATTCCCTAACAATTTAGATAACTCTAAATGTTCAACCTTTAAATGCTCACCCAACACATTTTTGACATGTTAAGTTAAAAAACTATTGAAAGGATTGATACCAATCTAAGCAAAGACACTCTCTTGTCCGTCGTTCCTTTGAATTAATCAGTAGACACACAATGAAAACGATGCCCATTGGAAAACTGAGAGAATGTGGGAATTAGTGGCAAGTGCTCCACATTGAGTTATATACTCCTTCCAAATCACCACATTCTCCATGTCACTGACTCGTATGTGTTGGTTTCTTAATACAGTTGACACATATCTCAATGAATATATTACAGGTTAGCATATACTCTAAAAATACAAAAAAAATATGGATGTTATACCTGCATTGTATGTATGTTGTCACAGATTACAGTAATGACGACTCTAGATTGATTTGTATCCTGGCCGGATTATGTGTAAAAATGTACTCTAAGCAACAGTTCCAATGACTATTGCATTGACTGGTGAACATCCATTGGTGATATTTTATATACAATATTCCAGATTCCATATAGTGCTGTTTCTATCACAGTTCTGCTTGGTATTTAAAGTCAGGTTATTTACCAGCACGCTCAAGTATCAATCGTCCCAGGGTTTGGAGTAACTCTGTGTTAAAGTCACAGATTCTGAGTGATTCTCTGTTCATAACATATAATAGTTTTTTTCTGTGGGTTCTATTTACAATATATGTGTTACACCTACATAAACAGAGGGCTAGGTAGCTTGCACTAACTTTCTGTGTTTAGTTAACTCATTCTTGTAGGTTGACCGTACCGAGACTTTGATTAAGGCTTTGCCCTAAAATTGCCAGAAAACAGGTGAGTACCTGTAACATAGCGAGAGGTCTTCTCTGTCCAATTCTGATTGACTAGCTTGGCACATGCAGATCGGGTGTATTTGAAACAGAGGGGAGGACAGAATGGTCGCTGACATATGCTCGTCTATGTATAGGTCTTGATTTGGCTTAGTAACTATCAAAGCCATCAGTCTGACCAGGCTTCCCAATAATTCCTGCAAGGTAATGGTCCATGCAGCGTGTAAAGACCAGCGTAGCTAATGTTGATGCCCTGGTTTACAATCCAGTCAATGTTTTCAAGTTACCAGAGTGCAGTAGGGATGGTAAATGGAGGTAGACACTGTAGTTAAATAGTTTGTGAGGGATGTATATACAGTTTGTGTCATGGAGCATCCTGGGCTCCTGAGAGCATAGGAAATGTTATGGAGAACAGTTAGTATTTTATTAAAAAAAATTGCGGTCTGAATCTGAGTTTGATAAATGTGACCCCCTCAGCACTGACTGAACATTATTTCATCTCCTATTGGATGCATTAATGGTTCAGACTGTCAGCAATGTCCTATCCAGATGTTTCTCTCCCACTGTACCTCGACTGTGAAGACATATACACCAGTGATAGACATTAGATAGTGAAATAAGACTAAACTGTACCGGTCCCAAAATAATAATTATTGTAGATTTATTTCCTCCAGAATTAAAATGATCTACATATAGGGTGCTGGGACAAACTGGCACATCGAACTGACCCAAGCCTCTGCTGCGGGTGGTAACCCACTTTGTGGCAGCCTAGAAGCTAAGACCCTATAATCCACTTGTTTCGTTCAAGAGAAGGTGTGTCTTTCAGAAAAAAACATAAGAACAATACGTTTCTACAGAAATCTACTGTAGAACAAGTAGAACAAGAACTCAGATTCCAAGCAAATAAACACAGATTCAAGACAGTGCTGGAGACTGTGATTTTTAAGAAACCCTTCAATCAGGACTTCTGAATGTACAATATATCTTGAAAAGGCATAGCCTCACCAAACAATCATCGGGCAGACAAAACATCAGGCCCTGGGAAGATAGCAATACAAGTAATCGAAAATGTTTGCCACTGAGTACTGGTGATGAAGTCATAAAGCCATTTACACCTAGTAACAATCAAGCACCATGTCACAAAATGGACTACAATGTAAAAGTATTAGTAGGGAAGAAGGAGAACACATGGAAACGCAAAAGCCCACATGCATCAAAGTCAATTGCATTCGCAAATGGTGCGAATCGCAATGGTCGGCCGTTTGCGAATGCAATTGACTAATTTGGAATGCATCATGCATTTCCCAATTTTAGGAATCGCAACCATGTTGCGATTTCTAAAATTGCGATTGCATTTAAGAAATTGCAATTTCAGATTTATTAAATGCAATGCATCATCATTTTGTAATTGCGAATTCGCAATTCGGAAGTGGTAAATTAGCATGAAGTTGAAGTTCATGCTAATTTACCGAAAACTTTCAAATATGCACAAATTGCATTTTTGAAAGTTTTAATTTACACACACATGCCGCTGGGGCATGTGTGTGTGTAAATTGCATTTAAAGCATTTAAAGATGCATTTCAGGGGTGCAGGGAGGGGTTCTTTGAACCCCCCCTGCACTCTTAAAATTGCATTCACATTCTGCGAATCGCAATTTGAAATTCGCAAAATGTGAATGCCTTCCCATTCATTCCTAAGGGCCTTTTGGCCCATAGGAATCAATGGGCAGGGTTTTCCTTAATTGTGATTCGCAAATTGTGAATCGCAATTAAGGAAAAATACCGAATCACAAAAATAAATGCGATTGTTCATACATTGCCGTTTGCGATTTCTAAAGTGCGATTCCTTAATTTTCGCAATTTAGGAATCCCAAACGGGTGCAATGATGCATGTGGCCATTGATGTGTAAATTTTGATGCACACAACTATGGATTTAATAATTTGTGCTAATAGCATGAAAGACAAAGTGCTTCAAGCAGAGGCAAATGGTCAAGATAGGAGGGTTAACAAAGCACAAAGGGATCTCAATTCCCTGAACACTGAAAGGGACCATAGTGCGAGCCAAGGGAACAAGAAGGGGCCCCACAAGGGACTCGAGCACACTCGGCAAGAGGAAAATATTGTTTTAGACCTCCTGCCAGCATGTACCCCTTACAAATGATGAGCAGTTGACGGAAGTTGATCCTCCAAGCCCCTCCACTTCATTTGATCCAGGAGGGGGAGGGACTGATTAAGATCTTGGGACTGCTAGCAACAGGGAGGACCCAGTTATTAGGCCATGTAAAACCCAACCTCTTAGAAATGTCTCCTGGAATATTGCAAGTATCCGCTCGAAACTTGATGATGAAATGTGGTTAAAGTATGTAAATTCTTTTTATATTATCTGCACCCAGGAAACATGGTCTAGGAAGAATATTGAATTTAATGGCTACCGGTCCCTCAATGTTCATGCAATCGCCTCACCTGTAGGAAGGGTGAAAGGAGGACTGGCGACCCTGATATCTCTCAAATTTGGGTCTATCAATGTGAAGTCTGTCACTAATTCACCATGGTATCAATTGATTTTGATTTTTAACTTGTTTCAGGTCAAGACTCTTTTAATTAATTGGTATTATTTTATTTATTTATTTATTTTATGTTCTTGTATAGCGCAAGAATCGACCCCTTACGAGGTATCTCCGCGCTTTGCTCGCAAGATGGAATAATTGCTATAGAACAGAGATTGAGGATGAACACTGATGTTTAGGAGTATTTAATCTTCCTGGAATAACACAGTTTTTAGTTTCTTCCTGAAAGAAAAGTGATTGTCGGTTTGTCTAAGGTCAGCTGGGAGGTTATTCCAGAGCTTGGGCCCTACCCAAGAGAATGCTCTGCCCCCTTGTCTGGTTTTTTTAACAAGAGGGGTTTTGAGTAGCAGTTGATTACTTGACCGCAAGGCTCTGTCAGGTTTATAGACAGGTAGCTTTTGGACCAGGTAGTCAGGACCTTTCCCGAGCAAGCACTTGTGGACAAGGCAGCAGATCTTGAATTTGGTGCGTTGTCTTATTGGCAGCCAGTGCAGTTCACGCAGCAGGGGTTTAGAGGGAGTTCTGGGAGGGGCATTCAGAACCAGTCTTGCTGCAGTGTTTTGGACTACTTGGAGGCGATTTATGGCACTCTCATTTGCTTGAATAAGGAGTCCATTACAGTAATCAATTTTACTGATCACCATAGTCTGCACTAGAGTCTTTCTGTAGCTGTCAGAAAGATAGGGGAAGACTCTTCTTAATAGGCCGATGGTGTGAAAGCAAGACCCAGCAACTGCATTCACATGTTCCTTCATGGTGAGGTCTCGATCCAGTTTCACCCCTAGATTTTTTACTATAAGTTTAGGGGTGGGTACTGGTCCCAAATCAAGGGGCCACCAGTCGGGGGACCACAGTAAGGATGCTTTCCCAAAAAGCATTAGCTCCGTTTTTCCAACGTTGCATTGGAGGCGGTTGACAGCCATCCAATTAGAGATGGCCCTCATTCCTTCTGCAAAGTTGTCCCTGACGTTGGAGTTGAAGGAGTGGAAAGGGTAGAGGAGCTGGGTGTCGTCAGCGTAAGACACCGGGGTGAATCCATATTTTCTCACAATCTCGGCGAGGGGGGCCACGTAAACATTGAACAATGTGGGGCTTAGGCATGAGCCCTGTGGCACCCCCTTCGTGAGCACCCTGGAAGCAGAGCGGTATGGTCCCAGGCTGACGGATTGTGAGCGCCCGGACAGAAAGCTCTCCAGCCAAGAGAGGGCTTGACCTCCTATACCCACACCCTGTAGACGGCTCGTGAGGATCTTATGGGACACCGTATCAAATGCGGCCGACAGGTCTAACAGCACCAGAATCATTGAGCCTCCTCTATCCTGTGACATCTTGATGTTATCGGTCACAGTGAGGAGAGCAGATTCGGTGCTGTAGTTGGGCCTGAACCCAGATTGGGAGTGGTCCAGGCCCCCTGTCGCCTCGATGAACCTGGACAAGTGGATGTTAACATGTTTTTCGGCCAGTTTACTCAGGAGGGGCAACAAGGAGATGGGACGGAGGTTGGAGAGTTCTGTCCATGGGGAGGTGGTATTTTTACGAATGGGATTCACCACTGCCTCTTTCCATTGTTGGGGAAGTTTGCCTTCTGTGTAGGAGAGATTCAGAACTCTCTGAATAGAGGGACTGAGGTGGGTGGAGAGCATGTTCATCACTCTGGGGGGAAGGAGGTCAAGAGGGGACCCTGTTTTCGTGGTGTTTAATAAGGATATTATCTCATCCTTAGAGATTTCCGGAATCTTAATGAAAGTTTCAGTAATGATTTGTGAACAGGGAGCGTGAAACATTTCTGTGTTGTTGGGGTGTTTGGCCAGTATTTTTTTATAAATGATATCAATTTTTTCCTCGAAAAATAGAGATATTTTATTGCACAGATCCTGCGAAAAAGTGTCAAGACTTTCGCATGCTGTGGGATTGGTGAAACTTCTTAGGATTTTATAGAGTTCTCTGGTAGAGTTGTCTGCTCCATCAATTTGGGCTTGTAAGCTAGTTTTCCTAGCCTTTTTTATGTTGTTGTAATAGGAGGAGGCAGCTTGCTGATAGAGCTCTTTACTTTCACTGGAGTGGTTCTTCCTCCATTGTTTCTCAAGCTTTCTACACTTTTGTTTTTCAATTTTTAGGGCTTCAGTATACCAGATTTCTTTTTTGTTATTGGTAGTTGGTAGTTTGACCAGTTTTTGAGGAGCTAAGAGGTTTATTGTATCGAGGAGGGAATCATTTAGTTTGGCCAGAGCCAGATCAGGGGTATCAGAGCAGGAAAAGGCAGGATTTTTCCATGTTTTTACAAATGTTTCTGGGGATATCTTGTGCCAAGGTCTGCGTTTAATACTCCCGGAAGCAGAAGGTTCGGAAGGTTTATTGAGTTGCATGAGGGAAAACTCCAGCATGCTATGGTCAGTCCAATATACTGATTTGGGGGGAAGACAGTGAATTGAAGGATCATTGGTAAAGATGAGGTCTAAAGTGTGGCCTCCTCTATGGGTGGGACCACTATTTCGAAGGTGTAGGCCAAGTAAAGCAAGGTCCTCCAACAGGAGTTTGGCATCAGGGTCCTCTGGTGTGTCTACATGGATATTAAAGTCACCAAGTAGAATGAAATGCTCATTGGCTTTCATATAAGGAGCCAAAATTTCAGTAAGTGCCAGGGTGAAACTGGGGTCATTTCCTGGGGGGCGGTAGATTAAAGCACCTTTCCAGTGATGTTTGTTACTGGTGTTTATTTTAAAAATCATAATTTCCATAGAAGGAAGGAGAGCTTGTTCCAATATGGAGATGTGAAAGCTGTCTTTGTGTATTATGGCAGTGCCGCCACCTGTTTTTATCGGGCGGTCTTGCCTCAGGATTTTATATCCTGTGGGGATTCCTGTCATGACCGAAGGAGTGTTGTGGGGTTTTAGCCAGGTTTCCGTTAGGAAACATAGTTCCGGTTGGTGGCAGCTAATGGTATCCCAAATTTCAATGCTGTGGCGTGGAAGGGATCGGACATTCAGCAAGAAGCTTTTCCAGCTTTTATAGGTGGCTTTAGGAGTGGCACGCTCTGGCAACAGTGTGTAGCAAGTGGTGTGAAAACCACACGTGTCGCACGTGAATGGTCCTTCTGGGTAGAGCTGGCTACTATTTATACATAGGTTAAGATCATGTGGGCGAAGCGAGTGTAGAAAGTCAGAGGAGTACCTGATATGGGAGTCTGTAGAGGAGTCCTGGACGGGGGAAGGGTGGGAGGACATGAGAGCAGGGTGGATGGCCCCTGGTCCCGTCCAGTCGCGGACGGGCGCAGACGGGCTACTCTTTGGCTACTCTTCGGCGTAGCTTCGGCTCCACTGCGCGCGATCGCTGCGCGCTCAGAGGAAGGCGAGGGCTAAGTAGCCCCTAGAGCCCCAGCTGCTAGAGCGCTAACCGCCCAGCAGTGTGGGAACCGGAAGTGGTGTCCTCCCTCAAGCTTCCGCGTGAGGGCGAATCAGAAGCGTGTCCTCTGCTGGCTTACACCAATCAGCAGGGTGTTGAAGTGGTGAGTGAGGGAAATGCGGAAATTTTAAAAAGATTCCGTTTTTAGAACAAGTACATAAGACAATTTAAAATGTTTCCAAACAACAGAGAAACAAGCGCAGGCTCAGCGCTATAGCCTGGGCGAGCAAGCGGTTACAAGGTACTGCCACTACCTCTTACCGCAGCGCCAGGAAGTCAGGCTCCGCCTAAGTAGCCCCTAGAGCCCCAGCTGCTAGAGCGCTAACCGCCCAGCAGTGTGGGAACCGGAAGTGGTGTCCTCCCTCAAGCTTCCGCGTGAGGGCGAATCAGAAGCGTGTCCTCTGCTGGCTTACACCAATCAGCAGGGTGTTGAAGTGGTGAGTGAGGGAAATGCGGAAATTTTAAAAAGATTCCGTTTTTAGAACAAGTACATAAGACAATTTAAAATGTTTCCAAACAACAGAGAAACAAGCGCAGGCTCAGCGCTATAGCCTGGGCGAGCAAGCGGTTACAAGGTACTGCCACTACCTCTTACCGCAGCGCCAGGAAGTCAGGCTCCGCCTAAGTAGCCCCTAGAGCCCCAGCTGCTAGAGCGCTAACCGCCCAGCAGTGTGGGAACCGGAAGTGATGTCCTCCCTCAAGCTTCCGCGTGAGGGCGAATCAGAAGCGTGTCCTCTGCTGGCTTACACCAATCAGCAGGGTGTTGAAGTGGTGAGTGAGGGAAATGCGGAAATTTTAAAAAGATTCCGTTTTTAGAACAAGTACATAAGACAATTTAAAATGTTTCCAAACAACAGAGAAACAAGCGCAGGCTCAGCGCTATAGCCTGGGCGAGCAAGCGGTTACAAGGTACTGCCACTACCTCTTACCGCAGCGCCAGGAAGTCAGGCTCCGCCTAAGTAGCCCCTAGAGCCCCAGCTGCTAGAGCGCTAACCGCCCAGCAGTGTGGGAACCGGAAGTGGTGTCCTCCCTCAAGCTTCCGCGTGAGGGCGAATCAGAAGCGTGTCCTCTGCTGGCTTACACCAATCAGCAGGGTGTTGAAGTGGTGAGTGAGGGAAATGCGGAAATTTTAAAAAGATTCCGTTTTTAGAACAAGTACATAAGACAATTTAAAATGTTTCCAAACAACAGAGAAACAAGCGCAGGCTCAGCGCTATAGCCTGGGCGAGCAAGCGGTTACAAGGTACTGCCACTACCTCTATATTATATTTTTTTCGACCAATACAGATGTGACATTGTTGTAAACCTCAAGTAGGAGATTGATGAGATCGCGGGGAAGTGGCAACGCTTGTGCATCTATTGGGTGGGGAATTTTAATTTCACTCTATGTAGATATAGCTCAGATAATGTATGTGGGTTAACAGATACTGAGGGACACCCACTACCACATTTTATCCTCACTCCTTAGGGAGATGCCCTAAATGACATTATTATTGTAAATGTGTGTAAATTGCATTTAAAGTTACATTTCAGGGGTGCAGGGAGGGGTTCTTTGGACCCCCCTGCACTCTTGAAATTGCATTCACATTCTGCGAATCGCAATTTGAAATTCGCAAAATGTGAATGCCTTCCCATTCATTCCTATGGGCCTTTTGGCCCATAGGAATCGATGGGAAGGGTTTTCCTTAATTGTGATTCGCAAATTGTGAATCGCAATTAAGGAAAAATACCGAATCACAAAAATAAATGTGATTTGTTCATACATTGCCGTTTGCGATTTCTAAATTGCGATTCCTTAATTTTCGCAATTTAGGAATCCCAAACGGGTGCAATGATGCATGTGGCCATTGATGTGTAAATTTTGATGCACACAACTATGGATTTATTAATTTGTGCTAATAGCATGAAAGACAAAGTGCTTCAAGCAGAGGCAAATGGTCAAGATAGGAGGGTTAACAAAGCACGAAGGGATCTCAATTCCCTTAACACTGAAAGGGACCATAGTGGGAGCCAAGGGAACAAGAAGGGGCCCAACAAGGGACTCGAGCAAACTCGGCAAGTGAAAAATATTGTTTTAGACCTCCTGCCAGCATGTACCCCTTACAAATGATGAGCAGTTGACAGAAGTTGATCCTCCAACCCCCTCCACTTCATTTGATCCAGGAGGGGGAGGGACTGATTAAGATCTTGGGACTGCTTGCAACAGGGAGGACCCAGTTATAACAACAAAGGACAGGGTTTTCGGTGTGAGGGAAATACTGGGCGCACTGCTAAGGTTGACGCACAGAAGAATGCAGTAAGGCCAAGGTGCAAACAGGAGAGGGGCAAGTCCCTGAAACCCCTCCAAGTGTGTTTGGAGGACACACTGTACACAATTACAAACAAAACCTGTTGCACACAAAAGAATAAAGTATAAAGCAATAAGATGTCTCAATGGACATAAAGTTCATTTGTTTAGGGCGAAGGATTCGATCATCAGTGTTTCAGATTTTTCTTTTATTGATTCCAGAAGGCCAGCCGACACGTGTTTCGTCGCAGGAAAAACACACTTTTCCGCGACTCCTCAGGGCTGGGGAGGATACAAACAATGGATGGAGTACATAGTGTATTAAACAGCATAAGGTCAAATGTGACTGTTTGTGGTGACTGGTGGGGGTAAGTGACTGGTGAGCATGGTGAACAAAAACGTATGAGTGGATGCACAAAACACCACCCTGGTGCCTGTGATACACATCTTGATATTTGTGGCAGGGTAAGGAAGGGGGGAAGTGGGTCGACAGTGATAATAAGGTGAAGAATAAACCAGAGCCAATTATAAGCTGGTATTCAATGCATACTTAACAGGTAGACGTGTCGCAATAGGCAGGAGGGAAGTGACATTAAGGAAAATCACAGAAAAAAGTAGTGTGATGGAAGTAACAGGAAGAGAGTAAGGCTAGCAGGAAGGTTGTAGTGGTCGTTGTAAAGGGTGGTGGAGTAAGGAGAATCAAAGTGTAAGGAGGAAAGTAATCTCGCTTATAGACCAGGGTATAAGGTTTAAACGGGAAGTGCGCATCCTACCTGTAGATCAGAGAATTATAGCTACAGGTCTGTGGTGCCACAAAAGGAAAAAGGGGAAGAAAAAGAGACAAAGGGAGGGATTAAAGGATGGTGTCCCACTGGAGATACATACAAAGTCACGTCTAATGTGACCCAGACTCTAGAGTGCTCATTGGGTCCCACATAATGGTGAAAAAGTCTACAATGGGGGAGAATGATAAGGGGGTATGCTCACCGCGGTGCCGGTGATAATTCCGACCCGGCTCCGCTCGAGACCGGGTTATTAGTATCTGTAGGTGTAACAATTCTTTGTTTCAATGAGGTTCTCTCACATTAGTAGTGTGGATCCTGTAGGACAAGAATTAATATTTAGGAATCTAAGAGCGTTGAGCGCTGAGTTAGAAAAACCTAGTAGGGCTGGTGAAAGAATAGTATACAACTCACCTCTATTCAGTTGTAAAGCTGAGTTATTCTGAAGCCTCTGGGTTTGGGAGACTGTATAGAGTCCTCTTATTTTGAGGTGAAGGAAAGGTAGCGATATTGGTGATAGGAAAGCTGATCTCCTGGGGACGTCATCATGGTATCGCAAAGACAGTCCACGTTGTGGTGCAAGGAATGCACCATGAAGGGGAGAGAGAAAAGAGGGGGCCAAACTGTCAGTTTATATGGCCATCATGCGTGTAAAGATGCAAGTATTGGTATCTGACATTGACAATAAATATAAATTTTATGACGCCAAAGGCACCAAATATGATATTAGGACTAATATCAACTGCACGACACGCTTTGTGGTTTACATAATTGAATGTGTTTGTGAAAAGATTTATGTGGGCAGTACCATTCGCCCCCTGAAAGATAGAATAGCGGAACACATCAGAGCCATTCACAAACAGGATCCTAGATATCCAGTGGCATTGCATGCGGCCGCATGCGGTGACCAGAGCTTGGACAGAAAGGTATCATTTTATGGAATAGATACTCTTCCGCCGGGAATAAGGGGTGGGAGCAGAGAACTCAAACTTAGACGCTTAGAAGCCACGTGGATTCTCCGCCTTCGGAGTGTTGATCACGGCTTGAACTTTGATCAGGAAATGCAATATTTTTTAGCTGACTAGGTTCATATTGCCTTGATCCTGGCCCCCTTTTTCTGCCCTCAACCTGAGAACTTCGAATTTGTCCCCAGTAAATCACAGAAACTACAGAAACATAAAATAATTTACAGTCAGGACTCCTATGAGACCTACATGAGGCTATGTTCACGATGAACATCATCAGATATCACTGATTCATTCCTCCCACCGTAACTGAAGAGGTCCTGATGGGAAACATTGCTTTTTTACGTTCCCACTTGACCTACAAAGATAGTCCTCTATTGGTAGTATGGAGCAATACTAGTAGACAATCAACTACGATGGTATCTATGGTATCAAAATGTACTACAATTACTTTTTTATAAAAAAAGGTATTAATAGTTTTGAAACTACTTATTAACCAATGTATTAAATCACCCTTCGGGACTACGTGGTTATCTGCAATATACTGTTTTGACTGTTACTATACTTGTGCATGATTCACGGATATTTCTTTATCCCCTGAACTCGTAATTCTCCTTGAGTTTCTTTCTCTCAATAATACCTATTCAATTCTTATCGCGTTTCCGCTTTACCACATGCTTTAACACAATTCTCCCCTGAACTTGTAATCTTCTCGATTTTCGGTCTCTCAATATTACCTACCCAATTCCTATCGCATTTACGCCTCACTACATAATGTACACAACAGAACATGGAAGTACAGGTTAGCTTCCTAGTTCTCTGAATCCGGGTCTTGAGTAGTCAGTATTTAACTCACTTCCAGGTGCAGTGAACACGTGACCGCACCCGGAACTAGAGCGCTTTTTTGGACGGCACCACTGCCGAATAAATCCCCGCATTACGGGTAAGTGTGATCGCGCCTGTGCTCTTATAATGTAACGATCTACCCCGACTTCATCAGAGGGAGTGTTGGTTTGTGGGCACCGATTATCTTTTATTTCGACACATGTTTTCTTGCCTCCGCCTTATTGTGCTACGATCTCCCTCGACACTATCAGTGGCACACCTATTAACTGTAGGCTCCAATATTTTTGCATGTGATAGTTAACAACCAGCGTCTTACACGCAGGCCACCCCTTACTTTATATAAACATGCCTAACCTGGGATCCGTTTACATTATATAATGCCTAACCTGAGATCCGTTTTTATCTAGTTTTTTGTGGCACCTCGAGGGGACTATTTTCGTTTTTCGCGTTACCGCTGTTACAATTTTAACGGCATGAACCCGACTGTGCTTGCCAACTACCTTTTGGCCTTAACTGTCGTCTCAGTTGAGGCATTAAAAATGAAAAATGAAAATAATTAGTAATCAGAAACATTTCTCTGAATATTACCAATTAGAAGGAGTATAACAGGGACACCACGGCGTTCCGTTTGGTTCTTGATATCTTTTCCTTATTCTCACACAGAAGTTACAGCCGGGAAAGATAATCCTCTTCCTTCCTGGCCTGCACTTGATATTTATTGTCAATGTCAGATACCATTACTTGCATCTTTACACGCGTGATGGCCATATAAACTGACAGTTTGGCCCCCTCTTTTCTCTCTCCCCTTCATGGTGCATTCCTTGCACCACAACGTGGACTGTCTTTGCGATACCATGATGACGTCCCCAGGAGATCAGCTTTCCTATCACGAATATCGCTACCTTTCCTTCACCTCAAAATATGAGGACTCTATACAGTCTCCCAAACCCAGAGGCTTCAGAATAACTCAGCTTTACAACTGAATAGAGGTGAGTTGTATACTATTCTTTCACCAGCCCTACTAGGTTTTTCTAACTCAGCGCTCAACGCTCTTAGATTCCTAAAGATTAATTCTTGTCCTACAGGATCCACACTACTAATGTGAAAGAACCACATTGAAACAAAGAAGTGTTACAACTACAGATACTAATAACCAGGTCTCGAGCGGAGCCGGGTCGGAATTATCACCGGCACCGCGGTGAGCATACCCCCTTATCATTCTCCCCCATTGTATACTTTTTCACCATTATGTGTGACCCAATGAGCACTCTAGAGTCTGGGTCACATTAGACGTGACTTTTTATGTATCTCCAGTGGGACACCATCCTTTATTCCCTCCCTTTGTCTCTTTTTCTTCCCCTTTTTCCTTTTGTGGCACCACAGACCTGTAGCTATAATTCTCTGATCTACAGGTAGGATGGGCACTTCCCGTTTAAACCTTATACCCTGGTCTATAAGCGAGATTACTTTCCTCCTTACACTTTGATTCTCCTTACTCCACCACCCTTTACAACGACCACTACAACCTTCCTGCTAGCATTACTCTCTTCCTGTTACTTCCATCACACTACTTTTTTCTGTGATTTTCCTTAATGTCACTTCCCTCCTGCCTATTGCGACACGTCTACCTGTTAAGTATGCATTGAATACCAGTTTATAATTGGCTCTGGTTTATTCTTTACCTTATTATTACTGTCGACCCACTTCCCCCCTTCCTTACCCTGCCACAAATATCAAGATGTGTATCACAGGTACCAGGGTGGTGTTTTGTGCATCCACTCATACGTTTTTGTTCACCATGCTCACCAGTCACTTACCCCCACCAGTCACCACAAACAGTCACATTTGACCTTATGCTGTTTTATACACTATGTACTCCATCCATTGTTTGTATCCTCCCCAGGCCTGAGGAGTCGCGGAAAAGTGTGTTTTTCCTGCGACGAAACACGTGTCGAATGGCCTTCTGGAATCAATAAAAGAAAAATCTGAAGCACTGATGATCGAATCCTTCGCCTTTAACAAATGAACTTTATGTCCATTGAGACATCTTATTGCTTTATACTTTATTCTTTTGTGTGCAACAGGTTTTGTTTATAAAGGACCCAGTTATAAGGCCATGTAAAACCCGACCTCTTAGAAATGTCTCCTGGAATATTGCAAGTATCCGCTCGAAACTTGATGAGGAAATGTGGTTAAAGTATGTAAATTCCTTTTATATTATCTGCACCCAGGAAACATGGTCTAGGAAGAATATTGAATTTAATGGCTACCGGTCCCTCAATGTTCATGCAATCGCCTCACCTGTAGGAAGGGTGAAAGGAGGACTGGCGACCCTGATATCTCTCAGATTTGGATCTATCAATGTGAAGTCTGTTACTAATTCACCATGGTATTAATTGATTTTGATTTTTAACTTGTTTCAGGTCAAGACTCTTTTAATTAATTGGTATTATATTTTTTTCGACCAATACAGATGTGACAATATTGTAAACCTCAATTAGGAGATTGATGAGATCGCGGGGAAGTGGCAACCCTTTTGCATCTATTGGGTGGGGGATTTTAATTTCACTCTATGTAGATATAGCTCAGATAATGTATGTGGGTAACAGATACTTAGGGACACCCACTACCACATTTTATCCTCCCTCCTTAGGGAGATGCCCTAAATGAAATTATTATTGTGAATGATTTGCTTTTTGTGGATAACCTGGTCCGTAACTCAAAAATCCAATATCCAACCTAAATGGGCAGAGGTGAGAAAGTGTTATTGATTTCATGTTAATATCTAGAAAATCTGCCTTCCTCGTACACAGTTTTGAGGTGGAGTTAAACAATGCCAGTGACCACAATCCCCTCACTGCCTCCCTACATGTAGCCGCCAAGAAGAAGGATGGTGATGGTCGCCCCTTCCGTACAATTCAAATCAAGGGTTGAGAATAAAGTGGAACAAGATAAACCCCCCTCAATTTGAGGAGAGCACTGTTGAGGCAAATGTTTTTAAATGCCTTGGCTATGACCTGAAATGGTTATAGAGGGGTTTCAGGGAATTTGTAGGGACGTATCAAGTAACCTGATGAACCCATTAGTATCAAGGGAAACTAGGGTGACCAAATGGTTCAATGCTGAGTGTACAAGGGCGCAAAAGGACTGGCGCTGATCATGGGCAAGAACCTGAAGGCAAGGAAAGGGTCAATACACCTTGCCTTCATGGAATTGTTTAGCGCCTTTGACACAGTTAATAGGAGCAAACTGTGGTCCATGATGGGGGAAATGGGCTTTGAGGAGCCTCTGATTGCACTACTGCGTAGTTTGAATGCATCCACCTCCGTAGCTATAAGATTTGGCCCTGGGGGAGAAAGAACGGGGCCCATTGTATCTACTGAGGGAGTCCGTTGGGGGTGCACACTGGGCTCCTTTCTCTTCCTCCTGTATACAAATGGATTAGAATCAGTCCTAAAAGTTCAGGAGCTACACTTCCCTAGAATGGGGGGAAGCCGATCCCGTTGTCATATGCGGACAACACTGCTTTATTGGCTTTAACTGCTAATAGCTTGCAGAAGTCCCTGAACGCTTTTACTAATTTCATGCTAGCCCTAGATATAAAGGTTAACTTTACTAAATCCAACATTATGGTCTGTAGACTAAATCTAGAAAGTTTATGGTAAAGGACAAGACAATCGACAAGGTGTCGAATTTTAACTACCTGGGGAACGTTTTTATTAATAAATTGAGCTGGGAACATCTTATTATTTCCAGGGTGCAAAACACTAGCTGCATTGTGGAAAGTCTTTTCCGCTCCCTGTGTAAGTTGGGCCATAAGCCTGCAGCGTAATTGATAACCCTATATAAATCAATATGTTTGTCAGATGTTAACGGCTGCCCAAGGCTTTACTGGGCTCCGTGGCTACTCTAGAGGCGACGTGAATTTTTAAACTGGAACTGTGTTTATTTTTACTGTTACCTGCACGCTATGTTCTAACTTCTTTTGTTGTACAGGAAACTTTTAGAATTCTTACCTAGCACTTTTGTGCACTTGCCCCAGATTTCTCCCATGGCAGGCGAGTAATACACTGCCCGGGACCCGACTTTGGCCGCCATTTTGGGTGAGGAGCCTGGAGTGGAGCGGAGGCGAGCGGACTAGCGCTCGGCCCCTCCCGCCCTCAGCCCTACAAAAACCATTTCAGTTTGCTGGCCAATTGATAGATGTTAACGGCTGCTCAAGGCTTTACTGGGCTCCGTGGCTACTCTAGAGGCGACGTGAATTTTTAAACTGGAACTGTGTTTATTTTTACTGTTACTTGCACGCTATGTTCTAACTTCTTTTGTTGTACAGGAAACTTTTAGAATTCTTACCTAGCACGTTTGTGCACTTGCCCCAGATTTCTCCCATGGCAGGCGAGTAATACACTGCCCGGGACCCGACTTTGGCCGCCATTTTGGGTGAGGAGCCTGGAGTGGAGCGGAGGCGAGCGGACTAGCGCTCGGCCCCTCCCGCCCTCAGCCCTACAAAAACCATTTCAGTTTGCTGGTCAATTGATAGATGTTAACGGCTGCCCAAGGCTTTACTGGGCTCCGTGGCTACTCTAGAGGCGATGTGAATTTTTAAACTGGAACTGTGTTTATTTTTACTGGTACCTGCACGCTATGTTCTAACTTCTTTTGTTGTACAGGAAACTTTTAGAATTCTTACCTAGCACGTTTGTGCACTTGCCCCAGATTTCTCCCATGGCAGGCGAGTAATACAATGCCCGGGACCCGACTTTGGCCGCCATTTTGGGTGAGGAGCCTGGAGTGGAGCGGAGGCGAGCGGACTAGCGCTCGGCCCCTCCCGCCCTCAGCCCTACAAAAACCATTTCAGTTTGCTGGCCAATTGATAGATGTTAACGGCTGCCCAAGGCTTTACTGGGCTCTGTGGCTACTCTAGAGGCGACGTGAATTTTTCAACTGGAACTGTGTTTATTTTTACTGTTACCTGCACGCTATGTACTAACTTCTTTTGTGGTACAGGAAACTTTTAGAATTCTTACCTAGCACGTTTGTGCACTTGCCCCAGATTTCTCCCATGGCAGGCGAGTAATACACTGCCCGGGACCCAACTTTGGCCGCCATTTTGGGTGAGGAGCTTGGAGTGGAGCGGAGGCGAGCGGACTAGCGCTCGGCCCCTCCCGCCCTCAGCCCTACAAAATGGTCCCCTCCCCCAGGAAGCGCAGCGGACGAGCGCAGCGGGCGCGACGAAGGCGCGCCGGAGTTGCACCTGAGTTAAGCCCGTCTGTGCCCGTCCGCGACCAGTTGGGACCTGGGGCCACCTCCCCTGCCTCTGGCTCTACCCATCCCAGTCTTACGTACTCTCGCTCTACTTTGCTTAGTTTGCGACCGTCGCCCAGTAAGTACTGCTCACATATGCGTTGTCATGACGCCCCTATATCCTGCCCTGTATGCGCCTTGGCTCTTACATCTCTCCCCTCGGAGGTGTGCATTCCTTCATCCCCATTCTGGAGTGATACCCCTCTCCCAGTGAATGTCCATCTGTCTAACTCCTCTCTTGCTTTTAGTTTTATTAGTTTAAACTGTCGCTCATTGTCGAAGCACAATAGGGACGTATTTGACCTCCTCACTTCATATAGTCCGTCTGCCTTGTTTCTAACTGAAACTTGGCTTAAGGACTGTTCTGGCCCGGACATTGCCACTGCCCTCTCTGATGAATACACCTTCGTGGGGCGTAACAGACCCCTTAGAGATGGTGGAGGCATTGCTATTATTTTTAAAAGGACCTACTCTTGCAAGTGGGAAGACCTCGACATCTCTAATTGCGAAGCTGGCAGTTTTAAACTTCAGTTATCCCCGAATTTTACACTGTCTGGTGCTCTTTTATATCGCCCGCCCGGCGCAGCTGGCGCATGGGCAGCTACCCTTCCGGAACTTATTGCCCCCCTTTTGCTGGACTCTAACAATTTCCTGTTATTAGGTGATTTAAATATACATTTCAACGACATCCTATGTCCTACTAGTTCCCACCTTATACAGGACTTTGCCGCCCTCAATTTAAATCTCTTAAATTCTGGTCCTTCGCATAAAGGCGGCAACTTACTAGACCCAATTTTTTCTAATTTAGACAATCTTACCTGCCTTCCCTCTAAACCGATTATTTGGTCGGATCATTTCATTGTAGAGTTTCATATCAAGATAACGGGTGCGTCCTGTCCCCGTGGCAGCCCACACGCCCTTAGAACAAGTAGAAACTGGCAAAGACTTAATCTGGAGCAACTTAATCATTCCTTAAACAAAACCATACCTCCTCTTGCTAATATCACTACGAGTGATGTGGGTAAGATTTGCACCTGGCTTACTTCTGCTATTGAGTCTTGCCTTCCGGCACGCAAATGTAAACAAAAGTTCCTGCACCCTCCAGCGCCTTGGTTCAATGAAGAACTTAAAATGGAAAAGTCCCGCTGCAAAAGATTGGAGCGTATCTGGAGATCTAACTACTCTTCGGCTGACAAAGACAATTACAAACTTGCATTACATAAATATCATACTTTATGTAATACTGCCAGGGCCAATCATGTTAACAACACGATATTGAAAGCCTAGAATCGCCCCAAAGCCCTCTTTAATTTTTTTTTTTTTTTTTTTTTTATTAGAGTACGTGTATACATTATACAAAACAAAATCCATTTGTTTCCAAATTTGAGCATACTACATAGCGAAGAAATAGTAAGCCTAAACAATTATAAACATGTGTAAAATAAAACATAAAATCCAATGGGAGAAAAGCTATCATAGTTGAGTCCTTTTAAATCTTAACCAGTACCCTCTTTAAGGCAGTTCAGGAACTATCTGGTATGTCATGTGCCCCTAAAGCCCCCTGCCTGGGTAGCAATCAATGTAATTCCTTGGCAGACTTCTTCACAATGAAAATTGACAACATCTATGCTGGTTTTAGTGCTTCACCATCTGTCCCACCCAGGCCATCCACTCAGCAACATGACCGACTTCCCACACAGGATGACCCTGAACGGCCCTCTCCTCCTCGATTGGATAAATGGGAATGTATTTCTATGCCCGTTTTTCAGAAACTGTTGGCAGAGATTAAATCCGGCTCTCCCTTGGATCCCATGCCCCCCCATATTCTCTGTACCTTAGCCACTGTCCCCCTGGATTGTATCTTGGCTCTCTTGAATGCCTCTCTCACTGAGGCAGTTGTCCCTAACATCTGGAAGCATGCTATGGTGGTTCCACTGTTAAAGAAAGCAAATGCGGATGTTAACAACCCAGCTAACTTTCGGCCTATTTCCCTGCTTCCCTGCCTCTCGAAGGTGTTGGAGAAGCATATTAATCGTCACCTCACTACCCACATTGAATCAGCGAACATCCTTCACCCTTCTCAGTCAGGTTTCCGGGCGGGCTTCTCTACGGAGTCCACCCTTCTGGGAGTCTCGGAGACAGTCAGGCGTCAGGTAGACAGAGGGGAGACAGTGGCACTCATCCTTTTGGATTTGAGTGCCGCTTTTGACACCGTCTCCCACAACATCCTTCTGTCTGCCTTGAAGTCTGTTGGTATCTGCGGCTCAGCTCTTGCTTGGATCTCTGATTTCCTTTCTAATCGCACTTTTCAGGTTTTTTCCCCCTCTTCTGTGTCCACTGTTCACAAGTCTCCGTATGGTGTTCCCCAAGGCTCTATTCTTAGTCCTTTATTTTTCAACCTTTATGTTAGACCTCTTGCTTTTCTTGCTGAACAGGCTGGACTTTCTATTTTTTCTTATGCCGATGACACTCAAATTATTTTCTCTATTTCTTCCAATCAACACTCCCCTTCCTCTTCTCTCTGTTCTGGACTCACTGACATCGCCAACTGGATGCTGACGAACAAACTAAAGCTGAACGGCGATAAAACAGAGCTTCTCTTGTTTGGGCCTGATTCCGCTCTCTGGGGCCGGCAACATTGGCCTCAGCAAATGGGTCCATTAACGGCCCCAGCTATTACAGCACGCAATCTCGGGGTCCTCTTTGATAATCAGCTATCCATGAGACAACATGTGGTCAAAGTCTCGGCCACATGTACTACCATCATCAGGTGGCTGAGGAAGATCACATGGATGCTGCCCCCAGATACCCAGAAGTCAGTGGTCCAGGCCCGAGTAACATCGCGGCTGGACTACGGTAATGTACTTCTTCTGGGTACCTGCAAGGAGGTCACCCGGAAGCTCCAAGTAGTTCAGAACATGGCTGCCCGTCTACTTTGTAATTTGCCTAGAACAATTTCTGTCTCTTCCTCTCTGCGTAGCCTTCACTGGCTGCGCATAGAATCTAGGTCCAAATTCAAAGCACTGTGCTTTATGCACCGTATCAAAGCTGGTAAATCTCCTCACTATTTATCCACCCTAGTCCAGCAATATTGTCCCTCCCGCACCCTTAGATCCTCCACTCAATGCAGATTCTCTGTCCCCTGTTTCAAGCGTGCAAGAGTCGGTGGGCGCTCGTTCTCCTATCTGGCACCCACGCTCTGGAATTCGCTTCCCATCCCTTTGCGGTCTGAAACATCTTATCTAAAGTTCCGCAAAGGAGTGAAAACCTGGCTGTTCTCTCTGTAACCTGTTCCTTCACTTCCGTTTGCCCTCTTTGACTTCTGTTCCTCTAGCGCCGGGAAACCCACGGGTAGCTGAGCGCTCTACAAAATCAGATATAATAATAATAATAATACTGTCACATTTGGTGCGGGAGTAAGGGGACATCATAAAAACTTGAAATTTCAAACTCTTGAGAACTGATTTTTAAAGAGACTGCTGATGAGCCCAAAAAGTGTCCCCACAGCATTCTGTCACTCTGAGGTAGGGGTAGATGTTATTGCTGATCAGATTAATATTGCCCATTGATACTCTGGGTGAAAGTCCGGCTGTCGGAAGACTTAAAGCTCACAAGAGAAATTATCAAGGACTGCATGTTGCTGAATAATGCAGAGGCCATCCCATGGCTCTGATATGTGAAAGGGAAATTTAACGATATAGGCCTAGAGCATTACTATGATAATCTTAACAGCATAGATACAAATATGAAATTGAGTATAAAAAATGCATATCGTGGTGAGCTTGATAATCGCTGGTAGCAAGCAAGGCTACAACCTCACATCAATCAGCCTTTTTTGCATCAACACTTTTATTTGTGTATTATTATGAATGTGCAGCTTAGATTTCTGCTGACTAGACATCGCCTATGCACACTGCACTTTTTAGTGGCCTTTCCTAAATAGGCCGGTTGGTGCAATAATCTGACACCCTGCCCTTGTGCTAACTTATCCCAACAAAGCACCATACACTTTACCTTCTTCTATACACTCCATAAGGACCCATGGGTTTGGTTCCTTATTCAACTTCTAAAAGATATCAGACCGTGCAATTTTCAGGAGGGTTTTAACTTTTTATTATCTTTGTCCACTGAAGCAATCTGTACAGCAGTTCTAAATTTTTATTAGGATGGCACTATCAATAAGGAAACTATATGAAATCTGAGCTAAATTAGATTTTATTGCACTCTTATTATATGTAAATCTTATCTATTTTATATGAATGTCACACTTTTATGGTTTATTTCAAACCAAATAATGTTATTCTTGACTTGAAAGCCAAAGTATATCCTGATTATTTAGTAGTTGTTTCCCAGCTTAGCTATCTCCCTGCTGCTCAGCCACTCTGAGTGTTGAGAGTGGAATGTTGGTGTGACTGTGATGCTTGGAATGCTTGGGTGTCTGTGTGGATGAGTGGTGACAGTTGGGAGATGGGCTGAGCAGCTGGCAGGCTGCTCCTGGTGGGGCTGGAAATTAAGGAACACCAGTCTAATGGACATTTGGACATACTTAATACCTTGCAAAAAGAAGTTAATAAAGAAACTTATCAAACTCATCTCAGCTACCTGTGGTAGGAAGATAGCAATACAAGTCATCGAAAATGATTGCCACTGAGTAATGGTAATGATGCCATGAAGCCATTTACATCTAGCAACAACAACACACCATGTCACAAACTGGACTACAATGTAAAGGTATTAATAGAGAAGAAGGAGTACACATGGAAAGCATCATATGTATTTGATGCACACTACTATGGATTTATTAATTTGTGCATAGCTTGAAAGTCAAAGGTAGTCAGCAAATTGTTAAAGAAGGAATTGCCGAGAAAGAGGGAGTGAAAGGAGCACATTTTGATATAGAGACTCCAAGGATAATCTACTCACATAAAGATTCACACCAATATTTCAGGATGATGGAGATGTGTTACACCTGTCAGCACTAGGGGGGCGTTCCACTAAATATTTTGCATACTTACTTTTACTGTTTGCTGAAATTCAGTGTTTTTCTTGCTTTAGGGTTCTCTACACTTTACCAATGCTAACCAGAGCTAAAGTGCGTGTGCTCACTTCCCTAACATGGTATGATTGCCATGTATCTAATTGCCATATATAATATACTTTTAAGTCCCTTATAGAGTCATATACCATGTACTAAGGGCCTGAGAATTAAATACTACCAGTGGTCTGAAGCACCTATTGTGCCACCAACTTAATTAGCCCTTTAAAACGTGTCCCATGTATGCTTTTGCAGCCTGAATGAAGTTTTAGGCTGTCATGTCAATATGCCATTCAAGCCACCCTGCGAAGCCCTAAACTCCCATTTTATTTGATATATGTCATCCATAATGTAGGCACTAGGCAGCCCGCAAGGCAGGGTGCTCTGTATTTAAAAGGCTGGAAATGTACTTTTAAGTTTGACATGTTCTAGCAGTGAAAAACTCCCAAATTCATTTTTCACGACTGTGAGACCTACCCCTTCCAGTGTTTAACATTGGGGACTCCTTATTACATTAATAAGATGTAATTCCCAATTCACAGGTAGGTATATCCTGTTTTGGTAACCTTTGAAACTAAAATGATAAAAACTCTGTAATGGTAAAATCTGAATTTTCATTACCATTTTGAAAATGCCACTTTTAGAAAGTTGCCATTTTCCTCCCTTTATCCCTTTAGCCTGCAGCCTGTCTTGGGTTACATGACTGGGTGTAGCTGACAGTTAGACTTTGCACATTTCACCAAATCAAACAATAGAGGGAGTATGTGTGCCTCAATGGGCCATCTGCTGCCAGAATGGGGGTGGGGCAGAGCTCAGCATAGCCCCACTTACACATAGATAGCCTGTGATCTGTTGTCACACAAAGGGCCTAACTACCCTGTATTGTCACTCCAGACAGTTTGGAGCCAGGGCAAGCAAGTCAGGAAATTTCATGCACATCGAAGAAGCTTTCCAAAAACTTCTCTCACCACTCAGAAGAAGGGCACCAGGGTATAAAAATAGGACCTTCAGACCCACTCTTCAGTTCACTACTGGACCCATGGTAGCACTCTCAGAGGACTGCCTACTTCTGTGACCTGCTGTGCACTCCGCTAGACTTCTACTGTACCTGGAAGGACTGCTTTGCTGACTAGGACTGCCTTGAACTCTTGGAGGCTAGAACTGCTGTTGCGCCTGCATCTTCATCTACACCCAGGACTACGAGAAGTGACTGCAAGGGCTGGTTTGCTGGCTTCCTGTCCAATGCCACAAGAACATAAATGGTTCCCACACCTGGACCCAGTCTTTGCAAGTCCTGAACTCTTGGTTGTGGTGCTAAAGGTGCATAGATGGCTGAAAACAAAAACTGTGTACTTCAAAATATTTTGCCCCAAAAGTGCTCTGAGAACCAGGGGATACTGGGACCAACACGCTCGCATATCTGCCCGAGGTGCATCACCAGTGGGGTTGACTTCATGGCTTCTCCCTCCCCTCTACTTTCTTCTCCATAGCATTACATCATTTGCAGCAGTCCTCCATCAAAGGGATGTGTTAACTTGTTGAAATCTCTTTGGCTACAGCCCTTTGTCTCGTCCTGCTGGAGATTGTCTACTTCCATGTCAGCAACTTAGTCCAAATGTACACAACTTCTCCTTGGCTTCAACACAAGGTCATCCAACAATGAAGTTCTGTCCTCTGACACTACCTGCAGCGTTGGTCTGCTGAACTTTACCTTCTCAGACATTTGTTTCTCAAAATTTCTTCTGAGTCCGCAGGTAAGCGATGATTGGGCAGAATCCACTCCTCATATCCAAATCGTGCTCCATTGCGCCGGCCTAGACTTTGGACTGACTATATGTCCGCAGTTGGCGCTTTAATCTTTTACACACTAGTTTTCAGAAAAACTTTAAAAGTTCATAACGCCGGTTCTACTGATCTAATTGTTGTTGTTGTATGTCAAATATTTTATTATTCTATTTTTTTAAATCGGTTTAGGATGTTTCCTGTGTTGTGTTTTCATTTTAAAATTGTTTGTTTGCCTCATACATACGTTACAAGTACCTCTAAATTAAGTCTGCCTGCTTTTTGTACCAAAATACCCAAGGTTATGCCCAGGCTCATTTAGAGACTTTTGTGGTTCACCCTGGAAGGGGTTGTGGCTGTTGCTTGACCAGGGCTCACACCCCAGTCAAACAACAACTGAATTTCTCACAATCTGTATTTGATTTGAAGACTTCCAATTTTCATTGAAATACATCTTAACGTTAGCCTCAGTTCCTTTTCTGAAAAAGAACCTAGGCAGATAAGTACCCGCCTCCTCTGATGTCTCAGTCACAAGTGCAGTTACCAACTCATTTTATCCCTTGATATAATTAAATGAAGGGGCAGGTCTGCTTGAGGGTTGAAAATAACCAATCTGTTCAGTGAGAGTAGGCATTGGTGAGCCACATGAGAAGGTTAGGGAGAAATGTAGAAACATCATGCAGCAAAAAAAAGGGATACATTTTTCGACATAGTTCAGACACTGCATAAAATCAAGCAATGTAGAAGAGCAGACTCTGCCCTTGCCAACAATATACAAAAAAAGACCATGCACAGGGACACCACTAATTCAATAATCAGCACATGAGCAAACCATAGAGAAAGGCAGATTCTGCATATCCACAAGGACATACCAAATGGCATGTACAACATCACACTTTATAAAACACAGGGGCATATTACCAAGCAATAGCGATAATTATCGCTATTGCTTGGTTAGCGGGAAAAAAATATCGCCGAGCACCGAGGATTTTTACAGCTGAGATACCTTGATATTATCAAGGTTTATCTCAAAAGCGGTAAAAATCCTGCAAAATGCATGAATATCGCTGAAAAATCAGCGATATTCATGCATTATCGTGACAATGCTCTTAGCTATGTTATCCACCTTCCATTGGATAACATGGCTAAGAACTGCTTTTAGCAGGCGTTAGCTTTTGGAGATATTCGCGCTTAGCGCGAATATTTCCAAAAGTTGTTAATAGGAGTGAGAGATGTTAGCGACTGTTTCCAGTCGCTAACATCTTGGCACGCCCACTTTGCATGTCATTAGCGGTAATTATCGCTGACATGCAAAGTGGGCTCCTAAATGCCCGCTATCGCTACCAGCTGTCGCTAACTGGTGTTAGCGACAGCTTGGTAATAGGGTGATAAAATTATCGCAGCATTAGTGGGAAAAAGTCCCGCTAATGCGGCGATAATGCCCTTGGTAATATGCCCCGCAGTTTCTTTGATGAGACCAGGCACAAATAAGACAAACCTTATATTGTGATGCAATCAAATGAGTTATGGTCTACCACATGAAGTTAACAGTGGTTAGAGAAGTGTGATGGATGTACTCACATTGTTGGGTTAATTGGGTGTTAGTTAAACAGTGGATGATGGACACAAAAGTGTTGTGGAAGTGTTCAGAGAAGTTGAACCGATTCACAAGAAAAAACATACAAATAAGAAGAGGGGGCCGGGTAGAAACACCCTGACTTCTAAGCCTGTTCAGGAGGACCCCCAGGAACACCCAGGACCTAAAAAAAGCATTTAAAAAAAAAAGATTAGGCGGGATTAATGCTGGATCTGCAACTTCACCCAAAGCGCGGGCGGGAAATTATATATTCACAAATAAATACTCAAAGGTTACAGGGACGTTATAGATAGGCTCAGGCTTTACTCGTACAAAACCAGTGAAATTTAGTAGTTATAGTTATCTGAGCTAAAAATAACTTACACACCCACAATGCACTGCTTATGACCTCACATAATAAATTACTCATGACATGTCAGTGACATCTCTGACTACATCACTGATGACATCTCAAATAACATCACTAATGACCTCACTGATGACATCATCCAGTGTGTGTGAGTGTCTTTAAAAAAGTTTATGAGCGTTAAATATAGATAATGTCAGAAAATATAGGGGGGTAGTGAAGAGGAATGATAAGTGGTGGACTCAGCCTCCTCAGTAAGTAATGGAAAAACAAAAAGAGTCAGCTCTTAAGAAAAATATTACTATCCTTACTAGAAAATGACTAAACCCATGAGTTTCTTGCATGGTAAAACAGCTTGTGTTTTTAAAATAACCCTCACCCACCAAAAGGTCCCTTGGTGGCATGTAACCCTGGGCAATGAACTCCGCTCCGCTATCGGAGTTTGCATAGATTTGTTAACTACGCATTGCATTAAAAACACAAATTCAGGCAAAAAAAAGATACTAAACTGCACCCAAAAATGCTTTGATAAAGCAACTTTACATGCTAAAAAGCATATAACCAATTCACAAAAGTGAACTTTGAAAATGAAAAATATCAGGCAATGAGATATCAGGCAATGAGAGTGGTGATGATTTTGGGGTCCCTCCTAACCTAGTGGGAGGACCAAGCAGATGCCTTGAACACAAAGAGCATATCATGCTGAACGATTCAGTGGCAGTCCCATCCTCTTAGGATTTTAGCATGTAACAACAGAGATACTTGCTATTTTGCCAAAAATATATGAAGTCTCTGTTGACAGAGTGAAGGTATGAAATTCACTGAGTTTTTGTTCAACTTCATGAAATTCTGCGTAGTAATACTCCAACAACTACATCCGCCCTTAGTGGCATGCTTCATCATCGGGTTCTTCTTGCCCCACTGCAGGACGGGGCGTGCTGCGACCTACGACGGTACTGGAGCACTTACCATTGATATATATTCAAACTAGTTTGCAGCGCCCCTCCTTCTGCTCTCATTCACAGCGATCTAAATGAAAGGGCACAAACTCCTCTTGTTGGTACGCCAACAATATATTTATTTAAGCGCTTTTAGCAGTCATACTGCTATTCGGTAACGGCCATTACCTTGATCACATGGATATTTCTCAATCGAAAGCTTCAGGTTGAAACAAGTAAACCAGTGTATTATAATTACTGGTGTGGTTATCCCTGGAGAGTCATCTTTTCTTAGTTTGAATTTCAGCAAATGATTGAGCACTGGCCCGAAAGGTGGATATAGTAAACAGCAGGGCAAGCTGTTTTTATATATATATGTACACAGCCTCTCTGCCATTAAACATTTCTTGGCCAAACGACCAATCTCCCTCTATGAGCACAACAAAGTCATCTTGTGTCTCATAGAGTGGTGCCTACACAACAATTATTTTCTATTTGGTAAAGAGATCTTTAAGCAGCTGAGAGGAGTAGCGATGGGGGCCTGTTTCACCCCCAGCTATGCGTGCTTGCACGTTGGCTGGTGGGAGAAACAGGTGCTCGCCTCTCAACACCACCAATGGATGGAAAATAATGTTAAATGCTATCTGAGATATATAGATGACATCTTTATAGCATGGAAAGGTACCAAGGAGGAAGCCATACTATTTGTACAAAACATCAACAATAATTCCCTCAATCTCAATTTCACTGCCCACATTGATAAACATAGGATACAGTTCCTTGATGTAGAAGTCTACATCTCTGCGTCCAAGATCAATACGACCCTGCATAGAAAGACCACAGCAGGGAACGCAACTCTACATGCGTCCAGTATGCACCCTAAACACACAATTGCTAGCATACCATATGGGGAGATCTTGAGACTGAAGAGGATTTGTAGTTCTCCTATTGACTTTCAGTCTTGTCTTAAAGACATGTTGACACGACTCAAAGCTAGAGGCTATTCGGACAGCATCCTTAATTAAGCCATAGAAAAAGCCAAATCTAGAACTAGAGAAAGTCTGTTTCCAAGTGCTTTAAAAGATTTGGCATTGGAGGTACCTTCTGGGCTGAGGGATGAGTGTCCACGTATGATAACTACATTTAGTAGCGAAGATAGAAAACTCAAGGCTATATTGAAAAAGAATTGGCCAATCATTCAAAGTGACCTTGTGTTGAACCTTAAACTACCTAGTATTCCCATTATTACATTCAGACGGGCCAGAAGTATGGACACTATTTCAGATAAAACAGCCCCGGAATTAAAATCAAAAACTCCTTGGCTACAACCCTCGAAAGGCTTTTTCAATGTTCGAGCTGTCGTGCTTGTAAGTTTGGTATCAACACTTCTTACTACTCCACCCCCTTTTGTGTTGATCCTAGGCCAATCAATGGCAATTATAATTGTAAAACAGATCACGCCGTCTATGTCCTGACATGCACCTGTGGCCTAAAATGCATAGGAAGTACCAAGCTTCAGGTGCATGTTAGGATACTACAACACTTACGTGCGATTTTACATAATGATCCGGCCTACCCGGTTACCCGCCACTTTAGAAGAGTCCACAACAATGACTTATCATGTTTAAAATACTTTGTGGTGGGGGCTATTCCATACTTAAAAAGAGGGGGTGACCGCAAACTTTTACTAAGACAGCTCGAAACTAGAATGATACTTGAATTCGATAGCCGTTGGCCCAATGGATTAAACAATATAGAAGAGATGCACCATTTTTTGTAAGGGTCTTTTTTACTGATAGATTACCTAAAATTACTTTTAAGTCCTCACTACCACTAGAGTACACACACTTCCTCTTAGTTAGGTTCCCTATTGGAGGTTGAGTTGGTGAGTTGCAATGACTATTTAATTATCCACATTGTCAAGAATGAAGCTTTCTTATCCAAATTGACTTTAACTGTATCTATATCTATCTGATCAACATATTTATTGTGATGACCACTAGTTATTCCTTGATGTAAATATTAGCAATATTATAATTAAAGATAGGATGTATTTTCTGACTACCTTTTTATACTACTATTTATACAATATTGCATCAATGTTTTGGATTGTGTTTTGTGTATATATTTATTACTTATTCATATTTATAGGTTGTGGGTTTTAACTTTTTTGATACTTTTCTATTTATCTCTTTTAAGAGGTATATGAAATTCATTGGAAATATAAAGTTACTATATCTCAGGGGTCTGAGATATTCTTAATATGAAAATTATCCTATCTCTTGATGTCGACAGTATTGCACTTTATTCTGCTTACTTTGCACATATATATTTGCACAATAAAATTGCACTTTTTCATCTATTGCTGCTTTGCTGAGTTTTACACATGTAGTTTATAACTATTGACAAGCTTTTTGCACATATTGTTTGACCATAAGGCTCATTCAGTCTAGAGTCTTAGAGTGAGACCCAATTATGTATTTATACAGTTATTATAAATGAATTTACCAGCTGCATGAATAGCTATCTAGACCCAGTTTTAGCTTATCGATTTAAAATGTGTATTAGTATTTACTTTTGTCTGTAATTGTGAATCTTGCCACATTGGGATTTATCCTGAAAGTTAAGTGTGCATATTTATGTTGCAAAACTACAAGTGGTAGTATTTCTTCACTTTTTTAGTCATATGATAGGTGATGTCACTAAGAGTGGGTGTACACGCATTCTAGCAAATATAAAAAAGAATTTTGTTTGTTGTAATGTTGCAGTGTGAACAAGGGCGAGTTAGCCTGAAACGCGTAGCTGTTCTCTGTGTGGTTGCAACAATAAACCATGTTTGCTGATTCCTGTGGTCCGTCTCCCTCGTTTGCCGGCGTGCGCTGCTGCCTGAAACGCTGCGAAATTCGAGGAGGAGCTTGTGTTTATATATATATATATATATATATATATATATATATATATATATATATATATATATTCACTAAAAAAAACATAGGTTATAGACCATATATAGTTAGGAATAAGCATTTACAAAACTTTAAAAATTCACTGAAAAAACCATAGGTTATAGACCATATATAGTTAGGGATTAGCATTTACAAAACATATTAAATCCACTGAAAAAACCATAGAGTTTACACCAGTTATAGTTACCTGGAAATTTTACTGACATAAAACCATTGAAATTCCCACGTTATAGTTAGTTGGACTCACTATAACTTGCGCGCCTGCAATGCACTGCTGATGACGTCACATATTACATCACTCATGACATGGTCAGTGACATCACTCATGACATCACTGATGACACCATCCTTGTGACAGAGTGACAGACCTCCTTTCAGTGTAATATAAGCCTTGAAACACATATTCAAAAATAGTATTTAACATTTTCAAATAAGTGGAGATACCCATACCAGTTACAACAAATAATTCAGTAATTCCACCATCTATATACAAATCCACTCATTCACAAACAGTTCTATATAGTCACTCATACATATACTCACTCATCATATGTAGTGATACACCTATACATCCTGTTACACACCGACAGTCATCCAAAAGTTACTCACACGCATACTCACACATGCAAATAAACTATTGAACATCCATTTATTTGCATATACAACTATACACACACTACCACCTTACTTCTAAGGGAACCTACACATACTTACTCTCTTAAACAATCACTTATAGAAACACATACTTAATTAAACAGGAACTCTTACAATCTCTCACTCTCACATATACTCACTTATATACATCAATACTCACATATACTAGATTAAAACATATGTCGTTACTGATAAAGACACTAGTGACACAGTCATTCACTCACTAACACACACATATACACACTCATCCACCCATACAGTCCTGCACATATGCTGTCTTCAAAACACATACAAACAGTGAGTCAGTCATTGATGCATCTATGTGCTAAGTAATACCCCCACCAAACCATACAGACACTCATACCGATACTAAAAAAACATCTAATAACCCCTATACACACACATGTAGCTACTCACCAACCCATGCAGCCATTTATACACAAAGTGAAACACTGATACATATATTTAAATATTTAAAAATTATTCGCTAATATATGTATTCACTAAGATACATTTAATAAGCCAGTTAACCAATCAACTTTTTTTTAAAAACATCCATTTACACACTTATTAAAACATTTATTATTCCATCGACCTTTACATATACATATATAAAACATATTTATTTTTCAGAAAGACACACATTCACTGGATGGTGTCATCAGTGATGTCATGAGTGATGTCACTGACCATGTCATGAGTGATGTAATATGTGACGTCATCAGCAGTGCATTGCAGGCGCGCAAGTTATAGTGAGTCCAACCAACTATAACGTGGGAATTTCAATGGTTTTATGTCAGTAAAATTTCCAGGTAACTATAACTGGTGTAAAACCTATGGTTTTTTCAGTGAATTTAATAGGTTTTTTAAATGCTAATTCCTAACTATAACTGGTGTGAAACCTATGGTTTTTTCAGTGAATATATATATATATATTTTTTTTTTTTTGAACAAAGGGGGCGGCACAACTGGATACTATATTAAGCTTTTATTCACACAAACACTCCACCAACGCGTTTCAGCCTCACGACTTTTCTCACGGTCAGTAAGTCCTTTTTTGCTTTTGGTTTATATACTGCCCCATGTTAGCCCTTAAGTGGCATTATGGGATATGTAGTTCTACAAGCAATGTATTGCAAACAGTAAAGTAAAATAAATTAAAATTAAAACAAAGGACTGGCGTGCTGTAATTGTATGAGTATAGTACTCTAAGCATCTTAAGTTATCATCACTTAGGGCTTTTAACTTTACAGTTCATAATGCTATGATTTTAGGGTATAGTACCCTTGTTACAGTTCATCAGAGTTCATGCTGGGTATTGTCTCACTCCAGATGTATATGGAGGTCTTCTCCAAAGTTCATGCCTCTGGGATGTTTGGTTCGGAATTGAATTATGAGACGGGATTCCATTTGTCTCAAGAGACGTACTGTGTCTCCTCCTCTTTCAAGTTTTGTCAGCATTCTTAGTCCATAGAAACTCATTGCTCGCCAATCCCCATTTTGGCAAGATTTCAAGTGTTTGGCTGTAGCATACAGTAAATTGGAATTTTTGACAGCCCGGATGTGCTCCAAGATTCTTTTCTTTAGCATACATGTTGTTGAACCTATGTATTTCATGCCACACTTGCATTCAATTGCATAAACTACATTTTTGGATGTACATGTAATGTATTGCTTGATTGGCATGTATTTTCCGTTGGGTTCCATCACAGTCTTCATTTTTTTGCCTATCTTACAGGCTTTACATGAGGTACAAGGTTTAAAGCCCACATTCTGTTCCGTCCACCATTTCGGTTGTTCTTGCATCTGAAAGTGGCTTTTTACTAGCAAATTTTGCAGCGAAGTGTTCTTTTTATATGTAATGGAAGGATATTTTCCAGCTAATGTCCCAATGTCTGGATCGCTGGTTATTAGATGCCAATACCTTTTCAATTTTTTTGCAATCAACCCACTTTCCTTATTGTAAGTGGTTATGAATCTCGGAGGATCCTTGTCTTGTAGGGATTTTTCTTTTTCGATTAGTGTTTCTGCTCTGCTGATTTTGTCGACTTTCTTTTTACAGTTGGTCAATACATAGTCTTTGTACCCTCTGGTTTGGAATCTGATTTTACTTTCCTGGATTTTACTCTCCGCGTCTTCTACTTTCGAGCAATTTCTCTTTAGCCGGACGTATTCTCCGTACGGAATGCTTCTTAGCAAAGATTTTGGGTGAAAACTGGTCCCATGGAGGACACTGTTAGTAGCTGTCTTTTTGCGGAATAACGTGGTTTCCAGTTTTCCTTCTGAGACATAGACTTTAGTGTCCAAAAAGTCTATCTCCTTGCTGTTGGTTGCACATGTGAACTGAAGCCCCATCTCATTTTGATTCAGTTTGATGAAGAACTCTTGAAACTGTGCCTTAGTCCCATTCCAAATAAGGAAAAGGTCATCAATGTATCTGGCCCATAATGTAATTCGGTCAAGTTCTTCTTGTTCAAAGTTATTCCATACTAGCATTTTCTCCCAATAGCCCATGGTGATATTGGCGTAATTGGGAGAAAAAGAAATTCCCATAGCCGTGCCGCATTCTTGTTTATACAGCTCGCTGTTAAATAGAAATACGTTATTTGTCAGGCATAGCTCTATCATTTTTAGGAGCATATTTGTGTGTTGCAGTTCCTTGATGTTACGTTGATTTAAAAAGTACGTGCATGCTTTTAAGCCTATATCATGCCTGATTAAGGTATATAGTGACACAGCGTCAATTTCACTAGGAGATGGTTAGGATTCCATGGTATATCCATTAGGATTCTCAGAAAGTCTCCGGTGTCCTTTATATATGATGGCATGCTTTGGGCAATCGGAGCGAGAAAATTGTCCACATACCTTGAGACTTTTTCATACAATGAATCACATGAGGACACAATTGGTCTTCCAGGTGGATGGATAAGTGTCTTGTGGATTTTTGGTAAAAAATACACACATGGAGTAATTGGATGCTCTATAGTCATGTATTTCCGCTCTTCTTCGTTGATCAGTCCTTTTGCCTGCCAGAGTACTAGTTGTTCCTTCAAATCGGACATCATTTTCCCTATAGGATTGATTTTCAACTTGCTGTAATGTTGTTGGACATTAAGTTGGCGTTCTGCTTCTTGAATATAATCCTTAGTCTCCAGGATAACGATATTTCCCCCTTTGTCGGCGGGTTTGATCGTTATGGCGGGGTTGTCCATCAAGTTTTGAAGTGCCTTTCTTTCTTTGATGGATAGGTTTTGTCTCTTATTATCTTTGACTTTGATAAGATTGTCAAGTTCTTCCATCATGGCATCAGAGAACAAGTCGATTTTATTGCCAGGCGACAGGACTGGGCAGTATCGAGATTTATTTTTCAATCCTGTATTTTTACTCAAGTTGGTTTGGATATTCATTTGCTCCAACATTTGGGAATCCGTTGTGATGTTGCCTTCAGGATTAAACATTGCCTCAAATGTCTCTCTTAGGTCAGAGATTTGTTCAATGGTAGTGGTGATGTTATCTTCCGTTGCTTCTTCTATGATGTTATTCGTGCATTCTGGTATAATTCGGTTTGCATGAATTTTGGCCAATTTCAGTTTCCTCACAAACTTGTACAGGTCAATTTTCGTTTGCGGATAGTCGAAATGGGCTTCTGGGCAGAAGGATAAGCCTTTATTCAATACGTTTTGTTCGTCTTGTGTAAGTTGGTATTGCGAGAGGTTCACTATTAAATTGGTTACTTCCTGTTGCGCAGGGGGTATTGCCTTCTTTCGTTGCTTGGACCTGCGGGTTTTTCTGGTACTGGTGAGGGATTTGGTTGGTTTTGTGCACCTCTGCCTCTCCCTCTGTTTCGAAAGTGCGTTCTTGCTCTTCCTCCCCCTCTGGTGATGTCCTTTTCCAAGTTCACCATTTTCACCTCCTCTAAAATATTGAAGTTTTTTGACATTTCACCTGTAACTTCAATAAGGCTTGCGTCTGATTCGCTGCCACTTGAAACTTGTATGTTGGAAGGGAAGTTCTTTTTGAGATTATCATAGCGTCTTGCAAAAGTCAAAATGCGGCCATGCAAATAATCAAGCTCATCTCTTTTAAACTTCCGTTCTTTTCGTTCCTGTATGTCTGTTTCATATGCCTCCAGTCTAGTTTCCATTTCTGATCTCATTTTGTTAACTTCCTCCTGTTTGGTTTCTTTGGAAACCAGATCTTCGATTTCTTTGATCTTTATTGTAATATCATCGATGTCCAATTTAGCATGCTTAATGAGAATGCGCATCATGTTTAAGGAACACTGTGTGTTGTTATCTACCCATTCCAAAATCAATTCCTCCTTGGTGTCTGGGTGAGTAGGCATGGTAAATATCCTTAATCCGCGTGGTATTCTCTTGACCTCTACATAGTTCTCTAAAGCAATTATTTCCCAGCTTTTGTTTACTTCTTTTTTATACAAGCGTTCTAACACATCCATATGTTGTTTTAATGTGACATTGTTTGTTTCCGGTGTTTTCGTCTTGCGGGTCACATCAGCCGCTGCAGCCCCTGATTTAAACATTGCTGATGCTTTAGTGGCGCGTTTAGCAACACGCGCTTCCATTATTGCAAAACACTCCCAGCTTCGAGTTACAGCACACCTTCACTTAAAGAGCGTTTTCAACAAGTTTGTCCATTTGAATGCAGCTTTACTTTCTCCAGTCTATTACACATCAGCGCGCTCCGCGTACTGTATACGCTTGGGCGCATTCACTGCTGATGTGAACAGCCACTTCGATTCCCTGCTCGTTTAGATAGTAATGGTAACCGAAGGCGCTCACCTCGTAGTGGGATATTCCAGCAGCCGCAGCCGAGCCGGACGCTTCTCTCCCACAGTCACCGAGGGCATCTCCTCACGTTTCAGCAGCTTGCTACACGCAGGGAATCGGGCGCATCTCGCAGCAGACCAATGAATCCAACACGATCCTTCCAAGCCTGAGAGCGCTCGACAGTGTGAGCTCAACCCGAGAGCTGGATCGAAGCCCCAAAATTAATTTTTGAACAAAGGGGGCGGCACAACTGGATACTATATTAAGCTTTTATTCACACAAACACTCCACCAACGCGTTTCAGCCTCACGGCTTTTCTCACGGTCAGTAAGTCCTTTTTTGCTTTTGGTTTATATACTGCCCCATGTTAGCCCTTAAGTGGCATTATGGGATATGTAGTTCTACACGATGGAAGGATCGTGTTGGATTCATTGGTCTGCTGCGAGATGCGCCCGATTCCCTGCGTGTAGCAAGCTGCTGAAACGTGAGGAGACGCCCTCGGTGACTGTTGAGAGAAGCGACGGGCTCGGCTGCGGCTGCTGGAATATCCCACTACGAGGTGAGCGCCTTCGGTTACCATTACTATCTAAACGAGCAGGGAATCGAAGTGGCTGTTCACATCAGCAGTGAATGCGCCCAAGCGTATACAGTACGCGGAGCGCGCTGATGTGTAATAGACTGGAGAAAGTAAAGCTGCATTCAAATGGACAAACTTGTTGAAAATGCTCTTTAAGTGAAGGTGTGCTGTAACTCGAAGCTGGGAGTGTTTTGCAATAATGGAAGCGCGTGTTGCTAAACGCGCCACTAAAGCATCAGCAATGTTTAAATCAGGGGCTGCAGCGGCTGATGTGACCCGCAAGACGAAAACACCGGAAACAAACAATGTCACATTAAAACAACATATGAATGCGTTAGAACGCTTGTATAAAAAAGAAGTAAACAAAAGCTGGGAAATAATCGCTTTAGAGAACTATGTAGAGGTCAAGAGAATACCACGCGGATTAAGGATATTTACCATGCCCACTCACCCAGACACCAAGGAGGAATTGATTTTGGAATGGGTAGATAACAACACACAGTGTTCCTTAAACATGGTGTGCATTCTCATTAAGCATGCTAAATTGGACATCGATGATATTACAATAAAGATCAAAGAAATCGAAGATCTGGTTTCCAAAGAAACCAAACAGGAGGAAGTTAACAAAATGAGATCAGAAATGGAAACTAGACTGGAGGCATATGAAACAGACATACAGGAACGAAAAGAACGGAAGTTTAAAAGAGATGAGCTTGATTATTTGCATGGCCGCATTTTGACTTTTGCAAGACGCTATGATAATCTCAAAAAGAACTTCCCTTCCAACATACAAGTTTCAAGTGGCAGCGAATCAGACGCAAGCCTTATTGAAGTTACAGGTGAAATGTCAAAAAACTTCAATATTTTAGAGGAGGTGAAAATGGTGAACTTGGAAAAGGACATCACCAGAGGGGGAGGAAGAGCAAGAACGCACTTTCGAAACAGAGGGAGAGGCAGAGGCAGAGGTGCACAAAACCAACCAAATCCCTCACCAGTACCAGAAAAACCCGCAGGTCCAAGCAACGAAAGAAGGCAATACCCCCTGCGCAACAGGAAGTAACCAATTTAATAGTGAACCTCTCGCAATACCAACTTACACAAGACGAACAAAACGTATTGAATAAAGGCTTATCCTTCTGCCCAGAAGCCCATTTCGACTATCCGCAAACGAAAATTGACCTGTACAAGTTTGTGAGGAAACTGAAATTGGCCAAAATTCATGCAAACCGAATTATACCAGAATGCACGAATAACATCATAGAAGAAGCAACGGAAGATAACATCACCACTACCATTGAACAAATCTCTGACCTAAGAGAGACATTTGAGGCAATGTTTAATCCTGAAGGCAACATCACAACGGATTCCCAAATGTTGGAGCAAATGAATATCCAAACCAACTTGAGTAAAAATACAGGATTGAAAAATAAATCTCGATACTGCCCAGTCCTGTCGCCTGGCAATAAAATCGACTTGTTCTCAGATGCCATGATGGAAGAACTTGACAATCTTATCAAAGTCAAAGATAATAAGAGACAAAACCTATCCATCAAAGAAAGAAAGGCACTTCAAAACTTGATGGACAACCCCGCCATAACAATCAAACCCGCCGACAAAGGGGGAAATATCGTTATCCTGGAGACTAAGGATTATATTCAAGAAGCGGAACGCCAACTTAATGTCCAACAACATTACAGCAAGTTGAAAATCAATCCTATAGGGAAAATGATGTCCGATTTGAAGGAACAACTAGTACTCTGGCAGGCAAAAGGACTGATCAACGAAGAAGAGCGGAAATACATGACTATAGAGCATCCAATTACTCCATGTGTGTATTTTTTACCAAAAATCCACAAGACACTTATCCATCCACCTGGAAGACCAATTGTGTCCTCATGTGATTCATTGTATGAAAAAGTCTCAAGGTATGTGGACAATTTTCTCGCTCCGATTGCCCAAAGCATGCCATCAGATATAAAGGACGCCGGAGACTTTCTGAGAATCCTAATGGATATACCATGGAATCCTAACCATCTCCTAGTGACAATTGACGCCGTGTCACTATATACCTTAATCAGGCATGATATAGGCTTAAAAGCATGCAAGTACTTTTTAAATCAACGTAACATCAAGGAACTGCAACACACAAATATGCTCCTAAAAATGATAGAGCTATGCCTGACAAATAACGTATTTCTATTTAACAGCGAGCTGTATAAACAAGAATGCGGCACGGCTATGGGAATTTCTTTTTCTCCCAATTACGCCAATAGCACCATGGGCTATTGGGAGAAAATGCTAGTATGGAATAACTTTGAACAAGAAGAACTTGACCGAATTACATTATGGGTCAGATACATTGATGACCTTTTCCTTATTTGGAATGGGACTAAGGCACAGTTTCAAGAGTTCTTCATCAAACTGAATCAAAATGAGATGGGGCTTCAGTTCACATGTGCAACCAACAGCAAGGAGATAGACTTTTTGGACACTAAAGTCTATGTCTCAGAAGGAAAACTGGAAACCACGTTATTCCGCAAAAAGACAGCTACTAACAGTGTCCTCCATGGGACCAGTTTTCACCCAAAATCTTTGCTAAGAAGCATTCCGTACGGAGAATATGTCCGGCTAAAGAGAAATTGCTCAAAAGTAGAAGACGCGGAGAGTAAAATCCAGGAAAGTAAAATCAGATTCCAAACCAGAGGGTACAAAGACTATGTATTGACCAACTGTAAAAAGAAAGTCGACAAAATCAGCAGAGCAGAAACACTAATCGAAAAAGAAAAATCCCTACAAGACAAGGATCCTCTGAGATTCATAACCACTTACAATAAGGAAAGTGGGTTGATTGCAAAAAAAATTGAAAAAGTATTAGCATCTAATAACCAGCGATCCAGACATTGGGACATTAGCTGGAAAATATCCTTCCATTACATATAAAAAGAACACTTCGCTGCAAAATTTGCTAGTAAAAAGCCACTTTCAGATGCAAGAACAACCGAAATGGTGGACGGAACAGAATGTGGGCTTTAAACCTTGTACCTCATGTAAAGCCTGTAAGATAGGCAAAAAAATGAAGACTGTGATGGAACCCAACGGAAAATACATGCCAATCAAGCAAAACATTACATGTACATCCAAAAATGTAGTTTATGCAATTGAATGCAAGTGTGGCATGAAATACATAGGTTCAACAACATGTATGCTAAAGAAAAGAATCTTGGAGCACATCCGGGCTGTCAAAAATTCCAATTTACTGTATGCTACAGCCAAACACTTGAAATCTTGCCAAAATGGGGATTGGCGAGCAATGAGTTTCTATGGACTAAGAATGCTGACAAAACTTGAAAGAGGAGGAGACACAGTACGTCTCTTGAGACAAATGGAATCCCGTCTCATAATTCAATTCCGAACCAAACATCCCAGAGGCATGAACTTTGGAGAAGACCTCCATATACATCTGGAGTGAGACAATACCCAGCATGAACTCTGATGAACTGTAACAAGGGTACTATACCCTAAAATCATAGCATTATGAACTGTAAAGTTAAAAGCCCTAAGTGATGATAACTTAAGATGCTTAGAGTACTATACTCATACAATTACAGCACGCCAGTCCTTTGTTTTAATTATAATTTATTTTACTTTACTGTTTGCAATACATTGCTTGTAGAACTACATATCCCATAATGCCACTTAAGGGCTAACATGGGGCAGTATATAAACCAAAAGCAAAAAAGGACTTACTGACCGTGAGAAAAGCCGTGAAGCTGAAGCGCGTTGGTGGAGTGTTTGTGTGAATAAAAGCTTAATATAGTATCCAGTTGTGCCGCCCCCTTTGTTCAAAAATTAATTTTGGGGCTTCGATCCAGCTCTCGGGTTGAGCACACACTGTCGAGCGCTCTCAGGCTTGGAAGGATCGTGTTGGATTCATATATATATATATATATATATATATATATTCACAGAAAAAACCATAGGTTATAGTCCATATATAGTTAGGAATTTGCATTTACAAAACCTTGAAAATTCACTGAAAAAACCATTGGTTATAGAACATATATAGTTAGGAATTTGCATTTACAAAACCTTATTTTACTTGCATAAAACCATTGAAATTCCATATATAGTTAGATGCGCTAACTATATATCGCGCACCCGCAATCCACTGCTGATGATGTCACATATTACATCATTCATGACATGGTTAGTGACATCACTGATGACATCACTGATGACATCTCAAATGACATCACTGATAAAATCACTGATAACATCTCATTTGACATTACTGATCACATCACTGATGATATCATTCATGTGATAATACCATGAACCTCTTCAGACTCTAATATAACCTTAGATACAATCAGTGTAAACAGACAGTCACAGACTGTCACTCATCCATGGAGTTACTCACACACCTAGTCAGTCATGCAAACAATCAATCACACTTCCATTTCCTCAACTATACAGTTATACACACCTTACTTATTCAAACATATACTAACACATATTTACTCTGTTATACAATCCCTGATACAAGTTCACAATGATCCATACAGCCACTCACACATTCACTGGCTCTTCTGCACAGTTATTTATATATGTCAACTCTCACATGTACTGTGTTTTACATATGTACTTACTTTGACATGTAGCACTGAGATATCCATTCACTCACTAATACACTAATGCACACAGTCATCCGCCCATACAGCTGTTTCCACATGCAGTTTTGAACCCATACATATAGTGAATCAACTACTCACACATCTATGTACAGAGTCACACACCTCCCAGCTACCCATACACACACACTCAGTGTCCCATACAAATACTTGGACAACCAATCAATAACCCATACAGTTATTCATATAGCTACTGATCAACACATGCAGCAGTTTGTAGAACAACAGATATAATGATGCACAAATTAAGATAGTTTAGTCACTAACCCATGCACTCATTAAGACACATTTAATCATTCTCTCATACAGTCAGTCATGCACCTACTAAATCCTTCTTCCAGACACTTATACATCCACTCATTCTTCAATATGTAAGACACATTTTAACTTTACAGAAACATACAGTCACTGGATGTTGTCATCAGTGATGTCATTTGAGATGTCATCAGTGATGTCATCAGTGATGTCACTAACCATGTCATGAATGATGTAATATGTGACATCATCAGCAGTGGATTGCGGGTGCGCGATATATAGTTAGCGCATCTAACTATATATGGAATTTCAATGGTTTTATGCGAGTAAAATAAGGTTTTGTAAATGCAAATTCCTAACTATATATGTTCTATAACCAATGGTTTTTTCAGTGAATTTTCAAGGTTTTGTAAATGCAAATTCCTAACTATATATGGACTATAACCTATGGTTTTTTCTGTGAATTTCAATGGTTTTTTAATAGCAAATATCAAAAGCTGTCAAATGTCAAGTACGTGATAGGTAAAAACGTTTTCGTGTTTATGCACCCTGATGTGCTTTGAACGCTGCCCCCCCTCCCCTCTTTTCTCTTAGTAGTACTCTCTCTTTGCAGATAGTGAAGGGTAGTTAACGCAGACCTTTACCCCCGTTGTAATCCGTCGTACCTGCTTGTCTCTCCATTTGATTGATTGTTATCCAAGCATTTACTGTTTTAGAATTGGTTCTCTTTGGATCATTCTCTATTTACAAACAAGCACAAAGTCGCAATACTCTGTTTAGTCTTTGCAGATAGTGAAAAATTGTGTAAAAAAATAAAAGTAATCGAGCAAAATCAGTAGACCACTAATTGGATCTCTTTTTGACCTCGCTAAAATACAAACATTAGGAACAACCCTTCATGAGAAATACGAAAATAGTGAGATGAACTGAGCTCCACACCATGATGGCTGCAAGACAGCTCGACTCCGCCGCCCACCCCGCCCAAAATAACAAACCCTATGCAAATATTATAAATATAAACAACACACCAGCAAAGTAACAGGGTAAAACATTTTATTAAATAACTATTTACATAACTATTTTATACTTTTTGTTGCCCGATCCGGCTAGCTCAATCGATCGAGCATGAAACTCATGCACTGATAGCAAGCGTTGAGAGTTTGTAGAACGATGGCTTCAGATTTTCTACATACGGTGTGGTGGCGCGAACTGGGAGGGGGCGTTTGGATCCTGCCCCTTCCCCAAATAAGATTTTCATACGTGAGTGTTCGTTCATGCTTTTGGTCCCTGAGTTGCTTCGATGTCACTGCCTTACACAAATGGCATAAGTCCTGGATGTTGAGTGCCATACTTCAGAGTTCTAAGCAGCGCTTGTAACACAGTCTAAACCTTATTTGCACCTGCTGCAGCTTCACTATTCAAAGTAAGTGGGGTCCGTTTGTGGACCTGACTGCATTGGAAAACAATATGATACGATGCCTCCCTAAACCGTTTGACGGAGGCCCCCGAGGGGCGGTGAGATGGCGCGGACTGGGAGGGGGCGCTTGGCTCCTGCCCACTCCCCAAGTCGTGTTGCACTGGTGTGGCCTGAGATCGCCCCCGACATAGGCGGCCGGCTCCCGGGGTCCGGCGGAATTTTTTGCCTTTTGATGACTCTTCCATTCTGGACCTTGTCCCACAATCCGTTTGACCTGAAGACACGCTGTAGTGGGGCGCCCCTTTACCGTTTTAGTTGCCATTCCGCCCGCTTTTGCTACTCTGTGCCTCTTCCGCCATTCAGCTGTTTACCGCCCGCTCTTGCGACTACAGCGTCTCGCTCACCATGTAGTTGAGTTGCTCCCGCTCTTGCGATTTAACAGAACTTTTTGGACTGCTGAAAGCGGTTGTATTCCGACCGCTGGTTGGTGGAGACATTTTGACTATATTCTGGACCTGCGTTGTCGCGTAATGCGTCATATGACGCGCCGCGTTAGCGCACCCGGAAGTGCTCCGGTGCGCAAGGCGCAGCTTCCCGGAAACGATCCAGAGCGCGCCGCGCAGCGCGTAACGTAAGCATAACAGGTCATGTGACTTGTTAATAAAACTTTTCATTGGTTCATTTTACTTTTGTTTTCCTAATGATGTAAGACTAGGTCATGTGACCTAAAAATAACACTTTTCATTGGATTAAAACATTTTTTTTCCCAAACGATGAAAGCCCCACCTTGTTTCTGGATGTTTCAGACTGAAGCTGGCGTCACCATGAGAGCACCACCATCTCGTAGCTCCGTCGTGGCCATTCCGCAAGCAATCATGGCAGCCACTCCCCACCGGAAGCCTGCGGGAGTCGAGGGCCCCCAAGACTTTTGTAGAATCTTCAAGGCTGAGGGGACGCTTTCGAGAATGGGACCCAAGCCCTGGCAGACAAGCGTCCGAGTTCCAAGGTGTCCCAGGGCCATTTTACTGGACCAGGCCCAAATCCGAAGAGCCGGCCGCCATTTTAAGAGTCCTGTGGCAGCCGCCTATCGCTGCACCGCAAGAGTGGGAGCAACTCAACTACATGGTGAGCGAGACGCTGTAGCCGTAAGAGCGGGCGGTAAACAGCTGAATGGCGGAAAAGGCACAGTGTAGCAAAAGCGGGCGGAATGGCAACTGAAACGATAAAGGGGTGCCCCACTACAGCAGACAAGCCTCCGCCATGTGCTTCAAAACTGAATACGTATCTCGTGATATCAAGGTTGGGCAACCAGTACACAACAAGCAGTTACGAGTCCCATTTACACCGGCGCCATTTTGGGCGCGGCCGGGCAGGTCCAGGATCTAGTCAAACATAACAAATGAGGCTGACGTCTCTGAAGCAGTTGACGCACAGCAGGACATAGCAAATAAACATGAAGTCTCTAAAGCTGTTAACTCACTGCAGGACAAAACAAGTGAACCTGAAACCTCTGGAATAATTGTCGCTCAAAAGAACAACACACAAAACTCTGTAGAGCCTGAAGAAAGAAAAACAGAAGGGCACTGTAGTTTCAGACACACTTAACACTAATGACTTAACAAAGATATCGTCTGTTTATGAAGCAGTTATCATGTTCACAGAATTGACAAAGAAGTGTGCAGACACCAATGCTATTAAGAAACACAAGGAAATCCCTAACGCATCAGCATTCTCGGAAGAGGTTGACACAGATAACATCTTAAGGAACAAAGAAAGACAAAATAAGGATGAGGAAGTTATCACTTTAGTTTTTTCATCAGCTAGCGACAGCAAGAAACATATTGTAATGAAGATTAGAGAGGCTACGGATGGATGAATAAATTATCAAAAGAAATGGCGACTCCTCCCTTTAGCAGATTAGCTAAATCTTTGCGTAATTTGGACATTAAAGTTATATTATTGTTGTTGTTGTTGTTATGGTTATAGTTCTGGTTCATTTCAGCAAGAAACACATTGTAATGGAGATTAGAGAGGCTACGGATGGGTGAATAAATTATCAAAAGAAATGGCGACTCCCCTCTTTAGCAGATTAGCTAAATGTTTGCGTAATTTGGGCATAAAAGTTATATTATTGTTGTTGTTGTTGTTATCGTTATAGTTCTGGTTAATTTCCATTCAGAGTGTCCTACACAGCACCACTCTAGGTAAACACTACTTTATGTAAAACCTGGGACATAGCACTCATTGAAACTATAGTTGGTCACCATGGGGTTTAAAGAAGGGAAGGTTCTTCACCTGGGTGCCTTCCACAACTCAGCACGTTGTGCTGCCTTGGGACTATTCGCACAAAAGACAGCTTCTGACCATTGTTGTTTTTTTTTGTCAAAAAATGTTTAAATATTTTTACAGTTTATATTTAAAAGTTAATAAAGTTTTATAATCCTACTTTCTTGGAGTACTATATTTTTTTTTAAAATCGGGTGAATGGGGCCTTGAATCGGGTTATTGTCATGTGTGGGCTTTGCAAGTGTACTGCTACAGGATCGGACATTTCAAACTCAAATGCACGTTCTTTTTCTTACCTTTCCGAAGCATGGAGCGCAATAGCAGGCAGAGAAAGGGTGATGCACGTGTTGAACACTGCCTGGCCTGGCAAGTTGCTGGCAGTGCCCCCCCCCGCCCGCTCCTGAAAGAGGGCACACACACACCGCCGCCCGAGTACTTCACAAATCTTTAAAAGACCATGCGCTTGTTCATGAGGCTTAAATGGTTTATCACCCCTTCTAGAACCCCTGCATCGACCCTCTGACGTTTCCTGGAAGAATTAGCACGTAACACAATACCAAGCCCTGTCAGCTGAAACCCCCGGAGAATCGTGGGGCATATTATCAAGGGGGTTTATTTCCGCTTTTTTGGCTTTAAAAGCCAAGAAAGCGGAGATAAAATTATCTCCCTATTACCAAGCTGTCGCTAACACCAGTTAGTGACAGCTAAAAGGAGATAGCGTCCATCTTGGGCCCCGCTTTGCATGTCAGTGATATTTATCACTAATGACATGCAAAGTGGGCGTGCCAAGATGTTAGCGACTGGAAACAGTCCCTAACATTGCTATCTCCTATTACCAACTTTTGGAGATATTCGCGCCAATCGCGAATATATCTCCAAAAGCTAACACCTGCCCTGAGCAGTTTTTAGCCATGTTATCCAATGGGAGGTGGATAACATGGCTAAGAGCATTTGCTGGATAATGCATGAATATCGCTGACTTTTCAGCGATATTCATGCATTGCGGCCGTTTTTTATCGCATTTGCGATAAACCTTGCTAATAGCAAGGTTTATCTGCGATAAAATTCGCCGATGTGCGGCGATAATTTTTGTCTCTAAACAAGTTAGAGACAAAAATTATCGCTAGTTGTTGGTAATATGCCCCCGGGTTTTTGCTTGCAGGAATCGGGAGGCGGGAGACTAGCACTGAAATCAGTAGTCTCACGCCTGAATCGGGAGGATTGGTATGTCTGGATTCTCTACAGCTGGGGCCATAAACTACATCCGCAGGGCTAGGTGATAGCCTGGGTCCGGCCTGGACAATCGGACACAGAGGAAGAGGAGTGTCAGAGGGTGCGGTAGTGAATAGGGTGAAAGGGAGGTGTCGGGCGGGCACAGGGTGTGATTCTCAGGGAAGAGCAGCGCAGATGGGGGGAAGTATATGGCCCATGCATGAGAGAGAGAGCGGGGGTGACCAGTGCGTGGGGGAGATGCTTGCAAGGGTGGGGAGCCGTGCTGAGAATCGACGGCGTGCAGAGAGTGGGTCTGGTCAAGGCATCTAAAATGGCTGCCGTGCACGACAAAATTGTGGCATTGGACAAAAAGGCAAGATGGCGCAGACAATGTTTATCAATACGGATTAATTTATAACAATTATTTATAACAAAATATTTACTCGCAGTGACAAAATGGCGATCAACACTTCCTAATTTCCATCGAATCGAACGTTAACAGACGTCACGCAGCAAAAAAAAAAAAAAAGCTCACGCACAGCCGCTGGGAAACATGTATCAACATATATGAGCCTCCTCAGCCACCCTCAGAAAACATAAGGGATCAGGATACGTCTCCCGCACCCCCTTATACCTAGTAATTTAATTAAAACGAAACACAAAATGGCGAATTCCCGTTTCGCTACCAGTTTGCGGCCCAGTTCGCGGCCCGGGAAGCGCTTCTACCGTGAAAAATAATTTTTTTTGTATTTTCCCCACGGGACCCTTTAATAACCCCAACATCATTCCTAGGGGGTCAAGAGGGGTATACCTTGCCCCCTTTCATTAAATTCCCCCTTCGTTTTTCACCTCTTCTTCTCTCTCGATCCTACCGAGAGATTAGATGGCGGCCGCTCCGGACTGTTTAGAATGTTGACAGACACCGGAGAGCCAATCAGCTTCGCATCGCAAAGTTCCGTTTCGCGAAAAGTAAGCGGACCGGAGCGCAGCCCGGAGCGCTGTTACAGATATATATCTTGTTTTGAACGTTAATTTCTCAAAAACCACTGGAGCACATATATTGAGACCTAGCAAAGGCACATCGGGCTAACAGTCGTTCGAGCTAAAAGTGAGGCCAAAGGCCCTATGGAAAAATGAATGGGAAAAACGTGTTTTGGGACCCCCCTTTTTTCTCGGCCCCCCCTTGATGAAACCCCCCCGAATTTTCAGGGGCTGCTCAGAAACAACATGTGCCATTTTCCTGAAAATTTCAGCCAATTCCATCCACAAACGCCAAAGTTATTAGACATAGAATTTTCAGAAATCCCATAGACAAATAATCCTAACTATATATACTATATATACCTACTGGCGACACGCCAGTAGGTAATATATATATATATAATATATATATATTCCCTGAAAAACAACATAGGTTTCAGGGACGTTAATTAGCATTTAAAAAACCTTAGAAATCCCCTGAAAAAAACACAGGTTTCAGGGACATTACAGTTAGTTTGACATTTCACTTGTACAAAACCAGAGAAATTTGTCCGTTATGGTTAGTTGACCTCACTATAACTCGCCCCCTCGCAATGCACTGCTGATGATGTCACATATTACATCATTCATGACATGGTCAGGGACATCACTGATAAAATCACTGATAACATCTCAAATGGCATCACTGATGACATCATCAAGTGACTGTGTGTCTCTATAAAGTTTAAATATGTTTTGATATATACATATATATATATCCACCTCGTTTTTAGCAATCCTGCTCAGCCTCTTATATATATTTATTCACTGAAAAAAACATAGGTTTTAGACATGTTATAGTTAGGAATTAGAATTTAAAAAACCTTAGAAATTCACTGAAAAAAACATAGGTTTCAGGGGTGTAATAGTTAGCTGGACATTTCACTCGCTCAAAACCATTGAAATACCTCTGTTATAGTTACTTGTACTAACTAACTTGCGTGCCCACAATCCACTGCTGATGATGTCACATATTACATCATTCATGACATGGTCAGTGACGTCACTGATGACATCTCAAATGACATCACTGATGACATCATCGGCATCCTATGAATGTGGTTTTGTTCGATATTAACAAAAGTATTATATATATAGCAATCTGCATTGAAGACTGAGCGGATGTATAATTATCTGGATGGAGGATTTAGTAGCACTGTGATTGACTGTCTAAGTGACTAATTTAAAGTGCCTCACTAAATAGATGGGAAATCGATTAAACTGTGTGAATATCTGTATCACTCTGTCTCTTGTTGTGTAATCTACTGCATAAGTTGGTTACTAGCTATGTGAAAGTCTATATCAGTTATAATTTGGTTAAGTGAGTATTAGTATGGGAGAGTGAATGTGTTTGTGGTTGGGTGGGAGGTGTGTGACTGTCCAAAGATGTGTTAATAGTTGTTTTAGTAGGTATATAAGTTTAAGACTGCACATGGAAACAGTTGTTTGTGTGAGTGAATCTCTTTATGGGTGTGGTGATGAGTAAATATATTATGATACAAGTCCAACAAAGTAGAAATATAAAAGGCAGTCTATGTGACAGTTGTTGAATATAAATAGGTATACATAGACTCAGTGATTGTATGAGTGACTGTATGGAAAACTGTATACTTGTAATAGTGATTTTATAACACACTAAGTATACGAATAAAGAGACAGACTGGGAAATAAGTAGCACAACATGTGCATCAAAAGAGATAATTGAGCTTATCTTCTCCACAAGAGCAGTCTTTGCAGCATGGGGCATAATACTGGCATGTCCTATGCCCATACAATAAACATACCCACTATTAAACAACGTGACACCCCAATTTACAAACAAAAAAGGAAAAACATCCTCCATTTTAATAGGAGCAACCAACAAATAAGTAGGGAACCCACGCTTAACAGTACAAAAGCCGGGCAATTAAACTATTGGCCGGAGGGAGATCAGGATTGGTGCTGTATACCCCATGTATTGAATTCTCATCGATCCTGATGGAAACAACTCAGACTGCAAAGATCAAGGGCAAAACATTGAGGAATGCAAGAAAAGTGATAGAAGAATAAGAATTTGCTCCTGGAATGTCCATGGTTTTAAAGAAACGAAACAAGACCAAGAGACTAGTTCCTTTTTGAGTAGATTTGACATAATTCTACTGCAGCAAACATGGAACATTACCCCAAGACATATTGCCGGATATGAAGAACATCATGTAATGGCAGAAAAGATCGCAAAGTATGGACATCCAAGGGGGGTCTATCCACATATATAACAAATGAATTCGATTGGAAGACAGAGACAATGGATCTAGGAGTAAATTGGATACAAGTCACAAAACTAGAAAACAAACAGCCCACAACTGGTGTTGGATGGAAGTTACAGGCCTTAAACTTATACATCCACCCTGAGAAGCACACACACATTAAAAAATTGTCAGAGTTAATAAACATAATAAAAACCTTACAAATAACACATCAATATCATGAGATGCTCCTCACAGGTGATTTCAAATGCAATCTGATAAGAGCCAAAAGCACTAAAAGTTAAATTCAAAAAACATGGAATGACCTGGAATCCTTGGGACTAGTGACTCTAAATGGAAATATGAAGGAAGATCAATCTGCAAAAACCACCTTTTGTGTGGAAATAAAAACTCCACAATAGATTATACAATAATTAGAAAAGATCTCATACAGCTGGTCGACCACTTCGGTATTATAACATGACCGGAGAGCGACCATTTCCCACAAGAAACTACTTTAAATCTAAACATCCAACAAAAAGCAAGTATAGCGTCACTAGTTACAATACCGGAAGTGTATAATCTAAGGAAACTTAAATGGAGAGGAACCATAACTAATGAGATAATGGAAACGGTGTACATGCACGTAGAAAATCCAATGGCTCTGGAATCGCATTCCCTGGCAAAAGATTGGTAGAACTTACATACTTTGGTGCTAGATAAATTTCCAGCAAAGTTCGTAGCGAAACGTGCATATGAATCCTCCTTTATGCCCCAGCTCTTTACCTTGTATCCGTAGACAGTTGCATAAAGTCACTAACTTTACTTTTAGAGAAAATTTTAATCCTCCTGTCCTACTACCTTTGGATAATATTGAAACTGCTCTTAAGAAAAACGAAGGTGAAACCATGAAAGTCATAGATAAAATTGCCCCACTAAAACATTTTAAATCTAGGCCAGCCAAAAAGCAAGAAATTTGGTTCTCTGATCATTTAAGAACACTTAAATTAGGGGCTAGGAAATTAGAAAAAAGATGGAGAACCTCCCATCTTTTAGAGGATAAGAATAAATACTGGGGCGCATTATCCTCTTACCTTAAAGGGATTCGTCTTGCACGAAAAGCACATATTGCATCTCAAATACAAGAGGCAGGGAACTCCCCCATGGTTTTTTTCAAATCTTGCAAACATTCGCCAGACCCACTACATGCGAAGCCCCTGACATGTCATCCCAATAGCTGTGTGATGAAATTTCCTGCTTCTTCACTGATAAAATTAATAAAATCTATGATAAAATAGTATGTACAAATCAGGCTACACTTTCAAATTTTGTACCCCCCCCTTAATCTCACAGAACCTATATCGGATGCACACTCTCTAGACATCCTCCCCCTTATTTCGTTACAAGAAACGTCTAATTTTATAAAACAGATTAAAAGTGGGAGTCCAGATGATACTATCCCCGCTAGGTTAATGCCTACATTGGATGAACAACTATGCCCAACGATCACTGAATTAGTAAACCTTTCACTTATTTCAGGCACTGTCCCTAAGGAATGGAAGCGAGCTCTTGTCAGACCTATAAGAAAAAACACTGCCTTACCGTGGTCTGACTTGACTAATTTAAGACCTATTTCCCTACTACCATTTTTAGGGAAACTTATAGAAAAGCATGTGAATAGCCACCTATCTGGACATATTGAACTTGTAAAGGCTCTGGATGAATCCCAATCAGTATTCCGCCCCAAATACAGTACAGAATCCACCTTACTGTCTGTTACTGATGACCTCCAGGCCTACCAGGACAAGGGCCTCTCAGTCATCTTGGTTCTATTAGACCTAACGGCAGCGTTCGACACCGTGTCTCATACCATCTTGACTCAGCGGTTGTCGAACGCTGGCATAAAGAACAAAGCCCTTGACTGGTTAAAGAGTTTCCTATCAGATTGCACGCAGAGAGTCACCATGGGTGCGCATCGCTCTGCGGATATAGAGATTTCTAAGGGGGTGCCACAGGGCTCATGTTTGAGCCCCACTCTTTTTAATATCCCCTGGCAGGAGTATTGCGTAGGTACGGCTTTATCCCCGTATCATACGCAGATGATACACAGTTCCTCTTTCCCTTCAAAACTCTTTCCACCGAGGTTAGGAACTCTTTCTCTTCAGGCATGAAAGAAGTGGCAAAATGGATGTCTACTAACTATCTCCAATGTAATGTCAGCAAAACGGAGATCATGTTGTTTGGGGAGGCTAAAATACTGTGGACTCCGAAATGGTGGCCATCAGAACTAGGAGCAGTCCCTGAACCTAAACAAGTCGTGAAGAATTTGGGAATTCGGCTCGATCACGACCTGTCACTAAAACAACACACCAGCTACATTTCAGGGATATGCTTCCATACCATCGGTCTGCTCCGTAAAGTCTTTCCACTTCTACCTGACTCTGTTAGGAAAATACTTGTTCAAGCACTGATCCTTAGTCGGATCGATTACTGTAACGGTTTGTTACTTTCTGCGAACAAAGGAGTGTTGGCTAAGTTACAAGTCATTCAGAACACGGCAGCCCGCCTTGTTCTGAATGCCCCTCCGAGAACTGCCTCCAAGCCCCTCCTTAAACAATTACATTGGCTTCCAATCCGACAAAGAGCAGAATTTTAAATATGCTGTCTGATCCATAAGTGCTTGAATGGACAGGGGCCGATCTATCTTGAGCGTTGATTTGTTCCTTATGTTCCAGTACGATCCCTCAGATCAAGTAACGATCTCCTCCTCGTGGTCCCCCATGTCAAAAAGGTCAGACACGGAGGTAGAGCCCTGTCCACCACTGGTCCCAAGCTGTGGAACAAACTACTCCTGGCTTTAAGACAATGTAAAGATCATCTAACATTCCGCAAACTCCTAAAAACTGTTTTGTTTAAAAATGAAATTTAATTCCATCTTCATACCATGTTTGCTGTTTTACCGGTTCAAAAAAGCGCAGAGATACTCCTGCCGGAGTGGATTCAAGCGCTATATAAACCAACAATTAAATAAATCCAACAAGGAGCCATGGTACACCACCAAGCTAAGAGACAAAAAAAGGAAAATTGCAAAAAAAATTAAGACTAAAGTCCGCAACAAACAGAATGGGAAAGGAAACGTACAATAGTGAGACACAGAAAATGATAAAAGAATATAAGGAAGAATGCAGAAAAGCAAAAAGGCTACATATAGAAAAACTATGGGAAAATCTTCTATGGACAAGTAAACTACCAAACAGAAGTGAATTCTGGGGCATAATCAACAAATTATCAAAAGGTATTGGACCCCAGCAGAACATAGGAATAAGTGAAACAACATGGCTACAATATATTGAAAGCCTGTATAATATCCACACGGACCAACTCCCGTGCAAAGAATTAAGTAAAGACGCTGTAAAAGGAAAAGAATTGGGAAGTGTAGTAATCACTCATAAAAAAGATGAACGAGAATAAGAAAAAAACAGTTGGGAACCTGAGGATTTATTCCCATTAACAACAGTGCAACAAACAACCCTTTTAATAAAAAATTTGAAAGCCGAAGGTGCCGCAGGCCCAAACGGGCTACCAACTGCCCTATTTAAACAAGACCCTGAATTCTGGGTAAATTATTTCACACCACTTTTTAACCAACTGTTTTGTGACAACAAGATGCCACGGTCTTGGTGTGGTAACCTCTTCCATCCCATTTATAAAAATGGGAACAGAATTGAACCCGGGAATTACAGGCTGAAAGCCCTCATCGATGTAGAGGCAAAGCTCTTTGCATCTTGCATATTACGTATTTACAGGAATGGACAAAAAAAAATAATCCAAAATTCCAAACTGGCTTCAGGGAAGGCATGGGTTCCATCACAAACCTTTCAGTATTGGTGCTATTATTAGAAACAGCAGAAAAAAATAAGGCAGGATTACTGGCATGCTATATCGATCTAAAATCTGCTTTCGATAGAGTACCACAAGATCACCTGTGGAAAGAATTGGAATCATGGGGCCTCCCGCAGAAATGAATAGACACTATAATAGCTTTATTTAGCGAAACATGGGCTAAAGTAAAGCTTGGAGATGGGAGAAGAATATCATCACAAACAAATATAAGAAATGGCCTAAAGCAGGGCTGTGTTCTCTCTCCAAGCTTATTCAATTTATATCTAGCAGATTTAAACAGCTACCTGCAACACGTAAACGGCCATCCGCCAAAATTGGCAAACGAGCCAATTCAGTTCCTGCAATATGCAGATAACATCGTGGTAGTAAGCCAAACCCCTCTAGGCCTGCAAAGGGTCATAAATAAACTAATCGACTATTTTGACATATTAGTCCTGGAACTTAACAAATTAAAAACCAAGATAGTGAGATTGGCGGGCCCGAGCCGAGGAAAATTTAAATGGTATTCAAAGAATACACAAATTGAGGAGATAACCACATATAAATATTTGGATATTAAACTGAGCAGAAATATGTCCCTGGTGGAACAAAAGAGGGATATCACAGCCAAAGCCCAATCGCTCACCTTTGCTTATAAACAGCTCCAAAAGAAACTACAATGCCCTTCATATGGACATCTTTTAAAAGTAATGGCAGCTCAACTACTACCAATCTTGTCTTACGGTTTGGAAATATGGCATGGGAAAGAAACAGATATCCTAAATAAACTACAGATAAAAGTTTACAAATCAGTTTTCAATCTCTTTAAAGGTTCATCCCCAGCGCAAATACGCCTAGAATTTGGCCTACAAAATCAAGACTACCAAAGGAAAGCAATTCTCACAAAATGGTGCTGGAAACTTAGAACATCAGAAATAGGATCACTGAATAACCTATGTTGTCTGGAAATTAAGATACAATATGATCAAAAAGAACCAAACACCTGGGGAGATTACCTGCAAATCGCCCTGGAGACATTAAATATCGAGGAAGTTTGGAACAGACACTTGGAACGAACATCATTTAATAAAATCTGTAACATAAATGCAAAGTCACTATCCTTGGTGGAAGATAAAAGGATATCGGCCAAACGCCGCCATGCTTGGATCATAATCAATTCGTATCAAAGATTAAAACCTCAATTTTATCTTGAAGCTCACTTCCAGCTTTCTTTAAAAATGAAATTCATGGCATATAGACTGGGTGATAATTACTCAAAAGACCTGTTTCCGATTTGGAAAAGCAAACAGCAAGAAAAGTCATGTCGCCTATGCGGGTACCATACTGAAAGTTTGCACCACCTAATGTATATGTGCGAGACAGTAAAAGATAAAAGAAGAAAATTGTTGAATTCAGTCTTAAACATCTTAAAAATTCGTACCTGCAGACAGACGGTAACAAGCTGGATGGGTGCCACTTTGAACATTCTTATATGCCGTGGAGTAAAATTCATTACTCTAGTAGAGAGCTTACTCTCGAAAGTTGAATAGACTAAGAGTTGGAACTGATCTGAGAATTTTTTGAGAAATTGTAAATATTTTAAGAATATGAATTTTTATTTTTTATCTTGATTGTTATTTTTATATGTATACTTTAGGGTTGTGATCAACCAAATAAAGTAAATTTTGACTGACTGAACACAATAAGTATGAGTTACTTTCTCGATCACTGTGCGGAACCTAACCGCCATTTTAGGATTGTTGTCTAGGATCCATGTAGGATGTGTGATGGGTGCTTATTTTCCTGCGCGATTGCTATGCGATCGGTACACGACTCTAGGCGCATATGCAACACATACATACTACTTTACTCGACGCTCGCTTGCGCGTGATGTCATATAAGTGTTCGACGCAGTGGGTGCGCGACTCCCACAAAATGTTTTAATGTCTAAAATTATATATATGTATTTAATATACGTATTAGGTCCAGACATTATCTAAGATAATAATAAAAATAATATACTTTTACTTTTAATAAACGTAAATTTGTTTTAAATGCAATTTCGGAAGTCGCGTTGGATGCATGCTACCTGTAGGCACGGTGCGCAGACCCCATGTGACTTGAGAAAAAGAATTGATTAGTTCATACCATTTCCTATTGTAACTATTAAAGGACTCCACCAATTTCAATCATTCTTCCTAGACCTTCTTTGGAGGAACATCTGAGAGCTCAGAAGAACTTTTTCTGTGTTGTATGGCGTTTGTTTTTGTTCAGGAAGACACACCTTCCTGCACAAACACAATCAGTGAAGACATTGTTCTCCTTCATCGTATGATATGCAATGCAATATATATTGAAAGAGAAAAAATTAGGAGAAATGAAAACAATTCTCCTTGTTGAGCCATTCTACACCAATTGAAGAATGGTGCAGCATTCACACACATGTCTAGATTTACGATTTCTGATAAATCTGAACATGTGTGTTGTTCTATGAGTGTTCTGTGTAAACACACACAGCAACACCTATAGAACGCCCCTTCAATGCAAAGTGATGTGTATGATGAGGTCGTATTTACATGGAAAAGAAAAGATACACAAAGTGCCTTTTCCTTTTCCTGTAAATATGAGAGAGTAACTTGCGCCATCACTATGTTATGAAAAGTGACATATTGTTGGCACGGGAAGCATCTAAATTTGCCCCATAAGTGCGTAGGTATTGGCAGACTGTTACAATAAGAACATATTGCTAATTCATTGTTTGAAAAATTGTATGAGAGTCACAGGAGGTAAGCACAGAGAAATATATCTCCAAATATGCTCAAAGAAGAATGATTGAAATGATTGCAGTCCTTCAATAGGTACAATGTGAAATGTTATGAACCAATCAAATCTTTTTTTTTCAGGTTACGTGGGATCCTATGACAGAGTGATCCTAAAACTGCATAGGTATAATCTAGGCATTTTGAAGACTATATTAATACTTTGTAGCTTTAAATTGACTTGTACTAGGGTTAGCGGCTAGGCCAATCCTTACCTTTATGACTAATAAGTAGAATAACTTCAGCAGTGCAAACAGAGAACAACATACATTTATAAGTACTTATGTTTTGACAAAGTTTTAGGACATGTTTATAGAGTGGTGAAGGGAAGGGATGGGGCATCATGTAACATGTCTAAACACTATCTGTGATGTGTTTTAAGTTGAGGAATTTAGCCTTTTTTAATCCTGAAAGTCCCTGGTCCTACTAGCTCACCATGTCTCTCTATTGAACGGCATACAGCTGCGTTCCAGAGAGGTGGTCCGAAGCCATGTCCCATTTTATATCTCTCTGCACTGCAACTCTCTGGCACTTTCTGCACATATCTGGTGAGTTAGGTGGCCCCCAGGGACACTCAGTATTCGGGGCAACTTTATCCCTTTCTTCACCAGTGTGCAAACACAGCCCACTGTGTATAATAATACTTAGTTAATCTTACCTTCACAGTAATGGAAATAAAAAACGCTACACATTTTTCACAGTTGTTTTTTATAATTAAAATTTCTGAAAATTTCATATTTTAGAACTAGGATCTGTGAAAGAGATGAAAAATACAGTTATAATATTTAATATTATATTTTTTAGAACACAGCATAATTTTATCATTTTATAAATAATTTTCTTTGCCTTTTTTGCTGTTCTCAGAATATAATGAATTTCATTATAAAATTGATTTCAATCATACTCATCACATAACAGCGGGCAAAAAAAACAATCAATAAGATTGTTGAAAAAAAACAAAACTACATCTAACATATTTATCATATGCCCAACTATTTCTGAACATTCTACAAAAACTACATCCTCATTGACAAACCATATAATACAAACCACACATATGTAAACTGCTTTCTTCTTAGAGAAATTTCTTACTTGAATATAAAAGAACTGAAATATTATTACGATGAACAATTCTTTTAAATTTTCATACCCTGTAAATAATGTTATTTAAAAATATATGCTGCCAGAATGTGCAAGAAAAAGTCTTTAATTCAAATATATACTTTTCCTCTAGGCCAAATAGTGTTCTTGAAATGCTTTATATTGAGTTTGTCCAATAGTAATTGTAGTAATACATATTAATAAATTCCTCAGAGGCCGAATTATGTTCCTAAAACTTTGGCTTTAAAAATATTAGGTAGGAATTTGGTAATTCGCTAGGCAAATGTTGTTTAAAAACTAACTGAGCATCATTACAATATGTCCATCCTTTATCGCATTTTACATAGGCAGTGTAATGTCCAGATGTTGTAGAAGGACCATCGTGGAAAATTATGGAAAGGGGCGACCACTCGGTCCCCCCGAACGTATGGCAGAGTACCTCGATCCCCCCGGGAAGCCATTTTGGGCGGGAGGCGCGTCTCGGCTGGTATGCCCGAAGCGGCGTAGCCGGGGCGCGCTCTTTCCCGCCCTGGAGTGGGCTGGCCTAGACACTGACGCGGCTGGCCACGCCCTCGGGGCAGGCAGGGGCGGGTTTACGCCCGCCCTGAAGACGGATAAAAAGGGACGCAAGACCGGAAGACATCCTGTTGTTCCTGTGCTCTGAAGCTGCACCTCCTCGCTGCACGTGAGCTCGAGACGGAACGAAGAGCCAATTTTGAGCGTTTTGATCTTTCTTCTTGTCTTCTAGATACTTGGTCGGAAAGATGCCCAAAAAGGCGCGAAGAGAATGACGACGGATCAGATGGTTCGGGTCCTCATGAAGGAGATGTCCGAACTGAAAAAGCGGGTTGCGGAGCGAGATGGGGAGGGGGGATCGGGGCGTCCATCAGCTGGAGCAGCCCCTGGAGGGAAAGCCAAGAGGCCTAGAAGGGGACCAGCCGGGGGAGACGTCCCGGTTCCCTGTACCCCGCTCGAGGCGCCAACCCCGGTACCGGTGGAGGGGAATCCGATTCCCGTCGTGGTCACCCCGACATCCACTGAGGATATGCCCCCCGAGTTGGCGGCACAGCTAGCAGCGTGGTTGGGCGACAGTAGTGAGGGCGCCACGGCTGCCGAGGCACAAGCGCTGATGAAACAGTTGCGCGAGAAACGAGATGCAGCCAAGGTGCCCGCGCCGGCTGCAGTGATAGACAAGCCGCAGGCCCCGGTTGTGACCGCAGAAGCAGCGTCCGGTGCAGGTAAGCGGCCATTGCCGATCGCGAGGGATGAGTCAGCACCCTCCCGTAGAGAAAAATTGGGGCAACATGTTCCTTTGGCAATAAAGGAAAAGATTTGGGCGGGGGAGTATGTGAACATTTTCTCCTTGCTTGTCGATCATTATGAGGTGGAGCATGTTAAGGGTCAGAAGGATCTGATGCATCCGAGTGTTTGGCGCGCAAAAATGGCCGCCTTTAAAGTGAATGAGAATATTGGCAATTGGGGTAATGCATGGGGAATTTTTACGTCGATCCTAGGGGAACGTAGGCCCGAATTGCTTTCCGAGTTGCCGATCTATCAGTCGCGAATCATGGGGTACTCGACGTCTCACCAGGGTAACCATTGGTTCTGTTATGATAATCTCTTCAGGAAGGCGAAGGAGCATAACAAAAGTTTAACCTGGGACTGTTATGATTCTTTGACATGGGATAAAATGAAAGAGTCAGGAATGTTGAAAATGCCGTTGGTGGGGAGCAATGTTGGCGAGTCCTCCCGCCAATATGCGGGGACGCCCTTTCGGTCAGGTACGAGTACCGACGATTACTCGAGACCTGCCAGCAATACAGGGAAAAGGGGTTTCTGCTTCAATTTCAACAAAGGTAAATGTACTAGGCCCCAGGGATCGTGTAAGTTCAAGCACGAATGTAGTGGTTGCGGTTCGTCCCATCCTGAGTCCTCGTGCAGAGCCAGAACGGGTGAGAATGGGGGTAGGGGAGGCGCCAAACAGGTCTAATATAGTCCGAGGGGCGCCTTTACCAACCCCGATTGATACCTTGGCGATGATTCCCTGGCTCAGTGAATACCTAGATCGTACTTCTGCTGGATTGCTGCGAAACGGTTTTTCATATGGTTTCCGCATTCCGGTAGGGGACTTTCAGGGTGTCGGGACGTGCAAAAATCAACTTTCCGTCTTGCAGCATACGACTGTAGTGCAGGATAAGATCCGGAAAGAGGTTATCCGAGGTCGTGTCGCCGGCCCGTTTAGTGTACCCCCGGTACAGAATTTTGTTTGTTCTCCTTTAGGGGTGGTCCCCAAGAAGGACCCGGGTGAGTTTCGATTGATTCATAATTTGTCAGCTCCACGTGGTCTTTCTGTAAACGATGCAATAGACCCAGAAGTGTGTTCGGTGCGGTACGCATCTTTTGATGAGGCCGTAGCCATTTTGAATCGCCTGGGGCCCGGGGCGCTGATGGCGAAGTCGGATATCGAGTCAGCGTTCCGGTTGCTCCCGGTACACCCGGACGATCAGCGTCTCCTAGGTTTTATCTTTCAGGGTTATTATTACATGGATAAGTGTATGCCGATGGGGTGCTCTATATCTTGTGCCTATTTCGAGAAATTCAGTAGTTTTCTACAATGGGTCTTCACAAAGAAGACGGGTTTCCAACATGTAATGCATTACCTTGATGATTTTCTGTGCCTTGGGGCAGCCGGGGATCTCGAATGTGGCCGGGCCTTGGCCGAATTTTGTGTATTAATGAAACAGTTTGGTGTGCCATTGGCACCGGGTAAGACGGTGGGTCCTGCGACTTGCCTCGAGTTTCTGGGGATCGAGTTAGACTCCAGAGAAGGTTGTTTTCGTTTGCCAGCTGATAAAGTGTTGAAGTTCAGGGCAACCCTGCAAGAGTGTCTAAATGCATCTAAAGTTACGCTGCATCAGTTACAGCAGTTGGTGGGACAGTTGAATTTTGCCCTTAGAGTTATACCGATGGCCCGCCCCTTTTCTCGTTCAATTGCCCAAGCTATGGTCGGCCTAAAGGAGGGCCATCATCGCACGAGACTATCGACTGAGGTCCGCCAGGACGTGCGTATTTGGTTAGCATTTCTGGCGGACTTTAATGGTCGAGTCATATGGAACAAACCAGCCGTATCCTCTGAAGAGCTGGGGCTATGGACAGATTCTGCAGGTAGCATAGGTTTTGGTGCCATCTTCGGCACAAAATGGTCGGCACAAAGGTGGCCGACATGGTGGCATGACAATGGTCTGACAAGTAATATTGCTTTCCTCGAACTTTTTCCCATTTTGGTGGCCCTGAGAACCTGGCCAGAAGGGTTCAAGGATCACTCTGTGATATTTTGGTCTGACAATATGACTGTGGTCGAGTGCATCAATAGTCAGGCAGCACGATGTAAACTGATTTTACGACTGCTCAAGGAGATTGTTTTACTGTGTATGCAACTGAATGTGCTGTTCAGAGCAAGACATGTCCCAGGGGTACTGAACCAGGCGGCTGATGCACTGTCTCGTTTTCATATGCAGGCTTTCTTGGGCTTCCTTCCCTCAGCGGACCCAGAGCCGGCACCCTTCCCCGAAGCTCTCTGGTCTCTCGGTGCCCCGAACTTCGTCACCTCGTGGGAGAGAGTCTAGCACCACGGACGAGAAAGGCATATGAAGGGGCGTTTAGGTCCTATTTAGCCTTTTTGGGGACTGATAGGGAGAAGCTTTGGGGCCACGAGGAATGGGTAGTGAATTTCCTGATGTCCTTACGTAGGGCTGGGAAATCTGTGGCTACGGCTCAGAGGCATCGTGCTGCTATTTCCTTTGTTGCCAGGGCTCATAGTATCCAGGACCCGACAGCGTCTTTCGTTGTACAGAAAGCGCTGCGTGGGTGGCAACGCCTTGAGGGTCGCAGAGTAGATGAGAGGCGCCCGATAGGTTTGGATAGGTTGGCCCAGTTGTTGGCTACACTCCCTGCCACATGTTCATCTCCGTTTGAGGCGGTGTTGTTCCGAGCCGCTTTTACGCTAGCATTTCACGGGGCGATGCGAGTAAGCGAACTGGTGGCAAGGAACAAACAGGATGTGGCGGGGGGTTTGTGCCAAGAACACGTTCAGATCAGAGGAGAGGCAATGACGGTCTCCTTTGTCAGGTCCAAGACCGATCAGGACGGGATGGGTGACTGCATAATCATACGCAGGATTCCCGGGTCCTCCATATGCCCGGTAAAGTGTTTAGAAGATTACCTAGCACGAAGGGTGGCATTATGGGGGGGGACCTTGTTGAGACACGCGGACGCCACCCCACTGACGAAGTTTCAGTTTCAGCGGGTGCTTGCGATGTCAATTGCCGCTGCGGGCTTGAACCCGGGCGAATTTGGGACCCATTCCTTTCGGATAGGGGCTGCTACGGAGGCTACAGCTAGGGGTCTTAATGTCGAACAAGTGAAACGAGTGGGGCGTTGGTCCTCCAATTGTTATAAGAGGTATGTGCGGTTGCACATGTTGTAAAGCTGTAATGACGTACTCACGCCTCTTGTTTTTGTTTGGTTTTCAGTTGCGCAAGCCTACGACTATGCAGTCGACCCAACACCGGGCCAGCGGTCAGACATCACCGGCTGTGAAAAAGGAGGTGTGGGTCGTGGGCCACTCATACGTGAGGCGTGCCGCGGACGTATTCAAAGCAGGTGACATGATTCACGTAGCTGGGGAATACGGGTACAGGGTGTCCTTCTACGGAAGAGGCGGTCTCTGTATTGACCAGTTTCAAGCATATTTTGAGGATTTGTTAGGGCGGACGAGGTCACCGCCGTCTATAGTCATAGTGCATTTAGGGGGCAATGATTTGGTCACCACCGGTAGACGACTTCTCCTGGAGGCAATGCTTTCCACTGTAAGTTGGTTGGCGAGGAAAGTTCCGGGGTGCACAATTGCGTGGTCCCATATGATCCCACGAAAGGTGTGGCGGGGGGCTATTTCTATTCCTGCTTTGAATCAGTCTGTTAGAAAGCTTAATAACAAAGTGAATAGGTTGTTCCGTTCCGGGACATTGCATTCTATTTCGCATGGCTGTATTAATGATGACAGTATGTATTCTGGGGATGGTGTGCATTTGTCTCGGGTGGGGAATGAGTTACTCATAGGAGACTTCTTAGCATGGTTAAAAAACGTTAAAGCATGACCTTTAGGTAGGAGCTTTGTGGGGGGTCCGGATAGCCGGTCAACTATCCGGACCTGTGGCGGTAAGGTCATGATCGGTGAGCAGTAATTGGAAGATCCCTATGAGTGGGCGTCACCCAACACGGATGGGAGCGCTCGGGAGAGGTGGCCATTGGCCCCTCAACGGGGAGGCGGTCCTGTCTAAGGAGAGGCCGCCGGAAGGAAAGGAAAGGCGGTCAAGGCCCCTTCCTGTGTAGGAGGGGTTACAGCCCCCTCCTGGGGAATTTCCCGGGGCCAGTGACGTCTGCGACGGCAGATGTGGTAAGTTGTGTGGGGTTTGGGGGGAGGTCTACGCTACCTTCTAGATACTCACACGAGTCCTCGAACGACCTTTAAGTGGCGTCGAGTTTATTGGGGCCCCCGACAAGTCAAGGGAAATTGGTAGTTGCACTTGGGGTACGCCTCAGTGCTGTCGCCCCTCCCAAGTGGGGGGGGTATTTCTGGTTAGGGATCTTGACACCGGTTACGACCTTGCCGTTGGCCCTTAAACGTTAGGATGTACAATTTCATTATTTCAAGAAAATGTTTTGCAGGTTGGTAGTTCGGCTAGGAGAACCTCTGTATTAGAGAATCTGTTAAGGTTAGCCAAACATCGCAATGTGGTTATGAAATTGTACATTAATATGAACTGTTTAACGTTTAATTTTGTTTTAATAAATACGGCCGGGGAGGGTCACTCCCTCCCTCTTCCAAAAACTTCAAGAACTGTTTCCGGTTTCCCTCCTTTGGGGATTGTGTTGAGAGGGGGTGGCGGGTATCTCAGCCATATTGCTACTGCTACAAAAGCTCTTCCTGATATTGATAGTCGACTTGCTACAAAATGTTTAATTTTAGTTTCCAATTTCCTCCCATTATCTGTACAACGTTGCATCATTACAATTATATATTGTTCAAATCTTTCTATAAATAATGTTGATAATATTTCAGATTTGCATTGGCTACACTCCAAGTTTTGATTTGCAGCTTTAACTAGTTTGTTGAAAGACACTGATTTACAGTCTGGTAATGTCAAAAATATAAATCTTTCAGTGTCTATGTTAGTGCTACATGTAAACATACAATTTTCACTTTGATGTTCCCATTTATAACAAAGGCCAAAAAGATTTTCAATTTTTATGCCTTCACTTTCCAGTACGGTAAGCATATACATTAGAAATTCCTGAGCATCTTGTTGGATATTCTATGTAAATTTTGTAGAACCAGAATATATATCCAGAAGATTACGAATATCAGAAACGTTTTGCATTTTAGTTTTATCAGTACTCAATATTTCATAAACAGAATGCAACAAGGTACAAAATCTTTTTCCCGATTTTCCATAATTTGCTGTTGCAAACTTTAAAAAAAAACAACATTGACCACTACATTAGCATAGCAGTTGATACCTGAACTTTTTTCAAACTCATAACCAACAATCTCTTCAACAGTGTCCTTTTTCTTTTTGCTTGCAATAACAACATTATCTTGTTTTTTTTCCTTCTCTATACCTTCACTACAGATATTCTCATACCTTCTTTTTTGACCTACCACATGCTTTTGAAATAAAGGATATTGACCTAAATTGGGAGCATACACTCTTCTTAACCTCTTTTACACAGTTTGCATCTGCAGTAACCTTTGTGTCATCAAAATCAATTAAAAACAAACCAGATAAAGTTCTGACTCGGGACAAAGCAACATATGCCATACCCTCTTTAAACACGGTACATCCAATGTTCACCAAAGCATTGTCTACACTTAAACCTTGAAATATATGAATAGTCACTGCATATGCCAGAGAAAGTAGAAAGTGTTTTCTACGGACATATAAATCTTTAACAAGCAAAAAACGAACTGAACAACAACCAATTTGTTTTACTGCTTCAATCTGATCAAATTTAATGTTTAAAAATTCATTTTCATCTTTATTCTGATAATTAACAAAATCGACAACTTTACCCATTGCTCCGTTAACTAAACCTTTTTCAATATCCAAATTATGCCTTAAAATTACCCGATAGTTTATAAATGCATATAGATTCTTTTCTAAACCAGCAGTTTAGATATTGATTTTTCTAAAGAATCCACATTTTGTTTTCAATTATTCTGTCAAAATAATAGTGATTCCTTCATGCTCCATTTTATAAATGGCTTCGATTTTATTTTGGAAATAAATTGGAAAGTAATCAACTCTGCAAAGCCAGTTTGCCATGTTCTGTCAGTACTCCAATTCTTATATCTTGAAGAATAGATCCATAATCAACATCATTTGCCTGTCACATATGTGTAATAAGTACTTTGTATTCAAAATATGACCAAATATTAACTTTTCCAACACTACCCAAAGACTCCAGGTGTCTTCATGCGCAAGTGTTTTAAATACTGGTTGTCCTTTTAAGGGAGTAAGTTGCAGTAGATCTCCAAAAACGATGACATGTTTTCCTCCAAATAAGACATTGTACTCTGTTTTAAGAATTTGCTGCATTCCTAAATGTACAAAAGCAAGCGTAAAGTGTGAGACCATGCTTATCTCATCAAAAATTATAAGTTTCATTTTCTTTAGCACTCTTGAAACTTCTCCAGATAGCTTGTGATATTCCACTTTGTTTTCATGCTCCACAGGTAGCATAAGTAAACAATGCAATGTAATTTTTTTATGTTGTGTGCTGCCAACCCAGTTGGAGCAGTTCCAATACAAGACAAATGTGAGTCAGTGGTTTTCTGCAGATAACTGGTGATTACTTTAATTAAGAAATGTTTTCCTGTTCCAGCTTGTCCACTCACATATATTTGGCTAGGTTGAAATGATGTGCATGTGCATTCTTTCTTTTCATGAAGAAATACATGGTCGATCTGTTGTCTCACTTACTGATATATTTCTTTCTGTTCAACATTTAGTTGTTCTTCCAAGTTGGCTAAGTCCATAATATCTTCTTGAGTTTGATGCATTGCTGTTTCCACCTCATTCATGGCGATTGCTGCCTAATTTTCAACAATTGGTTGTCCTAGTGGATCTTGACTCAGTGGAGCAGAACTTTGACTGTCTTGAGAACTGTATGTAGCAACCTCAGCTGCAATAGTAGCTTCTTGATTAATTTCATCGTTCAGCATTTTCACATAATTTGCAAAACCAGTACATTCAATGGTATCTTTACAAGCATTGAAGGAATCTTCAAAGCTCTGAAAATCTTCAAGTAATTCCAATTCTGAGCGCCATTGTTTGAACAGTTGCAAAAGTGCTAAATTGTAAAATTCCCTTTTATCAGTAGTGTCGCAACTCAGTTTCCTGTGATTAATTAAATTTCCTTTCCTTTGTTTCACCAAACATCCTTTGGGACCAATCACTGCATATTTTCCATCATTGTTGTTTTCTGTAGTATTCCGTATAAAAGTGTAGTTTTGCAGCACCTCATAAAGACATACGTTCTCAAGATGATGACTTCTATTTGAATAATATGTGTCCAAGATATTTGTTTTCACAATATCTGTACTTTCCGGATCTTTTTGTGCTAAATATTTGATTTCTTGTACAGATTTAAGTACTCAATTTTGTGTTGCAGCAACACCTAGACCCAAATGATTCTTCTAGATTTGGAGTATAAACTTGCAGATGATAACCGATCTGAGCATTTATACGCTCCAAGTTCTCGATGGGATAACATCTTCAAAATGAAACTATCATTTCTTACTTACACTCTTCTCGTGAGAAATCTCTTGCCACATTTCTTTCAATTCTGTCTTTTCTGATTTTGTAATGTAGGATGATACATACCGAGCAACAGCAATGGAATTTTCTGCTATGTACTAAATATCCATGTTAGCATTCCACACAGAGAGAATAACCGGATTGTAATCATTTATGTATTCTGATTTTTCACAACATGTCAAATTGCAGATATTTTTTTGCGACTTTCTAGTGATGGTATGTCTCATAGCTGACATAAAACTGTTAGTTCTTCCTTTGGATATTACTGGATGTGGAAATCCAAAACAACATTTGGTATAAAACTTTTCCTTAGACATGTACTTTCATCGACAGTATTTCCCACATCGATGGCTTTGGAATCAAAAGACTTGTTGTCTTAAGTCGTTTTCTTCTGTGCTTTTGGGTATGGCACATGTGACATTTTCTTCAATGAAAGACAAAACAATGTCCTCGGAATCAGTTCCGAATTTAGGGGCATCCTTGATCCATATCAGCATATGCATATGAGGAGCACCTCGAGCTTGATACGCGTTTCTCCAAAAGAAATCTACAACTTCTCCAAGAGGAGGATTCTTTTTATTGCAGATAAAAGACATCATAGCTTCAAATCTATGATTCAAATACCTGCATACATTAACAGGATCCAAAGAGCACAATTCTTCAGGTGTCATGTATTCAATGTTTTTTATATTAAATTTTGCCTCTTGAAGAAATTCAAGTAAATCATCCCAAGTGTATTCATCACAGCTTAGGGTAAGGAACCACGTCGGAGTTCCTAAGTTTCTTAACATACATTAAAGTTCTCCATGATGACGGTACCAATACTCATTAGTGCCACACAGACATTCCATCAAATTAATCAGCTGAGATTCTAAATGATCATCTCTCTATTTTATTATTTATATTATTTAGTGTTTTCTATAGCGGGACATGACCCTACATAGGGTGTCATAGCGTTTTACAGGAGCATTTCAACAATCCGAACCTTATCGATTACAGGACATTACTGATTTACAATTTTACACTTCAGGAAAGCATATAAACATGTATAACAGTCAACAGTTAGATTACCATAAAGCACCTTAAAACCTAAAACCACATGGCAACGTATATACACGCCCATATATGGTTAATAAACGGCTTGTGTGACCCTTGAAACAAACATGACAGGTTTATAGACAGACTTTCAGCTATATGGACTTATGGGTGAAATTTCCTCATATAAAACAATTTTGCTTCCTTTTTGAATGCTTCGATGGGTGGAATTCTTCTAATGTTAGGGGGGAGTGTGTTTCAAATTCTTGGTGCTGCCCCAGGGAACTCTCGGTCATAAGTTCTTTTCTTGCAAAAATGAGCCGGTTTCAGTAATAGGTCAGCTTTGCTCCTGAAAAACCGGTGCCCTCAGAAAGCGTGAGTTTCTGTGCAAGGTAGACTGGTGTTTTGTAGTGTATTGCTTTATGAGTGATGCCCGCCAACTTGAATTGAATTCTAGCTTCCAAGGTCAGCCAGTTGGGTGCTTTCAAGTGAGGGGAGATATGGTCGAATTTTTTGGATCCCGCTATAAGTCTTGTGGCTGCATTAAGACATGCTTTCAATGGGGCTGTTGAGATCTTAGGGAGCCCAGACAAGGTAGTGCAACCATATTCGATCATTGATATGACCAGGGCCTGAACTGCTGTTTTAAGGTCAGTTTTATTTAGGAATGGTTTTAGTTTTCGCAAATAGCTTAAGTGGAACCTGGCGTTTCTTGCCATTGTGTTGATATGTGCTGGCATGTTCAGGTTTTTGTCCAGAGTAATACCCAGTGATTTCGTAGAATCAACATTCTTTGGAGAACACTTTAGAGCAGTGATAAGGTTGGACCATATTGCTATCTTTAGTTTGCTTTTCTAGAGTGTAATCAGTAGGAATTCGGTTTTCTGAGGATTTAGCTTCAGGTGGTTCTTTATTAGCCATTGGAGGGTTGTCTTTAGTGCTTGGTTCATGGTCTTTATCTCTTCTGTCGATGCAACCTTGATGTACAGCTGAATGTCACCAGCGTACGTGTAATATTTCCGTGGGAACTTCTAAGTATAGTGCGCCAGCGATAGCCTTGACCCTTGCAGATCTCCAATTGTATTATTGGTTGGGCCTGAAAGGGTTTGGTTGACAATGAATTTTTGCGATCTGTTCTCAAGAAAGGAGCTAAACCAATTAAGGACTGTACCCTCTAATCCCATCCTGTTTTTCAACCGATTTAGTATTTTGGCATAGTTCACTGTGTCGAAAGCTGAAGACAGGTCCAACAGGATTGTATGTTTTGTTGTCGTCGAGAGCCAGTAATGCGTCATCTACTATGCGCAGAATTGCAGTTTCTGTACTATGGTTTGGATGGAAACCAGATTGGCAATCTTTTAACAGATTGAAATCAGAGATGTGCAGACTCAGTTGTTGTTGGACACATTTTTCCAGTACTTTGGCTAACATGGAAATGTTAGTTACAGGTCTGAAATTGTTTGGATCAGAGGAGTTCTCTGTTGGTTTTTTAAGGAAAGGAATGACTTGCCCTGCTTTTAGGCAGGCCGGTATTTGGCCTTGTGATAATGAGGCATTTATTACTTTAGTTCAAGACGGGATTAGCAGGTGGTTTATGTAAGACCAGCACTTTGCCAGTAGGGGATCGTTATAGTGATAGTGATTGTTATGTTTAGTGGTCGAAATGATCTTTGAAATTTATAATTCACCGACCGGTTTAAATCCTGACCTTCAGGCATTGTTTTTGGGTTTGACTAATTCCTGTTGATCCAGTACTTCATCCAACATACCCTTCTCACTTTCAATGTCTTCAGCTGATTTTTTGAGCTCCCCCTTCAGTGAGTTAGCTTTGTCTATAAAGAAGATCGAGAAATCTTCACTATTTAGGCTTGTTATGGTGATAACTTGTGCCAATTTGGCTGATTTATTTGATTGTTCGTTTAGTAGATCGAATAATTTCCTAAGTCTATTTACTGCATTACTGCAAGTCTTTCTTGAAAAAGTATTTTTTGATTTAATAATGCTTTTATTATAAGCTTTCCTGGATTATCTCAGTAGGATTAGATGGGGCAAAGATGGGTCGTCATTTGCGTCCTGATAGTCTCATTGACCTTCTTTCTTCATTAAGTGCACCATTGAACCACAAGTTTCTGTCTTTGTCAGAGATCCTTTTCAGTTTTAGAGGGGCTATGTCCTCGATAATGCTTGACATTGACTTGTTATAATGCAATGTAAGGTCACTGATGTCAACCATGCTCTGGGTGGCTGCAATCTATTTCACAGTGTGCTGCTATGATTTCATATGAGTACCTCTAGTATCCCTTGTTCATTTTTTGGGTTTAATAGCTTGTGAAGACAATTTGTTTTTTCTGAGGGGAATTTTGAATGTAATTATGGGGTGATCAGACCAATCGCAGGGTGTGATTACAATATTCTCAATTGTTTTCTCTCTGATGTACTTTATCCATAAATTCCAGAAAAATTTTGAAGATGTACTCCTGGTTTCAATATGTGATTGACTGCATATGGAAGTCCTGACAAGTCACTCTCAAACAAAAGATGAAATATATATGGGATACATTGTCGAAATCTTGGATCTTCTGCATCCAGTCTTGTTGTCCGATATTCAGATGCAGGATATAGGTCGTTCATCATATCGTCCACCTTTTCCTGTTGGGAACAACTGCGGAAAACAACAAGTTTACAAGCTTTTATCCCATACATTCATGGAACTTACCTTTGCTTTTTTTATTTGGAATAACTCAATAGTATTCCCCATCATTTCTTTTGAATGAAGTGGATGTACACTTTAATGTTCATAGATTTGTTCACTTCTGGACAAGTCCACTTTTTCAATTTGTCCACTTGACATTTCAGTATCTTCTGCTAAAAGTATTTCTTCTTCTCCCACATTTTTATAGTACTCATTGTTTTTTATCAGATACAATTTTGCCTTTTGCACATCCACTAATTCTTGCCAGCTTTTCTTACTCCTAGTAGGAACGCCAATAACTAGAATAACTAGTCCTTCATTTTCTACATTCTCTACACCAATAGTTTGTAGCAGTCCATGTGCTAAGACCCTGGATCACTGCATGAGTACTTAGGAACTAATTGAATGATTACAGTACTACAAGGAGAGACACTGGGTGAATTTATAATTGGCTATATTTTACTGCAAGGAATGTATTAAAACATAGTGCTGAAAGGGTCACTAAAGGAGTGGAGGAGGAGTAACAGGGTGTTTGCAGAAGTGTATGAATACTGACTAGGGAATTGTAGGCCTGAAACACAAGTATGTAAGTGGTTAGAGAACTACATGCATAGTGCATAGGAGTTTGAAGCATTCCATGTCCTAAGGCCCTGGATCACTGCATGGGCACTTAGGTACTGATTGAATGTTTAAAGTAATACAAGGAGAGACACTGGGTGAATTTATATTTGGTTGTATTTTACTGCAGTGAATGGATTAGTACATAGTGCTGAAAGGGTCACTAAAGGAGTGGAAGAGGAGTAACAGGGTGTTTGCGGGAGTGTATGGATACTTAATTAAGAAATGTAGGCCTGAAACACTAGTGTGTAGGTGGTTAGAGGACTACATGCATAGTGCATAGGTGTTTGAAGAAGTCCATGTGCTAAGGCCCTGTATCGCTGCATGAGTACTTAGATATTAACTGAATGATTAGAGTAGTACAAGGAGACATGAAATTACCAAAAGCTTCTATTACAATGGTTGCCCAAATGCACACAGACTCACAGTGTGATTCTAGACAATCAACATTATTCACTAGTCTGGAAGGGGTAAAGTGACTGCACACATTCTACATATTTCAGAACTACACTCTAGTGTGAAAACCTGACTAATTTTGCAAATCCATAAGCAATGACTGGCTTCTAATACTAGTAAAACTTGACAACATGACAGGTTTTAAAGCAGTTATGTGTTTGCAAAGATATGAAGTACCCACATGCTTCTCTCCCAATGGTTTCCAAATGCAGACAGACTCACAGTGTGATTTTAGACAAGCAACACTGTACCTTGGACTTTACCAAAACAAATTCACTAGTCTGGAAGGGGTAAGGTGACTGCACACATTTTACATAATTCACTACTGCAGTCTAGTGTTAATGCCTGTCTCATTCTGCAAATGCATAAGCAAAGACTGGCTTCTAATACTACTAAAACTTGACAACATGACAGGTTGTAAAGCAATGATATGTACGCAAACACATGAAGTAACCAAATGCTTCTCTCCCAATGCTTCCCAAATGCACACAGACTCACAGTGTGATTCTAGACAAGCAACACTGTTCCTTGGACTTTACCAAAACAAGTTCACTAGTCTGGAAGGGGTAAGGTGACTGCACACATTTTACATAATTCACTACTGCAGTATAGTGTGAATGCCTGTTTCATTCTGCAAATGCATAAGCAGTGACTGACATCTAATACTACTAAAACTAGACAAAATGACAGGTTTTAAGGCAGATATCTGTCTGCAAAGACATTAAGTAGCCAAATACTTCTCTCACAATGGGTCCTAAATGCACAAAGACTCACAGTGTGATTGTAGACAAGCAACACTGTTCCTTGGACTTTACCAAAACAAATTCACTAGTCTGGAAGGGGCAAGGCGACTACACACATTTTACATATTTCAGTTCTGCACTTTAGTGTGGAAGCCTGACTTCTTTTGCAAATACATAAGCAATGACTGGTTTCTAATTCTACCAAAACTTGAGAACAGGAAAGGTTTTTAAGCAGTAATGTGTCTGCAAAGACACAAGGTACCCACATGCTTCTCTCACAATGGTTCCCAAATGCACACAGACTCATAGTGTGATCCTAGACAAGCAACACTATCCCTTGGACTTACCAAAACACATTCACTAGTCTGGAAGGGGTAAGTTGACTGCACACCTTCTACATATTTCAGAACTACACTCTAGTGTGAAAGCCTGCCTCATTTTGCAAATGCATAAGCAATGACTGTGCTTCTAATACTAGTAAAACTTGACAACACAACAGGTTTTAAAGCATTTATGTGTCTGCAAAGACATGAAGTACCCCCATGATTCTCTCACAGTGGTTGCCCACATGCACACAGATTCACAGTATGATTCTAGACAAGCAACACTATCCCTTGAACTTTACCAAACACACATTTACTAGTCTGGAAGGGGTAAGGTGACTGCACACATTTCAGTACTGCACCATAGTGTGAAAGCCTGACTCATTTTGCGAATGCATAAGCAATGACTTGCTTCTAATTCTACCAAAACTTGAGAACAGGATAGGTTTTTAAACAGTTATGTGTCTGCAAAGACATGAAGTACCCAAATGTTTCTTTCACAATGGTTCCCAAATGCACACAGACTCACAGTGTGATTCGAGACAAGCAACACTATCCCTTGGACTTTACCAAAACACATTCACTAGTCTGGAAGGGGTAAGATGACTGCACACATTCTACATATTTCAGTACTGCACTTTAGTCTGAAAGCCTGACTAATTTTACAAATGCATAAACAATGACTGGCTTCTAATACTACTGAAACTTGACAACATGACAGGGTTTAATGCAGTTATCTGTCAGCAAACACCTGAAGTTACAACACTATCCCTTGGACTTTACCAAAACACATTCACTAGTCTGGAAGGGGTAAGATGACTGCACACATTCTACATATTTCAGTACTGCACTTTAGTCTGAAAGCCTGACTAATTTTACAAATGCATAAACAATGACTGGCTTCTAATACTACTGAAATTTGACAACATGACAGGGTTTAAAGCAGTTATCTGTCAGCAAACACATGAAGCTACCAAATTCTTCTCTCACAATGGTTTCCCAAATGCAGACAGACTCACAATGTGATTCTAGGCAAGAAAAACAACTCCCTGGACTTTAGCAGGAGAAACACTTTACTCTTATTAACCCCTTAAGTGCTGCGCCGGTGCGTTGGCCGACGGCAGCACTACCTCCCCAGTGCTGCACACGACCATTGGACGTTCATTCAGCACTGGTTCCAATGGACAGCGCAGCACTGGAGAGGGATGTTTACTAGCATCTATGAGGTTAAAAACAAAGGCACCACATACAACCCCTCACAAATTAATAACTCCCCTTTCAAATTTATTTGTAGATTAAGAAGTTTGTCAGTCACACACCAGATTTTCTTATACAGAATGTCTGTACTGCTCTGCTCTTAGCAAAACCAAAAAATTGCAAACTTTCCCTCTCATTCTGCACACATATACATGTAAATATCAAATCACATTGCTTCCCACATTAATTCAAAAGCTAACACTCATCTCTATTGGTTACACATTTCAACCCTTTCCAAGTGACATAATCTTCAACCCTACCCCCAATCTGCTTACTGCCTGTTACCATAGTAACAGTTCATGGAACACTCAACTGAGCACACAGGTCACAAGTTCAGCACACAATATTGCTAATCCCTACAACAAGTGGGCTTGACTTTTCAAAATATCACCTTATCCTATATAATGTTCCCTTTAAACAGTTTTTGTTAACCAATAAGAAACATGCTTTTAAAAAACAAGAAACATGCACCCTACTTTTCAGTCTAGAATGTTCTCAAACAACCAATAATTTATTTTCTTTTTTCAAAACTGCATCTGATCCACCATTTTAGAAAAGTCTTAGTTGTCAAACTGCTAATTCACATACAGACACCTTCTGAGTGCATCCAGACCTCCATTTAAAATGCTTAGAGTGTGGACTTGAATTTGAATTTGAATTTAAAATTATTTATAAAGCGCACGTACACCGGCGGTTTCATGGCGCTACAACTAACATAGGTCTGGGCGAAGGAGCTGGAGCTGAGTAAAGGAAACACAAACTGCTAATGGACTAATTGAAGGATTTGGTAAACAGATGAGCTTTGAGTTGCTTCCGGAATTGTGGATACAGGGTTAAGGCTCTGAGCTCAAGAGGCAGGGAGTTCCAGAGGAGCGGGGCAAGGGTCGCAAATTTCGAGCCTCCCCATTTCTTTCTCCGGAACTGTGGGACTGTGAGAAGGGACTGAGTAGATGAACGCAGTTCCCTGGAGGGAACATAGGGGGTGATCTCAGATGAGATGAAAGCCGGTGCCGTGCCCAGTCATGCTTGAAAGGTGATGGAAGCGAGCTTAAACTGGACACGGGCACGAACAGGGAGCCAATGTAAAGACTTTAGGAGGGGAGTGATGTGGTGAGACTTTGGGAGCTTGAACACCAGGCGAGCCGCCTGGTTTTGGATCTGCTGCAGACGCCGTAGACTATATGCAGGTATACCTGCATATAGGGTGTTGCCATAATCCAGGCGGGAAACGACCATAGCCAGGGTGATCAATTTCAGAGCATCAAAGGAAAAAAAACGGGACACCTTGCGTATAGTGCGCAGTGAAAGAAAGGAAGAAGAAACCACAGAACTAACCTGGGAGTGAAGGGTGAGTTGAGAGTTGAGTTTAATGCCTAATGTTTTGACTGAGGTAGAGGGAACAGGTGGAGAGCCTAGGGAGAGGGGCCAAAATAAAGAAGACCAGGGGCTGGATGAACCACCCGTCAACACCAGCTCGGTCTTGTCTGGGTTGAGTTTCAAATGGTTGTGGTTCATCCAGTCCCGGATATGGATCATGATAGATTGGAAATTAAGGACAGAAGTGGGGGAAGAAGACAGATTGAAGACAAGCTGGAGGTCGTCCGCATAATTAAATACGGCAACCTCCATTTGCTGCAGTGAAAAGATAAGAGGGGCGATATAAAGATTAAACAAAAGAGGGGAAAGGGAGGAGCCTTGGGGAACCCCGCACAGAACTTTCCTAAAGTCCGCAGTAAAGTCACCCAGGCGAACTGCCTGGGTGCGGTCCCTCAGGAAGGAGGATAACCAAACCAGCGCGGTGCCCCCGATCCCCGCCGCCTTGACACGGGAAAGCAAGATGGTATGATCCACCGTGTCAAAAGCGGCTGAGAGATCGAGGAGGACCAAGGCCTGGGGCTGGTTGGTGTCCATTCCCTCCCTGAGGTTGTCAAGGACCGAGATGACTACGGACTCCATAAAGTGTGCGGGGCGAAACCCGGCCTGGCGGGGGGCAAGAGCCCCGTACTTCTCCACAAAAGAGCTCAGAGCGCAGGTGACATGGCGCTCGAGCACTTTCGCCAGGAACGGCAGGAGGGAGATGGGGCGAAAATTGGCGGGGATTGAGGGGTCCGCGCCCGGCTTTTTCAAGATGGGAACAATGACTGCTGATTTGAGTGGATTAGGTACCACGCCCTGGGAAAGAGAGCTATTGAGGAGGTGAAGGGGGGTGTCTGGACAAGTTGTAAAGATGTGACGGAGAATATGAGCAGGGCAGGGATCTAACGGGGAGCCGGATTTGACAAGGGGAATTATGGAAGTCAGAGATTCCTTAGTCAGAGGGGGGAGGGTGGTGAGTTGTCCCTTGGGAGGGGGACACTGGGGATCCACAAAAGTAGGGGAGGGGGGAGGGATGTTGGCTTTAATGGTAGCTATTTTCTGAATGAAAAAGTTATTGAGGGAGTGACAGAGTTTCTGGGAGGGGGTGGGCTTTAGAGAGGTTCTGTCCGAAAACGCCAGGTTATGCACAATCGAGAACATTTCCTTTGATTGGTTCTCGGCTGCGAGGATTTTGGAGGAGAAATAGGTAGTTTTAGCCTCCAGGATATCCTTTTTGTATTGAGTCAAGATGTTAATGAACTCCAATCGCAATGAGGGGCAATAGTTTCTCCTCCAGGCCCGCTCAGCTCGACGTACCGCTAGTTTGGTGGCCTTGGGATCTTCGTTGAACCACTGATTGGCCTCCTTCTCTCGCTTAGAGGTGACCCGTTTCAGGGGGGCAATAGAGTCACAGCCTGAGGAGAGCCACTGTTCAATGGCCGTGACCTGGGAAAGGGTGGATAGACCTTGTAAGGAGGGGAGGGAGGTGGTGAGTAGAGAAGATAGATTTTCCGGATCTACTCGACCCCAAGCGCGAACCCAGATGTTTTTGGGGAGTGGGGGCTTGACCGGAGGGTGTATGGGAAGGGCAAATGAGATCAGGTGATGGTCAGACCATGTACAAGGCGAGATGGAAAGGGACTCTACGGGACAGTTCAAGGACCAGATCTGGTCTAGGATGTGACCTTCGATATGGGTAGGAAAATGGATATGAGATGTAAAGTTGAGAGATTGAAGGGTATCTGAAAATTCTTTTGAGGATGGGCATTCAGCTGGGTCAGAGGGCTAAAAATTGAAATCACCTAAGAGTAAAATGGAGGAGTTGTTAACTGTGATCGTGGCCAGAACTTCCAAAAAATCAGGGAGAAACAATAAAGGGGATTGAGGGGGGAGATAGGTGAGTATGTAGGTGAGAGGGGGCGTAATGGAAGTGGTGCGGATGGCTAGATACTCAGTGGTGGCGATATCTGGCAGAGACAGAGTTTGAAAGGGGATGTCGGTTCGGGCGATGACCGCCACGCCGCCCTCAGCTCTGCCATTTTGGCGATCTGCGCGTAGGGCGTAATATGGGTCTGGTAAAGTGGCCAGTAGAGCAGGGAGGGAGTCATCACAGAACCAGGTTTCCGTTAAAAAAAGAAGATCTGGGGCATGAAGGTCCAGCAGTACCGAAAGTTCGTGCGCATGGGCTACTGCAGACCGGGTGTTTAAATAGTATGCCAAGAGGGTTTTAGAGGTAGCAGGGAGAACATTGCCTCCAGAGGGGTGAGGGGGAGTGTATTGGGGAGGAGGGATGGCGAGGGGAGCAGCCGGAGACAGGCCAAGAGACGAAATGCGAGAGCAGGTAGAGGCTGGTAAGGGCCATGGGCCCCGAAGGCAGGGTAGTTGGGCGGGGGAGTAGGTGGTAAGTTGGGCAGAGTGACGCGCCCCTAGCCCCGGACAGTCGCGGATGGGCGCAGACGGGCTTGCCTTAGGCGCACCTTCGGCGCGCAATCGTCGCGCCCGCCCGCTGCGCCTCCGGCCCATGCACATGGTTTTATAGGGTCATCAAGAGGAGGAGGAGAAAAGGAAGCTGGCGTGGCCGGCGAAGTGGGCGGAGCTAACTCGCTCGCTGTTGATGGCGGCAAGCGAGGGAAGATTCCCTGTGACAGCGTCCAAATCGGCTGTCTGGGGGTCTCAAGTCAGGTAGGGATCCTTGCAAGATGCAGGCAAGTAAAAACACAATTTAACACAAGTAAATTTTAAAAAGATGCAAATTTAGCAGCGCTCCCGGCTTTCCGCCTCAGGAGATTGTTAGTGGGACGCGCTAGTGTTCAGCGCGCCCTTTTAACCTGATGGAAGGGGGCGTGGCCGGTGAAGTGGGCGGAGCTAACTCGCTCGCTGTTGATGGCGGCAGCGAGGGAGGATTCTCCGTGACAGCGTCCAAATCGGCTGTCTGGGGGTCTCTAGTCAGGTAGGGATCCTTGCAAGATGCAGGCAAGTAAAAACACAATTTAACACAAGTAAATTTTAAAAAGATGCAAATTTAGCAGCGCTCCCGGCTTTCCGCCTCAGGAGATTGTTAGTGGGACGCGCTAGTGTTCAGAGCGCCCTTTTACCCTGATGGAAGGGGGCGTGGCCGGCGAAGTAGGCGGAGCTAACTCGCTCGCTGTTGATGGCGGCAGCGAGGGAGGATTCCCCGTGACAGCGTCCAAATCGGCTGTCTGGGGGTCTCAAGTCAGGTAGGGATCCTTGCAAGATGCAGGCAAGTAAAAACACAATTTAACACAAGTAAATTTTAAAAAGATGCAAATTTAGCAGCGCTCCCGGCTTTCCGCCTCAGGAGATTGTTAGTGGGACGCGCTAGTGTTCAGCGCGCCCTTTTAACCTGATGGAAGGGGGCGTGGCCGGCGAAGTGGGCGGAGCTAACTCGCTCGCTGTTGATGGTGGCAGCGAGGGAGGATTCCCTGTGACAGCGTCCAAATCGGCTGTCTGGGGGTCTCAAGTCAGGTAGGGATCCTTGCAAGATGCAGGCAAGTAAAAACAAAATTTAACACAAGTAAATTTTAAAAAGATACAAATTTAGCAGCGCTCCCGGCTTTCCGCCTCAGGAGATTGTTAGTGGACTGTGAGACACCGCTATATATTCTGAAGCCAAAGGTATGCAGAAAACAGAGGCATTGACAAAGACCTAGCTTGGCCAAATGTAGACATTAAATGGATTGGACAGAGAGGATTAAAGTGTCACCAACTGATGCCATTGGTTAAATCCTTTTTGCATCTCCAAACACCCTGACCTCATAATTGTGAACTGTGGTGACAATGACCTAGGCACTAAGACAGAAAGGGAACTGGTACAGTAAATTTTGTCCACAGATTGAGAAAGCTGGGAAATATGTAAATGAAGCTGTTTCGGCTTATCTCTGAGATTATAGGATGGGGTCCATTTACACAACAATCTTTGTTTCAATATGGATGGCATCTATAGGAGAGATCGTGTACATTTTACAGATGAGGGTAACAGAGCCTTCCTTGTCAACTTTAGACTCTGCATAGGTACTTACTTATAAGTACCAAAATCTCTCAATAAACACAACAGTTCTTTTTCGAGCCACCCAAGATCTAAACACATAAGCTTGATGTATATGACTTTTTTTTGCATGGAGTTGTGCACCCAACTCGTTAGGAGTCGCGCTGGGTGCGCGCCTCCTAATTTGACTGTAAAAAAAATGGCACCTATCTCTAATTTCTATTCTCCCAGGGGCCCCATCCCCCATACCACTTTGGGGACCATGGGGGAGCCCCAATGCCCCCACTGTCCCAGCCGGCTCCCCGCGTCCTTAGGGAGCCGGCTTTGCTTTTCCACATGGGGAGCTGCTAACATGCAGCTACTCGTGTTGAAAAGCAATATGGTTTGCATTTTGAAAGGGAGAGCAGGTTTCTCCCGCCCGGCCATAGCAAACAGCAGTGTCCCGGGGGTGGGCACCCCGGGGCACTGCAGGAGCCAGCTCTGGGGGTGGTGTCCCCACGGCTTTCGGTGGCTCCAGGGGGGGGCACATGGCCCCCCTCCCACAATATACAAAGCCCTGGGGTGTGGTGGTCCCCAGAACTTGGGGGGGCCTGAGAGCCCCCCACCCAATTTAAAGAAGCCCTGGGGTGGTGGTGCTCCCTGGGGCTGGGGGGTCCTGAGAGGCCCCCACCTAATTTAAAGATGCCCGAGGGGTGGCGGTCCCCGGGGATGGGGTGCCTCAGAGCCCCCCACCCATTTTTTGAAAGCCCCAGGGAGTGGCGGTCCCTGGGGCTTGGCGGGACTTGAGAGCCCCCACCCAATTTAAAGAAGACCTGGGATGGTGGTCCCCAGGGCTGGGTGGGCCTGAGAGCCCCCCACCTAATTTAAAGATGCCCCAGGGTGGCAGTCCCTGGGGGTGGGGGGGCCTGAGAGCCCCCTACCCAATTTAAAGAAGGCCCAGGGGTGTCAGTCTCTGGGGCTGGGGGGGCCTGAGAGCCCCCCACCTATTTTATAGAAGCCCCGGGGTGTGGCGGTCCCTGGGGCTGGGTAGCCTGAGAGCCCCCCACACATAATTAAAAAAAGCCCCGGGGTGGCGTCCACAATCAGTATTGCCCCCGGGATTTGCCCCACCCCGGGGGCTAATTACTAAGGAAGCGTGGGTGCGCGTGCTTCATTTTTTTTTTATCAGCAGGATCAGCCACCCTGCGTGTATTTTGCAGTTTTAAAAACAAAATAATAATTTGTGGTCCTTGTGCGACCCCCTAAGCAAGTCTAGAGGGTCAGGGTATCTCTACCCTACCCCCTTTATAAGTTTGTACACTTGTTGCACTGATTTCTTGGACCTCGCTTCTACCGAGAAACAAAATGGCTGCCAACACTTCCTGGTTAGGAGTGTTGACAGCGAATTAGCATACAGCTCGTGATCCGAAGGGTGCGCGCAGGGTGCGCGGATCCACCGTGGCCATAGATATGTGATTTTACTTTTGATTTTCTCTGCAACTACTGAACAGATTTACACCATTTAACCAAAAAAACAAGTGTGAAACAAGGGCTACAACTTTGCCAAATTTGGTGTAATTCCGTTCAGCAGTTCGAGCTGTAGCTGTGGCTAAAGGTTCCTATGGGCATGGAGAAAACATGTTTTGGGACCCCCTTTTTTCTCAGGCCCCGCTTGACAAACCACCCCCAAAATTTCAGTATAGGATTTCACGAAGATTCATCAATTGACGCCAAAGATATTGGGAATAGAATGTTGCAGATTTCCTATGGATAATAGGTCCTAACTACAACTACCTACTGGCTGTTGCCACTAGGTAATATATATATACACATATATATATATATGTATATATATATATCGCTATACAAAGTGATTCTCAAGCCAGTCGAGAGCGCTCCGCAGTGTGTGCTCTGCCCAGGGGTCGGATCCTGACCCAGGGAAATTTTAGTATACAAAGGAGGCCGCACAACCAGGATACTTTCACAGCCTTGTTTATTCCACTTCACCCCACCAACACGTTTCAGCCACAACTGGCCTTGCTCACGGTCGGTTAGTCCCTCCACAGTGTTATATATATATATACGGCAGGCAATACCCTGCTTCATGCGAAAAGTTTCCATCCTAGACACACAATCACAAGCTTACCGTATGGTGAGTTTTTGAGGGTGAGGAGATCATGTAGCACAGAGAGCATGTGTGAAAATGCTTTGGTACAAATGAAGTCCAAACTTGCAGAAAGAGGCTACAATGAGAAAGTTCTGTGCAATGTCCTCCGCAGAGCCTCACTGATTCCGAGGGAGAATCTATTGAAAGGACGGGCAGATCAGCCAGGAGAGGTCCCCAATACGGATAGTCAGAACAAAACATGCAGATTCATCACAACATTCAGTAGGCAATCCAACGCAATCAGAAAAATCATGAGCAAAGAATGGCCTATAGTAATGACGGATGACATATTGAGAGAGATTTACCAACAAAAACCTCAATTCACATTTCGGAAGGCATTCTCTATGAAATCCGAATTAGTGAAAACTAGCCCTGAGATCTGGAATAAGAACTGGCTCCCCTCTAGATGTGGGTTCTTTAAATGCCATACGTGCAGAGCATGCAAATTTGGAGTAAACACCTCTTCTTATATCAGTGCATACTCTGATCAGCCCATAAAAATAAAAGGGAACTTTAATTGCAAGACGGAATATGCAGTGTATATTCTGAACTGCAAGTGTGGGATGCGATACGGGGGCAGCACGATAAAACCAGTGCAAACTAGAATCCTCCAGCACCTACGAGCGACCGTCAACTCGGAACCTACGTATCCGGTTGCACGCCATGTCAAAGCGGAACATGGGAGTGACCGCTGTGCCTTTCTCAAGGCCGGGTCACCCCCTTGCTCCCCACGCCTGCTGATCGCCAGCCTCCTTGCATCCTTTCCAGCCTCCTTGACACCGTCGCCCCCCCAGCCCCCCGAGCGGCCCAGCCACTGCAGAGCCGGCCGCTCGCCACCTTTTCCCGCCGCTAGCCCCCTGTGGCCCCGCCCACCACCGGCCCATGGGCCCTGACGCTAGCCCAGCCCAGCTGACCCGCCCTCCCGTTCCCCTCTTATGTCGCCCCCTCAGCGACCGCGCGCAGCTGGAGCACCGATTGAGCGCCGAAGGTGCGCCAAAAGTAAGCCCGTCTACGCCCGTCCGCGCCTGGACCGCGCCAGCGCTCGAACCCCTGGCCCCCGTGGACACCAGCCCACCCGCCGGACGTACACCGCCGCCACCCTCAACGTGCTCAACACCGGCCGAGTCCCGGGATGCTACCGAGCCACCCCGAGACGCACCCACGGACCCTTCAGCTGCCACGCATGCAAGTTCACCTGCATCCAGACCTGCCTCGCACCAGCACCCGCCAAGCCGAACACCAGCAGCAACCACCGCAAGTGCATCCTGCTCAACACCCGCTCCGTCCACAGACACGCCATCGAACTCTGGAACCTCCTCGACACCACAGCTCCTGACGTTGCCTTCCTCACGGAAACCTGGATGAACGACTCCTCAGCGCCCGACATCGCCATCGCCATCCCAGAGGGATACAAGATCACCCGGAGAGATCGCGACATCCAGACTGGAGGAGGCATCGCAATCATCCACAGGGACACGATCCCCATCACGACCAACACCGACGACACCCTGACTACCGCCGAACACCTACACTTCCAGATCCACACGGACCCGAAGACCACCCTCAGAGGCACCCTGATCTACCGACCCCCGGGACCACGCACACAATTCAGCGAGGACATCGCCAACTTCGTCAGCCCGCATGCCCTCCCCTTCGATGACTACATCCTCCTGGGGGACATCAACTTCCACCTGGAGAACAACAACGACCGCAACACCATCACCCTGCTCGACAACCTCGCCAACCTCGGACTCAAGCAGCTGGTGTCCACCCCCACCCACCTCGCTGGACACACACTCGACGCCGTCTTCTCATCCAGCAAAGACATCGCCTTCAGCCACGCCACAGGACTCCACTGGACGGACCACAGCTGCGTCCACTTCACCTTCAGAAGAACGACGATCCACCACCACCAGCAACAGGTTGCTCGAAGAAGCTGGAACAAGATCACAGCCGACCAGCTCGCCGCTTCCCTGAGCCAGCACCCTCCCGCCAGCTCAGCGAACCCCAGCCAGGCCGCCGACAACCTCACGAAGTGGATCAGCAACTGCGCGGACGAACTCGCCCCACTGAGGACCCCGCCCAGCAGACCCGGCAGCAAGAAGGCCCCATGGTTCACCGATGAACTCAAGAGCTCCAAGAAGAACTGCCGAGCCCTCGAGAAAGCCTGGAGAAGGGAACCAACACCGGACAACATGACCACCCTCAAGCTTGCCACCCGGAAGCACCACCAACTGATCCGCGCCACCAAGAAAACTGCATTCAAGGACCGGCTGGACAACAACGCACACAACTGCAAGGAACTCTTCAACATCGTGAAAGAGCTCTCCAACCCCAACGCCGGAAACAACGACATCACCCCATCGCAAGACCTCTGCAACTCCCTCGCCTCCTACTTCCACAACAAGATCGCGGACATACACAACAGCTTCAGCACTCAACCGACGCACACCACGACCGAACCACCGCCCCCCACCACCACCCTCGGCGCCTGGACTCCGATCAGCACCGAAGACACCGTCCGCATGATGAACTCCATCCACTCCGGATCTCCGACCGACCCCTGACCTCACCACGTCTTCAACAAGGCCGACGCTGTCATCGCACCCCACCTGCGGGACATCATCAACACCTCCTTCAACACCGCCACCTTCCCGGAGAGCTGGAAGCACGCCGTACTCAGCGCCCTACTAAAGAAACCAACAGCCGACCCCACCGAAATCAAGAATTACCGCCCCATCTCGCTCCTCCCGTTTCCAGCCAAAGTCATCGAGAAGACCGTCAACAAACAGCTGGCCGCCTTCCTCGAGACGAATGAATCCCTCGACCCCTCACAGTCTGGCTTCCGAGCCAACCACAGCACCGAGACCGCCCTCATCGATGCCACCGATGACATCCGAGCCCTGATGGACAACGGAGAAACAGCGGCCCTCATCCTCCTAGACCTCTCAGCGGCATTCGACACTGTCTGCCACCGCACCCTAGTGCAGCGCCTCAGCAACGTCGGAATCCAGGAGAAGGCACTGGAATGGATAATCTCCTTTCTCGACGGAAGAACACAGAGAGTCCGTCTACCACCGTACCAGTCAGAGGCCACCAAAGTCATCTGCGGCGTCCCTCAAGGATCCTCGCTGAGCCCCACCCTCTTCAACGTCTACCTGAGCCCCCTCGCGGCCATCGCACGCCAACACAACCTCAACATCATCTCCTACGCTGACGACACCCAGCTGATCCTCTCCCTGACCAACGAACCCGCCGCCGCCAGAGCCAACCTTCACGAAGGGATGAAAGACGTAGCCGAGTGGATGACGACCAGCCGCCTGAAACTGAACTCAGACAAGACGGAAGTCCTCATCCTGGGCTCCTCGCCCTCCGCCTGGGACGACTCCTGGTGGCCCCCCGCCCTGGGCACCGCACCCAAACCGACAGACCACGCACGCAACCTGGGCTTCATCCTGGACTCCTCCCTCTCCATGACCAGACAGGTCAACGCCGTCTCCTCGTCGTGCTTCAACATCCTGCGCATGCTACGGAAGATCTTCCGGTGGATCCCCACCGAGACCAGGAAGACGGTCACCCAGGCCCTCGTCACCAGCCGACTGGACTACGGCACCGCCCTCTATGCCGGAACCACCGCCAAGCTCCAGAAGAGACTCCAACAGATCCAGAACACCTCAGCCAGACTCATCTTCGACATCCCACGACACAGCCACATCTCCGGACATCTGAGAGACCTGCATTGGCTCCCCGTCAACAAAAGAATCACCTTCCTTCTCCTCACCCACGCACACAAAGCCCTACACGATCAAGGCCCGAGCTACCTCAACAACCGCATCAACTTCTACGCTCCCAAACGCCACCTCCGTTCAGCCAGTCACGCCCTCGCCGCCGTCCCCCGCATCCTAAGAACGACAACAGGAGGAAGGTCCTTCTCCTACCTGGCCGCCAAGACCTGGAAATCCCTCCCGACCGACCTGCGCCTAACCCAAGACCACTTCTCCTTCAGGAAGAAGCTCAAGACCTGGCTGTTCGAGCAGTAGCAGCACCCCCCACCCCCCAAGCGCCTTGAGACCCTCCGGGTAAGTAGTGCGCTCTATAAATGTCTTTGATTGATTGATTGAATTTAAATGTGCTCTCCTACTATGTCATCGACCATGTTCCTGGCAACAAAAGAGGTGGTGATAGGGAGAAATTACTTCGCCAACTCGAAACCAGATATATAATCGAGCTTGATAGTAAAAGCCCCAAGGGACTTAATATTTGTGAAGATCTTTTTCACTTCCTGTAAAAATCTTTGAATGAGGTTCTGATGGTCAAACTGGTAAATCTCAACTATGTGGCAATAACTACCTATATGTGGTGAGGTGGTCTAAATTCTGAAATGTTTAATATGAATTTTTAGGCATTTTTATTGTATGCACATATTTATTGTCTTAGATTTAGTCCTCTAGGAAAAATCATAGATGGATTCTAGAAAAGATGGTGATATTGTGATCTGTCATGAATTGGAGACTCCTAGAGGATTTGAGGAGTAGATAATATATTGGAATTTTTCTTATAATATGGGACCACACACCACAGGTTGTATTGCTATTCTCACAGTATTGAAGTCCAGAGTTGGACTATACCTGTCATCCCGTTGTATATAATGTGTAACATTGCCCTTTGTATTTGTACAGCTATAATTTACTTCCACCGAGAGTTTAAGTCCAGCAATCGCTTCTGTCCCCCAAACCCCCTTTTCCCAGATCCAATTTAAAGCAGCTGGCTTTTTAGGTAGGATAACTCTCGGCTGAGAGGCTCCATAAAGCCAACTGCACTGTGAAACTTACAGTTTTAAATCACTTGCACTATCATGGGTGTGTGACTTTTTAGGTGCTTACACATAACAAATGGAAAATGTCACAGTTTAATATGACTAAAACAATTGTGAATAGCAATGTCTCCTTAAAATACGATATAAGGGATTTATGTTGTTTCAAGGGTTTGCATTACGTGGAAAGAAATGTGTAAACTTGAATGCATATGAATTAGTTCTGACATGCGGGGAACAAGAGACATAAAATATTCTTTTGTCTTTAGCAATTGTGGTTTACAATGTGCTCTCCGTTGAGGGGACGTTGATATATCTGTGATAAAAATGAGTATGTTTTCCATGTTTGTTGTTGCACCGGTCACCGATCATGGGATTAGCCTCATTTTATTAAGGGGCGGGGATACTTGCACAGATCACCAGCGAGCAAGGCGTCTGAGAACGCCGAAACACGTTTGGGTTCCTGTTCGGAACATGCACTGATAAAAAATATGCTGAATAAATTTTACCTGCGGCTGCGGTAAAACAGAACATTTGGTGTCCGTCTCTCTTTTCCCTGGGAAACTTGAGCGCCGTGAGGATAGCGGCGAAAAGAGTGGTCTTAGGATATATATATATATATATATATATATATGTTCACTGAAAAAACCATAGGTTTCACAACAGTTATAGTTAGGAATTAGCATTTAAAAAACCTATAAAATTCACTGAAAAAAACGTAGGTTTCATACCAGTTACAGTTAGCTGAAAATGTTACTGACATAAAACCATTGAAATTCACACGTTATAGTAGCTTATGGCTTTGGATGTGACATTGCTGTATACCAGCATTACACATGCACAGGGTCTGGAAGCGGTGAAACATTTCTTGTCGAGGAGAACTGAGGAATGTAAAGCACATAATTCTATGTTGTTGGACATGTTGGATTTCTGTTTAAAGAGTAATGTTTTTATGTTCAATAATTTGATTTATCGTCAGGTACAGGGTGTGGCAATGGGGGCCAGCTTCTCTCCAAGCTTTGCATGTTTAGACATGGGGGCTTGGGAGGAGTTGGTCCTCAGAACCACATACCTGGAGGAAATGGAGAGCAACATTATTGTTTGGTTTCGTTTCATTGACGATTTATTTATTATTTGGAGAGGTAGTGAGGAGTCAGCGCAAAAATTCATTACAAATTTCAATGACAATGATTTAAACCTTAGATTTACTGCCACCCTCAGCCAAAACACTGTAACCTTTTTGGACACAGAGGTGTATATAAAAAATGATTGTTTACAGACAAGGATGTATTGCAAGAAAACAGCGGGTAACAGCAGTTTACATGCTGCTAGCGCACATCCTAGGCACCTCATAGCCAGCATCCCCTATGGGGAGATGCTTAGAATGAAAAGAGGATGCAGTGACCCTGTTGAACTAAAAAAAGCCCAAATGGAGAGTAAGGAAAGATTTCTCGATAGGGGATACCCATCTCAAATGATTGATAAGGCCATCGCCAAATCCAATATTATCACCAGGGAGGAACTCCTAGAGGGTAATCTCCAAAAGAAAAATGAGGATGGTGAGGCAAAAAAGGACAAGATTGAATACAGGATCATAACTGGATTCAGCAGGCAATCTAGGGACATCTATAAGATTGTCAACAAATACTGGCCTTTGGTAACTAAAGACCCTATCATAGGTGATGATTTACCTAAAAGAGTATCCCTGACATACAGTAGGGCTCTGTCCCTTAAAGACCAAATAGTGGACACCAACCCCAAACCTGTCAAAAAGAGCGAGTGGTGGCTATCAAACAAAGGCTTTTACAAATGCAAGACATGCAAGGCGTGCACCCATGGTGTAAATACCAAGACATATAAAGATGGTTTTAGCGACGTGGAACACCAAATATCGCAGGTATTAACATGCAAAACCGAATATGCTGTGTATATCTAGCAATTTCCTTGTTCATTAAAATACGTTGGTAGTACCAAACTCCCGGTACACCAACGGATTTTGCAACATCTAAGGGCCATATCCAATGGGGATAACACCTACCCTGTTGCGCGCCACTACCGGGATGTACATCAAAGTAATAACAACTCGCTCAAGTACTTTGTAATTGACAGCATTAATACTAATAGATGGGGTGGGGATAGAGAAACAAAACTGAGAAAGCTTGAAACAAAATATACCCTCCTACTCAACACCAACAGGATTAAACATAACTGAAGATATGTATACATGCCTGCTTTAATTTAATCTAAACTGCTGATATTCTATGCGGTTCTATATGGACCTGATGTTTGAAATAATGAAATCATTAAGACTAATAGTTATTACCGGCTGGGATACAGGAGGGTCTTAACCTAAAACAAGTGACAGACAATTTTGACTTAAAGTTTTGGGAACTAAGTAGCGGCTGCTAACTGATCAGAGAAAAAAAATGTAACTTCAAGTGGTTGTTTATATGTTGGTATGAATCCAGCGTAAAGGTCCTTATTCCTTAGAAGCTGATGTTTAAAATACTGACTAGAAGTTTTTTGATGTTATCACATATTTCACTACTTCACTTTATATAGACTATGATAAATTGTTATGATGAGATATACAATGAATTGAATTGAACAATCCAATTTAAAGTGGAAGGAATTTAGCACATAGTATTGAGTTTATAAGTGTGATAAATTTGATAATTTAACCTGTTTTGGGGAAAACCAAACTAGTGAAAGAAATTATCTGTTTACACATTTGCGAAGTTTTGCACAATTCAATGATATATATTTGGCGTTTTTTGCACAAATGCAAGATTTGCATGTGATATAGCAGCACTTTAGCAAAAGCACTTCACATTAGATGTGGAAATTGGTTACCTAAGTAAACATGCAAATATGAACTCAAGTAGAGGAGAAAAACTGTAAATATGGTTTTGTATTGTGATGAAATTTTGTGCTATATAAATGGGTATTTAACCATTATTTACAAGCCTCCACAGGACATTATGATGTTCAATATAAGAAGAGAGAACAAATTGAATGTTTTGCCATCATGAACTTGCAAGTCTTGCTTTGGTATTTTACCGCAAGTTACAAGTATTTTCTTTATGTCCATTTTTAAAACAAGCATGTGACCCATCTTGACAACTGACGCTGGCCCTTTAAAAGAACGGCTCACAGAGATGAACACTGTCATGTGAACAAGGCTCCTTGGAGCCGAAACGTCATGCGACGTGCTTGCACTGATTAAATAATTTGCACGAACTTGGTCCGTGTCTGCGTGAATCTGTGGTGAGAGGGGATCCCTGGCCTATGGAATCAAAACGCTGTTCTATGGATATATATATATATATATTCACTGAAAAAACCATAGGTCATAGACCATATATAATTAGGAATTAGCATTTACAAAACCTTATTTTACTGACACAAAACCATTTAAATTCGCATATATAGTTAGTTGCACTAACTATATATCGCGCACCCGCAATCCACTGCTGATCATGTCACATATTACATCATTCATGACATGGTCAGTGACATCACTGATGACATCTCCAATGACATCACTGATGACATCACTGATGACAACATCCAGTGACTGTATGCTTCTGTAAAGTTAAAATATGTCTTACATATTGAAGAATGAGTGGATGTATAAGTGTCTGGATGAAGGATTTAGTAGGTGCATGACTGACTGTATGAGTGAGTGATTAAATGTGTATCACTGAGTGCATGGGTTAGTGACTAAACTGTCTTAATTTGTGCACCATTATGTCTGTTGTTCTGTAAACTGCTGCATGTGTTGATCAGTAGCTATATGAGTAACTATATGGGTTATTGATTGGTTGCCCAAGTATTTGTATGGGAGACTGAGTGTGTGTGTGGGTGGCTGGGAGGTGTATGACTCTGTGCATAGATGTGTGAGCAGTTGATTCACTAGATGTATGGGTTCAAAAGTGCTTGTGGAAACAGCTGTATGGGCGGTTGACTGTGTGCATGAGTGTATTGGTGAGTGAATGGATATCTCAGTGCTACATGTCAACGTAAGTACATATGTAAAACACAGACATGTGAGAGTTGACATATATAAATAACTGTGCATAAGAGCCAGTGAATGTGTGAGTGGCTGTATGGATCATTGTGAACTTGTATCAGGGATTGTATAAGAGAGTAAATATGTGTTAGTATATGTTTGAATTAGTAAGGTGTGTATAACTGTATAGTTGAGGAAATGGAGGTGTGATTGATTCTTTGCATGACTGACTAGGTGTGTGAGTAACTCCATGGATGAGTGACAGTCTGTGAGTGTCTGTTTACACTGAGAGTATCTAAGGTTATATGAGAGTCTGAAGAGGTTCATCGTATTATCAAATGAATGATGTCATCAGTGATGTGATCAGTAATGTCAAATGAGATGTCATCAGTGATGTCATCAGTGATGTCATTTGAGATGTCATCAGTGATGTCTTCAGTGATGTCATTTGAGATGTCATCAGTGATGTCCTCAGTGATGTCACTGACCATGTCATGAATGATGTAATATGTGACATGATCAGCAGTGGATTGCGCGTGCGCGATATATAGTTAGTGCAACTAACTATATATGCGAATTTCAATGGTTTTGTGTGAGTAAAATAAGGTTTTGTAAATGCTAATTCCTAACTATATATGGTCTATAATCTATGGTTTTTTCAGTGAATTTTCAAGGGTTTGTAAATGCTAATTCCTAACTATATAGGGTCTATAACCTATGGTTTTTTCAGTGAATATATATATATATATATATATATATATATATATATATATATATATATATATATATATATATATATATATATATATATATATATATATATATATATATATATATATAAATATATATAACATTTCTATGGCAAAATGAAACCCCTCATTTTGTTCCTTTGCAAATTAAATGTTTTAAGTGTTAACACTTTATTCCAATCAAGATGACTTCAAGTGTGCCATACTTTTGTCATAAGTAAGACTGTTAGCGCTCTAGTTGTTCTTTAGAACACTCTGGGACATTCTGTCACTGGGCTATAGTTGGGCTACATCTGGCTGATATTTGGGCTACATTTTTTTTTTGTCTCTGGTGGCCATCTTTGGGCTACATTGGGCTACATTGGGCTACATTGGGCTACATTTGGGCTCTAACATATATATAGCCCAATGTAGCCCAATATATATTTTTCAAAGTTAATTTTTGTAAAAACCACTGGAGCATATATCTTGAGACATAGCAAAGGCACATCCGGCTACCAGTCCCTACAATTTTGCCAAGTTTTGTGGAAATCCATTCAGCCGTTCGAGCTAAAAGTGAGTCCAACCACCCTATGGAAAACTCAATGTTAAAAACATGTTTTGGGACCCCCCTTTTTTCTCGGCCCCTGCTTGATGAAACCCCCCCCCAAACTTTCAGGGGATGCTCAGAAACAAAATGTGCCATTTTCCTGAACATTTCAGCCAATTCTGTCCATCAACGCCAAAGTTATTCAACATAGAATTTTCAGAAATCCCTATTCAAAAAAATCCTAACTATATATACCTACTGGCGACCGCCAGTAAGTAATATATATATATATATATATATATATATATATATATATATATATATATATATATATATATAGCAAAAAACAAGGAGTTCATGGTACTCCCATGGTCCGGTGCACGCTCGGGTTGTGTGTCGGCTAGAAAGTATCCGCAGACGCGTTTCTGGCTCTTGCCGTCATCAGTGCGGAAAGCCGTCAGTAAAGCGGCACAGTTATTTAAACGGAACTGCCATGTGGTTGGTGGATCCTTGGCCAATGAAAGGCCGATGGCGCTCCCATAGCGAAAAACTTTATTGGCAGCCATAACAACTGTGCCTGCACATCCCCTCGCCTGCCGCTAATAGAATGAAGACGCTGTGAGTGTCACACAATGGTGGAGCACTCTAGCTTTGTATAAGCCACAACCTGCATGGGTCAACAGCGTCCGTAAGCGGCGTTTCGGCAGCCCAAATTGAATCCAAAACACAGTATCCCACCTGGGGCCAGCCGAACTCGCGGCGGGTGCAACCGGGAAGCGGTGGTGGAAACCGCTTGTAACACAGCAAAAACAAGGAGTTGATGGTACTCCCATGGTCCGGTGCACGCTCGGGTTGTGTGTCGGCTAGAAAGTATCCGCAGACGCGTTTCTGGCTCTTGCCGTCATCAGTGCGGAAAGCCGTCAGTAAAGCGACACAGTTATTTAAACGGAACTGCCATGTGGTTGGTGGATCCTTGGCCAATGAAAGGCCGATGGCGCTCCCATAGCGAAAAACTTTATTGGCAGCCGCAACAACTGTGCCTGCACATCCCCTCGCCTGCCGCTAATAGAACGAAGACGCTGTGAGTGTCACACAATGGTGGAGCACTCTAGCTTTGTATAAGCCACAACCTGCATGGGTCAACAGCGTTCGTAAGCGGCGTTTCGGCAGCCCAAATTGAATCCAAAACACAGTATCCCACCTGGGGCCAGCCGAACTCGCGGCGGGTGCAACCGGGAAGCGGTGGTGGAAACCGCTTGTAACACAGCAAAAACAAGGAGTTCATGGTACTCCCATGGTCCGGTGCACACTCGGGTTGTGTGTCGGCTAGAAAGTATCCGCAGACGCGTTTCTGGCTCTTGCCGTCATCAGTGCGGAAAGCCGTCAGTAAAGCGGCACAGTTATTTAAACGGAACTACCATGTGGTTGGTGGATTCTTGGCCAATGAAAGGCCGATGGCGCTCCCATAGCGAAAAACTTTATTGGCAGCCATAACAACTGTGCCTGCACATCCCCTCGCCTGCCGCTAATAGAACAAAGACGCTGTGAGTGTCACACAATGGTGGAGCACTCTAGCTTTGTATAAGCCACAACCTGCATGGGTCAACAGCGTCCGTAAGCGGCGTTTCGGCAGCCCAAATTGAATCCAAAACACAGTATCCCACCTGGGGCCAGCCGAACTCGCGGCGGGTGCAACCGGGAAGCGGTGGTGGAAACCGCTTGTAACACAGCAAAAACAAGGAGTTCATGGTACTCCCATGGTCCGGTGAACGCTCGGGTTGTGTGTCGGCTAGAAAGTATCCGCAGACACGTTTCTGGCTCTTGCCGTCATCAGTGCGGAAAGCCGTCAGTAAAGCGGCACAGTTATTTAAACGGAACTGCCATGTGGTTGGTGGATCCTTGGCCAATGAAAGGCCGAGGGCGCTCCCATAGCGAAAAACTTTATTAGCAGCCGTAACAACTGTGCCTACACATCCCCTCGCCTGCCGCTAATAGAACGAAGACGCTGTGAGTGTCACACAATGGTGGAGCACTCTAGCTTTGTATAAGCCACAACCTGCATGGGTCAACAGCGTCCGTAAGCGGCGTTTCGGCAGCCCAAATTGAATCCAAAACACAGTATCCCACCTGGGGCCAGCCAAACTCGCGGCGGGTGCAACCGGGAAGCGGTGGTGGAAACCGCTTGTAACACAGCAAAAACAAGGAGTTCATGGTACTCCCATGGTCCGGTGCACGCTCGGGTTGTGTGTCGGCTAGAAAGTATCCGCAGACGCGTTTCTGGCTCTTGCCGTCATCAGTGCGGAAAGCCGTCAGTAAAGCGGCACAGTTATTTAAACGGAACTGCCATGTGGTTGGTGGATCCTTGGCCAATGAAAGGCCGATGGCGCTCCCATAGCGAAAAACTTTATTGGCAGCCGTAACAACTGTGCCTGCACATCCCCTCGCCTGCCGCTAATAGAACGAAGACGCTGTGAGTGTCACACAATGGTGGAGCACTCTAGCTTTGTATAAGCCACAACCTGCATGGGTCAACAGCGTCCGTAAGCGGCGTTTTGGCAGCCCAAATTGAATCCAAAACACAGTATCCCACCTGGGGCCAGCCGAACTCGCGGCGGGTGCAACCGGGAAGCGGTGGTGGAAACCGCTTGTAACACAGCAAAAACAAGGAGTTCATGGTACTCCCATGGTCCGGTGCACGCTCGGGTTGTGTGTCGGCTAGAAAGTATCCGCAGACGCGTTTCTGGCTCTTGCCGTCATCAGTGCGGAAAGCCGTCAGTAAAGCGGCACAGTTATTTAAACGGAACTGCCATGTGGTTGGTGGATCGTTGGCCAATGAAAGGCCGATGGCGCTCCCATAGCGAAAAACTTTATTGGCAGCCGTAACAACTGTGCCTGCACATTCCCTCGCCTGCCGCTAATAGAACGAAGACGCTGTGAGTGTCACACAATGGTGGAGCACTCTAGCTTTGTATAAGCCACAACCTGCATGGGTCAACAGCGTCCGTAAGCGGCGTTTCAGCAGCCCAAATTGAATCCAAAACACAGTATCCCACCTGGGGCCAGCCGAACTCGCGGCGGGTGCAACCGGGAAGCGGTGGTGGAAACCGCTTGTAACACAGCAAAAACAAGGAGTTCATGGTACTCCCATGGTCCGGTGCACGCTCGGGTTGTGTGTCGGCTAGAAAGTATCCGATGACGCGTTTCTGGCTCTTGCCGTCATCAGTGCAGAAAGCCGTCAGTAAAGCGGCACAGTGAGTGATGTCACTGACCGTGTCATGAGTGATGTAATATGTGACGTCATCAGCAGTAAAGAGCAGGCGCGCAAGTTATGGTGAGTCCAAATAACTATAACGTGTGAATTTCAATGGTTTTATGTCAGTAAAATTTCCAGCTAACTATAACTGGTGTGAAACCTATGGTTTTTTCAGTGAATTTAATAGGTTTTTTAAATGCTAATTCCTAACTATAACTGGTGTGAAACCTATGGTTTTTTCAGTGAATTTCATAGGTTTTTTAAATGTTAATTCCTAACTATATATAGGGGCTCAAGCCTATAAAATGTAATATATTTTATAATGAATCCTATATTGTATATTTATATAATACTATTTATTTATTTATTTATTTTTGCCCTGGGGCACTCCCGGTGCGCGCACCGGTGAGCGTCCTGTTAGCGCTATTGCCGTGAACGAAAACATCATCGTGACGTATCGTGTAACCGCATCCGCGAGGTACGCATGGCATAAGCGCACCAGGAAGCATTTGAGCAAATACGATTGCGCAACGTAAGCATCCGACATGCTTAGGCGACGCGTCCCGGGGCGCACCCTGGGGCGCGTAGCGTAAGTGCGTTGGGTCATTTGACCTGAAAATAACACTTTTTATTGGTGCATCCCAACAACTATGCTGCGGCAGAGGTGAGAGAACTGGCCAGCAACCCTCCCAAACCCAGCACCTCCAAACGAAAGCAACCCACTCCATCGGGACCAGAGACAAGGGAGATGGTCCCAAACATACAACCACAGTTTGGGGAATACAAGATCTCTTGTATATTTTGAGTAAGACCATCACCTATGGTGAGCAAAGCATACAAATCATCAACTGTGCTGGTGACAACCACAAATGCCCCAAAAAACGATAATTTTTTCCTGATTTATTTTTTGCTCCAGTTGAGCCGTTTACAATTCCCTGTTTTTTGTTTCTCCCCATAAAATAACAAAAACAATATAAAATTGTTCATAAAAGCCAAAAAAAGTAAAAAATGTTCAAACAAACATTAAAAAAATATATAAAACAACAAAAAGAAGAACAAAAAAACAGTCCTTTTTAGAACTACCTCCAATTTATAAAAAAAGGCTACATTTTTTTTAAAACGGTCATTCTTTTTTCCCCATGGTACGCTCCCCAGTCCGCTCCCCGGTGCGCGTACCGGGCGCACCCCCCTTGCAAATGCGGGGCCCTTTTATAGCCCCCACATCAAACCTAGGGGTCAGGGGGGGTCTACTCTGCCCCCTTATGGTCATTTCCTCCTTTGTTTTTGCCACCTCTTGTGTCTCGATCCTACCGAGACACAAGATGGTGGCCGCTCCGGACTGTTTGGAATGTTTACAGACACCCGAGAGCCAATCAGATTTCCGCTCGCGAACTCGAATGCTGGACAAAATGGAAAGAGGTGGTGACGCAGTTCGAAAACTCCGTCAAATGGAGTCTTGAATGATAGTCAGACTCAGAACAAAACACCCCAGAGGCATGAACTTTGGGGAGGACCTCCATGTTCATCTGGAATAAATGTGTGAATCAACAAACTGATCATGAAAAGGGTACTATACCCAATAAATGACAATGATAAACACTAATCTATATGCCACAGTGGACAATAAGTCACGTCATACTAATGGTGTAACGAAGAAAAACACACAATGTCTTTCTTTTCTTTTTTTATTATTTCAAAATGTTTGTAACTACGATTCCCAGAATGCTTCCTAATAGGCATGTATGGGATAGTACAAAAAGCAACACTGTGGAGGGACTAACCGACCATGAGCAAGGCCAGTTGTGGCTGAAACGCGTTGGTGGGGTGAAGCAGAAAATAAATAAGGCTTGACTAAGTACCCTGGCTGTGCCGCCTCCCGTGTATGAAAAATGTCCTTTTGGGTCTGGATTCAACCCCTGGGCAGAGCACACACTGCGGAGCGCGTTCGTGTGGCTTAGGGATCACGTTGTGTAGAGAGGAATACATATATATATATATATATATATATATATATATATATATATATATATATATATATATATATATTCACTGAAAAAACCATAGGTTACACACCAGTTATAGTTAGGAATTAGCATTAAAAAAACCTATGAAATTCACTGAAAAAACCATAGGTTTCACACCAGTTATAGTTAGGAATTAGCATTTAAAAAACCTTACAAATTCACTAAAAAAACCATAGGTTTCACACCAGTTATAGTTAGCTGGAAATTTTACTGATATAAAACCATTGAAATTCCCACGTTATAGTTAGTCGGACTCACTATAACTTGCGCGTACAATGCACTGCTGATGACGTCACATATTACATCACTCATGACATGGTCAGTGACATCACTCATGACATCACTGATGACACCATCCAGTGAATGTGTGTCTTTCTGAAAAATAACTTTGTTTTATATATGTATTTGTAAAGGTCGATGGAAGAATAAATGTTTAAATACGTGTGTAAATGGATGTTTTTTTAAAAAAAAATTGGTTGGGTAACTGGCTTATTACGTGTATCTTAGTGAATACATATATTAGCGAGTATTGTTTAAATATTTAAATGTTTGTATCAGTGTTTCTCTTTGTGTATAAGTGGCTGCAGGGGTTGGTGACTGACTCACTGTTTGTATGTGTTTTGAAGACAGCATATGTGCAGGACTGTATGGGTGGATGAGTGTGTATATGTGTGTGTTAGTGAGTGAATGACTGTCTCACTAGTGTCTTCATTAGTAACGACATATGTTTTAATCTAGTATATGTGAGTATTGATGTATATAAGTGAGTATAGTATATATAGTGAGAGATTGTAGAAGTTCCTGTTTAAATAAGTATGTGTTTCTATAAGTGATTGTTTAGGAGAGTAAGTATGGGTAAGTTTCCTTAGAAGTAAGGTGGTAGTGTGTGTATAAATGTATATGCAAATAAATGGATGTTCAATAGTTTATTTGCATGTGTGAGTATGTGTGTGAGTAACTTTTGGATGACTGCTGATGTGTAACAGGATGTATAGGTGTATCACTACATATGATGAGTGAGTATATATGAATGACTATATAGAACTGTTGGTGAATGAGTGGATGTGTATATAGATGGTGGAATTACTGAATTGGTTGTTGTTACTGGTTTGGGTATCTCCATTTTTTTGAAAATGTTTGTTTCTATTTTTGAATATGTGTTTCAAGCGTTACATTACACTGAAATTAGGTCTGTCACTCTGTCACAAGGATGGTGTCATCAGTGATGTCATGAGTGATGTCACTGACCATGTCATGAGTGATGTAATATGTGACGTCATCAGCAGTGCATTGTACGCGCAAGTTATAGTGAGTCCGACTAACTATAACGTGGGAATTTCAATGGTTTTATATCAGTAAAATTTCCAGCTAACTATAACTGGTGTGAAACCTATGGTTTTTTTAGTGAATTTGTAAGGTTTTTTAAATGCTAATTCCTAACTATAACTGGTGTGAAACCTATGGTTTTTTCAGTGAATTTCATAGGTTTTTTTAATGCTAATTCCTAACTATAACTGGTGTGTAACCTATGGTTTTTTCAGTGAATTTCATAGGTTTTTTTAATGCTAATTCCTAACTTTTTATACAGACTCATACCTATGTGTTTTTTAGTGAATTGCTAAAGTATGTTTTTGTAAAAATGAAGACTATAATGTATATTGAGATAATATTTTTAATTTAAAATATTTTTTTTTTATATTTCACTTTGGTGCGCTTTCGGTGCGCGCACCGGTGCGCGTACCGTCAGCGCACTAACAAAAAAAAAGAAAAAAAAAATGAAGGAGGGACTGTGTAATAGATAGTAAGACAGATAAAAAGTGTAAAAGGAAGTAACTGAGAAAAGAAAAATGAATAAGGGAGCAAAAGAAAGAAGAAATAGGAAGAACACTAAAGTAGAAGTTAAGGGAGAATATAAATGGATATTGAAAGTAAAAAGAAGGACAGTTAAGTATGAGAATGACAGGTAGTGACGGAATCAGAGGAAAAGAATAGCAGCGATTGAGGGAAAGTAAATATCAGTGAATATAAGTAAAGAGGGGTGAAAGAGGGTACATATAAGTGAATAAGGGCAACACATGGGGAGTAATAGAGAGAAAGAAGAGAGAGAGTAAAAGAAAGACAAAAGGAAGAACTAACTGAACTACAGTACAATGAGTGTGAAAGAAAAAAAAATGGAGAAAGAGAAAGAGGGTTAGGAAACTAAAGCAGTGGTACTAAGAGAATATAAAAAAGATAAAAAGTGGTGGAAGGAACTGAGGAAATGCAGATAGTTCCTATTAGATTAAGAAGTTGTGAATGAAGTACACTAAAGAAACAGCAATGAAAAAAGAGTGTAAATCAGTAAAGAGAGGTAAATAAGGGTGAAAAAGAAAATGAGTGCATAACAATGTGAACACAATATAAATTACATAATGCAAACTACACAATAACTTCTACAATATGTTACATTATTTATTTTTGCTGTTCTCAGAATATATTGAATTCCACTTAAATTAGTGAGTTCAAAGTCTTCATCATATAACAGCGGGAAAAAAAAAACACAATCTAAAAGATTGTGTTTAAAAAAACCCATTCAAACATACATCTCATATATGTACACTAATCTTTGATTCACTTACTTTTCCATGAGGCCAAGTAGAAGATAGTGAAGGTCCTTTTGGTAGAAAAAAAGTCTGCTGTTCCTTATGAGTTCCATTTCATCGACTTCCTATGAAAAAAGATCTAAAAACATCATACCATACACAATCCTCACGGCCAATTTGTGTCTGATATATCGGTATTTTTTACTTTGAGATCCACTTAAAGTATCTACATGAGATAAATAATTTCAAATATTAGATTAACTAACTAACTAACTAACTTTTATTAACTATTCCCGTCTTCAAAGGCCAATTCCCTTTACTAAAACTTTGGTTTTAAAAACACTAGATAAGAATTTGTAGAGTCATAAGGCAAACGTTGTTTATAAGTTAAATGAGAATCATTGCAGTAACTCCATCCATTTTCAGATTTTAAGTAGCATGTATAATGTCCTGAGGTGGTCGAAGGTCCATCATGATAAATAATAGCTTCAGTTGTAAAGGTCCTTCCAGAAATTGATAACTGAGAAGCCACAAAATTTTTGATAGAAGTTGTCAATTTAGTTCCATCAGGTCTACATCGTTGGAAAACTAAAATGATATACTGCCCATACCTTTGTATAAATAATGTGGACAGCATTGTACAGTTACATTGGGTACACACCATATTATGATCTGCTGCTTTAACTAGATTTTTAAAAGACACTGATTTACAGTCTGGTAAAGTCAAATATATAAATCTTTCAGTGTCTATTGTAGTAGTACTTGATAAACTACAATTGTGGCACTCATGCTGCCATTGATAAGAAAGACTGAAAAGATTATCTACATCTACACCTTCATCTTCCAAAACACCAAACATATACATTAAAAATTCCTGACAATCCTGCTGAATGTTCTGTGAAAATTTATCTTGACCAGAACACAAATCTAAAATATTTCGAATTTCTGTTACACTTTCTATTTGTGCTGTAACACTGCTACATTTCTGAAACACAGAATTCAATAAACCACACAATCTTTGATCCCGATTTTCAACAATCTGTTCTTGTAAACTTTTAAGAAAAAAAACAACATTAACCACTACATTAGCATAGCAGTTGACACCAGAACTGTTTTCAAACTGAAATCCAACAACATTTTCTCCACAATTCTTTTTCTTCCTGTTTTCAATTACAGTTTTCTCTACTTTTTGTCTTTTTGCAACTACCTCACTACAATTATCCTCATTTCTTCTTTTTCGGCCTACCACACGTTTTTCAAACAGAGGATATTGAGGCAAATGTGGAGCATACTCTCTTCTTAACCTATTGTATTCTTTAACACAATCTAGATCGGCAGAAATATTTGTCTCATCACATGCAATCAAATACAATCCTGATAAAGTTCTGACTCGAGATAATGCCACATATGCCATACCCTCTTTAAACACAGATCTTCCAATGTTCACCAATGCACTATCTACACTTAAACCTTGAGATTTATGAATTGTCACTGCATACGCCAAACAAACAGGAAACTGTTTTCGGCGAACATATAAGTCTTTTACAAGTAAAAATCTAGCAGAACAACGACTTATTTGTTGTACTTGTTCAATGCCATCAAATTTTATTTTTAAAAATTCAATTCCATCTCTATTTCTGTAATTCACAAAATCAACAACATAACCCATTGCTCCATTTACCAGACCGCTTTCAACATTTAAATTCCTTCTCAAAATGATACGACAATTTAAACACACATTCAGAGTCTTTTCAAAACCAGCTGTTTTTGAAATACTTTTCTCCAATGAATGCAATTTAATTTTCAAATTTTCTGACAAAACAATTGTTGCACCCATATGCTCTATTTTATCTATTGCTTCTAGTTTCACAATCTCTTCATTTTCTAAGTCTAACATTTTTTGGTTGAAGATGGAACATTCTTGCAGAGTTGGCATCAAACATATCCCAGATTTCTTCTCAGTCATTTTTTTAAAAATATTCTCTGGAAGAATGTTTTCATTTGGATACAAATTTGAAATTAATCGACTATGCAAAGCTTTTTTCCCTTTCTCAGTCATTTTGCCAATTCTTACATCTTGTAGAATATTTTTATAATCTTCATCCTTAGCCTGTCGCATATTTTGAAGCAGTTCAGCATATTTAAAATTTAGCCATATATTAACATTTCCAATGCTTCCAAGGGACTTCCTGGTATCTTCATGCGTGAGCATTTTAAACACTGGTTGTCCTTTTACTGGAGTCAACTGCAATAGATCTCCAAAAACAATAATGTGTTTTCCTCCAAATAACACATCATAGTCTGTTTTAAGAATTTCTTGCATTCTCAAATGCACAAAAGCAAGCATTAGATTTGAGACCATGCTTACTTCATCTATGATAAGAAGTTTCATTTTCTTCAAGACTCTTGAAACTTCAGAACACGCATCTCCAGATAGCTTGTTGTAATGCAATTTATTATCATGTTCAACTGGCAGCATCAATAAACGATGTAGAGTAATCCCTTTAATGTTATGTGCTGCCAGACCAGTTGGAGCAGTTACAACACAAGACAGTGGTGAATCAGTCCTTTTCTGCAGATAACTTGCAACGGCTTTAATTAGAAAACTTTTTCCTGTCCCCGCTTCTCCACTTACATACAGTCGGACAGGGTCAAATAATATACATGAGCACTCTTTTTTCTCATGTCTGAATCCATGTTCAATCTGCTCTGTGACTTCATCATATATCTTTTTCTGCTCAATGTTTAGTTGCGTTACCAAATCTTCTAAGTTAACTCCATCCTCTTGAGCTTGTTCCATAGCTCTTTCCACCTCATCCATGGCAGTGGCAGCTTCATTTTGGATAATTGGTCCTCCTAGTGGATCCTGGCTCAATGAAGTAGAACTCTGACTATCTTGAGAACTGTTTCTAGCTATCTCTTCAGCAATTGTGGTTTCTTGCTCCATTTCTTCATTCAACATTTGCAGATAATTTAGAAAAATAGGACATTCTATGGTATCCTTAGTTGCATTAAAAGAGTCTTCATAACAGAGAAAATCTCCAAGTAGTTCCTCTTCTGTACGCCATGGCTTAAAGAGTTGCAAAAGAGCTAAGTAGTAAAATTCTCTTTTGTCTGGAACTTCACAACTCAATTTTCGATGATTAATCAAATGGCCTTTTTTCTGCTTCACTAGACATCCTTCATAGCCAATGAGTGCATATTTTCCATTATTGATATCTTCTGTGATGTTCCTCTTATAACTGTAGTTTTGAAGAACTTCATACAAACATGTGTTCTCAAGGTGAGTACTTCTATTTGGATAGTATGTATCCAACATATTTGTCTTCAAAATATCTGTACTGTTTGGTTCTTTTTCCGCCAAATATTCAATTTCTTGTACAGATTTCAAAACTCGGTTTCGTGTGGCAACAAGACCAAGACTCACCCAAATGATTGTTCTTGATTTGGCATAGAGACTTGCTGATGATAACCGATCAGAACATTCATATGCTCCAATTTCTCGATGCGACAACATCTTCAGACTGAAACTGTATAATTTCTTGCTTAGACTCTTTTCATGTGAAATGTCCTCCCACATTTCCTTCAGTTCTGTCTTTTCTTTTTTGGTGATGTAAGATGTCACATATCGAGCCACAGCAATAGAGTTGTCAGCAACGAACTGAATATCCATGTTAGCATTCCACATGGACAAAATCACTGGGTTGTAATCGTTGATGTACTTAGATTCTTCATTTCTTTTCAAATTATATGTGTTTTTGGGAGATTTTCTCGTCACAGTATGTCGTAGAGATGACATCAAATTATTTACTCTTCCCTTAGAAATCACTGGTCGAGGAAATGCAAAACGACATTTCGTGTAGTACTTTTCCTTGTTTTTAAATTTTCGACGACAGTACTTTCCACAACGATGAGATTGAAAACGTAAAACTTGTTGCCTTAAATTGTTTTCTTCAGTAGATTTTGGAACAGCACATGTTGAATACTCTTCAATGAAACTCATCACTGTTTCATCTGAATCTGTTCCAAATTTGGGTGCATCTTTAATCCACAACAACATATGTATATGAGGAGCACCTCTCGCTTGATATTCCTTCCTCCAAAAGAAATCCAAAACCTCTCCAAGGGGAGGATTTTTTTTGTTGGTAATAAAAGACATCATAGCTTCAAATCTATGATTAAAATATCTGCAAACATTCACTGGATCTAAAGAACACAGTTCTCCTGGTGTTTTCAATTCTATATTTGGTATGTTTTCATTTGCCTCTCGTAGAAATTGAAGTAAATCGTCCCATGCATACTCAGCACAGCTAAGAGTGAGGAACCATGTAGGAGTTCCTAAGTTTCTTAGCATACATTTCAATTCTCCATGACGACGAAACCAATACTCATTGGTTCCACGTTGACATGCCATGAGATTGATTAGCTGAGATTCCAAAATACTGTCTTGCAGATTAACTTTCTCCATAAAGTCCCTTGCACATACATTTTGCAAATGAGGTCCACTTTTTAATATATGATTAACTGCATAAGAAAGCCCAGACAAATCACTTTCAAACAGTAGATGAAATAAATATGGAATGCATTGACGAAACCTTGGATCTTCTGCATATAATCTTAGAGTCCGGTATTCAGCTGCAGGAATTTGAACTGGTCGATCATCATATCGTCCACCACAACCTGTTGGAAATAATTGTGGAAAACAACGAGCTTCCAAACTTTCTTCCCATACACTAATGGGACTTCCTTTTGCTGCCTTCATTTGAAACAAGTCAATTGCATTTCCCATTACTTCTTTGGAATGCAAAGGATGAACAGTATAATGTTCATATATTTCTTCAGTTCTAGACACATCAACTTTTTCAATTTGACCAACTGAAGAATCACTATCTTCTTCTGTAGCTGTTTCCTCAACTCCAACACTTACATGTTTGTAGTACTCATTGTTTTTAACTAAATACAACGTTGCCTTCTTGACTTTTTTCACATCCACTAAATCTTGCCAAATTTTCTTACTCTTTGTTGGAACCCCATTAACTAGAATAACTAAAGGATCTTCTTCTACTCTTTCTACACCAATTGTATTAATATTTTTCTTTACATCTAGAGGCAAATAAACAACTCTTCCCTTTAATCCTCTCAGTAAATCTGATGGAGGCAATTTCCCTGTCTTAGGCTCCATGCGTACAATAGCCTGAAAAGGATGGACACATTGAATCAAAATAGATTCATAAGTATTTAGATCCATCAATTCAGAAGGAATATCTATCAACTGAAGATTATTATAAACTGCTCTTGCAGGCATTCTATTTTCATTTAATTTTTTCAAACAATAAGTGCAAATACGCTGATCCAAACTCAAATCAAAAGAATTCTCCACCAACAAATAACTTACAAAATCCTCCCATTCACTATTATTTTCCAATTCACTTTTTGCATATAAATCAACTAACCTAGTCTGAATTTTATAATGAGTCCGTCGACAACACACACAAGTTACATTAGGCCTCTCACTTGATTTCACCTTAAACTTGATAATTTCCTCATCAAACTTTTCAATACTTGAAATTTGTCCATTATCTTCTGCATTGCCATCCATTACTATATCTATTTCTACACTGTCCTCTTTGTTCCCAAAATAACAAAACTCAATTTCTTCACAAATAGTCTTCACATCCACTTCAGATCCATGCAAAAGAGCACTATTTAACTGTTTAAGCTTAAGTGCAGGACTTTTTGCATAATACAACTTCCTCACTAATTTCCTTACGTTATTATGATGCACTGCTAACATCCTAAAATGATGAAAAACACTCCGACAAACTTTTCTAGAAAGACATGCTAGTGAATGCCCTTGCAAACCTGTGCTTTCTCTCACTCTGCAAGGATCTAACTCTTGCAGGATCTTCATTTTTTGTTTGAGACTTTTTTTACTATATGTACGTAAGAAATTTCGAAGCAAATCAATTGATTCCTGTCGCACACTACAAATACTACTGCATTTCCATGTGTACACTGGACCCTTAGTACGTCTCCCTAAAACTTCATCAGCTAACACCTCTTCTGCATCTCTAGGTACAAGTTTCTCTTTTTCCATCACACAACTATCTTTCACCTCATAGGCACGACCACTGGTGTCAACCGCATGCACCAAATCATTTTCCTGAAAGTAACTCTCCTCATTAAAAAAAGGCTCAGAACTTGAACTATGCATCCATTCACCAGAAAATACTTCACAAAAATTACTCCGATTAATAATTCTTTTCCATCTACTGTTCGATTTGAAAACATCCATTGCCTTATTAAGTATCCTAATTCTATTGATTATTAAAATAAATAATTTTTTCTTAACTTCAAAAGCCTGATCAACAATCTTTTCTACACTTTTCTTTTTCTTGTAAAAAGCAGCTTTTAGTTTACTTTTCTTTTCATTTTTTAGCAAATTTAAAACTACCCTATTGCGAAACATTCGCCTACGAATGTCCCTAAAAACATTTACCCTTCTATTGCTAACCATTCTCTTCTCTCCTGGTCCAATGGAAACATTTTTTGTGGGCTTCTCTTTCCTTTTTAGATTTGTTGACTTTTTCTGTATATTCACATTAGCAATTTCATTTTTTTTCCTACGACATATGTTACGAAGAAAAGACTTAATTGGCTTACCAGAAGCTTTTCTGGTGTTTTTTGAAGTAGTTGTTGAAGAGGATTCCATAAACTCTGTTGTTGATGTTCTCCTTTTCCGTATGGTATTTTTGATTTTTCTTTGCCTTGAAGGCATTTTTGCTTGCTTTTCAGAAGTTGATTTGAATCTGTTGTTCTGTTAAAAAAACACATGAAAGACCACTATTAGCAAACAACAAAGTAATGTTAAAAAGCAAACAATATAAACAATAAATTGCAACATATTTAAGTTTATACAATAGCAACTCATGGCTTTATTTTTAAAGGCCTTGCGCCACCAGTACGTCACTTATTACCCATGTTTAAAGTCAAGCATCAGCTGCACATGGCATTCATAAATAAGGGCCAAATGCAAATACCAATCAATTGCACCCAAAAATCGATTTTTCAATAACATGTAAGAAACACTGCGCAAAACCTAAGTACAACCACTCAATATCATCAAACAAAGTCAGGGTCTGATTTATAAAGGCCTTGCGCCACCAGTGCGTCACTTATTACCCATGTTTAAAGTCTTGCATCGGCTGCACATGGCAATCATAAATAAGGGCCAAATACATATACCAATCAATTGCACCCAAAAATCGATTTTTGAATAACATGTAAGAAACACTGCGCAGAACCTATGTACAACCAATCAATATCATCAAACAAAGTCAGGGCCTTATTTATGAAAGCCTTGCGCCACCAGTGCGTCACTTATTACCCATGTTTAAAGTCATGCATCAGTTGCACATGGCAATCATAAATAAGGGCCAAATATATATACCAATCAATTGCACCCCAAAATCGATTTTTCAATAACATGTAAGAAACACTGCGCAAAACCTAAGTACAACCACTCAATATCATCAAACAAAGTCAGGGCCTTATTTATGAAAGCCTTGCACCACCAGTGCGTCACGTATTACCCATGTTGAAAGTCATGCATCGGCTGCACATGGCAATCATAAATAAGGGCCAAATACATATACCAATCAATTGCACCCAAAAATCGATTTTTGAATAACATGTAAGAAACACTGCGCAGAACCTAAGTACAACCACTCAATATCATCAAACAAAGTCAGGGTCTGATTTATAAAGGCCTTGCGCCACCAGTGCATCACTTATTACCCATGTTGAAAGTCATGCATCGGCTGCACATGGCAATCATAAATAAGGGCCAAATACATATACCAATCAATTGCACCCAAAAATCAATTTTTGAATAACATGTAAGAAACACTGCGCAGAACCTATGTACAACCAATCAATATCATCAAACAAAGTCAGGGCCTTATTTATGAAAGCCTTGCGCCACCAGTGCGTCACGTATTACCCATGTTTAAAGTCATGCATCGGCTGCACATGGCAATCATAAATAAGGGCCAAATACATATACCAATCAATTGCACCCAAAAATCGATTTTTGAATAGCATGTAAGAAACACTGCGCAAAACCTAAGTACAACCACTCAATATCATCAAACAAAGTCAGGGCCTTATTTATGAAAGCCTTGCGCCACCAGTGCGTCACATATTACCCATGTTGAAAGTCATGCATCGGCTGCACATGGCAATCATAAATAAGGGCCAAATACATATACCAATCAATTGCACCCAAAAATCAATTTTTGAATAACATGTAAGAAACACTGCGCAGAACCTATGTACAACCAATCAATATCATCAAACAAAGTCAGGGCCTTATTTATGAAAGCCTTGCGCCACCAGTGCGTCACTTATTACCCATGTTTAAAGTCATGCATCAGCTGCACATGGCAATCATAAATAAGGGCCAAATACATATACCAATCAATTGCACCCAAAAATCGATTTTTGAATAACATGTAAGAAACACTGTGCAGAACCTATGTACAACCAATCAATATCATCAAACAAAGTCAGAGCCTTATTTATGAAAGCCTTGCGCCACCAGTGCGTCACTTATTACCCATGTTTAAAGTCATGCATCAGCTGCACATGGCAATCATAAATAAGTGCCAAATACATATACCAATCAATTGCACCCAAAAATCGATTTTTGAATAACATGTAAGGAACACTGCACAGAACCTAAGTACAACCACTCAATATCATCAAACAAAGTCAGGCCTTATTTATGAAAGCCTTGCGCCACCAGTGCGTCACTTATTACCCATGTTTAAAGTCATGCATCAGTTGCACATGGCAATCATAAATTAGGGCCAAATACATATACTAATCAATTGCACCCAAAAATCAATTTTACAATAACATGTAAGAAACACGGCGCAGAACCTAAGTACAACCAATCAATATCATCAAACAAAGTCAGGGCCTTATTTATGAAAGCCTTGCGCCACCAGTGCGTCACGTATTACCCATGTTGAAAGTCATGCATCGGCAGCACATGGCAATCATAAATAAGGGCCAAATACATATACCAATCAATTGCACCCAAAAATTGATTTTTGAATAACATGTAAGGAACACTGCACAGAACCTAAGTACAACCACTCAATATCATCAAACAAAGTCAGGGCCTTATTTATGAAAGCCTTGCGCCACCAGTGCGTCACGTATTACCCATGTTTAAAGTCATGCATCGGCTGCACATGGCAATCATAAATAAGGGCCAAATACATATACCAATCAATTGCACCCAAAAATCGATTTTTGAATAGCATGTAAGAAACACTGCGCAAAACCTAAGTACAACCACTCAATATCATCAAACAAAGTCAGGGCCTTATTTATGAAAGCCTTGCGCCACCAGTGCGTCACGTATTACCCATGTTGAAAGTCATGCATCGGCTGCACATGGCAATCATAAATAAGGGCCAAATACATATACCAATCAATTGCACCCAAAAATCGATTTTTGAATAACATGTAAGAAACACTGTGCAGAACCTATGTACAACCAATCAATATCATCAAACAAAGTCAGAGCCTTATTTATGAAAGCCTTGCGCCACCAGTGCGTCACTTATTACCCATGTTTAAAGTCATGCATCAGCTGCACATGGCAATCATAAATAAGTGCCAAATACATATACCAATCAATTGCACCCAAAAATCGATTTTTGAATAACATGTAAGGAACACTGCACAGAACCTAAGTACAACCACTCAATATCATCAAACAAAGTCAGGCCTTATTTATGAAAGCCTTGCGCCACCAGTGCGTCACTTATTACCCATGTTTAAAGTCATGCATCAGTTGCACATGGCAATCATAAATTAGGGCAAAATACATATACTAATCAATTGCACCCAAAAATCAATTTTACAATAACATGTAAGAAACACGGCGCAGAACCTAAGTACAACCAATCAATATCATCAAACAAAGTCAGGGCCTTATTTATGAAAGCCTTGCGCCACCAGTGCGTCACGTCTTACCCATGTTGAAAGTCATGCATCGGCTGCACATGGCAATCATAAATAAGGGCCAAATACATATACCAATCAATTGCACCCAAAAATCGATTTTTGAATAACATGTAAGGAACACTGCACAGAACCTAAGTACAACCACTCAATATCATCAAACAAAGTCAGGGCCTTATTTATGAAAGCCTTGCGCCACCAGTGCGTCACTTATTACCCATGTTTAAAGTCATGCATCAGCTGCACATGGCATTCATAAATAAGGGCCAAATACATATACCAATCAATTGCACCCAAAAATCGATTTTTCAATAACATGTAAGAAGCACTGTGCAGAACCTATGTACAACCAATCAATATCATCAAACAAAGTCAGAGCCTTATTTATGAAAGCCTTGCGCCACCAGTGCGTCACCTATTACCCATGTTTAAAGTCATGCATCAGCTGCACATGGCAATCATAAATAAGGGCCAAATACATATACCAATCAATTGCACCCAAAAATCGATTTTTGAATAACATGTAAGGAACACTGCACAGAACCTAAGTACAACCACTCAATATCATCAAACAAAGTCAGGCCTTATTTATGAAAGCCTTGCGCCACCAGTGCGTCACTTATTACCCATGTTTAAAGTCATGCATCAGTTGCACATGGCAATCATAAATTAGGGCAAAATACATATACTAATCAATTGCACCCAAAAATCGATTTTTCAATAACATGTAAGAAACACGGCGCAGAACCTAAGTACAACCAATCAATATCATCAAACAAAGTCAGGGCCTTATTTATGAAAGCCTTGCGCCACCAGTGCGTCACTTATTACCCATGTTTAAAGTCATGCATCAGCTGCACATGGCATTCATAAATAAGGGCCAAATACATATACCAATCAATTGCACCCAAAAATCGATTTTTGAATAACATGTAAGGAACACTGCACAGAACCTAAGTACAACCACTCAATATCATCAAACAAAGTCAGGGCCTTATTTATGAAAGCCTTGCGCCACCAGTGCGTCACTTATTACCCATGTTTAAAGTCATGCATCAACTGCACATGGCAATCATAAAAAAGGCCAAATAAAAATACCATTCATTTGCACCCAAAATCGATTTTTAAATAACATGTAAAAAACACTGCGCAGGACTTATATACTAACATACAATTTCACTTCTAAAACATAACTATCTGCTTCCAAATATTCTCCATAGAGAAAATAAATCTCTATCTAAATTAAATGAATCATTACTTACCTTTAGAAATGCTTTTGGAGATTGAAAACAGTGTCAGACACACACACCAATTTTTCTTTAGCAGAGGAAAAGGTGTGCTCTCAATACACTGAAACCAAGACTGGCATAGAAAATCTCTATCTTTGTACACATATGCCTTAATTCAACCAATGAAAACTCTTCCCTCACTATTTTCAAACCAACACCCATCCCCCTCTCAGACCTTTCTATCTGTTACCATAGCAACTCCCTCCTAACTGAACTCTAAGGTTCAAAAGTTTATCTTACAATGTTGCAAATTAACTCAGCAAGGATGTTTGACCTCTCAATACAGCAGCCTATACAGGGTATTTTTGCTTTTGGTGACTTTTTTTAAACCATTCAAATTGCTTCTTTCACACAACATAACCATGCACCCTAACTTTCAGTTTTCAACTATCTGAATCCACCAATCATTGCTTATGATTCAAGAGCAGAGAAACTCCACAATTATTTTTTTGTGAACTCCTACTGTTCCAACTGCCATTTCATTCCCACACTTCATCTGACTGGACCAGAACCTTCTCACATCATGTACTCTGTTTGGGTTATTGGACATAGCTACATCCACTGGGCTCAAAGGTATGCAGCTAGCAGAAATTTTCATAACCTTGATTTATCAAATGTGGAAATCAAGTGGATTGGCCACAGAGGATTAAAATGTCACCAATTGATACCATTGGTGAAAACCTTTTTGCATCTGCCAGAACCTGACCTTATAATTGTGCACTGTGGTGGAAACGATCTAGGCACATTAACTGGGGTAGGTCTGGAAATGCTATTAAAGGACACCTTTCATCAATTGATGATACTTTTTCCCCACACTGCCTTGGTATATTCCAATATATGCCAAAGACAGAAATGGAACTGGTCCAACCAATTTGGTCCACAATTTGAGAAAGCACGGAAACATGTAAATAAATCTGTTTCTGCTTACATGAGAGACTATGGAATGGGTTCATTATACAATAATAACTTGCGTTACAACATGCAAGACATCTACAGAGGAGATGGAGTGCACTTCTCAGATGAGGGGAATAGAATATTCCTCCTGAATTTAAGAATGTGTATTGGAACCTACTTGTAGGTACCTAAATCAACCACAGAACCCAAAAGCTCTTTTCAGAGCTACCCTAACTCTGATCATTCAAAGCGTTTATTTTTTTCTAACTTTTTTCACTATTTTTCACCAAAGTACGCGTACGAGTACGCTTAAAGGTGCGCGCACCAGGCGCTACCCCCGCGAAAAATTAAAGAATTTTTTTTTTTTTTTTTACGTTTATGAGCCTCCTAAGCCCCCCTCAGAAAACCTAGAGGGTCAAGAAGTCTCTACAGTTCCCCCTTCTATCCATTCCGAACATTGTTTACCCTCCATCTTGTGTCTCGATTGTTCCGAAACACAAAATGGATGACTCCCGTTACGCTGCCCGTGCGCGTACTGGAGCGCGCACTAGTAAGCGCAAAATAAAAAAAGGTGGGAAAGTAATTTACGGAAAACCCAATGGAGACACTTTCATCAAATATAGAATACGCCCTACTACATAGCAGTCCCTACCATTTGCCCAAATTTGGTGAAATTCCATTGAGACATTTAGGCTACAGGCCTGTCTAAATATCCTGAGGTAAATTACATGACAAAAACACACTTGTAATGTTAGAATTTACAACCAATTAAAAAGTATCTTTCATTTTCTACAATTTTTTCCTGTCGTTTGATTGGTTAAGTACAACAATATATATAAAAGAAGAGAGGGAAACACAGCCATTTTGACTACTGCTTCCTGAAGTACACTTGAAAACAAATTTCACTGTCAACTTCAACTAATTTCTCTAAGGTAACTTCTAATTATGGAAGTATATTGTACACGTTAAGTTTATTTCTTAAAAAATATTCTGTTAGTGATATGCTATCCCTCTTTAATAGTTAGAGATAGACATAGACTTCTCTGTAATAGTTATGGATTGAGTTAGGCTTCTCTGGTATACTAGCTCTACTAATATAGTTAATTTATATGCAATTTTCAGAAAGAAAATGGAAGGAGAAAATAAGGCAAATGATACTTCTATCAAAGTAAAGGTGGAAAAACCAGAAGATGAAAAAAAAGAAGTTGATTTCATGGATGACTCTTTGGATGAACAGTTTATAGAATGTTTGGAAGAAATTGAATCATGTACATATAATTATGAGGAAATTCCGGACAATATTATGTTAGAAATTTTATTAAATTATGAAAAAGAATCAGAGGAATAAATTTATCTTTAATAATTTCAATTGTTTCAGACAATATTTTTTTTTATATGTAATTCATGAAGTATTACCAAAAATGTTTAAAATATAAAGTGAGACTTATAGTATACTGTTCAACTATTTTTCTGTTACATAGTAAGTTTACTCATAGTTACTACCTTTCTCCCACTATATTATCTCATATGAATATTTTACACCTCATTTTCATAAGTGAACAGGACAGACTACTCATGATCCCCTAGAAATTCTCAGGGAGTGCTTAAAAGATCTGTTTCTCCTTTCCAGACAGACTATATTATGAATTCCTTATACCACAAAAAATACAATAACAACATGCAAGATGTCTACAAAGAAGATGGTGAACATTAAATTTAAGTCTCTTCATTAGTACCTACATGTAGGTACTTACATAAAATAAACAAATAAAAAAAAAAACAATTCATAAACATACAATTTTTGAAGTAATTATTTTTCCATAGTACCCTCCCCGATACGCTCCCCCGTGCGCGCACCAGGCGCTTCCCCCGCGAAAATCGAAAAAAAAAAAAAAATGTTGAGGCCCCGCGGGGCCCTTTAATGGCCCCCATATCAAACCTAGGGGGTCAGGGGGGGTCTACCCTGCCCCCTTATGGTCAATTCCACCCTTTGTTTTTGCCACCTCTTATGACTAGATTTTACCGATAGACAAGATGGCGGCCGCTCCGGACTGTTTAGAATGTTTACAGACAACTGAGAGCCAACCAGCTTTCTGCGCGCAAGTCGCGTGTCGCGCCGGGAGCGCTCACGGGTGCGCGCACCCGTGAGCGCCTATAGATATATATTTTTTTTTGAACGTTAATTTCTCAAAATCCACTGAAGCACATATCTTGAGACATAGCAAAGGCACATCGGGCTACCAGTCCCTACAATTTTGCCAAGTTTGGTGGAAATCCATTCAGCCGTTCGGGCTAAAAGTGAAATCGACCGCCCTATGGAAATTAACATGGGGAAAACGCGTTTTGGGACCCCCCTTTTATCTCGGCCCCCGCTTGACGAATCCCCCCCAAACTTTCAGGGAAGGACCGGACCGCCATGAGACCATTTTCCTGAAAATTTCAGGCAGATTCGACAACCGGCGCCAAAGTTATTCAAAATAGAATGTTGAGATTTAACATTGAAAATTATCCTAACTATAACTACCTACTGGCGACCGCCAGTAGGTAATATATATATATATATATATATATATATATATATATTTATATATATATATATATATATATATATATATATATATATATATATATATATATATATATATATATATATTCACTGAAAAAACCATAGGTTATAGACCATATATAGTTAGGAATTCGCATTTACAAAACCTTATTTTACTCACACAAAACCATTGAAATTCCATATATAGTTAGTTGCACTAACTATATATCGCGCACCCGCAATCCACTGCTGATGATGTCACATATTACATCATTCATGACATGGTCAGTGACATCACTGATGACATCACTGATGACATCTCAAATGACATCACTGATGACATCTCAAATGACATCACTGATGACATCACTGATGACATCTCATTTGACATTACTGATCACATCACTGATGATATCATTCATGTGATAATACGATGAACCTCTTCAGACTCTAATATAACCTTAGATACAATCAGTGTAAACAGACACTCACAGACTGTCACTCATCCATGGAGTTACTCACACACCTAGTCAGTCATGCAAAGAATCAATCACACCTCCATTTCCTCAACTATACAGTTATACAAACTTTACTTATTCAAACATATACTAACACATATTTACTCTCTTATACAATCCCTGATACAAGTTCACAATGATCCATACAGCCACTCACACATTCACTGGCTCTTATGCACAGTTATTTATATATGTCAACTCTCACATGTACTGTGTTTTACATATGTACTTACTTTGACATGTAGCACTGAGATATCCATTCACTCACCAATACACTCATGCACACAGTCAACCGCCCATACAGCTGTTTCCACATGCACTTTTGAAACCATACATCTAGTGAATCAACTGCTCACACATCTATGCACAGAGTCATACACCTCCCAGCCACCCACACACACACTCAGTCTCCCATACAAATACTTGGGCAACCAATCAATAACCCATATAGTTACTCATATAGCTACTTATCAACACATGCAACAGTTTACAGAACAACAGACATAATGATGCACAAATTAAGACAGTTTAGTCACTAACCCATGCACTCAGTGAGACACATTTAATCACTCACTCATACAGTCAGTCATGCACCTACTAAATCCTTCATCCAGACACTTATACATCCACTCATTCTTCAATATGTAAGACATATTTTAACTTTACAGAAACATACAGTCACTGGATGTTGTCATCAGTGATGTCATCAGTGATGTCATTTGAGATGTCATCAGTGATGTCATCAGTGATGTCACTGACCATGTCATGAATGATGTAATATGTGACATCATCAGCAGTGGATTGCGGGTGCGCGATATATAGTTAGTGCAACTAACTATATATGGAATTTCAATGGTTTTGTGTGAGTAAAATAAGGTTTTGTAAATGCGAATTCCTAACTATATATGGTCTATAACCTATGGTTTTTTCAGTGAATTTTCAAGGTTTTGTAAATGCTAATTCCTAACTATATATGGTCTATAACCTATGGTTTTTTCAGTGATTTTTCAAGGTTTTGTAAATGCTAATTCCTAACTATATATGGTCTATAGCCTATGGTTTTTTCAGTGAATATATATATATATACATACATATATAAACATATATCATCTGTATATCTATATAAATACAAACATAAATGCATGCATACATATACTTATATGCATACAGATGCATGTTATTTACATGAAAAGTGAAAAAACACTAATAAAAGCAAAGCTAAAAAGCCACCTCATTACAAACAGAATGGCTTTAACTTAAACGAGGGCGAGATCTATTGCATTTTCAATGCTTGTTTACTTTGGTTCCATAAAGAAGGCATTCAGATGTGTCACACATTTGCCATAAATTCTGAATGTTAGCACTCTAGTTGCACATTAGATCACTGTAGTAAAGCTACTGCTCACCAGGGACGTCTGCTGCTGGCATTCAAAGTGCATGTTTCAGTCTGCATGTCAGAAATTTTTTAATGAAATAGAAGAGGATTTGAGAAGTCACTCAAAATGATCCCTAATTTTTCTTTCTGAAGCACTAATCATACTTTCTATGGCAAAATTAACCCCCTCATGTTGTTCCTTTTTAAATTGAGTGTTTTCAGACTTACCACTTCATTCCAATCAAGATGGCTTCTGGTGTGCCATACTTTTGTCATAAGTAAGACTGTTAGCGCTCTAGTTGTTCTTTAGAACACTCTGGGACATTCTGTCATTGGGCTATACTTGGGGTACATCTGGGTGATATTTGGGCTACATTTAGGCTCTTTTGTCTCTGGTGGCCATCTTGGGAGACTGTATGTCAGAATGTTTTAATGAAATTGAAGAGGGTTTGAGAAGTCACTCAAAATGTGCCCTAATTTTTCTTTCTGCAGCACTAATCATAATTCATATGGCAAAATATACCCCCTCATTTTGTTCCTTTTTAAATTAAATGTTTTAAGAGTTACCACTTTATTCCAATCAAGATTGCTTCAGGTGTGCCATACCTTTGTAATAAGTAGGACTGTTAGCGCTCTAGTTGTTCTTTAGAACACTCTGGGACATTCTGTCATTGGGCTATACTTGGGCTACATCTGGGTGATGTTTGGGCTACATTTGGGCTCTTTTGTCTCTGGTGGCCATTTTGGGAGACTGCATGTCAGAATTTTTTAATGAAATAGAAGAGGATTTGAAAAGTCACTCAAAATGTGCCCTAATTTTTCTTTCTGCAGCACTAATAATACCTTCTATTGCATAATATACCCCCTCATTTTGTTCCTTTTTAAATTAAATGTTTTAGGAGTTACCACTTTATTCCCATCACGATGGCTCCAGGTGTGCTATACCTTTGTAATAAGTAGGACTGTTAGCGATCTAGTTGTTCTTTAGAACACTCTGGGACATTCTGTCATTGGGCTATACTTGGGCTACATCTGGGTGATATTTGGGCTACATTTGGGCTCTTTTGTCTCTGGTGGCCATTTTGGGAGACTGCATGTCAGAATGTTTTAATGAAATAGAAAAGGATTTGAGAAGTCACTCAAAATGTGCCCTAATTTTTCATTCTGCAGCACTAATCATACTTTCTATGGCAAAATATACCCCCTCATGTTGTTTCTTTTTAAATTAAATGTTTTAAGAGTTATCACTTTATTCCAAACAAGATGGCTTCAGGTGTGCCATACCTTTGTAATAAGTAGGACTGTTAGCGCTCTAGTTGTTCTTTAGAACACTCTGGGACATTCTGGCATTGGGCTATACTTGGGCTACATCTGGGTGATATTTGGGCTACATTTGGGCTCTTTTGTCTCTGGTGGCCATTTTGGGAGACTGCATGTCAGAATGTTTTAATGAAATAGAAAAGGATTTGAGAAGTCACTCAAAATGTGCCCTAATTTTTCATTCTGCAGCACTAATCATACTTTCTATGGCAAAATATACCCCCTCATGTTGTTTCTTTTTAAATTAAATGTTTTAAGAGTTACCACTTTATTCCAATCAAGATGGCTTCAGGTGTGCCATACCTTTGTAATAAGTAGGACTGTTAGCGCTCTAGTTGTTCTTTAGAACACTCTAGGAGGCTGCAGTAGAACACAAAGGAATCAACTGACAGTCTCTGTCCTTGTTGGATGTACATGTTTTACTGAGAATGTCAGACTTCATTTTCACATGACTGAGAAAGATAATGTGAATTTACAGAAAATATGCTTTCAGTTTAGCTTATAGATCCCCTTCAAAACCACTGTGGGAAAATCATGGGATATTAGTTTTCTTTCAAACAATATTCATGATATCCCAGCAGAAGGTTTTTTCACATGGTAAAATCACCTTAGAACCCACCACAATTCCTAAAACGAGTATGGTACCATCAACAAATGATTTATAATGTAACTAAAGTCCTAAAACCCTCTATTAACTACAATGCATTTTAATGAGGTGCTATCATGTATATTGGTCCCAAGATGGCTGCCAACACTTCTTGGATGAAGTGCTGACAGCCAATCAGATCAGATGTGTGGTTAGGCTCCGCCCAGATATATATCTTTTTTTGAACCTAAATTACTCAAAATCCACTGGAGCACATATATTGAGAACTAGCAAAGGCACATCGGGCTAACAGTCCCTACAATTTTGCCAAGTTCCGTGCAAATCCATTCAGCCGTTCGAGCTAAAAGTGAGGCCAACCGCCCTATGGAAATTAACATGGGAAAAACGCGTTTTGGGACCCCCCTTTTTTCTCGCCCCCCCCCTTGATGAAACCCCCCCAAATTGTCAGGGGCTGCTCAGTAACAAAATGTTCCATTTTCCTGAAAATTTCAGCCAATTCCGTCCACAAACGCCAAAGTTATTAGACATAGAATTTTCAAAAATCCCATAGAGAAAAAATCCTAACTATATATACCTACTGGCGACTGCCAGTAGGTAATATATATATATATATATACACGCTCACATGTGGCACTAATGTCCTTATATAAGACAATAAGGCAGAAAGGCAGATGCCCAATTGTTCGTCATTATTTAATCCCTTCATTCCTCATGTACAGAGACCCATGATGTATTTGGATTCCATTTTTGTTAGGTACAACTTTCTGTTGCCACCCCTTGAATTGCTTATTACTTTGTCAATTCCAAAATATAGCAATATATTACAATCTTCTCCATGCTTCCCCTGAAAGTGCCTGGCTACAGGTTATGAGTGGTCATTATTAGTAATATCTCTACAGTGCTCCAGAACTTGTTTTTAACCGAAAATCCTTTGCTTCTCACATACCATTTGCCACAGGGTCTTTTTAATAGATAGATAGACTGTATATGATATTGTGCACATTTTGACCTTATTTATTTGTATCACTTTTTTGATATGTGGTATCTACTAGGATGAGCTCTCAGATCCATTGCAAGATGCTTTGTATATTAAAAATTCTGATAACCTGGTATCTTATCCAAAAATGTTGCTACACTCTCATAGGGTAAATAACTATGGACCAATTCATTTCTCAGTGATTTGCCCTTTATAAAGGTCAAAGAAGGAAAGCACCCAGTTATGCTCATCAGTTTGGTGCCTGCATTTAATAGTCCACAATGTTTTGATTATCTTTTGTATTTGGGGAGGCTGTATACTATCAGTCATAATAAAATGTGGAACATTCCAATCATCAGATCTGACCTTGGGAATCAAAAGTTTCTACCTTTATTTCGTGTTAGTTTGATTTCTATCTTCCAATAAAACATGTTCAAGGTATCCCCTTTCGCTGATGTGAGACAGAGCTACTTACTGTTCCCTTTTGAAATCATTACTACAGTTTCTATGCATCCCGCATATGGGATACTCCATTTCAACTTAGTAGGATAATAACTTTGAGCAAGGAGCAAACTTTTGCTAGCTGTAGGCTTGCAAAGCAGACTTGTCATTAATCAGTCTTGCATCACGTTCACATCCACATATGTCACCTGACATTTATCAATCTCAAACTGAAATTTTAACTTTAGGTCACTAACATGGCCTTCACTGATTGAACTAAAGTGAGTTCCTGTTGAAATGTAGTTCTGACTACCATACTCTGTGACAGTGTAGTGTCTGAATCACTTGCTCTTGTTGGATGTTAATATGCACTAGCACATCTTTGCATGTTCTGAATAACTACCTGGAGCTTCATCCCTAATTGCTCTTTTGTGGACGATGGGTATAGTTTCTACTTGATGTCATTAGAAGTACAAAGTAATGAATGTAATTAAACAAGTAATCTGTCCAATTTGATTGATGTGTCTTTATTCACACACATACCGGAGAGGCTTGTGGCACAGGAGATAACAACTGACTCTCCTGGCTCAGCCTCCAACATTCTCTGATGACACATACATTCTCAGGGAGAATGTTACACTTAAAGGCATAGATATAACACATCTCCCTTTTTATTATAATAAAAATAATAAAAAGAACAGAAAACATATAACAGAAACAATTCATCAAACAAAATGCAAAAACAATACTACAAAATTAAAATCTCATTTGAGATGGTAATCTTGCACATACAAAGAAACTCTTTTAGCTCTAGAACTGCGAGAAGATTTAAAATCTCATTTGAGATGATAATCTTGCAAATACAAAGGAACTCTTATTTGCTCTAGAACTGCGAGAAGGAAAATGAGAAGGAAAACGAGAAGTATCAACAGAAACTTCATCCGAATTTTTAGATCTTAACTTCACATCAGCATCCCCTTCCCTACACTTTTTCAAATGAGACATACTCCAAACATCCCCGCCAGTAAGCATGACAACATTCTTCATGACCTTTACAATGCGCCTAGGTCCAAAATATTTTGATTCCCCTTTTGGAGACCACACTGCCTTTTTAACATAAACTAAATCACCCACCTTCCATACGTCTTTTTTTACTCCCATTTTCACATCAAACCTCCTCTTGTAGTTACTCTGGTAGTTCCTATTTCTCTAATTGTTGACAACACAACCCCTATCCTTCACACTTAACCACAAAGGATTAAGTTTAGAGCCAGCCATCCTATCCTTTAAACACTTAAAAGGGGAACCGCCCGAAATGTTGTTTGGTGTATTCCTATGTGCCCACAACTTTTCTCTTAGTACAGGTTTAAGTGGAACTCTCAACTCCAGAGCAGTTTGAGCAGAAGCTCTAACCAATCTGTTCATACTCTCCACCAGACCATTTGCCTGGGGAGCATAAAGGGCAGTCCTCTGATGAGTGATAGACAAATCATTCAAGAAATCAGACAATTCCTGCTAAGTGAACTGCACTCCATTATCAGAAACTAAAATGTCAGGTATGCCCTCACAAGTGAAGGCATCCTTCAAAAATTCAATAACATTCTTAGCAGTGACAGAACTCATACAAGAAGCAGACACCCACTTAGAAGTATAGTCTACTAACACAACTACAAATCTTTCACAAGGAGCTAAATTGTCAAAAGGACCGACTAAATCTACAGCCAGTTTGGACCAGAGATGTACAGGTATTGTCACAGGCGAAAGAGGAGCAGTTCTTATTTTCAGTGATTTATCATTGCCTGCACAAATGACACAATCCTTAACAACATCCTCAACTTGACGATCTACTTCATCTCACCAGTATGATTCTCTAACTCTAGCCTTTGTGAGGCTACGCCCCAAATGCCCCTCATGAGCAAGGTTAATCACCTTTTCACGCATCAATAAAGGAGAAATAAGTTTGTCATCATGAAAAAGTTCACCTTGCACAATGTTTAACTCCTCTCTGACATTCCAATAACCTTGTGTACAATCAGGAACATCTTTCAAAACCGGCCAACCATTTACCACAAAATTCAAAATATGCACCCTGTCTTCATCGTTTGTTTAACAACCTTTCCACTCCACCTCATTCAATGCTGATTCTTTCACACATGAAACTGTGTGACAATCAGATTCAACCACCACATGCTTCTCCAAAGGTAATCTTGAAAGAAAATCAGCTGGAACATTTTTTAAACCAGGTAGATATTCTACACTAAAATTGTACTCAAAAAGTCCTTCAATCCATCTTTTGATTCTAGGGGTAGTACATTCAACATTTCTGCAAGAGAAAATTTGGACAAGAGGCTTGTGGTCAGATCTGATCAAAAATGGTAAACCCCACAAGTAAAACCTAAAATGTTTAATAGCCCATGCACAGGCCAGAACCTCGTGCTCGATTACTGAATAATGTTCCTCAGCTCCCTTCAGTGAACGAGAAGCAAAACCAATTACTTTTTTGGAACCATCAACCATTTGAGAAAGGACAGCACCCAGGCCACGAACACTTGCATCAGTTGTCAAGATCGTCTTCCTTTTTACATCAAAATGGCCAAACGTAGGCATTTTCCCAATCTCAGACTTCACAGCATTGAAAGCATCAGCACATTCCTGATCCCATTTAAAAATAGTACCTTTTTTCGAAAGAAGTCTGATAGGTTGCATGACACTAGCAAAGTTATAAATAAACTTAGAATAGTATTCAGACAATCCAAGGAATGACTTCACTTGGTCTTTGTTTGACGGTGAGGGAGCTTTCAAAATTGCCTCAGACAGATTAATTTTAGGACTGATACCTTCACCCGATATTGAATGTCCAAGGTAGGTCACAGAATTCACCCTGAACTTGCACTTTTCACTTTTCAAGGTTAATCCAAATTTTTGCAATCTCGCCAAAACTTCGAATAACACTTCATCTTGCTCACATACATCATGCCCATGGACCAAAATGTCATCCTGAAAAAACAGAACAGAATTAATGCCAGACAACACATTCCTCATAATTCTTTGGAAAGAAGCAGCTGCACTCGCCAACCCAAAAGGCATCCTAATGAACCTGTAGGCTCCAACAGGGGTTACAAATGACGTCAAATGCCTCGAATCTTCGTGAAGCATAATCTGAAGATAAGCTGCCGATAGGTCCATCACACTGAAAACAGAAGCCACACTCAAACTTGAAACAATCTCATTAATATTTGGCAATGGTTTTCTATCCACCCAGATGGAACCTCCTTAAATCAACACACATCCTAATTTTGGTTCCATTGTCCTTTGGCGCTAAAACAATGGGTGCGAGCCATTCACACCCAACCTAACTAACCTATCAATTTCTTCTTGTAAAGGCTTCAGCATAAGATTTGGTACCGTCCTTACCTTATGCACAACAGGCTTTGTGTAATCTTTTATAATTATTTTGTGTTTAAAACCATTCAGCAATCCCAAATCATCAGTAAAAACATTCAGATATTTTTTCACAATGTCCTGTACATCACCCTGCAAAGTAACCAGAATGACTTGTTAACAGTTCTATGTTGTAAGATCCAAAAGTTGCAAACCAAAATTTGTCACTTATTAAGGTATACAATGAACCTGAATCTGCCAAAACAGGCATTGTTTCATCACAAATGTGAATGTCACATTTTGGCATGGTTATAGCATCGGAGTCTACACTTTTTACATCATTAACCACAACAGATATTTCATCAGAAACACAATGGATTGCTTGTTGACCAAACTCCTCTTCTTCTACAAAGTTCACTTTGCTGCTTTTACACATCCGTGCATAGTGACCCCTTTTCCTGCAATTCCTGCAAGTATTATTCTTCGCAAAACAGTTTGGAAAATTAGATCCATGAAATTGACTACCACACCTTAAACATTTACATTTCCCATCTCTGTTCCAATTTGGATTTGATTTTTGTCTGTCGGGTTTCTGAGTAAACTTTCCTAAACCAGTGTTTGCTTTACTGACAAAAGTAGCTTTACTTCCAGAAGTAGCATTCACTTGAGATGACAAACTGTCTTGTCCCTTTTCAATGACATTGGAAACAGGATCAGAGGGACATTGACCCTTACGTATCTCTTTAACCCAATTGGAAGTATGTTCAACACTTTCCACAATATTTATAGCCTCTTTCAAATTTGGATTCTTGGATAATAGTTTTTCCTGGATTTTTTGGTCATTTGTACAACGAACAAGTTGATCACGAATGAGAGAGTCAGTGAGCTGTTCGAATTCGCAAGTCTGAGCAAGTGACTTAAGTGCTGCAACATAGTTACCAACTCTCTCACCTTTGGCTTGTACACGCATAAAGAAGTTATGTCTCTCTATGACTACGTTTATGCGCGCTCTAAAATGTCCATTGTGCTTTGCACGCGTGGGTTCGTATCCCACCCTCGTCGCCAGTAATAAAACAAGTAATCTGTCCAATTTGATTGATGTGTCTTTATTCACACACACACTGGAGAGGCTTGCGGCACATGAGATAACAACTGACTCTCCTGGCTCAGCCTCCAACATTCCCTGATGACACATACATTCTCAGGGAGAATGTTACACTTAAAGGCATAGATATAACAGAATGCCATTAACATCCTATTGTTTCCTGTTCTTAGCAATATGTTCCAAGTCTAGATGGCTAGTTATACCTGCAGATCATATGGCTGAGATACCCGCCACCCCCTCTCAACACGATCCCCAAAAGAAGGGAAACCGGAAACAGTTCTTCAAAGTTTTTGGATGTGGGAGGGAGTGACCCTCCCGCGGCCGTATTTATTAAAACAAAAAATTAAACATTAAACGTTTCATATTATGTACAATTTCATTATCACATTTGCGATGTTTGGTTAATCTTAACATATTCTCTAATACAGAGGTTCTCCTAGCCGAACTAGCATCCTACAGAAACATTCTCTATAAACACTGAAATTGTACATCCTAACGTTTAAGGGCCAACGGCAAGGTCATAACCGGTGTCAAGATCCCTAACCAGACTTACCCCTCCCACTTGGGAAGGGCGACAGCACAGAGGCTTACCTCAAGTGCAACTACTAACAATTTCCCTTGACTTGTCGGGGGCACTTAAGACTCGACGCCATTTAAAGGTCGTTCGAATACTTGTGTGTGGTATCTAGAAGGTATCGTGGACCTCCCCCCACCCCACACAACTTACCGCATCTGCCGTCGCAGATGACCCTGGCCCCGGGAAATTCCTCAGGAGGGGGCTGTAACCCCTCCTACACAGGAAGGGGCCTTGACCGCCTTTCCTTAACTTCCGGCGACCCGCCCTTAGACGGGACCGCCTCCCCATTGAGGGGCCAATGGCCACCTCCCCCGAGCGCTCCCATCCGTGTTGGGTGACGCCCACTCATAGGGATCTACCAATTAGTGCTCACCGATCATGACCTTACCGCCTACCAAAAAATAAATACGACAATTCGAACTTATGAAAACATTGGTCGCTACGACCGAAAGAGCATGCTCAAAAAGCAACACTACATCAAGTCCTTTTAATCGTAACAACCTAAATGATATTCACCATACTTTATTATGAAAAACAACAAAACTGATACTTTCACAACCTGTAAACGAAAAAGGAAGAACATACTTAGAAAATCCACTTTATTGCACAACAACTTGCTGTCCTCAGGGGCTGGTGGGTGGGTCAAAATTGGCTCTTTGTTCTGTCCCGAGCTCACGTGTAGCGAGGAGGTGCAGCTTCGGAGCACAAGAACAAGAGGACGTCTTCTGGCCTTGCGTCTCCTTTTATCCGTCTTCAGGGCGGGCGTAAACCCGCCCCTGCCCGTCCCGAGGGCGTGGCTGGCTGCGTCAGTGTCTAGGCCAGCCCACTCTAGGGCGGGAACAGGCGCGCCCCGGCTACGCCGCTTCGGGCATACCAGCCGAGACGCGCCTCCCGCCCAAAAATGGCTTCCCGGGGGGATCGAGGCACTCCGCCATACGTTCGGGGGGACCGAGTGGTCGCCCCTTTCCATATGGCTGAGATACCCGCCACCCCCTCTCAACACGATCCCCAAAAGAAGGGAAACCGGAAACAGTTCTTCAAAGTTTTTGGATGTGGGAGGGAGTGACCCTCCCGCGGCCGTATTTATTAAAACAAAAAATTAAACATTAAACGTTTCATATTATGTACAATTTCATTATCACATTTGCGATGTTTGGCTAATCTTAACATATTCTCTAATACAGAGGTTCTCCTAGCCGAACTAGCATCCTACAGAAACATTCTCTATAAACACTGAAATTGTACATCCTAACGTTTAAGGGCCAACGGCAAGGTCATAACCGGTGTCAAGATCCCTAACCAGACTTACCCCTCCCACTTGGGAAGGGCGACAGCACAGAGGCTTACCTCAAGTGCAACTACTAACAATTTCCCTTGACTTGTCGGGGGCACTTAAGACTCGACGCCATTTAAAGGTCGTTCGAATACTTGTGTGTGGTATCTAGAAGGTATCGTGGACCTCCCCCCACCCCACACAACTTACCGCATCTGCCGTCGCAGATGACCCTGGCCCCGGGAAATTCCTCAGGAGGGGGCTGTAACCCCTCCTACACAGGAAGGGGCCTTGACCGCCTTTCCTTAACTTCCGGCGACCCGCCCTTAGACGGGACCGCCTCCCCATTGAGGGGCCAATGGCCACCTCCCCCGAGCGCTCCCATCCGTGTTGGGTGACGCCCACTCATAGGGATCTACCAATTAGTGCTCACCGATCATGACCTTACCGCCACAGGTCCGGATAGTTGACCGGCTATCCGGACCCCCCACCAAACTCCTACCTAAAGGTCATGTTTTAACGATTTTAACCAAGCTAGGAAGTCACCTATGAGTAACTCATTGCCCACCCTCGACAAATGCACACCATCCCCCAAATACATACTGTCATCATTAATACAACTATGCGAGATCGAATGCAATGTCTTGGAACGGAACAACCGACTCACTTTGTTATTCAATTTTTTAACGGAATGATTCAAAGCAGGGATCGAGATAGCCCCCCGCCACACTTTTCGTGGGATCATATGAGACCACGCAATTGTACACCCCGGAACTCTCCTTGCTAACCAACTTACCGTGGAAAGCATAGCCTCCAGGAGAAGTCGTCTACCGGTGGTGACTAGATCATTGCCCCCCAAATGTACTATGACTATGGACGGCGGTGACCTCATCCGCTCTAACAAACCCTCAAAAAATGCCTGAAACTGGTCAATACAGAGACCGCCCCTTCCGTAGAAGGACACTCTGTACCCGTATTCCCCAGGTACGTGAATCATATCACCTGCTTTGAATACGTCTGCGGCCCGTCTCACGTATGAGTGGCCTACAACCCACACCTCCTTTCTCTCAGCCGGTGATGTGTGACCGCTGGCCTGGTGTTGGGTCAACTGCACAGTCCGCCCTGCCGCGTAGGCTTGCGCAACTGAAAACAAACAAAAGACAGAAGCGTGAGTACATGATTACAGCTTCACAACATGTGCAACCGCACATACCTCTTATAACAATTGGAGGACCAACGCCCCACCCGTTTCACTTGTTCTACATTAAGACCCCTGGCTGTAGCTTCTGTGGCAGCCCCTATACGAAAGGAATGGGTCCCAAATTCACCCGGGTCCAAGCCCGCTGCGGCAATGGCCATTGCAAGCACCCGCTGAAACTGAAACCTCGTCAGCGGGGTGGCGTCTACATGCCTCAACAATGTCCCCCCCCATGATGCCACCCTTCGTGCTAGGTAATCTTCTAAGCACTGAACCGGACACATGGATGACTCGGGGATCCTGCGAATGATCGTGCAGTCCCCCCTCCCATCTTGGTCAGTCTTGGACCTGAGAAAGGAGACAATCATCGCATCACCCCTGATCTGAACCTGCTCCCTGCACAAGCCCCCCGTCACATCCCGTTTGTTCCTTGCAACTAGCTCACTAACTCTCATAGCCCCGTGAAATGCCAGCATAAATGCAGTCCGGAACAAACAGGTCTCGAACGGGGACGAGCATGTGTTAGGGAGTGTGGTCAGCAACTGGGACAACCTGTCTAGACCTATCGGTCGTCTTACGTCTACTCTGCGACCCTCCAGACGTTGCCACCCTCGCAGCGCTTTCTGTACCGTAAAAGACGCTGTCGGGTCCAGGATGCCATGGGCCCTGGCAACAAAGGAAATGGCGGCACGATGCCTTTGGGCCGTGGCCACCGATTTCCCAGCCCTACGTAAGGACATCAGGAAAAGTACTACCAACTCCTCCTGCCCCCAAAGTCCCCCTCTCTCTGCCCCCAAAAAGGCTAAATAGGCCTGGAACGCCCCTTCATATGCCTTCCTTGTCCTGGGTGCTAGACTCTCTCCCACGAGGTGACGAAGTTCGGGGCACCGAGAGACCAGAGAGCTTCGGGGAAGGGTGCCGGCTCCGGGTCCGCTGAAGGAAGGAAACCCGAGAAAGCCTGCATGTGAAAACGAGACAGTGCATCAGCGGCCTGATTCATCACCCCAGGGACATGTTTTGCTCTGAATACCACGTTCAGTTGCATACACAGTAAGACAATTTCTTTGAGCAGCCTCAAAATCAATTTACAACGGGCTGCCTGACTATTGATGCATTCTACCACGGTCATATTGTCGGACCAGAACACAACAGAATGATCTCTGAACCCTTCTGGCCAGGTTCTCAGGGCCACCAGAATGGGAAATAATTCGAGGAAAGCGATGTTACTTGTCAGCCCCTTCTCGTGCCACCATAGGGGCCACTTCTGTGCCGACCATTTTGTGCCGAAGATGGCGCCAAAACCTACGCTTCCTGCTGAATCTGTCCATAGCCCAAGCTCATCGGAGGACATGACTGGCTTGTTCCAGACAACTCGGCCATTGAAGTCCGCCAAGAATGCTAACCAAATCCGCATGTCCTGGCGGACCTCAGTCGATAACCTTGTGCGATGATGACCCTCCTTCAGGCCAACCATCGCTTGGGCAATTGAGCGGGAAAAGGGGCGAGCCATTGGTATCACTCTCAAGGCAAAGTTCAACTTTCCCACTAACTGTTGCAACTGATGCAGTGTAACCTTGGATGCAGTTAAACATACTTGGAGGGCTGCCCTGAATTTCGACACCTTGCTAGCTGGTAAACGGAAGCACCCCTCCCTTGAGTCCAACTCGATCCCCAGAAACTCGAGGCAAGTCGTGGGACCCATAGTTTTACCCGGTGCCAACGGCACGCCGAGATGACCCATTAACACACAGAATTCGTCTAAAGCCTGGGCACATTCGGGACTACCGGCGGGGCCAAGGAACAGAAAGTCATCAAGGTAATGCATTACATTTCGGAAACCCGCTGTCTCAGTGAACACCCACTGCAGGAAAGTACTGAATTGCTCAAAGTAAGCACATGAAATAGAGCAACCCATTGGCATACACCTATCCATGTAAAATGACCCCTGGAACCCGAATCCCAAAAGACGCTGATCGTCTGGGTGTACCGGGAGCAACCGGAACGCTGACTCGATATCAGATTTCGCCATCAACGTCCCGTGCCCCAGGCGATTCAAGATGGCTACTGCCTCATCAAAAGATGCGTATCGCACCGAACAAACTTCTGGATCAATTGCGTCGTTCACCGAAAGACCTCGTGGAGCAGACAGATTATGGATCAAACGGAACTCACCCGGGTCCTTCTTGGGGACCACCCCTAACGGAGAACAAACGAAACCTGGTACCGGAGGTTCACTAAACGGGCCGGCGACCCGTCCCCGGCTAACCTCTTTCTGAATTTTCTCTTGCACTACCGATGTATGTTGTAAAACGGAAAGTTGATTTTTGCACGTCCCTACACCCTGAAAGTCCCCTACCGGGATGCGGAAACCATGTGTAAAACCGTTCCGTAGCACCCCGGCAGAAGTACGATCCGGGTATTCGCTGAGCCAGGGAATCATTGCCAAGGTATCAATCGGGGTTGGTAAAGGCGCCCCTCGGCCTAGCTTAGACCTGTTTGGCGCCCCCCTTACCCCCATTCTCACCCGTTCTGGCTCTGCACGATGACTCAGGATGGGACGACCCACACGTACTACACTCATGTTTGAACTTACACGATCCCGGAGGCCTGGTACATTTCCCCTTGTTGAAATTAAAACAGAAACCCTTTTTCCCTGTATTGCCTGCGGGCCTTGACTGGTCGTCGGTGCTCGTACTTGGTCGAAAGGGCGTCCCCACATTTTGGCGGGAGTAATCAACAACATTGCTCCCGACCAATGGCATTCTTAACATTCCTGATTCTTTCATTTTGTCCCAAGTTAACGAATCGTAACAATCCCAAGTCAAACTCTTGTTATGTTCCTTTTCCTTTCTGAACAGATTGTCATAACAAAACCAATGGTTACCTTGATACGTTGTCGAGTAACCCATAATTCGTGATTGGTAAACGGGAAACTCAGGGAGCAACTCGGGCCTACGTTCCCCCAAAATCGATGCGAAAATACCCCATGCATTGCCCCAGTTGCCAATGTTCTCATTAACCTTAAAGGCGGCCATTTTTGCGCGCCAAACACTCGGATGCATCAAGTCCCTCTGACTTTTCACATGCTCCACATCATAATGATCAACAAGCAGGGAAAAAATATTCACGTACTCTCCCGCCCAGATCTTTTCTTTTATAGCTAACGGCACATGTTGTCCCAATCTCTCTCTACGAGAGGGTGCTGACTCGTCCCTTGCAATCGGCAATGGCCGCTTACCTGCACCGGACGCAGCTTCTGCCGCTTGCGGCTTGTCTATCCCCGCCACTCTAGCTGCCTCTTTCTTCTCACGAAGCCCTTTTATCAGCGCCTGTGCCTCGGTAGCCGTGGCGCCATCACCACTATCCCCCAACCACGCTGCTAGCTGTGCTGCCAGCTCGGGGGGCATGTCTTCCTTGGATGTCGGGGAGACGACCCCCGGGATTGGATTCCCCTCTATCGGTACTGGGGTCGGCGCCTCGAGAGGGGCAGAGGGAACCGGGACGTCCCCACCGGCTGGAACCTTTCTCGGCCTCTTAGGTCTCCCTCCAGCCGGCGAAGGGCCCGAACCCTCCTCCCCATCTCGCTCCGCCAACCGTTTCTTTATGTCGGACATATCTTTAAAGAGTGCCCGAACCATCTGTTCAGTCGTCATTCTCTTTTCGCCTTTCCTGGGCATCTTCTTCGACGAAGTATCTGGAAGACAAAGAAAAAGATCAAAACGCTCAAAATTGGCTCTTTGTTCTGTCCCGAGCTCACGTGTAGCGAGGAGGTGCAGCTTCGGAGCACAAGAACAAGAGGACGTCTTCTGGCCTTGCGTCTCCTTTTATCCGTCTTCAGGGCGGGCGTAAACCCGCCCCTGCCCGTCCCGAGGGCGTGGCTGGCTGCGTCAGTGTCTAGGCCAGCCCACTCTAGGGCGGGAACAGGCGCGCCCCGGCTACGCCGCTTCGGGCATACCAGCCGAGACGCGCCTCCCGCCCAAAAATGGCTTCCCGGGGGGATCGAGGCACTCCGCCATACGTTCGGGGGGACCGAGTGGTCGCCCCTTTCCAAAGGTTTTTACTTTCCCCTAATTAGGAAAGAGTTTGTAATCTACTGGGCCTCATAGGTTACTATCAGCATAATTCTACTCAGTGCATTCTCTGCGCTTGTGCAGTGTAAGTCCAGCCAGTGCCACGACTGTGATGACCTTCGCTAAAAAGCTCTCAGTGTGTGATACTTCAGAGTACTGCTTCCCCACATGGACCTCACTAAGCAAAAGCAGTACCCCCAGCCCCGCTTCCCTACATTAGATCTCACAATGTTTTGCCATTATAATATTTTGCTCACGATATTATGGCATTCTTGTTGATAGTCAGGTACCACAATGTCCATGCCATCCTGAATTTAACAAGTAAATCGCTTACAATATACGTCACTCATGTTGCTAGAAAGACATACAACTCGCAATAAATGCTTAATCACAAGGATCTGATCTTGGGGTGGGTAATGTGGAGTATGCATCTTCTTGGAAAGAATGTGCACTTATCGCGAAAACTGCCTCATGAAAATGTTGACTTTCACAATCCTTTTCATCACACCATCCCCTTTTTACCACGTGTTCGAAAGTATATATTGTGCTTGTTCCTTTCATTACTGTCCCTTGTCACAAGACATTTCTGCTCAAACCCTCTTTCCTACGATAAAAGTTACACATTTGGTGTAGGGATAAGGATGCGGATTCACGGAAATTACACGAAATATTGGTAGGCCGATAATCAGGACGTATGGAAAGAAATGCTTGCATACTAAAATGACGTAGGACCTATTGGTATCACAAATTAAATTAATTCACATCATAAATTCTAATATTGCTAGTCACATGACTCATTCGTTTAAACCGCCTTTCTCGTTTTTCGAGTGTTTAAGTATATTTGAAAACATTTTTAAATGTTAATATTAATATTATTATATAATCCGCACATCACGTGAAACTCTCATTCATAGCTTTGCAGCAACATATTCCTACAGCTCCTAAAAAAAAAATATCTTCCTACAGTAAACTCGGATACTGCGCTCCAGAAATCATTACCTTCTGTGTAAATAAATTGTTAATAAACATGCTTGTTCATTGCTAGAGCATTAGATGTAACCCTGAACCAATGACTTCCCTTAGAATCAGTAGGCCGATCTGCAGCCACATACACGTCTTTCCTCTCCCTCTGGAGTCCTCTGGGAGGTGTTCTCCAGGCTGCATACATATATTGTTCCAGGGGAAAACGAACACCTCAGTAAGCTGCAAGCTTCCAGCTCACGCAATGTCAGAAGAAAACCGCCCGGGCTACCAAACTTTCATGCGGTCGGTCCCGGGAGAACCAAAATTTGCTACTGCACGAACATGCCCGCTACAAAAACATTGGAATCTCTTGCAAGTGCCATATGGGAAAAAGCAAGTCTCTGGCGGTTTTTTTCTTCTGATTTTCACTCAAGCGAAGTGTTTGGTTTGAGGAATGTACAGCATTGACAGCAGCTTGCACGACACGCTGGAGATAAGGGAGCCGAGTTCAGCCACCTGACAATATGGACGAGAAGTTTGCAAAAAAAAATTTTTTTCGATTTCAGAAATAAAGCAGCAAGCAAGCAATGCCTCTCTTTTAACAGCCTATATTTAGCTCCGAACGTTGTCTGTTTTAAACATTAATTGAAATCTATTTATTCAAACTAAGAGCACTAACGATATTTAGAGATATGTTTTTGGTTATTTATTTCAACTGAAATGGAACTACAACATACATTCATACATTAAACTGCTAAAAATTATGATGCAGGAAGTCTTAAAGTGTATGTCTGCTGACCCTCCCATATTTTCACAAAAAAATATGTGAATTAGACACGTTGGGGGAATGTGTGACGTTTGCCATGATTTAATATGACATCCTCTTCTTAATTTGTAAAAGAATAAGTGATAGGGGCTGAAAGTTGTGCCCAGAAGCCCACGGCAGACACTATCGAATGCTAGGGATGCCGAATATCATAGCTGTCTAGTCTTAGTTCCAACCCATCTCTCTTTCATTCCCCACCAGACACTTCCCATTCCTTTAGCTCACTCTTTCAGGCTCTTTTCACTCCTGATTTAATTCTCTGTCACTGTTTTTCCGTCTTTCTCTTCCCCTTCTTTCCTCTTTTCAGTTTTTCTTTTTCTTGCTCTGGATCAAAGTTTGATAAGGAAAACAAACTACTGGTCCCCAAAAATGAGTGCTGGTGAGCCCCATTTACAACACCAGTTCAGATTAGGCACCGTCATACCCCATCCCTGTTTTCCACCTTTTGTACACACGTGCAAGTTGATGTACAAAATGCGCTTTGTTAGCGCCTTGAAACCCTCTGGGTATGTAGTGCGCTATATAAATATTATGACTTGACTTGACTTGACTTGACTACCTCTTCTCATGAGTGAATGTTAAGTTACCCCGAAAGGAAAACTTAGTAAAATGCACGACTGACCAGTGCAAAGCAATTTATCCACGCTTGCGCAAATAACTTTATGACAGGCAATAACCTGGACCTAAGCACAACTTTGATTGAGTAATAAAGACTTTGAAAAGCCCAACTAAGAATACAAAAATTGCATAAACATAATGGGTCACATTGCAAGTCAGGGGAAATGCTTTTTTACATAATTTCAACTGTAGAATTCTTCCCCCTGCTAGAAAAATATTTCTACTCCCAACCTCTGCTCCCCCACGTACCTCCCTCATCCCCCACCCAACACAGAGCCCACAACCTTTACCACCTGCTCAGAGCAGGTTGAAAATGAATGTGTCAAACCCAGTGGAATTGGAAATTCTGTGGGATTCTACAGTCCGCAAAATGACTCCAGGCTATAATGTCTTATTCCTTGAGGTGTAACCCATAATTACATGGTACTAGGTGGATTTACCAAATGCTAAGTGTAAATGTACATGCAAATTTGCAGTACAGTAAATCTACCCCAGTACCATGCTAAATGTAATATTGACCAATCTTTTTCATACTTTGTATCAACAAAATTGTTTTGTTTAGCAAGTTAGCTAAACATGTCTTACAAAAGAGGCAAACACACTCCTTCACAGTGAAAGCAACTGCACAAATGAGCCACACTCGAGAGTAATAAAAAGAGCTGTATGGAAAAAAGCCAAGGAGGATCTTTCGATTGATATTTTGTACATTCATTGTAGAGCAAAAATGTTATGGATCCTGTCAGAAAAAGAGTGGGTGACCCATATAAAACTTATTAAACACCATCCTGTTAGATTAAAACACAGTACTGAGAGATTGTCTGTTCATCTCAGGAAGCTGGAGCACAAGCAGCATGCTGTACACAGAGAAGTGTATGTTATTTCAACAAGTACCAACCATTTCAAAGAAAAGAACATAACACAATAACATTTCCAAATCAAATTAGAAAAATAGAGAAAATGTTAATGAGCAAACAAATAAAAATATAATTAAAATAGGATAAGGGGAACTGGAGCCAATAGTTAGCTTAGAAAAAGTATTAAAGTGTCATTAAGAAAAGCAGCTTTTGGTTGACGAGTAACTATGAGTGATTTCAGGCCATCCATGATGTAGCAGAATTTGGATACACCAAGAACTTCATGTCAGAGTTTGCCTTTGGATTTAGACCCTGAAATAGAAGTCAATATTTTCCAGTGGGGCAATGTAAAAGACCATGGCAGGCAAGGGTCCTTCAAAATCTGATGCGTTGTATTCAAATTCATACTGAAGGAGTGGGTTTTGGCAAAAAAACATGACTAAGTCAAGCCAGATCCTGTTAATGCCAGGCGTGCTGTGCAGGCCAGATAGAGTTGCCACCTCGCCTGTGTCCAAGGTTTTACCTTTGAACTTAGTCACTACTTTGGAAGCTAAACTCCTCCAATTGGGTATAGCTAATGGTGTAGCCAGGCAGAGCTCCATAAGGCTAGACACCTTTACCAGGAGGACTTTCTGAACCTGTTTTCAGTATGGTAAAAAGCTCAGAGAAGCTCAATCCTGATTAACATGCCTGCCTAGTGTGCAACTGTTCAGGACAAGCTTCAGTACCTTATCCCAGGCCACCGGAAGTGTATAAATGACTAATTTTCAACTTTTTCCAAGTAATGGAAAACCTTCTCCTTTTTTTTTTGTCCTCATCTCACCAGACACTTTCACAGGTTTGACAAGCCGATTTTTCCGCTTCTCTGGGGCACCTTACAGCTCACTGCATCCGTCTAGGCCCTGAGGCCTTCCTCACATGTTTGAGGACTGGTGTAATCACAGGACTTTGGGGAAAGGCCCCTTATGATCTATTACTCATTAGTTAATCAGGTGCCCATCCTATCAGGGGCAGCCAAATGTTGGGTAGACTGTTCTCCCCATCATCTTGTTCTAAACGTGCCATGTTGAGAACGGCTTTAAGCCAATCTTCCCTACCCGGAGGGTAAATGGCCTTCCATTTAATACAAATCTCTCTCCTTTCCAGGAGCACTAAGTAAAGCTGGAGACCCATTTGTTTCTGTGGGAGCACGCCACTGGTGGAATCGTTCTTACCAAAAATAACCAGGTGCAGATCTACTTCTATGTCAATTTAAAAAATGGATGTTAACGTGTCTCCCACAGCTTTCCAAAATGTAGTTAGTTCCCGGTGTTGAAAAAAATATGTATGTTATTGGCATTAACGAGACTGCATCTGGGGCAGCTTGGCGGCGGGACAGGAGCAAATTTTGCAATCTTGGCTGGAGTGTAATATAGCCTATTGATCACAAAAAAAAGATTTTTCTTCAGGCAGGCAGGCTTTATATGTTTATACAGTGTCTTGAGTGATAATTCAACAGATTCCTCAATATGAGGGGCCAATGACGTTTTGTTCCAAACTGATGTTAGGGAAGGTACCTTAACTTCCTCTGCTTTTTGAATTCTTGCATACCAAAGAGATGTCTCTTTCTTCCTCGGCCACGGGTCTTGCAATAACTGCTCTAGTTCCCAGCTCCCAGAAATGTCGCCTGCTTCTGACTCATACCAAGGTCTTAATTGGCGATATTTGAACCTTGAAAAAAGGGGGCCTATCTTGGCTTGTAAGACTTTCCAGGGAAGGATGGCCTCTGAGTCCACCAGATCCGACCACCTCACCAGCCCTGCACTTTTATTCGGTATCGCCAAGCTATCAGACATGCAAGGTGGGGTCCCGGGGGAGTCCCAAATTGGAGCGAAGTCAGAAAAATGCCCTATGCCCCATATACGCCTGGTTTTGTACCAGTTTGACAAAGCTGATTTCAAAACCTTTAGCCAAACCCATTTAAAAAACCTAGGTGCACCAAATGTATACAAAAACCTACCTTGCCCACTACCTCCCTCCACCAACACCATTTCCCAAAGTACTCTACCCCAGGCAGTTTCCTCAGGACTAGTCAGTAACATCCTGACACCTTTAAATTGAAAGATCATCAAATACCAGTTAATGTCAGGAAGGGCCAACCCACCTTTGAGGAGCTTCCTCCTGAGCTTTTTCCATGACATCCTAGAATTTTTATGGCCCCAAATAAAACTGCCTATTTTCCCGTGAATTCTACTTATGTTTTTTAAGGGGAAAGTTAGCAGAATTGCATTAAAAATATATGTCAGTTTTGGAAGCACAGACATTTTCACAAGATTTACCCTCCAATAGATGGTCAAAGGGAGGTTCTTCCATTTAGCAAACAGGTAGTCAATATCCTTTTCGATTTTCCCCAGATTTATCAGCAGGATTTTATTTAAATCTTTGACTATTTTGATACCTAGATATTTAAATTCTTTACTGACAGGGCAACCTCTATATGAAATGTTCCAACACATTACTTCGGTCCTAGCCGAATTAACAAAATACCCCGAGAATTTACCAGATTCCTTTAACATGTGCTCCAGCTGTGGGCTGGCATACTCTGGATCGCTGGGGTAGACTATCACTTCATCCTGCATACAATGCCAGTTTGCACTTTTCGCTTGATGATTTAAATGGGATGATGGTATTATCCATTCTGACAGTTTGGGCTATGGGCTCTATGTAAAGATTGACCAAGAGGGAAGACAGGGGACACTCCTGCCTAGTCCCTCCCTGAATTAAAAAGCTTGGGGTCAAAGAACGATTAAAGAGGAATTTTGCAGATGCACTACGATAACAATGCTTTATAGTCTGCACGAACACTGGTCCCATACCCATGACCTCTAAGACGCCCCAAACGTACCTCCAATACACACGGTCAAAGGCCTTAGCGGCGTCAATTGCCACTACTGCCAGTGGGTCTGCCCTTTCCTCTGCTAGGTCGATGTTACCAATCAACAATTGGGTTTGTTCTTGAATTACCCTCCCCACCATCAAACCCTTCTGATCAGGATTAATTAAATTGGGTGCCAGTTTCGCCAATCTCCCTGCTAATACGCCCATTAAGATCTTGTAATCGGCGTTCAGCAAGGAGATTGGACGATAGGAGTCTGTTAATAAGGGGTCCTTCCCTGGTTTTAAAATTAGAACTATTGTGGCCTCACTCCAGGATCTTGGCATTACCCCATTGGTACAATACATTGAATTAAATAACAAATGGAGTATAGGTAAAACATCGTCTTGTAATAATTTATATATTTCATTGGGGAGGGCATCGAGACCAGCAGCTTTTTTTACTTTTTTTCTTGCTTTATTTGATTCCTGATCTCTATTGTTATAGGTGAATCAAGCGCTCCCTGGAGATCTGAGAAGAGTGATAGTAGGGATTTTTGTATATCTTCCGGATTATTTGATTTGTTCCCACTGCTATCGATAATTAACTTATTGATGTCATTCTTTGCACGGTCCAGCCTAGCCTACCAAGCCAGAAGGGCCCCTGCCTTTTCCCCATATTCAAACATCTCCATCTTTCTGGCTTGCCATTGTGCCTTACATTTCCGATCTAAAAAATATCTGAGATTTTGCCTAGCCTCCTCCAGTTTCCTGTCTATCGACTTTAATTCCCCCAAGTCTTCTGTGGTTATATTCCTCCTTTCAGCCTCTAAAGCAGATATCTTAGCTTCCAGAGTAAGTAGTTCTAGGGTCTTGTTTCGATTTTTAGAACTCATTAGAGCCTGTAATAGGCCTCTCAAACTCGCCTTAAAGGCATCCCATACATGATCAATTGAGGTTGATCCCAAGTTGAAAGAATTTTTTTTAGGGGGGGATCTACTGATGTATTGAATAAATCCTGTTTACAAACACGAAATTAGCGATAATGAGGACACCAAATGGCTGCATTTTCTAGGCAATGTTAAGCAATTCTAGTGTTGTTACGCTCAACCTCCCACAGAGGCACCGCCCAATCTCTCTGACACTCAATAATCAAACCAATTTAGGAAGGAGCTTAAAAGTAATCTGATGCAACTATAACAACTTCAATTCACAATGACATTTGTTCACAAAAAGCGTCTTCTGAACTTGTTCAATGATGTCTTTATTCTTTCAAATTTGTAGTTTTCATATAATTACAATACAAGTTCAACAGCCAACGCGTTACGTCCCTTAATGGGACGTCCTCAGGGCTATGAAGAAAAAAATAAAAAACAAAAAATCACAAACATGTTCATCTCAAGCAAAATATAGAACTATACAGCTCATTCCTATCCATGTACTTGTTAAAAAATGAGTAACGTGAGCAGAATACAAAATCGTTGCAGTATACTGGATAAATTAGAAAAAAAAAGTATCAATTCCAAGTACAGCAAGATGTTCCTTAACCTTTTTGATCAACACATGTTAATATCATGTATTGGACAAGGTCTGAGCATCAGTGCACGATATAGAGAACGGACACACTACAGAGCATTTATGTATTAAGATGCATTAGGCAGGAACTGAGACACGCTGATTGTTATATGAAAATGTAGGCACTTAGTGATTTGAACCGCAATAGAAAAAATGGACCAATGGAATAGCGGTACCAGTATGCCCGTGACAGACACAGAGTAGCTATGATAGGCGAAGCCTATAGCCAATAGCAGGTCACTATTTTTGTTTTTAATGTATCAGCATATATTAGGAAGAACTGAGACACACGTATTTGAGGATGAAATGTAAATACGTAGTGATCGGAACTGAAACAACTAAGGATAACTTGGGTAGTATTCACGCCAACTTATGGTTAAGAGACACATCTTGAAGGTGTTCGGATTCAACCAATGGACTATTAGGGTTATTTTAAAAGCACATAGTGCCTTCATCTCAGCAATCTGAGGAAGAGCCTTATTCTACACTTCTTAAAAACTGTAAAAACCATAAATTTAACACTTGCACTTTTTTGATAGAATCTTTTTGTTTATGTGGATCTACAAGGAGGGTGATTCTATCAATTCCTCTATACTTCCTCTATTGTTTTGGAGAACCTGGTCTTTCTCCAAGTCGGTCTCGTACAGGGTCCAGTCTGCTGTGGTCAACCGGGCCCTTCTGAAATCAGGAGTCATCCTTCCATTATTTGAGCCCATGAAGCATGTTAATAGGAGGCCAAACAAATATCTACTCAAGACAATTTCCAGTTCCTGGGGGTGTTTAGAACATAAAGCTGCTTAAGTCTTTAAATGAGTCGGCTTCTTTCAGTAGAAATCAGAACTCTATACTTTCCAGATTCATGAAGGCTCTGAGGAGATGATGATTGAGATACCATATTTATGCTGTGCTCTAACTAATGATTGTAGCTATTCTGCCACCCAGTCCCTACTATCTTCAGACAGCCCCCCCTCCTTTTGCAGTGCAGCTTTTTTTTTATCTTACTGCACAATTATCATCTGTTTCTGTGTCATTATGACAGAACCCTTCTGCCACCAGGTAGGCCTGTCTTCAGCTCTTTGTTTGCTCACCTAATTAGATAAGAACTCCTACCACTTAACAGGATTTAAACTGGTTATCACTCTTGCTGTGATTGAAGCCTGGCTGTCTAGGGAAACCTGGCAATTAAAAGCAGAAGAACTTCTTTGTATCTTCAAGTTAAAATAGCTAGTGGCATCTTCATGTTAAATGAAGTAATGGTAATGCTATCCTTTATTCTGCCCACTGTTGCTGTCCACTGCCAGATAGCAGACCCCTGCTAAGAGGTCAGTTGTTAACACCACACTTTAGCAGGTTGTTGTCTTCTGAGCCAGAAGCGTTACCTCTGCAATCCAAGCAAGAGTGTTCCAGCTCAGGAGGTGTGATAAGTGGCAGAACTAGTTTTAAATCAGTTCTGGTTTCAGGGAACCAAAAATAATTTTTTCTACTTCTATTTTTGCACTAAATCACATTTTGAAATTTAAGTTGGAAATTACTTTGAACAACTGGCATATTATCAAGTGGAGATATAAGATCAGACATTTTCATCACACATAGGCCGGTCTTATGGCAAATGTAGTTGAATCTACATAGTGAAATAGCACAGCAACTGTAATAGCACAGTTTTGCAATATAGAGTGTGCCACTTTTGTGGATTTCTGACACCCTGGCTTGTGGACTTACAAAGTACAATTTATGGTGACTTATTAAGAACTCTTCAAGAAAATATAGCACATTGCAGGGGTGGTGGAAGGTTGGTACACTGTTATTTGTAAAATAAATTATCTCTCCTCAACTTTCTAGGTCACAATCTTTGAATATAAGTTTTGCCTCTTTTAGCAGAGAAGTACGAGTTTCTGTTCCTACCACCAAATCTAAGCTGAAAATCAAGTTGTCACTAGTGATCCATGTCATCTCAAATAATGATGCCACTCCTTTCTTGGCAAAATTCGACTTTCCTTCACCACTGATGATATTTTACTTTAATATGGGATGGGAGTTTCCACCTGACCTTTCCAGGCTAAACAGGAAGTTGGTTAACAGACAGATAATAGATAGGACTGGGATCAAAATAAAGAAAAATGACAATGGGTAATCAGACAGCAGGAGGTGTGTGCATAGAAAATCCAGGTGATTGCATGTCTCTTGAATACTTATACATCCCATCATGTAAAGATGGGTACAAGGAAATATGAAACTATGGGCAAATAAGACGACAGGTAAGTAAGAAGGGTTATGGATAGTACAGGGCACACTGTATCCACTGTCTGAAATTATATCATCCTTCTAAAAACATGACTCATCCTTTCGAAAGTTCCCAGAACAACCCTCAAACCTCTCTTTTGAGGTCTTTGATTTTATACCAGAGCACAATTGCTTTTGCATTCAGCTGACAGTTTGAACAACAGAACACATACGCACACATTTCATCATCCAGAAAAAAGATAAGCAGTACGCTGACCGTGTGCCTTCCCTGGTGGCTGATCTTCCATGGATACACCTATGTTTGTGTAGAAATTGCCCTCAGCATCACACTTTCCCAGGATAGTGATTATCAGAGCAATGTCACAGTGTAGCTAAGTGCTCCATGGCACATGAACATTACTTCAGAGGTCACCTTTCCAGACTTTGATAATTTAGGTCATTTAAAAAAAATCTTTAAGAGCTTGCATGCAGTAAAGGTCAAGCTAACACTATATTTCTAAACTTTTCATAGAAATGCACTGCACTACATCTCCATATGAAGTACTAAACAATGCTATCTTATGCAAATATTGTTTTCACCATTGAGACAAAAATTCCATGATTCTGTGACAGGTTCTTTTTGTGTGTTGAGACTATTGGTTCGCTGTGCACTGACGTTAGTTATTTTCTCAATCAAGAACACTGATACGCTTCAGTCAGGGGAAAGAAATAATATGTCCAATGTAAGTAAAGTTTTAATGAATTATTTTCTTTTTTTCTTTAATTCCACAAACATTGAGGCACTTTTGTACAGAAGGCAGAGCTTTGCCTTTCAATGGGGGTGATGTTGAATAGCTCTGTTGGCCGCTCATCTCGGATAGTGAAAGAATTGTCTGAAAGACACGTGTGTTGTAGCACTATTATTTAGCATTGATATTCAGTGTTGAGATCATTTGGGTCAAGGGAACCTTTTAGCGGGGTGAGTTGACTTGAGGGTCTCTTTTGTCAAAGGGTCAGTTTCAGAAGACAGCGCACTAGTGCCTCTCCGCGTACAGTAGCATCTCATTGCATAAGTATTTTAGGGGCTCCTAAGGCTTTCTTTTTCTACCCAGACTCCACTCAAGCAAGATTCACATTCACTCTGCAACCAAGGCTTCCTCTCTTTCTACCCAGGGCACACTCAGGAGAGATTCACAAATCCTTTGGCTACCAAGTCTTTTGAACATAATGGCCCCTAATATATGTTGCACTGAATTTTGCACCTGAGGTATCAGTAAAACAGATCTCCATTAGCGACATGAGAACTGCAATGAAATCTCTTGTAAAGCTTTTTTCCTTAGTCACTCCTGTTTTGCTGAATACATTTTTGTTGGCTTTAGAACTTTGTACACTTTGCCACTGCTAGCCAGTGCAAACGTTTTTGTACTCTTTCCTTCAAACATGGTACAGTTGGCCTGCACCTAATTGGCCCATTTATTTACTTTTAGGTCTCTAGTAAATGGTACTACATCTACCCAGGGTCTGTAAATTGAATGCTACTAGTGAGTCTGCAGCACTCATTGTACCACCCACTAAAATAGCCTTTTATAACATGTATCAGGCCTGCCACTGTAGCGCTAGTGTAGTTTTAAACTGCCATTTTGACCTGCCAAAAAAAACTTTTGCCAGGTCTACAGCTTTCTTTTTAATACGTAATAATCAACCCTAATTTAGGCCCCAAAGGCTCATAGGACAGGATGCATTGCATTTCAAAATTAGGACATGTGTGCTGTGCTTAAGTTTTACGTGTCCTGGCATCAAAAGGCTCCTAAAGTCATTATTCACTGTTGTAAGGACTGTATTTACCATTAACTAAAGCTAGGTTACCTTATTACATTTATTAAGTGCCAACTTTTGATTGGGAGCAGATAGAGATAGGCTGTTAACACTCAAATAAATTGTATTAGTAAATCCACTTTAATGGTGAAGTCAGAATGTATGTCAGAATACAGAAAATACCACTTTTTGAAAGTTGGCATTTTCCTGTCCCAACAATGTGTACCTTCTGCTGTTGGGTTTTGTGTATGGCTTCCAGACAGTGACATAAAGGGGACTTAGGTGTGGACAGTATGGGTCGTTCTGGCAGGGTGACTGAGAGGGGCTCTACCCAACCTCACATACATTTCAAATGGCTTTGTCTACTGCACACACAAAGGAATCGGACATCAAACCTGCCCTGTCTTCTGCCACCCCAGACAGTTTCGCGTTTCGAGAAGGGAAGGGGTGACTCTTCTGAACCAGATGTGAGGATAGGATAGGGAATCCCTCACACAAAGACTGCCATCAGGCACACATTTTTGACCTCCAACGTCACTCATTAGAACACTTCTGGAAGTGTGGAAATTACAGAACAAGGATAGCCCTTCCACCAGAGGACTGCCCTGCTGATTGAAGGACTGCCATGCTTTCTGAGAAGGAAGACTGGACATGCTTACCTTCATCCCTGGCTAACCGGAGTGACTACAAAGGTGAGTTGTTTGACCTCCTGTTTGAGAAACAGGGACACAACAAGCTTCAGAGGCCCACTACAACTGTACAGCTGATCTGCTGGAACTGGACCTGCAATTGGACGTGCCTAAGCCCTTCTGGCTTAACATGTGCTGGACCCTTGGCTGGCATCAGAGTGCACTCCTCTACAAGAGAAGGTTTGGGGCTCCTTTAGGAGGAGAGGAGACTCTGCTGCCCACAGCGGCCATCAGATATGCTCTTCTTGCTATAGCAACCATAAGGGATGGCCGGATAAAACAGTTCACGTTGACTGTTAACGTGAAGCTACAGCAATGTCCTTCCACGATACCTGACCTGCTCTTCGCTCCACATTGACAAAAGCCTGTGGGGCCCAGCCTACTCTACTCTTCGTACGACAGCAATGACCATCTGTGACACTTTCTCTACTCAACGTGAGCCCCTCCACTGTGAACAGAACTCTTCGTTCTGGACTTAGAAGGTGAATTTTCAGCCAGACAAGCCTTGTCCCTGTGTCCTTCCCCATGCTCTGCCAAGGTCAGCTTGAACTTGAGACTTTGCCCACGTATAACGGGACCAGATGATCTTGAGTGGCCCTTTATGCTTTTAGGCACTATTTTCATTTAAAACTTTGAAATTGAATATCTCCTGGTCCACTGATTGGGTTTTTGTCCTTTTAGTATAATTTTATTTATTAAATAGAACACTATCCCTTTAATTTGGTTTCTTGTGTTGTGTTTTCACTTATTACTGTTTGTGTACTACATAAATACTACACATTGCCTCTGAGTTAAGTCAAGCTGCTATTGTGCCAAGCTTCCTGAGGGTAAAGTACAGGTTAATTTAGTGCAACTTTTGTGATTCACCCTGAAAAGGATTGTAGTTCTCGCCTGAGTGGGGCTTTCAGTCCCCTCAACCAATAACCCAATTGCTTACAGTACTGGGTATCTAATATTGGATCATTGCCTCACCTTATTCCACAACAGTTAATGACTTTCTAGTAACTATATGCCCTGTTGACATCTTTATGTACATACATACATTATTCCAAGAGTGAGGAAGGGATGTACGTTTTCCTTCTTTTCTGGGTGCATGTAGAGCATGTTTGGGCTTTCACTGGTACAATGTGAGGTTATGTTTGCAGAATTAGCGAACATTCATTGACATCTGTCTTTCCATTGTGCTGTATTAGGTATGTAGTTTTTCCCTGGGAGTATCTACTTGGCAGTAGCATATAATAAGCTGGTTAGTTTTATTGTCCCTAATGACCAGTATATAAACAAAATATATTTTTAGAGTTTGATAAACTTTATTATGAAAAAAGGTTTCTATAGTTATCTGTACACTAACAATTAAGATCCCTTGGGCTCACTGACCTTTGCACGAGCTTTGCAGAAATTACATCCCTCGGGACACATGTATTTGGTTAAATAAAAAGAAGTCCAGAGACATGATTTTATCATTTTTTAATACAGGCTAGTCAAGCAGAATGTGTTGTAAATTTGGGTAGATTAGTTCTCGACAAGAAAGGTACAGTGCATGCTGGGAGCTGAAATCCAGTCAGACATGTCAGATTTGCGCACACAGCAAGACTGCGGTTGTTTCAGATCTCATTTGCACCTGCGCTGGGGGAGGTGAGGAGCGAGGGGGTCTTTTCTTAGGATAAGAAACACACGAAGCCCAGAGGAGATGAGGGAGGAAATGAGAGCGGTGCCATCCGGCTTGAGCTGGTGTGCACCGCTGACTGAGAAGCCAGCGCTGACGAGCACCAACTGCGGGGAAGCTGTCAGAAGCTCCAGTCTAAGCTCTTCTAGCAGGTGTCACTAGAAGATAATGGCATCAAGGAAAAGTAGGACAGAAGAGAAAGGAAAGATGGCCAAACATCATTTATACACCAGGAAAAAATAAAGGTAGAACTTTGTGTTGTTTATATCAGTGGCTACTTATTCTTTAATGTTTTTAATATAATTTGATCTGCTTACACTAGTCGTTTTTACTTTTTATAGATTTGTGCATTAAAAGCATGCATTTAAGATTTGATAAATTCGATGCATTGCGTCACAACACGCGTAACTCGAAAATAAATACTCTTTCCAAGATATTCTCGATTCCAATAATTATTTAAATGTCCCCACGTCTTTCCAGGATCGCTGGCGACATTTCATTACAGCTGTTAGTTGCTGTCACTTAACACAAAAAGGCTACCATTCTTTGCAAAATGTGGCAAGCGCCCCTTGCGCTTCCAGAGTCACAAGCATTGGGGTGAGTGGGAAAATTAGGGAAGCAGAATATTTCCTGAAGAATTTGCGACATGTCCTTAACACAACACTGTTTATACATGAACGCGGTAGAAAGCTTTTGAAGATTTTAATTACATTTGTTTGGCCTTGCTGGGACAAACACATGGCGACTCGAAAAACTATCACTAGGGACTGAAATTTGTGTTGTGAAATTGTGGTGAATCTGCCGTTGTATTGACGTGCAACGGGAAGGGAAGTTGGATTATGTATTGACATGAAGCCTTCTATGGTAAGTCGAAGACTTCTCACAATGAGTCATTTTCCATGATAGAACATTTTTGCATTGTTAGGTGATTGCCAGTTAAAGACTTTCAGTCCAGTGCTCTTTGTGTGTCAATTACCAAACTCAAAGCCTGATTTAGAGTTTGTCGGATAGGGAACCCAGGGCCAGATGTAGGCAAATTCAATTTTGAGAGTCCTTAATAGCGAATTTTACCAAATTGAGTTTCGCAATCAAGGAATACCATCCCATTAATTCCTATGGGCCAAGAAGCCTATAGGAATTAATAGGATTTGCGCCCGCAATTTGCGAGTAACCAAGAGGCGCTCGCAAATTGCGGGAGCAATTTCAAGGGTGCAAGGGATCCAAAGGACATCCTGTTACACCCCTGAAATGTCCATGTGTGCACATATGGCGCACATCCATGCCCTAAGGGCATGTATGTGAGCCACATGGCACTTTGTAAAAAAACAAAATGTGCTTTTTGAAATGAAATCGCAAAATACCACCAACTTGAAGTTGGTGGTAATTTGCAAATCCTACAGGCAAAATGCGATGCCTACCAGCGTAGCATTTAGGGAATCGCAAATTGCGATTCTCTATATGCTTGCGCAAAATAAGGAATCGCAATTTTTGCAATCCTTATTTTGCGTGCAGGTATTTGCCTACCTACATTGCTCACAGCCAAATTGTGATAACAAATGCTGGAATTCTGCGAATTTCAGCATTTGCAATTGCAATTTGGCTTCCTACATCTGTCCCTCAGTCTACTAAACACTCGTTCTACCCGCTCTATTTAGAGTTTGACAGGCCATCAGCTTTCTATTGGCAGTGTCCCTGTTGGCACTCCCAATGGAAAGCTTCTTCCGACGGCCTAAGTGCTGGCAAAATAAAAACAAGCATTGGCATAGCCAGTAGGTCTCGCCTTTGGGACCTTATAAGTGTTTAGCCATGCAACACTGGATGTTGTTGCACCAAAGAGATTCGCTAGATAACTAAACACTTACAAAGTCCCAAAGGCGGGACCTATTGGCTATGTCAATGCTTGAAACTAGAGGTAAGTATTCAATAATGTATATAGTGGTACCGTAATTACTTGTGCCGGCACACATCTTTTGGTAAAGTGTCTCATTCTGTAGGAGGTAGCGCAGTGAAGACGACACAGTTCATTGACTCACATGAGCTGGGGGAAAGTTAAATTAATGATTTGTAATGATGCCTGGCCGTGGACATATGTTGCTACCAAACTATCGGACAAAAAAATAGGATAACATGAACATTTGTGAAATATTAGCCAGTGGAGGTGAACGTTTGTAGTGAATTACGGTTGGAGCAGCCCAAAGAAGAGGTGGGGACTTTAATTCGAAAGCCCACTCTACAAGAATTGGTAGATTTGTTTAAGGGTTGACAAAAGCATACTCAAACATTGAGCGAACCACAGTGGCTTATATTAATCAGACAAAGCTAACAAAGCCCAGTAGAGGCTGGTGAGAAGCTTTCTGGTGCAGATAGAGGAGGGTGGGGGGCAAATGCTCTGAAAGGGCCTAAAACATAAGAACTTACATTCTGGCTATTTACTATGGGAAATATTTTTATTGTGGTTAGATTCCGAAAAGCTTTGAGTGGCCCAGGCTATGCAGGGCTGTCACAGTTCGAGTCTCGCACCGGGGGTACACTGGGTAGAAGCTGATGAACAGCTCCAGGAGGGGGCGGGGGCACGGGAGAGGCTGGTGGGAAGAAGTTTGAGGGTACACATGCACGTGAAATTGTGAGAAGCAGTGGGAGTGCTCTTTGGGTAAGCAGTCCACGGGTGCCTCGCTAGAGCCCCGTGAGAGCTGGCGAGAAGCTGACCAGAAGTGCACCAAAAGGAGATGGTGAACACTTCGAGCAAACGGCCTGTTCCCAGGGTCCCAGAATGTGACCTGGAGAGGAAATGGCTGTTTCTCCAGGGACTTCAAATCCTCTCCAGCATCCCTCTTAGGGCTGCAACTCATGGAAAATCTATGGGAGGAGGAGGAGGGCCTGGGATTCAGAGGAAGGAAGAGGGTGTAACTCTGATGCAGGAGGATGGGCCTGGCATGGAGGGCAGGAAAGTCGGCAGGCCTCATGAATGCTCCAATAGGGTTGTTGGTCTTTGCTCTGATGCTCTGATCTGGGCGTGCACATCTAAATATAACCTTGAGGATGACTAAGGAGGTGGGGAAAAAGACAGGCTTGTCAGAGTTTGAGGAGAGAAGGAAAGGCTCTTGCTGCAGTAATCAACAGTATCATTAGTAAAAACTGACCCAACAAGCAGTGGCAGTGCGGCCGTAAAAGCGATGCGGCCGAGCAGCAGGGAAAGTGAAAGTGAAAGTGATTGTGCTAAGAATCAGCAGCCGTTTTCAAGCACACTCATGCTTGTGGCACCATCCGCCTTGCAGGAGCGAGCAACAGCCAATTAGCATGCACGCTGCTGCTCGCTCCCGCAAGGTGGATGCTGCCACAAGCACGAGTGGATGCTTGAAAATGAGCAGAGCGACGGCTTAAAGCCCTCCTTAGCAGCGCATGCATAGGCGAGACCTAAAAAATGACCCCACAACCCTGCAGTGCTTTTTGCAGATGACTCCCTTCTGCTCTCCTCAGCTCCATGTGAGCTCCTAAATTTCTTTAACAAATTAACTGAGTTTTGTGATACCCAAGGCTTGGAGGTGAATTCCACTGAAGCCAAAATTATGTTTTTTAACTCACAGAAAGCTTATAAAGGTAACATTTTAATGAAAGTGGAGCCCTTGCAAATAGCTGGAAGGTTTGATTATCCGGGGATCAGAATAGACAAGAGCAGAATTTGGAAACTTTGTGTTGATAAAAGTTAATTGGTGTTGTTACGTGCCACATCTGCTATTAACAAGAGGGTTAAGACAACCTCTCCTAAGTCTGTATCCCCAGCTATAGAGGATTATAGGGCAAAAGCCCAGGCTGCAGCACTCTTCGGGGCATACTTTTAAGGGATTACAAAAATTAAAGCTCTGATAACTAAAGCATTTTTTTTGATTGAGATGCCTATTCAGGCTTACACAAAGTACCCCTACCCTACAGTTATTTTGTTGTTACAGGGGTCAAGAGGGTGGGTGATCTGGTAATGCTGAAACCCCTTTTATATTGGTTTAGAAAGCGGCATACCAATGAGCTCCATCACTATAGATTGGCAGTGGGTGAAGCCCTGGGCCTCAGCAAGGTGCAACTGACTACCAGGTTCAAGTTTGTCAAACTTCATCATAGCAACTTAGGCCTGGGAGAGTTTTGGAACAATCCAACCACTATTGAAAAGGGCATATAGGGCAGAATCAAAGCCACCTTCTGTAACAGAACTGCCATTGAATAAACTAAAAGGCTTAGTTTGAGGGTTTGGTGGAAGAATGTCTAGCCTGTAAACCCACCCCTCCAAAAAAACTTTTTTTAGTTCAGATCCAACCTCTTATAGCTAGCACACTATTTATAAAATTCAAGTTGGGAACACTGTTAGTCAGCACTTTTACAAATAATTGGAAAACGCATCAACCAAATTCGGCAACATGTGGGTTCTGTAAATATGCAAGTGAGGATACTGAACATGTGCTATTTTTCCGCCCAAAATACGATATGCACAACAGGAATTGGCTACAACCATTGCACTCCTCCATTGGAATGAGACACTACCAGGAAACGTACCAAGTTTTGCACACAGACACAAGGCAATTTAAAGCCTTTGGATTTAGTTGATTCCTATATGCAGCATTGCTATCTAGGAAAAAGATGTGAGTGATGTTCTAAATATCACAGGTATCTCTCATATAGCACTGCCCAGGTTGTCAAGTATTACCCCAACCTCAAGGTATCCATGGGAGCTACCTCCTGTAACAGAAATGCCATTGAATACCACCGTAAGGCTAAGTCTGGGGGTCTGGTGGAAGAATTTCTAGCCTGTAAACCCACCCCTGCAAAATAGCTATTTTCAGAACAGATCCAGCCCCCTATAGCTCCAACACTATTTATATTTTAAATTCAGTTTTGGAACACTGTTAGACAGCAAATTTACACGATGCACAGCCCTGATCCCGCACAGCAGCCTTGGCCTACTGACGCAGGCACCATTGACTCCAGTTGGTCAGCCAACAACAGCTCTTTAGCAACGACACTGCTTGCTCTTTGACCTGCCAGCACCGCGACGAGCACCACATACACTTTGCACTGCGACCCTGGTCTCACTAATGCCGCCATCTGATGCCGCCACTGAGCCGTTGCTCGCACCGTGACCTGACGGCACCGCACGCCACACCGCTGCACTTCGTACCGCAGAACCCGATGCCTGCCGACGTCAGCGCTCCTGACTTCAACAGAGAGGAGTTCCATCTGCAACACATGTGACTTCAAGGGCCCGACCACTCCTGCACCGACCTCTGGAACCAAAACCTGCAGACACCATGCTTTTGGAAGCTCCACAAGAGGTGGAAGACGCTGCATTTCTAAAAGGTACTGTTTGCGGGTATTTCTGACAGGTAGCTGGCCCGCGATGCTGTGGTCAGCCAGAACTGTTTGGATTTGTTTGCTCACGATGCCATGATACCCCAGACGGAGCTATCAACATTAAGGAACTGTTTTTCAAGCATATTTCAATAACTGAAAATTTTTATGTACCGTATTGTGGATTTTTATCATTTTCGGTCTTGTCTTAGGCATATAAAAATATTGGATATTTTTCCAAACTGGTGTAGTGTCCCTTTTGTAGTGTCTACACTGTATTACTGTTGGATATATGCAAATGCTTTACACACTGCCTCTAAGATAAGCTTGACTGCTCATGCCAAGCTACCAAGGGGGTGACCAGGGGTTATTTTAGGAGTTTAACTCCCTTATCCTGACTAGAGTAGTGGTTTCTGCCTGGCTTTGGCACATGCCCTAGCCTACCAACAATCAAATTTCTAACATCTAATATATCAAGGAGAGCTATGCACTGAAAACATAACAACAAGTTTTTATGAAGATATGATGTTGCTTTATTTATGTTTTTAATTCTTTTTGTAATATGACTCCTGGAAAAAATGTTGAATTGCTGTACATTTTTAAGGTAGTTTTTTCACGAAACATTTTTTTTTATATATATGTAATGTTTTTTTAATTATATTTGTGGTGTTTTATAGGCAAGAGCCTGAAAAAAACGAAATAATGGATAGACCCCACAGCCAAGTGAAAAACTCCCTGGGTATAAGTGGTCAGTGGTTATTTGTTTTTCAAATTAAAATTTACAATTTGGGAGTTTGCTTTTGAAAAACACAAATATTGGTGAATGACCATCAGAACTTACTTTGGCACTTTCAGAGGAACCGTTGTGATGGTGTTTCCTCTGAAGGTAGAGGGACCACCAATGGGCTAGCACCAAGGTTTAAATTTATCAGGTGGTACTTAATCAGGATGGCGGACAGAATGTCTTCCACCAACTTGAAGGATAAAAAACTTCTGCCAAACCCTAAATCAGACCTATCATTTTCCAGTGTGGTTCTTTCAATGTTTTCTCCATGTCTCAATGCTTATGAATATGCAGATGTCTCAATAGCAATAGCATCCATTGCATATTGTATTATACAAGATATGAGTTTTCTGTTGATTAAAGCCTTAAATCGGAGAAAATGTAGAAATCTTTAAGTATATAAATGCAGGGTACACCTGCAGCATGTTCACACGCATATTCTTGTCCAGGGGCAAAGGAGCTATCTTACACTGCACATTGACATTTTGTATCAAAACCTGAAGTGTTTTTCATTGTGTTAACAGATCATAATATGTTAGCGCTTTACTCTAAATTGCATGATGTCATAGCACTTTCAGGATTTGATGGCCCTTCAAGGTTGTGTTTACCTGTTAGCCCAAGTTAAAATTGTCTGCTTACATTTTATTTATTTGAGAGGTGATTTATAATGTCAAGCAAATCAAGACTACACTAATGTATTACTCATTGATTGATTATGCCAGATATTGGGGGGTAGAACTTTTATGGATTTGTGTTGAGAAATATTTCATGAATTGATCAGTGTGATTTGCATGCGATTTTAGATTTTAATTTTTAGTTTTTATTGTTTTATTGCATTTGTTATTGACATTTAATTTTTTATAGATTGTGAATTCTGCAAAGTAACCAATATATATAAATATATATATATTCACAGAAAAAAACATAGGTTTCACACACGTTATAGTTAGGAATTAGCATTATAAAAACCTTGCAAATTCATTGAAAAAACCATAGGTTTCACACATGTTATAGTTAGCTGGACATTTCACTCATACAAAACCATTGAAATTCCCCTGTTATAATTAGTTCAGCTAACTATAACTCGCGCGCCCGCAACGCACTGCTGATGACGTCACATATTACATCACTCATGACATGGTCAGTGACATCACTCATGACATTACTGATAACATCTCAAATGACATCACTGATGAACTCACTGATGACATCATCCAGTGAATATGTGTCTTTCTGAAAAATAAATATTTTTTATATATGTATATCTAAAGGTCGATGGAAGAATAAATGGGTAAATAAGTGTCTAAATGGATGTTTTTTTTTGTAAAATTGATTGTGTAACTGACTTATTAAGTGTGTCTTAGTGAATACATGTATTAGCGAGTAATGTTTAAATATGTAAATATCTGTATCAGTGTCTCACTTTGTGTATAAGTGGCTGCATGGGTTGGTGAGTAGCTACATGAGTGTTTATATGGGTTGTTAGTTGGTTTTTTGAGTATAGAATGAGTGTCTGTATGGTTTGGTGGGGCGTATTACTTAGCGCACAGATGCATGAATGACTGACTCACTGTATGTGTTTTGCAGACAGCATGTGTGCAGGACTGTATGGGTGGATGAATGTGTGTATGGGTGTGTTAGTGAGTGAATGACTGTCTCAATAGTATCTTTATGAGAAACTACATATGTTTTAAACTAGTATATGTGAGTATTGATGTATATAAGTGAGTATATGTGAGAGTGAGATTGAGAGATTGGAAGAGTTCCTGTATAAATAAGTATGTGTTTCTATAAGTGATTGTTTAAGAGAGTAAGTATGTGTACGTTTCTGTAGAAGTAAATGTAGTGGTGTGTGTATACCTGTATATGCAAGTAAATGAATGTTTGATTTGCATGTGTCAGTATGTGTGTGAGTAACTCTATGGATGAGTATCAGTGTGTAATAGGATGTATAGGTGTATGAGTACATATGATGAGTGAGTGCATATATGAGTGACTATATAGAAACTGTTGGTGAATGAGTGCATATGTATGTAGATGTTGGAATTACTTAATAGGTTGTTGTAACTGGTATTGGTATTTCCATTTTTTTGAAAATGTTAGTTTCTATTTTTTAATGTGTGTATCAAAGCTTATATTAGGGTGAGAGGAGGTCTGCCACTCTTTCACAAGGATGATGTCATCAGTGATGTAATTTGAGATGTCTTCAGTGATGTCATGAGTGATGTCACTGACCATGTCATGAGTGATGTAATATGTGACGTCATCAGCAGTGCATTGCGGGCGCGCGAGTTATAGTTAGCTGAACTAACTATAACGGGAGAATTTCAATGGTTTTGTATGAGTGAAATGTCCAGCTAACTATAACATGTGTGAAACCTATGGTTTTTTCAATGAATTTGCAATGTTTTTTAAATGCTAATTCCTAACTATAACGTGTGTGAAACCTATGGTTTTTTCAGTGAATTTGCAAGGTTTTTTATATGCTAATTCCTAACTATAACGTGTGTGAAACCTACGATTTTTTCAGTGAATTTCAAATGTTTTGTAAATGATAATTTTTAAATGTATAAATTTTTTCTTTTCTTTTTATCATAATTTCTTACATTTTAATATAAATATTTATATTTATTTCATTTTTTTAATTATATTTCATATTCTTAATGTAAAATAATAACAAAACTAAATTGATTTTGTTTGTCCAATATATTAAAATTGAATTCTATATAATTCCTTTATCATTGTTTTTTTTGTAATCGTACCGTACACGTACGCTAACGGAATTATACCAAATTTGGCAGAGAGGTAGAGTTCGGTACGCAGATTGTGCTTTTTGATAAATGGTATAAATGTAAGTGGTACATCTCCAGAGATATGACAGTTATTGTGTTCTGTGATTTCACCTTCTGGCGCAGGACTGTATAATGTGATGCACCTTCCACACACCATGGCACATCTTTTGCACTACCAGTGCATCGCAAAAGTGATGCAACAACTGTGTTAAAAGAGGTACCAGGGGGTTGCAAATCTACCCGTAAAACAGTTTCACCAGCAGTGCAAATTGAAGCATAGACTTCTAACATATTTAGGTGCATATGTTACATTCAAGTGCTTCGGAGGTACTACAGTATACAATAGGTAAACTGCTTATAGATTTATGCTGTGGCAGTTCCTTATAGTTCTGCACTTTCACATTCACCATACACTAGTAATGTATTCATTCATTCATTCATTCATTTATGAACTACACATTACTTCTGAGAAACTTTTAAACACTAACATAGAAATTTGGGGCTGAAAGTAGGTAAATCATTTTTACCGATTCTAAAATATCGAATTTTACCGATTCAGTATTTTAGAATCGGTAAATCTGATGTAGGTAAATATTCTGTATTTTTTACAGAATCGGTAAGATTCGGTAATTACCGAATCAGTATTTACTGATTCCGTAATTGCCATTCATTCCTATGGGCCTGGAGGCCCATAGGAATGAATGTCAATTACCGAATCGGTAATTACCGTTTCGGTAAATACCGAATAATTCAAGGGTCGCAGGGTGTCACTTTGACACCCTGTTGCACCCCTGATTAGGGATTGTGTGCCATGTGGCACACATACATCCCCTTAGGGCATGTAAGTGTGCCACATGGCACAGGTGTGCATGCACAGATTTGCATGTACACAGGTATTTGTTATTTACCACCAACTAATAGTTACCCTAGATAATGTGTTCTGTTAGTATTTACATTAAATACATAAATATATGTGGAGTCGATGAGACTCATGTCTGGGCATACCCATCCCACTCGGGGTGACAATTGCAAAAACAACAGTTGATGGACCGAATGCAGAACAATGTCATACATTCACCCCAGAACAGCGATCTGGGCCTGAATCCATCGTTTGTTTGCACTCCACACCACCCCAGTTCAGACAGGTATTTCTGATGAACTTTTAGTGTTTGAGAAAGGTTTGTGGTAGGCTGTTAAACTAATTTCTTCTTTAAGAAATGTTACTTGTTTTGGATAGTTGATGAGGTTAGTTTCTGCTACATGCATATTGTGTATACAAGGGCTATTCACGTATGATGTACATGTTGGTAATCAATATCTTCCTCTCAAATATGTTTGTCAAGACCAAATGTATGTATATTTCCATTCCTAATACAGTTACCTATCTTTAAGTAATAATTTCAAAATAACGTGTGTACTGAAATCCTTTAATTTTAACCTAAGTATTTAGCAATATCAGCAACAGTGTCATCTTGTATCTTCCTCTGCAAATATTGTTCTTCTACTTTTCAGGTAAATATTCATATCTGTTATGTGACTTTTCAATGTTATTGGTGCAAATACTGATCGTCATTGGATACTTTGGTAAGTGCATTCATCAATCTATTTTGAAAATTCTTGTTGGAAAATGACTAGTTAGAATAGTTCAAATTTTCAAAGAAATACTTATCAAACATTTTAAATGCTATTTTTTTTAATGATTTTGGAATGTATCTAGAACACTGAAACCTATGATTGCTTTTCAACCTCAAACCTTTTGTGATTAATTGTTTTTATGTACATTAACATTCAGGCTGGACTTTTGCTCAACATGTACATTGGTTATTATGTTTACAGTTTGAAGAATGCAACTTAACTCAGCAGCAAGTTGCCGAGATTTTTACTAATGTAATATTTTTAGGGAATTATCAATTGCAATGGACCTAATGGAGTCATCAGGTTTGACTTTAACATTTAAATGATAAATAAGGTGTCACACTGTAGTGTTGTCCTGAACATTGGATTATTCTGTATTTTCTTTTTACATAGAAGGTCTTTTATAGATAAAGGCATATCATAAATTTTTAACATAGTATAGTAAGATATTGTCATTATAGTTGTGAATTTTCAATAATGTTCTTAGTGAAGCCATTTGAATATGTTTGTAATAGTTGTGACTGTCTCTATTCCTAGATCTGAAAACACCTAGAATCATGCATGATATATTGCAAAAGAAGTTTTGAATTGTTAGCATTGCTGTTATGATGTGCTAATGTACATCTTTTATTACATTTAGAGTCTGTTGAAAAGTATTGTGATGTCTGCAACCAAGATACTTCACCAATTTATATGCAAAACTCAATGGTAGGTACCCTCAATGACTGTAGATGCTGGAGATCAAAATTAAGGTCCTAGGGGTGTTTTGCAGGCATTATGTCCCCAAATCACATTAATCTGATGGAGCATGAATCTTAGTATGACTCAGATAACTGAGACATTAGCAAGGGTCTTTTCAGAGTCACATCCACCATGTTGCTTAGCTGGCTATGCACCCTTCCTAGTTATGGACTCATTACCACTTTTCCACTGAGTGTTGAGAGGTCATTATGTTTACTATGTAAATACTTATAAAGGTTACATTTCAAAAAGCTATTGACCTTTAAACAATGCAATGTTAATAACAAGTTATTTTTCACTATCTCCCCAACACGCCCAATGTTTTGAATGCAGCAAATGGGTCCACCTTGAATGTATCAAACCAAATGTAACATCCTGGTTACAAATGTACAAAATGTATGTCTTGTAGTAAAGATGTGATTGCATGCAAGATGTCTAATTAGATGTTTTGCATACTCCTGCGATCTAGTGTTGTGTCCGGATTATCATAAGGAGTAATGTTGAGACACACTTCCTTCAGCTGTCACGATTTGCACAATCCTTTTATGGTTGGGCCAGACTTCCTCTAACATTCCTACTTAATCTTCTTTTTCAAATCGAGCAACTATTTTGTGAAGGTGTTGAAATAGAAATTTAAATCTTCCTCCTCTTTGAAGGTCAACAAGCAATTCCACTCCTCCACGCATTATTGTTTAATGGTAGTCTAAAAAGTAGCGGTAATTCCACTATCACTAAGGTAGACATCTGACAATAGAATCTATGATATAGTTACACCACTATTCCATGGTCATAATCTAAAAGGTGTGTTTAGAGTCAACAAAAAGAACAATCATGCACATTTTATGCTGGACAGTATTGCTTCTAAACACCCTTTCACTGCTTTTCTTCCATACCTTTAAAAAAGATTACGTGGATTTACCTGCATAGTCTTTCAGGTCTGTATATTTGTAATGTAAAACAAGCCTACTTGTTTTTCTTTTCTTTTGTCACTGACATATATAAACTCATCAGTCTCTCCTATGGCAAGCTTTTACAATCCTGAATGCTCAGTGCTGGGTTTTGTGTGAGAGGGTGCCCATGCATAAGCATGCTAAGTTTTCTTTGGCTATATGGAAACATGTAGTGTAACCTGTCAAACACTTTAAAATGCTACCCTCCAACTAGTCCTAGAGGCGGATGTACAATTCAACCGTTCTACATAAAATAGAATTGGATATCACTAATAGTACAAAGTGTTTCTGTATTATGCAAGCCCTAATGTGTCCCTTGAAGATTCCAGCGAAGTCCAGACACATACTCACTGAAACACACCAACCATTAGTAACCTGTAAAATTTTCCAAACAAGTATTTCAAGGGCTGATCAATACAAAAAATACTCCTTTGGCACAGCAAATATAGTGCAACACGTAAACAACTTGCACCCCAACAACTTTGCTTGAGCTGCAACACAGAGATTGCAGGACAACCCACTTGCTGCTGCACCAAGCACATCAACTGCTGCAACAGCATCTTCGGCAAACAGTCCATACTCACATATTGATCTTAATTTGGGTAAACTTAAATTCCTATGCATTTATTGCGATGAACTTTTGTGTTACGTGTAACAGCCTATCAACCTGATAAAAATCAGGAAACAGGAGCATCGCTATCCTCCACATTAGTTATTAGACATTTATCAAGCTTTTTTGTTTTAACAAGTACCCCAGCCGAAGACAGAGGGAAATTTGCGCACTTGCTGCCTTTCTTGGCTGGGGTTATCAATTATTCTTCAAGCAGTTCAAATTCAAAATGCAGGCCCTTTATTCAGCCTTCTTGGTAACTACTTCCCGTAAATGGCAGTGGGTACTTTCCACACTTGCATCCTTTCTTGTGACGCACAGTCTGTGTAATGAGCTAGGTATCCAAAGATCTACTTCCCTGATAAGGCAGTGGTTACTTTGCAACTGCAGCCTTTCTTACTTTTTACCTTATTCATCTTCCATTCAATGAACACATCATCCACACATACACACACATTTTCTTGCTGCCTTTCTTGGCTGGGGTTATCAATTATAGTTCAATTTCATATTCTGATTCAAAGTCAAGGCTGTTTATCAAGCCTTTTTGTTGTAACTACTTCCCCAGCTAAAGGCAGTGGATAATTTGCACACTTACAGCCTTTCTTATTTTTTAGATGATTCATCTTCCACTCAATCAACACATCATCTACACGTACTCACACCTACTTTCTTCCTTTCTTGGCTATGGTTATCAACTATTCTATTTCATATTTGTATTCAAAGTGCAGGCCCTTTATCGAGTCTTTTTGTTGTAAAAACTACCCTGGCCAAAGGCAGTAAGAAATCTGCACACTTGCTGCCTTCCTTGGCTGGGGTTATCAATTATTCTTGAATTTCATATTTTGATTCAAAGTCAAGGCCCTTTATCAAACTTTTTGTTGTAGCTACTACCCCAGCCGAAAGAAGTGGGAAATTTGCGCACTTGCTGCCTTTCTTGGCTGGGGTTATCAATTATTCTTGAATTTCATATTCTGATTCAAAGTTGAGGCCCTTTATCAATCCTTTTTCTTGTGGCTACTACCCCAGCCAAAGGCAGTGGGAAATGTGCACACTTGCTGCCTTTCTGGGCTAAGGTTATCAATTATTCTTCTTGTAATACAAATTCAAAGTGCAGGCCCTTTATTGAGCTCTCGCCTGGATCGAATCTTTCCTCACTGGCAGAACTCAGAAGGTGATGCTTAGGCCTTTCAAATCTGAGGGTAAACCCCTGCTGTGTGGTGTGCCGCAGGGCTCTGCCCTGAGCCCTCTGTTTTTTAACGTTTATCTCGCACCTTTGGCCCCAGTGGTGGAGTCCTGTGGAGTCAAGTTGGTCTCTTACGCTGATGACACTCAGCTGATATTTTCCTTTAGAGACCACTCAGATTCCACCTTTACCAACTTCCGCCAATGTCTGAACAACATCTGTGACTGGATGACCAACAATCACCTTAGACTGAATGCTGACAAGACAGAAGTCCTGTTTTTTAACCAAAAAACACCTATTTCCCCCAGCCTGTGGTGGCCCACAGCACTTGACCCTGCGCCCACCCCTGTCCAATCAGCACGTAACCTAGTCTTTCAGTTCAACAACTCACTCTCTTGCAAAGCACAAGTCAAAAAGGTCACCTCTGTCTTCTTCGCGAAGCTGCGCATGATTAAGAAGATCCTTCCTTATCTTCCCTTGGACGCCCGCCGAACAATCACTCAGGCCCTCATCACTTCTCACCTAGACTACGCCAACAGCTTATATGCCGGTGCCCCTCAATATCTGATCGATCGGCTTCAGATCGTTCAGAATGCGGCAGCCAGACTGATCGGAAATATCCCCTACCGTCAGTCGGTTGCCGCCTACCGCAAAGAGCTCCACTGGCTTCCCATTGCAAGCCGCATTCAATTTAAAATCCTAACCCTCGCCTTTCGAGCCATCAACGGCCTCGGACCTGGCTACCTGAAAAAACGAGTGTCAATTTCTCAATCTGTCAGATCACTAAGATCTAACAACTTACGCCTCTTGATTACAACTCGCTTTCATCGTTCCAGAATGGGCGGTAGAGGGTTCAGCGTTATCAGTGCCAAACTATGGAACTGCTTCCCTCTCGACCTCAGGTTCAGCCCGTCTGAATCCATCTTCCGTGCTAAATTAAAAACCTGGCTGTTCTCCAGACTATGATTCCTGTCTTGTATGAAGCTGGTCCCACCCCTCCCTCCCTGAGGTTTTTGTTTCTAGTGCCGGGACACCCCTCCGGGGGTAGCTGCGCGCAGTATAAGCTACTTAAATAAAACTTAAATAAATTCTTGGTAACTATTACTCGTGAATGGCAGTGGGTAATTTGTACACTTACTGACGTTCATGTACAATGAAAAGCATAACAAAAGTCTATGGGCTATGGATATCAATTCTTTTCTTTGGTGTTCTGATTCAAAGTACAGGCCCTTTATTGACCCTTCTTGGTAACTAATACCCGTGAATGGCAGTGGGTAATTTGCACACTTGCAGCCTTTCTTATTTTTTATATTATTCATCTTCCACTCAATCAGCTCATCATCTACACGTACATACACCTACTTGCTACCTTTGTTGGCTATGGTTGTCAACTGTTCTTCTATTTCATATTCGTATTCAAAGTGCAGGCCCTTTATCAAGCCTTTTTATTGTAACAACTACCCCTGCCAAAGGCAGTGGGAAATTTGAACACTTGCTGCCTTTCTTGGCTGGGGTTATCAATTATTCTTCAAGTAATTCAAATTCAAAGTCCAGGCCCTTAATTGAACCTTTTTGGTAAGTACTACCCATGAATGGCACTGGGTAATTTGCACACTTGCGTCCTTTCTACCGCACAGTGTGTGTACTTTGTGCACTTGCTTAACTCCTTGGATGAAATACCCGTTTCTCAGGCTCCCACTGCGGAATCCGACTCGCAGTCTGTAATGGACTGGAAAACCAAACACCCATTTCCTTTACAAGGCAGTGGGTTGTTTGCGCGTCTGCTACCTTTCTTAATTTTCACCTTATAATGCATCCACTACCTGAAACACACATACCTGCTGACTTTCTTGCTGCCTTTGCCAAGTATTATTCTAATTCAAAGTAGAGGCCCTGTAATGGGCTCGTGTTGTAATTTTTCAGCCCTACTGCCCACAGTGGAAACTTAGTGCACTTACATTGCTTGCTTCTATGTCTAATTGTTCACAGTTTTTATCTTCCACTCAATCAACACATCATCTACACATACACACACCAACTTGCTGCCTTTTTTGGCTGGGGTTATCAATTATTCTTGAATTTCATATTCTGATTTAAACTTGTGGCCCTTATCAAGCCTTTTTGTTGTAGCTACTACCCCGACCAAAGGCAGTAGGACATGTGCACACTTGCTGGCTTTCTTGGTTGGGGTTATCAATTATTCTAAAAGTAGCTACAAGCTCAGGAACAATATTTTCATTTGGAAACATTGGAAAGTAATCGTCGTTGTAAAACTTCTTTGCCATGTTCAGTCATTTTTCCAATTCTTATATAGTGTAGAATAGTTCCATAATCCGCATCATTTGCTTGTCGCATATATTTAATTAGTTCCTTATATTCAAAATATGACCAAATGTTAACATTTCCAATGCCACCCAAAGACTTTCTGGTATCTTCATGCGCAAGTGTTAATACTGGTTGTCCTTTTACAGGAGTAAGTTGTAGTAGATCTCCAAATCTAGAACAATCATTTGGGTGAGTCTAGGGGCCAGATGTAGGTAACCAAATACTGGTCGGTAACGGCAGAAAATACCGAATGTCGGCCCTTACCGACCGGTATTTGGTATTTGAAATGTAGGGGACCGAAAATCTTCTGAATCGGTAAATTTACTGAATCGGTATATTTACCGAATCGGTAAAGTTTCCGAATGGGTAAATTTACCAAATCTGTAAATTTACCGATTCGGTAAATAAGAAATGGTAAAAATGAAGTTTGAGATGTAGGTAACCTCAAAAATACCGAATTTGCATGGAATTCGGTATTTAAGAGTCGGTATTTACCATGGATTGATATCAGCTGGTAACCAGGTGCAGGCCATAAAAAAGGGCCCAAAATGCAACAGTTTGACCAGAATGGCGGCATTCTATGTGATTGTGAGGCAGCTACGGATCAAGGCAGAAGGAGAGAGGGAATGGAGAAGAGAGGAGCAGGTGTACAGGCAGAGGATCACCATATTCTAACAGACTGAGGCAGAGATCCTCCAAAGGTACAGGCTAGACCCCCGAACCATCCTGGGGCTAATCAGGGACCTCCACCCACTGTTGGAGCACCCAACCCCAAGGGCCCATGCCATCCCACCCCATGTGCAGGTGCTCTGTAGCCTACACCTGCTTGCCTCTGGGAGCTACCAGAGTGTCATTGCATCGATAGGTGGGATATCCCAGAGCTGCCTGTCCTGGTTCTTCAGAAAATTTCTGGACGCCATGTTGCAGAGAATGCATTTTTATATCAGCTTCCCTGCAACGCACGCTGAACTTGTCAGGACCAAGACTGACTTTTATCAGATGGGGCATTTTCCCAATGTCATTGGGTGCATTGATGGTACCCACATCCCAATATGCCCATCTGCTGCCACAGAGTACATTTATCAAAACAGGAAATCCACACACACCATAAATGTACAGGTAATCTGTGATTCCAAATTTATCATCACGGACATAGTTGCCAAGTTTCCCGGGAGTACCCACGACTCCTACATCTTTCAGAACAGTTGCATCTACTCACGGCTGACAGCGGGGGAATTTGGCGAAGGCTACTTGCTAGGTAATACACTGTGTGAATCTCCCTTTATACATATTGCAGCTGTATGTTGAAATGTGCATATGAGTAATGTATTTCTATTCTTACAAATAGGAGACAGTGCATATGCCCTTCGGTCCTTCATCCTCACACCCTACCTCAACCCTTCAACACCCAGCCAGAGGAGGTACAACAGGGCACACAAATCCACCCGGAACATTGTGGAGCGCACCTTTGGACTGTGGAAGAGCAGGTTTCGGTGCCTGCACAAGGGTAGAGGGGCACACCAGTACACACCAGTGACCTGCTGCAAAATGATTGCAGCCTGTGCAATGTTGCACAACCTTGCAGTTAAGAAGGGCACAGAAGTGGAATTATCAGATTTCGTGGACCATGATGATGACCAAGCTCTGCCTGACCCACACACAGCTGGACATTCAACACCAACAGATCGCACGCAACTTTTTTTAAGTAAGTAAAGAGACACAGACAGGTGGAGTATGCACCCAATGTCGTTTAATTTAGTCACTACGCAGTTATCTGAGGCACAAATGTGCAAAACAAACTCTGAACTTTCAAAATTGTATGTCCTGGGTCACTTCCCCATAATATTAACTGTTCATTTGCGTCCACGCTTAGTAGCGACAGATGTATGTGGCTCGCTGTGTTCGCTGGGCGTTTGGGCTGTAGCCTCACCTTGTCGCCTGCTGCTCGTCCTTGTCTCTACACCAGGGGAGCTTGCCATGCTGCTCCTACTTGTGCTCCCTTCACTCTCTGGCACATCAATAGCAGCAGTTTGTGCTGTTTGAGTATTAATTAGCGCCTCAAGGGCACCGGTCATCCTGGCTATGCCCCTTGTCACCTCATTGCTGTTTTGCGTGAGACACTCCTGACTGTTTATGCTGCGCCTGCATAGCAGGGATGTGGCTGTGGCCAGGCGGTGAATTGCTTTGTTGTTTTTCTGTGCATGCTGCTTCTCCCTGCGCCTTGATGCAATTCTGTGTCCAGTTCGGTGCTCAGTAGCTGCACCGATTGTGTCATTTCATGTATCCCTGTAGCCATGTTCTTGTTCACTTTCTATTTCCTATTTCTTCCATATTGCTATTCAGGTTGCGCATTTGGCGTTGACAGGACATGATGGCCTTCCCCTGCATCCTCTGGATCCTCACCATGCTCCCCTCCAGGCCTTGGAACACACTGGACCCGTCCCCACGTGCACCTACACTCCTTTGTTGGACTCTGCGGTGTCTAGTGCTACTACGGACAACTTCTGCACTGGACTGCAGTGTGGCAGAGATATCATCTCCAGGCAAGGTGTGTGTGTCTTCCACCTCCATTTCACTGGCAGATGTGTCCATTTCTATCAGTGGTGCAACGACATGCCTCCTGCCTGGTTGTGCTGTAGGTGTTTCAACATGCAGTGATGCTGGCATATCTGGTGAAGACATTAACAGAGGGGACTGTGAAGGTCTTGGGGATGCCTGCAAGTCTTGAGTGGTTTCAGGGTCTTGGTAAAGTGGCTGTCTACTTGGTACACCTGTGTCCTTTGATGCACCTGGCTCCTGACTTTCATCCCTCTCGGGTGCCGTGCCTTCAGTCTCCTGTGACCGCCTTCTGGATGTGTGACCTGTGGACATATGAGCGTATATCAGCTAAGCGCAAATGTCTCACAGCCACTACAATTAAATCTTTTTAATTTGCACAATGTACATGTTGCCTGCCCTTTATTATGCCCGCAATCATGTGCCTGACTTGGTGGTTGCTGTGCCGTATGACATGGTCTTTCATTAACTGACTACATGTCCATGATGCATTGCTACTGTGTAGTGCTGGCACACCTAGACTGGGGTCACTTAGCTTCAAGGGGTGAGGGAAGGATGAGGGTGTGAGGGGGATTGCTGTGCATGCATCTTACCTTTTCTGCTTGCAGCTTTGGCTATGCTGTCCACTTCTCCCAGTCCGCAGACCCTTTCTGGCTCTAAGGTAAGGTTGAGGCCACCATCTCCTCCAGGTCAGTGAGGGGGGGTGCTGTGTTCTTTCCTCCACCAGTTTTCAATGCCTGTTTGTGGTGGTCCGGCAATTTCTTTTTTGTGAGGTTCCTCAGGTCATAGAACCTTTTTTTCAAGTCCTCCGTGTCTCTAGTGGTCACTCCCACAGCATTGACTTTGTCCAGTATATCCAGCCAAATCTTCCTTTTGGCATATTCAGCCACAGTGAGGGACTGCCTGCCAAAGAGTTTGTGGTGCACCTTCACCACCTCCTCCACAAGGACCTGTAGCTCCATGCTGCTGAATTTCAGCTTTCTCTTCCTCTCTGGCTGCTCTGTGTCTTTGGTGCTTGCCATTTTACAGGTTTTAAACTGCACAAACTCTTTCTGCTGCTGCTCCCAGTCTCTCCGCTCCAACTGCCACTCCAGAAGCTTCTAATTAGTTGCAGCTGCCTGTGGAGCCACTTCCTGGTAGGGAAGGGGAGGGTGGTAGCACCTGATTGGCTGTTTTCTTAAGTTTCACTTTTGCTTGCTTGCCGATTCGGTATTTACCGAATCGGTATTTCCCATTCATTCCTATGGGTACCGAATTGGTAAATACCGATTCGGTAAATACTGAAAGTCTGATTCCGAATTTTACAGATTCAGTAAAAAATACCGATTTTTTACCTACATCTCATTTACAGATTCATGAATACCGAATCGGTAAAATTCGCTATTTAAGAATCGGTAAATGAGATTTAACTACATCTGGCCCTAGGTCTTGCTGCAACACAAAATCAAGTACTCAAATCTGTACAAGAAATTGAATATTTAGCTGAAAAAGAGCCAGAAAGTACAGATATTGTGAAAACAAATATTTTGGAAACTTATTATCAAAATAGAAGTCATCATCTTGAAAATATGTTTCTTTATGAAGTGCTTCAAAACTATTTTTTTAAACAGACTATTATAGAAAACATCAATAATGGTATATATGCTGTAATTGGTTCTGAAGGATGTTTGGTGAAACAAAGAAAAGGACATTTGATTTATCACCAAAAACTGAGTTGCAATACTCCTGACAAAAGAGAATTTTACTATTTATCTCTTTTGCAACTCTTCAAGCCGTGGCGTTCAGAATAGGAATTTACTTGGAGATTTTCAGAGCTACGAAGATTTGTTCAACACAACTAAAGATATTATACAATGTCCTGTGTTTGCTAATTATGTGAAAATGTTGAACGATGAAATTGAGCAAGAAGCTACAATTGCAGCTGAGATTGCGAGAGACAGTTCTCAAGACAGTCTAACTTCTGCTCCGTTGAGTCAGGATCCACTATTATTATTATTATTTTTATTATTATTATTATTATTATTATTACTAGGAGAACCAATTGTTCAAAATGAAGCAGCAACTGCTATTGAACAGGTGGAAACAGCAATGTATCAAGCTCAAGAAGATGTAACAAACGTAGGAAACTTGGAAAAACAACTAAATGTTGAGCAAACATTCCTCAACGGCTGTACTATGTACTGCCTTCAAATGTACACTGCGATCAACAGAGTTTACTGCTTGATACCAGAAGCTCATTAGTACTACAGACAACATAGAATTTAGTCTCGATTTATTTAAGGCAGAGACAATTGTACTATGTCCTCAGATTCTGTTAACTGCACAAAATAGCATTCATCGATGTTTGTGTCGAGTAGTACCAATTGTACTATGTCCTCAGATTCTGTTAACTGCACAAAATAGCATTCATCGATGTTTGTGTCGAGTAGTACCTTCGATCTCATTAGTACTACAGACAACATAGAATTTAGTCTCGATTTATTTAAGGCAGAGACAATTGTACTATGTCCTCAGATTCTGTTAACTGCACAAAATAGCATTCATCGATGTTTGTGTCGAGTAGTACCTTCGATCTACATTGTGGACAGTAGGGTTCACAACTTCAATTCAGCTTTCGATGTAAATTTCTCTTCAGTATCTGTGCTGAGAACAGCCTTCAATCAATTCTGCGCTCAGTAGAGTTGACAACTAGATACCAAGAGCGCCAGCATTACAGAAAACATTCAATACAATCTTGATTTATTTAAAACAGAGACAATTGCACAATGTCCTCAGAGTTTCTTAAAGTTTGAACAGTAGGAAATTCATGCTTCATTTATTTAATGCAGAAACAATTCTACTATATGTCTTCACATTTTGTTTAAATAAGTGACAAAAAGCATTCATCTATGTCTGTTAATAACTACCTTCAATCTACACTGCACAGGGAATTTACAAGCTCAGCGCCAAAGATACTACTTACTCAGTGCACCATAAATCATCACAAAGAAGAGGGAAAAGTTTTACGTCAAAGTGAGACATACTGTCCCCTTTAAATGGAATTGATGCAGAATTCAATCGGCAAAAGACATTACTTCAATTACTGTGCCTCCCCCGACCACACATCAGCACAGAGTACGTTCAAGCTCAGTGCCAAAGGGTTTACTAACTCAGTGCACCAGAAATCATCACCACGTGACCGTATTGAATGAAATGACTTATTTAGAAAAAAATATACCATACTTTTTGTAGATATACTTCAACTTACTTCTGTGAATGGACAACCAATATTTATTAGAAAACGTGATTTTAAAGACTTTGCTACCAATGCGTCCTGCTTGGACCACGCATCATCGCACACTCCACAGAACTTTGTTGCTTTAGATGCACACTTGCTTCCTTTCTTGGCTGGGATTATCAATTATTCCCTAATTTCATATTCTGATTGAACGTCAAGGCCCTTTATCAAACCTTTTTGTCATTTCTACTACCAGAGCCGACTTTTAAAGCCCTTTGTCAAGCCTTAACCGGCTCATATACCACATATAATTCACTCCTAAGGAAGGATGTAGCTAGCTGATAGGGCATGCTCCTATCTGATTGAAAGTTAACAAATGTAGTTGGGAGTTTCAGTGAGCTAGATGGAAACTTACAGGCCCATATGCTCACTTGTATGTCCACTCTTGTCACCTGATTCTAATCTCACATAACTTTTGAGAAAACAACACAGCCTCTACTACACAGCTCCAGACAGTGTCAGAAGCATTTAAACATTCACTCAAAAACACAGACACAAGTCTTAGAATTCTAGCACTATTGCAAGAGGATGCACACTCTGTTAAATAAATAACTCACTAGTAACTAACACACTCAGGAGGCAATCCATGCCATTTGTTACATTTAGATTGAGTCACCTGTAGAGTCATAAAGAGAGGCATCGATGTACCAGCAAACTAACTTACATATGAAAAAATACCCCCATATAGGGACTGAGATACTCATGTCTCAGTCCTTGAACATTTGAGCTTGTACATGTAGTTTGACTGCTAAGCTGAATTGCCATTTAAATGGTCTTGCCAAGCCTTAACTTGTTCATCTGCTACATATAATTCATCCATAAGATAGACTGCAGCTAGGCCATAGGATATATTTTTATGTGCTTAAAGGTAACAGATGATGTTAGAAGTTTCAGTGAGCTACATGCACAATTACATGCCCATATCCTCACTTATACGTCCAGTCTGCCTCTTTGATTCAAATCTCACATAACTACATACAAAAGGACAGAGCCACTAATACACTCTTCAGACACTGTTAGAAGCATCTAAACAGTCACTCAGATTTACAGGCAGTGATATACCAACAAATTCACTGACATTTGGATAAACACCCCTACATAGCGACTGATGCACTCATTCCGATATTTACTAAACAACTGACATTACTAAGTAACCCACACAGAGTAGTAGTCTTTTAAACATTTCTCAGGTCTGGGTCACTTGAGCTTCTGCATGTAGTTGTATTGCTGGGACACCTTGGCATTTAAAACTGCTTGCCAAGCCTTAACCTGCTTATCTACTACATATACATCATCCCTAAGATGGTCTGCATCTAGGTCATAGTGCACACTTCTGTGAGAAAGTGCCTCTTTTGCATGGTCCCCCACTTTTTGCCAGGTTTTGATGTGGTTTCAAATGTGGTGCACAGGGTCCATTCCATCCAGGTTCCCTGTGCCAGTGCTCCTTCTCTAAAACAACCCCCAATTGGTACATTTGCCTCCCGTAAGTCCTTAGTAAATGGCACCCTGCACGCCTATGGCCTGGAAGCTGAAGAAGTTCCCTTGGGACCCCCCTCACTGGGACCAAGCCACTGCCCATGCAGTCTGCATGCCCAGGTGAAGGAGAATACAATAAAGTCGATATGGCACCCTGCTTGGGTGCCATGCCAGCTTGCACTGCCTGACAGTATAGGTAAGTGAATGTTCTAGCAGGCCTTACAGCCCTAAGGCAGGGTGCATGATACTCCAGGTGAGGGCATATCCGCATGAGCAGATGTTCCCCAACAATACTGGGCATGATTTTTAAGTATGGGTGAAATTTGCGAATTTGCGGTACGCAAATTCGCGGGGAAGTGAATTTGCAGTCCGCAAAATCTGCGAATTTGTGCGAACTTGCATATTTTTTTTTATTTTTGCGTGTTCTCAGGTTTTTTTTTTTACTGCTTCTACCGCAAACTCACCCATGCGGTCGTTTTTGGGCATGGCCATCTTGTTCGCGGGAGGAAAACAACTCGGCAAAACTCAGAATCAAGGTAAGTCAACGCAGCGTGCGCGAGATTGTATTTTTGAAGCGCGAACAAGCAAAAAAAATTCGCGAACTTGCGAATTGCGGATTGTTTGCCAATTTCGGCAAATTCGCAGACCGCAAAATTGCTAAAAATCTGCAAATTCCGTGAGCGGAACGAATTTTCAGCCCATGCTTAATGATTTCCCAATATTGTAAGTCAACAAGGGTACATGGGCTAGGAACTCGACAACTCGAGTTCCACAGCACCCTGATGGTTTTACTGAATATAGGAGTGTTTGGTACCAAACTACTCATCTCAATAAATCCACACTGATGCCAGTGTGGGATTTATTGTACCATGTACCCATTGGGCTCCTCAGAGGTACCCCCTGAATCCCTACCAAACCTGGTGTGGTCTCTGAATGGCTGTTGGCAGTCTACCACCACAAGGCATGTTTCTGGACCACTGGGTAGAGAGAACCTGCTCTCTGGGACCAGAAACAATGCACATCCTGGGCAGAGGTGTCATGTGTCCTCTCCCTTGATAGGCCAGTGCAACTCCCAGCATCTGCAGACCCTGCTTTACACCCCCATTTTGGGTGAGACAACTGGTGGGAAAATTAAAAAACGTAGGATGTGTGCCCACCTCTGCCAACTCCACCCTTAAGGTGGGGGTAAGCAAGGTGAAGCACAAGTTTCAGTCCATGCCATCTTGAAGATGGGGGATCCCACCATTCACGGCTAGGTCTATGCCCCTTCCCCAAGGATGGGGGAATAATAAAGGGTGAAGCCATCCAAAATAAGGTGCCCATCAGCCCTAATGGCTTCTCCCCTAAAAAGCCTCCTACGTTTTGTAGTTAGGGGGTTCCCCCAGATCTACAATGACCTAAGAAGCATGAAGACAATGCTGCGGGAACATTGAAGACGATGACTGCCTTGGCCCCAGCCATACCGGCCTGTCTCAAGCTTCTGCGATCCTGAGAGGGACACCTTCGTACACATAAACAGTACAGGGAGTTTAGCTTTTCCCGTGTGTGCTGCACAAGGCAGCACACATGGAAAAAACAAAAACGAGGAGGAATAAAACATTTCTAATTGTTTTGCCTATTTAAGACCAGGTTTCCCCTGAGCTTAATTTTGGTGCTGACTCCTATTTACGCCGCCCTTGTAAATAGTGAGCAGCATCAAAATCAATTAATGTTGTGGTGGAACACCCACTGCAACACCCACTGCCCAGCCATTTTAAACTAAGCATAGTGTGAAAGGGGGCCTTATTTACTAGGCATCGTTAAGCAATGTTAAGTGGCTTAATACTGCCTTGTAAATGAGGCGAGGCTCAGTCCTATCGCCATCACAACATCACTGAAAGTGACATTGTGATGGCGATAGGAGCTTGTACATATGCCCCATATTATATATATATATATATATATATATATATTACCTACTGGCTATCGCCAGTAGGTATATATAGTTAGAATTTTTTCTCTATGGGACTTTTGAAAATTCTATGTCTAATAACTTTGGCGTTTGTGGACGGAATCGGCTGAAATTTTCAGGAAAATGGCACATTTTGATTCTGAGCAGCCCCTGAAAAATTAGGGGTGTTTCGTCAAGGGGGGGCTGAGAAAAAAGGGGGGTCCCAAAACGCGTTTTTTCCATTCATTTTTCCATAGGGCGGTTGGACTCACTTTTAGCTCGAACGGCTGAATGGATTTGCACGAAACTTGGCAAAATTGTAGGGACTGTTAGCCCGATGTGCCTTTGCTAGGTCTCAATATATGTGCTCCAGTAGTTTTTGAGAAATTAACGTTCAAACCTAGATATATATCTGTAACAGCGCTCTGGGCAGCGATCCGGTCCGCTTACTTTTCGCTTATCGGAACTTTGCGCGCAGAAAGCTGATTGGCTCTCCGGTGTCTGTCAACATTCTAAACAGTCCGGAGCGGACGCCATCTTGTCTCTCGGTAGGATCGAGAGAGAAGAAGAGGTGGAAAACGAAAGGGGAATTTAATGAAAGGGGGCAAGGTATCCCCCTCTTGACCCCCTAGGAATGTTGTTGGGGTTATTAAAGGGTCCCGTGGGGAAAATAAAAAAAAAATGATTTTTCACGGTAGAAGCGCGGCCGCGAACTGGTAGCGAAACGGGAATTCGCCATTTTGTGCTTCGTTAATTAAATTACTAGTTATAAGTGGGTGCGGGAGACGTATCCTAATCCCCTATGTTTCCTGAGGGTGGCTGAGGAGGCTGATATATGTTGATACATCTCTTCCAGCGGCTGTGCGTGAGCTTTTTTTTTTTTTGCTGCGTGACAGTCCGGAGCGGCCGCCATCTTGTCTCTCGGTAGGATCGAGAGAGAAGAAAAGGTGAAAAACTAAGGGGAAATTTAATGAAAGGGGGCAAGGTATCCCCCTCTTGACCCCTAGGAATGTTGTTGGGGTTATTAAAGGGTCCCGTGGGGAAAATAAAAAAAAAAAGATTTTTCACGGTAGAAGCGCTTCACGGGCCGCGAACTGGGCCGCAAACTGGTAGCGAAACGGGAATTCGCCATTTTGTGCTTCGTTAATTAAAGTACTAGGTATAAGGGGGTGCGGGAGACGTATCCTAATCCCCTATGTTTCCTGAGGGTGGCTGAGGAGGCTGATATATGTTGATACATCTCTTCCAGCGGCTGCGCCATCTTGCCTTTTTTCGAATGCCACAATTTTGTCGTGCACGGCAGCCATTTTAGATGCCAGGCTGGTCCCAGGCTATCACCTAACCCTGCGGATGTAGTTTATGGCCCCAGCTGTAGAGAATTCAGACATGCCAATCCTCCTGATTCAGGCGTGTGAGTACTGATTTCAGTGCTAGTCTCCCGCCTCCCGATTTCTGCAAGCAAAAACCCGGGGGCATATTACGAACAACTAGCGATAATTTTTGTCTCTAACTTGTTTAGAGACAAAAATTATCGCCGCACATCGGCGATTTTTATTGCAGATAAACCTTGCTATTATCGCAGAAAAGTCAGCGATATTCATGTATTATCGATCTAATGCTCTTAGCCATGTTATCCACCTCCCATTGGATAACATGGCTAAGAACTGCTCAGGGCAGGTGAAAAGTCAGCGATATTCATGTATTATCGATCTAATGCTCTTAGCCATGTTATCCACCTCCCATTGGATAACATGGCTAAGAACTGCTCAGGGCAGGTGTTAGATTTTGGAGATATTCGCGCTTAGCGCGAATATCTCCAAAAGTTGGTAATAGAAGGTAGCGATGTTAGGGACTGTTTCCAGTCGCTAACATCTTGGCACGCCACTTTGCATGTCATTAGTGATAAGTATCACTGACATGCAAAGCGGGGCCCAAGATGGTCGCTATCTCCTTTTAGCTGTCACTAACTGGTGTTAGCGACAGCTTGGTAATAGGGAAATAATTTTATCTCTGCTTTCATGGCTTTTAAAGCCAAAAAAGCGGAGATAAACCCCCTTGATAATATGCCCCACGATTCCTTGGGGGTTTCAGCTGACAGGGCTTGGTATTGTGTTACATGGTAATTATATTCATGTATTATCGATCTAATGCTCTTAGCCATGTTATCCACCTCCCATTGGATAACATGGCTAAGAACTGCTCAGGGCAGGTGTTAGATTTTGGAGATATTCGCGCTTAGCGCGAATATCTCCAAAAGTTGGTAATAGAAGGTAGCGATGTTAGGGACTGTTTCCAGTCGCTAACATCTTGGCACGCCACTTTGCATGTCATTAGTGATAAGTATCACTGACATGCAAAGCGGGGCCCAAGATGGTCGCTATCTCCTTTTAGCTGTCACTAACTGGTGTTAGCGACAGCTTGGTAATAGGGAAATAATTTTATCTCCGCTTTCATGGCTTTTAAAGCCAAAAAAGCGGAGATAAACCCCCTTGATAATATGCCCCACGATTCCTTGGGGGTTTCAGCTGACAGGGCTTGGTATTGTGTTACATGGTAATTTTTCCATGAAACGTCAGAGGGTCGATGCAGGGGTTCTAGAAGAGGTGATAAACCATTTAAGCCTCATGAACAAGCGCATGGTCTTTTAAAGATTTGTGAAGTACTCGGGGCGGCGGTGTGTGTGTGCCCTCTTTCAGGAGCGGGCGGGGGGGCACTGCCAGCAACTTGCCAGGTCAGGTAGTGTTCAACACGTGCATCACCCTTTCTCTGCCTGCTATTGCGCTCCATGCTTCGGAAAGGTAAGAAAAAGAACGTGCATTTGAGTTTGAAATGTCCGATCCTGCAGCAGCACACTTCCAAAGCCCACACATGACAATAACCCGATTCAAGGCCCCATTCACCCGTTTTAAAAAAAATAGATAACACTCCAACAAAGTAAGGTTATAAAACTTTATTAACTACTAACTTTAACGAACGGAACAAAAACTAAAAACATTTAAACATTTCTCAACACAAAAAGCAACAATGGTTAGAAGCTGTCTTTTGTGCGAATAGTCCCAAGGCAGCACAACGTGCAGAGTTCTGGACGGCACCCAGGTGATGTCGCCTGGGTGCCGCACTGGTTTAGGGATCCTACAATGCTGCTCCGAAAATTGGCGTGGGGCGTCCCGGGTGGGGCGGGGGGAGGCCTCGTCAGTAGCGGTCTGTTGTGCGAATAGTCCCAAGGCAGCACAACGTGCAGAGTTCTGGACGGCACCCAGGTGATGTCGCCTGGGTGCCGCACTGGTTTAGGGATCCTACAATGCAGCACAGAAAAACAGCGTGGGGCGTCCCGGGTGGTGCGGGGGGAGGCCTCGTCAGTAGAGGTCTGTGTCCAGTGTCACATGGCTGACACAACATGTACGACAGGCACCCAGGTGATGTCCAGTAAACTGCCGCACTGGTTTTGGTATCCTACAATGCTGCTCCGAAAATTGGCGTGCGGCGGCCCGGGGGGGGGGGCGTGGGGGAGCCGGCGTGAACGGGCCTCCCCAGGTGGCGGCCATCTAGCTGAGTTGCGCTCGCTCTTGCGGCCACAGCGTCTCGCTCACCATGTTGTTGAGTTGCTCCCACTCTTGCAGTGCAGCGATAGGCGGCTGCCACATGGCTCTTAAAATGGCGGACAGCTCCTCGGTTTTAGGCCTGGTCCACTGAAATGGTCCTGGGACACTTTGGAACTCGGACGCTTGCCTGCTAGGGCTTGGGCTCCATTCTCGAAAAGCGTCCCCTCAGCCGTGAAGATTGTATAAAAGTCTTGGGGGCCCCCGACTCCCGCAGGCTTCCGGTGGGGAGCGGCTGCCATGATTGCTCGCGGAAGGACCACGACGGAGCCACGAGATGGTGGTGCTCTCATGCTGACGCCAGCTTCAGTCTGAATGATCCAGAAACAAGGTGGGGCTTTCATCGTTTGGGAAAAAAAAATGTTCTAAACCAATGAAAAGTGTTATTTTTAGGTCATATGACCAAGCCTTCCATCTTTAGGAAACCAAAAGTAAAATGAACCAATGAAAAGTTTTATAAACAAGTCACATGACCTGTTATGCGGCATAGGGCTACAAAAAGCGTAGAAAATCCGTTGGCACGTGAGGCGGCGTCAGTAGCGGACCGATGTGCGAATAGGCCGAAGGCAGCACAACGGGCCGAGATCCGGATGGTACCGAGGTGGTGTCCAGCAAATTGCCGCACTGGTGTGGCCATCCTACAATGCTGCGCCGAAAGACGGCGTGTCCAGCTGAGTTGCGCTCACTGTTGCGGTACAGTGACTCGAACGCGCCGAGATCCGGATGGCACCGAGGTGGTGTCCAGCAAATTGCCGCACTGGTGTGGCCATCCTACAATGCTGCGCCGAAAGACGGCGTGTCCAGCTGAATTGCGGTCACTGTTGCGGTACAGTGACTCGAACGCGCCGAGATCCGGATGGCACCGAGGTGGTGTCCAGCAAATTGCCGCACTGGTGTGGCCATCCTACAATGCTGCGCCGAAAGACGGCGTGTCCAGCTGAATTGCGGTCACTGTTGCGGTACAGTGACTCGAACGCGCCGAGATCCGGATGGCACCGAGGTGGTGTCCAGCAAATTGCCGCACTGGTGTGGCCATCCTACAATGCTGCGCCGAAAGACGGCGTGTCCAGCTGAGTTGCGGTCACTGTTGCGGTACAGTGAGTCGAACGCGCCGAGATCTGGATGGCCCCGATGTTGTGTCCAGCAAGTTGCCGCACTGGTGTGGCCATCCTACAATGCTGCGCCGAAAGTCGGCGTGGGGTGCCCCGTTGGCTTATGAGGTGATGTCAGTAGTGGACCGATGTGTGAATAGGTCGGAACCAGCACAAGGCACCAAGATCCGAATGGCAAGTCCTGGATGTTGAGTGCCTCAGTTGAGAGTTCTGAGCAGTGCTTGTAAGACTATCTGAAGTTTATTATAAGAATCAGAGTAAGTTGAAGACTGTCTGAAGCTTATTTGCACCTGCTGCAGCTTCACTAGGTCCGGCTGAACTTTTTTCCTTTTCCTTTCTGCTTCTTTTCCTACAATGCGTTTCATCTGAAGACACGACCAGGTCCCTGAATGTGTGCAGGGGGACGCTATTGATTGGATGAAAATGGCGGCTTGACACAAAGCTGACTCAAGCGTTACTGTTGGTGCTATACAGACAAAAAGTGGTTTTCAGTTTGTACATTCTTCAGGTTTTTTTTTTCCATCCAAGTCTGATTGAGAGTTTGTAGAAAAATGGCTTCAGATTTTCCACATACTACTCTTCAACATTCTTCCTAAATGTAACAATGTGAAACTCACTAGGAGAACGGCTGTTTCTGTTTCCTTTCAAAATGCTGCCACCAATATTTTCTGAATGGAAGACACCATCTTGTTGCATAAAGGGCCGAAAGGGGTTCTGGTCTGGCCGATGGTTGGTGGAGACATTTTGACTATATCTTGGACCTGCCCGGCCTCGCCCAAAATTGCGCCGGTATAAATGGGACTCGTAACTCCTTGCCCGCAAATGTATATCTAGAAAATGTTATTGTAAGTGGCCCTGTCGTATTTTAATTACAAAATGTACGTCCACCGATTCCGCAACTGTTAGACACCTTTGTTCTTGTCACCTAATGGCCCGCTCGTTACGTTCTTCTACAATGTAAATGTCTCCTCATCATATACGATTTCAGTTTGCTCCGTGGCCGGCCCACGTGGTTATAGGCCCGTATTTGTATACTGACATTTTCACAATAAAGGTTTTTAAAACAAAACACGGTAGTAGTATTTACATTTGTAAAGTTTTTACTTTTAGTGACTGTTTTCGAATCAGTAAAAGGCAAGTGAAATAAAGCAGTCCAATTACATGACGGATAAAAGGTATAATATGTAGGAACGCAGTAAAGATAAATGGTCAAGGGCAGTTGTGTTTTTCATGTCTGCAACATAAAGTGATCGATAAGAATCTGATAATCAGGCGTATCGGCGACTAAGACAGCAGGCCGAATCTCTTTTACTCAACGGCTCCGTCATGGAAGGAAGAAACGCCCTTTTTCTCGAAAAAGGAATATATTTTACTTGCAAGACAGTTGTAAATTTTCCGGGAAAGTACATTAGCATGGAATATTATAACATATGTTTGAAAAAAAAATATTGTTCGAAAATAATAAAAAGCGTAATTTTTAGGTCATATGACCAAGCTTTTCATCATTAAATTAACAAAAGTAAAATGAACCAATGAAAAGTTTTATTAACAAGTCACATGACCTGTTATGCTTACGTTACGCGCTGCGCGCCGCGCCTCGGATCACTTCCGGGTGCGCTAACGCGGCGTGTCATAAAACGCATTACGCGACAACGTAGGTCAACAATATAGTCTAAATGTCTCCACCAACCAGCGTTCAGAACACAACCCCTTTCAGCAGTCCAAAAAGTTCTGTTAAATGACAACAGAGGGGACAGGCAACAAGAACCATCAGTCAAAGAGGGGAGGGCAAGTTCTTCTCTTCCGGGTCATGTTGGGGCGCTACCGGAACTGATCGAATTGGTAGTCTATAGTGTTTCTGGATGTTTCAGACTAAAGCTGGCGTCAGCATGAGACCACTACCATCTCGTAGCTCCGTCGTGGCCATTCCACGAGCAATCATGGCAGCCGCTCCCCACCAGAAGCCTGCGGGAGTCGGAGGCCCCCAAGACTTTTGTAGAATCTTCACGGCTGAGGGGACGCTTTTCGAGAATGGGACCCAAGCCCTAGCAGACAAGCGTCCGAGTTCCAAGGTGTCCCAGGGCCATTTTAGTGGACCAGGCCCAAAACCGAAGAGCCGGCCGCCATTTTGAGAGTCCTGTGGCAGCCGCCTATCGCTGCAGCGCAAGAGCGGGCGCATCTCAACTACATGGTGAGAGAGACGCTGTAGTCGCAAGAGCGGGCGGTAAACAGCTGAATGGCGGAAGAGGCACAGTGTAGCAAAAGCGGGCGGAATGGCAACTAAAACGATAAAGGGGCGCCCCACTACAGCTTGTCTTCAGGTCAAACGGATTGTGGGACAAGGTCCAGAATTGAAGAGTCATCAAAAGGCAAAAAGTTCCGCCGGACCCCGGGAGCCGGCCGCCTATGTCGGGGGCGATCTCAGGCTACACCAATGCTATAAGACTTGGGGAGGGTGTCGGAGCCAAGCGTCTTCTCCGAGTCCATGGCCATCACACCGCCCCTCAGGGGCCTCCGTCAAGCTGTTTAGGAAGGTAACATATCACATTGTTTTCTAATGCAGTCAGGTCCACAAACGACACTCACTTACTTTGAGAATAGTGAAGCTGCAGTAGGTGGAAATAAGCTTCAGACAGTGTTACAAGCACTGCTCAGAACTCTTAACTATGGCACCCAACATCCAGAACTTATGCTATTTGAGAATGGTAGTGACATCGAAGCATCTCAGGGACCAAAACCATTAACGTACTTTCACGTATGAAAATCTTACTTGGGGAGGGGGCAGGAGCGAAGCGCCCCCTCCCAGTCAGCGCCACCACACCGTATGTTGAAAATCTGAAGCCATCGTTCTACAAAGTCAACCAAACTTGGATTGAAAAATCTAGAAAAATGTACAAACTGAAAACCAGTTTTGGTCTGCATAGCATCAGTAGCAACGCTTGAGTCAGCTTTGTGTCAAGCCGCCATTTTGATTCAACAAAGCACAGGCATTGAAAAAGGCTGAAATTCAGAACTCTAAACTATGGCACCCAACATCCAGGAGCTTGCCATCCGGATCTTGGAGCCTTGTGCTGTTTTCGATCTATTCACACATCGGTCCACTACTGACATCATCTTATAAACCAACGTTATGTAAATAGTTTTTTAATAAAATGTTTTACCCTGTTTCTTTGCTGGTGTGTTGTCTATATTTTTAATATTTGCATAGGGTTTGTCGTTATTTTGTGCGGGATGGGTGATGGAGCCGAGCTGTCTTGCAGCCCTCATGGTGTGGAGCTCAGTTCATCTCACTATTTTCGTATTTCTCATGAAGGGTTGTTCCTAATATTTCTATTTTAGCGAGGTCAAAAAGAGATCCAATTAGTGGCCTACTGATTTTGCTCGATTACTTTTATTTTTTTACACGATTTTTCACTATCTGCAAAGACTAAACAGAGTATTGCGACTTTGTGCTTGTTTGTAAATAGAGAATGATCCAAAGAGAACCAATTCTAAAACAGTAAATGCTTGGACAACAATCAATCAAATGGAGAGACAAGGAGGCACGACGGATTACAACGGTGGTAAAGGTCTGCGTTAACTACCGTTCACTATCTGCAAAGAGAGAGTACTAATAAGAGAAAAGAGGGGAGGGGAGGGGGGGGGGTGCAGCGTTCAAAGCACATCAGCGTGCATAAATACGAAAATGTTTTTATCTACCACGTACTTGACATTTTAAAGCTTTTCATATTTGCTATTAAAAAACCAATGAAATTCACAGAAAAAACCATAGGTTATAGTGGATATATAGTTAGGAATTTGCATTTAGAAAACCTTGAAAATTCAATGAAAAAACCATTGGTTTTAGGCCATATATAGTTAGGAATTAGCATTTACAAAACCTTATTTTACTCGCATAAAACCATTGAAATTCCATATATAGTTAGAAGCGCTAACTATATATCGCGCACCCGCGATGCACAAATTAAGACAGTTTAGTCACTAACCCATGCACTCAGTGAGACACATTTAATCACTCACTCATACAGTCAGTCATGCACCTACTAAATTCTTCATCCAGACACTTATACATCCACTCATTCTTCAATATGTGAAACATATTTAAACTTTACAGACACATACAATCACTGGATGTTGTGATCAGTGATGTCATCAGTGATGTCATTTGAGATGTCATCAGTGATGTCATCAGTGATGTCACTGACCATGTCATGAATGATGTAATATGTGACATCATCAGCAGTGGATTGCGGGTGCGCGATATATAGTTAGCGCTTCTAACTATATATGGAATTTCAATGGTTTTATGCGAGTAAAATAAGGTTTTGTAAATGCTAATTCCTAACTATATATGGCCTAAAACCAATGGTTTTTTCATTGAATTTTCAAGGTTTTCTAAATGCAAATTCCTAACTATATATCCACTATAACCTATGGTTTTTTCTGTGAATATATATATATATATATATATATATGTATATATATATATATATATATGTATATATATATATATATATATATATATATATATATATATATATATATATATATATATATATATATATATATATATATATATATATATATATATATATATATATATATATATTCACTGAAAAAACCATAGGTTTCACACCAGTTATAGTTAGGAATTAGCATTTAAAAAACCTATTAAATTCACTGACAAAACCAGTTATAGTTAGCTGGAAATTTTACTGACATAAAACCATTGAAATTCCCACGTTATAGTTAGTTGGACTCACTATAACTTGCGCGCCTGCAATGCACTGCTGATGACGTCACATATTACATCACTCATGACATGGTCAGTGACATCACTCATGACATCACTGATGACACCATCCTTGTGACAGAGTGACAGACCTAATTTCAGTGTAATGTAACGCTTGAAACAAATATTCAAAAATAGAAACAAACATTTTCAAAAAAATGGAGATACCCAAACCAGTAACAACAACCAATTCAGTAATTCCACCATCTATATACTCATCCACTCATTCACCAACAGTTCTATATAGTCACTCATATATATACTCACTCATCATATGTAGTGATACACCTATACATCCTGTTACACATCAGCAGTCATCCAAAAGTTACTCACACACATACTCACACATGCACATAAACTATTGAACATCCATTTATTTGCATATACATTTATACACACACTACCACCTTACTTCTAAGGAAACTTACACATACTTACTCTCTTAAACAATCACTTATAGAAACACATACTTATTTAAACAGGAACTCCTACAATCTCTCACTATATATACTATACTCACTTATATACATCAATACTCACATATACTAGATTAAAACATATGTCGTTAGTAATGAAGACACTAGTGAGACAGTCATTCACTCACTAACACACACATATACACACTCGTCCACCCATACAGTCCTGCACATATTCTGTCTTCAAAACACATACAAACAGTGAGTCAGTCACCAACCCCTGCAGCCACTTATACACAAAGAGAAACACTGATACAAACATTTAAATATTTAAACAATACTCGCTAATATATGTATTCACTAAGATACACTTAATAAGCCAGTTAACCAACCAATTTTTTTTAAAAAAAACATCCATTTACACACTTATTTAAACATTTATTCTTCCATCGACCTTTACAAATACATATATAAAACAAATTTATTTTTCAGAAAGACACACATTCACTGGATGGTGTCATCAGTGATGTCATGAGTGATGTCACTGACCATGTCATGAGTGATGTAATATGTGACGTCATCAGCAGTGCATTGCAGGCGCGCAAGTTATAGTGAGTCCAACTAACTATAACGTGGGAATTTCAATGGTTTTATGTCAGTAAAATTTCCAGCTAACTATAACTGGTTTTGTCAGTGAATTTAATAGGTTTTTTAAATGCTAATTCCTAACTATAACTGGTGTGAAACCTATGGTTTTTTCAGTGAATTTCAAAGGTTTTTTAAATGCTAATTCCTAACTATAACTGGTGTGAAACCTTTGGTTTTTTCAGTGAATTTCAAAGGTTTTTTTAATGCTAATTCCTAACTATATAAGACCTGAAAGCCCACCAGGAATCTCCAGTATGCGCCAGGGGACTGCATTGCAGAGAGGTGTAATGAAGCCACAACCCTTTTTACACCTCTCTGCAACGCAGCCCCCGTGCATGTTTGTAGAGGGGGGACTAATTCCCCTTGCATACTGGGGGTCCCTGGATCATATCTGCCCAAACACCGATATTCCGAACGATTGTAAATGACTTTTCTTGAGAAACATTTGGATTTGGATTATCATGTCCTATACTTTGGAATTTTTGAAAGACTGACTTTGAGGATGCTATAAATTACTCAAGTCTGCCCGAATTGTGTGGGTAAAATTGATACCTAGTCACTTTTAATAAGAATATACTTATGTCTCGTCTAACATTTGGAAGAAATATCTAGTTATATGACAACGGGATACCGACATAACTTGAAGGAAATAAGAACGCCCTGAAGAAGTTCTGTTGTACAGAACGAAACGTTTCGGCTGGCGGTGGTACATAAACTTAAGGAAAATAAAAGCATTTGAATATACACCAAGATTCAGCGCTTCAATAAGTACTCTAAGTGATATGATTTGATTGGACTCATTGTGAAAGTGGTGCTGTGCCAAACTTTGGAATATTCTCCACTACTCTCTACTACTTACTCTCTCCTACTCTCTACTACTCACTCTCTACTGCTCTCTACTACTCACTCTACTACTTACTCTCTACTACTCTCTACTACTCACTCTCTACTACTCTCTACTACTCACTCTACTATTCACTCTACTACTCTCTACTACTCACTCTGCTACTCTCTCTACTGCTCTCTACTACTCTCTACTACTCACTCTCTACTCTCTATTACTCACTCTCTACTCTCTACCTCTCTACCTCTCTCTTCTTCTCTCTCTACTAATCTCTACATCTCTACCGCTACCTCTCTACCTCTCTACCTCTACACCTCTACCTCTCTACCTCTCTCTACACGCACACATATAGACATATATGCATATATATATGTGCATATGCATTTATATATATGTATGTGTATGTATAAAAAAAACAACTAAACATTTTTTTTTCTAAACAGCTACTTTTAAAACTGTCATTCTTTTTTCCCATGGTACGCTCCCGGGTACGCGCACCCGTGCGCGTACCGGGCGCTCCCCCCGCGAAAATCAAAAAAAAAAAAATTTTTTTTTTTGCCTTGCGGGGCCCTTTTATGGCCCCCACATCAAACCTAGGGGGTCAGGGGGGGTCTACTCTGCCCCCTTATGTTCATTTCCCTCTTTGTTTTGGCCACCTCTTGTGTCTCGATTTTACCGAGACACAAGATGGCGGCCGCTCCGGACTGTTTAGAATGTTTACAGACACCCGAGAGCCAATCAGCTTTCCTCGCGCAAGTCGCGTGGCGCGCACGGTACGCGCACCCGTGCGCGTACCGGTGCGCTGCTATAGATATATATATTTTTTTGAACCTTAATTACTCAAAATCCACTGGAGCACATATCTTGAGACATAGCAAAGGCACATCGGGCTACCAGTCCCTACAATTTTGCCAAGTTTGGTGGAAATCCATTCAGCCGTTCGGGCTAAAAGTGAAATCGACCGCCCTATGGAAATTAACATGGGGAAAACGCGTTTTGGGACCCCCCTTTTATCTCGGCCCCCGCTTGACGAATCCCCCCCAAACTTTCAGGGAAGGACCGGACCGCCATGAGACCATTTTCCTGAAAATTTCAGGCAGATTCGTCAACCGGCGCCAAAGTTATTCAAAATAGAATGTTGAGATTTAACATTGAAAATTATCCTAACTATAACTACCTACTGGCGACCGCCAGTAGGTAATATATATATATATATATATATATATATATATATATATATATATATATATTCACTGAAAAAACCATAGGTTATAGGCCATATATAGTTAGGAATTTGCATTTACAAAACCTTGAAAATTCAATGAAAAAACCATTGGTTATAGAACATATATAGTTAGGAATTTGCATTTACAAAACCTTATTTTACTCGCATAAAACCATTGAAATTCCATATATAGTTAGATGCGCTAACTATATATCGCGCACCCGCAATCCACTGCTGATGATGTCACATATTACATCATTCATGAACGTAGGTCAAGAATATAGTCAAAATGTCTCCACCAACCAGCGTTCGGAACACAACCCCTTTCAGCAGTCCAAAAAGTTCTGTAAAATGACAACAGAGGGGACAGGCAACAAGAACCATCAGTCAAAGAGGGGAGGGCAAGTTCTTCTCTACCGGGTCATGTTGGGGCGCTACCGGAACTGATCGAATTGGTAGTCTACAGTGTTTCTGGATGTTTCAGACTAAAGCTGGCGTCAGCATGAGAGCACCACCATCTCGTGGCTCCGTCGTGGTCATTCCGCGAGCAATCATGGCAGCCGCTCCCCACCGGAAGCCTGCGGGAGTCGGGGGCCCCCAAGACTTTTGTAGAATCTTCACGGCTGAGGGGACGCTTTTCGAGAATGGAGCCCAAGCCCTAGCAGGCAAGCGTCCGAGTTCCAAGGTGTCCCAGGGCCATTTCAGTGGACCAGGCCCAAAACCGAAGAGCCGTCCGCCATTTTAAGAGTCATGTGGCAGCCGCCTATCGCTGCACTGCAAGAGTGGGAGCAACTCAACAACATGGTGAGCGAGACGCTGTAGCCGCAAGAGCGGGCGCAACTCAGCTGGATGGCCGCCACCTGGGGAGGCCCGTTCACGCCGCCTCCCCCACGCCCCCCCCGGGCCGCCCCACGCCAATTTTCGGAGCAGCATTGTAGGATACCAAAACCAGTGCGGCAGTTTACTGGACATCACCTGGGTGCCATCAACATCTCAGCGCGTTCTGCTGCCTTGGGACTATTCGCACAACAGACCGCTACTGACGAGGCCTCCCCCCGCACCACCCGGGACGCCCCACGCCAATTTTCGGAGCAGCATTGTAGGATCCCAAAACCAGTGCGGCACCCAGGCGACATCACCTGGGTGCCGTCCAGAACTCTGCACGTTGTGCTGCCTTGGGACTATTCGCACAAAAGACAGCTTCTGACCATTGTTGCTTTTTTGGGTGAAAAATGTTTAAATGTTTTTACAGTTTTTGTTCCGTTCATTATATTTAAAAGTTAATAAAGTTTTATAATCTTACTTTGTTGGAGTGTTATATATTTTTTTTAAAACGGGTGAATGGGGCCTTGAATCGGGTTATTGTCATGTGTGGGCTTTGGAAGTGTGCTGCTGCAGGATCGGACATTTCAAACTCAAATGCACGTTCTTTTTCTTACCTTTCCGAAGCATGGAGCGCAATAGCAGGCAGAGAAAGGGTGATGCACGTGTTGAACACTACCTGACCTGGCAAGTTGCTGGCAGTGCCCCCCCGCCCGCTCCTGAAAGAGGGCACACACACACCGCCGCCCCGAGTACTTCACAAATCTTTAAAAGACCATGCGCTTGTTCATGAGGCTTAAATGGTTTATCACCTCTTCTAGAACCCCTGCATCGACCCTCTGACGTTTCCTGGAAAAATTACCACGTAACACAATACCAAGCCCTGTCAGCTGAAACCCCCGAGGAATCGTGGGGCATATTATCAAGGGGGTTTATCTCCGCTTTTTTGGCTTTAAAAGCCATGAAAGCGGAGATAAAATGATCTCCCTATTACCAAGCTGTCGCTAACACCAGTTAGTGACAGCTAAAAGGAGATAGCGACCATCTTGGGCCCCGCTTTGCATGTCAGTGATACTTATCACTAATGACATGCAAAGTGGGCGTGCCAAGATGTTAGCGACTGGAAACAGTCCCTAACATCGCTATCTCCTATTACCAACTTTTGGAGATATTCGCGCTAAGCGCGAATATCTCCAAAAGCTAACACCTGCCCTGAGCAGTTCTTAGCCATGTTATCCAATGGGAGGTGGATAACATGGCTAAGAGCATTTGCTCGATAATACATGAATATCGCTGACTTTTCTGCGATAATAGCAAGGTTTATCTGCGATAAAAATCGCCGATGTGCGGCGATAATTTTTGTCTCTAAACAAGTTAGAGACAAAAATTATCGCTAGTTGTTCGTAATATGCCCCCGGGTTTTTGCTTGCAGAAATCGTAAGGCGGGAGACTAGCACTGAAATCAGTAGTCTCACGCCTGAATCGGGAGGGTTGGCATGTCTGGATTCTCTACAGCTGGGGCCATAAACTACATCCGGAGGGGTAGGTGATAGCCTGGGACCAGCCTGGCATCTAAAATGGCTGCCGTGCACGACAAAATTGTGGCATTGGAAAAAAGGCAAGATGGCGCAGACAATGTTTATCAATAAGGATTCATTTATAAATATTTTATCGCAGTGACAAATTGGCGGTCAACACTTCCTGATTTCCATCGAATCGAACGTTAACAGACGTCAGGCAGCAAAAAAAAAAAAAGCTCACGCACAGCCGCTGGAAGAGATGTATCAACATATATGAGCCTCCTCAGCCACCCTCAGGAAACATAGGGGATTAGGATACGTCTCCCGCACCCCCTTATACCTAGTAATTTAATTAAAACGAAGCACAAAATGGCGAATTCCCGTTTCGCTACCAGTTTGCGGCCCAGTTCGCGGCCCGTGAAGCGCTTCTACCGTGAAAAATCATTTTTTTTTTATTTTCCCCACGGGACCCTTTAATAACCCCAACAACATTCCTAGGGGGTCAAGAGGGGTATACCTTGCCCCCTTTCATTAAATTCCCCCTTCGTTTTTCACCTCTTCTTCTCTCTCGATCCTACCGAGAGATAAGATGGCGGCCGCTCCGGACTGTCACGCAGCAAAAAAAAAAAAAGCTCACGCACAGCCGCTGGAAGAGATGTATCAACATATATGAGCCTCCTCAGCCACCCTCAGGAAACATAGGGGATTAGGATACGTCTCCCGCACCCCCTTATACCTAGTAATTTAATTAACGAAGCACAAAATGGCAAATTCCCGTTTCGCTACCAGTTTGCGGCCCAGTTCGCGGCCCGTGAAGCGCTTCTACCGTGAAAAATCATTTTTTTTTTATTTTCCCCACGGGACCCTTTAATAACCCCAACAACATTCCTAGGAGGTCAAGAGGGGTATACCTTGCCCCCTTTCATTAAATTCCCCCTTCGTTTTTCACCTCTTCTTCTCTCTCGATCCTACCGAGAGATAAGATGGCGGCCGCTCCGGACTGTTTAGAATGTTGACAGACACCGGAGAGCCAATCAGCTTTCTGCACGCAAAGTTCCGTTTCGCGAAAAGTAAGCGAACCGGAGCGCAGCCTGGAGCGCTGTTACAGATATATATCTTGTTTTGAACGTTAATTTCTCAAAAACTACTGGAGCACATATATTGAGACCTAGCAAAGGCACATCGGGCTAACAGTCCCTACAATTTTGCCAAGTTTCGTGCAAATCCATTCAGCCGTTCGAGCTAAAAGTGAGTCCAACCGCCCTATGGAAATTAACATGGGGAAAACGCGTTTTGGGACCCCCCTTTTTTCTCGGCCCCCCCTTGATGAAACCCCCCCAAATTTTGAAGGGCTGCTCAGAAACAAAATGTGCCATTTTCCTGAAAATTTCAGCCGATTCCGTCCACAAACGCCATAGTTATTAGACATAGAATTTTCAAAAATCCCATAGGGAAAAAATCCTAACTATATATACCTACTGGCGATAGCCAGTAGGTAATATATATATATATATATATATATATATATATATATAGATATATATATATATATATATATATATATATATATATATATATATATATATATATATATATATATATATATCTATATATATATATATATATATATACTTACTGGGAGAAATTCTGCCCACACAGTTGTGTGGCCCAATCCTCACTAACAAAGCTTGAAAGCAGTCCATGCTGCCCCTTAGATACACATTTAGAGAATGATAAATACACTAAGGGGCATATGTACAAGGACTTAATGCTGCCGTAGCATCAATTTTTTGGCGTTATGGCTGGTATTTTTTTATTGCCTTATTTACACGTTGCTGCTAACAGGAGTTAACAACACTTTTCCAGCGAAAACTTGAATTTTAAATATGGCGACTTCGGTTCGCGAGAGTTAATGAAAATGAGATGCAAGGTGGGAGTTTCCATGCAAAAACTGCCATTAACCCCACTTTGCAATATTTACAAGGACTTCCCTGTATGGTGCAAAACCCAAAAAACTGCCTCTAACTTCAGTTAGAGGCAGATTTTTAAGACCAGAAGATATATGGTCTTAAAATTGTTTTAAAAACTTGGGGCCTCATTTCAGAGGTTTTGGTGCTGGACATCGCAGCAAAGAATATTGCTGCACTGCGCCAAAACAAAAGCTCAGGAATGCGCCCCACATTAAGATAGGGCACAGTCCTGGGCCTCATTCATAAAAAGTGTTGCATCTCTGAGACAAAACAGCATTGTAACACTTTTCACTGCGCCATCCTTGTGACACCATGGATGCGCCATATTTACTGTATGGCTCTCTATTTCACAAGGATGTACTGATATGTCAGTATTCCTGACGTATCTGTCTGCGCTAAAGACACACATTGCTTCAATTTTGTCGCAAGCATGATGCAACGCCAGCAATGGATGGGGCAGGCCTATCCCTATGGTACTGGATCACCCTTATGCCCACCATGAGGCAGGCGTAAAGTTGTGACCCAGTGGCATCCTAGAATTGTTGCAGTGAAATCTCATAGATTTCACTTTGCCACTACTATGAGGCTCTGTTGCATGGGAATGCCCACCCTGCATACATCCTACCTGACGTAGGTATAATGTGGCATAGGGGTTCACAAGGTCACGCATATGCCTAGATGCGTCCCTTTGTACAGAGTCTAGTTTTGCATCCAGGGTGTCTGTTGTCAGGTTCCCTAGAGGCCAGCGACTGCCATATGCTTAGTGCACTGACAGGGAAGAGCTGCCAGGTGTTGGTGCAGTTGGAGCTCCATCAGTGGAGTTTGCGTGTTGCAGTGTTGGCATCTGTAAGCTTTGGTGGAGTGGTGGTGCTGAAGGAGTTGCCTACATTTTCTTTGATGGCCTTGATCCAGCTGTGGCAGCGATGATGGAGGTGGTGTACATTGGGCATGATGAAGATGTGATGTATACTATGATGGTCGGTCCAGGAGAGTTTTGGGGTGTGGCTGTAGTTGAAGTTCCACAAGCAGAGAAGACGGGGTCGGGCTTGTGTCCAGCTATGTTGGTCGGTACAGTGACTAGTTGCTAGAGTCCGATGTTGGCAAGGTTTGCCAGGTTGGTGGTCGTGTTCTGGTCACTGGGGTTGTCCAGGTGGAAGTTGAGGTGTCCGTGTAGGATTTAGTCAGTGGTTGGGAGAGACTGGGGCGCGATGAGGTCCACACTGGCATTGGTAAATGGGGGTGTAGAAGAGGGTGCTGCGGAGGGTGCGGTTGGGGTTGATCCGGATCTGGAAATGGAGGAGTTACTTGGTAGCCGTCGTGTCTTTATCTTTCGGAGTGTACTTTTTTAGAAAATGGCAATACCTCCTCCTGGGCGCTCGGGGTGGTCAGTGCGGATGAATTTGTAGCCGTTGTGGATGGTGATGGCGATGTCCGGTCCAGAGCAGAGGTTGGTCCAGGTTTCTGTGAACAAGGCGATATCTAAAGAGGGGGCATCAAGGAGGTCTCAGATTTATGTTGTGTGTTTGTGGAGGAACCGCACGTTGAGGAGGATGCAGGTGAGTGGACTGCTGCACTGTTGGTCAGCTGAGTGGCAGGAGGTGCTGGTGTGCAGTTTCGGCAGGGTGCAATGGAAATCTACAATTATGCTAGATGGCAGGCAATGTAGCATCCAAGGCTGATGGTGAGGAGGGCACTGGCATTGTAGTGTTGAAGTGTCTGAGAGGAAGGGTCCTTGGTGCTCGGCACAGTCCAGGGGTGGATGGACGCAGACAGGCTTGCATTTCGCGCAACAGTGGTACGCCACTGCACATGGCCACACAGTGGCCACCATTAAGTAGTGCTGCAGGGAAGACTGGACATCTTGGAGGCTGGAAACATGGTAAAGGACACTGGAGGGGGCAGGGATACAGGGGTGGGGGTTGTAAATGTATTACCTCAAGGCCAGGTCCCTCGTGTTCTGTGCTCCTGCTCTCCTGAGTCTGCTTCCAGGAATGGGAAGCAGGCAGGCACTACCCTAAGACAATCACAATGCTGCAAAGCAGCATTGTGTTTGTTCCTGAGCGCCATGACAAAGTGTACAGCCAGGGGCTGGAGGGGTGGGCATGTGCTCCATACAGGCTATAATGCAGCCTGCATTGTGAACAGGGAAGTGCACCTGACTGCTTTGGGTGGCCTGAGGGAGCCGACCAAACAGACATTGTGCACTTGAGTGGGCATTCCATTCTGCCCCTGCCCTGCTTCGTGAGCAGAGCAGCACCAGCCACCCTCCCGCACGCAAAGGAAACCTAGCATGAGAATATCAGAAAGTCATCATCATGTTATGTTTCCAAATCTTGCACTGCTTGAAAGTAGTGGGGCGACGCTCTTCCACCATAGCAGAGGAACCCCTACTGGAAATGCATCACCCACGGGCACTAGACTTGGTCCTGACTCGACCCCCGAGCCTCCTCCGATTTGCATCCCATCTTCTCCTCTCCTCGGCAGCAGTGTCTCCCGGCAGTGTTGCTGACAGCGAAGAGAGTGCCAAAGAGCGAGGAAGCCAGGAGGCTCCCTTCAACTTTCTTCAGCCTTCGTCCAGCCCCCCCATCTTTCCATTCTTCAGCAGAGCAGCGGAGTTAGCGAAGGCTGCGAGCGCCGCAGGACAGATCTCTGGGAAGAGGTGAGAGGGGTGGACATTGACACTGTGGTGCAAGCCACTGCACTCTCTCCAAATCTGTGACTCGGCCAGCAGGAGCCTCAGCCAGGTGGGATTTTACAAGCCTGGGTATGGCAGTCACCCCCAAGTCCGCTGGGGAACCTCCCGATGCAAGAGATGCAACAGGGCCACATTAAGCATGAAGTTGCGGCGCTCCTGCCACACAAGTTCTGCGCAGTTCAGGGGCCTCGCCTTCCACAGTGTCTGGCCATCACAACATCCTCCAACCTGTGATGCAGAGAGGCACTACCCGCCATTGGTAAATCCACTCCTTGCACTTCAGTGTAGTGGTGGCACGTGGTATGCGATGCAGACCTCCTTACGTTGGTGCACAGGAGCACCTCTACCAGTCACAGCTCCAAGAGCACCAGACGGTCTTCTCACATAGCTCAGCAATGTGTCTCCAGCAACTCAACAGCACTTCCGCATATTACTCTGGATCCCAGACACCTGCCCAGAGAGGTCTCCAGGTCCCAGGGACTATCTGCGCTTTCAAGGTTTTGGCTGCCATGGTGTTGCTAGAAGGGTGCTATGAAAAGTGATGCATACTTCCTTAAAGATCCAAAGACACACTCAAATAGGAACTGAGACACTCAGTTAGATCTCTACTCAGTCTCTAACACTTAGAACTGAATCATATACAGAAATGCAGTTTCAAACATATGTCAAGCCCGCGTCTGTAGAACCTGTGGGGCAGATTTACAACCCCCTTGTGCCACTTTTGCATCACTTTTCGCATGTTAGAAATGTCACTAAAGTGTCTCAAGGGGCTTGTAAGTCTGCCCCTGTGTATGCAGTTTTAATAGTAGGGCAAATTCACTTTAAAGAGTGCTTGCCAAGCCTTAAACACCTCTTCAATTACTTATAACTCACCCCTAATGTAGGTGTAGTCAGGCCCTAGGCAGACAGTTATCTGTTCCAAACCTAATGCATAAGCTTTCAAATTTGAGTCACTGTACTTTCAGACCCCTATGTACAGATATAAATTCAGTCTGACACTCACATTGCAACTCACATAGGATATAAGTGTGTCCATTGATAGATAAAAGGATACAGCCAATAATACATCAGCCCTCACTAACAGTAGTCGAGTTAATAACACACTCACTCACACATTCTTCATGGAGCCAGTAATTATCCATTCACTCATTGATACACTCACTCATGCATGCTATCACTCACTCATACAGCCACTCACACACCCACTCACTCATACAAACATGCAACAATAACTCAGTCACCCATAGAATCACCCACACACCTTCTAACTCACTTATACAGCTTCTCACATATCCACTAACTCACTCATACAGACAGTCACACAACCACATACTCGCCCATTAAGTTACTCACTGACTATTTCACTAATACAAACACTTATCCACCCTCTCTCATATACATATTGCTACTCTTACAGCCACTTACTCACCCGTACAGCCAGTCACCTCCCACTGACTCAGACATACAGGTACTCATATACCCAGTTAGCTATACAACCACTCTTTCATCCATAAGCTCACCCATACAGTAAATAACCCACCCTTTTGCTCAATTATATAGCAAATTACACACTCATTCATACAGTCATAGTCATTTTCACACACACACGCTCATTCACACATACATACATTAAGACACCCAGACAGTCACCCAGACAGCCACTTACTCAGTCACTTCCTCACCCATATCACTACTCACACACCCACTAATTCAGCTATACAGCTACTAATAAAACTTCTTACTCACCCATATAACCATCTATGTACCCACTTACTCACTCACAGTCACTTATCTGTGAACTCTATCACTCATGTCAGTACTCACATACTCACCAACTTACCCATTGAGTTACACACTCACTAAGTCACACATGAAAGCACTCAACATCTACATACTCACTCATACACCACTCATGCATACTCTTCTTCACACATTTAGCTAGTTAGACTCGCCCTCACTCATCCATACAGCCAGTCATGTACCCTTTTATGCACATATGTAGATTCTCACACACCCACGTATTCACCCATACAGCCACTCACATAGGCACTCACTCACGTATAGAGTCATTAAACAGCCATGCACTCACCCATACAGGCACTCCTGTACACTCTCACTCACATATATAGTCAGTTACATAGTCACTCACTCACCCATACAGCCAACCATACCACCTTTTACACACCTATAATCACACTAACACACCCACCCATTCATACATACCGCCAGAGTTCCACCCTCTCACTCGGTTATACAAGCACTTACACAGCATCTCACTCACTGATATAGTAGCACACACACCCATTAACTGATTCATCCAGGCACTTATACACCCACTAACTCACCTTTACAGCCACTGAACATCAATATGCTCATCAATACAGCTACTCATTCACCATCTCACTCATGCATACAAACACTCAGACACCCACTCAGTTCTCCATATAGCCATCACTCACTGATACAACCAGTTATCGATGCAGTCACTCACCCATACAGTTACTCTTGTACCCTCTAACTTGGTCATATAAGCAGTGACACACTCACTCATTCACTCATCCAGCTGCTCACGCAGCTACTCAGTCACCCAATAGTAATTCACAAATCCAGTCATTCACTTATGCAACCATGACAAATGTACATGCTCAGTCATACAGCCTCTTGTACCAGCACGCATTTACATATTGAGTGACCCCTAAAACCATATACTCATTTCAACACTCACTAGCACAATAATAGACGTACTAACATAGACTCATACAAACATACATTTAACAAATACATTTTCTTTATTAAACTGGAAAAATTGGTTTTAACAAGATTCATTTTATTAATCAATTTTATGATTTATTGGTTTTTGAAATGTTTTGAATGTTTTTGGTTTTTTCTCAAAAAATGGAACAGACACAGAAAAAGAGAAACTGTGCTTTAAGTCACAAAAGAAACTAACAATTGTGTTCATTGATAGTTTGGAGCGGTGGGGTGGTGGGTATATTGTAAACACATCCTCCTGCTTTGTTTTTATCTAGCACCAGATGTTCCTTGCAGCTTCTTATTTCTGTTCTCACCAGCTGAGTGCCATGAATTGTTTTGAAGGTGCTCGTACATGGAAGATATACTGCACAAGCATTTGAGAGGACCTTCTATCATATGGTGCATGTCACCTTTTGAGCATTCACTTTCTTCTACCCCTCTGGTATGGAAAAAAAAACTCACATACAATGCTCTCCTTTCTTTTATTGAAAGGTTCTTCCTCCTCCTGTTCCTCCTCTAGGTTCTGTTCTTCTTCCTCCAGAAACTCTGCTACAGATGCCATGATGAATTGGAAGGAATGTCCAGAAACATCAAGACAAATACAAAATGGCAGCTGCCTCAAAAATCTATGAAAAGTCACAGCCTCTCCCAAAACATGAAGGAAAGGGTGAGACCTTTCTGTATTCATTTGTTTTGGGAGGTTTATATAGTGTGAACCTGGCCCAAAGGTATCATAGTGCTTTACATGAGCACCAGTTTCTTTACAGATGGTCACAGTCATTGTGTTAGGCACGGCAAGATTAAGTGATTTTCCCAGAATCACAGGATATGCGAGTCGATGTTGAGACTTGAACCTGGTACCCTTGCTTTGAGGTCGACCACTCCAGCCATTAAGCCACATCCACCATTCAAAATAGAAAGGTGTTTAACCTACAACCCTCCTCCTTTCTGTTTCACATGGGATGCATGACTCCAATGAGGCTCCGTCGTACACCGGTTATGCAACGCCTTAAAATGTATCAAAACGCCAAACAAATGTTCTCTCAAAATATACTATTTTCTTATTACTATTAGTGTACCTCTTTCCTTAAAGTAAACCATAAAATATGTATTTTAATATTGTAAAAAAAAACACTGGAGTCGTGTCCCCAGTGTGAGGGCATTGCGACTCTCCAAAACCAATTAAAACCACCATAAATGTTTTTGGGATTTTTTATTACACTACTATCTTTACTGTATTACTAAACCTCTAACCTAAAAGTGAACCATAGAAGTGTTGATATATGGGTACTACTACTGAAACTACATGGGAGTTTTGTATCCTGCACAACAGTGGGTAAACTACTCCTACTTAAAAAAACACAATAATTGTGAGTACAATCTTACTATATATAGCTTACAATCAATCGTCATTTGGAAAGAAGTTGGGTAACATTCCAAAACATCCCTTTACAAACCCACTCACACTTATTTACTCACTCATAGATCTATTCAGTAATGCATGCACATATTTACAGATGCACTCAGAGACTCATACACCCACTCACAGGCCCACTCAGACACTCGTGCATTCTCTCACAGACAAACCTTAGACTCATTTAGCCAGTTACAGACGCACTCTGACTCTCATGTACCCAACCAAAGACCCACTCATAGACTCACATACCCATTCACAGGCCCAATCAGAAGCTCACACACTCACTCTCACTTCCAGTCATACACATTATGCACCCATTTACATACCTACTCCAACACTGATGCATGCACACACTGTTGAAGTCAGAAAAGCATGCACCCACTCACAGACCCACTCTGAGACTCATGCATCCAATCACAGACCCACTCAATGACTCATGCACCCACTGAGAAAACCCATTGAGACACTCATCCATCCACTGAAAGACCCCCTCACACTCCCAGTCCCAGACCTAGTCAGAGAATCATGGGGCACTCACAGACCCACTAAGACACTCACACACCCACTTGCTGACCCACTGAGACTCATGCACTCACTAAGACACCAATGCACTCACTCACACACTCACTTCTATAAGTTTCAGGTAACATAGTTTCGAAATATATATTTTTTAAAACATAGGAATAGACTGAAAAAAAATAAAGTTACAAGGATTTTACAGTTAAGAAATAAAATGTAATATACCTTATACATTCGCAGAAAAAAACAAAGGTTACAGGGACATTCTAGTTAGGAAATAGAATTAAAAAACCTTAGAAATTTACTGATATAAACAAAGGTTAGTAGAGGGACATAATTGTTATGCTCACAAACCAGAGAAATTCAGCAGTTATAGTTACCTGAGATAACTATAACTTATGTCCTCGCAATACATTGCTTATGACCTCACATATTACTTCACTCATACCATCGTTGGTGACATCACTGATGATATCACTGATCATATCTCAAATACCATCACTGATGGCATCACTGATCGCTTCATCCACAGAAGCACTCAGACATCTACTCAGACCCCTATATAACTTCTCATACACCCATACAACCACTCAAATACCCATTCATAGATCCAAACAAGTACTCACACAGCCACACACGTACTCATACAGCTACTAACATACCCATTTATTCACTTTTACTGCCACTAACTAACTCACCCATACAGACTCTCAATAAAGCCACTCACTCACCCAAAAATGCCCTCACCCGCTATCTCAAACACCAACATAACCACTTACATACCCATTCACACATCCATACAAACACTCACACATCCGCATACTCACTGTTAGACCTGGCACCTTGGCGTGAGTCTCCTTTCCACTTTTTGCTGATGTGCCTCAGATGTTTTTGCTGGTGTTCGCTGCTCAGGGCACTGCGCCACGGCCAATCCGTGCCGCAGTGCAAGTGCTCCCAATGTAAAATGTAACTGTGATTGATTTCCATGATTGGCTCATTGGATTTACTGTCAGTCCCCATTAAAGTGCACCAGGAGCGCCAGAGCTTGTAAATGCCAATACTGCTAGTGGGTCTGCAGCGCTGGTTGTGCCATCCACAGAAGCAGCCTTTGAAAATGTGTCTAGGGTCTGCCATTGCAGAACCTGCGTGCAGTCTGGTACTGTCATGCTGGCTGGGCAAGGGCACCCACTTGCCAGCCTCAAAACCTTCCCTTTGCTTCATATTAGTCACCTCTATGGTAGGCCCTAGGGCAGGGTGCATTGTAAGTGTAGGTAGGACAAGCCCTAAAATGTGTGGCATGTCCTAATAGTGAATTACAGCCAATTTCGTTTTTCACTATTGTAAGGCTACCTGTTCTCTTAGGCCAAGATGGGCTGCTGGAATTATTACACCCTATAATCCCAGCAGGCTCAGGGAACATGGTAGAAAGTCAAGTTTAGTATGCCTACACTCAGAATAATAAAATACTTCTTTTAGTAAAGTTTATTTTAATATCCTGTGTTTGCAAATGCTACTTTTAGAAACCTAGCATTTACTTGCCTAACCATTTCAGCCCGCCTCTGCTAGGATGTGTATCTGCTGTCTGGGTTGTGTGAGTGACAGGGCTGGGGAATGACAGGTGGTGAATGCAAGGATTACACCTTAGAGGGAGGTGGGAGTGCCCCTGGACTCTGAATAACACTGTACTCTGCCATCACAATGCTGGCTCCACCTCCTGGGGAGCGACTGATGACTCAGCCCAACACCTGGCCCAGGAAGAGGGAGGACTGTCAACAGAGTACTCCTGGCTGCCCCTGTCATCACAATGCTCTCTCCACCTCCTGCGGATCGTCTGATGTGCCTGCCCCTCACACTGAAAGGAAAAGCCAGGAACAGCACACCAGAGTGCTTAAAAACTGAATTAGGCTATGCAAAGGCCCCCCTGGCCTGGAAGGACAAAATAAACTGAGTATAAGTATAGGAGCCCTGCTCCCAAGAAACTAGATCCTGTTCCCACAATGAACCTCTGCCCAACTAGAAGGAAGAAGAAGAAGCAGGAAGGACTGGCCTGCTGTCTGTCTTGCTGAGGAAGGAGAGGAGAAGACTTACTAAAAAGACTTTATTGACTTGTGCTTGAAACTTTCTCCAAGGACTTGATTGTGCTTGCCCCCTGAACTGAACCCCAGGACTAGTGGGTTCTCTGTGCCTTGGCTCGCCTGCAAATTGAGCTGTGTGTTCCTCCCGCTGGAGGCAAGACTGCGTCCCCCTCGCCCCCTCCTAGAGTTGTGGCACTCGGGAGCGGCCCGCCTTTCACCCCTTGAGAGCCTAGCTCTGCTAAGAGTCGCTCTCTGCCCCTCGGGTCAGGCCGCCTGCTCCTCTGCCCCTGCTTGCTATCTGGAGAGACCTGGAGTGCTGTCTGCCCCGTCCCGCCGGAATCCTGGTCTCCTGAGTGTACTCGAGAGCTTGGATGGCCGCCCGTGCGCTGTGAACGCACCCGGCCGCCCCGCTGTGCCCTCTGACCTGTGGAAAGGCCGCGCCGCACACCCAGGGAATCTGCCCCAGTACGGACCATACTAGAGGCCCCTGTGCTGCACCCCGCCTGCTGGAACCGCCCGCTACTTTGCAAGACCCCAACGTCCCGTGCTGTGAAGCGCCTCCACGCGTCTGCCTACCTGGTAGACTGAGGCCCGCCGCGCTCAAGCACGAAATCAGCACACTACGGGCTCGGGGCCCGCGACGTTTTCTTTCCCCGTGTGCTAACAGTGTGCTGATTGCCGAAGAAGACTCTATGCTGAGGATTGTGAGTCGGGACTTGTACGCCCCGTATTGCCTGGAAGCGGTAAGCTTAGTATTGTCCTACTGAACGTCCGGAGTAGTGAGGAACTGTACGCCACGGACCCCCCTTCGCCCCGGAGTGCGAGTCGCACTCGAGCGGTACGTCTCGTACCCTGCCAGGGAAAGTGGACGCATCGTACCCTGCGCACCGCGAGAAGCGTGGGAGTCAGTAGGACTTCGCTTCTCGGCCAGTACGCTGCGCAGAAGAGCGCTCTAAAGTCCACAGTGGTACGTCTGTGCCCCAAAGGCCTAGGAAGAGGGTCCAGAGGGTCCAGAGGGTCCAAGGACTTTGATCCGTGTGAGAGCCTGGAACCTCACCTTAAAAGAACTGTACGTGATGTACGCTGAATCCCGCCAGATGCGTGAGTATTGGTAGGGCCTGCCGATTTCACGCGTGTAAAGCGCACAGAAGCGCTATGAAGCGTCCAGCTGGCCCCAGACTGGCTTAGAGTACTTAAAAACCCTAGAAGAAACAGTTGTTAGGACTAAGACCATTGCCAAGTAATTTAAACCTGTTTTTGAGGGAAATTTGACAATTTAAACTACAACAGAAAACAAATTACCTACTTTTAAGATCCTGTGGCCTGAAACTGTGTTATATTGGTCTTGTGACAAGTCACTGTCTGCATATATATATTTTTACATAAAGAAGAAGTATTTTTTACATAAACACAGCCTGGTGTCCATTTGAGGGGGGATTGATATATTTACTGTGTGTGTGATTACAAATGCTTAACCCAATACCGCCTGAAGATTAGAATTGGCTGCTCACGCCACGCACCTAGAGGGTGAGCAAGGGTAATTCTGAATGGGTCATCCTGTGCCCTGACTTAGAGGAGAGGGTCCCTGCTTGTCACACGTGAATACTTGCGCCAACCAGAGACCCCCAAATCTAACACTCACCCATACATCCATTCTCACAGAGACTTACTCTACAAGACAACCACTCACATACCAACTCACTTAACCAAACAGCCACCCAAACAGCCACTCACTCGCCCATACAACCACTTATAAAGCCAATCACCCACCCATACAGCCACTCACAGAGCCCTTCACTTACCCATACAGCCACTGACACCCCCAGTCACTCACCAATAAAGTAATTCACACAACCACTCACTCACCCACACAGCTACTCACAAACCTACTTATACACCCATACAGCCACCCACACAGCCACTAACACACTCATCAGGCACTCAGACACCCTCTCATACAGAAATACACACAGTCACACAGCCACTCACATAATGTATGTTAGAAACCGAATCCCTCGTAAAGGAAGATGGCGGTTTGACTTCTGCTGGGAGAGCACCGCCTGGACCTTCTCTCGCGGGACCTCTAGCCTCCAACCCCCATCTTATAGATAGCGACTGAATAACTAAATCACCCTTACGGGAGACAGTGCCTCATCAAATATTGTTCTTACCTATATCACAAGTGCAGGTGTGCCGCCTGTAATCTGCATCAGATCGTAGCTTCATCCATCTTGGCAGATCGGTTAGGTGGGGCTCCTTGGCTCTGCTCGCCTACCACAGCTCCTACGAATTCCAACCTAGGCTGCACCTGGACGCGGTATGGCTCCTCAGCAGCTTGCAGTACAGAAGGGACGCGGTCGAGTCCGGGATCCTGTGGCTGTGGTGGTGAGTGGAGAGGTTTCTGCATCTGCAGTGTGGAGCATTGCTAACTATTGAGGGGGGGGGTCAGGAAAAGTACCTGAGGCAGCCCAGACTCTCAGCTGAGGAGACCAGTCCTTCGGCTTCTGTGCTCGGGGAAAGCTGGCGGGCTACTCCAGTCCATTGGGATCGCAAACTCCACTCCGGGAGGTGAGCTTGTCGAGACATTGAACTCTCCAGCAGCTATTGGGCAGTAGGTATGGGCGGAAAATCCGTTCCGCTCGCGGATTTTGCGGATTTTCGGGAAATTCGCAATCTGCGAGATTCGCGAATCTCCCGCAAAATCCGCAAATCCGCGAGCAGCGGATTTTGCTCGCACTGCTCGCACTGTTCGTGTGAGTTCGCGCCCCGCGAATAAGTGCAAAATTGCAGAAATACGATCTTAGCAAAACTGAAAGTAACTACTTACCAGGTTCAAAAGTTCAGGCTCATCATTAGTAGCCATTTCCTGTAGTGCTTCCTGAGGGGCCCCTCCAGAGTTCAGTTGCCAGTTGAAACTATTATGTGACCCTGCTCTGAACCTCAGAATAGTTACACATATGCCACAAAGGTCCTGAATTACAGCTAAGGGAGACAAGCAGGAGCCAGGCTGGAAGTTAAAATCCATTAATCAGCCCCTAATTCATTATTGTCAGTTGGGGCAGGGCAGGTGTTGTAACTAATTTTGCAACAATGAAAGCACTTAGCAAGTGCAAAAGATCACTAATCAGGGTGCACTAAGGAAGCAGGTGCCAGCTAAAAAAATATTCTGTGACACATTAATCAGCCCCAAATTAATTCAGGTCACTTGAGGCAGGGAAGGTGTGCTTTGCTTTGCCGAAAATAATGTACACTGGACAACCAGAGGGTGTGGTGATGAAACAGAGGGTGGCATGGGTGGGCCAGAGGGTGGCATGAGTAGTCAGAGAGTGGCAGTGGTGACAGAGAGTGGCAGTGATGAAGAAGAGTGTCCCAAACAGGCTGGACACGTAGAAACAACAAGTTCGCAAAACTTGCGACCCGACAGGTAAGTTCGCAAATTGCGAAATTGTAAAAACCCTCGCGAACTGGCAGAAACACGGGCAAACACAAAAAAAAAAATCCGCAAATTCGCGGGAATTCGCGGATTTTGCGGATTGCGAGTTCGCAAATCCGCAAAATTCGCGAACGCGAGAGCCGCAAAATTCGCCCATGCTTATTGGGCAGACTGCCTGACCAGCCCTGCTATTGTGAATGCCACCCCATACAATAAGCATCAGATCCACGGGCACACAGTGGGGTTGAGTCCCTCCCAACTTTATTGACTCTCAAGACCAGCACATGTTGTGTCCCTCTTGCTTCCTAGAGGTTCACCTCCACCTGTAAAAACCATATGCTTACAACCAGGTCCAAATAGTTTAAGCTCAGTGTTACAGGATGGTATAAATGGCTCGGCCGGCATGGACTTTAGCCAGGCAGCAGATATACTGGCCCTCTCTGAGTCTCAGAGTTCATCACATTCGAAAGTGACTGAGATTCTTACAAATTCGGAGGCAGACTCACCATGGGCACAACCCAGGACATCTGCTACCTCCCAGAATGCTCCAAAACCTGCCGAACATGCAGAATCTGATCTAGATCTAGAATGAGTAGATCAACTTGTGGAATTTAATGAATCTATAGCTGCAGTCAAGTCCAAAACAACCCTAGGCAGGTCCCCTGCTGGAGACACATCCTCAAGAGGGAAAGGACTTAAAAGGGCCAGAGGGGCTAAAGGAGGGGGCAAAGGAGGGTGTGGGTGGTCTTATTGTCAATGAGAAGCGCCTAAAAACACAGCCCCATCTCGAGTCAAGGATGGCGCACTGCTAGCCCCCTAAGCAGATGGGTGGCCTCTAAGGTTAAAGTCATAGTCTCCAGATTGCCTCTCCATGGCTGATTAGATGCCCCGATTCACCCACCTGAGGAAATACCCCAACTCTCCTGAGCGGATCATGAGATTCCAAGGCCCGGCCTGGCTCAATCAGAAGGTAACAAAGGAATCTCTGGTGGGTCTCCCAATATACCCATTCCGGCTTTTTCGTCTCCTAGTCCAGCATCTGTGGATCAATCAGATTGTATGGCTAAGTCGCCAGGCCGCAATATGAGACCCGATAAATACGAGGAACCCTCTTTATCTAAAACCTTGCAGGCCCTAACTACCTAAGGAGTGGAGGCTCAAGAATTCTATCTCCAAGCCACTGCCGACAACCAGGATATCAAACAGGCATTAATGGACTTCAGAGCTACAGTCATCTCACTCTCAGATGTTTTAAATCTGCGGCAGCGGGTCACAACCATGGAAAAATCTAGCACTGCTACTGCAGGTTTTGTTAAAACCAAGAGGCCCTGGTAACTACCTTACAGGTTAAGGTCGACGACATGGAAAATTGGCAGTGGAGCAACAATCTGAGGGTTTTTGGTGTTCCTGAAGGGAGGAAAGGCTCGGACACGAGGGTCTACGTAGTCAGTTTATTCCAGTAGGTGTTTCCCAATCTATGGGATTGGGATATGGATTCACAGGTAAAGCAGGCACATTGGTTACCTCCCTCCACCCAACAACTGCTTCAAGGCAGGTCACTCCATCTTCGCCCTATATTGGTAAATATAGGCAACTTTTTGCTTCGACAAGCACTATATTTTAAAGCCCACCCTACTGCTCCTGTCAAACTGAACTCAATGTCAATATTCTACAGGTCGGATCTCTGCAAGGCTACAAAGGATCGGCTGTGGTGACTCCGACATCTAATAGACATGTTTAAAATATTATGTACACAAGTATTTTTGCAGGAACGCGCTTGATTGAAAGTATTTAAAGATGGGTGGTCAGACCTTTTCTACACAGACATGGATGCAAAGCAAGACCTAACCCGATGGGAGTCTAGCGGTCAAACCTAGGGTTGGGGTTGGGGATGGGTTCTCAATTACCCGATGGGGAGCTTGATCGATGAACAGGAGTTTTTGAGCAGACATTCTAGCAGATTGTATGGACTTGTTGGACTTCTTCTTCATATCTTTATTTTTCTGAATTCAAACTCACTGTCTCTTTCTACACGGTGGTGGTTTAATGTGGTGGTTAGAGGTTGTCTGGGTGGAAGGGGACAAAGGGGGCCGGAAGCTCGGGCGGTAGCTCTCTGTATGCTGTCAGTCAGCGACAGCAGGGAAAGGGGATGATTCCTTTCTGTTGGAACTGGGGGTAGATTTAGTTGGACTGGGGTTGCTTTCACCAGAGGCTAGCACCAAACTACTTTTCTGGCAAGTGTAGGGGGGTAAATAGGCAGGGTACAGTCGGAATTTTATATAGATGACACATGGCAAAAAGACTGAGCAAATGGGGGACGTAGCAGTGAGAAGATTACTCCATGTCTCAGTTAAAGTTCATGTGTTGGAACGTTGTGGGACTAAACACAATAGTTACAAGGAAGCAACTATTGGTGCCAGAGGAACTCTTTGCCTTTAAGCCACAGATACTTGGCCTAACTGAAAACCACTTGGCCTATAAAAATATGTCCATGCTGAACCAATTAGGGTTTGATGTCCTAGTTTTCACCTCCCAATCATTCTCGATATGGGGGTTGCCTTCTTGAAGTCCAAGGATTTACCTGCTTCCGTATTCAGGCAGATCCTAGGGGGAGATAAGCAATAGCACAGCTATTGATTTCCAGGCACACATTCACCATTTGTTTAGGGTACCAATATCAATTACCCCAACATTTTCTACTTTTTAAGTACTGAACTATTGGGTTGTGATGAGGATATGATTGTTATAGGGGTACTGGGGGATTTTCTCTGTATTATTAATCAGAAGAACGAAACTGCAAATTGTACAACATTGGGTAAAATGCGTAGAACTAGAGCATTAGTCCTCGAGCTCATGCATATCCATCAACTTGACGATGTTTGGAGGACGCTCTACCCTGGGCTTACAGGTTCACGTTTTATTCTAATCCACATAAACAATATTCACATATTGATATGATCGTTGGAAAGCACACATATGGAAATCTGTCCAAAAGTAACATATGATCATAACCCCTTGGAGTTGCCATTACAGAAGCAGCAGATCATAAGGAGTGCCCAACTGCCTTTCTCATTTCCTCTGCACTTACTCAACAACCTGGACTATCGTACCCATCTCAGAGCAGCGCTTAGTGAATATTTAGTCAATATTAAGGGCACTGCAGCGGATCACGTAGTCTGGGACTGTATGAAAGCCTTCCTTTGAGGGACGACTGCAGTTTATTCTGGCCCAGAACAGGTGCTCAGTCCAAGAGATGGAACACATTTTTCATTATTATCTTGAATTAGAGCAACAGCATGCACAGGCAGTCAAGGCCAGGGATGTGACTAAACGGATGATTTATTTACAGCTTTTTGAAAAACGGTCTATGTTGAATAGAAAGCTCACGGAGAAAATAGCCATTAATATTAATAAATATAAGGCAATACAGTATGAATATGGGGAGAGGGTTGGTCCACGTTTAACTTCACAGGTAACAGACAGGAAGGCTAAGTTGAATATTAAATCGATAAAGGAGGAGGGCGGGTTCCACTAAGCCACACAAGATATTTGAACAATTCAGAGTCATATGCGCTGAACTTTAGGGTGAATCAGTCTCAGATAAGAGCAGGCTTACAGACTATCTGCAAGAGAGTCATCTTCCATGACTCGACAACGATGAAATGATATTACAAGGAGCTATAGCATTAGCTGATGTGGAGGGTGCAATCAAGGCTTTGCCCTCGGGTAATGCTACAGGCGAGGACACCATTCCATTGGAATTCTACTATTCTAGTTTTTGGGGCTATTTTGGTAATAGAGTTAACAGATTTGACCACTTACATCTCTAATTGAGGTCAAGCTCCAGCTTCATGGAGTCTGACTTCTATTATCATGTTTCCTAAAAAGGGAAAATCTCTGGAAGATAGAGGTTCCTATCGTCCCATCTCTTTAATTAACTTGGATGCCAGCATATGTTCTCAAATCTTGGCTATGCGTTTGGCCCCTAATGCACACCGGCTTGTTTCCACACAGCAACATGGGTTTGTTCCTGATAGAGACACTGCGTCTCATATTAATATTTCCATAGCAGCCTTCGATGTATCCGGCAAATTAAAAACACCAATCAGTATAATCATGCTGGATGCGGAGAAGGCTTTTGACAGGGTAGCCTGGGAAGCACCTTGGGGGAAAATGTCGGAATTTGGACTGGGGACTCAGCTTATTTTTCTACTTCAGAAACCGAATAAAAATCCTGTCACGGTTGTCAAGTCGAATGGCTTGTAATCCACACAATTCCCTGTCCAAAGGGTACTTGCCAGGGATGTTCACTTTCCGCTTTGCTTTTTCCACTTTACATCAAGTCTTTCATAAGACACCTTTTGCAGAATATGGGGATCCTCCCAGTAAGTCTGAACAGTATGGAACTAAAACTCACCTCATCCACGGATGATATTGCTGTTTACTTTATGGTTCCTGTCGATGCGGTAGCTCTCATAACAGACGAAGCCAAACATTTTGGTTCTTTCTCTGGTTATAAATTGAACTTAGCAAAAACTCAAAACAATCCTTAACTACCAGGCTGACATTTTGCCAACATCTCTGGGGGTTACTGATACGCCTATACATTTAAGTCTTAGTAGTCAGGTAGAGGAGCTAATCGCTCTGAATTATGAACCACTCCTTAAATCAGTCACAGCCAAACTCTGCAGCTGGCATCGGCTTCCTTTTAGGATTATCAGCAGTTGCAATATAATTAAAATGAATAATTTACCTATGTTTCTATACCTTTTTCGTTCAATTCCCCTCTGGGTCCCAAACTCTTTTTAGGGATCTGGAAAGAGTTATAGGGAGTTTTATATGGGGTATAGACATGCCAGAAGGGATCTCAGTTGCATTAAGCTGTTATATAAACAAGATGGCTTTAGTCTACCAGACTTCAAATTCTATTTCTGGGCTGCATTCGCTGGGTAGATGTGGAGATTGCTGAACGGGCTGGAAGCTGACATTTCTTCACTGGTCTATTAATTAGCTTGTGGGAAGTCTATAGGATTCACTCATTATGAGAACTCTTACCCAAACAACTACAAGCGGGATAAATGTAAGGGGATCAGGGATATGACTCGGATCTGGCGTGAGAGCTGTGAGAAATTTTCTTGGCCATTGTTGCATTATTACACTGTTTTATGGTGCAATCCAACCTTGCCTGATATATTCCAGGATTCTGTTGGAAGAATTTGGCAGTCTTCATGCATTAACAGGCTGGGCCAACTTTACTATAATCAGGGTTTTTGCTCCTTTATTAAACTCAGAGAGGAGTTCAGGCTTCCCTATAGTTCTTTTTTTACATATCTTCAGATAAGAGATTATTTCTTACATGGGCAAAAATGTCTAACTGCACCATATACATCTGAAATATTGGTAGGCATGTACGAGAACTCTGATAGAGGCATATTTGGTGTATTACATCAGAAACGTATTGCATCAGTTCTTAATGATAACCCGCGCATATCTGTAAAACTAAGTCGGCTTGCGAATACTGATATTACAGCAGAAGAAGTGCAGGTGTCACTGGATACTTTAGATAGAGCAGTTGTCTCCATTAATTTAAAATTGCAACAACATAAGTCTATTTTTGTGTTTTACTACATACCCGAGCTCATCTCGGACAACGTCTCGATCCTCTAGTAAGCAGTATTGCCCTAAATGTAATTTATATGCAGCAGACCTAAAGCATATGTTTTTGGATTGTGCAATGCTTAGGACATACTGGAAAGATGTTTGTACAACCCTAGCAGCACAACTTGGCTGCCAGTTCCAGCTTAGTGAAAAAGAAATCCTTCTTGGCCTTAAACACAAGGTCATCAATTCCAAGTAGGCATTATTATCTATTGTTATAGCCTGTTCCCGTCTTTGTATTTCTAGGTAATGGATAAACCCTATCAGTCCAAATGTTAAAGAGTTTTGGGCATTGCTCAGACAGGTGTTTGGATCCGAGCCAGCCCTGGCTAAGGCCAGAGCCCCCCGTGCATTGAGTAGGCTCAACGGGGTTTGGTCTAGTCTGCAGTGGGTTCAGTCATGTACTTATTCTTATTTTTCTTGGTTCCTTGTTTAAATCTTACTATCTAGCAGCATTAGTTGCTGTAATTCTTTTAGGTCCTGTACTCCCATTCTCTTATCCTATGAATAATTGTCTTAATCTTACTAAGTGTTAGGATAAAGTTCTTCTGTTTCTTTATTGTTTTGTAAATCATCATACTTATGGCTAAAAAAATTAAATAAAAAAAAAAACAGTATCACTCATTCGTTGTATGGAAAGTTTGCATACATATGCATAATAAATATTACATATAAATATATGTCCAAAGTAAAATCTGAGTCACCCACTGACAGCTGTCCACACCACATTTTGAGAGAAGTCTTCTCTACTCCCTAGGCCTGCCCTCTCTTTGCTAAATGAATCCAAAAGCCTTTAAAGAAGTGATCATTGTTTCCTTCCTAAAAATGTCAGGGGCTGACCCGGATGCCTTGACTAACTACCCCCCTGTTTCTTTGCTCCCCTACCTGGCCAAAGTATTAGAATCCTATGTGGCTAAATGCCTTTGTGCCTTTTTTGAACAATCAGAATATCTTGACCCCCACCAAGCAGGATTCCGTCCAGCCCACTCAACAGAGGCAGCGATAGTGATCGTACTTGACACACTTTGGAAGGAAGCCGATAAAGGATCCCCTAGGCCCTGGTGCTGTTGGATCTTTCCGTGGCATTTGACCCGGCCGACCATGGTATTCTGATGGATCGTGTCCAGGACACTGGTCTCCAGAGTTCAGCCCTTGGCTGAATAATGTCATTTTTAGAGGATCGCTCCCAGTCTGTCCGCCTAGCCCCGTTTACAGCATCAAAAATTAGTATAACATGTGGAGTACCCCAGGGTTCATCGTTGTCGCCTCACCTGTTCAATGTATATCTCCTTCCATTGATTCGGTCCTTAAAAGAAAGGAAGGTGTGTTTGTACAATTATGCTGATGATCTACAATTAATATTCATCATCAATAACACACCCAATTCTGTGTCAGAATTTCAAACTACCATGCTGCACATCCTTGACTGGATGAACAGCAACCATCTAAAACTTAATCCAGACACGACCAAATTCATTGTAATAGGGGCACTCAGAACCCATGGAGCTCCCATTTCTGGCCAACTGAGTTGGGCTCCTCCCTCATTGCATCCCATAATCAACAGCGACCTGACCATTAAAACCCAGATTGGGTCAGTTACCTTGACCTGCTTCCTCCAGTTGAGAAAGATAAGAAAGATCATTAGATTCCTTACTAGGGATTTGTTGATACAGGCTATCCTAGCCATAGTCATCTCGCATATAGATTATGTCAATTCTCTATATTTTGGCATCCCATTATTTTTCATTAAAAGACTGCAACTGGTGCAGAACCAGGCAGCAAGCTTGATCTTTCAGCAGGCTAGATGGCAACACGTCTCCCCTCTTATGAAGAAGCTGCACTGGCTCTCCATCCCACAACAATCTGCATTCTAAGTCGGCTGCCTTATCTTTAAGGCCTTGCACGGCACAAGCCCAAAATTCATCTGCAGCCTTATTCGAAGGCACATACCTACTTGCAACCCACCCTCATCCTATATGAACCTTTTGGCCATACCCTCTTACAAACTGAAGCACCAAGGTGGTTGCAGGTTTGCAGTGCTGGTACCTAGATTCTGGTACTCCAATCCAGTTGATATTAGAGCCTGCCACTGACCGTTTGATATTTAGAAAGCTCCTTAAGACATGGGTTTTTACCCAAGCCTATGACTGAAACTTAAGCACACAATAGATTAACGGGGCCTCAGCAGATTCTATAATCAGTGCCAAGAAACCAATTGGGGTATGTGTGCTTTACAAGACAATTTAACATAACATATAATATATATATATATATTCACTGAAAAAACCATAGGTTAGAGACCATATATAGTTAGCTGGACATTTTATTGACATAAAACCAATGAAATTCCATATATAGTTAGTTGCACTAACTATATATCGCGCACCCGCAATCCACTGCTGATGATGTCACATATTACATCATTCATGACATGGTCAGTGACATCACTGATGACATCACTGATGACATCTCAAATGACATCACTGATGACATCACTGATGACATCTCAAATGACATCACTGATGACATCTTCTAGTGTCTGTGTGTTTTTGTAAAGTTTAAATATGTTTTACATATTGAAGAATGAGTGGATGTATGGAAGACTGAGTGTGTGTATGGCTGGCTGGGAGGTGTGTGACTCTGTGCATATCAATGTGTACTTGTATCAGTGATTGTATAAGAGAGTAAGTATGTGTTAGTATATGTGTGAAAAGTATGGTGTTCTGTGTTTAACTGTATAGATGAGGAAATCGAAGTGTGATTGATTCTTCACAGGACTGACTAGGTGTATGAGTGCATATGATAGTGTTGTAATAATGAGTGACTGTATGTATGAGTGATTGTATGGGTGAATGAGTGAATGTGTGTGTAGACGTAGGAATCAGTGAGTGCGTATGTAGTAACTGGTATTGGTGTGTCATGATGTCATCAGTGATGTCATTTGAGATGTCATCAGTGATGTCATCAGTGATGTCACTGAAGTATGGTGTTCTGTGTTTAACTGTATAGATGAGGAAATGGAAGTGTGATTGATTCTTTACAGGACTGACTAGGTGTGTGAGTAACTCCAAGGATGAGTGGCAGTGTGTGAGTGTCTGCATAGGTGTATGAGTGCATATGATAGTGTTGTAATAATGAGTGACTGTATGTATGAGTGATTGTATGGGTGAATGAGTGAATGTGTGTGTAGACGTAGGAATCAGTGAGTGCGTATGTAGTAACTGGTATTGGTGTGTCATGATGTCATCAGTGATGTCATTTGAGATGTCATCAGTGATGTCATCAGTGATGTCATTTGAGATGTCATCAGTGATGTCATCAGTGATGTCACTGACCATGTCATGAATGATGTAATATGTGACATCATCAGCAGTGGATTGCGGGTGCGCGATATATAGTTAGTGCAACTAACTATATATGGAATTTCATTGGTTTTATGTCAATAAAATGTCCAGCTAACTATATATGGTCTCTAACCTATGGTTTTTTCAGTGAATTTTCAAGGTTTTGTAAATGCAAATTCCTAACTATATATGGTCTATAACCGATGGTTTTTTCAGTGAATTTCATTGGTTTTTTAAAAGCTAATATCTATAGCTGTAAAATATATTCTTTTTTACGTGACGTATCACGTAGCCACGTGAGACGCCTCATGACGCGTCGCATAACCGTGACGTATCGGCTCTGCAGCGCAAACAAAACCCGTAACGTAAGCGTGCCGGAGCACGCTTACAGATATATATTTTTTTTAACCTTAATTAGACAAAATCCACACGTGCACATATCTTGAGGCCTTGCAAAGGCACATCAAACAAACAGTCCCTACAATTTTGCCAAGTTTGCTGGAAATCTATTCCCTTAATTTTTTTTTTACTGTTTCTCTTGGTTTTCCCCTTGTTACGCTTACCAGGACGCTACCCGGTACGCGAACCGGACGCTCCAAAAACACAAGATGGCGGACTCCCGTTACGCTGCCGGTTAGCTGCCCAGTTAGCGTACCGGGAAGCGCCTCTACCGCGAAAAATCGCGGGGGACTTTAATATCCCCCTCATCAATCCTAGGGGGTCAGGAAGGGTTTACCTTGCCCCCTTTCCTTCATTTCCCCCTTCTTTTTTCACCACATCTTGTCTCTCAAACTTACCGAGAGACAAGATGGCGGCCGCTCCGGACTGTTTACAATGTTGACAGCTACGCTGCCGGTTAGCTGCCCGGTTAGCTGCCCGGTGAGCTGCCCAATTCGCTGCCCGGTTCGCGTACCGGGACGCGCCTCTACGGCGTAAAATCGCAAAAAATGTTTTTTTTAATTTATTGCCCCGCGGGGCACTTTAATATCCCCCTCATCAATCCTAGGGGGTCAGGAGTGGTCTACCTTGCCCCCTTTCCTTCATTTCCCCCTTCATTTTTCACCACATCTTGTCTCTCGATCGTACCAAGAGACAAGATGGCGGCCACTCCGGACTGTTTAGAATGTTGACAGACACCAGAGAGCCAATCAGCTTCGCTTCGCGAAGTTCCGTTACGCGTCAGGTACGCGAACCGGGGCGCTAACCGGAGCGCTGTCACAGATATATATATTTTTTTAAACGTTCATTTCTCAAAATCCACTGGAGCACATATATTGAGACATAGCAAAGGCACGTCGGGCAAACCATATCTACAATTTTGCCAACTTTCATGTAAATCTATTCAGCCGTTCGAGCTAAAAGTGAGTCCAACCGCCCTATGGAAAAATGAATGGGAAAAACGCGTTTTGGGACCCCCCTTTTTTCTCGGCCCCCCCTTGACGAAACCCCCCCAAATTTTCAGGGGCTGCTCAGAAACAAACTGTGCCATTTTCCTGAAAATGTCAGCCAATTCCGTCCACAAACGCCAAAGTTATTAGACATAGAATTTTCAGAAATCCCATAGAGAAAAAATCCTAACTATATATACCCACTGGCTATCGCCAGTAGGTAATATACATATATAAACATATATAATCTGCATATCTATAAAAATATAAATGCATGCATACATATACATATATGCATACATATGCATGTTATTTACATGAAAGTTTTAAAAACACTAATAAAAGCAAAGCTAAAAAGCCACCTCATTACAAACAGAATGGCTTTAACTTAAACGAGGGCGAGATCTATTGCATTTTCAATGCTTGTTTACTTTGGTTCTATCAAGAAGGCATTCAGATGTGTCACACATTTGCCATAAATTCTGAATGTTAGCACTCTAGTTGCTCATTAGATCACTGTAGTAAAGCTAGTGCTCACCAGGGAAGTCTGCTGCTAATCATGGTTTGCAGCCATTTTCCCGCATTTTGTATCCCGCAGACTTTCAGTCCGCATACCATTATCCCGCAAGGTCATTGACCTCGCATACCATTATCCCGCATTTTTTCAAAACGCATGTGCATTTATCGCGCATGCCTTTACAAAGAATTACGTTTTAAAGGCATGTATGGTAAATGCATTTGCGTTGTGAAAACCACGATGACGAGAGAGGTAAGTGGGTTTGTGTAAATTTTTTCGTGGGTTAGTGATTGTGTAGTGTAGTGTTGTGTAGTGTAGTGTTGTGTTAGTGTAGTGTAGAGTTGTGGTGGTTGTTTAGTGTAGGGTCATGCTGGGGGTAGTGTTTTAGGGTTTAGGGTTGTGTTGTAGTGTTTGCGTAGTGTAGGGTCATGCTGGGGGTAGTGTTTTAGGGTTTAGGGTAGTGTTGTAGTGTTTGCGTAGTGTAGGGTCATGCTGAGGGTAGTGTTTTAGGGTTTAGGGTTGTGTTGTAGTGTTTGCGTAGTGTAGGGTCATGCTGGGGCTAGTGTTTTAGGGTTTAGGGTAGTGTTGTAGTGTTTGCGTAGTGTAGGGTCATGCTGGGCGTAGTGTTTTAGGGTTTTGGGTAGTGTTGTAGTGTTTGCGTAGTGTAGGGTCATGCTGGGGGTAGTGTTTTAGGGTTTTGGGTAGTGTTGTAGTGTTTGCGTAGTGTAGGGTCATGCTGGGGTGTAGTATTTTAGGGTTTAGGGTAGTGTTGTAGTGTTTGCGTAGTGTAGGGTCATGCTGGGGGTAGTGTTTTAGGGTTTAGGGTTGTGTTGTAGTGTTTGCGTAGTGTAGGGTCATGCTGGGGGTAGTGTTTTAGGGTTTAGGGTTGTGTTGTAGTGTTTGTGTAGTGTAGGGTCATGCTGGGGGTAGTGTTTTAGGGTTTAGGGTAGTGTTGTAGTGTTTGCGTAGTGTAGGGTCATGCTGGGGTGTAGTGTTTTAGGGTTTTGGGTAGTGTTGTAGTGTTTGCATAGTGTAGGGTCATGCTGGGGGTAGTGTTTTAGGGTTTAGGGTAGTGTTGTAGTGTTTGTGTAGTGTAGGGTCATGCTGGGGGTAGTGTTTTAGGGTTTAGGGTAGTGTTGTACTGTTTGTGTAGCGTAGGGTCATGCTGGGGGTAGTGTTTTAGGGTTTAGGGTAGTTTAGTTGTTTAGTGTATGCTAAAGGCATATTCGTTCTAAAAGTTTTCATTATTTCAATTTGCGGCCTAATAGTACATGAGGGATTTTTTTTGGGGACTGATGGTATGCGGGATTTCGTCATATATTCGCTAATCATACTTTCTATGGCAAAATGAGCCCCCTCATTTTGTTCCTTTTTAAATTAAATGTTTTAAGAGTTACCACTTTATTCCAATCAAGATGGCTTCAGGTGTGCCATACCTTTGTAATAAGCAGGACTGTTAGCACTCTAGTTGTTCTTTAGAACTCTCTGGGACATTCTGTCATTGGGCTATAGTTGGGCTACATCTGGCTGATATTTTTGCTACATTTGTTTTTTTTTGTCTCTGGTGGCCATCTTTGGGCTACATTGGGCTACATTGGGCTACATTTGGGCTCCAACATATATATAGCCCAATGTAGCCCAATATATATTTTTCAAAGTTAATTTTCGTAAAAACCACTGGAGCCTATATCTTGAGACATAGCAAAGGCACATCGGGCTACCAGTCCCTACAATTTTGCCAAGTTTGGTGTAAATCCATTCAGCCGTTCAGGCTAAAAGTGAGGCCAACCGCCCTATGGAAAATTGCATGGGAAAAACACGTTTTGGGACCCCCCTTTTTTCTCGGCCCCCCCTTGACGAAACCCCCCCAAATTTTCAGGAACTGCTCAGAAACAGAATGTTCCATTTTCCTGAAAATTTCAGCCAATTCTGTCCTCAAACGCCAAAGTTATTCGACATAGAATTTTCAAAAATCCTATAGGAAAAAATCCTAACTATATATACCTACTGGCTATCGCCAGTAGGTAATATATATATATATATATATATATATATATATATATATATATATACACTAGCAGCCCGCCCCGGCCTTGCCCGGGGCTGAAAGGGGCTGGGGGCAGCATCGCAGCAGTAGAGGCGCAGCAGAGCGGCCGCTTCTGCCCACGCTTTGTTTCCCCCGACGTCCAGACTTTCACTCTCTGTTCATGGCCCCCGTCCATCCCTCGCTGCGCACCCACGGCTGCTTGACTTCCCTCATCCGCCGCTCCTCCCCGCGCTGCCACTGCTCCTCCGCTTCTTGCTGCTCCTTTCCGCTTGTCCTCCGCGGCTCCTCCCCGCGCTCATGTCCTCCGCTCTTCCTGTTGCTCCTGAACGCCACTCCTCCCCGTGCTCCCGATGTCATCACGCAGACGTCGCGGCCGGCGCTACTTTCTAGGGACAACTTTATTTTTATTCGTAAATGTTTTAAATAAAGTATATTTTTTATTTTTATATTGCCTATGTCCTTCTGCTTGCCCTGAGGTTTTCATAGATGTTGGTGGTTTACTTTTCGAGTTTAGTATATATATATATATATATATATTCAATGAAAAAACCATTGGTTTTAGGCCATATATAGTTAGGGATTTGCATTTACAAAACCTTATTTTACTCGCATAAAACCATTGAAATTCCATATATAGTTATAAGCGCTAACTATATATCGCGCACCCGCAATCCACTGCTGATGATGTCACATATTACATCATTCATGACATGGTTAGTGATATCACTGATGACATCACTGATGACATCTCAAATGACATCACTGATAAAATCACTGATGACAACATCCAGTGACTATGTTTCTGTAAAGTTAAAATATCTCTTACATATTGAAGAATGAGTGGATATATAAGTGTCTGGATGAAGGATTTAGTAGGTGCATGACTGACTGTATGAGTGATTGATTAAATGTGTCTCACTGAGTGCATGGGTTAGTGACTAAACTGTCTTAATTTGTGCATCATTATGTCTGTTGTTCTGTAAACTGTTGCATGTGTTGATAAGTAGCTATATGAGTAACTATATGGGTTATTGATTGGTTGCCCAAGTATTTGTATGGGATACTGAGTGTGTGTGTGGGTGGCTGGGAGGTGTATGACTCTGTGCATAGATGTGTGAGCAGTTGATTCACTAGATGTATGGTTTCAAAAGTGCATGTGGAAACAGCTGTATGGGCGGTTGACTGTGTGCATGAGTGCATTGGTGAGTGAATGGATATCTCAGTGCTACATGTCAAAGTAAGTACATATGTAAAACACAGTACATGTGAGAGTTGACATATATAAATAACTGTGCATAAGAGCCAGTGAATGTGTGAGTGGCTGTATGGATCATTGTGAACTTGTATCAGGGATTGTATAATAGAGTAAATATGTGTTAGTATATGTTTGAATAAGTAAAGTTTGTATAACTGTATAGTTGAGGAAATGGAGGTGTGATTGATTCTTTGCATGACTGACTAGGTGTGTGAGTAACTCCATGGATGAGTGACAGTCTGTGAGTGTCTGTTTACACTGATTGTATCTAAGGTTATATTAGAGTCTGAAGAGGTTCATCGTATTATCACATGAATGATATCATCAGTGATGTTATCAGTCATGTCAAATGAGATGTTTTCAGTGATGTCATCAGTGATGTCATTTGAGATGGCATCAGTGATGTCATCAGTGATGTCACTAACCATGTCATGAATGATGTAATATGTGACATCATCAGCAGTGGATTGCGGGTGCGCGATATATAGTTAGCGCTTACAACTATATATGGAATTTCAATGGTTTTATGCGAGTAAAATAAGGTTTTGTAAATGCAAATCCCTAACTATATATGGCCTAAAACCAATGGTTTTTTCATTGAATTTTCAAGGTTTTGTAAATGCAAATTCCTAACTATATATCCACTATAACCTATGGTTTTTTCTGTGAATTTCATTGGTTTTTTAATAGCAAATATGAAAAGCTTTAAAATGTCAAGTACGTGATAGATAAAAACATTTTCGTATTTATGCACGCTGATGTGCTTTGAACGCTGCACCCCCCCCTCCCCTCTTTTGTCTTAGTAGTACTCTCTCTTTGCAGATAGTGAACGGTAGTTAACGCAAGCCTTTGCCCCCGTTGTAATCCGTCGTGCCTGCTTGTCTCTCCATTTGATTGATTGTTGTCCAAGCATTTACTGTTTTAGAATTGGTTCTCTTTGGATCATTCTCTATTTACAAACAAGCACAAAGTCGCAATACTCTGTTTAGTCTTTGCAGATAGTGAAAAATTGTGTAAAAAAATAAAAGTAATCGAGCAAAATCAGTAGGCCACTAATTGGATCTCTTTTTGACCTCGCTAAAATAGAAATATTAGGAACAACCCTTCATGAGAAATACGAAAATAGTGAGATGAACTGAGCTCCACACCATGAGGGCTGCAAGACAGCTCGGCTCCATCACCCATCCCGCACAAAATAATGACAAACCCTATGCAAATATTAAAAATATAGACAACACACCAGCAAAGAAACAGGGTAAAACATTTTATTAAAAAACTATTTACATAACGTTGGTTTATAAGATGATGTCAGTAGTGGACCGATGTGTGAATAGATCGAAAGCAGCACAAGGCTCCAAGATCCGGATGGCAAGCTCCTGGATGTTGGGTGCCATAGTTCAGAGTTCTGAGTTTGAGCCTTTTTCAATGCCTGTGCTTTGTTGAATCAAAATGGCGGCTTGACACAAAGCTGACTCAAGCGTTGCTACTGATGCTAAGCAGACCAAAACTGGTTTTCAGTTTGTACATTTTTCTAGATTTTTCAATCCAAGTTTGGTTGACTTTGTAGAACGATGGCTTCAAATTTTCAACATAAGGTGTGGTGGCGCTGACTGGGAGGGGGCGCTTCGCTCCTGCCCCCTCCCCAAGTAAGATTTTCATACGTGAAAGTACGTTAATGGTTTTGGTCCCTGAGTTGCTTCGATGTCACTGCCATTCTCAAATAGCATAAGTTCTGGATGTTGGGTGCCATAGTTAAGAGTTCTGAGCAGTGCTTGTAACACTGTCTGAAGCTTATTTCCACCTACTGCAGCTTCACTATTCTCAAAGTAAGTGAGTGTCGTTTGTGGACCTGACTGCATTAGAAAACAATGTGATATGTTACCTTCCTAAACAGCTTGACGGAGGCCCCTGAGGGGCGGTGTGATGGCCATGGACTCGGATAAGACGCTTGGCTCCGACACCCTCCCCAAGTCTTATAGCACTGGTGTAGCCTGAGATCGCCCCCGACATAGGCGGCCGGCTCCCGGGGTCCGGCGGAACTTTTTGCCTTTTGATGACTCTTCAATTCTGGACCTTGTCCCACAATCCGTTTCACCTGAAGACAAGCTGTAGTGGGGCGCCCCTTTACCGTTTTAGTTGCCATTCCGCCCGCTTTTGCTACACTGTGCCTCTTCCGCCATTCAGCTGTTTACCGCCCGCTCTTGCGACTACAGCGTCTCGCTCACCATGTAGTTGAGTTGCTCCCGCTCTTGCGGTGCAGCGATAGGCGGCTGCCACATGGCTCTCAAAATGGCGGCCGGCTCTTCGGTTTTGGGCCTGGTCCACTAAAATGGCCCTGGGACACATTGGAACTCGGACGCTTCCCTGATAGGGCTTGGGTCCCATTCTCGAAAAGCGTCCCCTCAGCCGTGAAGATTCTACAAAAGTCTTGGGGGCCTCCGACTCCCGCAGGCTTCTGGTGGGGAGCGGCTGCCATGATTGCTCGTGGAATGGCCACGACGGAGCTACGAGATGGTAGTGGTCTCATGCTGACGCCAGCTTTAGTCTGAAACATCCAGAAACACTGTAGACTACCAATTCGATCAGTTCCGGTAGCGCCCCAACATGACCCGGAAGAGAAGAACTTGCCCTCCCCTCTTTGACTGATGGTTCTTGTTGCCTGTCCCCTCTGTTGTCATTTAACAGAACTTTTTGGACTGCTGAAAGGGGTTGTGTTCTGAACGCTGGTTGGTGGAGACATTTTGACTATATTCTTGACCTACGTTGTCGCGTAATGCGTTATATGACACGCCGCGTTAGCGCACCCGGAAGTGATCCGAGGCGCAGCGCGCAGCGCGTAACGTAAGCATAACAGGTCATGTGACTTTTTAATAAAACTTTTCATTGGTTCATTTTACTTTTGTTAATTTAATGATGAAAAGCTTGGTCATATGACCTAAAAATTACGCTTTTTATTGTTTTCGAATATTTTTTTTTCAAACATATGTTATAATATTCCAGGCTAATGTACTTTCCCGGAAAATTTACAACTGTCTTGCAAGTAAAATATATTCCTTTTTCGAGAAAAAGGGCGTTTCTTCCTTCCATGACGGAACCGTTGAGTAAAAGAGATTCGGCCTGCTGTCTTAGTCGCCAATACGCCTGATTATCAGATTCTTATCGATCACTTTATGTTGCAGACATGAAAAACACAACTGCCCTTGACCATTTATCTTTACTGCGTTCCTACATATTATACCTTTTATCCGTCATGTAATTGGACTGCTTTATTTCACTTGCCTTTTACTGATTCGAAAACAGTGACTAAAAGTAAAAACTTTACCAATGTAAATACTACTACCGTGTTTTGTTTTAAAAACCTTTATTGTGAAAATGTCAGTATACAAATACGGGCCTATAACCACGTGGGCCGGCCACGGAGCAAACTGAAATCGTATATGATGAGGAGACATTTACACTGTAGAGGAACGTAACGAGCGGGCCATTAGGTTGCAAGAACTAAGGTGTCTAACAGTTGCGGAATCGGTGGACATACATTTTGTAATTAAAATAGGACAGAGCCACTTACAATAACATTTTCTAGATATACATTTGCGGGCAAGGAGTTACGAGTCCCATTTATACCGGCGCCATTTTGGGCGAGGCCGGGCAGGTCCAAGATATAGTCAAAATGTCTCCACCAACCATCGGCCAGACCAGAACCCCTTTCGGCCCTTTATGCTACAAGATGGTGTCTTCCATTCAGAAAATATTGTTGGCAGCATTTTGAAAGGAAACAGAAACAGCCGTTCTCCTAGTGAGTTTCACATTGTTACATTTAGGAAGAATGTTGAAGAGTAGTATGTGGAAAATCTGAAGCCATTTTTCTACAAACTCTTAATCAGACTTGGATGGAAAAAAAAAACATGAAGAATGTACAAACTGAAAACCAATTTTTGTCTGTATAGCATCAACAGTAACGCTTGAGTCAGCTTTGTGTCAAGCCGCCATTTTCATTCAATCAATAGCGTCCCCCTGCACACATTCAGGGACCTGGTCGTGTCTTCAGATGAAACGGATTGTAGGAAAAGAAGCAGAAAGGAAAAGGCAAAAAGTTCCGCCGGACCTCGGGAGCCGGCCGCCTATGTCATGTGCGACCTTTGGCCACACAAGGGCAATAGTGAAGCTGCAGCAGATGCAAATAAGCTTCAGACAATCTTACAAGCACTGCTCAGAAATCTCAACTGAGGCACTCAACATCCAGGACTTGCCATTCGAATCTTGGCGCCTTGTGCTGGTTCCGACCTATTCACACATCGGTCCTGGATCTCGGCGCGTTCGACTCACTGTACCGCAACAGTGACCGCAATTCAGCTGGACAAGCCGCCATTTTCATTCACTCAATAGCGTCCCCCTACACACATTCAGGGACCTGGTCGTGTTTTCAGATGAAACGGATTGTAGGAAAAGAAGCAGAAAGGAAAAGGAAAAAAGTTCCGCTGAACACCACCTTGGGCAATAGTGAAGCTGCAAAAGGTGCAAATAAGCTTCAGACAGTCTTCAACTTACTCTGATTCTTATAATAAACTTCAGATAGTCTTACAAGCACTGCTCAGAACTCTCAACTGAGGCACTCAACATCCAGGACTTGCCGTTCGGATCTTGGCGCCTTGTGCTGGTTCCGACCTATTCACACATCGGTCCACTACTGACATCACCTCATAAGCCAACGGGGCACCCCACGCCGACTTTCGGCGCAGCATTGTAGGATGGCCACACCAGTGCGGCAACTTGCTGGACACAACATCGGGGCCATCCAGATCTCGGCGCGTTCGACTCACTGTACCGCAACAGTGACCGCAACTCAGCTGGACACGCCGTCTTTCGGCGCAGCATTGTAGGATGGCCACACCAGTGCGGCAATTTGCTGGACACCACCTCGGTGCCATCCGGATCTCGGCGCGTTCGAGTCACTGTACCGCAACAGTGACCGCAATTCAGCTGGACACGCCGTCTTTCGGTGCAGCATTGTAGGATGGCCACACCAGTGCGGCAATTTGCTGGACACCACCTCGGTGCCATCCGGATCTCGGCGCGTTCGAGTCACTGTACCGCAACAGTGACCGCAACTCAGCTGGACACGCCGTCTTTCGGCGCAGCATTGTAGGATGGCCACACCAGTGCGGCAATTTGCTGGACACCACCTCGGTGCCATCCGGATCTCGGCGCGTTGTGCTGCCTTCGGCCTATTCGCACATCGGTCCGCTACTGACGCCGCCTCACGTGCCAACGGATTTTCTACGCTTTTTGTAGCCCTATGCCGCATAACAGGTCATGTGACTTGTTTATAAAACTTTTCATTGGTTCATTTTACTTTTGGTTTCCTAAAGATGGAAGGCTTGGTCATATGACCTAAAAATAACACTTTTCATTGGTTTAGAACATTTTTTATTTCCCAAACGATGAAAGCCCCACCTTGTTTCTGGATCATTCAGACTGAAGCTGGCGTCAGCATGAGAGCACCACCATCTCGTGGCTCCGTCGTGGTCATTCCGCGAGCAATCATGGCAGCCGCTCCCCACCGGAAGCCTGCGGGAGTCGGGGGCCCCCAAAACTTTTGTAGAATCTTCACGGCTGAGGGGACGCTTTTCGAGAATGGAGCCCAAGCCCTAGCAGGCAAGCGTCCGAGTTCCAAGGTGTCCCAGGGCCATTTCAGTGGACCAGGCCCAAAACCGAGGAGCCGTCCGCCATTTTAAGAGCCATGTGGCAGCCGCCTATCGCTGCACTGCAAGAGTGGAAGCAACTCAACAACATGGTGAGCGAGACGCTGTAGCCGCAAAAGCGAGCGCAACTCAGCTAGATGGCCGCCACCTGGGGAGGCCCGTTCACGCCGCCTCCCCCACCCCCGGGCCGCCGCACGCCAATTTTCGGAGCAGCATTGTAGGATACCAAAACCAGTGCGGCAGTTTACTGGACATCACCTGGGTGCCTGTCGTACATGTTGTGTCAGCCATGTGACACTGGACACAGTCCCATCAACATCTCAACGCGTTCTGCTGCCTTGGGACTATTCGCACAACAGACCGCTACTGACGAGGCCTCCCCCCGCACCACCCGGGACGCCCCACGCTGTTTTTCTGTGCTGCATTGTAGGATCCCAAAACCAGTGCGGCACCCAGGCGACATCACCTGGGTGCCGTCCAGAACTCTGCACTGCACTGATGGACAAGGGAGAAACAGCGGCCCTCATCCTCCTAGACCTCTCCGCGGCATTCGACACGGTCTGCCACCGCACCCTAACACGGCGCCTCAGCAACATCGGTATCCAGGACAAGGCGCTGGAATGGATCATCTCCTTCCTCGACGGAAGAACACAGCGAGTCCGCCTACCACCGTACAAGTCAGAGGCCTCCGAAGTCATCTGCGGCGTCCCCCAAGGATCATCACTGAGCCCCACCCTCTTCAACGTCTACATGAGCCCCCTCGCGGCCATCGTACGCAAACACCACCTCAGCATCATCTCCTACGCCGACGACACCCAGCTGATCCTCTCCCTGACCAACAACCCCGCCGCCGCCAGAGCCAACCTGCACGAAGGGATGAAAGAGGTAGCCGAGTGGATGACGACCAGCCGCCTGAAACTGAACTCGGACAAGACGGAGGTCCTCATCCTGGGCTCTTCACCCTCCGCCTGGGACGACTCCTGGTGGCCTCCCGCCCTGGGCACCGCGCCCAAACCGACAGACCATGCACGAAACCTGGGCTTCATCCTGGACTCCTCCCTCTCCATGACCAGGCAAGTCAACAGCGTCTCCTCGGCGTGCTTCAACATCCTACGCATGCTACGAAAGATCTTTTGGTGGATCCCCTCAGAGACCAGGAAGACCGTCACCCAGGCCCTCGTCACCAGCCGACTGGACTACGGCAACGCCCTCTACGCCGGGACCACCGCCAAGCTCCAGAAGAGACTCCAGCGGATCCAAAACGCCTCAGCCAGACTCATCCTCGACATCCCACGATCCAGCCACATCTCCGGTCATCTGAGAGACCTTCACTGGCTCCCCATCAACAAGAGAATCACCTTCCGCCTCCTCACCCACGCACACAAAGCCCTACACGACCAAGGCCCGAGCTACCTCAACAGCCGAGTCAACTTCTACGCTCCCAAACGCCACCTCCGATCAGCCAACCACGCCCTCGCCGCCGTCCCCCGCATCCGAAGAGCGACTACAGGAGGAAGGTCCTTCTCCTACCTGGCCGCCAAGACCTGGAACTCCCTCCCGTCCGACCTGCGCCTGACCCAAGACCACCTCTCCTTCAGGAAGAAGCTGAAGACCTGGCTGTTCGAGCAGTAGCGGCACCCCCCTCCCCAGCGCCTTGAGACCCTACGGGTATGTAGCGCGCTTTATAAGTGTCACTGATTGATTGATTGATTGCTGCCTTGGGACTATTCACACAAAAGACAGCTTCTAACCATTGTTGCTTTTTGTGTTGAAAAATGTTTAAATGTTTTTAGTTTTTGTTCCGTTCGTTATAGTTAATAGTTAATAAAGTTTTATAATCTTACTTTGTTGGAGTGTTATCTATTTTTTTAAAAACGGGTGAATGGGGCCTTGAATCGGGTTATTGTCATGTGTGGGCTTTGGAAGTGTGCTGATGCAGGATCGGACATTTCAAACTCAAATGCACGTTCTTTTTCTTACCTTTCCGAAGCATGGAGCGCAATAGCAGGCAGAGAAAGGGTGATGCACGTGTTGAACACTACCTGACCTGGCAAGTTGCTGGCAGTGCCCCCCCGCCCGCTCCTGAAAGAGGGCACACACACACCGCTGCCCCGAGTACTTCACAAATCTTTAAAAGACCATGCGCTTGTTCATGAGGCTTAAATGGTTTATCACCTCTTCTAGAACCCCTGCATCGACCCTCTGACGTTTCCTGGAAAAATTACCATGTAACACAATACCAAGCCCTGTCAGCTGAAACCCCCAAGGAATCGTGGGGCATATTATCAAGGGGGGTTATCTCCGCTTTTTTGGCTTTAAAAGCCAAGAAAGCGGAGATAAAAATATCTCCCTATTACCAAGCTGTCGCTAACACCAGTTAGTGACAGCTAAAAGGAGATAGCGACCATCTTGGGCCCCGCTTTGCATGTCAGTGATACTTATCACTAATGACATGCAAAGCGGGCGTGCCAAGATGTTAGCGACTGGAAACAGTCCCTAACATCGCTATCTCCTATTACCAACTTTTGGAGATATTCGCGCTAAGCGCGAATATCTCCAAAATCTAACACCTGCCCTGAGCAGTTCTTAGCCATGTTATCCAATGGGAGGTGGATAACATGGCTAAGAGCATTTGCTCGATAATACATGAATATCGCTGACTTTTCTGCGATAATAGCAAGGTTTATCTGCGATAAAAATCGCCGATGTGCGGCGATAATTTTTGTCTCTAAACAAATAAGAGACAAAAATTATCGCTAGTTGTTCGTAATATGCCCCCGAGTTTTTGCTTGCAGAAATCGGGAGGCGGGAGACTAGCACTGAAATCAGTAGTCACACGCCTGAATCGGGAGGGTTGGCATGTCTGAATTCTCTACAGCTGGGGCCATAAACTACATCCGCAGGGGTAGGTGATAGCCTAGGTCCGGCCTGGACAATCGGACACAGAGGAAGAGGAGTGTCAGAGGGTGCGGTAGTGAATAGGGTGAAAGAGAGGTGTCGGGAGGGCACAGGGTGTGATTCTCAGAGAAGAGCAGCGCAGATGGGGGGAAGTATATGGCCCATGCATGAGAGACAGAGCGGAGATGACCAGTGCGTGGGGGAGATGCTTGCGAGGGTGGGAAGCCATGCTGAGGATCGGCGGCGTGCAGAGAGTGGGCCTGGTCAAGGCATCTAAAATGGCTGCCGTGCACGACAAAATTGAGGCATTGGACAAAAAGGCAAGATGGCGCAGACAATGTTTTTCAATAACGATTCATTTATAACAAAATATTTACTCGCAGTGACAAAATGGTGGTCAACACTTCCTGATTTCCATCGAATCGAACGTTAACAAACGTCACGCAGCAAAAAAAAAAAAAAAGCTCACGCACAGAGCAGTTTTTAACCATGTTATCCAATGGAAGGTGGATAACACGGCTAAGAGCATTTGCTGGATAATGCATGAATATCGCTGACTTTTCAACGATACTCATGCATTGTGGCCGATGTGCGGCGATAATTTTTATCTCTAAACAATTAAAACGAAGCACAAAATGGCGAATTCCCGTTTCGCTACCAGTTTGCGGCCCAGTTCGCGGCCCGTGAAGCGCTTCTACCGTGAAAAATCATTTTTTTTTCTTTTCCCCACGGGACCCTTTAATAACCCCAACAACATTCCTAGGGGGTCAAGAGGGGGATACCTTGCCCCCTTTCATTAAATTCCCCTTTCGTTTTTCACCTCTTCTTCTCTCTCGATCCTACCGAGAGACAAGATGGCGGCCGCTCCGGACTGTTTAGAATGTTGACAGACACCGGAGAGCCAATCAGCTTTCTGCACGCAAAGTTCCGAAACGCGAAAAGTAAGCGGACCGGATCGCTGCCCGGAGCGCTGTTACAGATATATATCTTGATTTAAACGTTAATTTCTCAAAATCCACTGAAGCACATATATTGAGACCTAGCAAAGGCACATCGGGCTAACAGTCCCTACAATTTTGCCAAGTTTCGTGCAAAGGCAAGTGTCAAGGCAATTTCATATGCCGACGACACCCAGTTGGTATTTCCTTACTCTGAGATGACGCAGGAGTCTTTCTCTAATTTCAAAGGCTGTCTCCAGGACATAGCACACTGGATGAACACTAATAAATTAAAACTTAATGCTAATAAAACCGAAGTCATCTTCTTCGGCAAGGGTCCCTCCCCCCCACCAGAATTCTGGTGGCCAACGGAGATGGGCCCGCCCCCTTCACCCAGTCACTCGGCAAAGAATCTTGGTGTGAGATGGGATGACAACATGTCTTTCTCATCCCACATCCAACAAGTCGCCGGATGCTGCCTGAGCAAGCTGAGAAACCTCCGAAAAATTCTAAATCTCCTACCTAAGAGCTGCAGAAAAACGGTTGTCCACGCGACTGTCACCTCCCGACTGGATTATGCCAATGGTTTATACCTTGGCCTTCCAAAATACCTGACTCACAGGCTTCAGGTAGTTCAAAATGCGGCTGCGAGAATACTACTGCGAATCCCGTTCAAGCAGTCAGTCTCTCCGCATCTCCGAACCTTACACTGGCTGCCAGTAGCCAATAGAATAAAATTCAAAGCTCTGACGTTGGCGTTCAGATCTCTGCATGGCTCCTGCCCACAATACCTGAAAAATCGCCTCCCAAGATATCTCCAAAGTCGCGCACTACGGTCTAACGACCGTGTCCAGCTGGCCGTCCCGCGCGCAAAAAAGGCTCGACTAGGCGGTCGTACCTTTTCAGCAAACGTCCCCGCTCTGTGGAACTCACTGCCTCAAGAAATCCAACAGGCCCCATCTGAACCTTGTTTTAAGAAATTACTTAAAACCTGGCTATTCAACCTGCCACGCTAGCTTTCCTACTCTTTAGCCCAGGTTCATTTGTGTTCTATCAGCGCCGGGACACCTCCTTGTGAGGTAGCTGTTCGCGCTATATAAAATCCAGTATTATTATTATTATTAAATCCATTCAGCCGTTCGAGCTAAAAGTGAATCCAACCGCCCTATGGAAAACTCAATGCAAAAAACGCGTTTTGGGACCCCCCTTTTTTCTCAGCCCCCCCTTGACGAAACCCCACCAAATTTTCAGGGGCTGCTCAGAAACAAAATGTGCCATTTTCCTGAGAATTTCAGCCGATTCCGTCCACAAACGCCAAAGTTATTAGACATAGAATTTTCAGAAATCCCATAGGGAATTAATCCTAACTATATATACCTACTGGCGATAGCCAGTAGGTAATATATATATATATATATATATATATATATATATATATATATATATATATATATATATATATATATATATATTCACTGAAAAAACCATAGGTTTCAAACCAGTTATAGTTAGGAATTAGCATTTAAAAAACCTATTAAATTCACTGAAAAAACCATAGGTTTCACACCAGTTATAGTTAGCTGGAAATTTTACTGACATAAAACCATTGAAATTCCCACGTTATAATTAGTTGGACTCACTATAACTTGCATGCCTGCAATGCACTGCTCATGACGTCACATATTACATCACTCATGACATGGTCAGTGACATCACTTTTAAGGCCCACACATCAAACCTAGGGATTCAGGGGGGTCTACTCTGCCCCCTTATGGTCATTTCCCCCTTTGTTTTTGCCACCTCTGTGTCTCGATCCTACCGAGACACAAGATGGCGGCCGCTCCAGACTGTTTGGAATGTTGACAGACACCCGAGAGCCAATCAGTTTTCTGCGCGCGAACTCGCGTAGCGCGCTGGTTCGTGCCCCGGTGCGCGTACCGGGGCACGCTTATAGATATATATATTTTTTTGAGCCTAAATTACTCAAAATCCACTGGAGCACATATCTTGAGACATAGCAAAGGCACATCGGGCTACCAGTCCCTACAATTTTGCCAAGTTTGGTGGAAATCCATTCAGCCGTTCGGGCTAAAAGTGAGGTTGACCGCCCTATGGAAATTAACATGGGGAAAACACGTTTTGGGACCCCCCTTTTATCTCAGCCCCCGCTTGACGAATCCCCCCCAAACTTTCAGGGAAGGAGCGGAGTGCTGCAAGGCATTTTTGAGGAAATTTTCCGGCAGATTCATCAACCGGCGCCAAAGTTATTCCCAATAAAATGTTGCGATTTCCCTATTCAAAATAATCCTAACTATAACTACCTACTGGCGACCGCCAGTAGGTAATATATATATATATATATTTTATATATATATATATATATATATATATATATATATATATATATATATATATATATATATATATATATATACATACATATACACACACATACATTCCACAGCTGTAAATGCACATGGGGCTAAATAGCATATGTTGTTTAGGGCAACTGTACAAAGAGACACACCATCACACATTTATTACCACAGTGCAGAGGGATTATAGAACTGTTATCTTGATGAGGATGCCTGTATCTCACAGTTCTCATATTTCCTGGCTCCTTCTTAAACATGGGTTTTAATAACACTGCATTGTGTGCAATAAAAGCACCCAAGTAGGTACTGGGAGCTCAGTAGAAACAGCCACATAACGTCCACCTGACAGACTTATCAGGCAATAATATTGTGGTCTCTCTTAAAAATAGATCTTAAAATGACTTAACAAAACATGGTGGACCCCATTCACAAACTGACTTGTGTGCAACCCAGACTTTTAGGTAGAAATGGCATGATTTATAACCGCAAGGAATTCAGAAAGATGACCCCGCTGTTGTAATTTCTTTCATTGGCGTAAGTAACAAGGACCCCCTGCTAAGGTAACAGAATATGTTTGGCAGGGAAAAGTAACAGTATGAAAGAAAACTTTACATTCAAATATAATATTGCTAGGGAGACAACGGTAAGTATAAAGCACACAAGAAACAGTTATTTTTAAAAAAGATTAACAAAATGTTATATTTATTATGTATATATACTCAAGTTAAAAACATAAAAATTGATAACATAAAATGAAAGAAAATACAACATCTAATCAAATATACACAACGACATTATTAATTCATTAAAACAATAGTGGACAATAATAATGCTCTTCTCTAAGAGAAGAGCATTATTATTGTCCACTATTGTTTTAATGAATCAATGTTGTATTTTCTTTCATTTTATGTTATCAATTTTTATGTTTTTAACTTGAGTATATATACATAATAAATATAACATTTTGTTAATCTTTTTTAAAAATAACTGTTTCTTGTGTGCTTTATACTTACCGTTGTCTCCCTAGCAATATTATATTTGAATGTAAAGTTTTCTTTCATACTGTAATTTCTTTCATTTACACATAATCCCATCCCATGATCACGTAATGCTATGCAGGAGTAAATGCCTTGCACTGGGTGAATATTTGGCATTTGAAGGCACGGTCACCATTAAAGTTGGAATGTCCAGAAACATGTGAATTTGTAGTCATTCACAAGCTAATCTTGAACGCACTCTCACCCTGCAAATGGTTGCTGAATTGATCTTGTCAAGGTGTCACTAATTACTGGAAGGCTACAAGTGAAGAGGTTTCAGCACTGGGAAATATTTTGCCAGTGGAGGAAAAATATAAAATGTAACAATTAAGCCATTGAAGAAAGCAGATATCTTTCCACAGTGCACATTGGGAAAACGCCAGCACAAAAACTAAATCAGAAACCTAAATGCCTTTCTAAAGATTATGCCTTAAAGGCTGTGATTGGCCCAGAATTCGAGACTCAGTCTTGAAAATGATTGCAAATACATTAAATGAATGTATCTATGCTCATGCGGGGCAAAATATCTATGAGTAGTCCAGTAGATTTCTTTGTGAATCTGCTGATGTGTGGCCACTTGGAAATCTGTATGCACCTCACTCATTCACTGAGAGTTTTTCTCTTGATGGGTAAAACTTCATCAGAGTGAAGACACAATCAAACCCCAAATTAGCGTGTGCCTAACCCACTGGTAGCTTGGCACAAAGAAGTCAGGCTTAACTTAGAGGCAATGTGTAAAGTAGCACTGTTTGAAAACACATTCAAGAAAAAATCCCATAACAATTTGAAAAAATCAGAGCAAAATCTAATAGATTATTTGACACCAATATGACAAAGTCCAATCAATCGAAGTGGAGATTTGCATTTTTAAAAATGTCAGGTAAATTAGGCGCCTAAAAGCACAAAGTGCAACTCACAGTTATCTGTTTGTGCGAGACCGGGTGAAAGTCACAAGTTCAGGCTGACTATGATGGCGTGCTGGCCAGATACGGGGACCAGGCTAGTCCAGCTGAAAGAGTTACCTTCAAAAGTCTAGCACAAAGAGTTAATTTAGCTGTCGAGAGTGCCTCAAGGAGTAGAGAGAGCATTGCAGATGTTTGTCAGTGTAGCATGGGCATTATGGACAGTAGTCGCTGTAGCGTGAATATCTTCTCAAACTCCCCACTATGGCCCCTGCACCCTGAGTAATAAAAACTACAGGGCTCGTTAAAAATATCAATACCATAAGAGCCTCCTGTCACATGGTAGTGTGAAGGATACATGGAATATAAAGTGGTAGATAGCTGCACAAGGCATGGAAGACGTGGAACACTCTTGATGCAAAAACAAGGTATTTTCTCCATTTCTCTGCACGTCGTAAATTTAGGCAGAATATTTTTTATTCAGGTCGACAGGTAATCATTGAGACGTCTGTTTACGTTTTTCATTGCAGCAGATCACTAGCTTCAAAATGAGCATGGGGCAGATTTACTAGAAAGTGACTCTTCTGCGAAGATGCGTCACTTTCCCTGCGCCACTTTGGATATGCCGTATTCACAATACTGCGCACCATGGTGCAAGGAATGACAGATGTATCAGAAATTCTGACTCATCTGTTGACTCAAAAGTCACGCATTGCTGGAGTCGTGTCGTAAGCATGACGCAACTCCAGCAATGCAGGGGGATGCCTTTCCTCATTGTGCTGTGTCACTCGTTACGCCTGCTTCAAGCAGGCGTAAGAATTTGACGCAGTGGCGTCCTAGAAGTGGCGCAGTGAAATCTTGTAGGTTTCACTGCGTCACTTTTTTGAGGCTTTTTTGAGTTGGAACACCCACCCTGCATACATTGCGGCAGATTTACATGCCCCTTGACCGTCAAAATTTCTGATCCATCTGTTAATCCTTCCTCCATGGTGCGCTGTATTGTATATACAGTGCTTCCATGGTGGCGCAAACATTTTTTAGGGTAGCGCAAGGAAAGTGACGCATCTCTATAGATGTGTCACTTTCTTGTAAATCTGCCCCTTTATACTTGATGTAGGTATAATGTGACGCAGGGCTTCACAACGTGGCGCATCTCCCTAGATGCGTCACATTGTAAATGGGACGCATTTTTACTCTGCTGCTGGCGTCACTTTGTGACGCAATTGCGAAGCAAAAATGATACAACGGGCTTGTAAATCTGCCCCCACATTCTCCTACATTCGCAGCATTAAAGCCTTATTTTTTTTATTAATAAAAAAAGCCTTTTCACTAAAAGTAGATCTAACCAATGCACACCACACTCTACCCCAATCCAGGTCTGTTGCCTACACAACTTTGTTTTTTTTAAAGAAAAATGTATTTAAAGAATAATGCTGCAATTTGCTTACACTTTGTGTAAATCATGACGTTTACTACGAAATAATATTCCATGGCCTCATTCTATTTTTAGCCTCTCTGACACATTTTCTAATTTTCTCACACATGCCCGTATAATTTTATTGTGTGGTTTTATACTTATCATTTCTTCATTACCTTGCCCTTCAGACATTATTTCGATTTGTGTTCTGCCTGACTGGATGCGCCGCACCAGGCACCTCCTTGTCAGATAGGCAGCAGCGACGCTTGTTTTATTGCCCATAACAAATAAAAGTTATCTTTCCTCTTTAAAGCTTATCTGTGATGCTGAGCCCGTGGAAGTTCAGCGGTACACTGCTGATGTAGGGCTGTAATAGCAATGAGCAGATGAGACAATTAGATTGTAGCCATTTGTTTAAAGGATTCAGGGTCTCTTTATGGCTTGTGCTAGCCATTACTAATGTTTTATGGCCTAATACCTTGCAATGGAAGGACAGATAAGGCAAAGATAATGTTATAGTTTGTTTGCAGAGGGACCAGGTAGACAAAACATTAATAAAAGGCTTCTGGAGGCTCTGAACAGCCTGAGCTGTGCCTGCGAATCCATGGGGCCTCATCATGAGCATTGTATCTCTAATGAAATATTCAGCAAGGCAACAGATTGTTATCGTTTGTGTTAGGGCCATATTTAACAATCTCAATTACACAAGGTAACGGAAACAGAGGCTTTCCTGCATGCAAAGCGTGTCTGCCTTCCATGCTTTCCTCTCTGGCGAGTATTCAGCTGATGCTTAAAGCCGATGTCGAACAGACTGCATTGCGTTGTGCTTAGAATTAGAGTGGTAGGCCTATTTTTGAAATTAATTTTGAGATCTCGTTTGAAGAGAGATCCGGAGATGACAGGTTGGTTTGGTGGCAGTCTAGCTTTACAGGTGAGGCGCCATATGGAGAAATGTAGGGCCGTGCATAGTGTAGCTCGTTGAATTTTTAAGATGTTTGGGCAATGAAGTTTGCTAAGGCTACTTCGACAGACTGTAAAAGACCACGTGGAAGTCAATTAATCGAGAAGCCTTGGTAGAGGAAGTCACGTTAGCACCCATTGATACAACAACATAGGAGGAAGTGACCTCATGTGACTTTTTGACCTCATACACATCACAAAACATAATTTTGTAGGACCTTTGATCCTGGAGACATTTCAGGAGAGTGAGAGAAACAGAGAGAGAGAGAGAGAGAGAGAGAGAGAGAGAGAGAGAGATTGCCAGAATTTGTATAGTGAACACTACCCATCTGGTTCTCTTGAGCTGGACTTACAACAAACCAGCAAGTCTTCGGTAGTTTTTTCATGACGGGGGAAGAGTCTGAAATATATCAGTGACGTCAATGAAATATAAATGCAAGTACTTTTTTTTTATTCAATTTTTTTTTTATTAGCAAACTGATGGAGAAGACAAATCATTGTACATATAATAAGAAAATCATTTTTTACAAAATATATGTAGCCCGCTCCCAAACAGGAGCTAGTTTCATTTTCCACTTGGAACGTAATAGAAAGTAATTTAATTCATACATGCATAAAACAAGAGAAAAAAAAGAAATTAATATATAAATATGCGAGGGTAAAAAGAAAAAAATATATATACCTTTTAGTCCAACAAAATAGCTTTCTATTCATGAATAGGCGCCGGACCATCAATAAAGTTTCCCCAAATTTTCTCAAATTTATGTAGTGAGCGAGCACCTAACATCCTAACTCCATCGAATGGATTTCATAGATTAAAGACCACCATTCCCAAATATTGGGAGGTTTAGGACATATCCATGCTCTAGCCAACACAAGTTTAGCACAGGATATGAGAATCGTTCCCAAAGCTGATTGGGGATGAGAAGCAGGGTGTATGTCAAGTAGAACAAACGATACAGTAAGAATGGGTAAAACAATTTTAAATGCAAGTACAAGACAATATATTGATGAAATATCCATACAACCAGACACAAGTCTATCTTTACCAAAGATTAGGAATAAAACCTCAATATGACAGGCATACCTTTCTTACATGGGATATAACAGTGGTGCAGTCAGCATATACAGTTATCAGGTGGCAGAGTTATAATCTCTATTGCCCGAAATACATTCTCAAATGCCCATTTATTAATTCAGATTTCCAGACTTAAATTAAAATTGAGAACCATTCCCTACTGCCAGTTACCACCTCCAGGCACAGTTACAAACATCATGTACGCACCTGCTGCCTGAAATGGTGAAAAATAGATAAAATGTCTTGTGACATCTGCCGCATGCCCAGGCTAAGAAGCAGGTGACCATGCACAGCCTCAAATACCCTATGACATTCTTAAGAACAGATTTCATTTTCCCAGCTGCTGCTTCAAATGCTTACTTCCAGGCTCAAATGATGATACAAAGCCTCACATTCTCATGTGCTGGCGTAACTGTATAGACACAGCCATAAAAGTACAGTTGCAAAAGTGGCAGCTAGAGTCATGGCCCATTGAGGTAGCACTCACCACAGTCATCTGCAATGAGCTAATGGTAACAAGTTCTATTACTGACAATACGTACTCAACCTGCTCTCTTTCTTAGGTGGCTAAACTGAGTACCATAAAATGCAACATCTCTTTTTTACTGTACATAGCAGTCACACAAGTCATGTACGGACTTCAGCCCTACTCTTTCTGTCAGATAAATTATGGAATCTCCAAAACTGAAAATATTGGTATAAGAAAGAAGTGTAAATTCTCCTAGCAATTCCACAATAGTTGTTTTTTGGTGCTTCTAATTAAAAGGAATTTATTAGTCCAGAAAACTGCTGCATTAACGTTTTCTTCCAGAGGAAATCAAAATGGGAGGAGAATTGGTGAATCTTGGACTAGAAATAATGGTAAATGAGGTTCGCCTCAGAGCTAGGAAACGTCTCGAATTCATCTGATTTTTTGTTTTAAAGTAGAGATGTTTTACCTATACATTTTGGAAAGAAAGAGGAAAGTCTGCGGTTATAGAGTAAATAAACAGAAAAAAGTAAATAAAGAGTTGGTTTTCAGCACATAGGGAAATCCAGCTTAGGTACCAGTGGTTCAAATTGTAAATAATGTTCTATTAACTCCTTAAAATCTTCATTCTCGGTTTCATTACAGCATATATTCTGGAACAGGCATTCTTTCCTGGTTCCTAAGTCGACTTGAAATATTTCCACGCCTTCATATGGGTTTCTGACCACAGCACAGCACATGGTGGTCACCGAGGAGCTTAAAGGGATACATGATAATAGGGGCTCAGCCGCTATTCTGCTTCTGGATCTAAGCATGGCTTTTGACACCGTGGACCTCTGCACCCTGATACTTAGGCTCAGTGAGGTTGGCATTCAGGGAACAACCCTCTAATGTCTCAGCTCTTTTCTGAGTTATAGATTATTCCAAATTATGGAACCTGCCTGTTTATCAGATACTCTGCCCATCACTTGCGGAGTCCCACAGGGTTTGTCCTCAGCCCCACACTGTTTAACATGTACATGTGTCCTCTCGCTAAAATTGCCCAGGAGTCTGGGTTAGCTATAGTGTCTTATGCGGATGACACACAACTGGTGGTATCAGTGGCAAAGGTACCAAATTCAAACTACACACAACTGGTACCTTGTATGTAAAAGATGGTGACCTGGATGGCTAGCTGTAGCCTCGAATTAAACAGTGATAAAACTGGATTGATGAGCTTAGGAAACAGTCACTGGCCTGAAGGCATGATTAACTGGTCTGTAAAATGGGGTACATCCCCTCAGCACCAGTTTGTAATAAAGAATTTAGGCATTTGGCTAGACATCACTCTTTCTAGGGAGACCCAAGCAAAGAAAATTGGAGCTACCTGTTTTGCTCTACTTTCAAATAATTTGTAAGATTATAGATCTTATCCCATTCCACGCATGCAGAATCGTGGTCCAGCCTCTTATTGTCTTGTGCTTGGACTACAGCAACTCCCTATACTTGGGGTCTCTAAAGTAGGTCATCAACAGACTGCAGATGGTGCAGAATGCAGTGGCCAGATTAATTTAAAGATACCCAGACAGGCATCAGTAAAGTCTTTTCTGAAACAGCTACACTGGCTGCCCAATGAAGCTAGGATCAAATTCAAAACCCAATGCTTGGCACATAAAGCTATGAATGGTATCGGTCAAAGCATGCTCAAGGATCTTATCTCTCCCTATGTTCCAGAGAAGTCATTGAGGTCTTCCTCTGATTGCCTCTTAAAGACGCAGAGAATCAAGCGAGCAAGATGGGTAGGTAGATCCTTCTCATACCTGGTCCCTGAGTTAAGGAATTCTATGACAAGGGATCTGAGGCTTTTGAAAGATGAACTCAGCTTCAGAAAAAAACTTAAAGCTTGGCTGTTCTCAGGATGATCTCTCCTAGGCTCCATTACCATCACCTTTTGTCCCAGCGCCAGGAAGCCTTTGGGCAGCTATGCGCTTTATACGTCCATAAAACATAAACATAAAACATATGTGAGCACTTGTTCAGAAATGTGATTATAATATAAATTAAGGGTTCGATTTAAAATATAGCCAAAATCACAAGCATAAAAAAACTAACACCGTTCAGAAGTAAGTACTGTATGCTATATATCTAACAGTTTAAGCACTTTCTTTTGTGCTTACAAAATTAGCATATTCACATTTAGTTTTAACCCTTGGAGCGCTTTAGACTGCTGTGCCAAGGAGGAACTTAATCTCCCTAGGATTGGCTGTGGCCTAGTTACTTGATAAACGATTTGTAAAACTATGAAAGAGATGATAGGGAGAATACTTATTTCATGCTAAACTCTAGAATCACACGTCAAACAGGATTACTTTAGAAACCATACCAGAGTCATTGGATGATCATGCAACAGCTGTAGAACGCGGACATCATTAAGCACTCCAAGCTGTCAGCATAGTTCAGAAAATCTGTGCCTGATGATTTGGGGAGAACATGAAAATGAGTATCCGATAACTTCACAAATATTTAGGGGCATATGTATGAAAGTCCCGAATTGCAATTCTGAAATTGCGATTTTTACCGAATCGCACATTCAGAATAGCAAATCGGTATGTATGATTGAAATCGCAAATAAATAGCGATTCCTTAAAAATCGCTATTTATTTGCGATTATCGCAAATGCGATTCCTTAACCAGTAGGAATCGCATAATTGAACAAATGGCACCTGGAAATCGCAATAATAGGGAAAAATCGCAAATCGCAGGAAAAAAATCGCAATTTCGCGATTTTCCCAAATGAACTAATCAGGAATTCTGGTGCAGCAGATGACATCACAACCAGGAAGTGAGTGACTTCCCATGCTGCACCTGACTTCCTGAAACTGAGGCAGAGTGAAGGAGTGTTTGGAAGTGAGCAGTCTGCACCTTGAGAAACATGGTTGAGAGTGGAGCCACGCCCAGGCAGGATTCACAGCAGCAGGAGACAGAGAGCACCAGGAAGAGAAAACTGAAGTTTTCAGAGGCAGAATTGGAGGCTCTCATACACAAAATGGTGGTAAACCATGAACTTCTTTTTGGAATAAAATCCAGGGAGGTGCCAGAGAGCCGCAAAAGGAGGATCTGGGAGGGAATACAGCACAAGGTCAATGCTGTGGGAGTGACACCCCCGGAGTATAGAGGACCTCCGAAAGCGATAGTACAACCTGCGCCTGCGCTCTAAGGAGAAACTAGCTTCAAGGCTGGAACAGTCCGGGATAACAGGTGGTGGGACCTTATCTGTTCCTGGGTCAACACCCCTGGAGGAACTGGTTGAGGGGACCCTGCAACCAGAGAGTGTGGAAGGAGTGGCTGATTTGGACAGCTCTGACCAGCCAGCAGCAGGAAAAGGTAAGATTCATGCCCTCACAACCCTCACACCCCCTCTCACCCCCTCACACCCCCCAGCAGTGAGCCAGGGGCGGGAAACAAGATAGGTAGCCCAGAGCAGGCACCCAGGCAGCCATAGCAATGCATTATGGGAGATGTAGTCTCATGTAAATCAAAGTGTCCAAATTGCAGCAAAATTAGGCTACCACATAATATGCTGTTCTTGACAGTGAAACATGAGCCCAATGTAGAAGAAATTGCTGAGAATAATTTATTTACACAGTGCAAGTTAGTGAAGTAAATTAATGTGTCCTGTTCTATTCACAGCACCATCTACAACACAGCCCTCAGGCAGTGGGACAGTGGCTGAGAGTCACGACTCAGGAGATGGCGGCCAAGATGTCAACACAGATGGGGATGAGAGCCCAGTGACCACCCGCAGACATGGGAGGAGACAGATTGTCAGGCCTCTGGTTCCAATCCAGGATAAAGCTGATGTAAATGGTGACAATGACAACAATGTCAACACACTGCCAGAGCAAGAGGGACCGACAACACACCAGCACGTCCCACGTAGTGTAGCCAGGCGCAGACGCCGCGCAGCCAATCCATTTGAAGGGCGAGGGGATGAAATGGTGTATGCAGGACTGGAGCTGAACATGTTGCAGGTGCAGTGCCTGCAGGCAAAAAACACAAAACTCTTACAAAGGGAGATGAGGGAGGGCTTCCGAGGACTCAGGAAGGACCTGCAGGATGGCCTACAGGCCATGTGTGATCAATTGCGCCAAGGGACACAAAGACAAGACAGATACACCAGGGCCATCAACCGCTTGGCGGCTATGTCCAGCATCCAGGCCAGGCGCAGCATCGAGATGCAGCGTCAATTTACCCATGCTGCGCAAGACATTGCAAACGCACTTTTGCAGGTGACCACTGCGGTAGATGAGTTGCGTCAAATACGCGCAACAGGGCCGGGAGTGCTGACTCCCAGTGAGGAAGACAACCAGTCTGTTAGGAGCAGCACCACACCACCACCAACCCTAGAGAGACGCCGTAGTGCCAGGACCACTAGGGCTGCTCCTACAAATGACCAATAGGCTGTGCAGCGTTTGACTCTTGCTTCATTTTTTTGTTTTTGAATGCACTGTGAGTTTAACATGTGCAACACATTCATATTTGACTACTGTACGTTTTCACGTCATGCATTTCCTGCCATTAAGGAATTAAAGTAAATGTTCACACTTGCAATACTTGGCATTGTGTTGGTTTTTTCTTACCTAAAAATAGTTTCGCATAATCTCATCACGCCTCTGTCGGCCAGCTACTGCTACCGCTCTACCAGCTACCATACGCCCAGGTCCATGCCCCTCTACGTCAGAGGATCCAGAGTCACTCACTTCCACTGGTGTCCCTTTTCTTGTGGCAATGCTATGGAGCATGGCACAAGCCACCACTATTTTGCAACACGTATTAGGGCTGTATTGGAGTACACCTCCACTCTTGTGGATGCACCGGAATCTGCTTTTCAGGATACCAAATGTCCGTTCAATGGTGCCTCTGGTAGCAATGTGTGCCCTGTTGTATCTGTGTTCACTTGCATTGTTGGGATTGAGGTAGGGTGTCAAGATGAAATCACGAACAGCATAAGCACTGTCACCTGTGGGTTAGACAAAAATATGTTAGCCTGTGACATGCACATGGTAATTTGTACTAATGACCCCTATATCTGAAGGTATTTACCAAGTGGGTATCCCTCGCCAAACTCCCCTCTTGAGAGTCTACGATATATCCCACTGTGTCTGAAGATGAAAGCATCATGTGTGCTGCCAGGGTACTTTGCTACAATGTCAGTTATGATGTGTTTGGCATCACACACCACCTGAATGTTCAGTGAGTGGTAGCATTTCTGATTTCTGAAGATGTATTCATTGTGTGAGGGGGGGATATTGCAACATGTGTGCCGTCAATACATCCTATGACATGTGGAAAATGCGCAATTTGATAGAAGTCCTGCTTTGTCTGTGCAATTGCCTGAGGAGTGCTGGGGAAGTAAATATGATGTTGCATCCTCCGGACCATGGCATCTAGGAAGGCATGGAAGAATCGCGAAAGGGAACTTTGTGACACCCCTCCTGCTGACGCTATCACCCCCTGGAAACTTCCAGAGGCCAAGAGGTGTAGTGAACACAGGACCTGTATTTCAGTGGGAATGGCATTTGTCCTGCGGGTGGGGTGTTCAAGGTAGGGTCTGAGTTCTGCTATTAAATCATTTATGCTGTCTTCATCAAGCCTGTAATGGGTGTAGAGCTCCTCCTCAAGGCGCTGGGAGATGCTGATGTGCAAACGGAATACCCTCTCCTGCCGCAGTCTCCTCTGTGCAGCAGCTCTCAGTCGCATCCTCCTTGCTGTGATGTAAAGCCCCGCCATTGTGGTAAAGTTTTTTGAATTCTGTTACTGCTTAAATAGTTTGCACCTGGTTACCACCTGCTCCTACTTGGTGGTAATTGCAATTCTGCATTTTGCGAATTAGCGAAAATCGCTAATTGCGATTTTTTCATACATATCATTACGATTCTGTATATTGCAAAAATTGACATTCTGCGATTTTTATGCGATTTTGTACTATTGCGGATTTCATTTAGCGACTTTCGCAAACGGGAAAATCGCAAAAAGGCAATATCGCTATTTTCTCGCACAATGCCTGTTTTCGCATTCTACAGAATCGCAGTTTTAGCAATTCCCTGTTTCCCATGGTTTCAACTTTCATGCATCCCGTTCTGCAAATTCGCATTCGCAAATGCTGAAATTCAGCGAATTTCGGCCTTTGCGAATGCGATTTTGCTTGATACATATGCCCCTTAGTCTGGTAAAGATATTTATTGGGAAAATCAATTTGAAATACAATAGCATTGCGACTAAAAGAGGTATGGCATTAGAAATTTGAGTGCATCTGAAAAATACTTTTAGCTAAATCATGGGGAATATGAGTTTAAGCATAAAAAAGAAATAGCAATGTGAAATCATGAAAATATATTTTGTTATTGAGGGTAGAAGTGAAGGAAAGAGAAAGCATGGAAGAGGGAGATAAAGAGAGAAGAGAAAAGTGAGAAAGACTATATGCAGAATCAGCTTGTAACCTCAATAAGTATTCAAAATGTAGCATCATTGAATACACCAGATGAAATAGTAAATATGACAATGTTAAATAACGGCAATATATAAATTGTATGGCACAATTGTAAAATATAATTTTTCTAAGGTAGGCGAGAGGAGACAAATCCACCCTACTAGTTATATGCAGTAAATAATTAGCAAGTGACAACCGCAACTGATTACATTTAAGTGACAACTGCAATAAGTGAAGATTACATCGATCTAGGGTAAGGTGATGACCTATTAGATTCCACCAATATTGGAGAGTAATGTTCTCTGTAGATTTCCAGTCGGAAGAATTAACAGAAATGGCTATGGAGATCAGAAGATCTACTAATCCCTGAGCATTCTGTGAGTGATTCAGACATCATGAAGGCTACCCAAAAACAAAAAAATGTGTGAAAGAAGTATGTGTGAGCTGGAGGATGGCATTGGTGTAATCCCAAACCAAATGCCAGACGGTGGCAGCTTGGGTAAGGAACTTGAAGTTGATTTTTTTGTTTGGAGCCAGTCGAGTTCTCTCAGATGGCCAGGGAATAAACTTGGCAGTGGAGGCCATAGTAATGGGTGGAGGGCATGGGTGAGAAGTAGAATACATACACCGAGAGGGACAGGAAAGACACAAGAATAGAAAGGACCAGGGAATTTTTTTTATTGTTCCTGATGAAGACAGATGGATCCTGTAGCCAATCCTGCATACAAATCTTCTAGCTTTTCATATGAATCTCCTAGTCACTCCTTCAAACAAATCTCCTAGCCATTCCCTCCGTTACCTCTCCTGACTGTGCTGCTGCAAATTCTATCCACTATTAAAACACTTGTATCAATAATATGCACAACATTATGTTTAAATAAAACATATGCAAAATGCAAAATTTGTAGTAGGTAACCATATTTTAATGTTGTTGACCTGCCCATGAATAACTGTTGATGGCATGTTAAATGGAAAAATAATGCATTCATACTGAAATTCCTGTTTTCACATTGAATTGTTGTTTGTGAAATATGTTTTTCCTCTATTTGGTGCATATGTTTCAACTTCAGAAGCCTACTGTCAGTTAGTAAATAGACATTTGTTTTGTATTAGACAACTGATAGTAATGTTCTTACCAGGAGGAGATGAAGCGACAGAAAAAATGATTAATGGGAAGAAGCATTTGGACCACAAGACAACAACAGTGTAACTTTTCAATGACAAATGCCTGAAAGTCAATTATGCTATGAAAGGAAAGAGGGGTGCTTGCTTATCCCAGGAGTTTGCTGATATTCTATTCGAGGATAAAGAAGACGAAAGAAAATAATGTGGAATATAGAATTTGTATGATTATCTTAGTGCATGATTTTAGCATGGAGTAGGAGTCCTTCCCTGACCCTCTGACTGTAGACTCACCTTCTGTTTCTGATGCCTTTTCTCCATGAGAGGCTGGCTTGTTTTGATTTTACTGAATTGTCTGCTGAGATCTTTGAGCTCAGAATATTCTTTAGCTTATAATGCGAAAGATTCATGCTTGCCTATAGATTTCTCTTTCTCATCAGAACTCATTCCTATTTCTCTCTTAATCCTAAATTAGCTTAGATTAGGAAATTGCCTTTCTGCAACACAGTTGTGGTATTATTACTATTTTGACTAATTTAACAAACATTTTGTTCTAATTCATTATCAAATATGGGTTGATGGATTATATAAGCTTTTAATGCAGAAATTTAAAGATGAATGTCTAATAATAAATAGAAGTAAGGCTGAAAGATCCGAAAATAAAACTTTTCAAATCACACGAACTCTTTTAATTGATGGCATTGAAAGTATTCAATGTTTTATTCGTATGTGGATATTTGCTCCTCATTTCTCTTTTTTGGCGAACAAATGTTCATACCACCATTGGCAGGGGTTATTTATTGATTACACTCGAAGATTGAAATACTGAAAAACACCAACCTTCAAGTGGTAGCCAGAGGATGGTTAGTGTCACAAGAAAGAGGAGCTGAATTACATAAGCCCAACTTAGATCTGCCAATGTCCTTTAAGCCCAAAGCCAGTACTTGAAGACTGAATGTTTCAAAGACACTGCAGTGGTGGAAGTGTGAGTATAAAGAGAGTAACGCATTCCCATTGTCTTTTTTTGAGATTATGTTCTAATGTTAAGGTTATTTGTTTTGTGTTTTGTGAAATAGAAGTGTTTATGCTTAGATGCTGAGCAGTAGAAAGTGTATCGGACTCAAAGTAGTTTAAGATCCCCAGACAGTTGAGAAATAAAATGGTGTTATATGGATGTTAAAGGTTTGTGGTGCAGATTTGTAAGGTACCAGTTACTGCACAATTGAAATAAAGACTATGGGGAAGGTACGTCTGTGATTTCCCTCTGGTTGAGATTTAATTTATTGTGTGCATGTTGTAGAGTTGGAAGGTAATAAACTTCATCTCTAATTGTTTCATGTGTGAATGGTAAGCTTTGAATTCTATAGTGGAGAAGACAAAAGTTGTTTATTTATTGTGCTTGCGTAGACTTGTAGAATTTGTGTACGAGAAAATTGTAATGGAGGGTGAGCCTTAAGAAGTGAAGAGTTACATCACAGAATGCCATGCTGGGATAGGTCAGTTAGTGTGAAGTGGTGCACTGAGATGGGCTGACAAGTCATCAAGTATTAAATTGTGATAGGTTTGCATAATAAGAGTTGTGATAGAATTGGAGAAAAGTATTGACATATACGGAATTATAAACAGAACAAGAACATAATTGTTGTATTTTGATCACTGTTCATTCATTGTTAAATTATTGCAAAAATGAAATGTCTAAAGCTCAAAGATTCCATGAGAGGAGATGTGCAAGTCCCAGTTCGGGAGGGTGAGGTGGCACCACCAGAACATAGACCAGTTCATTATAGTGCAACAAATGTAGGGCTCCATACATGTTTGTGGCTTCATCAGTGGTACAAGATCACTGAAGAGAAGGACCATTTAATTTGTTTTTTACATTTCACAATATGGTACTTTTATTTAAAAGATTATTGAAAACTTGCAAGAACGGTTACATGAGATCAAGCCACGGCCTAGATCCACACAGTATGAAGGATTAAATGCTTGAGAGAGAGTGGCTCATGCTAAGGAGAAAGAAAAGTACCAGAAAAGCGCAAAGAGAGCAGTGCGAAATTAAGCAGCTACTCAATGAGATAAAGGGCAGCAAAGGTGGAAGAAATGTGTAGTTGAGGCAGCTAGAATGTACCCAGCTATAACCACAGAAAAGACTAAAAGAATCAGAATATGGGAAATGATGATGAGGAAACTGCAAGGAAAACAAATTCTGACAGTGACTCAGGGGATGACATTTTAGAAGTGTTGTTGTCCTCAAGTCTACTTCCATATGTGACCCCTTCAATGAATACAGATGGAAGCCCTATTGTAACCTCTCCTGGTGTTTCAGCTTCTATTGTGATTGCTCATCCCCCAGTGTCACAAGTTGTATCAGCACAGACATTGGCTCTGCTGGTGGCTAATGCACAAATATATATTGTCCCCAATACTGTTGTTAAAGGTGCTGTAGGAGAATAATTGCGACAGGGGTTGTCTCGTCATCACAGAATTCCCAGATTGTCACATTGACACCACCATAAAATATACAATTCTTGAGAGAAGGGAGGAGAATTGTCTTCACAACACCAACTGTAGAGGGGGAAACATGATTATTTCATGATGGCATTTTCCTCCATGTTTTGAGGGAACTGCAGAGAATAAGAGAGCAGGAGAGAAAAAAACACCCTCTGCTAGCCAGGAAAAGGTGAGACCTTAAGATGTGCCAAAATTGAAAATAGAATTAGAAGATATTATTAGAGGGTGCTGGGACATGTCACATATGAACCAATGTCAAGAAAACAATCTGATATGTTTCAGTAAGGAAGTTACAAGTCCTGAGACTGCAACCCATGCTAAATTAACTAAATTGGCAAGAAAATATGAGGCAGACCATTCTAAAAGAAAACTTCAGGGGTCAATTAGATAATGAAGCTATTGTCACGATGCTGTCATCAGGAATGAGATTACATATTGGTAAAGCGCATTTGTTAATGAAGTGATTTTTACAGATTAACGAGCAAGTGGGCAAAGAAACAGGGGAAGAAAAATAAATAATTGGATTCTACCAAAGCAAAAGGTAAGCCACTACCAGCACCCCCAGATGAAGATGAAGCTTTATATTTCCCTATGAGTGAAATATCAGGTGGAAGATATGTGCATGTGCCAAGGAGAGGAAGTGATCTCACAACATTTATGAACAATTTTTCAAGGTTGAGTGAGAATCCTGCACAGTAGTATATGCAAGTTGACATAAATAATTGGATTCTACCAAAGCAAAAGGTAAGCCACTACCAGCACCCCCAGATGAAGATGAAGCTTTATATTTCCCTATGAGTGAAATATCAGGTGGATGATATGTGCATGTGCCAAGGAGAGGAGGTGATCTCACAATATTTATGAACAATTTTTCAAGGTTGAGTGAGAATCCTCCACAGTAGTATATGCAAGTTGACATATTTGTAAAAGTGTCAAAGGTTTAGTCGGCAGATTTGAATATCTGCTTTGATATTGAGATACAGAGTGATTTTTGGACCAAATGCAAGATAGCTGTGCAATGGCCACATTCTGAGCCTTCAAGGGATGTGCGTACTCATGCACCTTCACCTGTGGTAACGACTAAATATGATGAGGTGATTAACTTTTAAAAATGAGAAGCTCCAGTGAAAGCTATTGATCCCTATTAAAGATCCCTAGGACTACCCTAGGACTACCCTAGAAGCTACAGAATCAGTGCATGCTTACTTTGAACAATTGTTGCAAGTGTTAAAGCAACACAGTGGACAAGAAAATCCAGAAAAGGGTGATGTGGAGAGTTTTGTGCACAATATGTTCCTGGGTTGAGACCAGACATCAGTATGCACATATAACAGAATGTGATTGTTAGCATGCAAAACCTTTAGATGAGATCCTAATGTGTGCAAAATACCATAGCGATGAGCAGCAAATGAATCAGAAGTCTCCTAAGGAGAGGTTTATGCTTGCACAGATAAAGATTAATCAAAAAAGGTTTCAGAATCAATCGCTTGGAGGAAATGCTTGCTGGAATTCAAAGTGTTAGGTTACAGACTGGAGGTCAATTGGTGCAAGGTGGAGTTGGTATTCTACAGGGCAAGGTTGGAGTCTGTTGGTTGATTCAGTCAATCAATGCTTGTATTCGTCTTATGCCATAAAAAGATAAAACCACAGCATAAGCACCACAGACAATGCAATATAGACTTATCACATTCAGTTGTTTCAAATTCAGGGATAGATATTGCAACATTGAAGAAAACTACTACTTGTCACTATTGTAACAGACTCAGACATTGAAAGAGAGAATATAGACAGAATTCAAATCTTGTGAGTGGTGATGGTCAAGTACAAGAAATTAATCAAAAGTAAATGCACATTATTCCAGTTCAAGTACCTGATCAAAGAATTCAGATGGCAATGCAATCACAAAGTCCCATAATGCAAATCCCACAAGATCCGATGGCCCCACCACCTATGGGCAATCCCAGATTCAATATAGATCAGTTACAGAAAGCAAAGTCAAATCCATTCCAAAATCAGAACCCATTCAACAGTTCCCCATTTTGGAGAATGAGAGTTTCAATTCTGACAATTCCCAATGACGGTACCAGAGTGTGGGAGGAAGATTGCGTACTTAGCACAGTCTTAAAGGTAGACCAAAGTGGACCATTTCTAGAAGGAGAGGTTAAAGGCCACCAAGTTTAATTTCTTATCAACACATTCCCATACCTACCCCTCTTTGGAATGAAAATCATAGTTATAGGTGTTGCAAATAAACAAATACCTAATCCTGTTTCAAAAAAAGTGGCTAGGTTCATTGAGGAAAATCATCAGTTTTTAGTACGTGATTCAAGTCCTGTAACTCTATTAGGAAGGGATCTTTTGTGCAAGTTAAATTGTACTACATAATGCACCCTGGAAAGTGATGAATTTCAAACGCATGATTAAAATGTTGAATTTAAAATAGCCAGTCAAGAAATAGCTTTAGAATTATATCCTGTGAGAATAGTGAGGGATTTACCTCCCGATTTAGAGACACAGTAAAACAAGAAATATGGGATTTTTCAGGAAAGACATTGGACTGATCAAATTCTAATTTCTAATTTAAAATATTTCTAGAGCGCAGCGTACACCTTGCGGTTTCTTGGCGCTAGGTGTGGAACCTTTCCAAATAACAATAGAACCAAATGTCATTTTCCTGAGAACACCACCTCATAATTTAACACCAGAGACAGTGGCCGGAATAACTCCAGTAATTGAAAATATGTTAAAACTAGGGATTTTGAAGGAAATTGTTATAAATCCTTGCCTTTTGCCCATTTTGTATCTACAAAAACGCAATGAGAAATTCAAGATTGTTCAGGACTTTCTAAAAATTAACGACACAGTTGTTCCATGGTGTCCCATGGTACTGAATCCAGCAGCAATATGACTTCAGATTCCCTGCACTGCAGAATGGGTTACCGTTGTGGATCTTTTTCAAGCCTTTTTATCTATTCTGCTGCTTGAGGGCTGACAATTTCTGTTCTTATTTGTGATTAGAGATAGAGTTATGGAATTGTGTTGAGTTCCACAATGGAAATGGAAAGACCATGGATTTTCTATTAGAACTTGAAAAAGAATCTTGAGACTCTGCAGATGCCTTGCAATTCAGTTCTTGTACACTACATTGATGACTTACCTGTGGCATCAAGTACACAAGAAGTATCTAAACAGGACACAATTGCTCTTTTAAACCATCTAGCAGAGAATGGACACAGTGTCCCGAAGCAGATTGCCATATTGTCAAATAAGAAGTCCAATAGTTTGACATATCATTGAGAAGGGAATGAGAAAGGTCTAATAGAAGAGAACAGAGATGATTCTGAAGAGGAATCCTCACAAAACCCAGAGAGAAGTCAGACTCTTCCTGGGAGTGGTTGGCTACTGTACAAAGTGGATACCCAACTTTCCCGTAGAAGCAAAGCTTTTACTGAGGCTGACGCACAAAGATGTGCATGATCCACATCAGTGGGACAACAATTGCTTGAAATCGTGCCCAGCTCTAGGAATGCCTGGTTAGAATAATATGTTTACTTTGATTTGCAGTGAGAGGGAGAGCTAGGCATTCTCTGTGATTAATCAAATGTGTGGAGACTCACGATGACCTGGGGCATTTTTTTCAGCAAAAACTGAGCCTGTTTCCGCAGGATTACTTGGCTTCCTTCAAGTGGTTGCAGCAGTTGGTGTCATCCACCCTGGCAAAGAATGAGTCCAGGATCTTAAACGGTCAGATCTGTAGAACATATAAGAACCAAGGAAGTGCCACCATTTTAAACATAGTGGCCTTCCCAAGCAACAATAGTGGCAGGCCTGCTAATATTTTACATTTTATTCCAGTCGTTTCAAAATGGGACCCATGTGCGCCTCATAATGCGAGGCCATGTCTCAGGTAATCCAGATCCTCAGATATTTAAACCTACCCGTTCCACCCCCTAATAGAAAAGCAGGTGTCTCCCCCTAATTCCTGTCTCCCACCAGAAACACTAAAGATTTGCCCCAGTTGATGCCACACCGAGAGTGGTCCCCAAATATACAGAAGATATGCCACAGCCTAAGAAATGTTAGAGTTACTTGCATCAGGTATAACAGAATGACATTGTAGTATAGTGATATTAGTTCCTCCCAGCCTGTATCTCCTGGTCACCTGCAGACATACATGTCTATCCACACCCACTCTGCCAAGCCCTCTATTGCCAGTGCAAACAGCATCGGTGAGGGGGGCACCCTTGCTGTGTGCCCCTTCGCACATTGAATTCCCTGAAGGGTTTACCTTAAACCCATACTTTAGCCACTAACCTATCATAAAGAGGTTAGACACATCTTATTTTTTGGGACTGAAACCCATCTTAGCCACTAGGTATATACAGTCCACTGAATCGAAGCCTTTATTTGTGTCTAATGTTGCTATCACCTGGCCCGAAAGTGAGACGAAGGCCACAGCCAGGTTTTTATCAAGCCGCCTCAGATTCAACACGGTCAAACGACCCAACATGAACCCATTCTGGTCCGAGTCTACTAGTTCAGTCACCACTACCCTCAACCTATTGGCCAGCAGCTTGGGCACAAATTCAACATCAGCCTTAAGCAGTTAAATCGGCCAGGAAGAATCTCACCTGTCTCTGGGCTTGCCAGCCTTCAGTATGGGAACCACCATTGCTGATCACATCTCTCATGGGAGTTCTCCTAACCAAAAAGCCTCCTTGAAGGCCTCACAGATAGGAGCCGCCATCCACTTGCTGAATAATAGGAACAGATCTACCGAGAACCCAATCGGGCCCAGAGCCTTACGTGACTGGTTAAGGGAACTTCTTCCTCCAAGATGTCTCCAAGTCTCTTGTGTGGTGCTTTATCAAACTCTCATAGGGCAATCATCTATAAATGACAGAGCCTCCTGTTCAGAAACTTGTAATCACGTGCCATAGAAATCCTATAATTGACTGGAAAGCTTCTCTGCTATCTCCTGACTTCCTTTTGCCACTTCTTCAGAGACTGTGCTTAGCTCTCTTACTGATATATTTTCCCTTTCCTCGCTCCCGATTCATGCCAATACTTTATCTGCTTTAATGCCCGCTTCATAGATCCATTTTTGTTTTGCTTGACATGCGGTTCTAACCTCATGCTTAGCAATGGACTGATGTTCGGCTCTTTTTCGGTTCATCTCTTTTTTCCCAGAGGGTGTAGGATGCTCCTCATTATCCCGCTCTAACTGTGTCAAATCTTGTTTTAGTGTGGCCAGTCTGCAGCTTTTCTCCCTCCGGTCAGCAATTTCCCCCTGCAATGATGATACCTTTGCTTATGGCCTTGTACACTTTTTATTCTTTGTTATGACATTGTACCCTGTTTTCATTCTCCTCAATGTAAAGCTTGGAGGGTTTAAATAGGCTTTTTACCTCTGTCTCATTCATTAGGCACAATGTGTCCATCTGCCACATACCACAAAGCAACCTTATATTAGTTGACAGTGTTACTCATAGGGGTGAGTGGTCACTGATTTCCTGACCCAGATAATCTGCCACTACAAACCTAGGCAGTAAATTGCTTGTGGTAAAGAAATAGTCCAACCGGGAAAACATTGAATATGTCCCTGAATAGAAGGAGTACCCTTCCTCATTATCATGCAGGCCCCTCCAGACATCACAAAATCCCTTTGCCCGTGTAAATCCCTTCAGTGTTCCTTTAGTCATTTACTCCTCCATTCTCAAACTCATTCTGTATAGCTGTATGTCTATGTCAAGATTAAAGTCGCCACCTGTAACAGTGAGTGCAGGAGGAACCCCTACAAAATGCTACCCATAGTCTGGAGCACCATCATCTGTAACCGGGGGGACATTGATCAATATTAGATATTCACCCTCATGTTCTCCCAGGCTCGCCAGATCGCACCCCTGTGTATCCGTCCATGTGTGAAATATATGGAATGGGAGAATCTATGTAAGAAGAAGAAAAATGAAAAAAAAACAGGTGAATTGTGCATGACCAGCCAATTTGTATTTGCCCCTCCCCACTGGGTGTATCTCTTGCAAGTATACTGCATCAGGTTTTTATCTGCTGAGAGCCCTGAGGATAAACCTCTCTTAACCTTATTTCCCAGGTTGTTAAGGTTCCAGGTCAATAATGTTAATTGTTGGGTGTGTAACTTCCTTCCCCTTATCATATGTTATCCAAGTGGAAAAACCATCTGAGTTCCTTCGAGAACTGTGGTGTATCAAAGATGTGCAAACTACCCTATTAACTACCCCGCACTCTACCATAGTGGGTTGTGGCTTTGAAACTAGCCATACCCCCAACTCATGGTCCCCAAACCATACCAATGAAAAACCGTTTCAGTGAATCTGTCGCTAGAGTGCAACTTGAGACCGCTGGTACCCCCCAGTCTAAATGTCCACTCATTATCCCTGGTCCCTTGAGCACTGGAGCTCTGCTGCCCTGGAATAAGTCCCTCTTGCACCATAACTTCTACCTGATCAGACCGCTGCTATCTCAAATGTTCTGAAGTTTAGGCAGCAAGTCATCTTCTGTGTCATGTTCCATTTCTGTACTTTACGTACAGACTGCTGGCCTCCTCCTCAGAGAAAAGGGATCTCCGCTGGTTTTTTCCCAAGGACACCACTGCTTTCCTTGCTCTTCAATACTGTTTTCGCCTGTGCTGCTTTCATCTGTTCTTTGGTTGGGAAGGTCATGTTGTTCCTATTTTTGTTCCTTCGTTTTGATGTTAACTGTTTTCTGTGTGCCGGGTGGTCCATTGAGGGCTGGGCCATAAGCCCTGGGTCTCGAGCCATGACAAGGTCTCTTTTGGAAACATCATGAAGTAGATCTGCCCTCCTTGCACTGACCCACAACTTCACGTGTAAAGGAGAGCATACTTGATGTCCAGCTGTTGCAGCCCCCTCTTTATTGGAACAAACACCCCTTTTTTCTTTGAGCTAGGTTGTTATAGTTCCAGTAAAGATTCACCTCCTGACCATCGAATGTCATGGGGCTGTGTTTAAGGGCAGCTTGGAGAATAACATCCCTGGCTCTAAAGTTCACTAGGCGTACAATGATTGAGCACAGGTTTGCTCCAAGCGTTGGTGGGGATGCTGCGATCCTGTCTTCCCGTTCTATGGAGAAGAAATGGGAAGGGTTGCCATGGAGAACTGTCTTTTCCAGACATTCTTCCACAAACAGTTCTACGGATGGTTCCAAAACTGTTTTCAGCGTCCTGGCCTGCCAGACATTGCGAAGACCAGATCTGCCCTCCGCGTCCTCCAGTTTTTTCACAAGCAGCCTCACTTCCGTCTTCATGGTGGAGTATTTCTAAGTAAACTCCTATGCATGCGGAATGGCACTCTGCAAGTGATCTTCCATTTGTCTTCATCAATCAGTACGTTTTTTTATGATCATTCCATAGTAGACCCACTTCTCCCACCACCACATCAATCTATGTCTCCAAGTGAAGTTCTTGTGTCTGTTATGGCCTCCAGGATAGCCACTGTGTGTGCTGCCTGAGAAGTGTTGCTCGTTTTGCCCCTGCTGATTGTGTCCAGCTGTAGCTTCGGTGGACCTCCCCTTTGCAATGCATGGTCTGACCATCATATCATGGCTTCCTTACAGTCCCAGGTGCACACGGGCTGCATGTGTAAGCAGACCCAGCTTGTGAGCATACTACAAGCTCCAGCTCCCAAAATCACACCCACTTAGTCCCACTTCAGGAGAGATATAGCAAAGCTCTTGGAGCGGTCTCAGCTCATCCCCCAACACTGTTGATTATCTCAATCAGCTCTTGGCCATACAATAAAATGACTGCTTATTTGGGAAGCTCACACGTTTCGCTGAGATCCAGGTGAACCCCTCAGGCTGAGTCTTCACGTTCATAATCTATTATGGCCCCCAGTGATGCACGCTGGCATGTCCACCATCCGCTTGCCAGGGTGGAGCTCTGTCAGTTGCCATGGTGCGTTGCTCCTACCTTTAGCCTGTGATCTCACTGTGCCTGTGGAGATGTGCCTGATTCCTCCTGCCCGGGCATTGCCTCCTTCTATCTCCCAGAGTGACATCTCCTCTGCAGTAGTGGGCAAATAGGGTAAACAGTCAAAATATCGAGAACAAAATATCGAATGGACATAATATCGAGTTTAAAATATAGAATGGACAAAATATCGAATGGACAGAATGAAGACATCAAAAATATCGCATTTAAGGTAAGTAATCTAATATCGAATGTTAAAAATATTGAAAGTTAAAATATCGAAGTATATAATATAGGTTATTACAATTATCAATTTTTTAATAATGTCGTATTTTTTATAGTGTTTTTATGTTATTATATGTGTGAAAAGTGTGTATTTATGTTATAAATCAATTTAATTAATGAATTTTGTTTTTTTAATTTTTGCGTAATTTAATTCTGTAGCGGGTTGTGGATTTATAGGCGAATAGGGTGGGAAGTAATTTAATTATAATTAAGTAAATATGTAAAATTATTTATTGGTATTCATTTTTAATTGATTGTTAATTAATTTATATTTGTTAATGAATTACATTTTAACTGGCAATTAATTTTAATTAATTGATTAATTGCTAATTATGTTAATTTTACTAATTTATTTTCTGTAGCGGGTTGTGGGTTTATAGTGGAAAAGGGTGGGAAGTAATTTAAATATAATTAATTAAATATGTAAAATTATTTATTGGTATTAATTTTTAATTAATTGTTAATTAATTTATATTTGGTAATTAATTAAATTTTAATTGGCAATTAATTTTAATTAATTTAATAATTGCTAATTATGTTAATTTTACTAATTTATTTTCTGTAGCGGGTTGTGGGTTTATAGGGGAATATGTAAAATTATTTATTAGTATTTATTTAGAAATAATTATTAATGAAGTTTTTATGGATAATTAATGTAATTTTATTTGCCAATTAATTTAATTTAATTGATTAATTGCTAATTATGTTAATTTTACTAATTTATTTTCTGGAGCGCGTTGTGGGTTTATAGGAGAATTGGGTGGGAAGTAATTTATTTATAATTAATTAAATAATTAAATGTATTTAATTGTATTTAATTTGAATTAATTGTCAATTAATTTTTAATTGTTAAATAATAATTGTTAATTTGTAATTAATTTGTATTAATAGGTAACTAATTGTAATCATTAATGTTAATTAGTAATTGTAATAGATTAATTATTATATTATATTAAATTGGTAATTACTTTTAATTATTTTTTTATAGATATTAATTTATATTTTTTTAAATAATATATGAAGTATTTACTTTCCCTAATGTTGCACTCTCTGGAGTGGGAATAGTCATTTTAAGCCTTACGCTATCCAATGCTTTCTCTACTGTTGCACTCTTTGGAGTGGGAATAGTAATTTTGACCCCTACGCTATCCAACGTTTTCCCTACTGTTGCACTCACTGGAGTTGAAATAGTAATTTTTACCCCTACGCTATCCAACGCTTTCCCTACTGCTGCACCCACTGGAGTGGAATTAGTAGTTTTTACCCCTACGCTATCCAATGCTTTCCCTACTGTTGCACTCTTTGGAGTGGGAATAGTAATTTTAACCTCTACGCTATCCAACGCTTTCCCTACTGTAGCACTATTTGGAGTGGGAATAGTAATTTTTTACCCCTACGCTATCCAACGCTTTCCCTACTGTTGCACTCTTTGGAGTTGGAATAGTAATTTTTAGCCCTACGCTATCCAATGCTTTCCCTACTGTTGCAACCACTGGAGTGGGAATAGTAATTTTTACCCCTATGCTATCCAACGCTTTCCCTACTGTTGCACCCACTGGAGTGGGAATAGTAATTTTAACCCCTACGCTATCCAACGCTTTCCCTACTGTTGCACTCTTTGGAGTGGGAATAGTAATTTTTACCCCTACGCTATCCAACGCTTTCCCTACTGTTGCACCCACTGGAGTGGGAATAGTAATTTTTACCCCTACGCTATCCAACACTTTCCCTACTGTTGTACTCACTGGAGTGGGAATAGTAATTTTTATCCCTACGCTATCCAACGCTTTCCCTACTGTTGCACTCTTTGGAGTTGGAATAGTAATTTTACCCCTACGCTATCCAATGCTTTCCCTACTGTTGCAACCACTGGAGTGGGAATAGTAATTTTTACCCCTACGCTATCCAACGCTTTCCCTACTGTTGCACCCTCTGGAGTGGGAATAGTAATTTTAACCTCTACGCTATCCAACGCTTTCCCTACTGTTGCACTCTTTGGAGTGGGAATAGTCATTTTTACCCCTACGCTATCCAACGCTTTCCCTACTGTTGCACCCACTGGAGTGGGAATAGTAATTTTTACCCCTACGCTATCCAATGCTTTCCCTACTGTTGTACTCACTGGAGTGGGAATAGTAATTTTTATCTCTACGCTATCCAACGCTTTCCCTACTGTTGAACTCTCTGGAGTGGGAATAGTAATTTTTACACTTCCGCTATTGTACTGTAATAATTTTGAATATTATTTAAATATATTATGTTACTAGATATATATGTTTTAACAAATATGATTTAATTTTTTTTTTATAACTTACATTAATTATTTAATTATTATAAGTTAATATAAGTATTTTAAAGTATATTTTAGTAATTATTTTTTTATAATAATATTATTTAACATTGTTTTTAATAAAGTCGATATTTTTTTAAACTACATATTTGTAAACAATATTTTATACTCAATATTTTTGTACTTACCTGTTTGTAGATACAAACTCGATATTCTGTCTGTCGATATTTTGTCAACGATATTTTTGATAGTCGATATTATGTCCCTCGATATTATGTCAGTGATCCGGCAAATAGATCCACTCTGCGTAAGCATGGTGAGTCCCTGCGTCATGTGTGGGCCTCAATATCCAACTTGTGCTTGCTACTTGTGGTAAACTCCATGCACCTCCAAGTCCATCAATAGGGCAGCCCAGTCGCTTGCATCTTGGCCGCCCAAAGCTAAACTTCAAGAAGTTTGGGTCTGCTCCATTCTTCATAGTCTGTGCCACCAGCCGTCACCAATTTTATTTTGAGCCAGATTCCATCAGGGATCGGCCCCTGCCAGCATCCAGAAGAACAAAGAGTGCAACTTAGAGTCAGGCCTTCCCCCACAAGATCTTGCTAGCAGGCACATCTGCTGCAGCCAGGGCAAGCTCTCCTCTGAGCCGCTGGATCCTATTTTTTATGGACTGCAGTCAGCGTACATGTTGACTCATGGGCTCCAGTCTGCAGCTGGCATCTACTTAGCCGACATAGCGCCAGGCTGGGGTTCGCATTCAGCTCCTTGCCACTCCGCCCCCCAACAGAACTCAGCTTAGATCTGAGCGGGTGCCATCTTGCCACTCTCTCACCATTTTTGAGCAGTTGCAATCATCCTTTACGCCATTTCTGCGGGTGTTACCAAGCAGCAAGGGAGGCCATCAGCATCACCAGGATGGGGTCCCTCTTTTCAGGTGCTGCACAATATTTTGTCACAGGAAAAATGGCTATGGGGCCTCCGATAGGTGCAGGAGCTCCTGCTCACATTTCCTACTGTATGGCCAGTCCGTCCTCTCCCATCCTACATTTTCAATGTTACTGTCAGTGGCTGACACCTGGGAAGATATCAAGAGATTAAAGGAAGACGTTTTAGAGACAGAACATTAAAGAAGGATCAGAGCAGGTTGTGTTAAAAAAATGCAAATGACATTTGGGTTTCAGCAGACGGAAGACCAGTGTTTCCAGACAGTTTATTGTTTCCCATGACACAACATTTCCAAAGTCCTGCACACATTGGAAGTGATGCAATGGTTACACTGTTTAGGCAGAATTAGTTCAATCCCAGATTCTGAGTTTTAGCTAAAGTGCTATGGCATAGGTGCATTACATGTCAGCAGGTGATTGCGGAAATGAGAACCCTTAGTCATATCGGAAGATCAGGAGGACTCTCTAACAGAATGCCGTTGGATATTATCAAAATGCCTGTTTGCATCAGGCTGAGATATAGTCCATTTAATGTGTCAATAATCCCCCAATGGGTGGAAGCCTACCCAACATGGAGGAATGACACCCTCATTGTATATAAACTTCTGTTACGAGAACTCATTCCACAGTTCAGGGTACTGGTTTCTCTGAAGACAGGCTGGGGGACTCGTTTAAAAAATGAGGACCTTAGAATGTTGTGTGTGGCTCTACAAGTAGAACAGATATTACATGCTAGTTATTCTCCCAAGGCTTTGGGGATAGTGAAGCAATTAAATGAAACCTTGAAATCTCGAATGGCCAAGTTTGTGTATTCATTTCACTGTAATGGTCAGATGGGTTACCACTGTTTTTGATGAGTCTTCGAAGCACTCCTGACATGAGAACAGGAATATGACCTTATGAAATCATCATGGGTCATGCTATGAGACTGTCTGCTCTACCCGTAAATGTGCTGGTAAACATAACAGATTATATGATACTCAATTCCTGAAAAGGATTAGCTGATGTGGTGCATTCTGCTTCTCATAAGATTGCAGCTGCCACTGCCAGTCCACATCAGGAGTAGTGCCACGACCTTCACTCAGGTGACTGGGTTTTGGTGAAGAAGCATGTGTGAAAATCATGCCTTGAGTCAAGGTGGAAAGACCCCTGCCAACACATCCTACTTACAAACACTGCTGTCAAATATGCTGAAATACCTAATTGTGTGCCTGCAGTGCACAGTCAGGGAGTAAGGTGCCCGCACGAAGAAGTAGTGTTACTAAAGCCAAATCCAAGATCGTCTGTACTTGTACATCCAGAGGTATCAGAGGGGGCTGATGCACTATCAAATCTTTCGCATGTGCAAGATTCTGAAATCTCAGAAACTGATTTGGTAAGACACTCTGAAGTGGAAATAACGAGAACTGAAAATAAAAGATCTGTTAAAATATCACAAGACCAATCAAATGACCGAGGTCAAGAAACAAGTGTAAGAAGAGAAAGACCCCCATGGAGATTGGAATGGCCGAATTGTAGGAGTCAATTGAAAATGAGTGTGCCTGTTGAACAAATACCGCAAACCGTTGTTGAAAAAACAGAGTCTAGTTGTTTAAGCAAAAAAGAAGATCAACTTACACCAAAGAGATCGTAGAGATTTAGAGTGCCATGTCAAAGGTAGTCTGCATCTGAATAAACCTACTTTGCTGAGAATCTCCCAGATGCATCAGGTAAAAATCGTAATGAACTGAGATCTGAGTTATTTGAACCTCCATGATATGTCACTGAGAAACAGCATCGATTAATTAACATTTCCGAAACAAGATTACAATTATAAAAACTTGACAAGCCCAATTTATTGAATAAAGCAAATTGAATTAATTGACATGAAATATAGTGACTGCAATTAAAACTGCCCAATAAAAGTCTGAAATAAATGAAACTGACACTAAACCAATTAGTGAAAATAAATAAAAAATAATTAAGAAAAATTCCCTAGGGCCAAGCTTGTAGTAGAAGAGTTGTGATAGCACATTTAGAAGAATATGGAGTGGGGTTAGGGATGTCTCTCAAAGATTTCTTTACACAAGCTGAATGAAATAAGTGATCAATCAAATGTTTTGCATGTTTTGGGAGTAGAAGTTAATGCAGAATATTGAATCTGTCTGCTGCTATTATTCTACTACAGGTCTGACTTTAGACAAAGATATGTATCTTTACGGAAGCTAAGTGTAGAATATTAATTGTTGTCACACTAAGAGTTGGTACATTAACTACTGTAATGCTTTTAGTTGAAATGAATGTTACACCAGGAATAGAAACACTTAGGTCATCGCCTGCACCGAAAACACCTGCTCACACAATAAATGGGATGAAATTAAAGGCTTCATTTGTAGATTATTCAAAAGAAGAGTTGTCAGCTTTAGATATTAAGGACTGCTACATTTGTGCACTTATACCTTCTTCAGCTGCAGAAGAAGTGACATACCACCATTGCTATTGTCCAATCTCATAACTGAACTTTGCTGTTATGATAGTTGGCAGAGTGGTTCTGGGTCCCATTTTTGATTTGGTAGGGGCAACTAGTATACTGTCAGTGGTGCAGTACAGATTTCATGAGGGGTTGGGCACTAAGCAGCACTGTTTAAACCTGCTCTTGCAGATAACCAAGTATACCATCACCAAGCAGGGCTCTGTGTGCCTATTAATATTTTAATCTGAAGATAATATTCGAGAATGATGTCTGATTTACAAAGGCCTCAAGATATGCAGAAATGCCTATGCGGTGTCACAACAGTTGTTCTGGAAGTGCTTGTTACATAAGTGAATACTAAGTCACAGACAGGCCATTGCACCCAAGGGAACTTCAGCAGTGTGGTGAGATCAAAAATTCGGGGAATTCCTACTAAGATGGGGGTCAATGTTGATCTGGGCTTATTTCTGAGAGCTCTTCATTATGATGCCCCCTGCCTTAGTTCAGTATGGTCCATCACAGAAGAGGACAGAGAGATTTGAGATTGGTTGTGTGGTGATTGAGGGTTGTGTTTTAACTCCCCTGCTATTTCTATTATAAATTAATGGCCTTGGTCCTGTCTTGTCAGCCAGAGTCACTGATGCGCCGACCATAGCTGGGAAAAATATCTCTGTATTGATATAGGCGGATGACAAGGTTTTGTTGGCTAGAATCCCTAACTGCATAAAGATTTTAATTGATGAATTTGTGTAATTTATGGGATCTTTGGGTCTGGCAACCAACCACTCTAAAACATTCATGATGACATGGAATGTAGGACAAATTAAGATTCATAAAGTTACAAGATCAACATGTGGCCCTTATCCCTGAATTCTCCTATCTAGGAGTGGTTTTTGTGTTGAAGGGTAACTGGGGACCTTGTATTTCCGATGTAGGGTGAAATGTTTCTTGTTCTATTGAGTCTGATTTTAGTCTGGCGAGACGCATTGGGAAAAAGCCTGTGCTCCCCCTTTTTGAGATCTATAGGATCCCTATTGCCTCCCTATTTTAATGTACACCGCTGGCCTATGGGGCTATATAAATCCTAAATCCCTGCAAGGTGGAACAGGTTCTGCTGACCTGCTCCACCTATAGATTGCATCAGGAGCTTGGGTGGAATATGTAGAAGACGCTATTAATCTAGTCCCTTTCTTGCTGTGGTGATCTATATGGACAACAGTAGTGGTCGGTGGTGGGAGTAACTGCAGTGCAGTGATGTGGGGAGGGGGAGGGGCAGGGTGGTGGGTAGTAATCTATGGATAACGGAGGATTACAGGTAAGTAAACCTATAAATAAATAAAAACAAATTTTGTTGCACGCACAGCATGCCCAAATGCAATGCAGAACAAGCAAAGAAATTCTTTTTATTTATTTATATGTTTACTTACCCGTAATCCTCCATAATCCATAAATTACTACCCCCCCACCCTTCCCCTCCCACTCCCCTTGTCACCGCCCGGCAGCAAATCGCACTACGAACCGCTATTGATGGACAAATCTGCATGTCACGTTTAACAGAGAAATAGTGCAGGATTGTTTAAAGTGTGATAGGGCACTAACCATCCCCTGACTCCAATATGTGAAGTCTGGCTTGTGTGATCTGGGAGAGTCGCACGTTTTGCATCACCTGAAAGGATTGTAAAGCAAGATATGGCCCAGGTAAGGTTGTTGTTTAATCAAAATAGACAAATTCTAGAGAAATGATTTAGCCCTCCGAGACTATGAATAGATAGCATGCTGCTATGCATACAACCTTGGGAATGGCACAATATCTGGGCTGAGTTCACTCCTCGTCATCTTCTGGATCCCCAAAGTCACGGTCACACCCTTCCCTCCTCTGAGTCAGGGTATCTGGAGTATTAGAAATCAGTATACAGTAGGTGAGTGAGATCAACTGCTTGGGCATGTGGTTGGTCAGTAACCTATCTTCTAAGGGTGATGATTTAAGAAAATCCTCACTCTTCCGCAATGCCTTCTGAAATGCATGTCTGTTTTGGAGGTAACAATAGGTTTCAGTGGGTGCCAATTGGTAGTTGGTTTGTAGGTCTGCAAACTAAATCAGGTTGCCGTTCATTCAGGGGTTCACCCACTCACAAGAGGGCCAATCAGGTCCAATTTATTAAAGCCCTTCTGGGTCCTCAGAGTGCTCAGCTGAGCAGTGTCCCACAAGGGTGTAGCCTGTGTAAGCCTCCTGCGGCAGCCCAATGAGTGTAAAGCTGCATGCCAGAGAGCGACTGTAGATGAGGCTGGACTAGGGAGTGAGGCGGCATGTGTTCCTCTATTGAGTGACCTGAGGTAACCCCCGTAATCATAGCCTGTCTGTCCATCCACAATGCTTGACCGTCCAGAGGTAGGCGGGCCCAATAATTAATAGTAGCAAGTTGTGCCTCCCAATAGTACTTCTGTGTATCTGAATCTGCTGTGTATAAATACCAACTATAAAATCTATTCCAAAATCTTAGCACTCAGACTGGAAACCATTCTTAAATCGATTATATGTCCTTCAAAAACTGTTTTTTGGGCAGATTCAGTGCAGACATTAGGCTATTTAATAAGCAAATACTTTGGACAACCCTGCTTGTGCCTTCACACTAGATGATAGGAATATTATTTTTGACAGGCTACGGGAAACTAACAGCGTATGCAGACGATGTACTGTTATTTCCACACAAAGTAATCTTGGTCATATCTGCTATTTTAAACACAATACACTAACATGCAGTGGTCTCTGGATTCACAATTAAGGCAAGACAGAAATTCTCCACTCAATTGCCATTGTAACAGTTCATCATTGGAAATACATGGGAGCACAAAATAATTAAATACCTAGCTATTTGGTTTGAAATGTATATGCTACCATCCATGGGACATAATGAAAACAAACAACTTCTACACATAAAAGACCTACTTGGTAAGTGATCCCCCAAACACATCACAGGGTGGGCTTCATTGAAAGTACCAAATTGATCATCTCCTCATTGATCAACTTCCTCGTTAGCATGTCACCTATTCCCTTCTCTGAGGACTTTAAAAGACTAGACAGCATTTTAAATGACTTCTTACGATCCTCCAAGATACAGAGGATAGCACATAAAAAGCTAAGGCTACCGAAACATCAAAGGGGCCTTCACCTACCAAACTATTGTAGATACCAAGTAGCATTCTCGGCAAGGCAATGTATACAATGGTTCAATATTTTCTCCCCACATGAACCTACTTGGTTAGCCATTGAACAGAAACTGGCAAATCCTCTAACTCTTAAATCAACACTTTCTGATAGTAAAATTATTACTGACCACTCTACATTAATACTTTCAGAAGCTGCTCAAGATATCTATAAACTTGATAACAGACAAAAATCGAAAAATATCCATCTCCTTATTTTCTTTTCTTTGGCACAATACCAAACTAAAAATTGAAGGGAAAATCATCTTCCATAAAGACTGGACAGTGCGTATTAAAGACCTCGACTTCCCTTCTAATTCTCTTCTCTTTTCAACTATTAATTCAAAATTTAAACTTGTTGATTTAAACTTCTGCAAATTTCTAAAAAAAAACATTTTATTATTGTTAGAACTGGGGGTCTCTAGTTGGCAATGTCCTGCACCTTTGTCCATATAGGGACCTTCTTTCAAGTAAGAGTAAGGGGGCTACACTCCTAAAATAATCCCTGCTGAACCCTGTGATAGGTTGGCCCGAGCAGGAAGGCTTATCTTAGAGGCAGTGTGTAAAGCATTTGTGAACACATACAGTAATACAGTGAAAACACTACAGATGGACACAATACAGGTTTTATCAAAATAAGTATTCTTTATATAGACTTAACACAAGACCCAAACAACAAAAATCCACAATACAGTATTAAGAAAATGACTTTAAGATGGTAGATATAACTTAGTTCACTTAAGATGGTAAATGCAACATGTTTTCCCCAAAGTACCTTTGGATGAGTCACGCAAGATATACAAAAGGCTCGCAGGAAGTAGGATGCATTGGTTCCTTGCTTCGAGGGAGGCGATGCGTCTGTTCCTCAGTGCTTGGCAAAGTAGGCGATGCATCAGTTCTTTGCCGAAGGGGAGGTGATGCAATGATTTGGAGATGCGTCCCCGTTGCGATGCGACAAGATGGAGCCTTGATGCGATGTGATGATCTGGTGCGATGCCAGAAGATGGCAACCTTGATGCAATGTGACGACGGGAAGATGATGTGTGCATGCCCGGCGGCGACTCTGTAACTTTAGAGCTGCGGCAGGCCCTGCCCTGTACTAGGGTCTGACAAGTAAATCAAATAAGCCAATCATGGAGTCACTGATCCATTACAATAATTTACAATAGGGAGCACTTCCACTGCAGCACTGAATATCAGTGGCACAGTTCCCAAAGCATCTAACCAGCAAAAACTTATCAAAAACAGAGGAGACAACAGCGTAAATTCGAAGGGAGACTCACGCTAATGGTACCAGATCTAACAATTATCTAATCTCAAACCTTACTATGAGCCGGACAAACTATCCACTCAAGTGTTCAGGTGGCGTTGAAAATACACTCATCCCCTACACCTAAGACATCAAAACCATTAGGTCCTATACAAGAGAAATGGAAATGGTTATGCCAAACTATAGAAAATCCTACTCTGTTTGACACCAACTGGGATGAATCTTGGATCCATCTAACGAAACACAAGATCGCCCTCACTCAGGCACAATGTATATTCTGAACAGCTGATATGCTCCCCTGGACTCCTGTGAAATTCCACAAGTTAGTTCTAGCAGAGCCTGATCTATGATAGAGTTGCAAAATAAATGTAGGGGATCTTAATTACATTAATTTAGAATGTAATAGGATAAAAAATGTCTTGTCTGACATCAGTTCATTCTTCATAAAATACAAAAAATCACTTCAGCACCGGACCTTCCTTCCATCCACCCAGAACCCAAACAGCTCAATAAAGCGACATTTTGTTACTTGACATTCTTATTGCAATCAGCCTCAAATCTATCCTACCTGAATAGAAGGACTTTACCCAGATATCATTGCACACCTGGTGGGCATGGACCCATTTCATTAGAAGTGCCAATAATTCCCTTCACACATTTTGTCTCCTGAAGAACCCATCAAACACTAAAATCTGGAGAAAACTAGATGATTCCATGTCATCCTACAAACTCCTGTGAGCATCTCACTAGCATTATCACTGGGCCACTTCCCTTCCACCACTTGACTAAATCCATTAAAACTACACTCATCATCCTTCCTCATTGCATTGCCAAATTGATTCAATATTGATACAAGAATGACATGGGTTGATGACAATGACATTGCTGCAGCAATTCCCCTGCTGTGCTGAAGAACTCAGAAAACAATGCAATCATGACGAGCTCAGCTCGTCATGAGCGTACGAGAGGTGTACCTCATGACGAGCTGAGCTCGTCATGAGCATCAAAGGGGTTAAACATCTCCCTGGTGAGGTCCCTAACCTTTCCTTGCTGTCCCTCCTCTCACTTCCTACATTCTATATCTTAATCATGTGAATCTACCTCTTCTAAATAACTGTTTCAATATTATTTTGAAAAGCACTCGCACAGTTGTTTGTTACTACAGCTAAAATGGGACAACTGCCATGTACCACCAGATAATTGTAACTGTTGAAAAAGTAATTAAACTCATTTGAGTAAAAAAATAATCTGTTTAACTCAAGCATGGCTGTGCTGTAGAGACCCGAATCTGCCTCCGGGGATAGCGATGCATCAGCCTTACAGTATGGGTAAGGTACAGGTGTAGCACATTTAACAAACCCTGGTTGTTTGAGTTCTGCATATTATGATGAATAATCATTCTGCGACCTTTAATTGCAAAGAATCTGGGACATCAGAAAATGGTTTGTTACCTGAAGTTATAGTTTATATCTATTTGGCACTATGCTTTAAGAGGCCTTTAACAGAGCAATACTTCACAAAGGAGAAGGGGTCATTTGGGGGTCTCTTTCCATTTGCGAATGAGAACTTAAAGTTGGTGCTATATTGAGAATGTTTTGAGACTGCGTTTTGGTCACAAAACATTCATACATGCCACTGTGATTTGTTATTAGAAGGGATCGCCCTAAACACGCCCCTTCCTAATACCGAATCAGAAACCCAAATTGCGATTCAGTAACAGCTTACTGAATAGCAATTGGTACTTTGCACATTTAAAAATGCCCTTTTGCATTTGAAACAGACTTGATTCTGCGATTCAGATCATTTGCAAACGTAAAAAAGCTTTGTACATCTGTCTCCTACATTCTAAGTGCAGTTGTTGGCTATGCAGGTAAGAGCAGTGGGGAAGAGTGGCGGTGGGGCAGGGCAGGGGGGCAGTCCACAGACAATGAAATAGGGAAAATCCAATTAACAAACAAAAGAAAAATACTTACCTTGTGTTAGACTTCCCATCTTTGGCGTGGGTACCTCTGACTTTTTGCCTCTACCTCTACTATTTTTGATGCTGTGCTGGATTTAATTTTTGCTGGCTTAGATGGTTTGGACACTTTACCACTGCTGATCAGTGTCAAAGTGCAAGTGCTCCCAGTGTAAATATTTATTACAATCAGTTCTCCCTGATTGGCATATTTGATTTACTGGTAAGTCCATAGTAAAGTGCCCTGAGTGTGCCAGGGCCTGTAAATCAAATGCTACTAGTGGGCCTGCAGCACTGATTGTGCTAACCACATGAGTAGCCCTGAAAAGGTATCTCAGACCTACCGCTGCAGTGTCTGTGCGCAGTTTTCCAGGCCCTAACCTCCCCTTTTCTTACATGTAAGGCACCCCTATGGTAGGCCCAAAGTAACCCCCCTGGGCAGGATACAGTGTATGTGAAAGGTGAGACAATGTCTAGTGACCGCGAAATCCTTTTTTTAATTAATTTATTGACTTGGTTTTTAAATTGTACAGTGTTTCTTTTAAAAACAAATATAAAAATGATTATACTGAAATGGAAAATGTGCAGGCTTTAGTAGGAACTCTGTGTCCCAGATACTTTAGGGATTTTATTGTTGTGTCTCAGCCCTTTTTAAAATGTGAATTTATATTTTGTGTGCAGTCTTTTATGACATGTGTCGAAATAAAGACTTATTTGAATTGAATTGAAAGGTGGGACATGTACTAGTGTGTGTGACCTGTCCTGATAGTGAAATACTGCCAATTTCTTGTTTCACTATTTAAAGGCTATCTGTCCATAGGATTGAATGGGAAATAATTTGTAACATCTTACAAGTATAACTTCCCATTGGGAAATGATAAGGAAATACACTTTAGGCTAACTGAACTCAGAATTTGATAACACATCTTTTAGGAAAGATGGTTTTTACATTGTGTGTTTGAAAATGCCACTTTTAGAAAGTAGCAAAACCAAAGGGGATGATGGACGGAGTGTTGAACATTGCAAGCACTCACCCCAGTCAACTAATCTGGGTTTAATCCATCAACATTCTTTAGCTCACTCCGCCACCCCTGTTCAGACATGGCCAAATGCAAATCAGTCTGACCCTGTGCCTCATGGGAACAGTCCAGCCCTAACTGCCAAGCCTTGTCTTCCCTGGACCGGAAACAAGCATCCTGGGACTGGTTTCTGGCTAATCAGCCATTATCAGGCAGGCTATCTTGAATTCAGTGGCAAAGTGAGCAAGGGACCCACCTCTGGGCACACCCTGCGAACTTAGGGTGAACAAAGCAAAACCAAAGGGTATGATTAATGGAGTGTTGAACATTGCAAGCAGTCACCCCCAATCAACTGATCTGGGTTTAATCCATCATCATTCTTTACCTCACTCCACCACCCCAGTTTAGACATGGCCATATGCAAATCAGTTTGATCATGTGCCTCATGGGAACAGTCCAGCCCGAACTGCCAAGCCATGTCTTCTCTGGACCGGATACAAGCATCCTGGGACCAGTTTCTGGCTAATCAGACATCCTCAGCCAGGCTAGCTTGAATATAGTGGCAAAGTGGGCAAGGGACCCACGTCTGGGCATACCCTGCCAACTTATGGCTAACAAAGCAAAACAAAAGGGGATGATGGAAAGAGTGTTTAACATTGCAAGCTCTCACCCCCAGTCAACTGATCTGGGTGTAATCCATTATCATTATTTAGCTCACTCTGCCACCCCAGTTCAGACATGGTCATATGCAAATCAGTATGACCCTGTGCCTGATGTGAACAGCCCAGCCTGAACTACGAAGCCATGTTTTCCTTGGACCGGAAACATTCATCCTGGGACCGATTTCTGGCTAATCAGCCGTCATCAGCAAGGTTAGCTTGAATCCATTGGCAAACTGAGCAAGGGACCCACGTCTGGACATACCCTGCCAGCTTAAGGGGAACAAAGCAAAACCAAAGGGGGTTATGAACGGAGTGTTGAACATTGAAAGCACTCACTCCCAGTCAACTGATCTGGGTTTAATCCATCATCATTCTTTAGCTCACTCCGCCTCCCCAGTTTAGACATGGCCATATGCACATCAGTCCTACCCTGTGCCTCGTGGGAACAGTCCAGCCAGAACTCCAAAGCCATGTCTTCCCTGGACCGGAAACAAGTATCCTGGGACAGGTTTCAGGCTAATCAGCCGGCATCAGCCAGGCTAGCTTGAATCCAGTGGCAAAGTGAGCAAGGGACCCACGTCTGGGCATACCCTGCCAACTTAGGGAGACCAAAGGGGATGATAGACAGAGTGCTGAACATTGCAACCACTCACCCCCAGTCAACTGATCTAGGTTTAATCCATCATCATTCTTTAGGCACTTTCTTGTTTAACCATTCTGTGTGCCTCTTCCTGTTTGTATGGATTTAGAGTGACAGGCGCTGGGAATGTGCATTCACTGTAGACAGCCACACAGCCACTGAGTGGGGGTGAGGTATAACGGGCCCTTCCCGGATGACTCAGAGCTGAGCTGAATAGACCGTGGCTGAATTTATAGTAGTGGGAGAAGTTTTCCTTGTACCTGAATAGGTCCTGTCTCCCTTACGCAATGCTGTCACCACCCCCAGTGGTCATACTGCACCAGTGAGGACAGAACTGGTTTGGCCTAGGCTCAGAGTCCCTTGCATAAAGAGAACAAAGAAATTTTGAGGTATAAGGATTACACCTGAAACCCCAGAACTTTAGATTACTTCTGGACTCAAGATGAACATTTGCCAAGAAGAGGAGCTGAAGAGCTGTGAGGAGGAATACTGCCTCTTTGCTGTGTGTTGTGTGGGGTTGGCCTGCAGTCGCTGTTTCTGTCAAGGAAAGAACAAGGACTGGAACTTTGCTCTGAACCTGCTTGAAGAAGATCTCAAAGGGCCTGTATATGCTGGCCTCCTGTTCTGAAGTTGCATGGATACAAAAACGTTATTGGGTTTTATGATGAAATAAAAACTGCCTGTGATGAACATTGCATTATTCATATTCTTACAAGAGGCCAGGATCGGCACAGTTTGAATAGTAGAAAACTGAAAATTGGCACGTTAATCGGTTTTGTGGATTTGAAAAAAATAAGATGAAAATGATTGAAGAGAAGCTAGAAATAAGAGGAAACATTTGGAATACTACTGATAAAAGTAACCTTCGAATATACATGCACGCCAGGGGCGGCATGACGCTGTGAAAATGGCTTCATGGGGCTGGATGCAGCCCCATCTCAAATGAGTTCATTTTTCTAACGGCAATGGGGCAGGCCAAATAACCGTTCTGCATGCAAACTAAACAAAGGTATGAATAACTTGAAGAATAACAGGTAAACGGAAAATAGGGTGTGCATCCCTTCACTAATTGAGAGTTCTGACCTGCCAGGAGGAGAATGTTCCAGCTCTGGGACTCTGGAGGTTGTTCCTGCTGCTGGGAGCGGGAAGAAAAGAAGAACTGCAGAAATGGACGCATTGCTCTTCTTGCAACTATTTTTCTGATGCAGCACCATTGTGTGAGAAGAATCTCCCTGCATCGCTGTGCAGCTGTAGAACCAACGCTGCAGAACCAACCAACACCTGTCGCAGCTGCAAGAACCAAAGCATTGAGGGATCCCGGCTGAAGGAACCGACAAAGCGGCACGTGTCCCCGCTGCATCAATCGCCGACGCATCCCGGATTTCTACACATCGCACCTGTGCAGCAAGTTTTCCCGACACATCACCCACGGACCAAAATTGTCTTGGAGTCGATGCATCACTTCCCCCTACAGACCAGATTCGACACATCACTTCTCCTGCCTGCAGCAGAACTGTTGCATCGCCTCCCCGAGGTCTGTGGAACTGACGCATCTCTTTGTTTTCGATGCTTCCCATCTCTGGGGCTGTTTGACCTTGTGAATTTTGACGCATTTACAGGTACTTTGTGAGAAAACACGCATCCATAGTTTTCTATGGCCCAAGTTGTTTGAAACCTTTTGAAAGTCATACTCTTATTACATGTATGTTGGATCTTTGTAATTTTGGTCTTGTTGAGTTTAGATATAGATACTTTTTTTTTAACTCGTGCTGTGTCCATTTGTGGTGTTGTCACTGTATTACTGTGTGTTTTGAGTACAAATACTTTACACATTGCCTTTGGGATAAGTCTGTCTGCTCGTTCAAAGCTACTCAAGGGTTGAGCAGAGGTTATCTAAAGTGTATATCCCCTTACCCTGACTAGAAACAAGGCTCCCTATTTGGACAAAGGTACCTACCTCTAAAAACTAGAGACCCCCATTTCCAACACTTTGTGCTCGCCGCAGCACTGACTCGGCAAGGCGGCGAGCTCAAGGTAAGCCGTTTTATTAATTTTTAAATAATATTTTCCCTATTCCATCGACTGTCAACTTCCCTCACCGACCCACCGCAATTACCTGCACCACCAGCACCTGTTCAAGTGTCACTTTGTCATCTGGAGCCTGAAAATGTAAAAGCTATTGCACTAGGAATCTGAAAGCTACTTTTCTATAATCTCTGCAATGCAGGACACTGCTTTAAGGCCCAAGCCTACAAATATCTAACAGCTAACTGTGCAAAAGAAAACAAAAATGATAATAACATGATGTTATTCTCATTTTATTTTTCTTTGCGGAACTCGGAGCCAGGTGGGGGCAGGGCTGAGCTCCGTGACTCCAAACACAGAGGGGAGTGGCTTGCACTCCTCTAAGTGCACATGACAGTTTGGCCATCCCCTTAGGGCCGGCCAAACCATCATGAGCACTTGCCATGTTCTCCATTGGGCTGTGTTACTTCCATGTGGAGAACATGCCCAGCCTCCCCAGGCACAGCCTGCGCGTCCAAACCGGAGGCTCAGACCAATCACGACAGTGCTCCTGCAGCATTGTGATTGGCTGTGAGAGCCCAGAAGCCTGGGTGCTCCCAGTCGATTGTGAGGAAGAGGACGGCAGAGAGACGTGTGGCAGTGAGGCGCCTCCCCATGGGTATTACATAGGCCCCCGTTGCCTCCGCAGTGCGGGGGGCCCGAAGCTCCAGGAGCCCCCCTCAGCACAGCACTTCTAGCATGGCTCGCACCAATTCACTTTGGTAAACCCAGTGAAGGGCCAAGCATGTATTTATTGGTCTGCCTATATATCGGGCAGGATTTGAAATTTGGAAGGTGGCAGGAATTTGATGAACTACAGTATTTAAGTTTTTGCTACTGAACTTTTTTCTGCAAGCCACCTCGACTTCTCCCATCCAACCAGTCCTCTATGCTGTGACCGAGGTAGCCTCTGCAGTTTGGACTGACATTTCAAAGTGGTTTGACCTTTGTATGCTAGGTCAGTAATTCAAGAAAACGAGTGTCATGACGATAAACATTCCCTGAGGAAGAATAGAAGGTGCAATTTTTTACACTGTACTAGCTCTGCGCGAACAATTGTTTGTGATTGGCTATAGTTTGTGTGTGGAATAGTCAGTTTTTGCATGAATAGTTGGTTTATGATCAGCCATATGTTTTAGCATGTAATTATTGTTCTATATTGTTTTTTCCGTTCTAGGTGTTTAGGCGGTGCCTGCACATTTTAGCATATTGTAGTTGCAATATATCAGTAATTTTTCAGTTGTAGTCCGTTTGTGATCAGTCATGTGTTTCAGTGCTTCATTGTACCTTGTTTCCTTAGTTGATTTGTGGTCAGCTATGTAATTTAGCACTTCCTTGTTCTTTGTAAGTAATTGTTTAGTTCCAGCAGGTTGAATATATGCAGGTTTTTTCATCATCTAATCGTGATATGTTGGCAGTTCAGCTCTAGTCAGTTTGTGGTTAACTTTGCGTTAGCGCTATTAGAACACTGTCTCTTTTCCTGATTGTAGTATAAGGGCTTAAGTGTGAATTGACCAGGGTATTTTGAAGATAGGGCAGTGGTCTAATGCATTCGTTGTTGAGACCTGTGTTTTATTTTGTAGCCAGACAGCCACAGCTATGGAAGTCGACGACTCCGAGAGCCAGTGAGCTGTTAAATAATTGAGAGAATATGGCATAACAGCCAGAACTGCCAACTTTGGAGTTGGGGAGCCACATTTGAGTCTCGGCGTCGGATCAAAATAATGGGCAAATCACTTAATCTCCCCGTGCCTACCAAAAATGGACATATCCTTGTGTAATGTAACTGGTGCTCGGGTAACGTGCTCCAATACATTATAGTTGAGTTTGCGCTTTAAAAAACTGCAAAAAATAAAAAGATTAACATCTACTCTCCGTACCTATTGATGACGCAAATGTAGCGATGCTATGGGTCTACATGCAAGCAAAGACAACGGGCTCCCAAGCCGCAGCCGGTACTACATTACTGCCGTAACTGGGGTGTAGAGTGCCTACAACACTTTTGGGTCCATTGCCGTTGTACCAGGGGTGTAAGTGGGATGAAAAAACAGGAGAAGGGATATCAGAGGGTTGTGGACAATGAAATTAAGAGCGTGACTTAAACACATGGGGCGCATCAAGGGTGGCGGAGCTGCGGCGTACAATTACTGGCGCATCCCTGCCGATATTCAGGGATGCGCCAGTATTTGTAAATCTGCCCCTAGTATTTTTATACCCGGAAGGAAATTCAATTTGGAGCTTCAAACTAGTTTTTAATGTCATTATATTTTTACTGGTGTCTAATGGTATTCTGTTTTTCAGTTGATATTTAAGTTAAACCAGTAGAAAGTCCTTCTTTACTTTCACTGATATGTCGCACAGTGTTTATAAACTGACGTGTTGCAATGGACCCAGCGGAAGCCTTGTGCAGTCTGTGAACAGCGATTCGTATGACGGTCAAAAGCGAGGGCTACACACCGACTCTAGGGCGTCACAAAGACGACACACATTGTACTGTTGGAATGTATTTGTGGACTTTCCAGGGGCATAACACAGGCTTCCGAAGCCCCCGCGGTGGGGGGTCCCAAGCTCCAGAGGCCCCCTCAGCACTGCACGTTGGCCGGGGAGCTCGAGATTGAGTCGGAAGGTGGCCCCTCCACATTCCCTGCAGGGGGCCCCCCTCAGGTTTCGTTACTCCACTGGGCCTCCCTTTCCACCAGGCGCGCAACACCCATTGAACTCACCGGGCTTCAGCCCCCCCGTCGTGTGTGGCAGCCCGGGATGAGCAGATCCCGGGCACACACAGAGCCACACCCGAACGTATCACAGGTCCTTAAAAGACCATTTGAATGTTAATTAGGCCTTGCAGTTGTTTCACCCCTTTTAAGAGCCCCTGCAGCTCCACTCTGCCTACTGATTAAAGATTCAGCCCCCCCCGAAAGTTTTTTCTTAGCCCCCCCGAAATTTGGCTCTAGTTGCGCCTCTGCTCTCCACCATCCCTGGTCCAAGGCGGTCACCACTGCAATACATACCACTGAAAACTAGGGAGCTAATGAGAGAGTGAGAAACAGAGAAAAGGAGGATGAGCAAGAGAGATAAGTAGCTCGAGAGAAAGACAGAGGGGGGGGAAGAGAGAAAGAGACGAGGAGAGACAGGGCACGGGAAGTAAGACAGAGAGCGATACATAGATAATAATAATGACACGATGTTTTCACTTTGTGTTATTGAACACGAAGCTGCCTTTTCTCCCCACATTTGAAAGGAAACATTGTATTCGAGGTCACATTATTTTTAAGACGATTGGTACAATGAAGACCTTTATATCACTCAATTCTTTAAAAGAAACCTTGGTAACAGCCGTACAACGTGATGTTATTTTGCTTTTAATTCATTAGACATCACAAGCTTCAGAGTTCAAAGCCTGCGCAAACCTTTCAGCTCCATAATGTTAAGATCTTTAAAAAAACACAAATATCTTTCATGCTGAAAGGATGACATTTTAAAGACTGATCTTTAAGGCTACAGATGCATCGAGATTTGCTCAAACATATCGTGGCCCATTAAATATCATTATCTTAGACTATGTGGATGTTGACATGAAAATGTGCTTTTTTAAATACGAAAAATACCGTTAGCACACACGTAAATTTAAATGTATTTATGTATGCACAGAAACAATATATTTTGGTGTATATGAGAAGGCAACTTTTCATGCTTTTTTAATCATGACACTGTAATACGTCTAGTATTGACCTCTTCCCAAGTCCATAGCATCGTGGGCTGAAAACTGCCACAGACATTTCCTCATAAGAGATGTTTTAGTTCCTTGTGAAGAAAACAGGAACTGGACGTGCTTCGATTTTACCCTCACAGACCTTTATGTGTATGTGTTAATTTCTGGAGGTCCTGGAAAGGCGCTTTTTTATAATGTCGAAAACTTAACACAGTGTATAATAATGTGCAGAATTAAAGGATAAGTCTTAAATGAAAAAAATGTGTTGAAAAATGTAATAATTTGTAGTAGGCCAATACATTTACTGGCACTAGGCTTCAATGCCTGACATTCCGATTTGACTAAAACACATACTATGCATAATTTGTTTAATTCTTGACCTTTCCATGAACATGTTTTTCTTAATAAATACTAGTTGCATTGATAATTTCATATATTTTCAAAGAATGTTTGTACTTAGACAAGAATGATGTTAGCAAATAAATAGAAACCAGTATTTTAGCTGGGCAATGGACAATTCATAGGATTTTTAATGAAATGAATGATTTTCTTTGATTCTTTGATTTCTTAGATGTTTTTCTTTTTATTATAGTAATGTTTCAACTTCTACCTAGATAAACCATTGTTGGAAACTTGGGGCCTCACTTTCAATATTTTGATGTGCGGCAGTGCATCAGGCCTTCCTGCTGCGCTGCCGTGCATCACAATAAAAGGGGAGGAATGTGCTGGATCTACAAGATACATCGTATTCCTGTCCTCCCCTGCTCCGGCGAACAAACAGCAGACATGCACCAATGCAGACACCCTTGCGTCATTTTGCAAGGGTTCCTGCGCTGACAGAAATTTTATTTTGTGCAGGAATGAACACCTTCCAGCTCATAAACAAGCATTAAAGGCATTTTCCTCTTTCTATGCATGCTGCAGTATACAGCAAACATAGAAAGAGGAAAACATGAGGAGAAATGAAAGTATCTCTCCATGTTGCACCTCCTTACGCCTCCCCTGGGGAGGCACAGGATTCAGACGCATTCCCAGGTTTACAAAATATACATTTGGGAATGCGTCAAGTTCCATGGATGTTGCAGGGGAACACCCACAGCAACACCCATGGAATGCCCCTTTCAAGCAGACATACGTGAAAGGGAAACATATTTACAAGGCCATAAAAAGTCACACTCTGTGACTTTACTTGACCTTGTAAATATGGGGAAGCCTATTGCGCTGACTGTGCGTCAAAAAAGTGACACACTGGCGGCGCAATGGGCTTGGAAATAAGCCCCTTGATAATTAGAAGGTTAGAAGTCTAGTTTAAAAGTGGGAAAGAGAACCTGAATGAGAAACTGACCCACATGAATTGAAAACTAGCTACCAACCTAACATTGCTGTCAGTGAACTATTATTTTCCCATGAGAAGACGAAAGAGCAGAAAGCGAGGAAGAGAACATCGAAAGATGATTGGCTGACTGAAGGAGAAGGACAATTGAGAACTTCATCAATTATGAAATATGTTGTCTATATTAGTCCGTGTTCCTAGAGTAGGTCATCACTCTCCCCACTCTTCACAATGCTTTTTTCCAGACACTTGATCAAATATTCTCACAGACTTTTAGGCTACGTTGTATTAGACTCTATCGAGTTTTATGGATCTCACTTTTTCAGGAAGCTCTGATTCGTTGATTTATTTTATATAGCTGAATTTGAAGATAAAATTCATTTTTTTCTCTCATGCTCTCTTGAACTACTCTCTGTATGAGTTTTGGCTGACACCTTTTCTCTCATCATTTCTAGAATAGGGAATCTTTCCTTTATGGAACGTGCTTTAATGTGTTCGGCAGTTTGCTGCCCACCTGAATTGTGCTTTTATATTTTGATTAACAGATTTGAAATTTCTGTCATATATCTATAATTAAGATTAATATGAAATTAACTAAATGTGATATGCCAATATAGATAAATTACTAAATGATTTGATTAATTAAACCCTTTAACTCATAGCAAACTTTCATTATTGAACAACATTAGATTAGTGAATTGTGGCTACTATTTATTGTGATGTAATCCTCAAGATCTTCTCTAAAACAAAAGCAAATATCCATTACACCTAGGAGACCCAGAAAGTAGGGATTAGCCCGGATATTATGAAATACTTTATTTTAAACCAAATCCCCACTCCAGCAATCCCAATCTCACTGAGAGAGAAAGCTAGAAAACTAGTCCTGAAGGGGACATTAATGCTGGCTCTGTCATCTCTGAATATGCATGGATAAGAAACAGGACATAACAAAATTAATGTTTATGACCTCAGAATATTTCTAGAAATAAGTGTATTTAACATCTCATCTTTAATTGACAGCAAATACTCAAACAAAAAGCTCATTGTCTATCCACAGCCATACCAGTCATACCATTAATGGTAACATATTATTTCATGTTACTGGTTATGAGTATTGCATTTGGTGTATGACTATATTATTATGTTATTTTAAAATTGTAAAGAGCTAAATTCTTCCAAACTAGGGTATTTTGAAATTGATAACCAAGGTTTGACTGCGTAAAAATAGGCTAGGCGGGCACCAAAATAAATGTGGCCCCTATTAGTGAATGAGAAAGCTAGCCAAAGTGGCCCATGTTTTCAAACTAGGGTAGTATTGAACTTGTAAAAACATGTTGTAAACATGTTTTGCAAGGTACTGAAGACTGTATGGAGTGAGCTGGTCACGGCAAGCTTTGGTATATTACCATGAAAAACAATGGTAAAAAGAGGGCCACACACCATAAAAAAAGACCTACAATCAGCCAAAAAAATGGCCCACACACTGGCCTATCTAACCAGCCAATCTTGCGCTGCCTGATTGCTTTTTAGGCTAGTCCAGCCCTGCTAATAACGAATTTCTGACAAAATGTCGATATACAAAATAAATACAAAATATCGACCTACAAAAATATGACAACAGAAATATCGATGTCAACAATATCGACATCCTATCTCCAACAAGGTAAGTACAAAAATATCGTTTTTTAATAATACAACAACATCTATAACATAAATAAATAATATTTATAAATATAATCTTTATTCACAAGCATCTCTGGGTCAACTGCTGAATCAATCACAAGCCTTTTGCTTGGGATACGGTTGGCTAGAGAGTTGGCAGAGATGAAATTCCATTTCCCACACTAGGTCGCTGGGCAGATGATTGCATCGGCTTTAAAGATTTTGCAAAATCAACGGTGGGTGCGGTGGGGAGATGATCTGACTAGGCTACTGGGATAGGGAAGCGTGACTCACAATAAGAAGTGTTGGAACCAATCAAATCTCGTGTGTGCCCTTTAAATTAGTAGGCAATAGCATATTAAGTTTCACATCAAACAGAGAGAACAAGTGTAGGACTTTCACAGTTAAAGGTGCAGTTGGAATGTCAAAATGAATATTTAGGTCAAGCAGGATGATCAATTGACAGTCAACACTGATCTGCTGGGTTAGCAGAGTGCCACAAAATCATACTTCCATCAAGCCCACTAATGGAGGTCGATAGTGCATGATAGTTCTAATGCTATGTTTAGGTTGAATCAAACTTTGAAACTTTTAAAGCATTCCTTACTTATATCACAAGGCAGCCACCTTAGTTGTCATGGTTATGTGCTTCCAAAAGATGTAATTTAAGGAAGTAAGCTCAAATTGCTTTCATGAAACTATGCTAAAATTTAAGAAAAGTGTGCATAATTATGTGAAATGCAAGTCTGGCGTTCAGCAATATATTTGAGCATGAAATTAGTTCTTTTATCAATTATAGATGATAAGAAACGTTTGACAGAAAACAATAGTGCCAAAAACACAAGTGATGCGAAGAACAGAAGCACATATTCTGGTGGTTTGCATTGTTTCTGACTCATGCGCTATCATTTGCCTGCAAATGTTGTAACATGGCCTAATAGTGTAATTTGGGAAATTCCATGTATCAAATGTAATATATAATATTCAACATTTTGCAAATTGTGACCGAGCATTTGAAATTTTAAAAAAAGATTCGAAGTGCATAGCTTTGTCAACATAAATACCACACCCTTTTAATGTGCCTATTGTTTTAAGTAAATAACGAAATCTGGAGTTAAAATTCAATAAAATAGTCTGATTTTAGAAAGGACTAAACTCAGTGGTGTGCTTTGGCCGTGTATAGCACTGAATTGGCCACAGGCCCTGGCCCTCCTCGGGCATCCAGCCCCACTCAATGTCAGCAATGTGCAGCAGGCGTTTGCGACAGGCCAGGCCCTGTGCCCAACCCCGCTACTGTTCAACCTCACCCAGTTGCACACAAGTCTTGTGGAGCAGGAGGTTGGGAATAGGGCCTGCTGCTCAAACACCTGGGGCACCCATGGCTGATTATAAGGGGTGTCATAAGGTAAGGCAGACATGATGACTTCAACAGGCCACAAAACTAAATTATAACATGTGGGCTATTTCCATGATTAAGGGGCCACTATATCAACATATATAAAGCACACACAGGCCCATATTTATAACTTTTTCACACAGCACAAAACAGTAAGCAACCTTGCTGCACTGCATAACATGGAAAGGGCAGTAATGTACCATATTTAAAATGATATGGTGCAATCCTGTTCTTTCTTAGCACTGGTGCACTTTTAGCTACCTAGCGCCAAAGCAGGCACCATTGTGTCATATAGCAAGGGTGCCTGCATTGTAGGCAGGATTGTTTTTGTGTAGGAAGGGACACCTTCCTGCACAAAAACAATCCAGAGAGGCATTTTCCTCTTTCTGTGTGTGCTGCAAAATGCAGCACACATAGAAAAAAGAAAAAACGAGGAGAAATAAAGATGTTTCTCCTCATTACGCCTTACCTGGGGAGGCGTAGCTTTTTGATGCATTCCCAGGTCGACAACTAATGCTAAATCTGGGAATGAATCAAAATCCATGGGTGGGTGCATGAGAACACCTTCATTCCACTCATGGAATGCCTTCCTGGGACAGAGTAACGCAATACTGTGATTTGTGCTGACTTGCATTAGCCTAGATTTATCAAGCCATGCAGGGCCATGCAAGGTGACATTGGGTGGCTTGATAAATCTCTCTTAGGTATTGAGTTAACCTTAAGCCCGAATGCATGTGCAAGGGCGACGCACAGCCATGATAAACGTGGCCATTATTTTTTATCAAAATATCACCAATAATTATAATCAAATCTACATTTAATTATTTCAAAAAATGCGGCGCTTAAGAAAAGGGATTAAAAAAAATGTAATAAATGTTTATAAAAAAAATCAACCTGTCTGTGCGTCTTCTTTCAACAGTTTTCACGCTACAAAATGCACCATACAACCACCCACAAGGATTCTTTGCAGTCCATTTGAAGAGCATACAGCTCCAGCTAGGACTGCTTGAGTGCTATGAAAAAATATGGTAAGCTCACCCGGGGTCATGGATTTAATGACCCTGGAGACTTACTCTTTTTATAAAGTTGCTGGGGAACTGCGGCACTCACCGCAACACCACACAACATAAAAAATGCTTGGTCGTTCACACCTTGCTCTGGGGGGCACCACCATGTAAAAAAATATAAACAAAAAAGAACTCTCAGGGGACTATGGGGTGCTCCTTCAAAGAGCAATAAATAATAAATAATCTAATTTATCATACTTTTTCTAAAAATAATTGAGCTATTTCTGTGCCCTGGTGCCCATCTCAGGCCTCCAAAACTTTATTTTTAATTAGGGGCTGCGGTAGTAGCCCCGGCCCCCAGCTCCGGACGACTCCCTTAATGGGATCTGGCCCTTTTTTGCATTTTTGGTGGGTGACCTGATCCCCACCTGGTGCATTGTAGGACTTGGCCATCTTGGCTAAAGTTCCCTAAACCTTTTGCTTTCCCCCTAGACTGTTTTCCTGACATAGAGTTGCCAATTTAGATGCTTTGGCTACTTTGCCACTGCTGATCAGTGTCAAAGTGCAAGTGATCCCTATGTAAAATGTAATGGTAATTGGTTGGCCATGATTGGCATGTTTGCCTTACTAGTAAAGTCCATAGTGATGTGCACTGTGTGTGCCAGGGTTAGTAATGCAAAGCCGCGCGGACAAGGGAAATCAGGCAAGCAGTGAAGGGCCTGTGCGCAGTTTGCAAAGTTAGCATGTTCTCCTGATAAATGCAACCACTTGTCAGGCATGACTTTCCCTTTTACATAAATGTTGGGCACCCCTGTGGTAGGTCCCGGGTAATCCCTGGGTAGGGTGCAGTGTAGGTAAAAGGCAGGACATATACTCAGATGTATGTTATGTCCTGACTGTGAAAAACACTCTATTTCACTTTTCACTGCCAAAATGCCATCTGAGTGGGATGGGTATGCTCAGACGTGAGTCCCATGCACTCCACACCACTGGATTCGAGCAAGCCGGGCTGAAGACGGCTGGAATGCCAGAAACCGGTCCTCGGAAGCTTGTTTCCGGTCCAGGGAAGGCATGGCTTGGCAGTTCAGGCTGGACTGTTCCCATGAGGCACAGGGTCAGACTGATTTGCATATGGCCATGTCTGAACTGGGGTGGTGTGGGGTGCAAAAAAACGATGGATTTAGGCCCAGATCTCTGTACTGGGGTGAATGTATGACATTGTTCTGCATTCTGTCCATCAACTGTGGTTTTTGCGCTGGACCTATCAGCAGCATTTGACACAGTGGACCATTCTCTCTTGGTTCGCCGTCTAAGGGAAATTGGAATTGGAGGCAAAGCCCTTGCCCTGCTGACATCTTTCCTATCTGAGAGAACTCAGTCAGTGCACTTGGGGAAGTTTAGGTCGGCATCATTTTCTCTTCCCTGTGGGGTCCCACAGGGCTCCTCATTAAGCCCTACGCTTTTTAATATTTATGTAGCAGAGATAGCACCTCTGATTAGAAGTTTCAACTTGATCCCTACGTCATATGCTGATGATATGCAGCTGGTGATCTCTACAGTGGTAACTGGACATAATATCGACTACATAATATCGAATGGACAAAATATCGACGGAAAAATATCGACATTAACAAAATATCGACTATAGGAATATCGTTGAAAAAAATATCGACTGCAAAAATGACCCAAAAATATCGAATACAAAAATATCGACTCAAAAATATCGACTAGACAAAATATCGAAATATAGTGAAAGTAAAAAATATCGAGAAAATGTTAGAAAATATTGATTTTATAAAATAATATATATATAATATATAAATAAATAGTACCTAATGTTTAGGAGCGGGTTGTGGGTTTATAGGGGAATAGGGTGGGAAGTAATTTAATAATAATTAATTAGTTAATATATGTTTGGTAATTGTTTTAATTAGATTTTAACTGGTAATTAATTAATATTAATTAGTTAATTGTTTAATTGATTAATTAGCATATAATTTAATTGATTAATTGATTAATTGATTATTAATAATTATTATTTTTAATAATTAATTTGTATATGATTTTAATTGATACATTGGTTATTAATTAATAATAATAGTGATTTATTGTTTTAAGAATTAGTATATTATTTACATTTATTAATTGCTAACACATTAATTATAATTAGTTAATGATGTAATTAATATATTGCATATCATTTAACTAAATTAATTGGTAATTAATTTATAATAATGACTTAATTACATTAATTGGATACATTTTAATGTAATGTCTTAATTTATGTTGATGTTAATTAATTATTTGGAATTAAACAATATTAATTAATCTAAATTATTATTATAGCTAATGTGATAATATATTTTATAATAGTTTTTTTAAAATAAATGTTTATCTTTAAATATATTTATGTTTAATGTTGTGTTCATTATTATTTATAGTGTTCTGGCTCAGTTTCATAGTTTTTGTTATAGGTTAATTTTTTAGGGTTCTGGGTCATTTTTCTAGTCGTGAGTAAAGGTGTATTTAGTGGGATTTGGGAAATTTTTACGTTTGTGGGTAAATGGGTATTTTTGAGGTTGAGGGTCAGTTTTCAGTTCTTGTGTAAAGGGCTATTTGTAGAGTTCAGGGTCAGTTTTCAGTTTGTGGGTAAAGGGGTATTTGTAGGGTTCAGGGTCAGTTTTCAGTTTGTGGGTAAAGGAGTTTTTTGGAGGTTCAGGGTCAGTTTACAGTTTGTGGGTGTAGGGGTATTTGTAGGGTTCAGGGTCAGTTTTCAGTTTGTGGGTAAAGGGGTATTTGTAGGGTTCAGGGTCAGTTTTCAGTTTGTGGGAAAAGAAGTATTTGTAGGGTTCAGGGTCAGTTTTCAGTTTGTGGGTGAAGGGCTATTTGTAGGGTTCAGGGTCAGTTTTCAGTTTGTGGGTAAAGGGGTATTTGTAGGGTTCAGGGTCAGTTTTCAGTTTGTGGGTAAAGGGGTATTTGTAGGGTTCAGGGTCAGTTTTCAGTTTGTTGGGAAAGGAGTATGGGTGTAGGGGTATTTGTAGGGTTCAGGGTCAGTTTTCAGTTTGTGGGTAAAGGGGTATTTGTAGGGTTCTGGGTCAGTTTTCAGTTTGTTGGGAAAGGAGTATTTGTAGGGTTCAGGGTCAGTTTTCAGTTTGTGGGTGTAGGGGTATTTGTAGGGTTCAGGGTCAGTTTTCAGTTTGTGGGTAAAGGGGTATTTGTAGGGTTCAGGGTCAGTTTTCAGTTTGTGGGTAAAGGGGTATTTGTAGGGTTCAGGGTCAGTTTTCAGTTTGTGGGTAAAGGGGTATTTGTAGGGTTCAGGGTCAGTTTTCAGTTTGTGGGTAAAGGGGTATTTGTAGGGTTCAGGGTCAGTTTTCAGTTTGTGGGTAAAGGAGTATTTGTAGGGTTCTGGGTCAGTTTTTAGTTTGTGGGTAAAGGGGTATTTGTAGGGTTCAGGGTCAGTTTTCAGTTTGTGGGTAAAGGGGTATTTGTAGGGTTCAGGGTCAGTTTTCAGTTTGTGGGTAAAGGGGTATTTGTAGGGTTCAGGGTCAGTTTTCAGTTTGTGGGTAAGGGGTATTTGTAGGGTTCAGGGTCAGTTTTCAGTTTGTTGATAAAGGGGTATTTGTAGTGTTCTGGGTCAGTTTTGGCCTTTAGGGTGAAGGGGTCTTTTTAGTGTTTTGGGACAGTTTTGGGTATTTTAGAGTGCTGATGTATAGTTTAACTTAACAGTGATAAATTAAATTTATTACACGAAAATAGCTATTATTATAACTTTTCATTAGTAGCCTTTATTTAGATCAAAACAATTTATGTATTAGCATGTTTCCAGACAGTAGCTAGAGTGGAGTTGGAATTCAAATTATTAATTGGTTGGTGTCCAGCACCATCAGTAATATTACCTACACTGGAGTAGGATTAATAAAAATACATTGGTTAGTCTCCACCACATTTTATGGTATAACCTTGAGTGTAGTAGGAATAGTAAAATAATTTTTGCTAGTGTCCTGCAGCTTATATGATTTTAGATTGACTGGAGTAGTAACAATACATATAAAATTGGTTAGTGTGCAGCACATTTGTATACATTTGTTCATTACTGTATTTTAATAATAAAAATTAATGCAACATAGATGTTTTCAAATAAGTTTATTAAACAATTTTTAATTTTTTTATTGTGTACTACAATAAAATCACTACCAAATATAACATCACATTTTTTTTGACTTTTATTAATCACACAATAACATCTTTACATTTATATACATGTGGTCAATGTAAAAAATAAGTTGGATTACTAGATTCTTTCAGTAAATTTAACATATTCCCATCAGTCACTTACAATTTAAAGTATTTATATAGAAATAAATTAAACAATGATTTGTTATATATTTCTTACATTAATATTTAATAATGTTAATATTAAATATTAATATAATAAAATATATAATACATATTTCTTTTTAACAAGTAACATGACTATTATTACATTTGTTAGGATAAATTGAAATACAAAAAAAAAATTTCTTGGTGTATATTTCACACAATGTTGTTTTTACATAAAACATATAAATCGATTTGGTTGTAAAGTTTATAATTGTATAGGGAAACAATATGTTTAATTATAATATCTGGTATTTATCAAATATTAGTAAAGCAATTATATAATTTTGTTACAGTTAGAAATAATTATATAACTATTTTTAATAATTAATAATTAATAAAAATAATAATTATTTTATTAATTATTATTATTATTATTAATTAATAAACACAAACATTCATTTATTATTAACAATTAACAAAAATATATACATTCACAGATAAAATAGATACTTTTTTCAGGCCATTCTTTATATACTAAATGGTTCTACATGTTATATTAATAACAATAAATAAGTTATATTATTTATCATTATTATTATTTATTCCCATAAACATTTATAATGTTTTATTAAAATTATACACAAAATTATTCATATAAATATACTGAATAACTAAATATTTACATTTTTTTCAAAGTTTTACATAATTATTTAATATTATTAATATATAATACATATTATATATTAATTTATATTAAATATATTATTTTTTGTTAATAAAGGAAAAATGTCATGAGTATAGTGTATTAATTTGTTACATTATACATGTGTATGTATTATATATTTTACATTTGACATTGTTTATTCTATTATCCTTTTACACAAATGGGTTAAGGGGACTACTTTTTTACCGCGTAAGGTTATTGCGCTCCATTCAGGACTGGAGAAGCTCGCGGTTGGGAGTTGCTTCGCGTGGAGAGAGGTAAGGTTATTTTTAACTACAAATTATAAGTAAGTGGTCATGTTTGAGGGTATAATCGAACTCTGTAGTGTGTTTTTGGTGTATGTATTAATAGTTTAAGTAGCGTTTGGGTGAAAAGTCTCCGTTATAGATGTGTCGTGCTTTTTTTCCTTCAAGTCTAATTTTAAGTGTTCGGAAATGTCTTCTTACATGGTTAATGTTAATTGTTAGTATATTTACAAATGTGAAGGGGGTATTTGTGGGTGGCTTTTGTTATGTATGTTATTTTACAGGTTTCGGTTCCTCGCATGAAAACTACATGGAAGGAAGCGTGTTTTTTAACGGAGAAACAAATGTTTAAGTTATTATGCTTATATTTTGACTTTTATCTCCTATTTTTCGTGTTTGCCAGGAGCGGTTTTTTCACTTTTTAAACCTTTTTCGGGTTTTTTGGAGGGTTTCGATTCGGATTGATACATTGATATGCGTGACCGTTTTTTTAAAATAGTGTGTATATAACTTTAAATCCTAACGTGTACACACTACTGTTTTCGGGATTTCCTGGAGCGTTTTTTTACGTTTTACAATTTATTTTCGGGTTTTTGAGGGTTTCCCATTTTGGAATAGTAAGATATTGGATTGGATTGTATGGATTGATTTTTCCTTGGTTGCGTCTCTCAAGTCCACAAATTGTAAGTATTTATTTTACAATTTTGATTGGGTGGGAAATGTCGATTTCTAATGTTATGTGTATGTTATAAAAAATTATAAACATTGCATATTTGTTACGAATTTTTTTACATAAATTTAAAAAGTTTGTCAAACAAATATGTTTTATTTATAATTCATTATATATGTTTATGATATGTGAATTTTATTAGTATTGTAAGAAGACATTCGTATATTTACTTGACATTTTTATAGACTTTTTGCTATTATTGCCAGGTATTCTAAACCTCTAGTTGTAGGGTATAATGTGACTTGACTTTGAAGTAGTCGGAACATTTGTTGGGTTTGTTTAGTGAGTTTGGGCCCTATTTGTGACACTGATTGTTCCATTCTTAGTTCCTGATAGCTTTGTTCTTTTTTCAAAGCTTCTAGAAGGTTGTGGAATGTGGGTTTGCCTCTGTTTGTAGTTGCTTGGAAAGCATTATGCCACCCTTCAACACTGTTGTTGGTTTTAGCCTCTTGGTTTAAAGTACTGAGATAGACATTCCACCAAGGGATTTGGAATTTGGGCTGGCGTCGATGTCCTGATCTGTGCAACCTTCCCACCCAAGTGTCTTCAAAATAGTCTAGCAATGGTGTTAGTTTATCCTCATTCCTCTTATAATATGCGCTGTCAATTAATAAATTGTAATGTTCAGCAACATCTGTAACAGGGACGTAGGCCAGGGCTATTAACTTTTTAACTTGATAGGCAAAGGTGCTATCTGTAGAGTATAGTACACTTAATGTAGATTTTTGGAGATGCCTCCATATACTCTGATTAAAATGATAATAGCAACCCTGGATTGCTGTGTGGGGAAATGTTCTCAAAATGCTATTTATCATAGCTAATTCGAAATCAATAATTATTTTTTCGGGAAAATAATTATTGATTTCCGTTTTGAGAACATTTAAAATTTCGGTGTAAGTTGTTTGCTGTTTGTTGGGTAGCAAACAGTAAATGAAAGGTATGTTAGAATGATGGTATAAACCGTGGATGGAATACAGTTGGTAAAAAGGTTTTGGGCAGGGTTTAAATGTTCCATCCATCATCCATTGGGGACACTGTTGGATTTTGCGTAAATTACTTGCAGTTGCAAACATAATTATTCTGTTTGTACTGCTTTCATTATCAAAAAGAATAAATTTATCTTTATTGTGTGTGATGGCCATTTCGGGTGAAATAATAATTTCTTCAAAACAAGTTGGGTTGGGTTGGGTTGTGCTAGTGAGTCGTTTGGTGCGTGCAATTGTGCGTTTCAGGGAGTCAATAGAGGGTAGTTGCCCTGAAGCATGGGCAGGGATTTTTACCAGTTCTTCTTTAAGTATTTGTGTGGTGGGTTTGTCACTTTGTGTGCTAGCACTTTTAATACTTTCTAAAGCATCTCTAATTTCAATTTCTGTGACATTTGGGGGATGATTATGTTCTCTAGTAAATAGCACATTACTTTCCTCGGTAGTGGCCCTCCCATAACATTTGTTGGAGTAATATTTTGTACACTTCCAAAAAACTTTTCTACCACTTTGTCTCTCCTGATTATACACATAACCCATGTAGCATAATAGTAATTTATTTTTCTGAGACATGACAAATTCTGCACCTTCAGTCATTTTGATTTACTTGTTCTAGGAAAGAGTAGAAAGAAACAAAATCAGTACACATTTTTTTACTTATGTGGTGCTAACATCATTAGTGATGCATTTATACTTACAGTTAATCAAAGTAGTAGTCACAGAAGCAGAAATGTCTTTCGAATGATGTTCTTGTATGTATGTCTTTATTTGCTGTTGGTATGAAAATATAGAAAAGCAACGTTAATGTTTATATATAACAAACGTATTTCCTACTCAAAAGCAGTTGTCATTTTTGTCTACTAGTGCATTTGATGTAAACATTACATATACTTACTTGTTTAAATAGTAGAATAGTAGTAATTGCTGGAGTTCATCAATTTAGTACAGGTATGATCTGTAGAGTAGATAGAAGAAATAAAAGCAAAAGATTATAATTTTAATACTGAACCGTTTGGAAATGTAACAGATTTAAACGTATACTAACTTCTAAATATGTTGTTTTCTTTGTTGTAGGTAGAATAGCTGTATGATGTATTCAGAATATCTGTAGAGGAAATATAAAATAGATAAGATGTTGTTAAGAACATAGTCTGTGTTATTTTCGGCAGTTTTAGAGAAATGACAAATATACTTACATTTTTTACAAGGCTATTCTTCTATATTGGTATATTTTGTGTCGGATGTTTTCATATGATATGTAGAATAGATGTATGATGTTTTCTGAATATCTGTAGAGGCAATTCAAAATAAATAAAATGGTGTTAAGAATATAGTTAGCGTTTTTTGTGCCCACATTTTAGCAAATAACAATTATACTTACATTTTTCTGAAGGGTATTCTTGTGTTTTGCTATAGTTGATATAGGATCTTTCAAATGATCTATAGGGAAGATGTAAAAAGCAAGATATGTTGTTTAAAAATGTGCATTAATGAAATTGGCCGTTTTATAACAAACACATCTATACTTACATGTGTAATTTGGGTAGTTTTATCGTTTTTGCTGTAGAAATAGCACAATTTCAGTATATCTGTAAATATAATGTTAATGAAAAATAAATACTCTTGTAAATTAGTGTTTAAAAACAGCAGTTGGTGTGTAACAGAGAATTATTATATACTTACTATCTGATTTTGCACGTGAAGAAATATGACCATGTAATAGGAATTGTGTTGGAGTAGTTTCTATCAGAAAAGTAGGAAGACATGAAAATAAAATAAGTGTAAGACTTAGGAGATGTAAGGACAATAGTGCACTTCTAATTTAGTTTTCTACAAAAATGCTGTGTTACTTACTTGATTAATTAGCTAGTGAGCTGGATCTTTAAAGATGTTTATTCTGCAACAAAATCTTCAAAGTGTTGGCATCTACTTTCCAGAGAGGTAGCAGCAACAAATGGTAGAATGCATGTATCCCTTTTATAGTATATGTGTTATGTGTGCTTTGATTTGATTGGTTGTAGGATGTAAGGAAGCATAGTATAGGCTAGTTTGAATTTTTTTAAGTTAATTGGAGTGTTTGTTGATGTGAGAATGGTGGTATGTGGTTATTCCCGCATTAAAGCAGGTTCGTGTTTAAATGAAATATATTTATATGTGAAAATAAGTAATGAAAATGTTAGTTAAATGCAAAGAATAATAGAAAATGATAAAATGCATGTAATAGAATGTATAGCAAATGTGGATTAATAGTAATTTCATGTAAGAAACAGGTATTATATGTGAAAAGTTTTTTTTAGTGAGAAATGACTTTTATTGATGATAAAGATGGTATTTTAGAAAGAAAAGTGTGCAAACATGAACTCGATATTTTTTTTTTAACGATATTGTGGTAGTCTATATTTTTGTAGTCGATATTTTTGTAGTGTTAGGGCTAATTTCATGTCCAACGATATAATTGTAGTCGATATTTTTTTAAGCGATATTTATGTATTCGATATAGTTAGTACTCGATATTTTTTACTCGATATTTTTGTAGTTTGTGTAATAAGTATAGTAAGTCGATATTTTTGTCGTCGATAATTTGTCAACGATATTTTGGTAAGTCGATAATGTGCCCGTCGATAATATTTCAGTGATCCCTCTACAGTGGATAAGGATATTAATCACTCGCTTAATCTCTACAACTGTATGTCATCTCTTAGCCACTGGATGAGCACCCATTGCTTGAAGTTGAATTCGAGTAAGACGGAGGTAATAATGTTTGGAAATCTCTCGCCCCCCTGGTCTCCCGCTTGGTGGCTGGATAGTCTAGGACCCCCCTACTCCTGTGGACAAAGCAAAAAATCTTGGGGTCATTATAGATGGAAAGTTGAATTTTAACACCCAAGTCTCTAAAGTAGTGTCGTCTTCATTTTATATGATTAAGACAATTAGGAAAGTCCTGCCTTTTATTCCTAAATCCTGTAGAAAATCAGTAGTGACTGCACTAGTTTTGTCAAAACTTGATTACTGTAATAGTCTGTACATCAAGGTCCAGGCTGCCCTTCTCAGGAAGTTGCAGTCAGTGCAGAATGCGGTGACAAGACTGATTCTGGATGTTCCACAATTTCAATCGGTAAGAGCAGAAATAAGGAAACTTCACTGGCTGCCAGTCCGCCTGTGAATCAAATTCAAAACCCTCTGCATTGCACATAAGGCACTACATAGAGAAGGATCAAGGTTCTTAGAGAACTTGTTTAGTTAGTATTCCCCAAACAGAGTGCTGAGGTCAGCAAATGCCTACATTATGCAGCCGACCAGGATCCATAAGATGAACTGGGGTGGAAGGAGTCTTGCATTTAATACCATCAAAGAATGGAACTCCCTCCCATTATATCTGAGAAAAATCACTCATCATTTGGAATTCAGGAAACAGCTAAAAACCTGGTTATTTCAGTAGTAGTATAGCTGAGCTCAGCAATATTCGGTCCGTTAGCGCCAAGACGCCAGAGGGTATTTGTGCGCTGTATAAATTTTATTACATTAACAGTGGTTGACACTTTCAACTCACCAACAACAAGCCAGGCACGTTCCGGATGGAGATTCGCCATCAGTTGGGGCACAATGCTGCTCCGCAGGATGTGGGAGTCATGTGCAGAGCCTGGAAATCTGGCCCACACATGCGAGATGATCTGAACGCCCTAGCACACCACTTGAACATTGATGGAGTGGTAATGCTTCTGATTACGATAAATGTGTTCACGTGCCTGTGGTAGAATCAGACCAATATGTGTGCCATCAATGGCACCCACCACATGTGGAATCCGACCCAGGGCGTAGAAATCAGCCTTCACAGCTGGCAATTCCGCTGCCCGTGAAAAATGGATATATTCTTCCTTGAACAGCATCATGGCTGCCAGGACATCACGCAGTACCACACTAAACATGCGTTGGGACATCCCCCCTGCTGTACCAACCGTGTGCTGGAATGTGCCAGTAGAAAAGAAGTGAAGTGCCGCCATCACCTTGGCCGTTGGTGCTATTGCACCGGGATATGCCCTGCGTGGCTATAGGTGTGGCTCCAGTTGGGAAACCAGGATCTGCAAAGTGGGACGGTCCAAGCGGAATCTGTGTATCACCTCGTCGTCCACCTTGTGCTCCATTACAGTATATGGACGGTGCACATTCAGAGCCCTCCTAGAATGGGAGCACATGTCAATTGTAAACACAGCACAGCTGTACCACAATTGTAATCATGACAGACACAGCAACAATTTGGGTTTGCCCTGGCACACAACAATTGCACACCTGTAAACTTGCCACACATTGACATCCCCACAATGACATCACGGTCATGTGTATGAACAAAGGCACGTTTCCACATGTAGCACAGGCAGCCCTGATTGTGCAACATACACCTCATGTGTGGAACTGCATCCCCACAGGCCTCAATCTAGGTGCTGCACCATGCCAATACATACATATACAGTACATGAGGCCAGGCACCTCTGACTACACGTGCATAGGCTGGGCATGGACACATGAGAGGGAAATCCATCAAGCATACATCACACAGCAACAAAATCAAAGTGCATCCATCACATCATCACATGTCGTTGCACAGACCAAGCACAGACTCACATGGAGCACAATCTGCAGGTCCTTGGGAACACTGAACGGTGTAAATGTTAACCAACAACCCATGTCACATGTGAGCCACCACATCACAACATTGTCACTGATGTGCACTGGCCTGGCATGTCCACTCAGCACTGGCTTAGGTGGGAAACTTGCAATTTTTGCACTGGCCTGTTGCATGATCATGGTGGCCAATGGACACCATTGAACACCGTGGATGGCGTTGGGTACCGCCATGTGCCTGGCGGAACATACCAACTGCCATTTCACAATGTAGATACAAATGTTACTGAAAGTCTGCCCCGCCCCTACGGTATGCGTGAACCTCCATCACGGTGCAGGACACTGGATGCATTCGAAAGATGCACCATCGCGTTAGCACGCGCATGACCGTGTCGGTGTGTTACCACCATGGCACCTGATTCAACAGCCAATGGGAACCGCCATCGCGGTTGCTAAATGCAAGTTTGAAAATCGAGGTAGGCCTGCACTGCCACCGATAGGCCAGTCATTGGAGAGTTTTGAATAAGGCAGACCTGGGACACCAATTGCAGCTGCCCTGTACCACTGATATTACTTCTGGGCCCTATATATGTGTGGGGGTGAGCACCACATCTACACTGCTTACAGCTACTGCTGCCTGCACCCATCGCCTCTACCTGCTGCTGCCTGCTCCCTACAAACCCACTGCTGTTGCTGCAGATCCAGTCTCCAGCCAGTGCTGCCTGCACCCATCATCTCTTCCTGCTGATGCCTGCTCCCTACAGAATCAGGTGCTGCTGTGCCAGTGTCCTGGACACCGTGATGGCAAGGGTTGAGCAGATCCGGTCCCATCCCTTCACCACTGAGGAGCTGGATGTCCTCGTGGACGGTGTGCTCAACCATTATGGGAGGCTATACGGTGCGCCTGGAGTGCTGGTAAGTGTAGTGTGATGTAAATGAGGGGGCATGGGGTGCACCACTTACTCTGTCCAGCTGCTGTCTGAGCATGCTGGGGGCTGTGTGGGACACAGTTGGGCATGCTTGCGTATGGTGATGTGATGTGTACCCATTTCCTCATGATTTGCAGTTCGCACTTTGAGATGGGGGTGGCACGCAGTGTCGCAGAGCACATGCGATATGAAGGCTAGTAATTAGTTCGCTGACTCAGGTCTGTTGTGTGCATGTGACAATCCGTGGAGGTGGTGTGGGAATTGCATGTCCATGTCCCTCCATGTTGGGGCATGGCACACATCCCTTTTCACCAGGGCCATGTCGTTGGTGGTGTGCATTTGAGGGCAATGTGGGTCTGCTCCAGCCCTGCCTGGACATTGTGGGGTTTGTTTGGTTCACTCACAGGCTGATTTGCTACAATGATATGACATCTGATTCACCCATGGGCACCAAGAAGATATGTGTATGCTGGTACATGTGCGGTTCCACTCCCCATCCCAGCTTTCTAGTTTGTGTGTGCCTCCCATGCCTTTTCTCTAAGTCTCATGGCATATGTGTCTGCCAGCCATATCTGCTGTTCCCCTGCTATGTTTATGTGATTCACATGTACAGTGTGCCTGTGCTGACTGACTAATGTACACTGACATGTCTTCCTCTTACCTACCAAATCCGTAGCTCAAACCTCACCAGTGTAAGGGCATATGGAGAGCCATAGCACGCAATGTGCGTGCCATGGGGGTGTGCAACAGGTGACATACACACTGCCACAAGCGGTGGGACGCATCTCCAGGCTCAGCAGGAACGTGGCAGAGATGACACTGGGGTGATTCCACATGCTGGCAGGTTGGCACACTGACCATGACCCCACTGATGGCACGCATCCTAGCAGTGACACATCCAGATCTGGGTGCACGTTTGAGGGAGGAACAGCAGGAATATGGGGGTGAATCTACAGTATGGGCTCATTTTTAAAATGAGTGACCACATAGGTTGCAGGTCAGAGCCAGTACTTGCCTTTGTGATGTTGGCAGTGTGCTTCAATTGCTTGTGAGTGGACTCTGTGTTGTGTGCAGTTGTCATGGTTTTCCAGAAGCAAGACATACATGGTGCATTCCTGTGTCTGGCCCTGTACTTGGCAATCAGATCTGTGGCCTCATGGCATCACCTGCAGAGTGGTCCGCATTGACGTGCCATGGATGTTTGACGCACATGTTTCACAAGTACAGGCAATTTGTGATAATGAGGATAGGTGATGGAGGTTGTGGATGCACAGGCTGTGTACAATATGTTGTTTGGACTTCCAGGTCTGTCCGCAACTTGCCTGTGAAGTTTTGGACTCTGGCACTTACGTGTACCCACATCTCTCTCTCTTTCAGCATTGGACGAGGGCAGTGTCAGACAGGCAACAGAGGCAGTTGATGACAATGAATCGTGCTCTGATGTAACACAGGATACAACGGAGACAGATGTGAGCAGCATTATGAAGGGTGCCTGTAGTGTCCATGAGGACTCACGTGTTGAGACACCAACATCCTCATCATCCAACAGCGGGGATGAGTCTTCATTGTTAGGTGACACAGGGAGTGGGAAATCAACCCCCTCAACTGGCACACAGCGTACAGGGCCCACCCTTCCACAAACTGCAACAAGTACTGCCCGGCTCACCAGAGTCGGAGACGCAGAGTGTCCTTTGGTCCAGGCACCGCTGCACCTGACCCTGTGTGCCAACTGCCTTCAGTGCTGAGGCAGTTGGCCTGCTGCGCCAGCTGCGTGTGGGTCAGACTAACATGCTAAATGCATTCCGGGACCATGACAGGAAGTTGGGCTAGGTGGTAGCTTTCATGGAGGGAATGCATGGGGATGTGACTGGTATACACAGGACTGTCCAGTCCTTGTCCTCGAAAGTGACGGCAGCCTTTCAGCTGTCACATGCCCAAAGTTCAGCTTCTGGCCCTGCGTCCACACCACAGGCTGTAACAGAGACCTCCCTGATCCTGCCTCACACTCTGGATATGGCACACATAGACAACATAATCTGCAGGCAAAGAAACACAGGCCACAGACACCATCCTCTGAGAAAGCTAGAGGCAGCGCAGGGCACGACGTAAGCTACCCCTCAGATGAGACACAGGGCACTCAGGCGTCCTCATCCATGACCATGCCTCCCCTGAAGCTGGTGTTGGTGAGGGTTCGTAAGCCAAGTTCAGCACCAAGATGCTCCTTGGATTGATAGCCGCACTATAAAAATGTGACATTACTTTACATTACAAGATACATGTCTCAGAGGTCGATTCACCCCATATCTCGACTCCCACCACCACCACCCCTGTGAAGCAGAGGAAGGAGTACAGTGTTGTGGGGTCCCCTGTCACACAGGTGTTTGAGGGCAGGAGGCAGGGCCAGAGCAAGCGTTCAGCAGGGTCCAGCAAGTCCCCAGAGAGCAGACCACCACCAGCACATGATCCACCTTTGATGGGAAGTGTGTCTGTGGAGCCAGTACCACTTCCCAATCCTGTCAAGTTCAGACCGAGCTGACAGATCCCCATAAATTGTAGACACACACCGCCAACAACTGAGCCTTATACTGTCTCTCCTGTACAGCTGTCTCCAGCTCCCAGTGCCACGCTGCCTCCTGGACCATACAGCCCAGTGGGTCATCAGTACAGTGATGTCACTACCTCAGCTGCACTTCACGCTCATGAGTCAGATACTGGCACTGTGTCTGTTGTCCACTCTCAGGGGTCAGATACTAGTACTGTGTCTGTTGTTTGCTCTCCTATATCAGGTACTGCCACTGTGTCTGTTGTTTACTCACATGTATTCGATACTAGCACTGTGTCTGTTGTTCACTCTCCTGTCTCCAATACTAGGACTGTATCTATGGTTCACTCTCATGTAGAAGATACTAGCATGGTGTCTGTTGTTCACTCTCCTGTATCAGGTACTGCCACTGTGTATGGAGCTATCTCTCATGTCTCAGATGCTAGCTCTGTGTCTGTTGTTCAGTCTCCTATGTCAGGTGCTGCCAGTGTGTCTGCACCTCCGATAGTACACAGTCAACCTGATTTTCTGGTGTGAGTTTAAGTCCCCCTCACACACATCTCTTTCACATTGCTGGCGGGACTGTCCATTGTAGGCACCCTGGCTGTGTTGTTGTCCATGGCTGTGTATATGCAAAATATTTCCCTGTGCTGCCTCAGATGTACCTGCTTCTGTTCTGGCCACTGGCCCTGTTTGAGTTATGATGCAATGTGTGTGCCCCTGACTTGTGCTGCCTCAGAAGTACCTTCTCTGTTCTGCCCACTGGCCCTGTTAGTAATGTGATGCAATGTGCCACTGACTTGTGCTGCCTCAGATGTACTTGCTTCTGTTCTGCCCACTGGCCCTCTTAGTAATATGATGCAATGTGCCACTGACTTGTGCTGCCTCATGTGTACCTGCTCTGTTCTGCCCACTGGCCCTGTTAGTAATGTGATGGCATGTGCCACTGACTTGTGCTGCCTCAGAAGTACCTGCTCTGTTCTGCCCACTGGCCCTGTTAGTAATGTGATGCAATGTTCCCCTGACTTGTGCTGCCTCAGATGTACCTGCTTCTGTTCTACCCACTGGCCCTATTTGAGTTATGATGCAATGCACCACTGACTTGTGCTGCCTCAGATGTACCTGTTCTGTTCTGCCCACTGGCCCTGTTAGTAATGTGATGCAATGTGCCTCTGACTTGTGCTGCCTCAGATGTACCTGCTCTGTTCTGCCCACTGGCCCTGTTAGTAATGTGATGCAATGTGCCCCTGACTTGTGCTGCCTCAGATGTACCTGCTTCTGTTCTGGCCACTGGTCCTGTTTGAGTTATGATGCAATGTGCCACTGACTTGTGCTGCCTCAGATGTACCTGCTCTGTTCTCCCCACTGGCTCTGTGGGAACTGTGCTGCACCTTGCCCCTTGGTTGTGCAGCTTCTCATGGACATGCTCTGCACTCTCTCATTGCCCTGGTTGGAACTTTGCTGCTTCTTGCCCCTTGCTTGTGCAGCTTCTCAAGGACATGATCGGCACTCTCTCTTTGCCCTGGTTAGAACTGTGCTGCTTCTTGCCCCTTGTTTGTGCAGCTTCTCATGGACATGCTCTGCACTCTTTCATTGCCCTGGTTGGAACTGTGCTGCTTCTTGCCACTTGTTTGTGCAGCTTCTCATGGACATGCTCTGCACTCTTTCATTGCCCTGGTTGAAACTGTGCTGCTTCTTGCCACTTGTTTGTGCAGCTTCTCATGGACATGCTCTGCACTCTCTCATTGCCCTGGTTGGAACTGTGCTGCTTCTTGCCTCTTGGTTGTGCAGCTTCTCATGGACATGCTCGGCACTCTCTCATTGCCCTGGTTGGAACTGTGCTGTTTCTTCCCCCTTGGTTGTGCAGCTTCTCGTGGACATGCTCGGCACTCTCTCATTGCCCTGGTTGGAACTGTGCTGCTTCTTGCTCCTTGGTTGTGCAGCTTCTCATGGACATGCTATGCACTCTCTCATTGCCCTGGTTGAAACTGTGCTGCTTCATGCCCCTTGGTTGTGCAGATTCTAATGGACATGTTTTGCAATGTGTACTGGCCACTGGGCTGGCTTCTGTGTACATCAGAATGCTATCTTTGTGATGTTTAATAAAGGCAGTTACTCATGTTGTGTACTTTGTCAGTGTCCGTGCTTGTTGGGTACTTGCATTGTGGATTTCTTGTGATTTACAACATACCCTGTCTACCACTTTCACATGACCAATGGTCTGTATTTGTTTTCAGCTGTAACAGACAATAGAATTTGTCTTGTCTCTGTGACAGAGGTAGGTGGACTCAGAGGGATCTTTTACTCCAACTACAGTTTGCATACTCTCCCTATTTGTACATGTGTCAATAGCTGATGTTGTTGCTATCAAGGTGGGGATTGTATCCCCATCATAGACAGGCAGCCGGTCCACGGTCCATCATGTATGTGTGATGGTTGTTGATGTGTGTACAGCAATGTGGATGTATGCTCTTCTGGTGAAGGCCTGCCTTCCTAGTCACATGTGCTAAGCTGTATGTGTGCCATTGTGATGGGATGGGATGTGAGGGGAAGACTTTGTGGTGGTAGTATGTATGCTCCTACATTTGGCAGCTACGCAGTGTATGAGCCAGGTGCTGTGTGCCAGTCTGTTTGCATTGTGTGCATTGTGCTTGGGTGCACATGTGGGTGTTCTGGTAGTGCAGTGTGTACTGGTTTCGTTGCAGTTCTGTGGTCCACCTACTTGTTGTTGCTGGCAACTGTGAGTATGCAGGGTGTGTGACAGGCAAGTCTGTGTTGTTGATGGCATATGTGTCTACTCACAGTGTTTGTTCAGTGTGCAGCCCTATTCTGTTCCATTGACGTGGTGGGGGTGTGTTATCTCTCACTGATGTTACCTGTGTTTGTTTGTTCTCCAGTATGGTATGTGTGATATGTGTTCATTCTATCCTGTTTCTTGGTATGTGCATCATCCCCTTTGTGTGTTACTGCTCCTTGTGTTTGTGTGTGGTGCACTGTTGACCTGTTCGTTTCTGAGTTACAGTTCACTTTTGTGTTGTGTGTCCTATCCCCTTAGCTTGCCAGTGTGTGTGCCTCACCATCAATTAATCTATTCCACTGTCTTTGTGTTGCAGAACTGTGCACAGGGCCAATGTGCCATTGGGTCCTTTTTCCCATTGCTCTTATATTGGGTTCTTATCCTGGTTTGCAATGCTTGTAGGTTGTATGCAGTCCAACTGTTGTTGCTGCACTAGGCTCTGTTGATGTTGTTTGCACCTGTGTGTTCCTGAGTTTTGCTTGAGTAAGTGTATTGCTGGTCGTCTGCGTGTCTACAGTGGCACTACTACCCTTCAAGGATGTGATGTTGTCTGTGTGCTGCTTAGTGTTGTGGAGGTACTTTTTGTGTCCCTGTGATGTGTGGTTGTGCATCTGTTTATTTTCTCCCACTACTTGTCATGCATGCAGTGTTGTGAGTGTATTTTGGCTTGTATTGGCCTAATGTGCATCCTTCTGATCTTCTGCATTTGACTTTGTGCATTTCCTATGCTTCTTGTGCCTCTGCAAGGCTTGCCTTCTTGTCACCCAGAGTTGTTGTTGCACACACTTCACTGTGGTTTGCATTGCTTGACTGTGCCATCCAGGTGTTGTGTGCTAGACTGGGGTGTTGTGCTGTGTTGCTTCTCTTGTATGTGCTGTAGACATGCTTTGTGTTAGCCCTATACCTTTTTCTTGAGTGTCCCCTTAGCTGTTAAGTATCTGTGTACATGCTCTCGATTCCAGCTGGCTTCTAATATGTGTGTCTGGCTGTGGGTATTGGTAGCGTCTGTATGGTCTGGTGGTGTGTTTGTGGTGGTTGATGTTCATGTGTGATGTGTGTGTTGTATTTGTGATTGTACAGAGTGTATTTGCCATCGATATGGGGTTCCTTTTGGTGATTGTGTTGCCATTGCCTTGTGGTTGGGTGTCTTGTGTTCATGTTCACCCCAACATTATGTGCATGTCCAGCTGTTGGGGGGGAGGGATGGCTTAGGTAATGCTACCTGGGGGGGGGGCTGGGGGACTTGTTGATGCTCCTGCATGTCTCCGGTGTGTGTGGTGTGCCTTCTGTGTATGTGGTGGGGTGGAGGCCCTGTGGGCTGAGTGGACGGGCCATGCCTACCTGTCTGCCTGGCTGGTATCTTGGACACTTGGGTTCTGGCGTGTGCGCCGCTATGGTACGATGTCCGTGGGCTGGCTGATTGGTGTGGGTGCACATGTGTGTGTTCCTTTCCCCACCAGGGTGTCTGGTGTGGAGAGGTACCAGTGTTCATGCATGCTGTGGCGTGGTATGTGTGTATTACATGCTTGCGTACCTGCGGCAGCGTCCGCGACGCTGCATGACTTTCTGGTTGTGAAGTAGGAACAGGGCCGGGAAGGCGTGTAGGGCTGGGTCCATGGCGGTCGGGTCCGTGCGGTGGGTCTCGTGGCAATGCTTTGCCCTCTCCGCTGTGGTGCTTCCGCCGTTTATGAGATGGAGGTGTTTCCGCTGCTGTGTTTTGGTTTGTTTGCGACATTGTAATATTGCGGACGGTCGGGACGTCATTCCGCACGATGGTGAGCCTGGTTTGGCTATGTCCGCCATGGTGTCTGGTGTGTTCCCTCGGCTGTTCGCGTTTTTACTTGGTGGACGGTAAATGTGCCCATTTCCCCTTCCTAATATGGCGGACAGAAGGCCCGCTGCTGGCAGACGATGAGGTGCATTTTCCGCCACCTCCAGCCCAGCGGTCATGCATCCGTCCGCCATCCTAATAGACTCCAAAGTTTGGTGTTTTTTGCGATGTTGGACTTGCCGGTTTACAGAGATAATATCAAAGTTTAAACATCTATATACCTTTATATCAATGTTTAAATATCGATATGACAGAATATTGACCATCAAAAATATCGTTGACCAGAATATCGAAATGCAGGTGAGAAATATCGAATTAATTAATATCGATGTTAGTAATATCATTGGTCAAAATATTGTTGTTAATAACATCAATTTGTTTTGTATGTTGTTGTGTTATTTTTCTAATGTATGTTGGAATTTTTTACAAGTAATTAATTTTATGTGAATTAATTTTTACATATTTTAGTTCTGTAGAGGGTTGTGGGTTTATAGAGAAATGGGTTGGGAAGTAATTTAATTATAATATATTTATTAATACTTTTTTAGAAGTTATCAAGTTTTTACAACATAAATATTGCATTTTAGTTCCGTATCTGGTTGTGGGTTTATAGGGGAATAGGGTGGGAAGTAAATTAATTGTAATTAATTAATTAATTAATAATTGTATTCATTAATATTTTTGTATTTAATAATTGATATTGTTAATTGTGTTAATTAATTTGCTAATAATTAATTATTAATTGGCTATTATTAATTAATAATTAATTGGTAAATATGTTAATTGTGTAATTTTTGGAGGAGTGGGTTGTGGTTTTATAGGGTAGTAGAGTGGGAAGTAATTTAATTATGGTTACTTATTATTAAAGTTTTGATTAATATTTATGTAATTAATATTTTATTTTTTTAATTGATTTATAAGAATGCTATTAATTTACTTAATATTGGATATTAATTATTAAACAATACTTGGTAAATATGTTTTTTTAATAAGTTTGTTGTGGGTTGATAGGGGAGTAGCGTAGGAAGTAATTTAATGTTAATAACATTTATATTATTTTTTATATACACTATTTATTTAAAGTAATTGTATAGTGTTAATTGTGTTAACTAATTTATTTTTAATTGTTTTTAATTTGCTTGTTAATTGTTATTAGTTAATTCATTAATTGTCAAATAATTATGTTAATTGTGTAATATTTTACAATATTGGTGGTGACGCTTATAGGGAAATTAAATGGGGGATAATTTATTTTTAATAAATTAATTATTTGATTATTAATGTTAATTATTTTGCGGGAGTGGGAATACTAAATTATTCCCCTCCGCTATCCATCACTTTCCCTACTGTTACACTTGGTGGAGTGGGAATAGTAAATTATTCTGACGCGGTATCCAACACTTTCCCTACTGTTGCACTGGCTGGAGTGGAAATCATACATTTTATCCACCCGCTATCCAACACTTTCCTTACTGTTGCACTCACTGGAGTGGGAATAGTAATTTTTATATACCCGCTATCCAACACTGTCTCTACTGTTGCACTCACTGGAATGGGAATAGTAAATTATTCCCCTCTGCTATCCAACACTTTCCCTACTGTTGAACTTTCGGTATTGGGAATAGTAATTTTATCCCCTACGATATCCAATGTTCCCCTACTTTTATAGTTAATGTAGTGTAAACATGTTTTTTAGAAAAAAAGCATACATTTTAATATTTTAATTTATATATATATTTTATATTTAGATTACAGATTTATGTATATATATATGTATTTATAACTTTTCTTATGTTTCTAACATGTTATAATAAAATACAATAATTATATTATTAATATCAATATGTTAATAAATATATATATATATAAAATGTAATATTTTTTTTCATTTTTTTATATTACGTTGATCATTTATCAGTTTTTTACATTTTTAAATAATTCTAACTATGTTTTTATTCATTTTATTTATTATTTCATCATTTTTATATTGCTTTTAAGACATTTCAAAAAAAGATATTTTAAACAACGATATTTTAAACAACAATATTTTAGTTTCGATATTTTTGTATTTACCGATGTGGAGATAGGCTGTCGATATTCTGTCCATCGATATTTTAGACTCGATATTCCTGTAGCTCGATATTCTTAATGTTGATATATCCGTACTTGCCAATTACTAAGTATTGGTGAATTTTGCGAATCAGCGGTTCACGAATTCGCGCGAAATTGCAAAAAAATCTCTGAATTCGCGGATTTCCCTGCGAAATCGCAGATTTTTTTCCGATTTTGGAACCACCGCTAGTGTGGGGGGGGGGGCAAACGGGGGGGCTTCTATGCGAGTTCACATGCCTCTTGTGTGTATAAAAGGACAGGCACCGATCAGAGCAGCAGATGAGGAGAAAGAAGCTTGTGGTCACAGGAACTGCACAGGGATAGAGCTTGTGAAAGTCAAGGATGCAAAGGCCTCCATCAAGCATCATAGCTAATTTTCGACGGTAGATATGGGGAGAACACAAACCTGGCCAGCCTCGACAAAGTGCACATTTTTTTGGGCTGATTAACTTTGCTATCTCTCTGAAGGGCGCCGGGGTCCCTTGAGTGAGCTGTCCATCATAGTGGCTAAAGGGTGGGAAGACGGTACACACCGCTAGTGTGTCGGGGGGAGAAATGGGGGGGCTTCTATGCGAGTTCACATGCCTCTTGTGTGTATAAAAGGACAGGCACCGATCAGAGCAGCAGGTGAGGAGAAAGAAGCTTGTGCTCACAGGAACTGCACGGGGATAGAGCTCGTGAAAGTCAAGGATGCAAAGGCCTCCATCAAGCATCATAGCTAATTTTCGACGGTAGATATGGGGAGAACACACACCTGCCCAGCCTCGACAAAGCTCCCATTTTTTTGGGCTGATTAACTTTGCCATTGTGCTGAAGGGCGCCGGGGTCCCTTGAGTGAGATGTCCGTCCTAGTGGCTAAAGGGCGGGAAGACGGTGCACACCGCTAGTGTGTGTAGGGCGGGAAATGGGGGGGGGCTTCTATGCGAGTTCACATGCCTCTTGTGTGTATAAAAGGACAGGCACCGATCAGAGCAGCAGATGAGGAGAAAGAAGCTCCTGGTCACAGGAACTGCACGGGGATAGAGCTCGTGAAAGTCAAGTATGCAAAGGCCTCCATCAAGCATAATAGCTAATTTTCGAAGGTAGATATGGGGAGAACACACACCTGCCCAGCCTCGACAAAACGCACATTTTTTTGGGGGTGATTAAGAAGTTACTGAATTTGACCTTCAACTCAGGCACCTGCTTTATCTATATATGTAAGTGCTTCCTGCAGAAGCCTCGTTGTTACTTGTAATTATTCTCTGACCCTGCTTCAAGGGTCAGAGCAGGGTCAGAGAATAGTTGCAAGTAGGCAAGGAGGCGCCGCTCAAGAAGCACTTACAGGGTTACAGCAGGTGCCCAAGTTGAAGGTAATTTCTTTGTAACCATTTTGTAAATGGGTACAAAGAAATTAGCTTCAACTTGGGCACCTGCTGTAACCCTGTAAGTGATTTCTGAGCAAAATTGGTCCCGCTCGTGAATTCGCGGATTTTGCAGCGATTTTGCGTGATTCGCGGATCGCGAAATCGTGGAAAATCCGCAAATTTGTGAGCAGAACATATTTTCCGCCCATACTTACCAATTACCAAATGAAGGTTGAGGCATTATTCCACCAAGCCGAGGCCCTGTCTAAACCATATTGAATATCTCCAAAATTCCACTTTTTTCCGTTATTCAACTTTCTAAATGATCAAGTAAAACCCTGCCCATCAAGTTGCATGTTGTGTCAATTAATGAAATTGGGTGGTAGCATTTAGGGGACGACCTCTCTCCCTTTTTAAAGATAGGGATGATTATTGCTGTAGACCATGAAGCTGGGGGGGCCATAACTGCTACACAACATAGGATATTGATTAAGATTAGGAGCCAGAGGGCAGGTTCAGCCAGGAAGAGATCCGCTGGTACCCCAGCGGGACCGGCAGTCTTATTTTTCTTTGTCAAGTCTAAGACCTTTGTAACTTCCTTCAGTGTCTGTGGATCTAATATTCTCAATGGCCCTTTTGAATGATAACTGCATACTACAGTATCAGCCAACCCCCGTTATTATAAATTGCCTGGAAGTGATCCACCCACTTCTTTGGAGGAAGTGTAACATCAGTGGTGTTATTGTGGGTATCCTGGAAGAAGGGGACATTATTGATCTTCTAAAAGAGGCTGCTATTTTTAGTAATGCTTGCTTCGTTTAGCCTCTCCCAAGCCTCCTTTGCAACATTTATATATTGTTGATGATTGAAATATTGCATAAGAAATTGAAGAGATGATCATGGTAGAGCACTTTTCTCAACTATTAAGAATAATATATGTCCAGATAACAAACGCTCATGCTCTATCTTTGATATACAGTTCCTTGCAGCCGATAGCTCTAACCGGGGCTATCACTGCATCGTGAACAAGAAAAGCAAATAGTTCTGGCTGATCACAGCATCTCAGACCAGCTACAGCGTCGGGAAGACCCACAAAACAGTACCTTTAGAAATGCAGGGCATCGGGTACCTCGCGGTGAGGTCCAAAGAGTTGGAGTCAGTTCTGGAGGTCGGAGCAGGTGTCATTGGGCCTTGAATTCACAGGCGCCAAAGAGCGAACTCCGTGCAGTTGAGTCCAGGAGAGCCAGCATTGGCGGGCATCGGGGCTGCAGTGTAAAGGGCAACAGTGCAGAATGTGGTGCCATCATGTTGCCGTGCAGGCAGAGGCTCAGTGATGGTCATCCAGATGCATCAGTGAGACCAGGGCTGCTGTGCGAGGTGGTGCAGTGCTCATCACTGTGCTCATCACTGTGCTTGCTGGTCACAGAGAAAACAACGGCGTCAGTGTTGCTGAAATTCTGTTATTAGCTGACAACCCATAGTCGATGGTGCCGGCAGGCCCCCGCTGCGGGGTGTGATGGGGGAGTCATGTAACTTACAAGCAATGCCCTCAAACCATGGTGCAAACAGCGGCGTTAAGGTCGGCATGGAGCAGCGTTGTTGGGGATACCAGGGCGGCAGTGTGAATTGAGCCGGTGTGAAGTGTAGTGCCCAAGGGTCACGGTATAAGCAGCGGCTCGGTGGTGGCATCAGGCATCATCGGCAGTGAGAATAGGGTTGCCGTTCAATGTGTGACGGTGCCCCCTGCAGTGCCTTCAGGACACAGAGCCGGAGGCGGCATGGTTGGCAGCGTTGGGTTGCTTTTTCTTCTGTTGCAGCACAAAACATACAGTTCCAGTAAAAATCACACAGTTACCAGTGTGGTTAGCAGATTAACTTGATGTATTTGCTGTTCCTGAGAATTTTTGGACAGGGGGCAAGCTCTACCTCAAGCCCTTAGAGAAACTCAATAAAGAAGTTGCAGAAAGTTCAGTCCAGTCCTTTCATTACCCTAGACAGAAGCAGCCACTACAGGCTAACACAATAAAGCACTCAGCAAAGTGGTAGCTCTTTCTCTCAGCTTCTCCAGCTCGGCAGTCTTCTTGGTCCAAAAGAGTTCTAAAGTTCTGGGGTCTGGGCCCCAATATTTATACCCCAAATGCCTTTGTCCTCTTAGGCAGAGAGTGTCTGTGCTTAGTCCTAATCAGTTTGGTCCTCTCTGGCCCAGCTCCCCAGCAGGAGGCAGAGACAGCATTGTCTGCCGCAGACCAGACCCATTCAGGTGCAAGGAAATCTCCTCTCACTACTCTAAATGCATCTCAGGTCTATCCAGCCCAGCCCTGACTCAGTCCAGACTCTCTGAAGCCACTGCACATCCAATTCCCCGCCTCAGCGGGTCTTGGGCTCAAAATTCCACGGAACTGATAATTCTCGCCTCGTTGCCTATTCCAATCATGGAGTCCCACTCTGCAACTCTGGGCAATACCTTGCTTAATCCCCACAACGGCCCCCACAATGCTAAGGATGCCTGGCCTCCACCTTGGGGGTGCCCAGGAGTGGACGCCTCACAGGGAAAGCCAGGATGGGTTCCACAGCGGTATTCGTACAAGCGCCTTGAGATCCTTGCGGGTGAGTAGTGCGCTGTACAAGTATCAATTTACATTTTTTTTACATTTAGTCCCTGTCACTCCAAAGCCAGACAGTCGATATACATACTAGCAGAGGCACACAGGATGGCTAAGCAGGAAAATACCTACTTTCTAAAAGTGGTATTTTCAAACACTCTCTTTACTAAAAGATGCATCTTTTGATTCTAAGTTCAGGCACACTAAACCTTTTTTTCCCATCTGGTCCCAATTTGAAGTTCAATTTCAATTTTCAATTCAAATATCTTTATTCAGCACTTAAAAAGATACCATAAAAGTACATAAAAAACAATTAAAAAACACATTAAAATGATTAAAAGAAGAGGAGGGGCATTAAATTCATGTCAGAAATTTTCTGATATCAGTCTCTAGTTACAGGGCATTACAATCATTTACTTCTCTTGTGTTCCTTAACCTCATAGCCACCTCGATAAAACTTATTATACAAAACAGTGTGTGAGCATCTGAGGCTTCCTGCAAAAACAATAGAGCTGCTTTGGCCTGTTTGAATTTAGCTTTTTTAAGAATCCCCACCAAAAACTTGCGTCTGGGGGCTGAATAAAATGAGCAAAATAGTATAAAGTGAAGGGTATCCTGCGGAGACCTACTGTCGCAGCCACAGGTACCCTTCGACTCCAATGATAGAGTAAATCCAGAGGGGACAGACAGTAGATGATGTAACATATTAAGTCTAAAACGGGTCATATAAAATCTGTCCTGTGCATTGTACATCACTGCTAGATATGGTTCCATTCCATGTTCCTTTTTCAGTAAACTATAGGACAAAACTGTAGATTTGCGCTTTTCGGTGACAGCCCTACAGGTAGATGTCCATTCACCGAACAGTTTTTTGACCAACGTCTTATTCAGGGCATTTAGGGTTTCGGGTGCGGTGCAAAACGTTTTGCAACCGATTGCCTCCAAGGAATCTTTTACATACTTTATCCAGGGGATATGTCCCCCTCTGTTACGATTCAGACAGTCTTTAATGATTTGCCTACTAAAGCCAGCCTCTGGATTAGTCCAGATTTTGATCCAAGCCAGGAGCGGCCTGATCTTTATTCGGTCTTCAATGTAGGGCTCTCCCAGTTCTTCATGTATAATATAAGATGGGGTACTCTGTGGCACTTTCAGTATCCTTTTAAAAAACTTATTTTCCTCCACCTGAATCTGGTGCATATGCTTATTTGTAAAACCCCACACTTCTGACCAATAGGCTGCTTTAGCGCAGCATATTGACCTGTACAGGTTGAGTACTTGCTCCGGCGACCATCTGCCCAGTCTTCTCTCATAACCCATTATGGCCCCTGACGACGCCACCAATTTTGCTGCGTGTTTTTCAGTCAGGGATTTAAAGTCTAATCGCTCATCAAATAAAACGCCAAAGTAGGAAAAGGACTGGACCAGGCCTATTTTGTGGGAGCCTATCCTATAGACAAATTTTTTGTTTGATCTTACCCCAACTGACATAACATAAGATTTTTCCAGGTTAGCTGACAGGTCAAGTGTGGCCATGAAGTTGACAAATCCATCGATCAGCCTCTGGAGCCCCGCGGTGTTCGAGCTAACAACACCGCGTCATCCGCGTAAAGCAGGACGGGCACCGGTCGATGACCTATTTGAGGGGAATCCACACTCAATTTGGATAGTTCTTTGTCCAGATTATTGATATATAAGGAAAATAGAAATGGCGCTAAGATGCAGCCCTGCCGCACTCCGCTCGTACATAGGAATGGTTCGGTCTTACTTCCATCTTGGTTATAGCGGACCGTTGCTGATGTATTCCAGTGTAAGGCCTTCAGGGTGTCAACTAGCTCTTGTTCCACCCCTAGGCTTGTCATCAGTGCCCATAATTTTTCTCTATTTACGCGGTCGAAGGCCGCGGAAAGGTCCATAAACCCCAAGTGGATAGCCCCCTTACTGGCAATAGTGTACTTAGCCGTCAAGAGGTATAAGTTCAGACACTGATCGGTGGTTGATCTTCCCTCCCTGAACCCGTATTGGATATCTGTAAGTATTTGGTTATCCTCTGCCCAGTCTTGTAGACGATTTAAAATGGCACGGCCCAACACCTTCGCCGTCACGTCAATTAAAGATATGGGACGATAACATTGGGGGTCATCCCGATTCCCTTTTTTATAGATTGGTACAATGGTCACCGAGGACCTAGAGCGGGGCAGCCCATGGGAAGTTATATTTATAAGATGTTATAAATTAACTCCAATTACCTCCAATGCTTTCTTATGGGCCAGATAGCCTTTCATTAGTGAAAACTGAAATTGGCAGTATTTCACTATCAGGACTTGTCACACACACCAGGACATGTACTTCCTTTCACATATACTGCACCCAACCCACAGGGATACCTTGGGCCTACCTGATGGGTACTTTATATGTAAGAAAAGGGAAGGTTAGGGCCTGGCAAGTGGGGGTACTTGCCAGGTCGACATGGCAGTGAGAGCTGCGCGCAGACAAAGCCATGGCAGGCCTGAGACACCCTTGAAAGGCTGCTTCTATGGGTGGCATCAGTGCTTCAGGCCCACTAGCAGCATTTTATTTACAGGCCCTGGGCACACACAGTGCACTAGACTAGGGACTTAGTAGTAAATCAAATAACCCAAACATGGAAACACCAATCCATAAACACAATTTACATTAGGAGCACTTGCACTTTAACACTGAACAGCAGTGAAAAAGTGCAGAGGCGCTAAACCAGCAAAACAAAGTCCAATAAACCATTAAAACCAGGAGGCCAGAGAGCAAAAAGACAGAGGAAACACACCAAAAGGTGCCAGTTCTAACAGAATAGGTCTAAGGCTATTGCCCACATGCACTTTAAAACAAGCTCACATACATTTTCCCCAGATCTGGAAACGTATGGGGACATGGCTCAAATTGCTGCCCTTTACAAAACAGAACTATTGAGCTCTAATGATTCATGCATAGTGTCTAACACAGAGAAAAGTTTCATAAGATCGGTTGTTTCAATTGCAATAAGTACACAGATTGTACCAATGTTTTATCACACTAGGCTAAAAACAATATATAAAATAGAAAAAACGGAAACCTGTAGTCCATTGGCTAAAGCTGTGGTCCACCCTGGAGCTAAATCATTGTAGGAACTGTCTAAAGGAACTATTGAATATAACAGGTTGACACAAAATCACTTGGCTTAAGAATGTTTCCACTTGGCTTTCAAAATTAGGCCCCAAAACGATCTGGGACAATTTATCAACTATTTAAATCAACTATCAACTATGTAGATGTTCTAATGTCATACTACTGTATTTATGTGTACAACCATTATGTCCTCAAATCTGGCAATGGCTGTCTCACTAGTCAATACTTTGATTTTAAATGTGTTCCCCGTTCGAAATATTTTTAGACAACATCACGCCACACTTAGCCAAACGCCTATAAGTAAGATTACGTCTGGGGAGCTTGCCTATTAATGCTTTGTGGGCTAAATGATACACTTGTATGAAACATAGCATGCGTCCAGCTTGTAACACTTCCCCTGAAACTGAGGAACATATGCCAATCAGTTGCCCAGAGAACCGCTGCCTATGAGCTATGTGGAGTAGGCCGGTGTGCTTGACCCTAGTGATCAGGAGCCCGTCTATTGCCCTCAGAATTCTGAGATTTGTAACCTTCAACTCTACAGTGCTTGCTGTTAGACGTTTTCTGAGGAGTGTACGATATACCTCAAGCTATTAACCCAACCTGAGTTATCCCCTCTGGACAAAGAGTAGGGATTTTGTATAATGATAAATGTTTTGTTTTTTAACCACTTGTTGTCCTTCATTTCACGCATTGTTTGACCAGAAGAGAACCTGGGTTGACTGTAGATGTTTGCTGCCTGTCCCTTCTGGTCTGTCACCGAATAATCATACTTGTGATTTTAGCCAGATTAATTTTTGCATTCCTTCCACTCAGAAATTAACATCCCTAAACAGGTTCCATGAAGGAGTGTACACAGTTTACCAATGTATCTATGCGTTGGGGGGAATTTATTTGATATTGATCAATAATTCATTCTTATAACAATTATGTTTTCAGATCAGGCTATTGTTTACTATAAATGGTGTTGGCATCTTATGTCACACTGTGTACTGTATATTTACAGATATATATATTTATTTTTTTGTTTCTGGTAGTTGTCTTTTTTGTTAATTTTTGAATGTACTTTGATAGTTTTACAACCGAATAAAGAGTGATGGAAAATATATACTTTAATGAGATTGGGTAGACAGACAGACAGACAGACAGACAGACAGACAGACAGACAGACGGACGGACGGATGGATGAACGGATGGATGAATGGGCGGATGGATAGATAGACAGACAGACAGATAGATATAGATAGAGAGATAAAAGTTAAATGATGAGTTAATTTAATTAATATAAAATTACTTTAGATGTGGTGTTACTTCAAATCCCTGTCTCTTTGGATTTTTTCTACATGAGTGTGTTGCAGTACCAGTGGTTGGTTATCTGCAGTGCTAGACTTAATTCAAGACTGGGCTGGAGTCCATTTACACCTGTTTTAACACCTTTATGGCTATAGTAACTTAGAAGTATATTTTGTAAATTGCTATTGTTTTAGTATTTTGTGGAAGCCTGTTTTGTTTTAGCATTAAACACCTGAACTTTCCCTTAACCACTCCCATTTAAAAGTATTCCTCCTTCTCCAGCCACTCCTACTTCTCTTTCTCAAATTTACTTAAAAACACGTAATTTATATGTGCAAAGATTCCCGCAGACCTTGGAGAGATTTTTTCACAAAAAAGATAGTAGAGCTTTACATCTTCCGCTAGAAGTTTGGGAAAAACAGTTTGCAATTCACTAGTTGTGCTACCGTAGTTCTACTTTGTGCACTACAAAATGTAATTTGTGAATCAACCCCAAAATCTTTGTGAGTTGCACCTGTAGTATGTCTGGCTTTTTTCTGACTTTCAGGAATAAGCTAGGAGTAAGCCAGAAGTATTACTGGCATACTCTTGGAATTCAATAGCAATTAGTAGGACACATTTCGTACTACCAGCGTAGGTCACACCTACTCACATGGAAATCTTTGTGTTGGACTTGCCTCTTTTGGAAGGTTCACCCCTAAACTTTTTGCCTGTTACTGTGACCTGATATTAGTAGTTTTTGGCCTCTGCGCACTTTAGCACTGTGGCCCAGTGAAAAGTGCATGCACACTCTGAGTGTGTGTGGTGAGATTGGCCTGCCCTCCCATAGGAATGCATGGGGGATATGTGTGTCCCTGGTAATTTCTGGTATAAGTGGAGCGCAGGGGCGAGTTTAGTATGTGCAAACTCGTGAGAATAAATGCTGTGCAATGGTGTGTGCAGATTTATTGTGACTAGTGGAGAAGTGCCACTTTTAGAAGTTGGCATTTCTGTGTGCTGTGTGTCTGCCTGCCTGATGTAGAGTGCATGTCTGGCTTGTGATTAACAGGGGCTGGATGGTGTGCTTTGCTCCAGGAGCCAGGGTGAGTCTGACCAGTGGTGAATAGGGAGGTTTGCATGTAGATGGGAGGGAGGAGTTGCATCTGGGACCTGATTAGGGCTGTGCCTTCCCTCCACAATGCTGGCTCTGCCCCCTGTGGTGCGTCTGAGCACCAAGCCCCCACCTGACAAAGAGGAGCTGAGCACAACAAAGCGCTCCAAAGCTCCCCCAAACCAGTTGCATTTGGTTTTCCCCCAGCTCTGTGCTGTGTGACAAAGGGGGATATGTGTATAAAAGAAGGGGCTGTGACCCCATGAAGATGTTCTCTGTTGCTCCTGACTTTAAGGGGGCCTGCTGCTGCCGGGTTCCGGGAGGAACCGCCGCAAGTGACTGCCTCCCTGTTGGAGGGCCCTGTGTGCTGGCCTGCCTGGGCCCAGCCTTTGCACCCCCCTGGACTTAAACTCTATCGCCTTGGGGAGCGCTTTATTTTTACTTTCTGGGGAGCGCTTTTTTTTTATTGGGAAGAACACTCCTGTTGTTCCTTCTGTAGCGCTGGGCTGCTGCCTAGGAATCCATACAGCGGGTGCCCACCCCGCTGTATGCACATTTTGTGAGCTTGTCCCCACCCCGCATTTCTGTGCTCGAGCAGGAGCCCACCCCGCTGATTACTGCTTGAAAACCGAGCGGGAGCCCACCCCGCATTGGTACCTCCATAGTGGGTGCCTACCCCGCTTTTTCGCATCGTTGACCGGGTGCCGACCCTGATTTTTATGGTTAAAGAAGAGGGACCCTACCCCTCATTGCCACTGTATTGAAGAATCACTGCTGCCGGCTGGGAGCACCGCGTGGGCTCCCCCGCTGACGTCAGAGGCGAGCCGCGCTGGGATTGATGCGCAGGGTTGCCCGGCAACGAGAAGCGTCCTCGGAGAAGCCGCCCTGAGACCACAGAAGCTCGAGGCGTTCCAACCCCTTCCTCTACCCAGCTGCCTGCCGGAGAAAAGCAAGTGACCCAGAAGAGGGCGGGGCCTTAGCCAAAGCCGGCCGGAAGAGAGGAAAGGGGCTTCTGTGGTGCTGAGGGAGCCCCGTGATGGCGAGGAAGCCAGGCGGGAGCCTACCCTGTGCTGGCACATTGCCCCACAGAGACCAGAAGACTGGGAGCAGCTAAGCAGGGCTCCTGGGAGCTTAGAAGAGCCCTGCGGTGGTGATCAAGAGGAGCCCCAGTGAAAGGAGGGCTCCTTAGATCCTTGAGAGTGCCGGTGCCCCTGTGCCCCACGAGACCAGAGGAGAACTAAGGAGCGAGACGCCGCCCAGGAGACCAGAGAGAGCACCCTGGAGCCAAGGTGAGGCTGTATTTGGTGCGCGAAGTCCCCAGGTGGCTTGGGGGCATTACTTGGCACCCTCAATCTGTTTGTGCCAGTAAAGGCACAGTGCCTGAGGAGTCCCGCCAAGGGAGCGGGCTGCTCCAACGACGGAGGCTGCAATTGTGGTTTTCGGGGCACAGTCAGTGCCAGAGCTTCTGCCTTGAGCAGTCCCGCCAGCCAGAGGGCCGCTCCAACGTTGACCTTTGTTTCTAGGGTCCCAGTGGGGGACTCACAGGGCACAGTGGTGCCCGTGCCATCTTCAGCTGCTCTTCGAGCGTGCAGGCAGCTGCAATGCCTGGGTACATTTATTTCTGCTAGAGTCCCAGAGGGCACGCTGGTGCCCATGCTATTTTTTTACAGCGGCCCAGCAAGTAGTGGGCAGCTGCCACGTTAAGGCCTGCACTTTGGCACACTCTACTTTTGCTGGATTCGCAGCCAGCCCTAACACTGTTGGACATAGGGCATTGGAGCCCTCTGAGAGGCCAGTTGGCCTTGGGACAGTTTTCATGTGTTGTGCCCCCGCTTGGGGCACACTGTGTTTAGGCTGGCAATTACATAATGTATTTATACTGTGATGCATTTTGTGTAATGTGATTTATGCCTATGTGATTTAGTGCTTATGTAGTTGGCGCACCATGTCTTTATGCCTAATGTGATTATTATTGCATAGTGTGGTTTACAATGCAGGATCTAATGCTAAGGTCATTCTTGTACCACTAGTTACTGGTTGTGCTCTACAGCTATAATTTGTGCTACAGTTAGTATATGTTCTACATTTGCTAATTTCCCTTTGTGATTGTTGTGACAGTGGCCCACTTGGCCCTGCCATGTGTATGTAATCCCCTGTAGATACTGCCCAGTGCCAGTTGGCACAGTGTCAATTGTGTGGTTATGATCTAATGTGTTATACACAAATACAAAGGCTATTTTTATATATAACCTTGTGTGGAGTTCCTTTTGTGGTGTGCCTAGTGTGTTGCTGCTGTGTGTGTGTTGCTCAAACGCTGTACACATTGCCTCCAGGATAAGCCTGACTGCTCGTGCCAAGCTACCAAGGGGGTGAGCAGGGGTTATCTTTGCATGTAACTCCCTTGCCCTGCCTAGAGAGGTGGTCTCTGCCTGGCTTTGGCGCAAGCCTTAGCCAACCAGAGATCCCATTTCTAACACTTTGTTTATGAGGCCCTTTGTTAACTGGGCCCTGCGTTTTTCATATTCAAAGACTACTTTATAGATCAGTGCATCTAACAAGGCTGTTTTCTTCCAAATTAGGGAAACGATCAGTAAATGGTTTAGTTAAACAATTTAAAGATTAGCAGCTCAGATTTTGCTTCACGTCGGATATTCTATGTATTCCAAGATAACCCACCCAAAAAATCCGAAGCTATAATTTTGCCCTCCACAAAATAACCGAAACTGGCAAGAAAGGTGATTACCGTCTGCAGCTAAGAATTTTGCTGTGATGATTTGATAATTAACTAATGCTTATCAGTGAACCCACACCACAATCAATGTCTTCAGCCTCAAGTTTACTTTCAAACTACTTAGTGAAATATTAGATGACTTAAATTACACCTTGACATCTCCGAATCCCCTGCTTCAGTTGCCCGGTGCTTAACACCAAATGTCACTTGCACTTGTTTTGCACGTTACCAGTCACGCAATGCATTTTGTGTTATCCTGATCTTCGCAGTTTTTAAAGCTGATCAATAATAATTCCTCTCAAGATTACGTGGTTGAAGAGGGTGGGAGTGATAGCAACGACCTTTTCAAGGCTAAGCTCATGAACACATGAGAGCATTTGCAACCACAAAACCCACTAACAGATTTCTGATTGTTCGCACATCCTGCCATTAGCTTGGTCTTTCCACTTGAACAGCAAGCGGGGTTGTGGAAGCGCTCGGTGCGTCCATTCACTGTCTCCTGGGGGATCAGACCAAGCGAGGGAGCGGGTTATCACAAAGTGCGCTCTCAGCAGGAGGTTCAGTGCATTAACCTCGATTAACCATTAAATCACTTCAAGCGGATTTAGGTTTGGGGTTAAAAGCATTTGGACTCAGCAGTTCAGAATATTTTCTCAAGAATAATGCTTTCCTTGAAAATGTCTGAGCACTAATTCAGAAGCATTTGAAATGAGAAAAACAGAACCAAGAAACTGTAAACATGATAGAAACGTGGATAATCTTCAATCGTCTTCGGTATGGTTTTGTCTGTATTCCGCTATCGTGGATTTTAATATTTAATACCCTTAGCAAAAGTTGCAAAGATTCTTGGTGTTCCTTCGCCCCTGCAAAGTTGTTTGTGGCTGCATTTCTAATGTTTTCATGCGAAGTACTACAGAAACATATGTAGCATTACATTTTGATATAATTGTTGTAAAAAGTTGCGATTTTAATGCAGATAAAATCTTTACAATTTAACACATTTCAACTTTTTTAATTTTAATAAATGCATTCAAAGGAAAGTTAGGCAAACGAATATTTGTGTTGCATTTGAAATGTTTATTTTCATCTTAAAAAATGGTTCAAATAGCCCCACATTTCTGTATTGAAAATTAACCTGTGAAATTTGAGTCATTTCTGGCGTATATGACGCAAATCTTTAAAGCCCCAAATGCAAATTTTGTTTTGGCAAATTGAACGATTCAGGGATGGTGTTTCTAGTAAGAAAAATCGATTGTTAAAAGTTATCGTATTGTTCGGTGAATTCCTAATCATACAAATGTTGACTGTTTTTAATACGGTAGATATTGAAACAATATAAACTCACTGCTTGGCTTTTTCAAGTTATATCAAGCATAGGGCCTTTAAAGCCCATTACATATTACAGAACAGATATTTGTAAGTAGATGTTTTTATGACTGACCCTTATAAATCTGAGAAGCTCAAGATGACAATGAAACGTGACTCCATTTTCAAAAAGATTAATAAACGTCATTATGTTTTAATAATTGCATGCAAATAAAAAGAAATTGTATAAAATGGCACACATACTTTTCTGATACTTATATACTTCACACAGTGAGAGGCCAGAGTGCCTTTTTAATCACTCTTACAGGGTTTACCTACAAAGTCCATACATTCAGCATGGTTAACAATAGGTAGTCGTGCACTTTATAAGGCAGCCTACAATTGTCGCTGGTCAAGGCAGGGAAAGCTTTGCAGCTATTCCCAATGAGGGAGAAGTTCAAGTTCAAGTTCAAGTTCAGGAATTTGTATAGCGCACTACTCACCCAGAGGGTCTCAAGGCGCTTGGGGGAGGGGGTGCATTAATTATCGAATAGCCAGGTTTTAAGTTCCTTTCTGAAGGAAATGTGGTTCTGTTTAAGGCGGAGGTGAGTGGGTAGAGAATTCCAGGTCTTGGCCGCCAAGTAGGAGAAGGATCTTCCTCCCATGGTGGATTTGTGGATGCGCGGAACTGCGGCGAGGGCTTGATTGGAGGGTCTTAGTTGGCGGGTGGGTGCGTAGAAGGACAGTCGTGTGTTGAGGCATTCGGGTCCTAGTTTGTAGAGGGCCTTTTGTGCGTGGGTGAGAAGACGGAATGTTATTCTCTTGTTGACGGGAAGCCAGTGGAGGTCTTTCAGGTGACCGGTAATGTGAGCTTGGCGGGGGATGTCCAATATGAGTCTGGCTGATGCGTTTTGGATGCGTTGGAGTTTTTTCTGTAAATTGGCTGTGATTCCGGTGTAGAGGGTGTTTCCATAGTCCAGTCGGCTAGTGACCAGTGGGTGGGTGACAGTCTTTCTTGTTTCGGTGGGGCTCCAACGGAAGATTTTTTTGATCATACGGAGTATGTTGAAGCAAGAAGATGAGACGGCGTTGACTTGTCTGGTCATCGAGAGGGAGGAGTCTAGGATGAAGCCTAGGTTACGTGCGTGGTCTGTGGGAATGGGCGCTGTGCCCAGGGCCGATGGCCACCATGAGTCGTCCCAGGCAGAGGGAGATGATCCTAGGATGAGGACTTCCTTTTTGTCTGAGTTAAGTTTTAGGCGGCTGTTTTTCATCCATTCGGCTACTTCTTTCATGCCTTTGTGAAGATTGGTTTTGGCGGTGTTAGGGTCTTTGGTGAGGGAAAGGATCAGCTGTGTGTCGTCAGCGTAAGAGATGATGTTAAGGTTGTGTTGTTGTGGGATGGATGCGAGGGGACTCATGTAAACGTTGAAGAGGGTAGGACTGAGTGATGATCCTTGTGGTACTCCGCAGATGACTTCGGTGGCCTCTGATTTGAATGGGGGGAGTTGGACTCTCTGGGTTCTCCCGGCGAGGAACGGGATGATCCAGTACAAGGCTTTTCCTTGTATGCCGATGTTGCTGAGGCGTTGTATGAGGGTGCTGTGACAGACTGTGTCGAAGGCGTCGGAAAGGTTGAGTAGGATGAGGGCAACTGTTTATCCGTTGTCCAGTAGTGTTCGGATGTCGTCTGTCGCTGCAATGAGGGCAGTTTCGGTGCTGTGTTTGGCTCGAAAGCCAGACTGTGAGGTGTCGAGGGAGTTGTTGGATTCAAGGAAGGCGGCGAGCTGGTTATTGACAGCTTTCTCGATGGCTTTGGCAGGGAATGGGAGGAGGGAGATGGGGCGGTAGTTCTTAAGTTCTGAGGGGTCTGCTGTGGGTTTCTTCAGGAGGGCGCTGAGTTCGGCGTGTTTCCAGCTTTCTGGGAAGGTAGCGGAGTTGAAAGAGAAGTTGATGACCTCACGGAGATGGGGTGCGATGATGGAGTCTGCTTTGTTGAAGATGTGGTGGGGACAGGGGTCGGTTGGCAAACCTGAATGGATGGAGTTCATTAGGCGGATGGTGTCTTCAGTGGTGATTGGGTTCCAGGCGCTAAGGTTGTTAGAGGGCGGTTTAGGGTCGGAGGTGGGTGGAGTGGACTGTTCTTTGGAAGCGTTCTCAAAGCTGTTATGTATGTCGGCAATTTTGTTGTAGAAGAAAGAGGATAACGAATCAGAGAGGTCTTGGGAGGGAGTAATGTCATTTGAGGCTGCGGTGGGGGTTGGTGAATCCTTTGACGATGTTGAATAGTTCCTTGCTGTTATGGGCGTTGTTGTCGAGTCGGTCCTTGAATGATGATTTCTTGGTGGCTCGGATCAGTTGGTGGTGTTTGCGGGTGGCTGTCTTGAAGGTGGTCAGGTTGTCCGTGGTTGGGTTTTTTCTCCAAGTTTTCTCGAGAATACGACATAGTTTCTTGGATTTCTTAAGGTCATCGTTGAACCAGGGGGCCTTTTTGCTGCCCTGTTTGGTTTGGAGGTTTTTCAAGGGTGCTAATTCGTTAACGCTGTGAGTGATCCATTGTTTGAGTTTGGTGGCGGCTTGGTTTGGGTCCGATGAGAGGGTGGGAGGGTTTTGGTTGAGCGATGTGAGGAGTTGGTCGGTGGTGATTTTGTTCCAGTTTCTTCGCGGAATATGTTGTTGGGGGTTGTGGGTCGAGGTAGTTTTGTAGCTGAAGTGAACACAGCTGTGGTCTGTCCAATGGAGAGCTGTGGTGTGATCGAAGGAGATGTGCTTGCTGGAGGTGAAGATTGGATCTAGCGTATGTCCGGCTACATGGGTGGGGGTGTCAAACAGTTGTTTAAGTCCGAGATTGGCTAGGTTGTCCACAAGGGTGGTGGTGTTGCTGTCGTTTTTCTTTTCCAGGTGGAAGTTGAGGTCTCCCAGTAGAATGTAGTTCTCGGAGGTGAGGGCATGTGGGCTGATGAAGTCAGTGATGTCTTCGCTGAATTGTTTATGGGTTCCTGGTGGTCTGTAGATGAGGGTGCCTCTGAGTGTGGTCCTGGGGTCGGTGTGGATCTGGAAGTGGAGGTGTTCGGCGGTTACAAGGTTATCGTCGAAGCTGGTCGTGATTCTGATGGTGTTCTTATGGACGATGGCGATGCCTCCTCCTGTTTGGTTGGTGCGGTCCTTTCGGATGATCTTGTAGGCGTCCGGGATGGCTATGGCGATGTCGGGTGCTGATGATGCGTTCATCCAGGTTTCCGTAAGGAAGGCGATGTCCGGTGACTCGGTGTCTAGTAGGTCCCAAAGTTCAGTGGCGTGTCTGTGGACCGAGCGGGTGTTCAGCAGGATGCAATTCAGGTGGTTAGAGTCGGAGCTGTCTCTGGAGGAAGTGGATTTGGTGTAGGACTTGATGCAGGCGAACTTGCAGGAGTGGCAGGCGAAGGGACCGTGGGTACGTCCTGGGGCAGCCGCGTAGCATTGTGGTGTGCGTCCGGGGTTGAGGGCTACGAGGGAGGCGGCGTCATATGTTATGCAGGAGGAGTGCGGTTTGCGGGGGCCAAGGGGTGTGGCGCTGGGCGCGGTCCAGGTGCGGACGGGCATAGACGGGCTTACCTTTGGCGCGCCTAGGGTGCGACCGCTGCGTGTGAACGCTGCACGCAAAGGTATCCGTCATATGTAGATAGTGGAGTGGGGAGGGGCGAGGTAGGGTCAGCTGAGAGGCGGGAGCGGGGTGGAGCTACGGGCTAATAAGCACAACAAACAACAAAATGGCTGCAACTGATAGAAATCAAAACTGGGCGACACTGGGGCACAAACAGAGGCACAATCGGGCATAAAGTACTTTGATTAAACAATGCGATCACAACAATGCGCAGACTTAATTATGCAGCACTACAGATGGTAAACGCACAATGCAGGCAGTGGCAGTAATGCGGGGGAATGATCGCGCTAATGAATGGCAGCAGAGCGAGAGGAGCGCAGACGCGGTGGTAAAACTCAGCTGGAAGGCGCTACGATACCGCAGGACAGCTTAAAGTGCTCTGGAGTCACGGAATCACCAAGCCTTGGGAGCGTGGGTAAGCAACCTCTTCTGAGCGAGTCAGGAGAGTCACGGCGCGGGGATGGAGGAGCAGATCTACAACTATCTGTGGGAGGCAGGGTCAGCTGGGAGGCGGGAGCGGGGTGGAGCTACGGGCTAATAAGCACAACAAACAACAAAATGGCTGCAACTGATAGAAATCGAAACTGGGCGACACTGGGGCACAAACAGAGGCACAATCGGGCATAAAGTACTTTGATTAAACAATGGGATCACAACAATGTGCAGACTTAATTATGCAGCACTACGGATGGTAAACGCACAATGCAGGCAGCGGCAGTAATGCGGGGGAATGATCGCGCTAATGAGTGGCAGCAGAGCGAGCGGAGAGCAGACGCGGTGGTAAAACTCAGCTGGATGGCGCTACGGTACCGCAGGACAGCTTAAAGCGCTCTGGAGTCACGGAATCACCAAGCCTTGGGAGCGTGGGGAAGCGACCTCTTCTGAGCGAGTCAGGAGTGAAGTCACATGGTGCACAGTTGATAAATCACTTTGATACATCCAGAAAGATTACTCCATGGTCATTGGATATATTCATCAGATCTTCTTTTTTTGTTCATTTGATTAGAACATTTTCCAAAAATCATTATATACATTGCTTGTGAAATCTTTTCTGAGTCACTTATGTAATCAGTGATCTTAATTTATCATAGGGTGGTTAGAAATTGAAAAGTTATTCAGTCAACAGTCTGAACTCAAAACATATATACCTGTGCCAATGCATTGTGGACCACATTTGTCCTTCATTTGGGGAACAATGTCTTACTGTATTATTCCATCTAATTTGCAGACAAAAAATGGCATTGAATTATCATGAATTTTATAACAAACATAAATGGTATATGCAAGAAAATTGATCAAAACAGATTTTGTGAATAGTTTTGCTAACCCTAATACCTATACAGTCATGGTCCGATAGTATGTAGTGGCATTTCAAACTTAATTCAGAAATATTTCAAAGGATGTCTGGCATGTATACTTAAACACAACTAATTAACTGCATTCTGAGGGCCTTATCCTCCTATTGAATAATGAGCTTGGTGATTTAAGTCATTTCACACACCATGCACGGGTTAGCCTGCATCTGACAGAAGTGCATTAATGTCGTTGTCTGAAACAACTATGCGTTACTTCAGAACACAACTAGGGATAACCAATTGTCACCCCCTCCATTCTAATGCCACGGTGGATACAGAGCAGCCATGCTAGCAGATGTGTATATCAAAAGTGTGTTATCACACTTATGTGTCAACCCTCAAACTAAAAACAAAATCATATGGTGACCACCATGTAGTGTGTTTGTATCTGATCTTACCAATCAAATACACGAAAACAAAAATGGTAATGTAGCGTCAGTGATGGTTGGTCCCTTCATTTTCTGGAAACTGATGTCCACAACATACTTTATCACTATAATGCGCAACATGCATCTCAAAATTGATGTTGAAGCGAGTTTTGCCATTTTCATATAGGCTATTAAATAGTAGGGTGACAGGTGTATCATCTCGTGAATGATAGTGTACCAACGATATATATCATAATGCAAATCATGTAGCATGCACTGGCATATAAACTGGGATCTAAGTCTTTTGATCCATGCACCAGTGTGAAAGTGCTTTTCATGTACCTCTAATAATTAAATTGACTAACTCAGCTTTACTCACTGTATGGCCAATGCTATTTGATAGCAGAGTAGATTATGATTTAGATTATGATTTAGCATTTATGACATTGAATAAACTGGGTAGAAAAGCATCTATCTATAATCTTTTGTAAACCACTTATTGGTAGTGTGACTCCGCATAATGAGCTAGTATGGCTTCAGTATACAAGACCATCATGCCACTATTTGTAGGCTACCTTCAACCGTTGTTGTATAGCATTCTGTGTGCCAATACAACTGGAAAAGATTACTTCTTGTTGTAAAAAACATGCCTTCACAGCTTGACACTTCATTCCTGAAGGTGTATTGTATTTAGTATGGTGATTGTACATTGTTTTGGCAATTGTGTTCTTGTACGGTTTTGCTTATAAAACTGAAATAATGATTTCATGAAGATGTACTCATTTTTTCATCCTGCAGACTTATTTATGTTGATTCCTGCTTCTGATTCAGTTACCTCCAGTACTTAAAATTTTAGGGGCATATTCACAAGGAGCCATCGCCAAAGTAACAGTACTTTATTGCAGCCAAAGTCGTGATAAAGTTTACCACCCCATTCACAAGCTGGTGCTAACAGACCAAAGCACCTGTTTTACCACAATAGCAGCCGCAAAAAACATCACCACAGAGGACCCCCGCAACTATCGCTAATGAGATGCAGAGTAGGCGTTTCCATGCAAAAAGCCGCAACAACACAACACCTCAACATTCACAACGGCCAGCAATATCGGTGATAAGAACACAAAAACACTCAATAAGTCGTGTTAGCAGCAGGAAACAACACCTGCTCTGACCTTGTGTAAAGTCAGACTGCAGCCTGCACCACAAAAGGGAGCCCAGCCCAGGGTGTAATCGGAAGGGCAACAGATGCCATGGAGCCACTCATCATGCAGCCTGGACACCCAGGAGGGCCACAACACCCACTCAGCACAATCCCCCTCCCGGACCACCACAGAGGCAGTGCAGACAAAGACAGCGTCCCCCAGGAAACACACCTGCCTCACAGGCCCAACATCTGACAATGTCTCTGTCCACTACAGGCTGAAAAGGACAACTATCCAACGCATCCTGACCATCATTGTATAACAGGCCAACACACCAAAACAGTGGACAACCAGCATCCCACCCCACACCAAGCTGCAGGCTGTGCTGCACCTGTTGGCCCCTGGCCACATCCAAGTCTCACACTCCTGTCCTGGACATCACCATCCCCCTGGCACCACAGAAACCCAAACATCCAACACAATGCACAGGAACTGCTAGAGACCAAGCAAGGACCATACGCCATAGCTGGATGCATGCACGTGTTTGGGGGAAATCCACAGCACACATGTCCTACCTGTGCACCCTGGTGACACAGCACACAATCAGCACAACAGGAAGCACACGTCACACATCAATGTGCAGGCAACATCAGAACACCGTGGGACCTTTACCAATGTCGCCTCCAAATACACAGCCAGTGTGCATGATCCCTTCACCCTCCGACAGTCCATCAGCAACCAGCATTCCCAGGATGGCACCAAGGGAAATGCACAGCCCCTTGGCAAGTTCCAAATTAACACCCCACTCACCTCAACTTCACAACCATGCAATCCACAACTCTGTCAATGCACACGTCACAAAATCACAATCAACATGCACAACAATATGCCCACCCACCAGTCATGATAGACCAACTTACATTGGTAACCTGGGCAAGACGTGAACATGACCAATCAACGGCATGACACCTTAGCCACACAATAGACAAATGAGGGGCTAGATGGCAATCAGGCATGTGTGAAGGATGCAGTAGAACAATTATTTGGAAAGTACACAATGCCAAGAGTGGCGGCGATGTGCTGGACAGGCAGCATTATGCAGAACACGCCCATATCCATGGCGAAATACACCTCTGGTGCATGGAGTGTAGCGGACAGTGGATGAACCATGTCACCCTAGCCAGTGGGGGTCCTCATGGAAATGTTGCCTGTTACGTCCCCCTGTATGCGAGAGCAGAGTGGGATGGCCCGGCATTCGCCAGGCCAGCATAGAAATGTGAAGAAAAAACACATAGCCCTGGGCATGGTCCTCTTCCGGAAAGGCCAATCTCTCTGCCAGGGTGGTGCCTCTCACACCGCCACAAGGCCAACGCCATCCTCGTGAGCGGAGTTGCATGCGATCCTGTGCGCCTGCCATACCTGTGCCCATGAACATGTCAGGCCCAGCCCTCCGCAGCCAGGTAACACTGATCACCAGCCTACACGGCGTGTGTCAAGGAGGACCCACCATGTGCTTGTGTAAGCCCCAAGCCCAAGGTACACAACCCTGCCAGCCTCTCAGACCATCGCAGGCCCCCAACACTGGCCCACATGACTCCTTCCTCATTTACATATTCTACCAGCATCCTCTGTGGCCCAGTAAGTCCCATATGTGAAACTGTTCTGGCTCCTGAATGTCAGTGACCCCAAATCCGGGCCAGCGGCCACAGCACCAGACCCCCCGATCAGTGAGGCATAGTTCCATATTGGCATCTGGCGACACGCAGTGCCACTAACCATGTTCAACGCCAGCCAGGGCCACATCCTGCCACAAACCCTGTTCAACGCCAGCCGGCGACATGTGCTGCCATAAACCCTGTTCAGCGCCTGCCGGCGAAACATGGATGAGGGACCAAGACTACCTTGCGGACCAGTAGATCTCACATCCAGCACCTAGTCGCAAATCACGAATGGCAAAGTCCACACCAGTGGTTGCATGGAGAGGAGTAAAAGGAAGATGCAGCTCAGTCCGGACAAAAGCCTGGTCACAGTCACGGAGGTGACCGAACATGTGGTGCCACTGAACCTGAACTACGCAGGCCAGTGGGGACACCAACCTATGCCAGCGACAAACGGTGAATGGCCCGTGCTGACCACTGCCTCCGCCCTACACTGCTCTCGGCCTAGGCTGCACTCGAGTAGGTCACAGATTTGGAACTGAACATCGAGTATGCAAAGGCAGATTACATAAGAGGATGGCGCCTTGCATCTTGGTGGAGAGAATCATTACGGAGGTGCTTGTACACTCCCACAACTGCCCTGGCGTCACTAACATGGGGCATCGCGAGCCAATGACACATGGCTGTGGGCCACTGCTGACCACTGCCTCAGGCCTACACTGCGGTCCAGTAGGTCACAGATTCATGATTCAGCAAGGGCGGAGTTCATATCAGTGTACCGGCAACATCGCAGAATGCATCCCCTCTCAGCCCTGGTGCCACTAAGTCTGTTCCCTGACATTCATGGACACTTACTGTTCGTACATTGGTGGCGTCTGAGTCGATGGACTAGGGGGCAGTTTTCATCCTCATGTTTTCAGCGTCTTGCCCTGGAGGACACCTTCCACTGTTCCCCGCAACCCTTTGCAATATACACCTTGTACATTGATGGTGACCTGCTCAGGTCACATGGCCCATCTGACTGCACCACAAGTCACCGTCCCGTGGCTGGTTGCCTGTGCTGGCCGCTGTGCATCCGGGGCCACTAACACAGTGCTGGTCCATTCTGGGACCCCTTCTCCGGAGGCATTGGATGGCCCCTGAAGCGTAGGCCTTGGGGTCATCAACACCATTTCTCTGTGACCCTGCGCTGTACTCAGCCTCCGGGCCAAAATGCATTCCACCAGGGCTCACACACCAAAGCGAGTCCAGACCGGCCCAGACGTCGCAGCACCACAAGAGGCACACGCCACCATTGAAAGGACCAACTCCAATCACCATCCAGAGTTGAAACAGTGGTCCTGACAGACTTTTTTTTTTACTTGAAAAGAAGTCTCAGTTCAAAAGTGCCTTTTACCTACAACCCTGCGGGCCGGCAGCTTAATAATTCACAGCATTGTACACAGCTATTTAGCCAACAACCCAATGGGCAGGCAGCGTACATCAACCCTAGCTATCCAGAGAACCATCGCTTGTAGTTGTCATGGTGCAACAAACCCATTAGTCGAAAAACAGCATTCTCATTGTAAATTAAGCTCATATAAGCAATACTCGCAAACATCGCACCAAGGCCTGAAACCTGCAGCAAGAACATGCAGGTGTGATACCATTCCTCATGTGTGAAGCCCATCCCAATCACCTATCTATGGCATTCGCCTGACGTGCCAGATACTAATCCTTCCCATCAGCGACGTGTCCAGGGGAATGACTTGTGGCGTGTCCCAAGTGCAGAGAATCAAATACCAGCAGCTTGTGTGTTAGTGTAAGTGGTGGCAGGGGCTGTCTCACTCGGGACAACATCCTTGGAAATCAAACATGAAGTATATAGTCCCTGGAAGTTCTTGGGTCTATTCCTGGGGGTAGTAATTCGCTAAAGGTCTCAGTTTGGGTACTACAGTAAAGCATGTCATTTGACCATTGCGCCACTGTAGGTACAGGGCCTTTAGACCAGCACATTGCAACTCGTCTCTTTGCTACGAGCAAGCCCATATCTGCCAGTCTGCAGACAGCCTTAGGCAGCTGTTTAGAGTACCCCAGGAGAGCCAAGGCCAGGTCCAGAGCAAGGTCCTCACCCACCACCCTCCCCAGTACCAGAAAGATCTTTTCCCAATAGCTATGAACCTCATGGCAGTGCCAAGAAAGGTGGATAAAGTCTGCAGAGTATGCATGGCATCTATCACAAGCAGAGTCCTCCCTCAGGCTATATCTGCATAGTCTCTCTGGGGTGTAGTACACCCTGTTCAAGAACTTGAAGTGTATGAGTCTGTGTCTGCCATGCAGGAATATACGTCTGGTGCTGGTGCAGCAATAGAATCACATAGAGTCATCAATCTCTATTTGCAAGTACCATTGCCAGGCCAGCCTGGCTTTTGTATATTGGCTCGTTCTATGTGACATTGCCAATTTATAAATGTTGGACACCACCTTGCTTTGCAATTTAGCTTTAATAACGTAAGACAGTTCTAGCATCTCAGGTGGTTTCTGCAGATCGTCTACCAGCATCTCGCGCAGTGCTCTCCGTACCCTATGATACTGGAATCTCTGGAGCAGAGTGCTGCCAGCAGCAGAGCTCTCCACTTCTTCCTTCGTCCTAACTGCTCCGTTACTGAACAAGTCCCCACACAGTCAGTACCTTCCATGCTTCAATGCTCGGACTACCCCTTTATCCCTGCAGGGAGCCAGCCAAAGGGCCCACTCCAGTGGCATAGCTGGAGAGTACAACAGGGCCCCCACCAGAAGGTTCAGTAAGGTATGCCAGGCATGGCATGTCAAATTAAGCGAGTCTAGAATGCCCATCCTGCGGTCAGCGGGTTCACAAAACTTGGCTGGGAAAGGTCGCGGGCCGGCAAATAGCCTCTCCATGCGAAGAAATTGAATATCTGGCAAGCCGTGCATCCATTGGTATGCCTGTGCTCTTTAGTACAAATTCAGATCCGGCACACCTAGCCCCCCCATCTGATATGGGGGAGTAAGTATCTGCCAGCGCACCCTCGCATTCTTGTCCGCCCAGGCTAGCTTTATTACCAAAGTGGTAACCCAATGAAAAAATTGAAGCTGGTAGGACAATGTTAATATTAATGAGAATTTGTAGAGCGCGCTTACACCGGGCGGCTTCATGGCGCTTGAGAGGCTTAGTATGCTACCAGGATAATCTATTTAAACTCTTGCAGAAACAGCCAGGTCTTGAGAAGGTTTCTAAATTGCAGAATGTCAGTGCTGGACCATATTTCCAGAGGGAACGAGTTCCAGAGTTTAGGAGCGAGGACCGCAAATCTGCAGCCTACTTGACGTACACGCTTGAAGGTTGGAATGGTAAGCAGTGAGAGATGGGCTGAGCGAAGACTATGTGTCGGGTGTGTCTGAGCATCAGGCTGTTGATATATGCAGGGCAATTGCCATGTAAGGCTTTAAATACAAGACAGTCCGTATTAAAAGACCAGCGCTGAGAAATGGGGAGCCAATGTAGTTTCTTTAGCACAGGCGTGACTGGTAGCCATCTTGGTTGTCGAAGGACCAGCGATGCTGCCTGGTTTGGAATCAGTTGCAGCCGTTTGAACAAATAGAGAGACATACCCAGGTATATAGATTTGGCATAATCTAAATGGGACAAAATGGTGGCAATTATAATCTGGATCAAGGCATCATGAGTAAAAAAACGGTGTATCTTCCTGATCTTGCGCAACTGGAAGAAGCACTTAGAGATCACTGTGCCAACCTGGGACTTCAGTGTAAGTTCTTTATTAAGGGAGACTCAAAGTGGTTTGGCCGAGATAGAGGGGGAAGGTGGGGGGCCCAATGCAGGAGGCCAGTAGTGTGGGCCCCAGAACTTGTGGCCATCCCCGGTCAGAACGAGCTCAGTCTTTCCTGGGTTTAATTTGAGGTGGTTATGGTCCATCCACTGTTGTATGTATAGTATGGTGGATTGAAAGTCCACAACAGACCTGTCAGAGCCGTCTATCTTAAAGACCAACTGTAAATCGTCCGCATAATTGAAGACTGTCATGTTTCTTTTCTTAAGGGATTGAATCAGAGGGGAAATGTAGATATTGAGTAGATGGGGGGAGAGTGCCGAGCCCTGTGGAACTCCACATGTGATTTTGCGTGGGGAAGCCAGGAAGGGCCCTTGGTGGACCGCCTGAGACCTATCATCAAGGAATGAGGTGAGCCAGCAAGCGGCGACGCCTTGAATGCCAGCCAGTTTGACACAGTTGACCAGATTTGCATGGTCGACCGCATTGAAGGCCGCAGATAGATCTAGTAGTACCAGTGCTTGCGGGGAGCCCTTATCAGCACAATCCCGGAGGCTGTCCAGGATTGCCAATATGACTGTTTCGGTAGAATGGGCCGGGTGGAACCCTGCCTGGTAAGGATCAAGGTATTTGGATTTTTCCAGGAATTAAGAGAGACTATTAGCTACATTCGCCTCCAATATTCTTAGCAAGAAACGGAAGCAGGGATATCGGGCGGTAATTGGATAGAAGAGTGGGGTCAGCTCTTAGTTTCTTTAGCAGAGGTACCACTATGGCTTTTTTAAAAGCCATGGGGACTTGACCTGATGAAAGAGATTTATTCAGGTGGGTGAATACAGGGCCAGGGAGGGCTGTGAGACAGTCTTTGAATATGTGGGGGGGCAGCAGTCAGAAGGGGTGCCCGATTTAACCTTTGTGAGGAGTAAGTATGGGCGGAAAATCCGTTACGCTCGCGGATTTTGCGGATTTTCGGTAAATTCGCAATCCGCTAGATTTGCGAATTTCCCGCAAAATCCGCAAATTTGCACGCAGCGGATTTTTTTTTTCTTGGTGATACAATTTTGCGGCGCGCGGCGTTTATCATCGTTTGCCGAGTTGTTTTTCTCGATATTTTGCGAGTGCTGCGCCATTTTGGATCTTGCTGCGGGATCCAGCGGGAATTCGGCAAGCGCGATTACGTAATCGCGGCTTGCAAACTTTTGCAGCGAGCGTTTGTCAACGCGAGTACGGTGAGATCACGTCTCGCGGTACTTCGCAATTGCGAGCTTTGAGATGCGGCGAGCAGCAACAATCTCGCACAAGCGAAAATATAAAATTTGCAATTCTGCACAAGAAATCCACCAGCAAGCAGCATAAACCTTCTTGAAATGATGATTTTTATCTGAATAACTCCTTAGGTTGACATTTGGCTGCACTTTTTTAGCGAGGAGTCCATTTTGGGGAGGGGGGAGGGGGGGGGGTGGGAGGAAGGAAGTGCCCCACAGTCTTCAACTTCCTGTTCCTGTCCAGCAGGCGCCTCCCAGTGCTTTGTCCATCTCCTGGTCACTTTTCATTTGGATCTGGAGCTGGAAGGATTACTTTTTGTGGATGCTGCTGGATATTTGGATTTGAGGCCTTTTTGACTTTCTTTGGATCACTGTTGGATTCGAAATTTTACAAGTAAGTTTGTTTGGGGCATTACAGTTGCTGCAACTACAATTTTGGAATTTTTGATTTTTGGGCTGTTTTGGGGCCTTTTGCCCAGGGGTACTCAGTGGCGGGTGGACCGAGTCTTTCTGTGGGATTTCTTGAACTTAAACATCATGGAGGGCATGGATGGATTGGGATTGTGCTGATTTTTCAGTGATTTTCGTTTTTTGGGGCTGTACTTGTGGCCTTTTCACCAGGGGTATTTGAGTCTAGCATGGGCCTAGTCTTTCTGTGGGGTGTCTTGAACTTAAACATCATGGAGGGCATGGATGGAATGAGATTGTGCTGATTTTTCAGTGATTTTCGTTTTTTGGGGCTGTACTTGTGGCCTTTTCACCAGGGGTATTGAGTCTAGCATGGGCGTAGTCTTTTTGTGGGGTGTCTTGAACTTAAACATCATGGAGGGCATGGATGGAATGGGATTGTGCTGATTTTGCAGTGTTTTTCGATTTTTGGGGGTGTTTATGGGGAGGGACAGGCCATGTGGCTGGGGGCCATTTTGAGTGCTGCTACAGGCCCTGGCCATGTGCTGGGAGGCAAGTGGCCATTTTGAATGTAGGCATTGTTGTTAGGCCTGCAACCATTTTGCCTACTTTTCAACCTTTATGCCCAGGGGTAGTGAGTCTTGCATGGGCCTAGTCTTTCTGTGGGATGTCTTGAATTTAAACATCATGGAGGGCATGGATGGAATGGGATTGTGCAGATTTTTCAGTGATTTTCGTTTTTGGGGGCTGTACTTGTGGCCTTTTCACCAGGGGTATTTGAGTCTAGCATGGGCCTAGTCTTTCTGTGGGGTGGCTTGAACTTAAACATCATGGAGGGCATGGATGGAATGGGATTGTGCTGATTTTGCAGTGTTTTTCGATTTTTGGGGGTGTTCATGGGGAGGGACAGGCCATGTGGCTGGGGGCCATTTTGAGTGCTGCTACAGGCCCTGGCCATGTGCTGGGAGGCAAGTGGCCATTTTGAATGTAGGCATTGTTGTTAGGCCTGCAACCATTTTGACTACTTTTCAACCTTTATACCCAGGGGTAGTAAGTCTTGCATGGGCCTAGTCTTTCTGTGGGTTGTCTTGAATTTAAACATCATGAAGGGCATGGATGGAATGGGATTGTGCTGATTTTTCAGTGATTTTCATATTTGGGGGCTGTACTTGTGGCCTTTTCACCAGGGGTATTTGAGTCTAGCATGGGCCTAGTCTTTCTGTGGGGTGTATTGAACTTAAACATCATGGAGGGCATGGATGGAATGGGATTGTGCTGATTTTTCAGTGATTTTCGTTTTTTGGGGCTGTACTTGTGGCCTTTTCACCAGGGGTATTGAGTCTTGCATGGGCCTAGTCTTTCTGTGGGGTGTCTTGAACTTAAACATCATGGAGGGCATGGATGGAATGGGATTGTGCTGATTTTGCAGTGTTTTCGATTTATGGGGGTGTTCATGGGGAGGGACAGGCCATGTGGCTGGGGGCGTTTTTGAGTGCTGCTACAGGCCCTGGCCATGTGCTGGGAGGCAAGTGGCCATTTTGAATGTAGGCATTGTTGTTAGGCCTGCAACCATTTTGCCTACTTTTCAACCTTCATGCCCAGGGGTAGTGAGTCTTGCATGGGCCTAGTCTTTCTGTGGGTTGTCTTGAATTTAAACATCATGGAGGGCATGGATGGAATGGGATTGTGCTGATTTTTCAGTGATTTTCGTTTTTGGGGGCTGTACTTGTGGCCTTTTCACCAGGGGTATTGAGTCTAGCATGGGCCTAGTCTTTTTGTTGGGTGTCTTGAACTTAAACATCATGGATGGCATGGATGGAATGGGATTGTGCTGATTTTGCAGTGTTTTCGATTTTTGGGGGTGTTCATGGGGAGGGACAGGCCATGTGGCTGGGGGCCATTTTGAGTGCTGCTACAGGCCCTGGCCATGTGCTGGGAGGCAAGTAGCCATTTTGAATGTAGGCATTGTTGTTAGGCCTGCAACCATTTTGCCTACTTTTCAACCTTTATGCCCAGGGGTAGTGACTCTTGCATGGGCCTAGTCTTTCTGTGGGGTGTCTTGAATTTAAACATCATGGAGGGCATGGATGGAATGTGATTGTGCTGATTTTTCAGTGATTTTTGTTTTTGGGGGCTGTACTTGTGGCCTTTTCACCAGGGGTATTGAGTCTAACATGGGCCTAGTCTTTTTGTTGGGTGTCTTGAACTTAAAAATCATGGATGGCATGGATGGAATGGGATTGTGCTGATTTTGCACTGTTTTTCGATTTTTGGGGGTGTTCATGGGGAGGGACAGGCCATGTGGCTGGGGGCCATTTTGAGTGCTGCTACAGGCCCTGGCCATGTGCTGGGAGGCAAGTGGCCATTTTGAATGTAGGCATTGTTGTTAGGCCTGCAACCATTTTGCCTACTTTTCAACCTTCATGCCCAGGGGTAGTTAGTCTTGCATGGGCCTAGTCTTTCTGTGGGTTGTCTTGAATGTAAACATTATGGAGGGCATGGATGGAATGGGATTGTGCTGATTTTTCAGTGATTTTCGTTTTTGGGGGCTGTACTTGTGGCCTTTTCACCAGGGGTATTGAGTCTAGCATGGGCCTAGTCTTTTTGTTGGGTGTCTTGAACTTAAACATCATGGATGGCATGGATGGAATGGGATTGTGCTGATTTTGCAGTGTTTTTCGATTTTTGGGGGTGTTCATGGGGAGGGATAGGCCATGTGGCTGGGGGCCATTTTGAGTGCTGCTACAGTCCCTGGCCATGTGCTGGGAGGCAAGTAGCCATTTTGAATGTAGGCATTGTTGTTAGGCCTGCAACCATTTTACCTACTTTTCAACCTTTATGCCCAGTGGTAGTGAGTCTTGCATGGGCCTAGTCTTTCTGTGGGGTGTCTTGAATTTAAACATCATGGAGGGCATGGATGGAATGTGATTGTGCTGATTTTTCAGTGATTTTTGTTTTTGGGGGCTGTACTTGTGGCCTTTTCACCAGGGGTATTTGAGTCTAGCATGGGCCTAGTCTTTCTGTGGGGTGTCTTGAACATAAACATCATGGAGGGCATGGATGGAATGGGATTGTGCTGATTTTTCTTTTTTTTTTTTTTTTTTTGGGGTGTATAACTGAACTGATGTTCCTCTGTCTTCCATAGTTTTTAGGTGCACAAGACTCAAGAGAACCACCAGTGCCAGGAAGAAGTCCTGCAGCGGTGTGTGTGTGCAGCATAACGTCATGCGACGTCACGTCTGGCCTCAGACAACTCTACAATTCGTGCAACTGCGGCCTGCTGTCTGACCTGCTCTGAAGAAGATGGCCCCAAAAAAAGGTCTCCGTAGCTCCTCTAGCAAGAAAGTTGCTAGTAAGGAGCAGAAGAAGCAAGTTACCAAGGAGGCTGGTGTGCCAACCGCCACGTTTTTTGGGAGCAAAAAAAAAAGTACGCCTGCAGCAGCAGGATCTGCTGGGGACCAAGCTGGGAGCAGCACCCCCGCTCCATTGGGTTCAGTGCCTCCACCACCACGCCAACTTAAGTCAAAGCCCTTGAGTGCTTCAGAGGCAGTCAGTGTACTTCTCCAATCACCATCGACCAGTGATGTTGGCTCATCGCAAGAAAGTAGCAGCAATGCCCCTGAATCAACACAGGTTGTTGTAACTCATCTGACAAGTGTTGAACAACCACAGCCGCAACAACAACATGTGCAAGTAGTACAAGCCCAAGTACATGTGGAAGGAGAGGCAGCGCAAGGAGAGGCGCAAGCAGAGGTGCATGGAGGGTCACAAGTGCCCACAATAGTTGTTCCTCCCGAAGTAGGGGCACATCAGGAAATTGACAATCTGACCGAGGTATCATTTGAGGAAGCCACTCCTCCTGATGATCATTCATTGTCTTCCACATCCCTAGCAAGGAAAAGATCAAGGGGGGTGTCTACATCTTCTTCAAGCCCACCTCCTACTGATAATCTGGATCACGATTGGGTACCACCACGGCAGCCTGAGAGTGAGGCACACCATGATCTGACAAAGATACCTAAGCGTAAAAGGAAGGTCGTCGAAAAACTCATAGCTATGGAGTGTGATGAGGCTCAACAAGAAGTGACGCATACTGCTGCTGATGAAGCCCTTCACGACGACGATCCAGTCATCATAATGGTCACTGCAGCCCCAGCGGGCATGCAGCAAAGAGACATTTTGACCCTATCCCGAGAAGCTGCTGAGCGTGATGATGATGTCGACGAGGAGTCAATGGAAACACAACAATCATTGGATTTGTAGTTAACTAGTACACCAACACCTACCGCTTCCATATTTCTTCCTCGCAAGAAGGGACTTCCATCCACCTCGACCTCAATTAGTGGTGGTGAAAGTGCAAAACGTACTGAAGTTCGGCAATCCACATCCTCCACTTCATCTGGCATTAGCAGCAGGACCACCACCACCAGTATCGCCGCCTCCTCCGGCCCCCAAAGACATTTCAAGTCTCCAGTTTGGGACTTCTTTAGTGTTTGCCCAAGAATGGAAAACGTAGCCATTTGTAGCATGTGTAAGCTTCGAGTTAGTCGTGGTAAGTTTGGTACCAACTATGGTACCGGAGGCCAGAGAGGTCATCTTAGGAGAGCGCACCCTGTCCAATGGTTTGCGCACCTAGAGGCGGTCAAGGAAGCCCGAATTGCACGTAATGAAAACGTTGATTTTTCATCTGATGATGACGAGGAGGAAGAAGACGATTCAAACACTTCACTTACACCCAGTACCCCTGTCAGCAGCACACCCCATGTGAGCCACACTAAGAATGTGGGAGAGAGTGAGACATCAATGCGGAAAAGTTCATCAGCGAGCGTAACTGGGTCGAAGATATCATCATCATCCCGTAAATCCTTGGTCCAGGGCAACATTAAAAAGATGTTGTTTACAGAAGCGCAATATGAACGCAACCACCCACTGACGCGTCTGTATAACACTAAGCTGGCTAAAATGCTAGCTCTGGACCTTCTCCCTTTTTCTTTTGCAGAAGGGGTTGGTTTTCTAGAATTAGTGGCAGCGCTCTGCCCTAAATGGAAGGTTCCTAGCTGGTTCTATTTTGCCCGAGTTGCGGTTCCAGCACAACATGAAGATGTTCTGAAGGTGATTGGGGCAGCTTTGCAGAAGAGTGCTGTTCACACTATACATCTGACAACAGACATGTGGACCAGTGGCGCAGGCGCTGATTACATGTGCATCACTGCACACTGGGTCTCTTTTTCAGGGGCTAAAGCAAAGCTAAACGCAGGTGTTGACGCGGACATTGTTTTTAAAGGTGCTCGGAAACATGCAACACTAGCCATGTTTGGTTTGGAGAAACGTCACACAGCAGAAAACATTTTGGATGTCTTTAACACAAAGGTCCTTAAGTGGCTGTCCCCAAAAAAACGCCAGGTTGGTTATGTTTCCATGGACAATGGCACCAATATAGTTAAGGCCATGAGGCTGGGTGACTATTTCAGAGTGCCGTGTTTGGCGCACTGTATAAACCTGGTTGTCCAAAAATTCTTGGGTAATAAAGGCAGTGCAGCATACAGAGTATTGGACACTTGCCGAAAAATTTGCAACCATTTCAGCCATTCTTTTAAGGCCCGGAAGCAGCTGAGGAGCCTGCTATATCAACGTCAAATGCCAGTGAAAGCACTCATCCAGGAGGTGGTAACACGTTGGAACTCAACCTTCTACATGCTTGAGCGTCTGTATGAGCAGTATACGGTACTCGATCAATATTTCTTAACAGAGGGTACAGCTCAGGAGGACCTGAGGATGGGTGCGGCGCAATGGAACATAGTTCAAAGCCTGACACGCATGCTTCGTCCTTTTGAGTTCTTCACGCGTGCAGTCAGCAAGGAGGACTGTAATTTGGGAAAAGCTATCCCATTGTTGTACATGCTGGAGCACCAACTGAAGGAGGTGTGTTCTGTGTTTGAAAAAGATGTAAAAAACCAAGACTCTTTTGTTCTGGCTGAGAAATTATTACAGCTCCTACAAGGTGATGAACGTCTTAAAATGATCCACTCAGAAGACCATTACATTTGTGCTACTATTCTGGATCCACGCTACAAAAAGGCGCAGGCAGGCCAAGCATTCTTTCCTTTTGATGATGAACATGTTCCAAAGTACAAACGTTGGCTAGCCTTGTCAGCCAAGAGGTTTGAAAGAGAACGTCAGAAAATTGAAGGAAATGGCAGTACATCAGCAGTCCATCCCCAGTCAAAACAATCCACTTCTGCACCTGTGGCTGTGGCACAAGTGACCTCTCAGCCGTTAAAGACACCGGCAACCGGATCATCTGCACCAGACACAACAGAAACATTGGAGGCTGAAGAGGATTGGCTAGCTCGGCTTGGGTATGGTTCTCAAAAGGTCAGAGGCACAGCAACAGCTAAACAAAGTGGAGGAACCTTGGATGAGGACCTTGAGTCGATGGTGAAGGACTATCTGAATGACTCAACAGAGGTCTATGTTAATGCTGACCCATTGGCGTATTGGCATGGGAAAAAAGAATTGTGGCCACAGCTCACCAACCTGGCTTTAAACTACTTGTCTTGCCCACTCGCAAGCGTGTCTTCTGAACGTTTTTTCAGGGCTGCTGGTGGCATTGTAACTTCCAAACGGAGCCGCCTCTCGCCCAAAAATGTGGAGAGGTTAACAATGATCAAGATGAATCAGCACCTCATACCACCAGATTGCAGAGTACGAGAAAGCGCGCCGGATGAAGACGAGGTGGCCAGCAACATAGATGAGGGAATTTCTACTCTGTCAGGTGACACTGAGCTCACCCTGCCTGAATACGCAGAGTATGATGACGAAGCCTTATTCCTGGACCGTGATACCGAGCCCTGAAAATGAGACAACGAATCAATAACTTTATTTTTCATCCTTATTCACTTTTATTCCTGTGTGTCTGTCTTTCCTTGTTGTGCACATTTAATATATTTCAAACTTTAATCAGATAATCACAAAAACAAGCCCATCAGCAGAACTGTCTTCACTGCTTTGCTAATTGATTTGAAGGTACCGCAGTCTGCATTCCTCAGGTTCACAAGTTCAGAAGAACATGCTCCTCTATCCTCCTCCTCCAGACTCCTATTTCCATCAAAGCAGAGGGCTGGTTTACGCCCAATGAAGAAAGACTCAGCACTTGTGGGGGTGTTCTTCTACCTCTTTGCAGGTGAGTTGACGGCTCTGGGACCATTGTTGGGAAGCTCTAATACCGGATAAAAGTGGTTTGGACCAAATCCGAGGCGCACATTTTTTACTGTTTTTGCTGACTTGCTTGCCTTTGAGGTGCTCCTAGGGGGGGGTTCCGTCTGTTTGTGGGTGAGTTTTGGGGTCTGTCAGCACTGCTGGGACACTCTAATCTTGATTGCATTTGCTTTTCAGGAAATCCGTGGTGGCAACTCCGACTTATGGCCTAGCTACGCAGCGCGTTTGGACCGAAGGCCGAGAAATATTGTAAGTAGGAGATGTTGCTTTTGGCCTGTTTGGGGGTGTTATGCTTTTTGGCGGGTGGGGTGGCGGGTCTTGGGGCATTCCTGGGAAGGTCTAATACCGGGTAGAAGTGGTTGGGACAAAATCCACGCCGATTTTTGTTGTTGCTATTTCTGACATTTTGCTCAATGTAGCGTTTTCGGGGGCCTGTTTGGGGGGCTTCCTGGTGTTTGTGGGTGAGTTTCGGGGTCTGGGAGCACTGCTGGGACACTCTAATCTTGATTGCATTTGCTTTTCAGGAAATCCGTTGTGGCAAACCGGACCTATGGCCTAGCTACGCAGCGCGTTTGGACCGAAGGCCGAGAAATATTGTAAGTAGGAGATGTTGCTTTTGGCCTGTTTGGGGGTGTTATGCTTTTTGGCGGGTGGGTTGGCGGGTCTTGGGGCATTGGGACAAAATCCACGCCGATTTTTATTTGCTATTTCTGACATTTTGCTTAATGTAGCATTTTTGGGGGCCTGTTTGGGGGGCTTCCTGGTGTTTGTGGGTGAGTTTCGGGGTCTGGGAGCACTGCTGGGACACTCTAATCTTGATTGCATTTGTTTTTCAGGAAATCCGTGGTGGGAAACCGGACCTATGGCCTAGCTACGCAGCGCGTTTGGACCGAAGGCCGATTTTTTTGTTGTTGCTATTTCTGACATTTTGTTCAATGTAGCGTTTTCGGGGGCCTGTTTGGGAGGCTTCCTGGTGTTTGTGGGTGGATTTCGGGGTCTGGGCGCACTGCTGGCTATATATACTTTACTTTGCAAGAGGTTTGAAGCAAATCCATGGTGGCAGAGGGGAGTTAGGGCCAAGCTGCAGAGCGCGCGCGGAGTGATTTGGGAAATTTGGAAAAAAATGACAAAGTCCCCATTTTTGTACTTTTGCTCTTTGGCTGTTTGGGGGTCTTCTACTCATTTTCTCCTGGGTTGACGGCTCTGGGGCCATTGCTGGGAAGCTCTAATACCGGATAAAAGTGGTTTGGACAAAATCCACGCCGATTTTTATTTTGCTATTTCTGACATTTTGCTCAATTTAGCGTTTTCGGGGGCCTGTTTGGGGGCCTGTTTGGGGGGGCTTCCTGGTGTTTGTGGGTGAGTTTCGGGGTCTGGGAGCACTGCTGGGACACTCTAATCGTGATTGCATTGGCTTTTCAGGAAATCCGTGGTGGCAAACCGGACCTATGGCCTAGCTACGCAGCGCGTTTGGACCGAAGGCCGAGAAATTTTGCAAGTATGGGATTTTGCTTTTGGCCTGTTTGGGGGTGTTATGCTTTTTGGTGGGTGGGTTGGCGGGTCTTGGGGCATTCCTGGGAAGGTCTAATACCGGGTAGAAGTGGTTGGGACAAACTCCTCGCGGAAAAGCCTTTTGGCACTTTTTGTAACTTAGGGTTCGTTAGGGTTAGCCCTAGCAGCAGGATTGCATGTGTTTCGGGGTGTTGTAGATTTTTGCAACTGTGTGTAATTTTGGTTGCAAGTCATTTGAAGAAAATCCATGGTGGGAAAGGGGGGATTTGGCATAGTTAAAGAAAGCCTTTGCCACTATTCTTAACTTAGGGTTCGTTAGGGTTAGCAGTATTTCTATTGCATGCGTTTGGGTGGGGGGGCTTTCGAGTCTTGGAGCAATGCTGGCTATGGATACTTTTGCTTGGTTGCTTGCAAGTGGTTTGAATGCAATCCACGGTGGGTAAGGGGGTACTCGGGCCTACTTTTACTTTCAAAGTACGTTTTGTCACCAGTTTTCTGCTAGGCCTCGTTTTTTGAGATTTGATTGGGAGTCTTCTACATTTTTGCGACTGGCTTTAGTAAGGGTCTGGGTGGGAGCACTGCTGGGAAGATCTAATTTTGTTCTAAAACACAGTTTACAGGACACCTAGCTTGAGGGGAAAGATCCGCTACATTAATTTGCCCATACTTATTTATCCTTCAAAAGGTGACTCAGACAGAGTACGCACTTTCAAAAATATTGTACTGTCTACTAGGAAAATCAAAGTGTGACTTTTTGCACTCCACAGCCTACATACCTTATATTTATTTATCAGTGGTGTTGTAATATTATATCACTTCCTGTTTTTCGTTGAATAATTACAGGCCGGGTTTCAGTCTGTGCAATGGGGAAAAATGGATGGAGTCAGGCTTCACATTAGCGAGCCACAATTCAGCATCAGGCAGGCAGTGGACAGGGTGTCTTCTGGTCACCAACATTGATGGACAAAGCATCAGCTGCAATGGAGGAGTGCCGCTAATAAGAGGAATTTTTTTCTGCATGCAACTTACTTACCAAATTCAACAGGACAACTACAACAACATACAGATACAGTATCCTTTGTCTTTTTCTCTGACTGTGACTGCATTTCTTGGATCTCTCTCTGCTTCTAAATTGATCCCTTAACACATCACTTAGTCCACTCCACTATCACATCTGCACCACACATAGTCATTTGTAAGTGCTCCTACGTAATTCGCAAGTTGCAGCACGCCCCAGCCCGTAGAGGACTGGGATGGCCCCAATGATGAAGCATGTCACCAAGGGGCAACCCTGGTGAGTGAGGGGACACCTAGAAAAAGAGCAATTTCTCCTTTTCTATCTACTATACCTTCCAGACCAACCCCATTGAGTGTTGTGAATGGATTTGTAGTGACCAGCAAGGCTCTCAGGTATCTGGCAACAGAGACCTTATGTTGAATATAGTTATCAATATTTCCACACACGCCCTGTACTGTCGCATTCTTTCTTCCACAGTTGTCGAAAATACTACTTACTTTTCACTGACATGCATGCAGTAGTGCATGCACTTTCAAAGATTGATGGATAGGTTTGTACCCAAAGATTTGTTTATGTTCACAATTGTTTGTCCATGCTGTGCTATTTTTTCTTGTCTCCCAAAACCTTTCCCAAAAACCCCCGTACCCATCCATTTTTCAAACCCTAACCCTCTTCCCCCGGGCTGTGTGGTTTTCATTGATGTGTGACTAAATTACAGCAATAAATCCACACACTTGCTGGGGTGGATAAGGTGATAGCAACAGGCTGGTGAAGAAATCCGAGGATATATTCTTACTCTGCTTGACAAAGACCCATGGCTAATGTCAAAGAACTTCAACCGAATTAGTTATACTTTACCATTTGTTAGGCTACAATGTGGCACTGTTCTAGTGTACTTATGTCACCTGCTATATTCTCTATTGTTCCGTTGTATTGCTCAGGAGGACAAACCAGATTTCATTTTCTTTTTTTTAATAGGCATGCAACTGCCACTGTGTCACACCACTAGTACCACCGCTATGAGGAAATTTTATCCGCCCAGGATTGCCAACCTTATTCGCTGTTTCCCGTGGAGCCAGCCCTGGGCCCAGCCCTACTTGCAAACAGAAATTACAGGTAAGATAGGCGTTTGGTTGGAGGTAGTATAATGGAGTATTAGGAGAGACAAGAGATTGGATTGACGGTAGTACTACTAAAGTCCTAGGACTATTCCGGAAAACAAACTTACTGTTAAACCCCCACCCACCAGACTCAAAAGCAGTAAAAAACAGGTATGGTCAGATAAAGTTTCAAAAAGTATATTTTTATAGCCCTAACAAAATAATCTCCCTCAAGACCCTCCCTAACCCCAACGATTGTCCTTCAAAAGTCCCCAAAAAACCCAACTCCCAATTCCCACCCCCCAAAAGTCTCTAAAAAAGGGGCAAGGGACACTATGGCAGGGTGCTGTTGGATTTAGCAGCCAGGGCATCATGCTCCTTGCGGAGGGTGGCAAGTTCGAAGCGGAGGCCCTCCACCGAGTTCTTATAGTTATGGACCTCCTGCTCCAGGTAGGACAGTCTGATAATAAGCGGCGGTGTGCCTTGCAAATCCTGTGAGGGGCAGCTGCTTTCTTTGCTGCTCAGCGGTGGAGTTTGGCTTTGGTAGCCCGGCTCCGTACCGCTGGAGCACTGCGCTGGCTGGCAGCCCGCACGGAGGAGGATGCAGCTGTCCCAGTGGACGTTGTTGTTGTAGCAGACTGCGTCTCCTCCTCCTCCAGGGCCACCAGCCGCCGATATTCAGCGACAGTGGCATCCAGCCTCCGTTGCCTGGCCATTCGAGCCAGCTCCTTCCTCCTTGATGGTGTCTTGGATTTGGAAGGCGTAACCACATGAAGAAAGAAAGACATAGTCTGTAACCAATGCTCCTTAAGATTAACACAAAATGATTGAGCAGAAAGTTGTCACAGTACAAGTAGCAAATTGAAAGCACAGTACATAACTATTGAGGACAGTATCTATGTAACCTCCGACTTCTTCATCCTTGCTCTAACATTAGTGGGAGTTTAAGGAACAAATTCTACGAGCACTATGGACTTCCATTACAGTCGACTATGACAGTACACCACTCTTATTCTTCTTCTTCTCTCTTATTTAGGAAAATTGGTACGTTATCCTATGCAAGCCGGCATAATGCCAGCGCAGTGAACTTGCACCCGAGAAAAACAGACGCACACCATGGTGAGTGAGACAGACTTGCGTTACTGTACCGGTCCAGTACATGCAGGTGGTGAAGCTCTTACTTTTCTATTACGGGTGGCACTGAGAATACTCTGTTAAAAGGGCTACTGCTTAATTAATTTAGCTTTCACCCTACAGTGCAAATGAGTATTAGAAAAGGAAAATGAAGAAGCTAAATTATCTGATTATCTATCACTTCACATGGGATATATTTGATGACATATGGGATGACTTTAGGTGCTTTGCTTATTATTGAGTGAACAGTGATACCCCCACAGATGAATGACGTACTACTACTAAACTAAAGTTATTAAGAGAGGTAGGGAGTGTCCACCGTAATAACCGGATATATGCTGTGCTTGCAGTTGCAATACAAACTACTGCTACTATTCATGGTAGTATTTGGACAACGTTACAACTTCTTTTCCTTGCCTTTCCTACACTGGAACGGACGTGCGGTTGCGGTGTTACATGCTCTTCAAAGTAACACTTAGTTCATCCAGTGACCGTCTACTCTCTCTAGATACACATGTGCTTTCTAAGAGTCAGATAGTACCATGAATGATCCAGGCATCCATCCATTCAAAGTATATGCACACATACAGTTTCTGTCTCACCCACCCAGGCTGTTCTCCTTCCACCCATCCTTGCTTCATCATTCACCCAGCCATGCACCATACCATATTCTTTCCTTCCCAGCCACCTCGGGGACCAAGCAAACACATATCATTCTTCTTTGCCAGTTATCATTACATTTCTCATCCTTCCACACTTACTTACACCCTTCTTTCGCTTTTCGTTCATCCCATCCATCAAGTTCACCTCAGATCTGATTGGGATTCTTCTCGCCAAAAACTTCACAGCTAAGTCGAAGTACATTTAGAGGAGGCTACTACCTGGTTTATTTATAATACACCCGTGCAGAAAGCACACTCTGCAGTCCTCAATCTCAATGACTAGGGGAATGTATAGCTTACCTCTGCCCGCCACAACCGTGTGAACCCTCACAGGCATGTCCTTGTCCGGCACTTGCACCGCCTCCTCCCCAGAGTTTTCCTCCTCGTCCAATGCCACCACCACCTTCGCGCTGGCCCCGTCTCCAGAAGTTCCACCTACAAAGTACATTTAATAATGTTAGAATACACCACTCACTACTATATAATATTTGGTCTAGGAGGAAGAAAGAAATGTGAAAAAAACAGTATACAATTTAATAATTTATGACTGTGTACTCTAAAGTAAAAATGTCCCTTTTTCCAGGAAAGGCTGTTGTCTTGCTGCACTTTTTGGCACAACTGATGAATGTTTGCTTTTTACTTTTTAACACGCAACACTTTTTCTCCTAACAGACAGAAGCTTGACTTCTAAGAACACGAGCAGGATCAAGTTCAAACCAGGGGAGAGCTCGGCTCGACCACAAGAAATGTGTCCAATTAATCGTCAGCACTAAGCACTTTTACATTTTCAGTTACACTTTCACTTTTATGACAAACTTGATTTTAATAAATGTGTTTTACTTTTAATAAAGCTTTTAAACTTAAATAGACTCTGTGGTTTTTGGTCCTCCAGACTAGAGTGGATGAGCTAAAGGTTTTGGAATTTTTGCAAGCATGAGTCTGTGCCTCTGCCATCGGTGACTTTGGGAGCTAAATGACTCTGCCACACTATCTAGTCAGTAAGGAGATTGGGGGTTCAACTACAAAGTCTGTTATCACTGAGGTATGTGGAAAGTCTAACAGCACCTATTATAATTGATAAGCTAAGCAATGCATTATTTAGTGTCCATAGTTCTGTTTGTGCAGATTTGTCCCTGCAACAGTAGTAGAATGGATTGTCCTCCTATCCAAACCAAAAGTAAAGTAGTATCTTATTCTTTCTTGGTGGTCATTCACCTTTTTATTGTTGGCAATGGTCAAAGCATAAACATTTAGAATACTTGAAAAGACATTATGGACAATCCCAGAGGACTGCACTCAGTGTATAGAGCTATTGCTGACTAGAATGGGAGTCCAATGGAAATGCCAAATGTGCAATCTTAGTTAGCTACACAGACAGACTAATAAGAATAATCTAGTAATACCACACGGAGTCATAGTCGAGGCAGGATAAGAATTTAGATCCTGTCCACAAGAAGATCAAAGACGATTTAGAAAAAATTGAATGAGGAACGCTAGGAAAAAATAAGTACTCTATATTAAAATTAAAACTTACTGGGGCCAGCAAAGGAGCCCTCGCCTGCCCGGTCCTGGCCTGCATCGTCAACAGAACCCTCCTCCTCCTCCTCCTGTGTCCTCCTCTTGCCCCTGGGGGAAGCTGATGTACAACATGAAAGAAAGAAAAACAGAAAACATGGATGATATTTCTCAACCAAATCAAACATTTCAAAAGAACTAACAAAATATTTTTGCGAAATAGCAAATAGGGAACGACTCCACAGGATATATTATTGACCAATCTCATGTGGTCGACTACGTTATTACTTTAGTATTGCTTGATTTGCGGACCGTCGAATTGGAAACTACCCTATGTAACTCACTAAACAAAGTATTAAAAAGGTTTGCCTAGGATTGGCAGGCAGCAGTCCGCAGCACGCAAAGTGACAGCCAAAGTCCATCGTGATTGAAGATCAGCGACAACACTAAGGTTTCCTACTACATTAACCAGTCATTAAAATACTCAAACTATTAATCCACCACCACTATTTCTTCTTATCGCCATGTGTACAAAGGAAGGACTGGACTTGAGTCTGTAGGGGCTGATTTAGAAGCCCCTTGCTGCTCTTTTGCTCCATTGTTGCATGACTTTTGTGACGCAGCGACAGCACAAAAGAGGCGCAATGGTGCGGCGTATATTAACAACGTGACGCATATGGGAGATGCATCACGTTGTAAAGCCCTGCGCCAATAGGGGACGCTCCGGCGCAAGGGAGGGCGTTCCTGCGCAGGAACGCATCCTAAAAGTGGCTGAGGGAAATCTACAAGATTTCAATCAGTCACTTTGAGGACAATGATGCGTGACTCAAACCCTGCGCCTGCTTGAAGCAGACGTATGGCTTGACGCAGCATTGGGGAGATAGGGCACCCCAGAGCATTGATGGAGCTGCACCATCGTTGCGACGCACCTCCAGCAATGCGCCGCCTTTACGGCACAGATGCGTAACGCTTTGGTGACGTTTTGGGCCCATGGTGCGCCGCATTGTAAATACGGCGCACCATGGGTGATGGTGGCGTGACGCACAATTACTGGCGCATCCCTGCTACTTTGCAGGGATGCGCCGTAATTAAAAATCAGAACCTTAGTGTGAAGCATTACGCAGTTCTTTAAACTACACTCATACATAATTTCACAGGCCAATGAAATGAACACAAAATCTAAAACAAATAAGCATAGTAGCAACACTACTGAGAAGAAGGAGAGCAGTGTACCTGAAATGCACAGAAGATTTTGAAATATAATTTACCTACAATGTAATGGGCAGCATTATTGCTCTTGGTAAAAAACAAAAATTTGCAATATAATAACACAGCAGGAGAAAACATAGTAGTAAAGAAATAGCTACTACTACTCACCAAGCCTGGGGATCTCAAGGCCAAGGAGGTCGAGCAGATCTCGCTCACGGGTCAGGACATCCGTCCAGCGGTGGGTGGCCTGGTTGTAGGTGCACCAGACCCGAGAGTGGTGGTAAATGGCCTGGCACACCTTCTCCCACCGCTTCCGGCGCTCCCGGACCCCGTACCCGGCACTGATCTTGCCGCCTCCCATGATGGTCCTGGGGAGGCGGCGCTGAACATAAAAAATGAGTTGGCCCACCTCCTCCGGGGTAAAGATCTCCCTGGGTACGACCTCCTCCCCCCTCAAACGCCCACACGGGAGCCGGACACGGGGTGCGGGACCCTTCCCCTTCTCGGGATGCTTCCCGGCTCCCTTCACCATGGTCTGGGCGGAAAGGAATAAAGAAAATAGAATAGGGAAGAGAAGAAAAGAAAAGAGTTTAAAAAAGTAGTTTAAAATTAACCAAAAGTAGCAGTAAACACAAAAATATAGGGCTAGAAAAATAGAGGGATAGATAATAAGTAAAGTAGATCAAAAAAAACTTCAAACAAGCAAAGGATGGCAGAGATTGACAGAGGATACAAAGACCATGGCCAGAACCATAGCAATGAATGAGAAACAAGATGGCCACGCCCGTTCACGACCGCGCGGGTAAGTTCGTGCGAGATTTTCCTTGCGAACATGAGCGAAACGGTACTGGCAAGCCGCAGACTTTGCGAGATTACACTTCGCGCCCGGAAACGGAAATACGTCAGGCAAACAAGATGGCCGCGCACTTGAACGACCGCGAGGGTAACTTCGCGCCTTGAGCTACGAGCGGCTCGCAAAAACGCACAAAACCTTGCCAACGAACACGCCGCAAAAAAACAAATTGCATATTCGCACGAATTTGCGGCTTCCGAATCCGATCTCGCGCGTGTTCGCGCCCCGCGAATCCCGCGAAATTGCAGAAAAACGAGTTTTTCAAAACTGAAAGCACTCGGCAGGGGCAAGAGTTCAAACTCATCATTAGTAACAATTCCCTATAGTGCTTCCTGACTGGGGCCCCTCCAGAATTCAGTTGCTAGTTGCAACAATTGTATGACCCTGCTCTGACCCTCACAGCAGGCTCATAGAATAGCTACAAGTAGGCCACAAAGGTCCTGGGAAAAAAAATGCACTGCAACAGAAAGCAAATTACAGATAAGGAAGCAGGTGCCAGACTGGAATTTTAAAACAGTGACACATTAATAAACTAACCCCAAATTAATTCATGTCAGTTGAAGCAGGGCTGGTGTGCTTGCTTTCCCCCCCCATAATCTACAGTGATGATGAACCAGAGGGTGGCATTGATGTAACAGAGGGTTGCAGTGGTGAAACAGAGGGTGCTGGAAACCTGTGATGATGAACCAGACGTAGAAACAACATAATCGCGACCGTTGCGTGCCGAAATGTAAGTTCGCAATTGCGAACTGGTACGAAACCCTCGCGAACTGGCAGAAATCCTTGCGAACACAAAAAAAAAAAAAAATCCGCAAATTCGCTAGAATTCGTGGATTTTGCGGATTGCGAGTTCGCAAATCCGCAAAATTCGCGAACGCGAGATTCGCAAAATTCGCCCATGCTTAGTGAGGAGTTTCTGGAAGGTTTCAGTATTAATACTAGGAAAGTGGCTTATTGTATTATTGTTTTTGGGCAGGGTAGAGGTCCTGGGAGTGAGAGAATGTTTGGGGATGTTGGCCTTAATAGTGGAGATTTTGTCGATGAAGTAGTCATTGAGGAAGTTGCACAGTGCCTGAGAAGGTAAGACCTTCAGTAGGGTTATCTCTGGGTTAGAAGGTTCATTAACTATGTTAAATATTTCTTTGGAATTTTTGTTGTTGTTGATAATGCGTGAGGAGAAGTGGCTAGCTTTGGCTGTCAGGATGCATTTCTTATATTCTTTCATGGGAATATTTGTGAATAGAAACAGGAACCGGGGCAGAATCACCATCTTCATGCTGAATACTCTACAGAGTAATGATAGTGGTAGGTTAATCCAGGCTTCTACATCATCCTCCAGCCTGCTGACCGCGGGACCGTAGTTTTCCGTAAACATGATCTCCAAGTCTGTATGGCGACATATGCCCAGATACCAAATCACTTCCATGGACCAGCGTAGTGGGAAGTCCGGTTCAAAGCACGACATAGCCGGGGTAAGTGGGAAAATAATAGATTTTAACCAATTGACTCATAATCCGACAATGCTCCAAAGTGCACTACTTCTCTGAGGACAAAGGAGAGATTGTTTTCCGGACCGCTGACATACAGCAATGTGTCATTCGCATAGGTGTATACCACTATCTTATAACTCGGGAAACTTATACCTTCGTGGCTATGATATTCTATTTATGGTCGAACATCTCTGCTCTGTACTAGATGCAGGTCAAACGGCGGCACTGGTCCTCTTGGACCTCAGTGCCGCCTTTGACACTGTATCTCACACCATTCTTATTTGAAGGCTTGGTGAGGCTGGTATTTCAGGCAGGGCGTTGGATTGGTTTCAATCGTTCCTTTCGGAACGATCCTTTCAGGTTGTAGTGCCACCGTTCAGATCCAAGCCCCATGCCATCGCTCAAGGAGTCCCGCAGGGCTCGGCGTTGAGCCCCACTCTCTTTAACCTCTACGTTCAACCTTTGGCGGAGGTTGCAAAGAGCTGGGGTCTCACTATGGTATCATACGCCGATGATACCCAGTTGGCGGTGGCTATTAACGGGGACTCTGACCAACTGGCGTCGAACTTTGCGGATGGTTTGAGGGCCGTTGCTAGTTGGCTTACGTCCAATTGTTTACAACTCAACGCCCTCAAAACTGAGGTGATGGTGCTGGGGAAACATCCTGATCGGTGGGGTGCTAGCTGGTGGCCTGAGGAGCTGGGACTCCCCCAAAACCTGTCTCCGAACTCAAAAATCTTGGCGCCTGGTTGGATTCCAAACTAACCTTCTTGTTCCACACTAAGAAGGTGGCATCCATGTGCTTCAGCATTTTGCGTGGCTTGAGGCCTATCCTCAAATTTTTTGATGACCCCACCCGCCAGATGGTGATCTAAGCCAGCGTACTATCGAGGCTCGATTACGCGAGCTCACTGTTCCTGGGCGCCAACCAGGCGGAAATCTTGCGACTTCAACGGGTGCAGAACGCGGCAGCTAGAGCCCTGGTGGGCCTGCCACGTTTCTGCTCAGCCCGTAGCACAATCTTCAATCTGCACTGGCTGCCAGTAATCAGGCGCATAGAGTTCAAGGCCCTCTGCTTTGCGTTTAAAATTCTTAAATCTGACACCCCTATCATCCTTCAGCACCTTTTGTCTTTGTACACCCCTTTGCGCAGCCTTCGTTCTGCTGCCCAAAATCTGGCACTTGTCCCCCGATTTCAAAAATGTAGATTGGGTGGCCGATCGTTTACGGTCTTGGCCTCTAAACTATGGAACGCACTTCCTGCCTACATTCGCTCTCTGGATGACCTTCTAGCTTTTAGGAAAGCTGTCAAAACTCATTTCTTTCCTCTGTCTTATTAATCATTCCCTACTTTTTCCAGTTATAGCGCCGGGACGCCCCTTAGCTGGGGCAGCTGTGCGCTTAAAAAATCCAAATAACATAACATAACTTAACGTAGTGAGCATGCCAGCGGCTCTGCAACTAGGGCATATAAGACCGGGGATAGCGGTCAAGCTTGCCTCGTGCCACAAGAAATAGCAATGAGTTCCGTTACCAGAGTACCTATTTTTATTCACGCCCTGGGTTAGTTATAAAGAACCCCAATCAACTGAAAGAAGATGGGGCCAAGTCCCATCCTATTTAGCACATGTTGAGGAATAGCCATTCGACAGAATCAAAGGCCTTCTCCATATCAAGGAAGACCGCTATGGCTTTGGTATCCTGCTGAACATGCTGGATGGTTCCCAACACTGTGCGAAGGTTATACGTAAGATACCTATCCGGGACAAACCCTGCCTGCTCCGAAACTACTAGTGCCGGTGCCAAGGGGGAAAGACGATTGGCAAGTACCTTTTTAAAAAGTTTGGTATCCACATTGAGCAAGGAAAGTGGGCGATAGGATCCACACTCAATCCACGGCTTGTCTGTTTTAGGGATGGCGACTATCACTGCCTACCTCATCGATGGTGGTATTGTGCCCGTCACACACATATCATCGAAAAGCATAGCAAGGTGTAGGGTAATAAATCTACAAAGGTCTTATAAAAACCGACAGTTAGGCCATCCATACCTGGGGTACTGGATGCCCACATACCTGATAGGGCCAGCAATATTTCGTCCTTTACAATGGGCCGCATAAGAGATTCGCAGTGCGTGTTCATGAGAAATGGCAATTTGATATGTTCTAGGTAATCCAGGATTTGTTCCTCTGTACCAGAAGACCGAAAAGTGTATAAATCCCTGTAATATCTACTAAACCTGTCTGCAATGTCCACTTCTTCAGTGAGCAATTCTCCCTCCTCCAACTTAAGCTGAGTGATCAGCATCCTGGGGCGCTTGGCCTTAAGTATCTGCGCCAGGACCGTCCCCTGCGTATCGCCCTCCCCATAAGTACGCACCGTCGCATATTTACCCATATGTTTCAATTTGCTTTCTGCATCTTCCTGGTATTCCCCCAACCGATCCTTAATTGCCTGCTTTGTAGCCTCAGCCGGGCTCATGAGCAGGCTTTGTTCTATAACACCCAGTTCCTTTTCCAGAGGAGAAAGTCTACCCCGAATGCTTAGCCATAGCCACGCAGTGGATGTAAACATTAAATGTTTCCCAAACTACTTAAAAACTGTCCACTGACCCCACATTGAGGTGGAAAATGGTTTCTATTGCTTCAGCTAATTTCTCTCTAAAAAGAGGGCCCAGCGTTGAATACGGGGGGGGAGCGCCATGTGAATGGTGGGATTGACCTCCTAAGCGTGGCAACGACCAGCAGCAGAGGATTATTGTCCGATAGGGTGCGCTGAAGTATCAAGCATCCACGGATGTGCTCTACCAGTGTAGAAGAGGTAAACCAGTAATCTATGTGCGTATGCAAGTTGTGATAGGCAGAGTAATGTGTTAAAACTCCCTTGTCCGGGTGCTGTGCGCGCCAGACATCACAGAGGTCCAATCGCACCATAACACTTTCAATCGCCCTTGCCGTCGCCGTGGCCCTCCTCGAGGGACCCCGGGATCTGTCCAAATTTGGGTTCCTGACTAAATTAAAGTCTCCACTCCAGATGCACTCCGCCTCTGGATGTCTGGCCACTGCAGCCTCGAGTGCAGTGAAGAACTCCGGGCAGTCATAGTTGGGGCCCTAGACATTAACTATGATTAAGTCGATACCCCTACCCTGACACCTGAAATTAACATAGCTAGTTGGACCAGTGAATAAGGAGATTTAGGGTTCACACATGTCAGGACCGCTCTGTGTGCGTAGTGAAGCCTGATACATTAACATGATCCATCAACCCTCTGCTAGGCAAAACTACACTATTTAGTGGGAGGTGGATCTCCTGTACCAGGGCCATATCAACATTCTTCCTCTGCAAGTAATGTAATACCTTTCGCAATTTACGGTGGTCATTCAACTCCCGGACATTCCACGTGAGTGCACAGAGGGAGTCCAGCGGCCTTGGTGCTGGGGTGTCACTGGATCCCGCCATCTTTACTTATACTGAATGTGATGTAACCTGACCTAAGCTACCCATGGTTAGAGTGCATACCTGTCAGAGGCCAGTATGGGACTTTAAACAACAAAAACAATGAAACTCTCCCTTCCCCCAACCTCCCCCCTCCCACGACAGACAGTCCCCAACTTGGTCACAAAGCATCCCCAAAAACACTCAAATCACCGCCCCCCTCCCCCTCCCCATTTCAACATTATCCCCTTCGAGTGAGGCACTCTTGGGCCAGTGTTACTCTACTTCGCAATGAGGAACAATGTAAACATTAAACAGCCCGCTCCCCGTACATCGTCCAGAACATGTAACTCAGCATCGCTGATCCAAGTGAGGTTCTTCAGTTTCCGACTTCGTCCCGTATTTAGCCGCCATTTTGTGTCTCATCGCCATTTTGTGTTGCCCTCACTCAGACAGCACGGTGAACTGAGGGGCATATTATCAAGGACAGGGGATAAATTATCGCCGCTTTTATCGGCAGGAAACTGCTGATAAAGCGGTGATAATGGCCTTGATAATATGATCTATGAATTTCAATCAAAGCCCATGCTAGATGTGAACACATCTAACATGGGCTTCGATTGGAATTCATAGAGCATATTATCAAGGCCATTATCGCCGCTTTATCGTCAGTTTCCTGCCGATAAAAGTGGCGATAATGTATCGCCTGTCCTTGATAATATGCCCCTGAGTGATTTTGCTTTTCCCAGCTGCTATGTGTCTCTTCTGTTAAAAAGTAACCCCCTACCCTTGTTTACGAAACCGATGTCAGGGTCTAGTCGAGTTCACTAATCCATGTCTGGGTTGATTGATCCCTGTCTCGGCTGACTATTTGGCTTCTTCTATTCTTTCCTTACATTATCTTATCCGACTGGCCTTCGCAATTCTCTCCTTGTATTCTCTTGTGACACAACTATCTTTTTAGGCACACAAATACGTCCTGCCACCTGCAAATTGGATTGTCGGTACTACCACTAAATAATTTGTGGGGAGGGGTGACACACAGGGTTTGAAAGAGGGGCGTATTTGGAACACTTGATAGCTTGTTTTCCAACTTTTTCTATTGGCTATGCTTGTATGTATTGGGAGTATACGTTGTAAATATGTGTGCTATAAAAGATTGTGCGCCACTGACTAAAGTGTCAGTCTCCTCAGACTATACGCTGTACTTCTGGGACAACTGTGCTTAGCTGCAGCTAATAAACCTGGTTTTCTACGCCCAACAGAGTGTCTTGTGTCTCTGTTCGACAAGGCAGTTGAACTCGGGGATTTAAGCGTGCCCTGCGCCGCCAGACCCATAAGGCCCGATTCTCCACAAGGGCCTTAAACTTCAACTGACATCCATTACACTAACATAGCATGGACATCGTTTAACCTTGTATCAAAAAAGTCCAATAGTCTGGGACCGCACTTATCAACAGATCAACCTCAAGCTCCATGCGGCCTCCACTTATGCAGCTTACCCAAGGCCTTTCCTAGGCGAAAAAGAATTAGGTATCTGGCTATAGCCCAGCGCATCTGCCAAGGCCAGAAAAACACCAAACCTCCTAGTGGCCCCTGTCAGACAGATGTAGTCCCACCTTTACTGGGCATATTCTTGTGTGCCCAGGTGATTCAAGTGACCCCACCCCCTCTGTTTAGTCTTCTAACCATACATATCAGTGTGTTGTAGTCGTCAGCAGCTAGTCTTGTTCATCCAGATCTCCCCCTGCCACCTCATTGAACTGCTGCTGGTTCGGACTGCCAAAAAGTCTTTTAAAGCCTTCTGGAGTGCTTTTGGGTCTGTGAAAATATGGGATCGGCCCTGCGTGTTGACACAGAGCTTGGCAGGGTGCAGCATGGCATAGTCTATGCTTAGTTCTCGCAGCTGTTTCTTCATGGGAATGAATTGTCTGCGTGCCTTCTGCACACAGATTGTAAAGTCTGGGAATAGTGAAATCTCTGAACCCTCATAGTTCAGTGTCCGCTTGTCTCTTGCTAAACACAGGGCAGTGTCTCTGTCTCCGTAATTGAGCAGTTTGGCAATGATCAGACGCGGTGGCGCTCCCGGGGGAGGGCGAGGCCCCAGTGAGCAATGCGCTCTTTCCAGCACGAACATTGAGGAAAAGACCCCTTCTCCTAGTAGCTCGACCAACAGCTTCTCAATAAATTGGTCCATGTTGCCAGTTTGGTTCGACTCCAGTAGGCTGACGCTTCCGAGGTTACATCGACGTGAGAGCGCTTCTAGAAGAGGCAATCACTGAGGCCGAAGAGGCAATCATCACGCTAGATACTGAACACAAGCAGCTGGGTTGAGTTATGCGTGTTCTACAAGACACCGCTGCCCCACGTAGATCACTCCAGTGGGCACAGCGCACTCAGCAACTCCTGCGTCGCCACATTCCTAAAGCAATTTACAGTCCCTATATCACTCGCCAGCTGTACATATGCTGCGGCAAGTATTCCTCTGCCAGGTATTCCTCGCGCTGCCCCATTCTGACTTGCTGCACCCTGCAGTGCTCTAATCAACTCAGGTAGAGTCCGTGGTATCGGATGAGTCCAGCATTTGGGGCTTCACTTAATTTTCAAGTGGGGCATAGTTCAGGGGAAAATGGGACCGCTGATCTCCCACACTAAAGCAGATTCCGGACCTTCCTACCGCATCCACAGGCGTAACGGGCTGCAGCCTCCGGTCGTGTCGGGCCGCCCGCTGGTGTCAAAGGGCTCCAATCTGCTGCAGCCGCACATCGCCCTGTGCCTTCAGCTGTTCGCAGGCGCGCCCCAGCAAGCCAGGGCCACCGCACATTGCAGCCGGGACAGTCTCTCTGGACAACACAACAGCACTTGCTCCCTAAGTAGCAGCCCGGCTCATCACAACTTGAGTCCTGGGATCCAAAGCCTGCTGTATGGGCGACTTCTGGTTGTAATAACTTTATCACCCATGGAGTGTGATGGTCCGGAGTGTGATTGCTGCGTCCCTCTTGGCATTCAGGCCACGGCAGTGTACTCAGTATTGTAGAGCAATGCTGAAGGATAACTGCAGGATAGTGGGACGATATTACGGAGCTAAAGGCTCAAGCGGCCATCTTGTTCGTGAGCAAGCTCCACCCTCCCCAGTCCTGACAGACTTGCAGAATTGCTCAGACCTGCCGTGGATGCCATCATCGGCCTGATACCCTGCTCTGCACTCCAGGTGCCAGTGATCAAGTGCAACGCAGGCCATTATCCATTGCTGATTGTGGTTTGTGCTGTGGAGCGGCTATGTCACCTCAAACAGTGTGGGGGCTCTGAGACATTGATGGGTAAGATGATGCACATGTAACACACCCCACTGCATCTTCATCAGGAATATATTGAAGGGACACAATCCGAGACTTTTTCTTCATATCTCTAGTGTCCAAAACCCAGTGCACTGCAACTTACAGACACTTCTGTTTGCATGTTGGCTGTCCTCTAGACTTTCTTCAGCTCACTCCATGTCGCTCAGCAGTTGACTCTAATATGCATGTGTTTTCGGTTCCCGTTGCACTAGTGTCCAATGTTCAAGTGGTTGCCAGCACCAGATATTCCATGCGGAATGGCTTACCTGCTGTGTGGTCTGTTGCAGGCTTGGTGTTCTCCTCTGAGTAGCTTGGCTGGCTGGGTCCTGGTGGGGGGTTGCATGGGATATCCATGGGCTGTTGTAGGGTGTTGGTGTCAACGGTGTACTGTTCCTCTCCGGCATCACTGATATGTTGTATGCTGTGCTCTGCTGAAGGTGTTGTGTGCCCCTCTGCGATGTGAAGGGGTGGTGCGTGTTGACTTTGTGTTGACATATATGTTGGCGTATTGTGCTGGTTTGCATGCAGACTGTATGGCAATGTACATTGTGTCTGTTTGGGGGGGTGTTGGATTCTTCAGCAAGACAGTGTGGTGGTCCTCTCTGGCATCACTGATCTGTTGTATTCTGTGCTCTGCTGAAGGTATTGTGTGCCCCTCTGGGATGTGAAGGGGTGGTGCGTGTTGACTTTGTGTTGACATATATGTTGGCGCATTGTGCTGGTTTGCATGTAGACTGTATGGCAATGTACATTGTGTTTGTTTGGGGGGTGCTGGATTCTTCAGTGGGACAGTGTTTATTTGGACTACATGACAGATGTGAGGTCGTACAAGTACATTTCTATTTCACAGTTTCCGGCTCTATCAGATGTAGTAGGCATGTTTCTGTGCATGTGCGGAGCCAGTTGTGTCCTCTGTTTTATAGTGTTGGCTATGCGCGTTGTTCCACATTGTTGTTAACATGGGTGTGCTGTTCATGCTATGTGTGTATGCTGCAGTGTGCCAAGGGGATCTGGGACATGATCCTGGGTGATTGTGGGTGTGCAGTGTGCTACACCTCGTTGTGAATGTATGCCATTGTGCCCATCTCCCCCAACACCCCAGTCCCTGTTTGTTGCACTCCCTGTTGATGTTGTGTCAGGTCCTCTCAAGCTGTGTCCACACTCCCTACTCCTTGCACCATCTCCACACTGATGACTGTGGCCTGGGTTTCCTCTAGCTTCTCCGGTGGCGCTGGACTGCCACCTCCTGTCGCCATTGCTGCCTTCCTGTTGGCAGCGGGTTTGTGCCTGGTTTATGTAGTCGCGTCATGCCGGCGCCTATTGGCCTCCTGGATTGGCTTCCTTGGCACTCCGACTGCAATCCAGGTGGTCTGCTAGTGGGTCAGTTGCTGGTAGTTTTCTGTCACCTCCGTGACACAGGTCTTGTTTTCCTGCTGTCTGCACCCGTCTTGCTCTCCCTCTTCTCCTTGGCCTTCCTGATACTGTTGTTCCTTGATGGTAGTCTGTGGGGGTTGTGGGGTTCGAGTTGGCCTCTGCGCTGGTTTAGGGTGCATCCATGTTGCTACGTGCATTTGGCATGTTTCTGGTATATTTTTTCTGTGGTTTTTATGGTGCATTGTCCCGCGAGACGTGTGGGATTAGCAGGCCTGTGGCTGGTTCTCGCTACTTTTTGTACCGAGGTTGGCCTCATCGCATGTTTTTTTACATTTGCGTATCTCATTTTTGTGCTGTGGCGTTGATTTTCATGCAGACATTTGACGCATTATCTGGTGTCTGTGCTACAGCTGCGTTGTGAATTCCACGTTGACACTGGGTTATAATCCCGCGATAGGCAGAGATGTTGAAAGTTGCGTTACGCTACTCTTGCTGTAGTTATCACAAGTTCTTGTGAATATACCCCTTAGTTGGCTAACATGTTTGTGTTCATTTTTGTTTGTGTTTGTTGAACTGCTACATTCGACCTTATTTTCCTCACTAGAATAGTCACTTATTGGCCCTAGGTATCCGTATTTTACTTCTTTTAATAGCAAGGTCTACACTATAGTCCTAAATCACAGATTGAATTTATTTTTCAACATCTTTGACACTAGCTAAGTGTTGTGTTACTGTTATTTGTATCTGGTCTATGTTAATCCACACATTATGCATGGATAGAAAAGACATCAAATCAAATAGTTTTTTCACAGTATCTGTGGATCAAAACTACTATACACAGCTTAAATGAAACACGATTAGGTAGGCTTTCCAATAATTTTTGGTCATCTATATAATTTAGTATGTAGTTTTATCATTTGTATAATAAAGGTGGTCAGAAGTTGTATTATTATAGGATTAATATTTGTTGCATTAATCCCACAACTACTCAGTGCCATAGTATTATTCACAATCATGACCATATTGAAAAGGTCAGTGACTTATCTAAAAGACATCTCCTTCCTGGATGAACTGAAAGGTACTCACAGTAGTTGGCATATCTGCATGATTTTCAGGACTATGAATCTGACAACTTTGTGTTGAAGCAAGTAGCCTCATCATTGAAAGCTACACTTTATGGTAGCGTATTTTGCACTGTGTGGATGTTTTGAACAGATCGGTACATATTTAATTAGCTTCAAAGTGCTGTATTATTTTGGTTTGCAGTCCTGAAGAAGTTCCACGATGGGGGAGCAAAGAGAGATGGCTGCTACCTTTTAAGATGTAATAAAGGGTTTTATAACAAGGTATGCGTACAAAGGAAGAAATGAAATAAACAACTTTTAAATGTAAGCAAACATCTGAAACTTTATAAATTGTGGGCTCTTCAAAACATTTCAACGAAAATCCCTCTATGTGTTTGGAAACATGTTCTTTTTGTAACGCCTCTCCTATTGGGAAAATCACCCCAAACTAATTGAAAGGGCAGAAAGACATTTTGCTTATCACAACCATGCACAATGAGTACTTCAGAGATAAAACACCTAGGTATATGGTTAAAGGTACATTTAGTTAATGCATTGTTGACCCAGTGAGTTGTTTCCTTTTTCATATCTGACAGATACAGTCAGCTCTCAATTGAGATAACATCTCAATCTTATATATCCTGATGGTTTAGTACACCTCAAATTTAGGAGGTCTGTTAACATTCCTTTATTAGTGATGACTGAGTTAGTAACACTTGTGGATTCTATATGAACACATTCAATTAGGTTAACTGAAATCGAATAGGTACCTTGCACACTCCATTTAGTGTTATTATTGTATATTTTAAACCCAAAAATTGATTGGGAATTTAGGACAATCCGATTCTGTTCTCCCGATTGCCCATAATCCTGACTAGAATCCAATTTTCTTTTCACTCTGTTAGATCCACACACTTTTGTTTCTAGCATTGCAATGTGAGTGACACAAATCTCAAGTACAAGTCGTAATAAGGTCCCATCAAATCCATTAAGGATAGGAATTGCCAGCGTAATCTTTATGTTTTTTGGTTTCCAATCTGAATGTGGTGTTTTGGATTTGGCAACTGATCATCTACAACATGGGTACTCACAAACCTTCTCTTAGAGCCAAATTTACAGCATTGTTTGTGGCTGAGGGCTGCACCGGTGGGGGCGGGGTCAGAAGGGGAGGGGCGAGGCTAAAGAAAAAAAAGTTGTGACCATGAGGTTGAACACGTCCCTGCGGCAGACACCTTCGTCCACTGAGCCACCAGACCCGGCATACACACATCTCTCTCTCTCTCCCTTCTCCTCTCTCTCTCTCCCTCTCTGTCTCCCTCTCTCCCTCCCTCTCCCTCCATCTGTCTCCCTCTGTCTGTCTCCCTCCCTCTGTCGTCCTCCCTTTGTTGTCCTCCCTCTGTCTCCCTCTCTCTGTCCCTCTGTCTCCCTCTGTCTCTGTCCCTTTGTCTCCATCCCTCTGTCTCTCTCCACTGTCTCCCTCCCTCCTCTGTCCCCCTCTCCCTCTGTTTCCCTCCTCGCTCTGTCTCCCTCTCTGTCTCCCTCTGTCTCTGTCCCCCTCTGACTCCGTCCCCCTCTGTCTTCCTCCCTCTCTCTCCCTCCCTCTCGGTCTCCCTCCCTCTCGGTCTCCCTCCCTCTTCCTCCCTCTCTGTCTTCCTCCCGCTTTGTCTCCCTCCCGCTCTGCCTCCTTACCTCTCTGTCTCCCTCCCTCTGTCTCCTCCCTCTGTCTCCCTCCCTGGCTCTCTCCCTGTCTCTCTCCCTGTCTCTCTCCCTCCCTCTGTCTCCCTCTGTCTTCCTTCCTCACTCCCTGTCTCCCTCCCTCTGTCTCCCTCCCTCTGTCTCCCCCTGACTGCCTCTCTCTGTCTACCTCTCGGTCTCCCTCTCTCTGTCACCCTCTGTCTCCCTCCCTCCCTCTCCCTCCCTTCCTCTCCCTTTGTCTACCTCTCTCTCCCTCTGTCACCCTCAGTCTCCCTCCCTCTTCCTCCCTCTGTCTCCCCCTTACTGCCTCTCTCTGTCTTCCCCCCCTCTGTCAACCTCTGTCTCTCTCCCTCTGTCAACCTCAGTCTCCCTCTTCCTCCCTCCCTCTCCTTCCCCGCATACTCATCTCTCTCTCTCTCCCTCCCCCCCTCTCTCTCTCCCTCTCTGCCTCCCTCTCTCTCCGTCCCTCTCCCTCCCTCCCACATCCTCCCTCCCTCTCCTTCTCTCCCTCTCCCTGTGCTTTCCTCTCCCTCCCTCTGTCACCCTCTGTCTCACTCCCTCTCCCGCCTTCCCTCTGTCTCCCCCTGACTGCCTCTCTCTGTCTCCATCCCTCTGTCAAATGAACGGTCTCCGTTGCTTACTTGGACTACACTCTTTAAATTGTTTCTGCTAAAGAAAATGCGTCATGGACATTCATATTTTCCTACTCAAAATGATCTCTCCAGGCGGCCAAACTCCGGGTTCTCTTTTATTCTGTATGTATTGTTTATTATTCCCGTCTCATTTGTGTGCCGCCATATTTAATCTTCGTGCTAGATGTGAATCAGTCACTGTGATAGGAACATGTTGTTAATGATCCTTTTGTGGCAGCCCCCTGATGAGGAAATGAGCATTAACATCACTAAGGATCCACCCTGTGTCCTGTGGACTTTCAGATTCTGTTTCTAGACGAATTGGCAATTCTTTTTAATAGGGGCATACTGCATTTGCGATAATCCCCTCTGAAAGCCTGTGAAATTGCCGGGTGTGAATAGGCTGAAGAATGGAGGATTTCTGTGGAAATGTTGTATTCTCAGTTCCATCAAGGTAATTCACTAGTATCCATAATATTGGTAATTTAATGTGCGATGCAAGAATACTGATGCGGAATTCCAAAGACACCAGTAATTAGGACCAAAGTATTTCTGATGAATACATTTTCGAGGAATTAATCCCATTTGATGATTTAATCAGCCTTTGCGAATGCCTTTCCACTGCACAGGAAAAAGTGTTGCCAACTTTTTTTGCAAACTTATGATTGGTTTGAGCCCTCTCCTTCCCTCTCTCTCCATCTCCCTCCATCTGTCATCTCACCCCGTGTGTGTGTCAGCCCTCAGCCGGGGCTGATACAGCTTCCCTGGCACACACACAGCCGCACCCCAGTACTTCAGAGGTCTTTAAGACCATTTACATGTTAATTAAGCTTTGTTGTATTTCCCCTGGTAGTGCCCCTGTATCTCCACTCTGACAATCACTGGAATCCCCCGGCCCCCACAGAGCAGAGTTTCTGAGAGTCCAGGCTGCTGCAAACGGCAGTGTTTGCTGACACAATACATGTTTTGTTTCAAACAGAGCTACGATGTCTGCAAAGTCCGAGGGCCTCCAAGGAAGGCTTGCCCGGCCACCCGTGGGCCGTACTATGAGTACCCGTGATCTAGAAGGTCGAATGAGAACTGATAGTTATGTAGCCATTATCACAAAAGATTTGTCAGGATAGGCATTTTCACCTGGTTCCTCCAGAGAGACTGGGTAGTATGGACTTCATGTCCAGCAGATTATGACTCAACCATAGATGGAAAACTCTTGCATTGTTTTTGAGGCCAGATCTCATGAGGAATAAATGCAAACGTCATCACTTACTCCTCATGTCTCTACCTTTCGGAATATATTTGCTGGCATTGCCCTAAAATATGCAGGTGACCTCAATCCGACAGATTACATCTGATACTGGCATAGTCAAGAATGAAGAGATTTTAAGATTTATCGTGGGTGATCACTTCAGGTTCCTATAATGACTTGGTCTGCTTATGGAGGAAAGATTAAATCTGGTTGACACATAGGCCTCCAGTCTAGGTGAATCACCTTGATATCTGTTCAAACCCATGTGTACTCGAGTTCTAATTCGAATGCATCTCCTCCTAAGGTGTTGACGCTGAATCCTGGGAATATTCTGAAGACTCTCTGAATTAGATCCCTCTACAGACATTTGCTGTTTCCAGTCAGGGCCGGACTGGTAACAGCAACTAGCCCTGGCAGATTACTGCTCGGTCAGCCCTGGGAGCAGGGGAGCTAGCAAGAAGCAACGCTTTCGCTTTTCTTACAGGGGGCCGATATTGCACTGCAGAAAAACTGGCCTCCAGTGACAAGACCAGCCCCCACAGGCACATAACCGGACCCCACCTCTCTGGCTACAGCCTGTCTGGCCCTGTTTGCAGTATACATAAAGTGGGCTTTTGATCTGTTCCTTGTGCATGATTTGTTCACTTTGTTTTACATCTCGGTTGTCCCCTGCTGACTTGTCGGCTTTCCTACCTATTCTTTGTTTATCCTGTCCAGGAGCATTTTGGTCTCACCGGATTGACTTGTATCCTTCCACTGCTAAAATTGCCTACATTCAGGGAACTACTTTTTTCCTTGACTTTTATGTGAGGTATGACTGACTCCCACAATATGCTACAGCTGACCTCAGACTTTCAGTCTCCATGTGATATCTCTCTAGGCATTCCATGATTGTGTGGTTGCTGATATTAGCCCCATCAGCGTGGTGTGGTGGCATTTCCTACTGTTTGTAATAAGAGCTGCTTCTGATTTCATTTTTAACACAGTAATTCGGGAAATTTACTAATTAGCTGTTTACATGGTGTACTCTATGGGGCTCAGTGGGGGACTTGCAAGTGTGCCAGTTCTTTAGAGTTTTCTAAAAGTCTATATATGTAATTGCATAATGTTGCTAAAAGAAACGCCCTCTCGTTTACCCTGAAAATACTTACAAGTCTAAATGATTTTCTAATGCATATTATATTTTAAACCTGCAGTTAGATAGTTCAGAAGAAAAAAATACAGAACAGGTGTCGATTTTGGCCGTTATTGCACTGGAGCAAAATTGCTAATTTAGACATTTGTGATCGAGATATGATACAAGGGCAGACTTTAACTTGTTTTTATAATAGTTTATTATGTACCCGTCCAAGATTTGTTCCGTAGGCAACATTTTCCTAGAATCAGAGAGACATGGGTTGAAAACCCGGGACCAGCTTTAGCTTTCGACCAAATAAATATTTTGAGAATACTGGACATGTTGTCTGATCTCTCTCTGATCAAAACCGTGATTACGTGTAATTGTATAGTACATTTTTAAAGCCCTTTCTGCGCTTTGAAGAAGGATCACTGCTACAAGTCATCCCTCAAAATAAAATACATTTAATCTAAACGTGCATCTATTAATAGCGCGTGTTATGTAGCATTTAATGTCACAGATTCTGTTGCTTCTAGGCGCTGTAAAGGACAAGCGCCACTAGAACCAAAAAACATTGTACTACCGAGTTTAGAATGATAAAGGGCTGATTTCACCCTGATTGGGATTGTCCTTTGCGCTGATCAAATGAGGTGTCAGGAGCAGGCTTTTGGTGTACTAATCCCAAGAAACGTTTATGTATGTATGAATGCACGTCTAAGTACGTCAAGGAGCTGCATTGGAGATGCTGTCTTACTTATTTGGCAATATCGTGGCTGTTAAAACGCACCATAGTTCCATTTGAAAGGTAGTAGGAAGAAGTAATTACCAAGGCACTCGTTGAAATACTCATGAACTGTTGTCTGAAGGGAGTGGGAACTGCTAGTCCTTCCCCTCCTCTTCATTAACAGCCTTAAATGAAAAGCCAAGGCCACTGTTCACAGAGTTAGTCACTGGATGCCAGATGTACAAAGCCACATGGCAGTCGCAAAGTCTGTGATTCACTAATTCACAGGGTGTGACAGCTAAATTGATATCTTAAATGCACTTAACCCACTATGCGATTCGTGAACAGGTTACCAAATTTCAAGGTAGGTTTAGAAATGCATCTCAAGTCACATTTTGGAAGGGGTGTGTTTGTGTATCCCTTTCAAATGGTGATTCAAAGTGCTTCATATGAATGGTTTCTGACCGAAATTTAGGTTGCCAACTATTAATAAGTAACCAAGTTGTCAAATAGGTGGTAGCCCATTTGAATAAAAAAAAATGGTGAGAGGGTAGTTATCCATGGGACCCAAGCAGGCATCCAGTGTAGGTGTAGTGTAGGTGGCATCCAGTTGGGGTTAGTTGTAATTTGCAACCTACTGCATGAAAGTGATGAGGCAGGTTTACTTGCAAACCACTCCAAATTATGATTTTACGAACCAACCTATTAGTACATAGGTCACTTTTCAAAATCAGATTTGATTTTTAAAAAGCTGGTGTTCAACTTGCAATCAGTTTTTTCGAATTGATTTGTTGCAAATCTGGCTTAGATATACTAAGCATTTAAATGGACACAAAGCTTTACTTCAGCATTTCTGGACATTCACATGCATTCTTTATGTACTAATCCCATTATATAAGTAAGAAAGGTTTTACAGACTCACAAAATGGGGCTCCGAATTGATACACCCATTGGTATCTTGAATTGGTGAGTTTTTGGCCTCTCTTTCAAACACAGAACCAGTATCATATGTACCAATGTTTTGCAACCAAAATGCAGTTGCAAAACATTGAAATTTTACAGACATCTCAAGGAACGTGATAATGAATTTGCAAAATGGAAGAAGAACCTTTGAAACTCCTTCCCCTTTGTGAATGTAAGTAAAAGGGGCCACTGCCTATTCTTAAACTAACTTTGAAAAAAAGGAAACTTTTTCTTGAAAAAAACCACCCTGCTTCCTTTAGGGTAAAGGGTCTGCCTTTACCAAAAATGCTTTATATAAAATCAATCACAGACATGGTGGTCTCCAGCAGTTTATCATCTCTGTGATTTGCAAGAGACCGAATAAAAGTCATGAGGTAGGTCGTGTTGCGATCCATTGAAATCAGATCTTTAAGAACAGACCTATTAGTACATAGTATGGTTACTAGAAATCTTTACTGCTCCTACAAATACTGGTCTTCAGTGGCGTCACTGGGGTTGGTGTCACCCGGTGCAGGTAACTCATGGTGTCACCCCCTCACGACTTACCACATGGACTACCTCTGTCGGAAATGTACGGTGCTAGGTACTGTCTTACTCCCTCTAGCTCCCTCTTTCTGTATAGCTCCCTGTCTCTGTCTTACTCCCTCTAGCTCCCTCTCTCTCTGTCTTACTCCCTCTAGCTCCCTCCCTGCCTTATGCCCTCTAGCTCCCTCTCTCTCTGTCTTACTCCCTCTAGCTCCCTCTCTCTGTCTTGCACCCTCTAGCTCCCTCTCTCCCTCTCTTACTCCTTCTAGCTCCCTCTCTCTCTGTCTTACTCCCTCTTGCTCCCTCTCTCTGTCTTACTCCCTCTAGCTCCCTCTCTCTGTCTTACTCTCTCTAGCTCCCACTCTCTCTCTTACTCCCTCTAGCTCCCGCTCTCTCTCTTACTCCCTCTAGCTCCCTCTCTCTCTCTTACTCCCTCTAGCTCCCTCTCTCTCTGTCTTGCTCCCTCTAGCTCCCTCTCTCTGCCTTACTCCCTCTAGCTTCCTCTCTGTCTTACTCCCTCTAGACCCCTCTTTCTTACTCCCTCTAGCTCCCTCTCTCTCTCTCTTACTCCCTCTAGTCCCCCCTCTCTCTGTCTTGCTCCCTATAGCTCCCTCTCTCTCTGTCTTATTCCCTCTAGCTCCCTCTCTCTTACTCTCTCTAGCTCCCTCTCTGTCTTGCTCCCTCTAGCTCCCTCTCTATCTGTCTTGCTCCGCCTAGCTCCCTCTCTCTCTGTCTTACTCCCTCTAGCTCCCTCTCTCTCCGGTTTGGTCCCTCTAGCTCCCTCTCTCTGTCTTGCTCCCTCTAGCTCCCTCTCTCTCTCTTACTCCCTCTAGCTCCCTCTCTCTCTGTCTTGCTCGCTCTAGCTCCCTGTAGCTCCCTCTCTCTCTATCTTACTCGCTCTAGCTCCCTCTCTCTGTCTAGCTCCCTCTCTCGCTGTCTTATTCTCTCTAGCTCCCTCTCTCTCTCTGTCTTACTCCCTCTAGCTCCCTCTCTCTGTCTAGCTCCCTCTAGCTCCCTCTCTCTTGCTCCCTCTAGCTCCCTCTCTCTTGCTCCCTCTAGCTCCCTCTGTCTCCCTCTCTCTCGGTCTTACTCCCTCTAGCTCCCTCTCTCTCTGTCTTACTCCCTCTAGCTCCCTCTCTCTCTGTCGTACTCCCTCTAGCTCCTCGCTCTGTCTTCCACCCTCTAGCTCCCTCTCTCTCTCTTACTCCCTCTAGCTCCCTCTCTCTCTGTCTTACTCCCTTTCGCTCCCTCTCTCTCTCTCTCTTACTCCCTCTAGCTCCCTCTCTCTGTCTAGCTCCCTATCTCTGTCTTGCTCCCTCTAGCCCCCTCTGACTCCCTCTCTCTCTGTCTTACTCCCTCTAGCTCCCTCTCTCTGTCTAGCTCCCTCGAGCTCCCTCTCTCTTTGTCTTACTCCCTCTAGCTCCCTCTGTCTCTGTCTAGCTCCCTCTCTCTCTCTCTGTCTTACTCCCTCTAGCTCCCTCTGTCTCCCTCTCTCTCTGTCTTACTCCCTCTAGCTCCCTCTCTCTCTGTCTTACTCCCTCTAGCGCCCTCTCTCTCTGTCTTGCTCCCTCTAGCTCCCTCTCTCTCTATCATAATCCCTCTAGCTCCCTCTCTCTGTCTAGCTCCCTCTCTCTCTCTGTCTTACTTCCTCTAGCTACCTCTGTCTCCCTCTCTCTGTCTTACTCCCTCTAGCTCCCTCTCTCTCTGTCTTTCTCACTCTAGCTCCCTCTCTCTCTGTCTTTCTCACTCTAACTCTCTCTCTCTCTCTGTCTTCTTACCCCCTCTAGCTCCCTCTCTCTCGCACATTAAACCCCGGGGGGGAGGGGCGGTGGGGAAGGAAGGGGGCAGGACCCCCCGCCCCCCCCTTTTACACTCTCTGCCGCTTTCATGTGGTTTCTCTTTTAAAGCTTTTCAAGATGCAAAAAGAAATCTGTGTACAAGGCACCAGCGAGTTTGTAGACGTGAGAATGTTACGATATGTAACAGCTAAAGTAAAAGCTAATTTCCAAGCGGTTAATACCCCCCCCCCCCTCCCCGTGCCCTCCTCTTTAGCACTATGTCTTTTTCCATATAAATGGCGGGGGCCCCTCATTACTACACTTTTCAAACTTTATCTAATGAGAACATTTAATCTCGGTTCGCTTTTGTTTTTAAAGCGGATCGAGTCTCTCCGAGGCCTTCGGGTGCGGTGCAGGGGGTGCCATGTACAGAGGCCTGCTGGGGGGGCAGGGGGCGCAACCAGATGGTGTCACCCCCATGTGAGGGTGTCACCCGGTGCGGTCCGCACCCCCCGCACCCCCCTAGTGACGCCACTGCTGGTCTTACTTTGCTGTCACAAATTTGAGTCCAGGTATTCCTATATCTGGCGCTATGTGTTGTCAAAGAGATTCCTCATCCAACCCTCTCACCAGCATTCATTTATTCCTCAGCAAAAGGCCTGTTGCCCTGAAAAGGTAGTAAGGGAGTATGTTCTACTGATCTTTTTCAGAGTTGTGTCCTGCACCTCCAGAGACCATTTTTATATGCGATAAGATGGAGGGGTGATGTGCTTTAAATTGAGAAAATAAATACCGGCCAGATCAATACAATTAGGGGAATATTTCATGAAAAGTAATGCAGTGCAGTGCAGCAAGTTACCTTGGTGCATTGCGTTACCGGAAAAGGGCAGAAATGCACCGTATGTATCCCTATATGGTGCATTCCTGTCCTTTTCCCAGCACTGGCGCACAATGGCTGCCTAGTGCCAATGCAAGCCACCTTGCAGCATGGTGGCAAGGGTGTCTCTGCTACATGTCTGATTGTTTTTGTGCAGGAAGGTGCACCTCCCCTGATGCATATTACTCTTTCTATGTGTGCTGCAGAATCAATCAATCAATCAAAGACATTTATAGAGCGCACTACCTACCCGTAGGGTCTCAAGGCGCTTGGGGGGGGGGGGTGCCGCTACTGCTCGAACAGCCAGGTCTTGAGCTTCTTCCTGAAGGAGAGGTGGTCTTGGGTCAGGCGCAGGTGAGCCGGGAGGGAGTTCCAGGTCTTGGCGGCCATGTAGGAGAAGGACCTTCCTCCTGTAGTGGCTCTGCGGATGCGTGGGACGGCGGCGAGGGCGTGGCTGGCAGATCGGAGGTGGCGTTTGGGAGCGTAGAAGTTGATGTGGTTGTTGAGGTAGCTCGGGCCTTGATCGTGGAGAGCTTTGTGTGCGTGGGTAAGGAGGCGGAAGGTGATTCTCTTGTTGACCGGGAGCCAGTGCAGGTCTCTTAGGTGTCCGGAGATGTGGCTGTGTCGTGGGATGTCGAGGATGAGTCTGGCTGAGGCGTTCTGGATGCGCTGGAGTCTCTTCTGGATCTTGGCGGTGGTTCCGGCGTAGAGTGCGTTGCCGTAGTCCAGTCGGCTGGTGACGAGGGCCTGGGTGACGGTCTTCCTGGTCTCTGTGGGGATCCACCAGAAGATCTTCCGAAGCATGCGCAGGATGTTGAAGCACGACGAGGAGACGGCGTTGACTTGCCTGGTCATGGAGAGGGAGGAGTCCAGGATGAAACCCAGGTTGCGTGCGTGGTCCGTCGGTTTGGGTGCGGTGCCCAGGGCGGGGGGCCACCAGGAGTCGTCCCAGGCGGAGGGCGAGGGGCCCAGGATGAGGACCTCCGTCTTCTCTGAGTTCAGTTTCAGGCGGCTCGTCGTCATCCACTCGGCAACCTCTTTCATCCCTTCGTGCAGGTTGGCTCTGGCGGCGGCGGCGGGGTCGTTGGTCAGGGAGAGGATCAGCTGGGTGTCGTCGGCGTAGGAGATTATGTTGAGGTTGTGTTGGCGTGCGATGGCCGCGAGGGGGCTCATGTAGACGTTGAAGAGAGTAGGGCTCAGCGAGGATCTTTGAGGGACGCCGCAGATGACTTCGGTGGCCTCTGACTTGTACGGTGGTAGGCGGACTCTTTGTGTTCTTCCGTCGAGGAAGGAGACGATCCATTCCAGTGCCTTCTCCTGGATTCCGACGTTGCTGAGGCGCTGCACTAGGGTGCGGTGGCAGACCGTGTCGAAAGCCGCGGAGAGGTCTAGGAGGATGAGGGCCGCTGTTTCTCCGTTGTCCATCAGGGCTCGGATGTCGTCAGTGGCGGCGATGAGGGCGGTCTCGGTGCTGTGGTTGGCACGGAATCCGGACTGCGATGGGTCGAGGGACCCATTCGTCTCGAGGAAGGCGGCCAGCTGTTTGTTGACGGTCTTTTCGATGACTTTGGCTGGAAACGGGAGTAGTGAGATGGGACGGTAATTCTTGAGTTCGGTGGGGTCTGCTGTAGAGTTCGGTGGGGTCTGCTGTAGAATGCTACTTAACCTGGAGACAATCTTGCTATGAATATAGTGAACAAGTTGGGCATATGTTAGCGGCAAGGACTAGACAGAAAATAACCGCAGGAGATATCTTAGAGGTTAAAAATTCAAATGAAGAGGTAGTTATTATGCCATTATGCCCAGTGAGATACGTACAGTTTTTCAAAGTTATTATGGGACGTTATAAAGGGAAGATGGCCATTGTGAGCCCAAGAACATAATACATAATCTATCATCGCTCACTGTTGAGACACTGTCACAAGAAGACTCAAAGGCGCTAGATTCTAGATCCTGGAACTCCAATATGACACTCATCATCCATTCTGCCCTTCCGTGCCACTTCGCTTCACATGTCTGACACCAACCTTACCCCACCAGGTCCTTCATATATCTCTCTTCCATTCATTTCTAAAGCTGCACACTTGAAACACCATGTTCAAATAACCTGTGTTACATGCTAAATATCTTATGACTGCTAGTTATGTGTGCACTAAAGTGGAGCTTGCTTACTGAATGATGGATTGAGATGTTTGTGACAGTCACTGTCTTTGTTAGAACAAAGTCAAAGTCAGAAAGTCTTGCATAGCTCACAAATTACTATTAGGTCTCAAGGTGCTTGCAGAGCATTCCACTACCTGGGTTCTATCTCATTTCATTTAAAGAACAGAGAAGTTTTTAATTCTCTACGGAAACGTCGGTGGTCTGGGATGGACGCGAGGTGGGGCGGGAGCTGATTCCAGAGGTGGGGGACAAGATAAGAAAAAGACCGGCCTCCGTTGAGCACATTGCGAGCCTGCAAAGGAATTAAGAGAGGTTTGGAGCTGGATCTCACGGTTCTGGCCGGCTGGTTTTTTTTCAGGTTTTTTTTAAGATAACCAGGGCCAGTGCCATAGAAGCTTTTATGTGTTAAGAGTTAAGCACAGGATTTTATACTACCCTCTCTTCATGATTGGAAGCCAACGAAGGAGTTTCAGGTTGGGACCAGATGGTGATCTAGGAGGCAAGTCCAACATTAGTCTGGCTGCAGTGTTCTGCAGAATCTGTAGTTTGGAGAAAAGATCTTCATTTATATAGGCCAATAAGGTTTTTCCATTGTCCATGCGACTTACAATAAGGCCCTGCACCAGTGGCTTTCTCGTTTCAATTGGCAGCCACTTGAAGATTTTTCGTAATTTCCATAGGATGGCATAGCAGGTGCCTAGTACTCGGTTCACATGGGCTTTCATGGAAAGCTTATTGTCGATGGTAATTCCCAAATTGCAGACGATTTGTTTTGGAGATGGACAGGATTGCAAAAAACACAAATGGGTCGAAAGGGATCAATTTTCCAAAATGTTTAAATGATAAGGGACTCCAAATGCCCTTATACTTAGAACAAAAAGTCTCCACACAAATTTTACTTTACATCAATGATTTCATACCTATTCATAAGCAGATGATTGCATACCTATTCATAAGCAGGATTACCAATTGTATTTATAGTAATCCATCATACAAATAAATGCTTTTGGATAATCATATAAATAACATATAATTTACACATATATATATACACATATATCTACAACAAATATATACAACTGATAAAAGAAACACACAAAAATTATTACATTCTTATCAGAAACCTCACCCAGAAAGTCGCACTAAAAAAAGACCAGTGCCCCCCTATTTGTTCAGGGAGTACACTAAGAGGTAGTCCTGTATATACACAATCATTTCTAATACATCCAGAACAATAAATCAACGATTGTGATGAATCAAAATCTACTAATTAGAACAATATTGTCAGACTCCTCTTGTGGAATGAAGCATATCAACACAAACGCGTTTCGGCCTCCAGGTATCTTGGCCTCCTCAGGACGAGGGTGAAATGAAACAGTCCTAAATAAATATACCACAATTAACTACCAAGGTATGACACCTATAACTGTCATATATCTCTGTGACACCATGACCCGAAGTGAACGTGACCACCAGCTGCTAGTGAAAAAATTATAAGGGTCAAAGGACCAAAACAGTGATTGGAAGCAACAGCAGTAAGCTCCCCTGAAAAAGACACCAGACTTATGTTTGCCAAGCAAAGCAATGCTCCTCGTGAAGATACTCGCCCAATGGAAGGTGCAAGGAATGATGTAAGACCCCAGTGCTCAAAAGTACCTAAATATAACTAATAACCCTGCAACTTCCCAAAAGTGAAAGCCGTGAGTCCAAACAGCACAAAAGTGCAGACTTACTGATATCCAGCTCTTTGTTGGGCTTATAATAACTGTCAGGCAATTCAAGGGTCCATTTCTAAAATAAATACGAGAGGTCATATATGTGGTCAGTGCTCAAACACCATTATCAAATCTCATTACACTACACCTTAGTGCATGGGAGAGTGATTCGCTTACCTTAACACCAAAGAGAAAAGATCTCAGCCCATGGGCGCTCAGCCCGGGAAGATCTCTTGCCTTTCCTTTCTCAATGATCTCCCGATTCTGCCATAAAAAAAAACACATAAGTGGCTTCAGTACTAAACTCGCATCTAACTCTTATCCAAACTAAAGGTTACACCCCGCCCTACAAAATCATAAAATTCCACACCTGATTCCTAAATTATTTGAGAACGGGGACGGCACTTGCTCCTTACTCCTACCAGACGCGCACCGTAACTCAAGCGGGCACCATTAAAGTAACCAGCATTGATGCCTCAAGTGATCGGATCCTAACACCCCACGTGATCGGGTGAACTCAAAGTAATAGACAACTGACTAAAAAATTCCAATCTCTCCTACTTGCCAGTCCCAAACCGTGAACTCGCTAAAAGCTCGCTACGTGAAATAATGAATCACGGTCCCATAACTATCGGACCTCCAGGGGATATGTATGAACGGGTAGACACTACGCAGGAAACCCAAACAAATAACAGAAAGTCAAAGGAGGAAACAGAACCGAAACCCAAATTGAAGGAAGTAAAAATACACAGTCACACCTTCATTAAAAAAAATATTAAAATACCACCAATATATCAAATATCGATCTAGCTAACTTTCTTCAAACCAAAACTTCTGGCACATATATTTACATATTCACTGCAGCTAGTGGGACCACAAATCGGGGAGCATGGCAACACAGAGATAGACTTCTAATCTATATAGCGTCAAATATGTATATACACAATTACAAAATGAATGTTACTTATCATACACATATACACATATATACTCAAAATAAAACCACATGTACAAAGAAAAATTGAAAAGAATTTTCTAGTATGTACAAAAAATCTAAAAAGGGGAACAACATCCCTGACACATGTCTTAGCTCTATACAGTACACATGGCTAACATGTGGTACATTGAATAGCGAACCCCACATTCTGTTATATCCAGGGAATCACAAAATTCCACAATAAAGTTTAAATAAAGGCCCAGATTTCATCAGGGTCATTTAAACCAAGAGTCGCAGTATGATACTTTTCTATCATACGGGCCTCCATCCTGTTCAAGGTTGTTTGTAAAGACATCTTGTTTTGTGATTTAATCACTAGGAGCACTGACCACCTGATGTCATTTTCACTGTGACTCTGCTCATTGAAATGTTGAACCAAGGGAGCCCCCTGTGTGTTACAACGAATATCTGGATTGATGTTGCATTATCCTAATTTTCACCGCTTGCGTTTTCTGTCCTATATACACTTTGTCGCAAGGGCATAAGAGGCAATACACAATTTTTTTCGTGTTACAATTAGAAAAGCCATTCTGGAAATGCTTCATGTTGTTCAACATCACATATTTAGAATTACTTGTTTGTGGGCAAACACCGCAGTTGTTACATTTGAAATGCCCAATAACCGGTGGGAGTCCAAACATATTTCTTATGTCCCCTTTATTTTGTGTTTCACGTTTTGCTTTTACTAGATGTTGTCCTATATTTCTTCCTTTACGGAAGGCAAACAATGGTTTAGGAATGTCAAAATGTTGTATAAGCTTCCAATTCCTCAAAATAATCAGTTTGATCCTATTAGCTTTCGGATTTTATGTCAACACATACGTTATCCGGTCAGTAGTCTGTTTTTACTTGGCAATCAAAAGAGTGTCATGAGGAGTAAACCATGCTCTTTTAAGCGCAGTTCTCACTAACTTTTTAGGGTAAAACGATTACATAGCTTGATTTGTAATTTTTCTGCATTTTCGAAGTAATCCATTTTCCTCGAGCAATTCCGGCAGATCAATTCTTGGAGATGGACAGGGGCTGAGTGTCTGGGGCCACCGGCTGCTTGACCAGTGATCTTCGGCCCTGACGAACAAAATTATCTCGGTTTTGCTAATATTTATCTGTAATTTTTTTTGGCCCATCCAGCTGTCAATATGGGTCATACAGTTTTTAATTCGGATCATTGTGTCAGTAGGGTCAGGGCCAAATGTGACCAGCAGCTGGGTATCGTCTGCATATGAGACAGCCTCAGACCTGTAGGACCTGATTATCTTGGCCAATGGGGTGACATACAGATTAAAGAGCATAGGGCTCAAGATAGATCCCTGGGGGACTCCAATACATACTGGTCTGCTGCAAGCAGCCAATGAGCCTAGATGCACAGTGGTGGAGCGGTTCTTTAGATAGTTGTAAAACCAGTCCAGGGTCTTCCCTCGGACCCCCATGTCCCTGAGCCGCTGTAACAAAATATCATGGGAGATGGCGTCGAAAGCAGCAGATAGGTCTAAAAGAACCAGCATGGCTGATTCTTTCTTTGTCCAAGGCCCGCCTGATGTTGTCTACTACTCCCGTTTCGGTACAATGCACCTCTCGAATCCCTGATTGAGTGGAATCAAAAAGCTTATGGCTTTCTAGATGACTTGTTAGTTGTTTTTCTGCTTGAAAATGCACCATTTGCACACTATTTTTTCAAAATGTTCTCAGGGGGAGTACTCCCCGAACCCCTCCTTGGTGGTTCGAGCTCGAACGCTAAGCTCACTCGCATTATCGTGTTACTAAATCAGAAATGTCTGAAAAGTGTGTCACCAACATGAAAAGTTTGGAAAGCTGTGCACTAGAAGATACATTTACAGATGAAGAAATTCAGAAAGCACTCATGAAACTGCCATCAGGACGGCAGTAGGTCTGGACCCAATCCCATTAGAATTTAAGATGTTTTTTTTTTCACTTTTGAGGGATGATTTAAGTTTTGTAATGCGCCAAGCACAGAAAGGGAAAACACGTCTAGAGTCATGGGCGGAGGCTAGCATAATAATTTTTTTAAAGAACGGAAATCCCTCTGACGAACCTGGCTCTTACAGACTGATTAGTTTAATGAATAGCGACACAAAAATCTTTTCTAAAATTCTAGAGAATCGTTTAAGTTTCATTATTGGGAAAGTGATTTCGCCCTGCCTTCTCAGGTTTAGCCCAGGCAGAGGCACTGCGGAACATATTCGCAGGGTTGTTACCCTGTTTGATGGTGCCTCTGTCACACGAGACCCCATGGCGCTTATCTAGCTAGACGCAGAGAAGGCGTTCAATAGGGTCTTCTGGGGCTATCTTTGGGCCGTTCTTGAGAATGTGGGGGTTGGAAAGGGGTGTGTTAAAGCAATCCAAACACTTTATAGCAGCCCCAAGATTCGACTCCAGCTGATGGGAGGGCAGTGTGACCCAATTGATATTACACGGGGACAAGACAGGGGTGTTCATGCTCTCCCCTCCTATTTGCATTTTATATTGATCCCCTAATCAGGAGAATTGAGGGCAATAAGGCGATTCTCCCTATTCGACTGAACGGATGTGACACTAAGATTTTGGGTTATGCAGATGATCTGGCAATAACCACTGCAAATCCATCTGGGGCCCTGATGGCAATAGAGCAGGAGGCAGAATGCTTTGGAATGATTTCAGGCTACAAGCTCAACAGGGAAAATACACAAATTGTAGCAAATGGCAGAATTTCTATCCCCGATTCACGGGTGATTGAGTCTGCCACCTATCTTGGGCTTATCATAACATCAGATTTAAGCAAAGTTGTTGAAAAAAATCTTGCCCATGTGATTCAAAAAGCTAAGAAAGACTTTGATAGACTTAACAATTTACATCTCTCGATTGCTGTTTCTGCCAAAAGTCTAGCATTTATTTAGAACCTTTCCCCTAAAATATGAGAACTACTGGTTTAAAGAAATGGACAGGTTGATGAATTGCTTTATTCGAGCCGAAGGTAAAACAAGAAGAGCACTCAGATATATGACCTTATGCAGGGAAAGGGGGGCTGGGCAGGGCAGTCCCAGATTTATAAACATTTTATTGGGCTGCGGTGATCCAATACATCCGAGGGTTATTGGGGGAAAGGTCACTGATCGGTGGAGGAATGACGCTCCTCCGAAGTATACGAACTACTTGTTGAATAAAAGGCCCATAACTGGCTTTTGAGATTCACCGAAGCCAGCTACTATAAAAAAAGTTACATTTAAGACCCTTGGCGCAGCAGCTGGGGTTTGGACTGCTGTTAGAAATAAGCTGGGGTTAGGAAGAATTCATTTTTATACCGTTCTGTTCGGGAACCCATCCCTCCCTGAAATCTTTCAGGACGAAATTATGCGGCGTTGGGACGCTCTGGGGGTGAAGACGATGGGGGATCTTTATGACTCTGATGGAATAATTACATTTGAAAAAGCTTAACCTATTTATAATCTCGATCGCAGGGAATTTTTGTAATTCATTCAGATTCGCTCATCTATCTCACGGAAAAAGGGGAAAGAGAAAGCTTTTGCCAGAGATCTCATTATGGACGCGGTTTAAAACTCAGATGGATGTTCTATCACCCAGACTTATAGGGAGCAGGCACAACTACAGGGCGATGATTTAGACAAACACTTCAAGAAATGGCAGCAGAAGTTGAATGTTAAAGGGGAGTAGTTTATGGTGTCACTTAAGCTTGGCAATACGGTTTTAAGAGTTGCGAGTCTCCAAGCCCAACATTTTAAAAGAGTTTTTTCTCTATATCATACCCCAGCTAAGATTGCTCAATGAGGGGGACGGAAGGTATTCTTTGCCCCCGCTGCCAGGGCAACAACACAGATTTAGTTCATATGTTTGCCTCCTGCCCGGTGCTGGAATCCCTTAAAAGAGCTATAGACAATTTTTGGGGCGAATTCTGAGGATCCAAATAAAACGCTGCAGAGTTGATGGTGCTTGGTGTGGCTTGGCAGGGAACAGTCTTAGATCATGTTCAAATTATATTTCTCGCCATGGCAGTGGTCAGAGTATGTATTGGTTCTGCTTGGGTGGACCCTAACCCCCCCCCCCCTACTCACTCCAACAATAGCTTTCAATACTCTTAGCTATTTATAACTTGGTAAAGGGTCTGTATGAGAAGAAAGGATGGAAGGCTAGAAAACTAGGGAAAACATTTTGGGCCCCTGTTATAGATTGGAAAATATGAGAAGAGCTCACTTTCGGTACAATTCAATGACCTAAATCTGCTTGAGTGAACTCCTTTTTTGTTTTGTTTTACATGTCCTAATAATGTGTATATGCCTGTAAACTGTGCTATAATCTTCTTTATTATTCATTTTATCTTTTGTTTGAGATCTATCCATTTGGAGCTCCCTGTATTTCGGTCTGCCTTTGCTTGTTCTCTTCTATGTATAAAGTTGTGTTAATTTGTATATAACTGAAGGTGTTTAATAAAAAAAACTGCTGGGTGGATTTTGTGCAGAGAGTGACACAGTGTCTTAATTAATATGTGGCTGCCTTCTTAACGCGGCTCAATCAATGTGTAATACAGCATTAAAGAGGTTCCATGTTAATGAAAAGACAATATAAACATTTAAAATTAATTGACACAAACTTAGCCTTTTGTTTGTCAAAGATTATAAAGGACAACTGTGTGCTAATAGTAAACTGGGGACCCTTTAACCTTCACCCTAACTAAACTCTGTTTTAGGGATTTACGAGCATCCGACGACTCAAAGGAAAGTAAAACAATCAACTGTGGTATAATCCGTTCCTACTTAAGGGGAAATCTATCAGTTTTATTTAACAACAATTTCCAAACTAAAACTTAGAGGAGCCATTATAATGACAAAAAGTGTGCAGCCTATTGACTGCTGTATTAAGGGCCATACAGGAAGCCAAATCACTTGAGGTGAGGAGAAAACAGAGGCAACAAAGATAGAACCCAGCAATGTATGACATCATGAAATTAAACAAGAAGCCTCCATAAGTAGATAGTGAGAGGGTATTATTGTGTTTTAAATTTCACAGATGGGATAACAATTTGCACAGATACATCCTACAAGACATTCACTTATATTTTTAGTAGTCAAGCAAATATTGTTGTTAGTTTTTTAACAAAAACAAGCAAAATAAGTATACCATCCATCTAAGGGTATTCAAAATTACAAATTTGAATATTAAGACAGTAGTTACAATCTGCGTTGCCTACACTAGATTTGCTACATTTCCTGATATATGGTGGTCAAAATGTACATAGTAAAATATACTCATAAACAGTTATAGAGATACGTATTATTAGATATACAGACATCTAATTTTAGATTCAACATAGTCGCAGGGAGGTGGTAAATCAATCAATTAGGTAAAATAGACATCCTGGGCTGAGTCAACCAGCCTAAAAGTACAAACAATAACATTAAGACACAACAAAAATGAAAAGATGCAGTCATGCACAGATTATTACATTGTGGTTGTTAATGTGTGCCACTCTACTGCTGAATTCAAGCCTTTGTTGACATTGTCAGTGTGGCAAATCCAACAATTCTCTTTGATGCTTAAACCTTAGTCAACATTAGGTTTTCTTATGCATGGTTTTCACTACTTCAATCATGTCATATATTTTCAGAATGGTTAAACCTAATGTAGTGCTCCGCGAGAGGGGCATTTTCATCTTTGCATTGTATTCTAGATCGGTGTTGCAGGAGTCTTCTTTTTACTTGTTGGGTTAATTTAACAATATAGTATAGTTTGCAAGTACATATGCTACAATGCAATACATTGCTAGTGTTACAATTGAAGAATTGTCTGAGCGTCACCTGTTGTTCTTTGATCTGGAATGTCTTAATGGTCTTAGTAGTATCACATGATGCACACATGTTACATCTATAATGCCCAACCACAGGTGATAGTTGGAACATGTTGTTTACAGTTTCTTGATTAGGAGCTTTATAGGCATGTACTAGATGGTCTCTGAGGTTTGACCCTATTTTAAACACAAACAAAGGTTTCAGCTAAAATTCAGGAAGGCTTTTGAGCAGTGTCCAATGTTTTTTAAGGATCTTTTTGATTTTGTAGGAATGAATTCCAAAGGAGGAGACGCATACAAGTTGCAATTGCCTAGACCATGTCCTGTCCTCTAAATGTCCATCTCTGTTATTATACCAAGCTCATTTAAGTGAGCATTTTAAAAGCCTTGCTGGATAGCCATGAGCTTTAAGTTTCTCTATTAATTTTTTAGCGTCTGAGAAATATTCATCTTTTTTGTACAGTTTCTGCATAAACGCAGATACTGGCCAAAAGGTAGCCCATCTTTCAATGCCTGTGTGTGGTGGTTATTATACTGAAGCAACATGTTCCTAGCCATGGGTATGGTGAACAGCATCATGTAGAGGCAGTTCTCAACTTTCCCCCATTATGTCTAAAAAATTCATTTGTTGTTAATCAAAGTCCATTTTAAATTTAAGATTGGAATTAAGTGAATTAATCCAGGTGTGAAAGTTGTGGAGACTGTCAACATTACCTCTCCATATCATGAATACATCTCCAATGTATCTGAGCCACCTGCCAATGTGTGATGAAAATGGGTAAGATACATCTTCAATATATTGCTGCTCGAAGGAAGAGACATAGATATTCGCAATGTCTGGAGCATAAACATCTCCCATTGCTTCCCTTTATTTGTTAATAAAAAGTATTTTCAAACAGATATTTTTTTCACATAGAGATATCTCAGTACATCTCATTATGAAAAATGTGGGCACATTATGTTGTTGTGGTCTTGACTCTAACAATGCAACCAGAATTGTTAGTAGTTTGTTTTGCGGAATGTTTGTAAACAGACTTTTAATGCCCATGGTTACTAACAATTCATGGGCAGGATCAAACAAATGGTTTTTAGCTATATTTATCACTGCTGTAGTATCCCTGATATATGATGGTTGTTCTGTAGTGAATGGTCTTATAAAAAGTCAGCATATTGTGCAAGTGGTTTAAGTATTGAATTGCATCCAGACACAATAGGACGAGCTTGTGATGTGGTAGGGTTTTTATGAATTTTGGGTAAGATGTAAATTACCGGTACTGTAGGGGCTGTATTAATAAGGAAAGCGGCTTCATTTTTGCTGAGTCAACTTCCACTGAGACCAGAACGACTAAGTTTTAAAATGGTTGTTTTTAATTCACAAGTAGCGTTTTTGGTCAATTTTCTGTAGTGGTCTGTTGTTGTCAGTTGTTTCAACATCTCTGATTTATATGAGGCTTCATCCCACAGGACTATTCCCCCACCTTTGTCTGCAGGCTTAAGGATGGTCTTAGGGAGAGTCTGCTGATTTTGTAAAGCCTTATGTTGTTCTTGCGAGAAATTGTATTTAACAAAATGTGTTTCCTTTGAAGAGATTTTCATTCTCTGCTAAGAAAACATTCTCAAACGTTAGAACCTCTTCAGATACCATTGAATTAGAGGAAAAAAAGGTTGAGGGCTTATGTAAGCCTGTTACATCAATGGTGTTATTTGCTTCAGGAGTGGCAAAAAAGGTTTTAAGTCTCAAAATTCTGAAGAATCTGAACAGTTCTAGCTTGGTTTGAAAGAGTTATTTTCTATATGTCGGGACAAATGTAAGACCAGATGATAGAACTGAAATTGCTGCCTCAGTTAGTAAATGTTTACAATGATTGAATACTGGAATGGCTTGTGAGGGTTCTAACATTCATAATACTGGTTCCTCGTTTGTCTGTAACCAGGGGTGTACTGGTTGCGGAACCATCCTTGTTTCGAGGCTCGTTGTCTCCGGGGAGGTCCTGTCCTGAAAAAACTTGATGTGAGGTGGAAGGTTGGATATCATAGTGACGATGATATATATTGTCTGATAATTAGTCACTATCTGTCAGAATTTGTGTCTGAGAAAGTAATTCTTTTGGCAGGAGGTTTGTTTGGACCCTGAGGGAGATAGTAGTCTTTTTAGGATACCAATATGTTCGTGCTTTACTGTATCTTTTGATGTCTTTTTGTATTTTTTCAGTCTTTTTGTGGGCATTAAACTGCTCAACTTCTTTGATTGTGGATGCAATCTTATCTAAAAGGGTCTTAGAATTTGTAATACTCAAGTCATACCAATTTCCTTCTCTAGAGCTTCTATTTCTTTAGTCAGCGACGTGTTGTGTTTCAGTGCAGCGTCTATACTGAGAACCATCCATGTACGAGAACATTTATTGGCAGAATAACAAAAGCCAATTTTGAAGTCTTCATCATCAGTGAATTTTATTGGAATATTTCTTATTAGCAAACCACTTGGTATGATGTTTGCACTAAAGCAGTCTGTAAGAAATGTCACATGTATTTCTGTCCTGATGACTTTTCTCTTTAGTATTTCAAGTTGTGTTAACTCGATTCACAGTGTAGTTGTGTCAGGGGGCCCCTGTTTACCATCAGGGAAGGGCAGATATCTATTTGAAGAATATATTAATAAGTATATCACAAAGTTTCTGCCTCAGACATGGATGAAGTTATATCTAACAAGTGAGGAGTAGGCCAAAAGAAACCCTACTATAACCACTTTCAAAATAGTGGCCCAAGAACAGACTACCGCCTGCACAATAATACTAAAAAAGGAAATGGGCAACCCAATAGACCCTTGGAGGCTTGGGTAATCTAAATGAACAGGTAATGATGCCTTCAGGGATTCTTTTTGGAATCAATATTAAAACAAAATGTAACAAACTAAATTATCCTTAAGCCCCAATTGGTGGCTTAATACAAACACATGTTTAAACATGAATTAGTTCATTAAACAACAAATAAATCATGAAACTGAAATACATTTAGTCAAGAAAAAAATATACAAGGGTGTATACTTCAAAAGGATAGACTTTATATAAAAAGTTATAGTATATATAAGGGTACATACTACAATTCACAAAATGACAAAAATAGCTGAAATGAGATTTTTCTATCATGAATACTCACCCAAAAAATGTGAGTAAATAAATCATGTTATAAACAAATTATGTTCATTCATTTAGTCCTTAAGGCTGTTGGCTTTATGGATGCTAAATGGAGAGGTTACGCTTCCAATTTTAGCGCAGAGACATAGAAAATTTAAATGAGATTTTCAAAGTATGGTGAGATTATTATTTTGAGGATGTTCTGTTTTATGAAATAGTTTTTTTCAAAGTTAAGTTGAGCACGGGGTGCACTTTATTTATGGCACATCATTATGACAGATTTAATACTGATTATTTTTGTGAAGGAATGTTTGGGTTGAATTGAAGAGTGTTTCTGATGTGATTGATTATAGAGTGATGTGTATTGGTGTTCTTGTGTAATTACATCATATATTGCATGGTTTACATAGATTCAAGTTTTCTTTTAGGGTATGGTTTATGAAATCATTTGAGTTTACTGATGGTTTGTTTGATATTACAGCTATCCCTTATGAAGGGCTGTCATCCTAAAATGCATTGGATGAATTTATGTATGGTAACCTAAAATGAACATTGAGTTCCTACATGCTGTAGAATAAGGCCCGAATGGGCATTTCTCAAGCATTCAAAGGTTGGAATAATTTTGCCTAGTTGTGAATTTAGAAACTATTGAGGAATTGTGAACAAATCAAGGATTAAAATGAATTGAACTGTCAAAGTATTGGACTCCAGTGATTAATCTGCATGACTCATGCTTTTATGGCATTGCAACTTGATTTTGCGCACCATGCAGTCATGGAATCAGTTTGTGCCATTGGGGCAGAGCACAAGTTAAGCCTTTGCACTCCAAAATTTTGCAACTGGGCATTTTTTAAATTGGTATTCTTTAAAATGGTTGACCTCAAGCACAATACATGTGCATTCGCTTATTTGTCTGTCACTTTAGTTTCAATTTGATTTTTTGTTGCACTTTTTAATTTTATTTTATAGTATTACCATAATTTTTAATACGTTATATTTTTTATATGACTTTTGCATATATTTTTTTTTTATAATTCTAATAAATAGTAAGTTGAATTATTCTAAAACCTTATTAGTGTTTTGTATTTTATTATTCATGCCATTGGATGGCCATTGGATGGCTGAGGAGAGCCATTGGATGGCTCTCCTCAGCCCGATCTTCTTGCTTGGCTTGTCGCCCCACTATCTGGTGCTAATCTGTGCGTTCCCAACTGAGTTCACGAGGTGGGAGCGCCCTTGTCCCTTTTAGGGCCAATATTTCTGGCATTCTGAGCACTCGTCTCAGCCCCCCAGTACCATGACTAAGCTGTAACACTTGCTGGGTTCGAGTCCCTGGCTTCTGAATTCTGGCCGGGCCTTTTACATTGCTTGCCCTGGTTCCTTGGTCTGCAATATTGGAGGTCCTTGCTGGAATTGGCCACCGTCTTACGTTCTCCTTCTCCCCTTGACAGAGGTGGAAACCTTATTAAAATGGTGCCTACTTCCTTCATCAGAAACTAAAGAAGGACTGCCTTGCCTCTACTGCATTAATACTACTAATGTGTCAGCAATCTTGTAACAGCTATTTAACCTACATCAACCCTGTCACCATTATGCTTTCCATCTCACTGCACTGATTCTGATACAATGAGAACCGTTCTGCTATTTTACCAATGAATGAATATGAGTGACACTATCTTTTTTGACTACCCCTGGATTAATGTTTCCCAACTTATTGTCCTCTACTTCCTAATACCATTGAGGCAATTTCTTCTTTCATTTTACCTGCATTTGATGAAGACCCATACCCTTGAATATAATGGAGTATGTTAGTATAAAAACATTGGTCTCTGTAGACTTCCTATCCAATATCAGAGAAGAACCTTTACCCCTAGGTTACCTTTAATCTGGGAGTACACACCCTTCCCCCCTCCTCCCCTCCTCCACATGATCCCTCACACTCGTGTCTCTTCCATTTAGTCTTCTGTGGCTCTGTTGTACCCCCAGACATGGATCATACACCACAGAGAATACTTGACAACAAGCTTGTACTGGTGGACCATAATGCTTCTATAATTAAATATCCCCCTACCCTATCAAAAAATGCATTAAGTGCTTCAAACACAGACTTCTCAAACCATTTCCGGGAACTCTAATCTCTTATCCATATTTATGCTGTAAAAAAGGAATTCCAACAAGTGATCTCTTTTTCTGTACTAGAACCACAATGGAAGCATGCACTCCAAGCACAACTCCTGATTTCTTCCATCTTGAAATTCCTCATGGCCTAACACTCTCTGTAGCCCCTTCATCCATCTACTGTGCTGATGCTTCCATTTATAACAATGGGATTATCCTCATTCAAGCCTCAGACTGCAATTTGGGCCATTTGATCAAACTTTCTCCATCATCAAGACTTCCATGACTAGCAATGTCTCTGACCCGTCTCAAAGGTGACTAACTCCACACCCAGTTCACAGGAATCTCAAGCAATACCATCTTACATCTCCATCTAGGATAGCTCCCCTACTCTTCCCCCCTCAACTCCTCCAATTTAGGCAGTACAAATATTCCCATCTCTCCTCCACCTCATGACAGGTCAGAATCTCCCACTGTGATAATTTAACCCAGCCAACACCCTTATCCACCCACTACTGCCTTGGGCACTTACATGCCCAGCTCTGTACCAGACACAGCTACTCCATACCTTCCTGATTCCCACAAATTCAATAACACACACACCATCACCTACCCTATGACACTTCCTATGTATCACACACTGTCCACTTGGAAGTCTAAACCCATCCAACACCATTACCATTATGACCCCAGTGCCTCTATTTAGTCTATCTTCTAGTTCTCCCACACTCCCTTGCAATTTTTGCCATTTTCTAAATCAACCTCCCCTCTAGTGGGCCCCTCTGACCAGCAGTATCCAAACTCCTCATTCAAGCCCATACAGCCTACTCTTGGGCACATAACCTATGTCTTTGCCTTTTCTCACCACGTACCCCTCGAATCCAGACTTGATGAAATCACTTGTGACTCACAACAACTCAAGGCTGACTTTAAAAGTGTATTAAACAACACCTCAGACCTAGCGAATAACTGTTGGTCTAACAGGGTGGGAGTGATGAACAGACATAATCAAACACTATGCACTAATCATCACACAAATTAGTTTCTACCACTCTCCCTCAAGCCAAGTTGTTCATTCCTAAATCTCCATCACAACTCCTGAGCTGGAGAACTACTTCTTACCCAAACACCACCTTGAGACTCATTAGATTGGAAATCTGTGTGCGCGTTCAATTTCACGATCCCAATCCCATCAATCAGGGCCGGGAACGCTTTTTTAAACAAATCAACCACAAACCCCCTTGGATCTTGCCCCTCTTTCCCCTCCGGGATCTGAAGGGCCCTCAAATTATTGCGGCGAGCTCGATTCTCAATGTCAGACAATTTCCAAATCATGTCTTTTTTCGTAGCCAAGCTCTGTTCAGTAGTTGCTTTATGTTGTGTCAGCTCATCTTCTAAAATAGATACCCTTGCCTCTACTTCATTAAATCGTGATGCAAAGTCTGCATCAGATTTAACCAGCCGTCTTACAGAGTTCTGGAGCTTGTTACATGAGTTCTGAACCCTTTGACTTTGTTCCCTTGTTTCATCCCTGTGCTGCATAATGGAACGATAAATTAACACTAGATAAACCTCCTCCCCCTCCGCACCACCCATCCCCACTTAGGTTTCTTGGCTCGAAGGTTTAAAGCTCAAATCTTCTTTAGCGCACAGATCCAGCTTCCTGACTGTGTTAGGCTGACCGTCCTCTGACTCCTCGAGTTCCTCTAACACTGAGCTGCTATGATCGCTGCAGTTCATCATCGAAAGCTGAGCAGAATACTGTATGGCCAAGTCCTCGCTTGAAGATACAGACTGCTCAGAGAGAGAATAAAAATCTCCTGAGTCTGCTTCAAGATTTAATAAACCTTGCCCATTTCCCTCCAAAATCGGACCCCTAGAGGCAGCAGAGGCAGAGGCAGAAACCGTTGAAGCACTCGCATGCTGTTGGACTCAGGGTTGCTTAGCCACTTAGGGTAGCCTGGCCTAGGGTAAGACAGTCAGGTTCCAGAAACGCAAGTGTAAGGTTTGCACACCACCCAGCAGTAACTCAATGCAAGTCCACTCAAAAATGACACTACACCAATTTTTGGTGGAAAAATACGAGCTGTTTTATAAAAGTTCTCTTCCTTACTTTAAATGTACACTCCAACACGTCTTTCTTCACAATTCTTCAAATCACATTTGTTACCATTCAACATTAAATCATCGCATTAGAGGAATTGTTACTCTGTTCTAGCCTTTTTCACAAGTACGGTACAGCGCAGACTGTATTTCAGTACTAACCTTTCTTCTATTCACCTGTAAACATGGCCAATCATAGGTTTTATAATTAACTGACAGTTACACTTGGCAGAGCATTAATCACAATAAGCTGTTAACACCAAACTCCACAGGAAGCGCTATTATTCCTCCTGGGACCTTTCACTCTCATGGGCAGATGTATTTGATCATTTCTCCATGTAATTCGCACAGTTCAGGAAAACGAAGTAAGGAACATATCAAGTCTCATATATCTTGTACAGGGTAATTCCCTCTCTGCCCTCAAGTATAAACTGTTCTCTATTAGTAGCTCCTAGAAGGCCTGATTGAATGAAGCCAGATTATACACTGTTCCTGAGTTCTCTCAGCTTTATGCTAATGTCAGGAGAATCCCTTCCAGCAAGTCTCACTCCAAAGATCTCCACACCTAACCTCGTAGAAGTGCTTCTGCTATAGCGGTGGGAGCCCATAGAGCTTATCCAGCTGGGGCGTGGGGTTCACTCACCCAACCTCCTCTCACTTCCCCCCTCGCCAAGACCTTTCCCCAGCTTACTGGTTCTCCTCAGGCGACTGGTGTTCACACGGCCGCTGTCAACCAGCCGTTGTTGTCAGGGAAATCTCCTCCCCTCACTCGCCTCCGCCGATCCCAGCCGCAACTCCCAGTCGGCCGAACCACGGAGGTCTCTGAAGACGGGGCCCGCTCTCTGGCAGACGAGCGGCTCTCCGTCCCTCAGTGTCCTCCCCTTTGCCGGCGGATGGTTCAGCGATCGCGGCCACCCAGGGGGTTCAGGAGTTTTCGAACAGGACACGGGTAAGTTCCTGTCTTCAGCAAATTAGCCCAGTCTCTATTGGGAGAATGGGGCTATCCAAGAGAATGGGGGGTGGGGGACCAGCAACAGGGCAGTAGTACTTCGGGACCGTCCTGAATAACAAGCAAAGGTGAACTCTGACCCCCCCTCACCTCACACTTTCTGGTTACAGGTGCTCTCCACCTGTTCTTGCGGGAGAAGGTCAATGGAAGAGGGATAAAGTCGTGAGGGAGGTCAGCAACCCCACAAGGCAGTCAGATCCCCTCTCAGTGCAATGATCTCCTCACTCCACAGCCTCCCCTCCAGCTCCACCAGTCACCTTCAACTACTCTCACCAGCTCTAAAATGGCCGCACTGGTTCTGGCCTTATATAGGTTGACCCTAGAAGGTCCAGAAGGGACCAGAAGATTCTAGAGGGTTCCTATTCTTCCCTATGGGTCCAGCCACAGGAATGGCAGTTATGGCAGTTGTTGTCCTCCATTTTGTAGGGCTGGGTGAATTTTAGTCAGAACAGGCTCCTAGGCCTGAGGTAAAAAACTATGAGGGCAAAAGAGCATCTAACCCCTAGGCCAACACCGTAAAAATAATCCAGTGGACACAAAAAGATATAAAGGGTATGAGGGGCAAAAAGGGGACAAAATAAATAATAAATTGGAGGGACTACCCAAAGGCAGACAGGTCTAACACATGCGTTATGTCCATAGTACCATCCAGCAAAGTAGATAACCCATTTTGAGTGCTATTAGTAACAGCGTCATTAACTGAGTTCATAATGGCGCCAGAATCGCTGCTAATAACCAATATATCTTCAGAAATTACACCGCCTCTCCTTCCTTAATTTTTCCCTTTTCCTTCCCTTTTTGCTTTTCTATGGTACTTGCAAAAAGTGCGGATATTTTCATTCCACTATTAGCTCCCTTTAACTTAATTCCAGTGCAGGCGGGTTCCTGGGCTTTGCTGATACCAGGGTTAGTTTCACCACTTTGCACCACCTTCCCCCTCCCTTGCATGATATTTCCAGTATTTTCAAATGCCTCTGCTGTCTTTTGAGCTTTGCTGATGACAGAATTACTGTCCCCGCTTTGTACCGCTTTCCTCACCTGCGGTGCCGCTCCAACATTCTCAGCCGCCTCTGCAGCTGTATCTTCCTGGCCACTCGGCTTACTACGAGAGCCTTTCGGCGGCATCGCCACAAGCCGCTATACTTCTCCTTGTGCTAAGAAACAGCGGAGGCTTCCACTTCATCATGGAGCAACCGCCAGGTGCCGTGAATCTGCAGCGCCACTAACGCGAGTAGCTGCAGCAATTCCGCTAGGACCCCCTGCGTCCACACCTACATCACTGTCAAAAAACGCAGTCGAAACGCTGTCAAATCCGCCGCGGCATCCAAACTCGAAACCCGGTGTAACCCGTTTCCTGCGCACAGCCGGCTGAAGCAATCAATCAATAGCCTCCACCGCTCCTCACTCCATCCAAGGACTCGAAAACCAGGGTCTGGCAGGAGAGGTAAGCTCAAGCGTCCACCGCGGTCGCCTGCTTGCCTCAAGAAACTGTGGGGGAACAAAATACATTTGGTTGAGGCCTGGACAGGAAACTAAACCTAGAGCAATGTTGGTATCATTTAATAGCTTCCTGGCAAGGGAGGAAGTGTTTATGCATGCTAGACCTGATAAGAAGGGGAAGGCTGGAGATGTGGAGTTTTTTTGTCCGTCCAGATCTGTGTCAACATTCAGTGGAGCTTCGGTGGCAATTCTGCCAATTAATTCTGGAGATACAGTCTAAGGGGGCCTCAGCCTTTCTAATGTTCCCAGCCAAGCTGAAGGTAGTGGTCAAGGGACAAACACGCTTTTTTACCAGCATAGCCTCAGCAACAGAATTTGTACGCACTATGGACCAGATGTAGGTGGCCGTTTGAGGCCATTTACCATTTGAGGCCGATTTTGGCCGTTACCGATCGGTAAATGGGTGACAGGTATGTAGGGGCCATTATTTTACCGAATCAGTAAAATTACCGAATCTGTAATTTTACCTACATCTGGCCCTATATGTGTAATTGGATCAAGGGCTTTTTTGAAAACAATAATGGCACAGCATTCCTTTATTACAGTCTGGGATACTTTCAAGGCCTGTTTTCATGGGGAGGTCCTTAGTTTTAATCTAAGGCTGCAAAAGAAATGTAAATTGGAGTTATCTCGACATTTCGAGGCATTGATAGAGGCGGAAGGTTCTCTAACTAAAGGGATTGCCTCAGGCCAGAACAATGTCTCTGGACTATTGTATAACGTTGCTAAGCACCGTGCTAATGTTCTGGGGTTTTGGAGCGCTGAAAATGCTAGGAAATATTTGATATTTAAGCGGCAAAGTCATGAATTCGGGCAAACTATCAGGAAACGGTTGGCTGTGCCAATCTGAATGAAGGAATCTGCTCGAAATATCCAGGTATTGAGGGGCCCGAATGGGGTGTTACAGTCTGACCCTCAGCAGATACTCTCTATTTTTCAACAGTTTTATTCTATTCTTTATACTCAGCAGATGAGAACTGCAGGGAATCAGAATGTATTCTTTGAGGAGGGATTAAAACAAATGGATCCCTCATTAGTGGAGCGACTTGATTCCCCGATTTCCATGATAGAATTAGAAACCGCAATAAAATGTATGGCTTTAGGGAAAGCGGCAGGGCTCGATGGGATCCCCGTGGAGGTTTATAGGTTAGTCTTTGATTTAATTAAAGAAGAAATGTTAAAGGTGGTACAGATGGCACAGCTAGGACATCCACCTAAGTCATGGTCAGATGCCATGATCGCAGTGTTTTGTAAAAAAGGAAACTCACCGGAATTAGTGGAATCATATCGCCCAATCTCTTTATTGAATAGTGATAATAAAATATATTCTAAAATTCTGGCAAGCTGACTGTCTAAAGTTATCAAACCTTTGGTATCATTAAATCAACACGGTTTTATCCCCCAACGGGGTACGGTGGCGAATGTGAATAAAGTTATAACATTGTTTGATATCGTAGGGATAGAAAAGAGGGATTTAGCATTGATTCTACTGGACACAGAGAAAGCGTTTGATCGCGTCCAATGGGATTACATGTGGCAACGGATGGATACAATTGGTTTTGGTAAAAAATGTATTGTAGCTCTGCAGGCGCTCTATGCCGCCCCTACTGCCAAGATATCGGTAATGGGCTTCCTTGCGGATCCTGTGACTATAACTAGGGGCACTCAACAGGGTTGCCCCTGTTCCCCTCTTTTGTTTGCTCTTTATATTAATCCTTTCTTAGAACAATTATCTCATAATATTTGTATTCCTCCATTTTGGGTTTTTGATTATCGGTTTTCAGTTTTTGCCTATGCTGATGACATAGCCGTGACTACAGTTAATCCCTCTCTTCCGATTAAGGAGATTGAGCGGTTAGCTAAAGAATTTGGTATGAACGCTGGGTATAAACTCAATGAGTAGAAAACGCAAATTTTATGTTCTGATAGCATATTATGGAGGGATGAGCAGGTAGTTAAGGAGCCGACTTATTTGGGTATACAAATTCGTGCCTCTATGTCAGAGCTGATGGAGGTAAACTGGAATCTGCTGAACCAAAAAGTCAAAGCTTCTTTGGATATGTAGGATCCTTTGTATTTCACAAAAATTGGACACTGTAATATTATTAAAATGAATGTTCTTCCTGAGGTTCTTTACCTATTTCGCTCAATACCCTTGGAGGTTTCAAAGGCTAGATTGCAAAATTTGCCATCAATCTGTGGGAAATTTATATGGAGCCCGGGCAGACCTAGGAGGGCGATGAGATTCATGACTCTGCCTCTTCACAGAGGAGGCCTTGATGTACCTGATTTTGCACTTTATTTTGTTACATGTCTTTTGTTAAAAATGCGGGTGTTGGGGAGGGAGCAGCTAACTGTGCCACGGCTCCAACAATTTTTTAAATCCTTATAGGCCCTATCGCTAAACAATGTTTATTTAAAGAACTGGATGGCAGTTATTACAAACGAACACAATTTAAAGTTTTGAATAGCACCTTTAAGGTGTGGAAATTGACCTGTAAGTTGAATCTATTGGGGAAAATTCCATATTACACGCCCCTGAATGCGTTAAAGCTTTTACCAGGTATATTTGGGGATAATATCTCACAAAGTTGGAGAAGGAAATGCATTAGATATTTAGGGGAATTGTATCTGATAATTGAGTATGTACATTATTCGATGAATTAGCGACACAATATGGTCTCCCTAAAACACACTTTTTCAAGTTTCTGCAAATGAGGGATTTTTTATTTCGGATAAACGTGGATATGCGTCCCAATGCTGTGGTAGAGGGGGTTAGACGGCACTTCAAAATTGGAGCTTTACACCAATTTTTGCTTTCTGATAGATCAGACGACTTGGACAAATATAGGAGTAAATGGGCTGAAGGGCTGGGAGATATTGACATTGTAATTAATGAACTTATTGTGATGCCTAGAGAATCATTAATGTCAGCAAATCTGAAAATTAAACTTTTTAAGACTTTATTTGATTTATATTAATCCCCTGCACGGATGGCTAAATGGGGTGGTGGGTATGACGGGAAATGTTTTCGTTGTGGGGAGGATAATGCAGACAGTATTCATATTTTTTTAGATGAGATAAATTGCATAGATTTATAATAGACATAGAAAAGTGTTTGTCTTTGGTGGTAAATTTTCCTTTGACCATTACTCCTGCCATGATGCAAATATATTGGGGAAGATTCCTACAAGTAGCTCTACGAATGCTTTGTATCAACATCGATATTTGTTTTTTTTCTCTATGACTGTTGCTCGTCTCTGTATTGCAACTGAATGGCTGCAGAAGGATCCACTGCTATTTGAACTTTGGGAGCAAAAATGTACAATTTATATAAATTGGATTGGGGTTTATTTTCGGTTAAAGGTATCAGGAAGTGACAGATGGGTATAAACATTTGGGGTGCTTTTCGTGATTATTATGAGGGCTGATTGGAAATAAACGAATGTCTGACAAAATATCGAAATCAAAAATATCGACATACAAAAATATCGGAACAAAAATATCGAAGTCAAAAATATAGGAATCCTATCCCTAACAAGGTAAGTACAAAAATATCGAAAAAATAATATCGTAGTACAAAAATATCGAAATTAAAAATATCGTTTTTTTTAAATGTATTAATAATAATGTAAAAATAATTATAAAATACATATAATGTTACAAATATTAAATAAAAATATTAAAACATAATTTAAAAATTAAAACTAATACATATACATTTAAAATAAATTAAAAACTTAATAATTTAATGTAATTTTATATTTATTAATTTCATTTAATTTATTTAATTTAAATTTATTTTATTTTTACCCTGTACGACTGTACCCCAAAAACCCAAAACTGACCCTGAACCCTAAAAATACCCCTTTACCCAAAAACTGAAAACTGACCCTGAACCCTAAAAATACCCCTTTACCCAAAAACTGAAAACTGACCCTGAACCCTAAAAATACCCCTTTACCCATGAACTGAAAACTGACCCAGAACCCTAAAAATACCCCTTTACCCAAAAACTGAAAACTGACCCAGAACCCTAAAAATACCCCTTTACCCAAAAACTGAAAACTGACCCTGAACCCTAAAAATACCCCTTTACCCAAAAACTAAAAACTGACCCTGAACCCTAAAAATACCACTTTACCCATGAACTGAAAACTGACCCTGAACCCTAAAAATACCACTTTACCCATGAACTGAAAACTGACCCTGAACCCTAAAAATACCCCTGTACCCAAAATTAATTAATATTATTTAATTACCAATTAATTATTAATTAACAATAACAATAAAGTAAATATATTAGCACATTTGCTGTAATTAATGTAATTTAATATTTAATATTATTTTGCACAATTAATTAATTAAGAATAACAATAAATTATATATAAAAAATTACTATAATTAATGTAATTAAATAATTAATAATAATTAATTACCAACTAATTAATAATTATAAATATGTAAAAAAGAATAATAATTAATAAACTAATTAATATAAATTAATTACCAATTAATTATTAATTAAAATATGTACAAACATATATCAATTAATTAATTATTATTAAATTACTTCCCACCCTATTCCCCTATAAACCCATAACCCGCTACAGAACATATTTATCAATTAATAAATTAATTAAAAATAATAAAAAATTAATTCTCAATTAATTAATTAATAATTCCTACTAATTAATAATTAATTTAACATAATTAAATTACTTCCCACCCTATTCCCCTATAAACCCACAACCCGCTACAGTAGTAAAAGACAATATTTAATAAAATAACATTAAAAATAAATAATAAAACATAATAAATACAATATAATATACACTAAATGTATTTAAAAATTGATATTAGTAACATCAAAGTTATTAATTTCGATATTATTAACATCGATATTTACAACTTCGATATTACTGATATCATACCAATATCGATATTTAGACTGTCGATATTACTTACCTTCGATATTTTTGTATATCGATATTTAAACTTCGATATTTTTGCATATCGATATTTAAAAATCGATATTTTGTCTGTGTACCGAAATAAACTGTGTATTAGTTATTTATGTAATTTTTTGACTATTGATTAATGTTTTAAATTGCCGTCTCTTGTAAGTCTGTATTACATATATTATACATTATTTTAGGAGGTAATCTTGCTGCTGTGAAACTATAAATAAAAAAATAAAAAAAGAGACTCATTAGATTGAAAGACTCCCTAACCAACACTTACATTCACTCCCTCCTCCTTGATTATAATTATACTCACATTGACAAACTAGATAAACTGGGCCATACACTGACAGTTACTTCGAATCTGCATAGAGATCCCACTCACAACCCCAATGCTATCATCACTTACAACCTTAAGCCAGTTCCCACACCATTATTCACTTCCACTGACAACAAAGTGTGTTTAAATGATATGCTTCTCAACTGCAAATCAGCTGTGAAATATGTGGGGGACATTGATGCACTCATACTATCCCATGATCTTAACCTCCTAATTCTCACAGAAACTTGTGCAAATTATTCTGATGGACCTGTCCTAGGTACCCAATTCCCTCTTAACCACAACATCATTAGACTAGATAGAGTTAACAGACTGGGAGGCGGCATTGCCTGCATATACCAAAATAATCTTATACCAAACAGACACAAGCTACAGTTTTCTCCTCTTGTGAATATCTATGCATAGACATCACTAGCAATAACAGACCTTTATGAAAACTCCATGTGATCTACCATCCTCCAGAAAACAACCTTTCCTTCATCGAACACATTATGGAAACCATCTCTTCCAACAGAGGTCAACATTGTTACCAGATCTTCCTCAGAGACCTTAATCTACACTGGAACAATCTGGATGGCCCTGCAGCAAATATCCTCAAAACGCCTTGTTGACCTAAACTTAGTTCAAACCTAAAACTGCCCTAACCACATTTTGGGTTCGATCCTTGACTTAATTATTTCCCAACCCAACTCCATTCATATGGAATCAATAGTCCTGTGTGACAGGACTGATCACCACTGCATCTCCGTCTACATCATGTCATCCTGTGCTACAAAAATATCCTAATTTAGGAAACCCAGAATCTGGAAAAGATTCAACCAAAATGCAAACCATTCTGAAATGATATCACTTAGCAAAAGAACCCTTCCTTCTCCTTCCATCGTGACCGAGGTCCATGACTTCACTAATCATCATAACAAGTCCATGTTGAAAATTCTTGATGCAATCACCCCACTACAAGTAAAATGAATGTCAATCAAAGACCGCAAACTATGGATCAACGGTATGTTAAACACATATTGATGCAATCTGAGATCAGCTGAATGATCTTGGAGATGCACTCCATCCCTTGAACACCGTAAGATCTTGAGATCGAAGAGAAGTATTTACAATAAACAGACCATAAGTTCAAAAGTGAATTTCTTCAAATTCCAACTGGATATAGCCATAAATCATCCAAAAATTCTCTTTGAACGAATCAATCTCCACTCCAATAATCATTCCAGTTCTTTACCAATGTTGTCCAGCTCCCAGTCAAATTAAGAAGATTGTGTCCCCTTCTTCCTTGAAAAGATTAATAGGATTGAAACTGATCTCTAAATAGCATTAAACAAACTAACAGCTGCACACAGTATCAACCCATCCTCTCCCCCTCCCCCTCCTCCTCCACTAGTAAATACCCCCAAAAACAATTCTTTGTGGAGCTATTTCAAAATCTTTCTTGAAATCTCCATATACAATATTCTTTCAGGACTGAAACCATCAAATCACTTCAATGATCCTCTTCCTTTAAAATTCTTGAATGAGGTGAAGATGTCCTTACTTCCTCTCTGGACCAAGATATTAAATGCCTCCCCACTACAAGGAATAATGCTGAATTGCCTAAAGTCGTAACAGGTTACTGCCATTCTAAAAAAAACTCACTGCTGATCGAAAGAACCAAAATAACATCTGCCCAATCACTAACATCAGAACTCTGGTGGAACTCCTTGAGAAATGTGTTCATGTAGAGCTCTGTAACCATATTGATCAATTCCAGTTATCTGATCAGTTTCAATTTGGTTTCCACCAAGGTCACAGCGCTGAAAAGGCCCTTACCCACATTGTTGATGATGCATTGAAAATGGTGGATCAGAATCATTTCTGCCTTCTAATCCTCCTTGACCTCGTTTCACCCTTTGACACAATCAAACATGACAACCTCCCCGACCTGCTGGAAAACAGGATGGGTCTATCTAGTCCAGTGCTAAACTGGCTTGCCTCATTTCTCCACAACAGAACACAAATAATTAAGATTACCAAGTCCCATTCTAATTACACCAAAACCTCACCAGGCGTCCCACAGGGATCTTTGTACTGACCTACGCTCTTCTAATATCCACTATCACATATTTGCAGACAGCACTCAATTGTACCCGAAAATCCACTCACCTGATGATATTAGGTCAATCAACACAACTCTACACAAAACCCCAAAATAGCCTATCTCCAACCATTTCAAGCTTAACTCCATCAAAACAGAATTCCTCCTAATCTCCCCACACAAGTAATCTCCCACTATACAAGAGTATAGTGGGACGCGTCAGTTTTGACGAACCTTGAGGCTGCTAACTGCTTGCGTGTACAGGTCTTTTAAATAGTATTTTCTTTGCCTTAAATTGAATTTTAACTTTGCCAGACCGCATTATCTCACACTATAGCTGACGCTCACCTCTACCAGCTGCTCAGACTCCAGCAGCCCCGGTCCGACACGGCTTGTGCTGATTGATTGGAGGGCTTGCAGGGAGATTGACATCACTTCCAGCGGATGCTGGGGTCAGCGCTCCAGCTCCCGGCGCCACCACCAGCATTTAGTGCCCACAGAACAAGCACGCACAGCGGACGGGGCAGTTTTGAACAACCCTTGACGCTGCTAGCTGCTTGCATGTACAGGTCTTTTAAATAGTATTATCTTTGCCTTAAATTGAATTTTAACTTTGCCAGACCACATTATCTCACACTATAGCTGACGCTCACCTCTACCAGCTGCTCATACTCCCGTAGCCCCGGTCCGACACAGCTTGTGCCAATTGTTTGGTGGGCTTGCAGGGAGATTGACATCACTTCTGGCGGATGCTGGGGTCAGCGCTCCAGCTCTCGGCGCCACCACCAGCATATAGTGCCCACAAACGACACACGCGCAGCAGACACGTGCAGCGGGCGTGCCGAAGGCAAGCCCGTCTGCGCCTGGACCGGGCCCAGGGCCATACCCCCTGGTCTGCAGCGATCAGCCCAGATGAAACGCTATTCAGGCAGGGAACTGTTACAACTTCGCCCTCTAGCAAGCCATCTGTGCACCCAGCTGATATTAGATGGACCGCTCAAACTACTAACAAAAGCCTGCACTCGCTGTCATTTTATAGCAGGCACTGACCCTAGGCTAAAAATCAACATTCTCCTCAATACCAACAACAAAAAGAGAACCAACAGAGTAGCTGCTCTCATAAATGCCTGTTTTCTGGGCCAACATAAAGAGGAGATTGCAGATTTAATCACCGACCACAAACTAGTTCTTCTATTTATCACTGAAACGTGGACCAACCTGACCCACACTTCATAGTGGCCACCTCAGAGGGCTATAACATCATAAGACAGGATAGAGTAGATAAAAAGGGGGCGGGCTAGCAATTATCTATTGCAGCATTTTTATGATTACTACACACCCTGTCCCTCTTACAATCTGTGAAGCTACCTACTTTTCCATTGTGCTGACCTTCTCCCAATGCTTTAAGGGCATCTTACTCTACCAACCCCCGGGCTGCAGGATGGAATTTCTAACCACAAATTTATGATGTACTGGAGTCCATAGCAGTAGAGCACACCTTGACGATTCTAGGAGATTTCAATTTTCCGCTAGAAAATTTACGTGACAAGGATACTAAAACTCTATCATCAGATGTAGAGTCGCTGGGTCTCCTATAGCTGGTCTTAGACAGCACACATGAGGCCGGTCATATCTTGGACGGTATATTCTCTAATTTCAAAAACATCTCTATAAAAGATATTTTACCCTTAGCATGGTCCGATCATCTGGCAGTAATATTTGATATACTACTTGCTAATAAACTGATCAGTAACACGTCGACGAATGGGAACGATGTATTTAGGGCTTGGAAAAATTTAGACAATCAAAAACTATTGGAGCTTCTTTTCTCATCACAACCTGAGATCTCGGATGACCCAATTATTGCCTCAAAGGCTTATACTAACTGGCTCTCAAACGCCATGAACAAGCTAGTACCAATCAAGGGCCAGATGTAGGAGCCCTAATACCGGTCGGAAACGGCCGATTTCGGCCGTTTCCGGCCGGTATTAGGGTTTGCAGATGTAGGGGGCTGAAAAATACAGAATCGGTATATTTACCGATTCGGTAAAATTACTGATTCGGTAAATTACCGAATCGGTAAATATACCGATTCTGTAATTACAAATGTAGGTGGCACAGTTTACAATGCCACATGCCCTTAAGAGTCGGTATTTTACCACCCAATCCAATTGGGTGGTAAAATACCGAATCCAGGTGTGCATGCACACCTATGCCATGTGATAGACAGACATGCCCTTAGGCCTGTATTTGGGGTGCTAGAGGGTGTCAAAGTGATACCCCCTGCACCCTTGCTGGAATCGGTATTTACCGAATCGGTAAATACCGATTCGGTAATGCCCATTGATTCCTATGGGCTTCAATGCCCATAGGAATCAATGGGCATTCCCGAATCGGTATTTACTGAATCGGTAAATGCCGAATCTTAACGATTTGGTATTTACCGATTCTGTAATACCTACATCTCCCCCCCTCTATTTTACCACTTCTTAAATACCGAATCGGTAAAATTTGGTATTTAAGAAGTGGTAAAATAAAATTACCTTGTGTTTATCAAAAGGAGGGAAGAGGAATGATTGTCCTATCAGTTCCCCAGAACGTACATAGTTTAATCAAAGAGGATAGGACACTTGTAACCACTTTGCCAGGAGATATATATTGTAAAACCCTCATAAACGCCGTGTTTATCGAAGTAGCGGTTTATCTTGTTCTCCGCCCCACACAAGCGTTATGGCATTAGTCATTGGGTTAGACAACTCGTGCTTTTTGCCAGCCTCGCCCGAGGCAATCTCTGGTGTGTCGTGGCAGTATCCAGAGAAAAAAGTTTTCAATCCCACTGGTAAGATAGAAGTTAAAAATAGTCTCCAATCAACAAATGGACTTTATTAATGTAGTTGGATAGCTATAGTAAAAAATTGTATGGGTATGCTATAGGGACTGAGTTAGGGGTCCTCAGCATATCACTTTAATGAGATACGTCGACATGTTTCAGCTCACTGGGCCCGTAGGTCTATGGAGCCTTCGTAAGGACAAGAAAACACATACAAAACAAAAATAGAAAATGAAATTTGAAATACTTTCACTACTTGTGAAGTGATCGGGTGATTAAAATTTTTTTTGATAGTCTTACCACTCAGGTTCAGCATTCATCACCTAAGGACGAAAAAAGGGTTCAGTACCTGGCGTTATTTTCAGTGATTGGAGCATGTTTCATTTTTATGCTTTTTAGGTGTATTACATTTACACATTTACTACTAGTCAGTACATTAGGTGAAAACTATCTATAGAGACACTCATGGCGAATTAGACAGGGAGGATTAGTGAGAGAGCGGTCACAATTCAATTCAATAATATTAGATTTTTAGTCTGGAAAATCTTTACATTATGTATATGCGAAATGGAGCATCGCTTCATAAGGTCTCTGCGTGATATTAGATCGAGTAACAGAAAGATGACATTTAATCATACCTCTATTTAGGGTGAGTAGTTGTAAACCTGGGAAAACAAAAGAGCGCATGTAACAAGCTTTGAATAGTGAAACCCAGGGAGTAGAAAATGGAGGTACCTCGTGTGAGGTCTTACCTAGAACTTGTGTGAAATACACACCCTCAGAGGGATTTGACAATTAGTCCCAGGCTGTGGGGGTACCAAAAAAATGTTCTGCTTTAGAAAAGGTTTCTTTAAAAGTTACCCGTGTATGCAGAGAAATACCGTAGAGTTCAGCTCTCACCCGCGTGGGAAACTGATTCTGCGTCTTGTGCTGGCGCTGCCCTCTGGACGCCGGAATCACGTTTCCAGCTTGGTTTTGAAGGTAACGTGTAGTCGTTATAGAAAGAGGACTTACCATGATACGTATAGCTCGTAATTGTGTCGAGATGTATTGAACACTGTTTTGTGAAACTGGTAGATATTTATGTTTGATAGTATATTATCATTTGGTTGTACCAGATTATTTTTATATTGCAAAGTCTATATTACGAGCAGTCCGGTTCAGCGAACAAAATGGTGCCAAGAAATATCATTGTTCAGTCCATGTTTATTAGTTTTGAGTCGGTCCACCCAACGTTGTTCTCAATCGTAAAGCACTTTTTCTACATTGGGGGTGCTCTCAGGTAGTCTCTCAATGACGGTCCATTTTAGTTCCTCAATACTGTGTTTTTGTTCCACAAAGTGTGAGCAGAGTTTGGTTGTGTTTTTTTGGAGACGGATATTGCTCTTATGTTCACCTATTCTAAGTTTGACCTTTGTGCATGTCATCCCGATGTACTTTTTGTCGCAAGGACAGGTAACCATGTAAATTACATGCGATGAATTGCAATTGCTGTGTTGTTTTTGTATCCATTTTAGTGTCGGGGTTAAATATAACACTTTTGTACTAGTCGTGGATTTGCAGGCCAGGCATGAACCGCAAGGATAGTGTCCTGTCACTGGTGCCATATGTGCATCTCTTATTGGTTTTTCCAGGGTCAGTTGTCTCGGTCGAGTGTGGACAAGAAAATCACGAAGATTTTTCGTTCGTTTGTTGGCAAAGCGCGGTTTTGGCCAGTCGTTTTTGCCTGTATTGAGGATGTGCCAGTTTTTTTTAATTAGTTTGTTTACTTGGTAAGTCACTGGACAGAAAGTTGTTACGCAGGTCATCAGATCTTCAGTTGGTGACTTTTCATAGCTGGATAAGAGGTTTTCTCTTGGTTGGTTCATAGCCCTCTTACGACATTTCGATACAGTTGATGGTTTATATTCTCTTTTTAGTAGTCTTTCGCTGAGTTCTTTCGATTGTTCTTGGTAATCGGCCATCTGGCTGCAATTCCTTTTGAGACGTAAAAATTGGCTCTATGGCAAGTTATCTCTTAGAGGTTGGGGGTGGTAACTCTTATAGGATAACAAGCTATTCTTCGCAGTTGGTTTTCTGAAGGTTTTTGTCTCTATGTTGTTCTCCTTTATGTAGATGGTTAAGTCCAAAAAGTCTATACTATTTGTATCAGCGGTGTGGGTAAAGCGTAGCCAGCGATCTCGTGTGTTTAGCCATTCCATGAATTGGTTCAGATCTTGATCATTGCGCCAAATCAGTAAAACATCATCGATATAACGTTTCCAGTAAAGTATACTGGAAACGAAAGGATTGTCCACTGTCAGAACATTTTTGGTTTCAAAATTGCTCACATAGAGTCCAGCCACCGACGGGGCAAAAGCACTCCCCATTGAAGTGCCATGGCTCTGTAAGAACAATTGGCCATCATATTCAAAATAGTTCTCAGTTAACGCCAGCCGGCAACATTCCAAGACAAAATGTCTTGGGGTGTGAAAATTCCAGTCTTCCATAAAAAGGACGTCTTCAAGCATTTCTAGAGTCTCTTTTTGAGGAAGGCTTGTATAAAGCGATTCAACATCCAGACCCACTAGTAGCATTGTGGTGGGGTCGAAGATTTTATTTTTCAATTGGTTTAACAGATCCCTGGTGTCCTTTAGATAGGCTGGAGTCTTTTGCACCAAAGGTTGAAGAAATTGATCCGCGAATGTAGATAGGGGCTCCAATATTGAGCCTATACCCGATACTATCGGGCGTCCTGGGGGGGGGATTCTGTTCTTGTGTGTTTTTGGCAGGGAATAGAAAAAAGGAATTTTTGGGTCTGGTGTTATTAAAAATTCGGCCTCTTTTTTACTGATCCATGAATGTGTCTCAGCTTCATACACCATAGTTGCGATTGTTGTTTTTAGTCTAGGTGTTGGATCTGAATCGATTTTGGTGTAAAATTTTTCATCTGACAGTAGTTTTAGGCATTGATTTCTGTATCCTTCTTTTCCCAAAATAACTATGCCATCACCCTTATCTGCGGGTTCAATTACAATTTCTTCATTAGACCGGAGTTCGTTCAGGGCTTGGCGTTCTTGTCTTGTCATATTCTGAAAGGGTTTTTTGCTATTTTGTTGAATTTTGTCAATTCCAGTAAAGATGGCCTGCTCAAAGGCTTGAATTTCTATAGGCACTACACTACTTGGTGGAGTAAAGAATGACTTCTTGCGTAGGTTGGTATCTCCTCCTTGAGTTAGTGGTGGTGACCCGGAGAAGTGTGCTTTAAGTTTCAAGGTTCGGCAAAATTCTGATAGTTCGCACTTCAACTTGAAGAGGTCTAGAGTGGGGGTCGGTACATAGCCGAGTCCTTTATTCAAGACTTTTTCTTGTTCTCTGGACAGGTTTATCGTGCTTAGGTTCACTATTAGTGACTCGTTTTGCTCGTTCCTGGTTTGGCTGTTGTCATGCTCCGAGTTTGAACATGTGGTTGCTGGTCTTGCCAAGTTATATTTCTTCTCCTTCCTCTTTGGTTCTGGCCTCTCAATAAAAAAGAGTCCTGATTTTGATTATTCATTCCTTGTAGTGGCATACCCATCATGTTATGCATTTGGTGTGATCCTTGGTTGTAAGGATTCATCCAACCCGGGAATGGTTGCATGTACGGTTGGAAAAATTGCATAGGGGGGCCCATAAACTGTTGTCTCGGCCATCTGTTGCCTCTTCTTTGAGGTCGAGAGCGGAAATTTCGAAAATTTCCTTTTCCTCTTCTTGGGCCTGAGTCATCGGATCCTGTCTCTTATCCTTCGGAGGAGTTCCACCCATCTGAGTCATTGTCTATGTTGGAATCGGGTGTTTTGTAATCTGTTTTACTATATGGTGCATCTTCTCCTGACTGAATTTTTTAAGATCTTTACTGAGTTTTTGTAACTTATTTTGCATCAGGTATTCTTCGGTTTCCGATATCTCTTTATTTAGTTCTTCCAATCTCTTTTTATAGACAGCTGGTTGTATGCCTTTCTTAAGCTCGGCTTCACAAGCTTGTATCTGTGTTAATAAAGCATCCGACAGTCTTTTGGCAGTTTTTACTATCAATACAAGATAATCAAGAGTACACTTCCACGAGATTGCTGACCAGTCTCTTCTAAACGCAAGGTCGTGAAGAAAGATTCTGGGGGCATTGGTGATCCAAAGTCCTCGTGGTGCTGTTTTTGATCGCAAATATTCTGTCATTATGATGCCATGTATGGCTGTTCTGATTTGTTCCTGTTTCTTGGCTGTGAGGCTTTCCCAATCATCAGTTTGAGCCAAAGCTTGAACCAAGTCCGAATTTTGAAGTAGAGGTTGTGCCGCTAAGATTTCACTAATATCACTCCCCGTGAACCTCAAGCCACTTGTATCTTCCATGATAGATGTTCTGTTAATGTCTTGGTTTCTTGACAGAAGTCAGAGAAGTTATCCCACAGCTGTGCGCTGCTTATAACGTGTTTATCAAAAGGAGGGAAGAGGAATGATTGTCCTATCAGTTCCCCAGAACGGCATTCCCGAATCGGTATTTACTGAATCGGTAAATGCCGAATCTTAACGATTTGGTATTTACCGATTCTGTAATACCTACATCTCCCCCCCTCTATTTTACCACTTCTTAAATACCGAATCGGTAAAATTTGGTATTTAAGAAGTGGTAAAATAAAATTACCTTGTGTTTATCAAAAGGAGGGAAGAGGAATGATTGTCCTATCAGTTCCCCAGAACGTACATAGTTTAATCAAAGAGGATAGGACACTTGTAACCACTTTGCCAGGAGATATATATTGTAAAACCCTCATAAACGCCGTGTTTATCGAAGTAGCGGTTTATCTTGTTCTCCGCCCCACACAAGCGTTATGGCATTAGTCATTGGGTTAGACAACTCGTGCTTTTGCCAGCCTCGCCCGAGGCAATCTCTGGTGTGTCGTGGCAGTATCCAGAGAAAAAAGTTTTCAATCCCACTGGTAAGATAGAAGTTAAAAATAGTCTCCAATCAACAAATGGACTTTATTAATGTAGTTGGATAGCTATAGTAAAAAATTGAATGGGTATGCTATAGGGACTGAGTTAGGGGTCCTCAGCATATCACTTTAATGAGATACGTCGACATGTTTCAGCTCACTGGGCCCGTAGGTCTATGGAGCCTTCGTCAGGACATGAAAACACATACAAAACAAAAATAGAAAATTAAATTTGAAATACTTTCACTACTTGTGAAGTGATCGGGTGACTAAATTTTTTTTGATAGTCTTACCACTCAGGTTCAGCATTCATCACCTAAGGACGAAAAAAGGGTTCAGTACCTGGCGTTATTTTCAGTGATTGGAGCATGTTTCATTTTTATGCTTTTTAGGTGTATTACATTTACACATTTACTACTAGTCAGTACATTAGGTGAAAACTATCTATAGAGACACTCATGGCGAATTAGACAGGAGGATTAGTGCCACATGCCCTTAAGAGTCGGTATTTTACCACCCAATCCAATTGGGTGGTAAAATACCGAATCCAGGTGTGCATGCACATGTGTGCATGCACACCTATGCCATGTGATAGACAGACATGCCCTGTATTTGGGGTGCTAGAGTGATACCCCCTGCACCCTTGCTGGAATCGGTATTTACCGAATCGGTAAATACCGATTCGGTAATGCCCATTGATTCCTATGGGCTTCAATGCCCATAGGAATCAATGGGCGTTACCGAATCGGTATTTACTGAATCAGTAAATACTGAATCTTAACGATTCGGTATTTACCGATTCTGTAATACCTATATCCCCCCCCCTCTATTTTACCACTTCTTAAATACCGAATCGGTAAAATTTGGTATTTAAGAAGTGGTAAAATAAAATTACCTACATCTAGGCCCAAATCTATATCCAAAAATCGAAGTTCCCCTTATCGGCCCTTTGGTTCACTAATGCACTTAGAGATCAAAAGCAAAAATGCAGAAATCAGGAAAGACACTGGAGAAAGTCGTACGCAAACGAAGAAAAACTTCTTTATAAAAACGAACTAGCAAAATATAAAGGAATGATTACTCAAGCGAAAAGTACTTACTTCACCGCGCAGATCGTACTGGCCAAAAATTCAAATAAACAACTTTTCCAAGTAGTAACCAAGTTATCACAACAAGCGTCACAAACCATACCTACACCTTCACAAGCATTCTGTAATACGCTAGCAGACTATTTCTATGACAAAGTTAACAACATCTACTCCAACTTTCCTGGTCAAAGAAATCCGTCCGCTCAACTCCCATTTGCAAACAATCCAGAGCCTCTCCTAGTGCAATTTCAAAACATTGGCATAGCCCAAGTTACTAATACCATAACCTCCATTAAATCTGGCTCAGCCAATGATCCTTGCCCTCCTGCTGTTCTTGTCCCAGTCACTGAAATCATAGCCCCTGTATTGACTGAAATATTTAACTCTAGGTTCGTCACCGGTATATACCCGACTATCTGGAAAAATACCATACTTAAACCTCTCCTCAAAAAATACCACCTAGATCCCAAGAACACTAAAAACTATTGCCAGTTTGCCTTTCCCGGCCAAAGTGGCGGGTAAAACTAATGAACTCTCAAATCTCTAAGTTCATAGAAGATTACCATCGACTAGACAACACCCAATTCGGATTTCGTAAATGTCACAGCACCGAGACTGCACTGATCAATCCGTGACCAGGGAGGGACGGCAATTCTCATCTTGCTGGACCTCTCTGCTGCTTTTGACACGGTCAATCACAACATCCTGATCTACCGTGTCACTGCAATGGGCATCCAGGACAAAGCTAGGGACCTACTGTCCTCCTTTCTCTCTAATCGGACCCAGTCAGTGACACTGGGTAATTTTCACTCTGCCCAGATGACATTACCCTGTGGTGTCCCTCAGGGCTCATCCCTAAGTCTGACGCTTTTTAATATCTACGTATGGGACTTAGCCAGAGTCATCAAGGCACATGGGATGGGTCTAACATCCTATGCGGATGACACACAGCTTGTGATTGCGATGAAGAATAATGGAGAAAGGATGGCAGCCAGCTTCCAAAAAGGCATGCTGGCAATCAGAGGTTGGATGACCAGCAATAGCCTTAAACTCAACTCCGATAAAACGGAGATCATGATTTTTGGTAAGCTCTCTCCAATTTGGTCTAGTACCAGGTGGCCATCTGATCTTGGCCCTCCACCAAACCCCGTTTGTGATGACAAATTGACCTTCGCACCTCACGCAAACGCAATAGCCTCTGCGTCCTTTTATAAACTGAGAATAATCAAAAAAATCCTTCCTCCCAATTCAGGAAAAACTCTATTTGCCTCGTTGGTGATGTCCTCTTTGGACTATTGTATAGGACTCTTTGCCAATGCACAACAAAGGCTCATTCAAAAACTACAATCTGTGCAGAATGCAGCAGCCAGAATGATGTCAGGAACCCACAAATTCGGACCCATTGCACATATAATTAAAAGGTACCACTGGCTCTCTGTGCGTAACCGAATAAAATGTAAGGTACTGTGCATTGCCTATAAAGCCTCTCGAAAGTCAGGTCCACAGTTCCTATTAAAATCCCTAGCCATGCACGCCCCCAATAGGCCACTCTGATCCTCCAATGCATACTTTCTGTCAGTGCCAAGGACCAAAACTGCCTCTTGGGGCTACCAACGTTTTGTGGTCTCAGCGGCTAAACTATGGAATTCTCTCCCGCGGGAGATCAGATCATGCCAAGCTCTGTTGACATTCAGAAGAAAAATAAAGACCTGGCTGTTTACTCAGTAATTTCCTCATCTTTCTGTCACGTCCGTAACGCGGAGACGCCCCTGGGCATTTGCGCGCTCTACAAATTTAATAAATAAATAAATAAATCTAAAAGCTCTGAACTGTGTACCACACGTCATAGATTCCTCGAGATCTCTGGGAGTAACACCAGACCAGAATTTAAACATGCAGGATCACATCAGCTTTGCCACCAAAGCAGTGCATTTCCAGTTGAGCTTTTTTTTTTAAAAAAAATGCTTCCTCTCAGCGGATGATTTCAAGTCAGCTTTAGTCATCTCTAGGTTAGATTATGGTAGTGCAACATCTGTGGACTACCTAGCTACAAGCTGGCACTGCTAAGAGCCTCTCTTAACTTGGCTGCAAGGCTCATCACAGGATCGAAACTCAACAACCACATCTCTCCAGATGATTTGAAGTCATTGAACTGGCTTGCATACAAGGCAAGGATTCATTTAAATATTGCCTTCATGACCCTCAAAGTTCTGAATTTCAGCATCCCGTTATGCCCAGTGCAAACACTCAAATTACTTGCCAGTTGCAGATCTTCCAGAGGTGCCAGCACCTTCCTGCTGAAATTTCAAATATTCCATAGAAAGGAAACCTATAACCATGCCTTCTGGGGTATAGCACCATGAATCTGGAACTCCCTGCCTACCCGAACCAAGACTGAATCCCTCAATTGTGTCCTTCAGGAAAGAAGTAAAAGTACTAATGAGACACACCTTTCTGAACTACATATTCCCAAACTCCATTACAGGCTTACGATTTGATGCATTCTCTGCACACTTGTCCTCTTACTTCATTCTACGGCACTTTATCTTGAATCATAGGCCTTACCGTCTTGGAATTACCTTCCCAGCTTGACGTTGTGACTTCCTGAATTGTTCTTGATTATAATGTTATTTTCCCAATCATTTTTGCATTTTCTTTTTATGTTCTATGTACAGGCCTTCTGCTCTTCTCTAGGTAGGACCTCCTCCTCTAGCTCTTCATTTTTACTTCCTGTATGCTTCATAAGCAAGTGTTATAGTATTATATTTGCTCCTCATCATCTGTCAAGTGCTGTGATACCCGCTTGGGTCATCTTCATTCTATGTAAGACTCTATATAAATACAAAAATACAAATGGGAGCACAGAGTGAATGAACGTTGATCAACTGATGCATTGGGCTTACTATCTATGCATGTATATATGTACATACATTTTAGGAATGTTGTTTGGGAAAACATTCCAATTTTACCAACCTTCTTCATCCGTTGGTTGGTTGTGCTGTAATTCACATTTTTGTTCCACCAACCACAGAATACAGCATGAGGCACAGGATCAGCACACTTCAGCCAGTCGGTTACCTCTCTTTAAGTGATGGCATTCTGCTTTTGCTCAATGTGAACTTACACAGAAAAGCAGTTTGATTCTGTACCAGTGTTTACTGGCCCAATATATGATTTTTCATAATCACTATTCCATTTTCTCTTTTGTGAGGGTCTGGGACCTTTCCCAATACTCATATAGGTCAGCTCAAATCATTTCATACACAAACACCACATGCAAAATTCTGTAATTCATTGTCAAAAATAATGCTATTTTCTTTTTTTGTAATTGTTTATTTATATGTTTTTTGGTGAGGGCCTAGCAGCTCCGACAACACTGCTGCTATCGCACCACTCAGGTTTCTTTATTAATTAATTTTTCATGAAAATAATGCAAAATAGTAACACATGCATGCACGTATGTTCGCACACATGGGTGACCATCTTCAAATATTTTTTATAAAGTAAAAAACATGAAAAAATGGCCATATAAACATGAACATGCATTCCGTGCACATACAAAGATGTTTTTCTTTGAATGTTTTTTACTTTTATAAAAACCATTGATAGAAATCCATCCCTACATGCAGGTGTATATGCATAGGACAGCATATTTAAATGATTTTTGGAAATCTTTATTACAATACCCATCTCAACATGCTACCCATGCATGCCCAGGTATGTGTGCTTGCATGGAGTCATGCTTGACTTTTTTTGTAAAAAACTGTTATACTTTTATATATGATTATTTATGTTTTTGATTACATGCAGGAGCCAATTTATACAACTTATTAAGCGAGCGAATACCCAAGGGTGTCTTGGCGCTAGACAGAAAATCGAGAAGTTAGGTTTATATGTGATTAGCAGGATCTATTGGTTGAATAACCAAGTTTTTAATTGTTTCCTGAACAGAATGAGTGTGGGAATGCTCTTGAATTGAATGGGGAGGGTGTTCCATAGTTTGGTCGTAGCTATTACAAAGGATCTGTCTTCCCAAGTCGCTTTTCTTGTTATAGCTATCTCAAGAAGGTTTGCTTTCGAAGATCTAAGAGTGCAAAGTGGTCTGTAAGGGCAAAGGGAGTGTTTTAGGAAGAGTGGGCCTTTTTCATGGATGGTTTTAAAGGCTATGCACAGAGCCTGGAATTTGATTCTTTGCCTCACAGGTAGCCAGTGAAGTTTACGAATAATGTTTGAAATGGGTTTAAACTTAGGTGTTTCAGTGACAAGTCTGGCGGCTGCATTCTAAACCAGCTGGAGTTTGTGAACACCTGTTCTTGAGCATTAAACAGGAGAGCATGGCAATAATCGACTCGGGACATTAAAAGAGTGGAAAGCAAGGTGTTGATGGTGTTCGCGGCTAAATAAGGCTGCAATTTTTTGATCATTTTTAATGTGAAGAAAGAAGCAGAGACTATGGAATTGGCTTGATGTTTGTAGGAGAGTTTGTTATCGGAGAAAACTCCCAGATTCCTGGCCTTAGTGACAGGGATAGGTGGAGGTCCTAGGTCTTGGGGCCACCAGGTGGGGGACCATCTAGAAGTGAGCTTTCCGAAGATCATGACTTCAGTTTTGTCCGAATTAGGCTTTAAACAGTTTTTGCTCATCCAGTTGCTGATGGCGTGCATTCCCCGTTGGAAGTTAGTGGCTACTTCCAGTCCGTTGTTATTGATCACCAGGACAAGCTGCGTATCGTCCGCGTAAGATGAGCTTTGATGATCCTCGCTAAGTCCGCTACATAGATGTTAAAAAGTGTTGGACTCAGCGAGGATCGCTGGGGGACACCACAAGGCAGGGAGAAGGAGCAGGAGGAAAAACCGCCCATGGAAGCCGATTGTTCCCGGTCTGCTAGAAAAGAAGAGAGAAGGGAAATTCGTGTAGATTCTGGATTTTTTGACACGGTCGATAAGGATGGAATGATCGACCGTGTTGAATGCTGCGGAAAGGTCGAGCATTATAAGCACTGCTGCACCTCCTCTGTCCAGGATCATTCTGATCTCATCAGAAGCTTTTATTAGTGCAGTCTCTGTGCCATGACCCTTTCTGAATCCAAACTGCGAGTCATCAAGACAGTTGTTATTGTCTATGAATTCGGAGATCTGGCTATTCATGATTTTTTCTATAATCTTAGATGGAAAAGGGAGACATGCTATTGGTCTATAACTCGTGACCTTGGATGAATCTAAGGGGGTTTTCTTGAGAAGAGGTTTGATTACTGTTCTTTTCCATATCGAGGGGTAAGTAAGCATGGCGTTAAAGATGTCAGCAAGAGTTTCAGAGATTATAGCGGGAGCCAATTTAAGTATAGAGGGAGGACAAGGATCATTAGGTGAGCCAGAGTTGATGGTCAGCATGAGTTTATGGACCAAATCTGGTGAGACTTGATCAGTAGGTAGATTAGTAGGAGAGGGGTCAAGTGTGGTGTGGGAAATAGTCGTGTCGTCGGTAAGCTTGTTAAATTTGGAGTAAATGTCACAAACTTTTTCTTGAAAGTACGTTGCCAATGCATCGCACATAGATTGAGACGCCTCTTTAGAGGTTGATTTGTCATGACCTGTAAGGTGAGCGACAACTTGGTAGAGTTGCTTAACCGAATCTTGAGCTGATTCAATTTGGTTGTTGAAGAAAATACTTTTCTGAGTGATGACCATATGTTTGTATTTCTTTAATTTCTCTTTGTAACAGATTTTTTCGTGGGGGTCATATTTGTTACACCACTTGCATTCTTGCCGTCTACAGCTATGTTTTTCTAGCCTGAGAGACTCATTAAAACAGGGGGCTGAGTTAGATGCTCTGTTGGTAGAACATTTTTTAGTGGGAACAGTGATCGCAACTAGGCTTTCAAGGCAGTTGGTGTAGAAGGTGGCTGCCGTTTCAGGATCAAACGTGTTAATATCGTGCATCGTGTTTAATTTGTTCTTAAAACCATTGATATTGATGTTTTTCCAGGACTTGAACATGTTGAAGTTGCAGGATTTCATGGGAGGAGGACTAGGAGGATAGATGTTGAAACAGACGGCAGAGTGGTCCGTCCAAGTAAGGGGCATTATTTTTTCTACAAAGAGAGATTTGAGATTGGAGAAAATTCCATCTAATGTGTGTCCTGGCTGTGTGCGTAGGGGAGAAGACGAGTTGACTTAATCCTACTGCATTCATTTCGGTAAGGAGGGCGATCGTATCGGGGTCTCCATTGAGATCTAGGTGGAAATTAAAATCACCAATAAGGGTGAAATTGTTTTCCCCGGCTACAGGTTCCAGGAGGTGACTCAAAGAGGATAAAAATGCTGAGCAAGAGCCTGGGGGGCGATAGAGCAGAACACCTCTAAAGGAGCTGGGATAAGGAGTAACGAATGTAAAGTTCATAGCTTCACATGTGTTGGTAGTTATAGGCTCCATTCGCAAGATGAAGGAGTCGAGGTATATTATCGCTATGCCACAACCTTTTTTTAGAGGTCCGTCAAGTCTGATGTTGGTAAAGCCCTCCGGCGTGGCTGAGGTGAAATCGGGGTCCGAAGCCTCGTCACCCCAGGTTTCGGTGAGGAGTAAAATATCCAAGTTCCAACTTTCAATGCAGTTGGCAATTTCGTACCTGTGCTTTGGGAGGGATGCAACATTTAAAAGTGCAACTTTGATGATTTTAGTAGACTTGTTGTGAGATAAGTTGGCGGAGCCTAGTGCGTGAGGGTTATCCATGATTTGGAAGGGACAGTGCGGGCAGGAATGAGGAGAGTAATTTAACCCCTTGCATGCTGATGACGAACCCCAGCCGGCATGCACTACGGTGCTCGTGTGCTGATGACGGCTGGGGTTCGTCATGGCCCGCCCCTGTTCATTTGTTTACAGCACAGGGGCGGAAACGGGCCAGCAGTCAAGGGGTTAAAAGACGCAGGTCTGTAGGGGTACAAGTGGTATTGGTAATGTTGAGCGTTTTCAGAAAGGCAGTGTCATAGTGAATTTCTAAGGGAGAAGGGCGAGAAGTGTGTGGGCCAGGGGGGCTGGCCCTAGGCCCGGAACAGGCACGCCCGCTGTGCCCGTCGGCTGCGCCTCCGGGAAGGGGATGCCATTTTATACTGGGGAGGGGCGAGCAAGTAGTCTGCTCGCCGTCTGACTCACCCAAGATGGCGGCGAAAATGACTGTATCCAATGCAGCGCCTAATCGGCTGCTGTTGGCCCCAAATTACCGTGCAGGCGTGCGCGACGGTGTGGAAGTGGGTAAGTTAGTGCCCAGGGAGTCAATTTAAAATACAAAATACGAAATACAATTTTTAAAATATTCGCTAAACACAGTGTTCCCGGCTTCCGCCTCAGGAACCTAGTACTCGGTCTGTCAATGCTGCAGCGCCTAAGAACAATGAGGCTTTTATGCTGGGGAGGGTGGGAGGGCAGAGCAAGTAGTCTGCTCGCCCTCTGACTCACCCAAGATGGCGGCGAAAATGACTGTATCCGATGCAGCGCCTATTCGGCTGCTGGTGGCCCCAAATTACCGTGCAGGCGTGCGCGAGAGTGTGGAAGTGGGTAAGTAAGTGCCCAGGACAGGCAAAGGTGTCTCTAGGTCATATCTAAACAAATATAATCAATGGCATTATTTGAAATATCACTTATGTCTCTAAATACATATTTTTTGATACCACAGATGCCTTAAACAACCTCACTTCTAAAAATATGCATGTTGACAGTGGAAATACACACTGTTATATGAAATGTAACCTTTATTGGAGCATATGAGAGTGGCACTGCTACCCTATAAATGAATATACTAGAACCAATTCTCAAGGAAAAAGTGTTAACATAATGTTACATGTGCGTGAAAGTTCATATACAATTGCATGCAATATTTTGACTTATTGCAATTTACAATGTTTGTATCCATACTATTCAATGCATGTACACGACCCCTGATACACCCCAATTTGCAGAACCAAATCAGAGATTGGTTAGCATAACTGTTGGACACGGCTCTTTTTCCAGGGTTATCCCAGAACGTTTTGCCTTCTGTATTTTTTTCTGGCATGTTGTTGGTGGTTTTATGACTCTGGGCACTTTATTACTGCTGATCAGTGCTAAAGTGCATGTGCTGTCTATGGTAAACTAGGTATGATTGGTTACACCTGTTTGGCATTTTTAATGTACCTATCAGTCCCTTGTACAGTGGTATCTCATGTACCCAGGGTCAGTAAATTAAATGCTACTGGTGGGCGTGCAGCGCTGCTTGCACCACCCACCAAAGTACCCTTTCAAACCTGTCTCAGCCCTCTGCCACTGCAGGGCCTGCCTGCTCAATTTACTGCGACTTTGACGTGGCACATAAAGTGGTTGGCACGTCTGCAAATTAGCCAGGTCCAAAATGGAGGAACTAACTATCAATGGATACCTTCATCAGATTAGGGACATAATATATGGTAAGAGTATCAATGTAATCTATCTCATCTCCTGTCCATGCAATCAACACTTCATTGGGCCACAACCAGGCCTCTGAAAACAAGGATCCGGGAAAACTACAGCAACATCAACAAACATCCACACCCAGGGCGGGTGGCCAGAAGTTGAGATTCCAATGGTTAACTGAGGCCCTGGTGAGGACCAGCTCGGTCTTATCTGGGTTTAATTTTAATTGGCTGTGAATCATCCAATTGCTTATAGCGTCATGGTGGATTGGAAAGTTTCCATTGCATGGGGGGAAGAATCAATGGTAAACACCAGCTGGATGACATCGGCGTAGTTAAAGGTAGCTATGTCTCTCTTCCATAAATCGGAGATCAGCGGACGGATATATAGATTGAAGAGAAGCGGGTAAAGAGAGGACCCCTGATGGACCCCACAAGTGAGTCTCTTTTTGTCAGAGGAGAAATCAGAGAGGCGAACGGATTGGGGATGTATGAGTTTAGAACGCGCGCGTTACCACGACCTACTATTACAACGTGGTCGTAACAACGAAAGTTGTTACCACGCATTGCGCTGGGGGGGCGCAACATTAAATAATGTAATTTACTATTCCAACACCAGTCCCCGTGGATAGTAGGGAAGGTGTTGGGATAGTAAATTAAATCATTTCCTATCCTTGAGCGCCCCCCAGCGCAATGCGTGGTAACAACTTTCGTTGTTACGACCGCGTTGTAATGGTAGGTCGTGGTAACGCGCACGTTGTAAGTGTTGCATACCGAACGGCTTGGTGACGATTGCTGAGGAAGGAGTAGATCCATTTTTGGGGGGTGGCCAGGATGCCGGCGCTCTCGACCCGTTCGACCAGTAGACTGTGGTCGACGGTGTCGAACGCCGCTGACAGATCTAGAAGCACTAGGGCCTGTGAAATGTTTTGGTATGCTCCTTTTCTTAGTTCATCATGGACTGCTAACATGATGGATTCAGTAGAGTGTTCCGGTCTAAAACCTGCTTGGTGTGGGGTCCAGGTAGTGCGAGTGTTCCACGAATATGCTAAGACAGCTGGCAACATGGGCCTCCAGAATTTTACTCAAAAATGATAAGAGCGAGATGGGCCGAAACTCTTTTGAGTAGGGAAAAAAAATCTCCTCAGTGATAGGTGGAAAATGATCAAAGGAGAGCGGGTTACGGATCGTCGTAGCAGGTTTCAAAGAGGGAAAGCTCCTGGGGATACTGGCTTTGATTTTAGAGATCTTGTCAATAAAGTAGGTATTGAGGGAGTCACAGAGCCGTTGTGAAGGAACTGGTTTAATGGTGATGCCATCGGGTTTGACAAGTTCGTCTACAATACGGAAGATGTCTTTGGCTTTATTGGAAGAGTTGAGGACCTTTCACGAGAAGTAATCTGCTTTAGCTTTTAGGATGGCGCCTTTATATTCCTTGAGTGCAAGCACGAAGGTGGAATTTTTTGGGGCAGTTATCTTGTCTCCACTTTTCTCAGATTGACGCAAGGTCAGTTTCATTTCCTTGAGGTTAGTAGTGCACCAGCGCTGGGCGCCGTGTGGTCTTCTACATTTGACCTTCCTGAGGGATGCCAGTCTATCTCTGGCAGTATCTAGCCATGTCTTGATGTCTGCTGCCTGGGCATGGGGGATGCCTGAGAGCCCATGAAAGGGGGGTCCGGGGGTTTAGAGGAGGATAAGATGGAGCAGAGCTCAGGGATGTTGACCGGGCTCCAGTTCCTTGCCTGGCCGGCCCCGGGGGAGGGGTTTTAGGGAGGGGAGAGGTCAGGATGGAAAATGAAATAAATTGGTGGTCAGACCAGGTACAGGGGGTGACTTGTAGATTCAAGATCTCCAGGTTGGGTGTCCAGACCTGGTCCAATATGTGCCCCTTGGAGTGAGTGGCTACCTTAATATGCTGGGTAAGATTCATCCTGGTCAGAGATTCGGTAAACGCAACTGAGGGGGTGGTTTCCTGTTCGTCATATGGCCAATAGTTAAACTCCCCGATTATTAGCAGTCTAGAGTGATTTATGGCAAGTTCTGCGATGATATTTGCAAAGGTTTGCAGGAAAATGGGCATGTGGCTGGGGCGTCTATAGACTAATGCACAGACAAAAGGGGAGGAAATAGACTCGAGTCTGATAAAAAAGCAGTCTACCAAGGGGATTTGAGAGATAGATAACGAGGTACATTTATGGGTTTGTGATATTATGGCCGCCACTCCACCACCAGCCTTGGGCTCTGATCTATTGGCCTGTAGGGCGTAGTAGTTGTCAGGGATGGCTGCTAGCATATCAGGTGTAGATTCCGCTGTCAGCCAGGTTTTGGCTAGAAGTAAAATGTCGGCTTTGTGGATGTCAAGGAGATAGAAGATTTCTAATTGGTGTTTGATCATTGAGCGGCTTTTAATATACCAGATGGATAAGCTGTTGTGGGTCTTTTTTCCGAGGAAGGGGGGGAGAGTGTGGGGGATAGTTTTTTGGGGCTTAACGAGTGGTGAAAAGTGGGAAAAAACGGGGTCGGTGTTCTCGGCTGTGTCCCTGAGGGATAGCAGCCCAAATTTCTCTAATGTTCTGCTGATTACCGGGGGGATAGCCTGAACTGACCAAAGGGAGAGTAGTTCAGCGCAAGAATAACGTAGGGAGAAATGTGCAGGGTGCGAGGCCCCTGGCCCCGGGCTGCCGCGGATGGGCGCAGACAAGCTTGGCTTTGGTGCGCCTTGGGCACGCAGGCGGCGCGCCTGCTGCGCGCGTCCGCTGCGCAACGGGTAACACATTGGGTGATATAGCCTGCAAGCCCCCGCTAGTCGGGGAGCTCCACCCCCAACTGCCACTGTATAGATACTCGTGCCTGTGTCAGCCTGCACCCTCCACAACAATCATGATAACCCGTGGTGGACCGGGGTGCAGGTGGCAGGACAGGGCAGGTAGGCAAGAAAGAAAATGGATGTGCAAAATAGCAAGTGGCAATCTTTTTTTTTTTTTAAACCAGGATTAAAATATTTACAGAGGGCAGGCGGTGTTAGGTGCTTACAGCTGAGTATTCGATCACCCATACTTACGTCCCTAGTTCTGTCCGCTGCAGTCTGTAATCACGCGTCCACTGCGTGGTAAGATGTAACAGCATATGAAGGCTGCAAGCCCGGCGCTAGTCGCGGAGCTCCGCCCCCAACTGCCACTGAAGAGATACTCGTGCCTGTGTCAGCCTGCACCCTCCACAACAATCGGGATAAACCATGGTGGACCGGGGTGCAGGCGGCAGGACAGGGCAGGTAAGCAAGAAAGAAAATGATGTGCAAAATAGCAAGTGGTAATCTTTTTTATTTTAAAAACAACAGGATTAAAGTATTTACAGAGGGCAGACGGTGTTAGGCCCTAGTTCTGTCCGCTGCAGTATGTAATCACGCGTCATACCAACTGCATTTATGACTGTACTGAATGGCAAAGTAACTTCTGGACTTATCTCAGTCCAACAACAGTGGACTACATGACAGTCAGCTTCACTTTCAGATTCAAATAAAATATTCTAACCCTTCAAGAATTCTGGAAATACTACTGTTCAAAAATAACTCCACCCCCACTCTATAAAAATTCTGTCTCTCTCTCTCTCTTTCTCTTACTTCCTGTATCAGATTTTCTCCACTCCCTTCTTTCCTCCCATTCCTATTAACAAATAAAAGACTCAACCCAGTATTCCGCTTTGAAATATAAAGGGGCATATTATCAAGGAACAGCGTTAAAATTATCGCCGCTTTAGCGGCAGGAAACTGCAGCTAAAAAGGCGATAATGGACTTGATAATATGCCGTTGAGAATTCCAATAGAAGCCCATGTTAACACCAGAACATTGGCTTCTATTTTAACGCTGTTCCTTGATAATATGCCCCGAGATTTCTTAAAAATATTCTCCCACTCTTTCCTGCCTGTTACAAATTAACCTCTTTATCTGTGTTCTCGTTACGTTGTTCGACAATATTGTACCAAACATTTTGCTCTAAAATAATAACACAAAATAAAAGCACTGAGAACAACAGCTGCTTGCGTTCTGGTGCTTACATTATTCGTGTTTGATAGCTAGGAACTTGTACCTCAAATGTCACGTTTGCAGTATGTTTTTACTGCAAATGGGAAGTAATTATGTGATGTGTCATAACAACTTCATCTTGGTTATTTCATGTAATTTTAACGCAAAATCAATAAATGATACAGCATGATGCCTGGGCGTAATGCATACTTGTATACCTACATCGCGCTTCATACCATACTTTTTCCATTCCTAAGCATTGTAAACACGTTTTTTTATTGTTATCAGAATGTAATGGTTCTCAATTATTGTACATAATAGTTGATTTATTCTGAAAGCGTATCCCAACAAAAATCAAGCACTAAAATATAAAGCCTTTTGTCAGGATTTCACTGTAAGACCAGCAGGCAGGATCGCTGCCTTATTTTATCCATGTGAGTAATCTTTTTTAACCTTCCAAAAGTCACCAAATTGTCATCTAAATGATTTCCTTTACAAAAGTGTCATTTTGAGTTCCTGGCATGCATTCTCTAGACAATTTGCATCCCAGTGTGAAAGTACAGATGGCTTAGCAATGGGATTCCACCTCTGAGAGAGGTGTGACCTGCTGCTTGCTGACTCACAGCCTGCCGAAGAAAACTAGCCTGTGTTATTCTTCTGTTATTCTCCTTGCATCCCCTAATTCACGAAAGGCTGAATCCAATCATACAACGCTGTCATACTTTTATGTTCTGATACTGTTGTGAGAATCACACCATCCTATTAGCATTGGTCATATTAACTAATGTAATGAGCTAGAGCCTGCAACACATATGATGTTGGCCTGTATGTGCAAATATCTGTATGTGTTTGAATAGCGCAAACCCCACCATAAAAATATGGCACTTGAAAGGAGTTGTCGAAGAGGTATGCACTGGGTGTTGAGGTGTTGTAGATGAAGGTGACATGTGGGAGATACCTTTGCTCACAAATATATCTGTCGACATTCATTCATTTAATAATGCACGTCATTCATCTTGTAGTCTTAGTTACGTCTAATTCAGTTTTATTTGGGGACAACTAAAGTCGCTGAATTAAAAATAGCCACTGACTGTCTCTACATTTCTGACCAGATCACCTCTGGGGTCCTTTCGTCTTCTTTGGGTCCCCCAGATAATTTAGGGCCATGAAGGGGCCATCCTAAATCCTGAATTATGTTAAAGTAAACACCAGAGCCTTCATAGTGTCAAATGCTTAGAAAAATTTGATGGCTTGCCTTTTTTTTCTGCCATTGGGCAATTTCGAGCACCACTAAAAATAAGTGCATGACCCAAGTAGGTAGCCATATTAAATTAGGCTTTCTTCCAGCTACAAAAACTAAATTTGCTATATTTGATTTGGATTTCCAACTTGCACCTCTCCAACGTTGCACTCCAAGCCAAGCACATCCTCCACCATAAACCTGATTTGACTATCTGTTGGGCCTTGCGTCTTCCCAAAACTACAATAAATAATCTGAAGACCTGAGAGTGTGGTCATCCTAAACTGAGATTTCTGCCAGTTACGAAGCTCAATTGCTCCATCTTTGATTGGACCCACACCAAGTTCACCATGTTAGCACCATGCAAACAAAGAGAAGTGAGATGCTTATAAGCAAACATATACAAAGAGATACACTGTAATCTCTTTGGGTTGTAAGGACTCTAGAACTATCCCATCCACCTACTTCTGCCTCTGTCATTACATGTTTTTATATTCCCACATGGTGAAGAATCAGTACCTCACAAAGAATTACATAACGTTAAGCAGATTTATCAAAACTATATAAAATGTAATTTTGCTTGATGCATGGGGGATGTTGGACGGATCCTTGGGTTGGTAAAGGTCGAACTAGGTCCAGCTTTTTGGTATATCAATGCTAGCTGGAGACAGATTTCCAAAGTCTTGTCTTAGGAAGTTCATTACTTTGCAACATCACCTGTTGCACCACCCTTTGTTCATATAGGGGAGGACGAGTTAGTAAAACACTATTATTCGTTGTCAATACCCTCTTTTTACCAACAGGTTGTGGGCGCAGGCCACGACCTGGAGCCATCCTCTGATAATCGGTGTCTTGCTTTAATCAAAAGTAGGCTGTTGAGAAATCTGGCAATATCAGAAATCGAGTTCTTAGCATCAGGATCAGCATCAGGTGTTTTTGGACTGGCAGGTAAATCATGCATTCGAATGATACTGAAAATGTTAACCAAGTGATGGATATTATATCTGCCTCTCAGACCATAACTCTCCAATTTACAAAGTGGTCGAGGTTAATCGACCATAAACAGGCTCCAACATAATCCATGCAGATGAACAACAGATATTTCAGACCTTTACAATGATAAACTGAATTCTTACTGCTGCATCAAAGATCATCATCCTGACAGAAATAAATAAGTAAACAAATAAATAAATACATTTAGATGCAATTTTGAAAGAGCCAGCTGGAAGGTTTATGATTAGAGGTGGAAACATTTACAGCTCATAGTATGACCATAACGTTACTGCAGGTAATTGCTAGTAACTTTAGAGGAATATTTTTAGGCATAAGTCATCCAAATTTAGGGGCTGATTAGGATGACAGTAAGACCGCCACCGACAGCCCGTCGGTGGGTGTTTGACCACCATCCTAAGCAAGTTTCCGGTCGCCTCATTAGGATGGCGGGTGGTTTGTTGGCGGTCGGCAAGACAGGCCACCACGCATCCGATGGGCTCCTTGAGCCCACCGGTGCAGTGGAGAGGGTTGTAGTCCCTACCATGGTGGTGGTGCCTGCCAGGCACCGCCGTAGGGATTACAATGTCCTTTTCTGCCTGCCTTACCCATGGTGAGAGCTTTATGTTCCAGTAGTGTCAGAGATCTGGAAACAGCCGGGTGTATTCTGTTGGGACATAATCGGAGAGTAATAAGTGATGACTGCTAGATTAGACCGTGTTTGTAGGGGTGATATTAGGGGAGCGTTGTACCTATTGATAGAGGCCAGGTGGGTTTCTGCCCAGGCACTTCCGTGGCGTGCTGGGCAATTTCGGACCAGCCGATTCGTTTCTCTGGATGATGGACGCGCTCGAGGTTTCGCTGTTGGGAGATGGAATATTAGGGATGGGTGTGCTAAGTAAATTACTCTTGGGTCTCGCTGTGGTTGGGATGCCCCTTACCTTGTTTCAGTGGTGAAGACAGCAACAATCTGCATGTGTCTCTCCGTTGGCAATGAATCCCAAATTCTCCGACACTACTGGAACATACTGCTCTTGCCATGGGTAAGCCGGCACACCCCTCACCACTTTAGGCCCCCTCTGCTACCGACTTTCACTCCAAATCTGGATGACTGCACGTACCTTGCCCAGACCTTTTGAACCACTCCACGTTTGCCCGTAGGTTGTCCATATCCGTTATTGTGTAGGCGCATATGCAGCAACATTACACTTGATGTATGACTGCACGAACGCTTAAAAGACCAGTGTATGTGCACATTTGCCGCCACCTCGAACTGTGCTCCACAAATTACACTCCTTGCATGAGTGCACCTATGCTGCCCAAGAACTGTATATATGTACGCAGGCCTACTCCTGAAATCACTACCTAATTAGCATGTCACGAAGATACACACGGCATGGTCTTCTCACGATTAGTTCGATTGTAATCACCGAATGTACAGCATGGTATGCCGATTCCGAATACACTGGTTACCAATGTATATAATTGCGTGTACTATTGTCAGTAAGTCTATAATATCTTTTCTTAACTCAGCCACTGGTTGTTTTTTTCTTTCCCTATTTTCTCCCTAAACAGGCGGTTTTAAACTGTTAAATACCAGGCAAATGTAATATTGTCAGTCCTGATGATGATCCCAGTTTATTTAGAGCAAGGATCGAAACATCGACTTCTTTTAGTGTCTCCACAACTTACCATTGTGTATAATTCTGTTGTGGTTAGCACTTTGGCAATACTGCTAAACTGATACACTGACTTGAAAGTGGCCAATTTTGCTCAGCCTTTGCCTGTAACTTTTGCATGTTGTATGTGTTCCTTCACCAGTACTTTCTTCCCAGGACTGTGCCCTACAACAAACCAATGTTCTGATATCTTTTGTTCTCATTTTTGTGATTAACTACAAAATAAAATCCTGGTCTGGCTGGACATAGGAGTAATATAGCTACCTATCACAGTCTATATTTTATTATTTCTTTGACTTCTCAAGTGCTAAGGACCTTTGTTCTTTGGAATATAAGCTTGATACCCGTGGTCCTCAGCCAATTGTTCGGGTCCCCTTGTTTCACTAAAAAGTGAAAGTGTATATTGGCCAGACAAAACAGAAAATCAAGACCCGGATTGGACAACATTGAAGCAGGGTACGATGCAAAACACCCAATGCACCTCTTGTTGAACAATGCCTGAAAGAAGGTGACTCTGAGAATGACATTAAATAGACTATACTAAAAGCCCTCAAACCACCACCATGCAGTGGCGACATGGCCCTCCTACTGAACAAAGAAGAATTGAAAATGATTATACTAATGGACAGTATTAGAACTGGACTCAACAGGAACGAAGATTGGACTTCTCTCCTTTAATATTCCAGCTCTGTCTCAAATTTCCAAAATACTTATGTATAGTTTTGCTATGTGCCTTAAAAGTATTATCTTGTGAATGCTTAGATCCTAATTTGTTGTCATTACACACAGTCACTCTTCTGGTACAGTCCCAGTACCATATCACCCCTGCCTTGTTTATAATTAGCACTATTACCGCTATATCAATTCTTATCACTTCCGCTCAATTAAGATGGCCACCACCCTTGCCGTCTATTTATAGCAGGGAACTGCGCCCCTTTTACAATTGCTCCCACCAACGCCATTGTGCCCGGATGTTCGTGGTTATTCACCCACTCAAAAGTGAGGTAAGCGATCTCTTGCCCGAGCTCCCCCTGGTAACGATAGTTTCCAACCCTGCTTTATTCCACTGATGCCGTAATCTTTTTTCAGGCATCTTCTCCTCCTGGAAGCTTTCTGACTGGGACAACATTCCAGCGGACCCCGTAACACCTAACTGTCAATACCGACCCGCCTAACAGTCTTCTGTCCGGGACAACGTTCCCGCATACCATAGCAGTCACAACCAGCCACTAACTTTACAGGTAAATTCCCTTTCACACGATTATTTAGTAACCACCATTGGTCCGGAAGCAATTCCTTATTCTGCCATTTTTTGCCACAGTGCTTACGCTGTTCCAGCTACTAACCCGAGCAGTCTCCTACCACAATCTAGGCACTGCAAACCCTACGTACATGACCGCGGTTTTTCCAGCTGGTCATCCTGCCCTCAAACTGCGGCAATTTTTCGTCCTTTTACTTGCTCCGTCATAGCCCATACCTTAGAGGTGAGATTGGTTTCTGTTAATTCCCAGCATCATAAATCCCAGCCCCTCACCGAGCACTAGGATCTTCCACGATACTTCTCAGACACGTCTTCACGCCTGGAGAACACTTTTTACATACGGACCCCAACTATTATTGTCATCTGTAGTAGGCACAACTATATTTAGACACCGTCAAACAGCATTCCTCTCTTTTTATTCACGGATAAAAATTTAGTTTGTTGTCTTCCTTCTTTTTCATCTTTCGCCGGTCACATGCATGCCATAAGGTTTCTCCTTAAACGCATGTTCTAAAAAGAAATTGTGTAAACAATTAAGCTGTTTTGTTTGTAAATTCGCTTTATGTCCCTTAAACATATGTTTCTTCTTGCCTTTTTCCCTCATTTTCCAACAGGCTTGCAATTAATATTCAGGCAATCCCATTTTTAGTCCTGATGATGATCCTTATATCTATGTGTTAAGGATCGAAACGCCGTCGACAAATGAAATGGTTAAACACAAGTGTTTCTATCGTGTTGCTAATCGTGTGTTTACTATTTAAGGACAGCTTTGTTTAGTTGTATTTGATTACTAGCATCCTTTTTTCTTTAATCTTGCCTGATAATACCCCTTCCTTCCAGTAAATCTGTCCTTGTCTTTTATATATTGGATACAGGAGTGTATCCCACTGTATATTTGTGCTCACAAAATCCTTTTTTATATGCCTTATATTGATTAAATACATTATCCGGCTGGACAATTTTCTGCTTATAGTACACATTGCTGACTATAAATTATTTGATTTTGTTTATTTGATGTGTTAAGGACCCCTGTTGTCTTACAAAAAAGTACTCGTAGCAGCAGCATGCATCAGCACCAGGCCTTGTGGCAGCAATGCCATGAGGATGGTCCTGAGGTAATTGAGGAACCCAGCTACCTCTTGCTGATATGCATCTATGGCAGCTGCTCTTTCCGCCTGCGTCTGCTCCATGGTCTCCATTAACCTCAGCATGTGTCCCTACTCCCGGGTGGCATCGCTAGAGTTGCTCTGACTGGACAGTTGTCTCTGAGTCAGGGCTCCAGCGATGTCAGCCATGGTGCATTAGAGAGCCTGGAGCAGACTGTGGGTGTCCGTTAGGGACTGTGAGTGGCCCCTGATGGAACTGAGACCCACGTATGGTATCTAGTTTGGCTGCTATGCGTTCAATGCCTACCCACACCTGTTCAGCCAGATTCTCCTGGCACCCCAGCACCCACCATTGGAAGGCCATGTGTTCTTCGTGGGGGTCCTGGGAGGCAGCCATGGTGGTGGGTGCGGTCTGCTGTGTGGTCTGCGCAGGGGGTGGGGTCTCCTTGTAGCAGCTGGGCTGCCCTGCTCCTGGAGGTCGGGTATGAAGGCTTTCCACAAGTCGTTGAAGGGCATTGGAGTCAAAGCTGTGTTGGCCCTCTTCGTCATCAGCGAAGAGAGGTTCAGGCTGCTTTGCAGGATGTGTTGATTCTCCCTTTGCAATGTGAAGGTGAGATGCAGTGTGACAATGTGTTACATTGTACATGTTTTCATACAGACTGCATGACTGTGTACATTGTGGCTGTTTGGGAGTAGCTGCCTATTTGATGGGGGCAGTGGATATTTCGACAACATGACGGATGTGTGTTTGTACTTGTACATTATCAACTCACATTTCCCTGCAATGCCAAATGTGATTGACCAGTTTCTATACACAAGCGGCACCAGTTGAGTCCTGTGTTCTGTTGTAGACGTGTTGCGGTTTGTACCACATTGTTGTCAATGTTGATGTGCTCTGCATGTTATCTGTGTGTATGCTGCATTTTGGGAGAGTCGCCTCTGCAGCTCTGATTTTGCAGCCACTTATCCCTTACATGCGGTGTGCCTCAGACTTCTGTGCTTATACAGTGATGAGATGTTGCATACTTGGGTACTTTGGTCTCTTGGTGGGAGTTGGGGGCTGGGGCATGGGTTGTCCACAGCTGTGCTCTACTTAATTGTTCATGTGTGCCATTGTGCTCATCTTCCCCCGTCCCCCCAGTCCTTGGTCATTACTCACCCTGGTGCTGTTGTGTCCGGTCATGTTGAGCAGTGTCCAGTCCCCCAACTCCTGCCACTGTCTCCACACTGATGACTGTGGACACCATTTCCTCCATCTTGTCCAGCTCCTCCTGTGGTGCAGGACTTCCAACTCCAATCTGCATTGTTGCCTTGCAGTTGTTGGCGAGTTTCTGCTAGGGTTTGCGCTTTACATCATTCCAGCGCCTCTTGACCTCTTCCATTATCCTCTTCAGCCCTTTGATTGCATTCGCCTTGTCCACGATGAATTGACATAGTGCATTTTTAGTTGCCAGTGACACAGTGGAGGTGATGAACAGATGCTGATGGCGTTCTACCACCTCTTTTATCAGGATCCTGTTTTCCTGTGGACTGAACTGCTTCTTCCTACTCTTCTTCTCCTTGTCCTTCCCTGACCGTTAGGTCCCCGGCTGGTCCTCTGGGGTGCTTGTGGGGTTCTGATTGTCTTCCGTTCTTGCTCCAGCAACATCCATTGTGCTTCACTGTTGTTTGGCTTTGGTTTGTATTTTTACTGATTTTTGTATCGCAATGGGCCTCATTGCAACTTTTTTGTGTTTGTGTTTCACATTTTTACGGCTTCGCGTTGACTCGTTCTTGAGAATATCCCCCTAGGATTCCTATATAACTCCTGACAAGTCTGGATAAGAAAAACAGGCTTGGAATGACAACAGAGTAGAGTAAACCAACCAAGCCTTTACAGAAAAACAGAAAGAAAAAAATAGAAGTGAATTTCAGGCAACCACTGTTAAACCAGCAATATCAGCATGAAATATTCTTTAACCACCCCTCCCATGCTCATGACGAGCGCAGATCGTCATGAGCACACAAGCATTGTGCTGCATGACGAGCTGAGCTTGTCATGGCGCGGGGCGCTGTGCGCGCCCCTCCTCCCCCCAGCACAGCGGGGAAATGTGCCCAGCAGGGAAGGGGTAAAGCTAAAAGATGCAATCGCTGGACACAACACAAGAGAGCTGCATCCTGATGAAAACCTCTACCTTTATATAACTTCCTATTCCCTAACAAAAGGGAATAATAGAAAGCATTGACAAAAAAAAAAAAAATGAAATGGGACATTTTTTTGCCGTTGGGGCACTTATGCAAGGACTCATACGCTAAAAAGAATGTGCTCTGATTAACCTCACTAATGCCCAGATGCATCAACGATATTCGCATTCGCAAACGGTGCGAATCGCAATATACGGCCGTTTGCGAATGCAAAGCATGTCATCGGAATGCATCATTATTTGGCAGTGTTTCGCATTTTTAGGATTCGCATTTTCAATTGCGATTCCCAAAAAAGTTCGCTAACATTGCGATTTCTTGTCATTGTGCGAAAAAATGCAATGCATCAAAATTAGCAATTTGCGATTGTGTCAAAATTCGCTATTAGGAAATGCAAAAATAAGAAGAACTCAAACGTGGTGCTAATTTCAGCAAGTGGCAGGAGTGGATCTGTCAATCACCTGTACTGCATATAAGGACCTCTCAGACCATGACCCAGCCTTTCAAGATGGCTGCACTTTACTTTTTGGCACGCAGACAGAGGCTGAGAGCAGCTGCAGGTTGGAGGAGAAGGCTCATCGAGGAGAGGATCTTCAGAGTGCGCATAACGTTATTGGGGCAGACAGAGGCTGAGATATTCAAGAAATATAGGCTGAATGCCACTTTAATATTAGATTTAATCCAGGAATTGGACCCAATCCTGCAGAGGCAAACACGCAGGACACAAGCCATACCTACCCATGTGCAGGTATTGTGTTCGTTGCACCTCCTTGCATCAGGGTCATTTCAGGGGGTAGTGGCCATTGCTGGTGGCGTGTCTCAGAGTTCCCTTTCCCGATTTTTTAATTCCTTTTTAAATGCCATGTTACAACGAATAAGGTTACATATCCAATTCCCAACCACACCCCAGGAGTTAATGAAGACCAAACTGGATTTCTACAATATGGCACAATTTCCTCATGTAATTGGTTGTGTAGATGGTACACATGTTCCCATCTGTCCTCCCTCTGAAAATGAATATATTTATCGGAACAGGAAATGCTTCCATTCCCTTAATATTCAAGCTATCTGCAATGCAAAAACCATAATCACAGACCTAGTTGCCAGTTACCCTGGAAGTGCCCATGACTCCTTCATCTTTAGACATAGTGCCATTCATGCGAGATTGCTCTCCGGTGAATTTGGAGATGGATACCTACTAGGTAAATGATTTATTCAACTCTACAGACTTTGATTTGAACTGCACACATGTATGCTTACATTACATTTACATTGCTTTCCATTGCAGGAGATAGTGCTTATGGAGTGAGGTCCTACATATTAACTCCATACCTGAACCCAACTACAAGGAAAGAGCAGCACTACAACCAGGCGCACATTTCAACACGGAATGTCATAGAGCGTACCTTTGGAGTCATGAAATCACGCTTCAGGATTCTACATAAAACTGGAGGAGCATTGCAGTACCAACCAGACATTTGCTGCAAAATTGTCGCTGCATGTGCAATGCTACATAATCTAGCAACGGAAAGGGGAATCGAACTTGATGAGGACGATGTCTTACCTCCGAACATAAATCAGCCTCCACAACCTCAACCAAGAGCACATGGACCAGAGGCAGCAGAGGGCAGGAGGAGAAGGGCAGAGATCACACAGCATTATTTTTGAAAGAGGTAAGAAAAACTCCAAACAGTTCATGTTGAGATAAATGTTTGCATTTTAATGGTCAAATAAAATGAATGCCTACATGACTTGTACTCAACTTGAAATGTAAATTAAATTGTCGGCCAAAAAACCAGGCAGGGTCAAATGAACAACTAGAATTGAACAAAAATGGCACTCATGCATACCCTGCAAGATGTTTCAAAATGTCATTTTTTGTGGCCACGCACTCCTAATGCCTTTCCAGGACTTTTCACAGTAAGCATTTTGCCATGAGTGGCATCACTCTGCTTTCTTATACTTCTCCGTGTGGCACACAAGGCATGCTGAGATGTGCCACTCTCAGCACTGGTGTCACCCCGTTCCTCATTTTCAATGACATTTCCAGTGGATGCCTTGGACTGTGTTTCGGCTGATGTCTCTAGGGATGCCCCCACACCTTTTTGTATGTGTTTGAAAGTTTTCATCAAAAGTACCTGTGTGGATAGTGTTTGTTTGCAGAGGGCACGGGTACAATTAGTAAGGGAAGTTATTTCCTTGTAATGTGCCTGCATGCTGTTCAAGAGTTTCTCCTGTTTTTTTGCAGAAATCTTTTGATGTTTGTTAAACAAAATGCACATCATTTCCAAAGAGTTAGCAATCCGGTCAAGCTTTGATGTTGTTGATTCATGGCCAGTTTTCATCACATTGATCATCGCATTCATACTGCTTGCTAAAGTGCCCATTTGTTCGCTTATGTGACCCATTTTGCCTTTGATAATCCGAATGTCTTTTCCTTGCAGACGCTGCACCTTCAAAATTTTGTCCTCCACAAGATTGCCTGTGAAGGTTCCATCAGCATCCACACCACTTTCACGCGCTGCACTTCGACTCAGTCTGAACTGTTGCTGTCTCCTACGCCTGCTCATCGATATATTTGACACTGCAGGAGTGGTTTGTGGCTGGCTTGGTGTCACATTTACATTCTGCTCTGTTTCTGAATCAGTCTGGAGCAGTTGACGCACTCGCTCTCTCTCACTTGGCACTGAATGAGCATTAGATGTACTGGGAGCATTTTCATTTTCATTATCAGGCCCTTCTGAGTGGTGCATATCCCTTAAGTCATGCTCGATGAGATCTTGTAATTGCTCTATGGATCAACGAAATGGGAAAACATTTGTTACTTTTTGTTTGCAATGACATTACTCTATATCTATATAAAGTTCAAGAATGAATTGACTCAAAATGATGTTGTGTCTTATTTCCGATTTTCATGTGGCTATGTTTATATGTGATGCTAATGTTCATCATTATGTAGTCCAACAAAAGACCTACAACTACCACAATGCACTGCTCCGAAGTCTTTATAATCATGACTGGGAGAGACTTTGGGACTCAGGAAGATCAGTTTTAAATCAAAATGCAGCACACACATCATTACTTGTTAATTCATGGACTGAAGTCACACTTTTTAACCCACATAGCATTCACTTACCTTCAGTAGGAGTTGGAATCTCCGATGTGTCGATGTTTGTAACTCCGACTACAGTCTCCGGCAAAAGTGTGGCTTCCACCATTTCTTCTAGGGGAGTGTTTGCAGTATCCCTGGGTGTTCCGCCTCCGGTGAGATTTGAAGATTTCATTCTTTTGGCGAGCTTCTCTTTTGCACGGCTGCGCAGGTCATACCACCTTTTCTGGAGATTATTGATATCACGATGTGCCACTCCGACTGCATTTACTTTTGATTGTATTGCAATCCATAGGTTCCTTTTCACAGGTTCAGGAACCTTAAGAGACAGCTTTCCAAACAGCTGCTCATGTCTTGCAGTCACCTCCTCGATGAGTATTTCCAGTTCTTGATCAGAGAACTTGATTTTGCGTTTTCGAGCAGGCCCCTCGGCAACGGGATTCTCGTTTTCCATTTTCAAAGGCAAGTCCCAGACTCCAACAGCAACCGCCGCGAACAGCTCACACTGTGAACGCCCTTAACACACCTTCTAACTGAGGGGCAGCTGCGCCTAATTGCTGTACTGGCTTTTAGGCAGTTGGCAGTAAATGAGATGCATCATGTGTGTGAAATCGCATTATGCGATACCGCAAAAAGCGATTTCGCAGTTAAGGAATCGCATAAAAAATGCAAATTTGTGAAAAATGCGATTTTTACCGAAACGCAAAAATTTAGCGAAAAAAATGATGCATAGCCATTTGCGATTCTTTATATGCGATTCCTTATTTTTCGCAGATAAGAAATCGCACTTTCAAACGTTGATGCATCTACCGGTTAGGGATTTAAAATAATGTTTTGGTAAAAGTAGAGTGCCCAATAACAAGAGACACCCTACTGTTTGATCCAACGTGAAATTTTCATATTTATTTATGTAATGTTATGTTATATAAATTTGTAGAGTGCACCAATTCCCCATAAGGATATCTAGGTGCTTGAGCAGGTTAGTGGGCATGTGGTCTCCAAGAGTTATTTTAGAAAATGTAAAACTCAAGAAGTGAAGAGGAGGCCCTGGTGTGCTGAGGGAGGTTGCTCCATGTTTTAGGTGTGATGTTGGAGAACATGCTACATCCAGCTTTTTTTCTGTGAATGCGGGGTTGTGTACGAGCGAGAGTAAGGCGTCTTTTGAAAGTGTATGACGTTGTTAAGGTATGCTGGACAAATGTTGGATTAAGGCTTGATATGTGTAAGTGAGGAGTTTGAATTGGTTTTGTTTGCGAATGGGGGAGCCAGTGGAGCTCCTGCAGGTACTGTGCTAATTAGGATGATCTGGAGTCTTTATAGGAGTTGCTTGACGTTTTTGGTGTAAAGTGCTTTGCCATAGTTAAGCTTGCTTGTGGTGAGTAATTGGGTGACAGTCTATCTGGTGTTCCGGAGCAGCCAATAGAAGATCTTCCACAGCATGCATAGGATTTGGAATCAGGAGGTGCTCACTTCATTGACCTGTGATGTCATGATCAGTTTGTAGCCTACAATAATCCCCAGGTTTCTTGCATGGTCGGTGTGTGCTGGTGTTGGTCCTATGCCCAGCAGCCAACAGGTGGGCTCCCATGGGGAGGTCTTGTTTCTGAAGAGGAGAACTTCCATCTTTTCAGAACTGAACTTCAAACAGTTTGTTCTCGCCCAGTCTGCTACCATGAACATATAGTTGTGAAGTTGTTTGTAGAAGTGGTTGTCTTGTTCATCAGGGAGAGGATGAGTTGGGTGTCGTTGGCATATGAGATGATGGAGATGCCTTGAAAAGACCTGAAATAGGGTAGGGCTGAGGAACGATCCATGGGGGACTCCACAGATCAGTTTCTTGGTCTCTGATTTGAATGTTGGAATTCTGATTCGTTGGATTCTTTGTGTAAGGAAGGAGCAGATCCAGTGGAGTGCCAGTCCATGTAATGGAGTCTCCTGATCAGAGTGTTGTTGGAGACTGTGTCGAAGGCCTCGGACAAGTCAGGTAGGAAGACGTATGCCGTTTGTCCTTGGTCCAGGATGGTCCTGATGTTGTCAGTGGCAGAGATGAGTGATGTTTTAGTGCTGTGATTCTTTCTGATGCTGTATTGGTTCTTGTCCAGCAGGAGGTGAATCACAAGGTGGATAGAGAGTTCCTTGTTGACGGCCTTGCCCCTCATTTTAGCTGTGTACATGAGTAAGGATATTGGACAGAAGTTGCGCAGTTGGTTAGGGTCAGCTGATGGTTTTGAGGAGGTTGTTGGCTTCTGCAGGTTTCCAGTAATCTGGGAATGTGGTGGTCGTGATGGAGGTGTTGCTTATATGGATGAGGGCGGTGCTAATTGGTAACATTCCCAGGCTGCAGACATTATTGGGGCATGTTCTGTGGTGGCCCCTAAGAGAATGGTCAGCATGATTGTTTGTGTGGTATCTCTGACAAGAGGTCTCTATTCAGCCAGGTCAAGCTCTTATAGAGGGGTTAACTTTCTGTGGGCTTAACCAACTCGTTGACGGCCCTACTCATACTGCCGGACATACCTTAGTTGGTATCTTCTCCAAAGATACCAGACTGGCGATCGGAACTCCGATCCTCCTGTCCTGGTCTGATCATAGGGCAATTCCATTTTATTTCACTATGACTTCCTCTGGTTCTGATCAAACCAATAAAAAAGTATGGGAAATGCAGAGGAACTACAATAATATATCCAACACTACACTCCTTCCTGACAGATATCCATCCCCTTTCTATGTCTGATGCAAATGAAGCTGCTATGGGCCTGTCGGCTGCTCTCTGTAATGCTTTGGACTTGTTAGCACCCCTTAAAAAACATTACTCGGCCAGGAAAAGTCCTTTGTCGCCCTGGTTCTCGGAACATCTAAGATTACTACGGCAGAAATGCAGACAGAAGGAGAGAGCCTGGTATGCCTGTCCTGACCCCCAGGGGAAAATCCTACATAAGTCAGCCCTGAGAGAATATAAAAAAGCCATAGCTGAAGAAAAAAAGAACTACTTCAGCAAGATTACCACTTCATTGAAATCATCTAGAGAGCTTTTTAAAATCATTGACACTCTGTCAACACCTAAAATCACTGAATCAGTGAATGAGTCGCAGGAGCTCTGCGATGATATTGCAGGCTTCTTCCACTCCAAAATTTCTGACATTTATACGTCCCTTAAATCTCTCAATACCAAACTGGATGCCAACAGTGCACCCTTGTCCCCCATCTCCTCCTCTTCACACATTGAGACCCTTACATTGGGTTCCTCGTCCAATTTCTCTAGCTTCCCCCATTTGACGCAGGATGAATTAATTTGCCTCCTCAATGCCACTAAATCATGTTCGCCTCTTGATTCCTGCCCTTTAAAAATCTTGAAGTCCTGCAGAGAGACCATCCTCCCTCGTCTCTTGCAGGTTATGAACATGGCCATTGATGAGGGTTCTTTTCCAACTCCTTGGAAATCAGCAGTTGTTAAGCCCCTTTTAAAGAAACCTTCCCTAAACCCTGATGTCTTAAAAAACTTCCGACCAATATCTCTGCTTCCAGCCCCGGCAAAGATACTCACAGCCCACCTTAATTCTCATCTGACTATATATTTAGAAAAGATGGGTCTTCTTGACATCTCCCAGCATGGGTTTCGTGCTGCCCACAGCACGGAGTCCGCCCTCACTGTCATAGTTAATAACATCCGCTTTGAGGTGGACAGAGGGCAGACCACTTTATTAGTGCTACTTGATCTTACGGCAGCATTTGATACCCTGTCCCCTTCAATCCTGGTAGACCGGCTGAAGGGGATAGGGGTGAGGGGAAGTGCCCTCAGTCTTCTGTCTTCCTTCCTCTCTCAGAGACAGCAAAGGGTTCAGCTAGGTAGTTTTCTGTCTTCCTCCTAAGCCGTGCAATGTGGGGTTCCTCAGGGATCCTTCCTGAGTCCTTTATTATTCAACATCTATGTAACCCCACTTGCCGAGGTGATAAGATCTTTTGGGTACCAAATATTGTCCTATGCAGACGATACCCAAATTATCATTTCCACCACTTCACCGACCATAGAGGCTGCTTCAAAATTTAGAACGTGCATGGAAGCAGTCTCACAATGGATGGTGCGTAACTACCTGAAGCTCAACAGGGAGAAGACGGAGGTCCTAGTCTTTGGAGGAACCCATGACATCTGGTCCAAAGACTGGTGGCCTCCCTCCTTGGGAGACTGCCCCCATTTCACCAACTCGGCCAGGAACCTTGGCATTCTCATGAATTCGGCTCTCTCTTTAGACCTTCGGGTAATAGAGCAGTATCCACCTGCTGCAATACCATCCGCATGCTGAAAAAGATCACCCCCTACCTGTCACCTGACGCCCGCAAGCAGTCAACAGTTGCCCTGGTATCTTCCAGGCTTGACTATTGCAATGCGCTCTATGGGGGCATAAATAAGAAATCCCTCCATCGTCTTCAGATGGTCCAAAATTCTGCTGCTAGGATGGTTCTAAACCTACCCAGGTTATCATCTGCAACTCAGGCCAGGAAGGATCTCCATTAGCTACCCATACATGCCAGGATTTCCTTCAAGCTCATCTGTTTGGCCCGTAGGGCTGTGTTTGGCTCTGGCCCTGAAGGTATAAAGATTCTCGTTAGTCCTTATTCTCCCAAGAGAACCCTTCGCTCATCCTCAAGAAATCTGCTTTCTGTCCCCAGATTCAAAAAGGCAAAATGGGGAGGAAGAGCCTTTTCTACCCTGGCCCCTAAACTGTGGAACAACCTCCCCCCCTGAACTTTCCAACCAACCCTCTTTGGTGACTTTCCGGAAGCTCCTTAAGACTTGGCTCTTTTCTCAGGCCTACTAAACTATTTTTTTGTTTGTATTTTCATATACCTTTATGTTTGGACTGCGCCTTGATGCCCTCTGGGTTAAGTCTGCGCATTATAAATATACTTTCATTCATTCAGTTGGAGATGCGTAGGTTGGCTATGAGGTCACCACGATCAGGTTGATGTATGAAGCTGCTGTGGATGTTAGCAATTTTGCAGTGGAAGACGTCTAATAGGTTATCAAAAAGCACTTTGGAGGGGATAAGACTGTTGATAGATGTAGAGGGTTTTCTGAAGTCCTTTATGCTTGATAAGCTCTCCATGCAACTGTTTGCGCTGCCTTTAATGCATCCAACTAATGCATGTTTCTTGGTGTCTCGTAATTGCTGGTGGTGTGGTCTGAGAGCCGTTTTGATGGGGAATCTGTTAGATGTTTAATGACTGGTTCTCAATGTCCTTTCTAGCTGTTTATGGTGTTGTTTTTTTCTTCAATGTCTATTGTGTACAAGCTAGTTTGTTTGCTGGATCCTCTTTGCTTATTGGGTTTGAAGGGTGCGAGGGAGTCTGTGCAGTTCTTGATACAATTGTTAAAGTTTAGGATGTCCTTGTTAGGGTCACCTGTGGAGTTTGGGTTGCTCTGTGCTGAAGGTGCTGAGCCAAGCCATTTTGGAGGGTTTGCCCAGCTGCATCTGGGTAGACCAGTGTTGCAGGTGCGTTGACTTGTGATCTTTAGATATGGATGATGGAGTGGTCGGTCCATGTGAGCTCCAAGGTGTTGTCACATTTGATGCTGTACCTGCTGGTGAAGATGGGGTCCAGAGTGTGTCCTGCAGAATGAGTGGGTCCTAGGATGAGCTGGGTGAGGCTGATGTTGCTTTTGCGAATGGAGAACTTGAATTTTAAAATCGAATATATATGTTAATGAAAAATTTCCCTAAAATGTAACCAAAAAATCACACCACTTATTTTATTTTAAGTTACTTGTAAAAAAAGTAATATGACCTTCAAATATTATGAGGATATTACGTGACTTCAAAATAGAGCAGAAATGTGCTTTTGAAAATGTAAGTAAGTCTACAGCTAATAACACTGATGCCAGAAAAAGGTCTCGGAACCAGAGACTTTTTCGGAGAAATATTATGTGATCTCTATATCCAATTCAAGAATATATCTATGAAAATAATTTCCCCTCCCCATTGGTATCTAAATGTCAGTCCTTACCGTCTATACTGCCTGTAGTCAGTCATGTTGCCTTATTGTTGCCATTAGTGCACATGAATGCCTAACGGCGTTAAAGGTCATTATTGCTTGGGGTAATTTCTGCATCCTAATACCTGCTGGTCTCACAAGAACTAATAAGTGGTGTCTACTTGCCTTGTATGTTTTCAGCAGCACACCCCTGACAGAGACTAATATTTAACTGCCAACAGTCTAACGGTGTCCACAAACCAGCGCGGACATAAGTTTTCATGGAAGTGACTGAACTTTATTCAACATGGTAAAAGTGAATAACCTAAAGGTCATGCAAGGCAATGGCATTAAATCTCATGGATGCATTCTAAGGGTCCCACACAGCACAGGAGAATAACTTGGGATAAAATGAATGGTTTCTGTGTAGACCTAAGAAAAATGAAAAACAGGAGGGAGCCATAGAAACCGATACTACTAACTTCTCACAGATCCACAATGGGATCATTAAACATCAAGATACCACTCGTACAGTGGTGCTAGGCAGTGGCAGCTACCATCCCAAAAAATATGATGGGGCACCATGGCGCCAAACTCACCATGCACTCCTCTGCAGCGTTACACAAGCAAGAATAGAAAGACTTTCTTCTTGCTCAGTGGAATGTGAATCCAACCAATACTGGAGCTGCTCTCATCCGCATGAGAGCAGTTCCAGGCTTCGTAGAGTAGGCTAACCCAGTACTCATTTTCAGGCTGGGGGCCTGTGCCAGCAATCCCCTGGCTGTTAAACAGCCAGGGATTGCATGGCATACAGTGTGCATTTCGGGCCGGCTGTAGGTAGCCAGTCGGGCCAACCAGACATCCACACTCAAAGAGCAGAAGTAATCCTGCAATAGCAGGATTCAGCCTCGCTCCCTGCCCCAGGCTCGCACTGTACACAGCGCAAGCTGGTATCAAACTAAAATGGCATTATTATACCATTTGATTTTTGTGTGTTTGCTTGCTGCTCTCACAGCAGGTGGGGTGACGCTTCTCCACTCTTGTGGAGGAGCCGCGGCTGGTGCTAGGGTGAAGAATACAAAGAGGAGGGCCCTGGAGGAATATCCTCAGAAACAACTCCTTTTTTTGATAATTAATATCGGGTGTCTGTTGTGTGTGGTCAGCCTCCATTGCTATTACAACTTCTTTAATCCATTCGATCATTCAATGAGCCACGCTTCTGTACTGAACTGGCATCATCAGAACTGGCTGGACATCTTGAATTGACTCTTATGGGATCCCTACTTCTGCTGCGGCCCATTGAGCGGGTGGGTTTACTTTGCTTTTGTTTCTGGGAGAAGGATAATGTCGAGGGTGGGCATGGCTGTGGCCCCACATGACTGACCTGTGTGCAATATAATTGGCTTTCGATGTTTTTTGTGGCCTTCGCTGCCGTGGATAGTGGAGATAGCTGTTATATCAGTGCATTAATTTAATTTGTTGCAAAAATTGCTTTGAACACCAAACTCATGTAAAAAATATTGAGATGTGAAGAATATCATGAAAGAGAATATTGCAAGTAAGAATACATTTTTTTAAACATTTTTCTATTATAAATAGTAAAGTTGTATCTAACACTGTGATTTTGCTAGGCTTTGTTAATTTTTAAATAATGTATTATTAATTTAATTTCAATCATGTGTAGCTATCTTTAAGTGTATTTTAATTTATTTGTACTGCGGTAATTGATTTAAAGAGTTGTCTATTTTATTTGAACTCATTTATTGGTGGATTACTGGGTTTGTAGGGTTAGTAAGGGGAAACTTTTTAATATAACTATTATACATAGGTTATGTCTTTAAAATTCGAATTTGCTAATTTGATTATGAATTATTTACATTAATACATTCATACATTATTTGTATGTTGTAATTGGTAATCTGTTTATTATATTTGTGATTATGTAATCTGTGTAATTGTATTTAGTAATTTTTATATTAATTAACTGTATAATCAGTTTTTATTTGTAGACATACATTTTATATTATAAGTTTTAGCATTTATGTATGCTAATATTTTTTTCTAGAAATAGTTTTTGGGGGTTCTTGATTGTTGGGGTAGTAGGTTGTGAAAGTGTTTAAAACAGATTTGGTTTCTAGTGTATTTGATTGGTTAATATTTTTAATATCATTCTATTTATATATTCTCATATATTGGTAAAATCCAATTTTTAAAATATATTGCAATATATAATGTGATGTTGAAATATTATATATTTTAATCATGCATCATGACCCCTTTAAAGTCCAACACTTTTCTTTCTGTTCTTCCTGTTGCTGAGGTTGGAGTGACAATAATATATATATGACATCTCCAAATTCCTATACCTTTCTTACTGCAACTTAATTTGGTGTGGTAATAGTAAATATGGCCAATCTGATTCTAAATATTTGCTTTAAGTTAATTTATTTCATTTGTTTTATTTTTTAACATACACATTTTGTGATTAAATTGTGGTTTTTAATTTTGATAATGACATATGTTTATTATATTTAGATTTTTAGTAAATCCTTCTTTTCAAATATTTTATGGTTTTATGTTGTCAAATATGCGAAAATTTCAAAATTACATGTATATTTATCTGTAAATGCAATTTCATTTGAACTTGAATACATTTTATAACAGGAATAAAATGTTAAATATTTTTGTAGTCGATATTTTTGCACTTTACCTAGAAAGTATGTGGCATCGATATTTTTCTTACGACATTCTATATTGAAATAAAATTAAATGAACAAAAGAAGGTACTTATAAAGAGCATGGCTACCGTACGGCCTCCCAGCGCTATGACCCTAGTTTACGAGTACCTTCTTTAACTGGATGGGAATAAGAACGCTTTTAAATGTCTTCAAAAAGCCCGATGGTCTTCTTCTAGCCGGATATAGTCAGGGAGAGTGTTCCACCTTCTGGAGACAACATATGAGAATTGTTGGCCTCCACTTCTGGCCCTGTGAATTCTGGGCACAGTGGCCAGGCGTTTGTTTTCAGAGTGCAGAGCTCTGTTAGGATGGAAAGGGGCAATGATTGCCAGTAAGATTGGCAGGCTTTTGGCAGCCATAATCTTGTGGGTGACACAGAGGGCTTTAAATTGAATCCTCTCCGCAACAGGCAGCCAGTGCAGTGAAGCTATAGCTGCACAAGCAGATTCTCTGCGGGGAACATTCAAGAGCAATCTAGCTGCACAGTTTTGCTCTGCTTGGAGCCTCGTTATTGTGGAACGATTATGATCCGACATAAGGGGCATTCACATAGCCCAAGCGGGAGAGGATTAAAGCTTGGACCACCAGTTTCTTAGCCTCCCAGGTCAATAGTGGGAAAACTTTCCTCATCATCCTTAGTAATCCAAAGCAGCATCCTGCAACCTTTAGTGCTTGAAACTTCATGGTTAATTTTTTGTCCAGCCAAACTCCCAGACTTTTTATTTGGTCTTTGGGCGTGGGTGTGCTGCCCAAACAGTCAGGACACAGGGAGGTAGACCCTTCTGGGAGAGGTTTACCCAGAAACATCAATTCTGTCTTTGCTCCATTTAGTTGAAGGAAGGAGCATTCCATCCAGGCTGAGATTTTTTTAAGACAGTTGGCTAGATTGTCTGGGTCGTTTCCTGGTTGATTGAGGGATACTATCTGCTGGGTCTTGTCAGCATATGTGACAATTTGGATGCCAAAAGGTTCAACTATTTTAGCCATAGGGCTCATATAAACATTAAAATGGGTGGTGCTCACCGATGAGCCCTGTGGCACCCCACATCTCAGGGGCATGATCCTGGAAGTAAAGTTATCCTCGAAGACCTGGAAAGAGCGGCCATCTAGGAAAGACTCCAGCCATCTCAGTGCAGTTCCCGAGATCCCGGTCTCTCTAATCCTAGAGATCAGCAGGAGATGATTTACGGTATTGAAGGCTGCACTTAGGTCCAGGAGGATAATTGCAGATGAACCCCCAGAGTCCATCATTTTTCTTTTTTCCTCAGAGACCGCAATCAAGGCTATCTCTGTCCCCTGCTGGGGTCTAAATCCTGTTTTTGAGGAGTGAAAACAGCCATTCTCATCCAATTATGTGGACAGGATGGAGTGAACGTGTTTCTCTGCGATTTTTGCTATCCCTGGCAGCAATGAAATAGGGCGATAATTCGAGAATATTTCTGGGTCCGCACCTGCTTTTTTCAACAGTGGTCTCAAGATGGCTTGCTTCCATGAGGATGGGACTTTCTCTGTACAAAAGGATAGATTAATAAGTTCTAATATAGTAGGGGCGATAGTATGGGAGACTTGATTCAGGACAGTAGGTGGGGCCATGTCTCCCTGGGAGCCTGATTTTAATTTCTTGCGCATTCTTTGTAATAGGGTGCACTTTCTCTGTTTGCACCTGTCGTGCCTGTTTTAAGATGATCCAGGCGCAAACAGGGAAAGGGCACCCTAATTAATAATATGGCCCTTGGATGGGTGTGCAGTTGTTTTGCTGAATGTGTATCCTGCAAATGTGGTCTTGATGTCATTTTTCACAATATACTGTAACAACTATGACATGGGATGGGGTTTTAAATATATGCTGCCCCCTTTGAGAAGCAGGACGCTAGAGCAGATACCTAGATAAGACCAACTGGGTCTTGAAGTCTTATTGTGGGGGGGACAGGAAAAAAAATAATAAGCCCCACATTCTGAGAGAGTCTGGGGGGTCATTATCTTTTGGGGGATTTCAATAACAAACTCCCACTTTGGGAGTTTATTTTTTTTTTTTAAATACAAAAAAGGCTCAATTTGGGCAGATAGATGTCAAAACTGACAGTGCCCATCAATTAAACTTGTTATACCTTGAAGCGGTTCCTTTCAACATACAGAGTCCAGCAGTTATCTCTGAATTGGACAAACTACATGTGATCAGTATGGAGTACATTAAGTCCTTTGTCACTCTGAATGAAAATGCTGCGAGATCTAAATCAGGCCAATCGTTTTCCTTTTATTCAGCTCCACAAGTTCAAAAGGAGTCTGGATTCTTTTTTAATGAATTATGTTATTTGTGGGGATTGAGTGAGGAGTGAATATCTGAGTCACACCTTATCTGATCACTCACCATTACATCTGGAGTAGGAGGTAGCAGAGGCAGTGCAAGAAAACAAATGTAGTTTTTATGTGGAGACACCTTTAGATACAGGAATTTGGTCAGTCTTCAAAGCCAAGCAGTAGTAATTGGGAGTCAAACTGGAACAAACAGGAACATGGCAATTAAGGTACATGAAGGCTTCTGTGTGAGTAAAACCTATGGTGTACGAGCCAGCTAGAATGGGGGGTGGGAGATTGCTCAGTCCTCCCAGGACCCTTCAGATGGATCTACCAATCCACTCAGACTAGGCCTGGGCAGTGAATTCTGCTCTGTTCATGGAGTTTGCAGGGTTTTCTAAACTCCGCAGAGTGCAGACAACTCCGCTCCATGTAGTGCAGTGGAGTTTCTTCCCCACTCACGCTAGCGAACGGTAAGTTGGCAAGCATGAGTTGCTGCTCACGTAGCATTTCTACTCAAGTGGCAGGAAGATCAGCGCAGATGGAAATCTACACTGAACTCCACCACTTGCGGAACTCTGTGGAGTTTAGTTGTCCCTTTGCAAAGTTCCGCGTAACAAAACCCCACGAACTACGCTCAGACAAGATAAGTGACCTTGTCACCAAAAGACAATCTGGATTCGCTGAATATAGTCATATACTGAATGTATAGGCAACAATTGCACTGAGAAATATAAAGAGCCAGCAGAAAGCTATCATTGTTACTTCAGAGAGAGGTCACCAGACATGCAATTTGATATGATTTTTACCAATAGAGAAAATACAGTTCCTCAAGAGGGAATCAATAATACTTTTATGCACTGTACTCACCAATTCAATACCCAATGGTTACCCTGTGTTTGGAGGGTATTAGATAATGTCACAACTAAATTACCATGACACACACAATCAAAAGTAATGTTTTATAGAGGGCTAATATATATGAACTAGATGATGGCCTCTGTTAGGGTAGGAAGAGGGTCATTCCAGATTGAATTTCTTAACAGCCATGTGTTACTCCTTCTAGGTACACATCTGAAGCTATATAGTAAAGCCATAGTGAAAGGTAAGTTGCCATGAGGGAAGCACTAGTAGCAGTGGTCTGAAAAAAAGACACAGATCTTGTAGGTTGTGGGCCTAATTGCCCACTGTCCAATCTGAGTGTTGACAACATTTTACCCATGACTATCACATCTAGTCTTCTAAAAAGGATGAAGACCCTATTAATTTCTGAACAGTCTGGAAATGTTCCAAATAGTACCATTATGCCGAATTGTAGGTGGCTGATGTCTGTGCCACAATCCCTTTGAGTCAGTGCTGGAGATTAAAGCCATATCATTGATTTAAGTTCTGGAAGGGAGCGCCAAACAAAGGTGGCCAGCCTAACCTCACTTGTTTACTTTTGCTAAAAAATAAATTGCTATTCTCTCCTAGGGATGCTTCAGTAGGTATGACATGTTTAGGGTGTTTTGAGTAACTTTGGACGATCGTGTCCAGAGCCTCCACTCCGCCCCTAAGGATTCTCCACTCCGCCCCTAAGCAATGGTGGCGGGTTCCTGACGGCGTCCTTGTATTCCCACTCAGCACGTCTTTCAAACGGATAGGGGATGTTGAAGTCTCCGCTTTAAATCTCGAGCTTCTCCCGAGTGCTTTTCTGCGGAGCTGCATGCATTAATTATATGAGGCGGGCACCTGACGGAGTCTTGGCATTATCACTGGGGAGTGTTTCTTTCTACGGATGGGCAAGTGAAGGTGAAACCTTGCTCTAGTTTCCGAGTTTCCGAGTTTCTCCCGAGCTGAGTGCAGTGATTGAGTGAGGCTCCATGCCTGGTGTGCGGCTCCGGAGGAGGCATGCAGCTGCCAAAATTACTAATTCCGCCAAACTGCTATACTGCTAAATTGGGACACATCAAAATATAATTGGTTTCAAAAGTGGAAGCGGCAAATAAGAAAGTAGGTGGTAAATCCGGTACATCTAAAGACATTAAAAAAGACATTCTCCTGAAAAAAAAGTTATTTGGTCCATACTTTCTAGCTAACCAAGAAGCATTCTGGGATATGTAGTGCTGAGCTGTGCTAAACTATTGACAGAGGGTATTGTCAGCAAAAGGCAACTTTCGGAGGAGCAGCAGTCTGAATCTGTGACTGTAGTTGAGAACTTTAACCGGAGGCACTGACTTGGTCTCTGGCTTTTCCCAGTGAAGTGACGCAGCGAGGCTCAGGAGTGCCGTGGGAAGTGGAGTTGGCCCCGTTTTTAAAGGGAAGCCTGAGGAAAGCTCTAGCAGAATAAAGTCACCGGTGAGTGAAGCCTATTAAGTGAGCACACTGTGTAATGAAGCAAGCCCCTGGGGAGACCAAAGCCAAGCCTTACCTGCACAGCCCGTGGCAGGGGCATAGAGGGGCATTTCATCCTTCTGACATCAGCGCCGTGAGAGAAACGGCGGTAGTTCCCATCGGGGAACTACAATACCCAGCAGCCCCGGGACCGGCGCACGAGGGAGGAGTCACCTGCGTGACCGGAGGCGCTTAATAGCTTGCGCCCTCCGCAAGTCGCGCGCGGGAGAAGCCCGGGACAAGGGCGGGGTCATCTGCGGCCATCAGAGGCCAGAGGAGGTCAGGGCGGGGCCATTCCCCTTGGCTCGGCACGAGGAGATGCGGAATAAGCACTAAAGGTACTGTTTCCCTTTACATATCCCCCTTTTACATATAGGTCCTTCCTATTTTTTCTACAAGTGTCACCACTGAACTGTTCATATTGGAAGATGGCTGATGTCCTCACCTGCAAGGGGGGTCCCAGGAACGATGCCTCGCACAGTGGCATGATCAGAGGAACATTGGACCACTATCTAAAGAGGGTAACGCTCCCCATTGTTAGGGACCTAGAGCGATTCGAGCGATCTCCCGCCCTGGATAGTTCGCTCAATATGTACTCTCCTTTACAGTTTGTTGATCCTGCTCCCGAGATATCATTACTGGAGGATCTAAATAACATGTGTAAAACTACGTATGAACATGTGAAACCAGTCAATGTGAAAACTAATCCACCCATCTGCGCCATTTCAAGTATTAGCCCCCGGCCTTGCAATCAACCCCAATTAACCCCTAGTACACAGGATGACCCCCCTTTAATACGATCAAATGTGAACTCGCCTTTGACATTGACCCCTTAGCCCACCATCGCTAAATGGAAGCGAGGAGGGGTCAAACATCTGGAGAGATGGGCCAAGCAACAGAAACCAAATCCTTATCCTGTATTTCCTATCAGTTCTAACACTGACACATCGAACCCACTTATTCACGCTTCTCTTCTGGCTTCAATCGAGAACATAATCAAGACTATATTATCCCCCCTGATGGACAAAATGGTCAGTTTAGGGGATAGGCTTATGGCCGTCGAGGATGCAATCAAGGCCAATCCACCACCTGTAAAAACTATAACAACATCTACTCAATTACAGTGTTTAGTAGCCACAAAAATGCCCGCAAACCCCGTACAAAGCAAGTCCACTCAATATCAGTCAGCAACTCGACATGAGAAAAGCTTGGATCCCCCTGTCAGAACTGTACATAGCTCCCGCCCTACAGTAGGGCTAAATAAACAATTGCCTTCAAATAAGGAAACCGTGGTCACTCGTAACAAAATTTCGCCCAAATCCAAGCATCTACATTTGCCTCCAGAGGCCGCCCCTATTGTGTGTGTGCTTTCTGGAGTACCTGAACTTACAAGGGGGAAACATGAAAGCCATATGGACCTTAGAAACAAGGTCTATTTTGGTTAACCAAAAATAGACCTCTACCGCCAAATATTGACGGGACCATACTTAGTGTCAGAATGGTGGGCTGGCTAGGACCTCTACGCAAGGACTTGGTGGGCGATCTGGTACTTGTTAAATTCAGGTCTAACTATGTGGTTCCTTATCTCCAATCCTGGCAGCCTCAAAGAGGAGATGGTCCTATATCTATATGGAGCATATGTGACTTCTATCCTAGTTCATTATATGTCTAGTTCTAACGTAAAAATTCATAGCATGGTCGTTTTTTTTTTTCTTTTCTTTAAAGAGTGTCTGTAGAAATATCGGGGCATATTATCAAGGACAGGTGATACATTATCGCCGCTTTTATCGGCAGGAAACTGCCGATAAAGAGGCGATAATGGCCTTGATAATATGCTCTATGAATTCCAATCGAAGCCCATGTTAGATGTGTTCACATCTAACATGGGCTTCGATTGGAATTCATAGAGCATATTATCAAGGCCATTATCGCCTCTTTATCGGCAGTTTCCTGCCGATAAAAGCGGCGATAATGTATCGCCTGTCCTTGATAATATACACCATCACTCTTTCTTTCTTATTTTGAACAACCAGAGAAAATACTATGTATCATGCAATTATGTATTATGTTGCTTTTAATAATGTATTGTATGTTTTAAACTTTGTGTTTTATTTTGTGATGTCTTTTATGGTTAATTGCACCGAATAAAGACTTATGAACTAAAAAAAAAAGAGTAACTTTGGTAGATAAGTAGTTGCATAAATTGACAGGCTTTTACCACCACGACTGATGTGTGATTATTTCTTTCAACTATAGACTGTCACTAATCTGGCACAAGGATGTGATAATTTTGGCTAACAAAATGGCAACTGGTGGGTTTGTTTTATGTTACTGTTGATATAAACTTCAGCTAATTTGGATGGAGTGCCATACCCTTGAATGGGCAGTCTCTAAAAGTAGCCAGCAGGGATCTGATACTTTCCTGGACAATGGACAGTGTTATAATTGTACTCTTGGAGCCGCAGTCCATACTATTTGATGTGAGGATGCATCTTGGCCTTTGGATTACCAAATATTGTTAGTAAAGCTTGATAATCAGTTAGCAGCATAAAAGGCTTTCTGTGCTCAAATACATGGAAGTGTTCACACTCCAGTTCCACAGATAAACTTTCATTCTCTGGTTGTCAGTATGCACATTCTGGTTGGGACAAACACCTACTTGCATACACCACAATATGTCTTTGAGCATTCAGGTGTCGGGTGTACTGTGCAAGCATATCACCTAACCCACTGGGCTACCATCAACAACAATCTCTGTTTGAATTTGTGGATTGAAATAAGCCATTTCATTAGCATTCTCACTGGCTTGTTTGATATTCTTAAAGCTGTTCTCACATTCATGTGACCACTTAAATTAAACATTATTTTTCTTCAACTCTCAATGGAGCATTTACAGTGGCAAAGTCTTGTATATATCTAGGGCAGTAGCTGGCTATGCCAAAAATATAAACACACCATTGAAACATCTTGTGGGGGATCAACATTTGACAGCACTTGTACTTTATTTAGCAGGATCAGCTGTCATAACACTATCAGAAAAAATATGGCAAAGAATTTTAACTTTGTCCTAAGGAACTCACATTTATATGCATTCAAAGTCAAACCTGCAACAGTTTGTATTCGACATACTTATGTGAGAACCTTATCATGCTCTTTTTGGGTAACTCCGAAAAGCAATATGGCATCACAATGATAGAAAGCATTCATGACAGGCTGTATGATACATCAAATGAAGTCTTGAAAAAGTTCTACACCTGCTGACACTCAAAGCTTAACCTTGTGCATCGAAACAAACCAACTTGTGTAAAAAAGGTTGTAATGTTCCTGCAGTGTTCTTTGAGTTCCAACTGATGATAACCTTTATTCAAATCAAGGTGATAGAAAACCTTTGCATCATTTAATGTTCTTATTATATCAGCATTTTGTGAACCTAGAATTCGTTGTCATTCTGTTGACTTGTTTGCCTGCAGCATGTCAACGCATATGCGTGCTGCTCCTTTACTGTCCCATGGCATTGGACCAGTTGAATGCTCAATAATATCATGCTTAAGAAATGATTTAAGTTCTTTTTCAACAGCATCTTGTAAATGAAAAGCAATTCGCCTAAGCCTTTGAGCAAAAAAAAGGACGCCCTCATTAAAATGCAACTTCACTTTCATAGTCTCATGCTTTCCTAAAGCATGAAACAACGAAGGGACCTGACTTACTATTTCATGGTGAGCATTTATGTTTTAGCTTGCAGATATCAGTCTCATATTAAAAGCTGTGCTGAAGCTAAGTAGACAGGCACTTGACGCTGTCTCATGAATGTAAATGTATTTGAGCTTATATAGCGCACAGCTACCCGCAGTGGGTTTCCCGGCGCTTGCTTAGGGAATCCGTCCTGGTATTCCACTGTGAGATAACCCCGGCAGGGTATCCACAAGGTGAAAGTCAGGCATCCCCGCCACAAGGGGCCGTTGTGGAGATTAAGCAAGCTATTGCCCAGAGTCGCAGAGTGTGAACCCGTGCGTCGAGAAGGCACCGGAGCGAGAATTAGCGAGTCCATGGAATTTTTGAGCCCAAGAACCGCCGAGGCGGGGATTTGAACCGTGGTCCAAGGCCGATCTCAGCTTCCGGGTCTGCCGCCTCTAACCCCTGAGCCACACTTCTCCACAAAGCTGCAAGCACATTGATGTGTGCTTGCAGCTTTGTTTTCTTGTGTTTCATCATCGCTACAAATGCACCTTGACTTTTTACAGCAGCCTGTTCATACAATTTGTTTTTCAATAGCATAAGTTGTGGTAAGGGTTGCAATTCGGCATATTTTTCTGCAGACATGATGTTTATCAATGCATCACTGTTGATGATGAAAGGTATTAAACAACCATTAGTTTCAGGGTAATTATTGGACAATTTTTGAATTACTTTAGTGCTTTGGCATGTCACACTTTTTTGACAGACATTTTTCTTCACATGTGGCCATTTAAACATTCTCATGCTTTTCTAAAGAAAACATCGACATGGCACAAATATCTTCTTCACTTTCACTTGATACTGATATGGAGGAAGTGTTAGACGAGGATTTAGATGACAATCAACTTTATTCAGTGTCGATTTGTTGTACCTGATGACTCTGCAGGGCCTTGCGGGTGTGTGTTGAATGTTGCTTCTGGAATTTTGCAGCTTCCAATATGTCTTCGCACCATCACACACTTGTTTTTCCTTTTGCTTTACACACCGCCACAAAATGGCTCTCCTTCCCATAGCCCCTAAATATCTGTTGAATGGCTGGACATGTCTTCATGTGGAAATGAAAATCCTCATCAAAAACATAACTTCTTTTTACATGTAGAGATCACCTTGCATCCTTAAATCTTTTGTTTTGACTTTCTTTTCACATTCATGATTGACTGAGGGGTATGGCTTCTTCACCATTAAATTAATTGAACTTACAGTGAACTTACAGTGTTTGATAAGTGTGTGTCTAGTCTTTCATTGTCAACCTTTGGCTATGGATTGAACTTTATTTAGTTTTTTAGAGTTTTAGAGTTTTATATAGTTTTAGAGTTTTATATAGTGAAAATTAGACCTGAAGATATCAGGTATCAGAGTGCTTTACATGAGCACCAGTTTTTGTTACACAAGGACACATTTATTTCTTAGGCACAGGGATAGTGATTTGCCCAGAATCACGGGATGTTGAGCGTCGTTGCCGAGACTTTAACCCAGTTCCCCAGCTTCGAGGTTGACCGCTCTAGCTGTAAGGCTACATCCTCTCTCCAACTTGAGATCAGAAGTTTCTTTAATCTGACATTATGTGATTTCTTCATCAGTTCATGGCGTTTTCTTTTCGACTTCCCATACGCCATCACCAGCAAGATTTTTGAGGGATTTTGTTATCTGTCTTTCCAAGAGCATCAATGAAATCTTCAAATATCTCTATGCACGTTGTCCATCAGTTGCCAATATTTTGTTTTTCGCTGGTATAAAATGACGATGGTGGTTTCAAGAAGCAGTAGCATTGTAGACCAGTGTGGAACTTAATGAGGTGGGATGTGACAGTTGTTATGCCACTGGCTCTACCTCATTCTTCCTGATACCTTGTGATGTACTGTCCTCTGGATCATTCTTGATGATAACAGAAAACATGATTTTCTTCTTGGTTGCCATTGAAAGAATAACCTGTCATTGTTCTGAACCCCTCACTGACTTTCACTCTTCAAGAACTGTGGAGTTTTTCTGAGGCCCACTCAGTGGCTTTGGTGTCTCGCCTCTTTAGGTATGGACAGCTCTATAAACACAACCTCAGGTATTTTTGCTTGGGTTACTATGCCCAGTGCTGCGGTGTGAAGACTCCCTTCAATTACTTCCATTAGGCAAAGAACAGTTTATTGAATCTAGGTTGCTTTGCTTCTGGCATCTTTGTTCACTTGCTTACACCTAGTTGATCTCTGCCTCACAGCACTTGTAATCACAGAGTTATCTAGTGCTTGGCTGGTGCTATGTACTTTTTGACACCAGGTTGATCGCTGTTGAGCAGCACGTGGAATTGCAGTGTTATCACTCTGTACTAGGTATGACTCTATGTTGCAAAGTAGAACAATGCCTTTATGTATGGCCTGGTTAACAGTTTCTCAACCAACGATGTGCCAGTTCTCTGTAAATGCTTTCCTTTTCAACTGCTTACAAGCAGGTAGAACTGCTCTATAACTGTACGTATTAAACGTTGATTCTGTACTTCAACAGCAATCGTGGTATAGACAAGCAGTTTGCCTGGAGCACTGCAACCTCATTAAGAGAGCACTTTAAATCTTCGGTCTACTTATCCCCTATCTCATTGCCATTTGTGGTGTATTCCCAACCAGGGTACCTGCATATGACTACGCCACACACGGCGCTCAGTATCACCCATCTTTATCCTTCTGTGTATATCTGCAAACTCAACATTCTAAAGCAACCTTAATGGTAAAGCACTCTATTCATTATGTCATAGCTCTTCGGAGTTCATTAGGTGCCAAAAGGGTTCTGTCATTGTTAACTTTCACGACACTACAGGAATTACATGGAATAGCGACATTTTGGATAGAGATTACATTCAAAATAAAGGCAGCAGTTGGAAATATGGATGAGCTTAATGTAAAACACTGTATTTTAAGGCCAACATGTGCATGCACACAAAAGAAAAATGAGATGTGATACATGTTGTTGACAAATTGGAGAACTGTCTTCATTGGTTGCAGAAAGCCAGACCTTCCATATCAATATGGCAAATTACACAACAGAAAGAACTGTAGCAGAGGAGCTCCATGTGTTTAATTCTTGAGCAGACCCCAAAATGGGTGAAAATTGATGACCGGCTGAGGATGGGTCAACTCTGGTGTGGTCGCCGGATATTCTCCTACCTTAGATTTGGTACTGCCCATTAGATGAGTAGAGATATGCTACTGTGATATTAATCTGCTATTGCTCGACATCTCAATTGCTAGAGGCACAACCACCTGGGTACCACATTATTAATTTGAAGAGGATGCTGTGAGTTGTTTATGTTGATAAAAATAATAAAAAAAATATTTAATGGCCAATGCCTGGTATTTTTGAGTTTACTTACTGATTGCGACTTCTTATATTTACAGGAATGGACCTCCATTTTTTATTATTGACTGAAGCATTAATATTCATTAATGCATGACAACATTAAAGTTCTTTAACAGCTAGTGACATTTTTGCCTAGTAATGCCTAGGGATATCGACTTTCCTTACTTACTGTTGATATTCAACCCAAAAGGACCATTATATTTATTAATGCCTAGGCCATTAATTCTCATTAATTCATAGAGCTATCAGAGCCCCTATTACTGTGCACCAAATTAAACTTTAAGCCTGAGCCTCTTATTTCTTATCTCTGTCTATTACTAATTAATTGTGAGGGCCAATATTGAGCAATGCAGCCCGAGGAATAGATGTTTAATAATGCTTGGAGACATAAACACTCAATTCTGCCTTGGGACTTTGAGTATCATTAATAACCCAGGGAATTGGTGATACTAGATTGGAGTTTTAACAAATTAAAGCAACAAAGTACATTGAAATAAAATTACTGTGAAGATTTATTTAAGGTTGGGGAGAGAAGTTGGTCTAACTGCTTGGTTGGTCGACATCAAATCTGGGAAACCGGGTTCGAGTCTCGGCAATGATGCTGAACATCCTGAGATTCTGGGCAAGTCACTTATTCTCCATGTGCCTAACAAAAATGAATGTGTCCTCATGTAACACAACTTGTGCTACGTAAAGTGCACTGATACCTGATACCTTTGGGTCAAGTTTGTGCAATATAAAACTCCATTTAAAAAAAAAAGGTTGGCAGGGGTCATTGGACACTACCAAACAAAACCTAACAGGTCATCATAATGTGAGGTGGCCCTGCCCACCACAGAGTCTTTACCATGTTTAAAGAACAAAGTCCTACCTTTATGACCATGACCTACATGAAATGCTCTTCCCCCACATCTTGCTGTATGCTTTTTTCTGTCTCCAAAAGGTAAGTGCTAGACTAAAATATTTCAGCGCGCAGCAGAAAAGCCTCCTCAGGACTGACTAGAGGTTTCCTGATCCCTGCAGTGTGTGCTAGTGCCATTTCCAGGGAAGACTTCAGACCAGTTTTTACATCAACTGGATCTTGTGTTTGGTGAGATTTGGTTGCTGGGAAACTGGTATAAATAGGGAAGTGAAGCTGAGCTCACTTTTTCTTCTTGGCAAATGGAGCCTTCTGATTCTGGGAAGGGGGCTGAGATGCTTAATGATATCATTACTATCAAAGAGTAGGATACCCTCCAAATTTCTAATGCAGTCTTGCTGACAAGCAGGCAGTTGATGAGGCTGTCAATGACCCTCAGTTAAAGTGAAAGCGTTTGGATACTGAGGATGATGTTGAATCTTCCCCTAAGGGGAAATATGTTCAAGGAAAAACACTTGCTGACATCCTCTTTCACATCTGTGAGGTACTGGGGTTCAAGAAGCATTATGATGATGATGATGGCTTTTTAGTCTAGTAGATTGGGTCCCTAGAAGAGAATTTGCCTTTCCATGACTTTCTTCAAGTCCAAATGTCATCCTGTTCAGAAATTGATGTTGCCTTATGTTACAGGGTGATGATCTGTAGCTGCATCTTCCCTTCCTTGATGTTATACACACTCTTCTGTGTTATTTGGATCACACTAATGAGATCAGAGTTTCCGATTCCCTCTTTATTGCTTTTGGAAGTGTTAACAAAGATAAATAGGTATCCATTTCTAAATTGAGTCGATGGGTTCGACAAGCTGTTTCTCAGACCTATAAGTCAGTTGGTGAGTCCCCTCTTTCTCATATACAGGGTTGTTCCACAATCTCTGCCTCCTCTTCCTAGGCTGAGTTTAGTAACGTGTCTATTCAGGAAACTTACCATGCTGCTACCAGGACATCTCATCACACGTTTGTTAGAAATGGGGATCTCTAGTTGGCAGTGGTTTGCACCTTTGTACAAGTAAAGACCTTTATTCCTAGTCATGTTAAGGGGGATACACTACTGAAATAACCCCTGCTCACCCCCTTGGTAGCTTGGCACAAGCAGTTTATCTCAGAGGCGGTGTAAAGCATTGGCACATAACCAACAGTAATACAGTTAAAAAGCTACAAACTGACGGCACACTAGTTTAGAAAAATATCCAATATTTTAAATCAATAAAACAAGAGCAAAATGATAAAGATCCAACATACAGTACTTAAAAATATACACTTTGCAGGAATAACATTTAAAATGCAGTTCCTTGAAGTCTGTAGTTCCGTCTGGTAGTGAAGCATTGCTGAGAACAACAGAATCCAACAGTTACATTGACTGGGTCGGTCGGAGCGTTATCAGACTCATAAAAAGTGCCTTTTCATTCATTCATGTTGTCGTGGGCCGGTTATGGCATTGATCAAGGTTGCGATGTGAAACGTAGCAGTGTGGCATGTGGGGCCCATAAGTCATGGTGCAAGGCTGCAGCTTGGTGACGGTCATCCAGCGGCATTGATGAGACAAGGGCTTCGGTGAGGAGTGAAGGTGGTGCTAGTTGCGGTGCTGACAGATCACAATGCAGGAGTCAGAGCCGGTTGCGGGAAGCTGCCATTGGTTGGTCCAGACTGCGGTGTGAGATGAGGCAGTGCATCCTGAGACTAATGGGCGGTGTCCCCAAGCCACGGTGCAGTCACAGGTGTCAAAGTCAGTGGGCAGCGACAGAGTCAGTAAAACCAGGGTCGCAAAGTGAAGCATGGCGTGCAGAGCGCTCTGCCCACATGTCAATGTGAAAGCAGCGGCTTGGTGGCGGCAGTCATCGGCGAGACCAGGGTTGCAGTGCGAGATGCCAGCAAGCAGCGGAGTCTGTTGCTTTCCCCCCTCTGTGGCAACCGAAACCACAGTTCCAGAAGCAGTCTCCAGGGGTCGGTAAAGTCTTTGCAGTCCCTGAGACATCAGAACAGGAGGCAATCTCCACTTCAAGCTCTTGGAGGTACTCAGCAGAAGTAAAGAAAGTTCAGTCCAGTCCCTTAAAGTTCCTTGATTCCAGTGAGTTCCAAAGTACTGGGGTTTGGGACCCAATGTTTATGCTGCATTTCTCTTTGTTTTTTGGGGCAGAGAGTGTCTATACCCAGCCCAAACCAGTTCTGTCCTCTCTGGCCCGGCTTTCTAGCAGGAGATGGAGACAGCATTGTCCAAGGCAGACCAGGCCCATTCAGGTGAAAAGAAATCTCCTCCAACTACTCGAAATGCAGCCCAGGTCTATTCAGCCCGGCCCTGACTCATCCAGGAAAGACAGGACACACCTCTACCCCCCCCCCCCCCCAGTGGCTGTCTGAAGAAATTGCACATCCCTAGCCCCTGTCACTCCACAGCAAGACAGTCAATCCATAAACCCAGCAGCGGCACACAGGATAGCTAAGCAAGAAAATACCTACTTTCTAAAGGTGGTATTTTCAAATACAGAACATAAAAATCATCTTTACTAAAAGATGCATTTTTATCTTTTGAGTTCAGGTATTCTAAAATCTATTTCTCTATGTTGTCCCAATGGGAAGATATACTCGTAAAATGTTACAGTTATCACCATTCTATCCTATGAGACAGATGCGTTTTTAACAATGAAAAATGAATTACACCTTAGTTCACTATCAGGACATGCCACACACACCAGTACATGTCCTATCTTTCAAATACACTGCACCCTGCCCATAGGGGTACCTTAGGCCTACCTTAGGGATGACTCATATGTACTAAAAAGGAAGGTTAGGGCTTGGCAAGTGGGGGCACTTCCTAAATTGAAATGGCAGTAAAAACTGCAAGCAGACACTGCAGTGGCAAGTCTGAGAACCCTTTGAATGGCTGCTCATGTGGGTGGCACAAACAGTGCTGCAGGCCCACTAGCAGCATTTGATTTACAGGCCCTGATACTCTCAGTGCACTTCACTAGGGACTTACCAGTAAATCAAATATGCCAAACATCGAAACACCAATCCATAATCCAATTTACAATAGGAGCACTTGCACTTTAACACTGAACAGCAGTGAGAAAGTGCACAGAGACATTAAAAGAGCAAAAACAGAGTAAAACCCAGGAGAACAGAAAGCAAAAAGACAGGGAAACATGCCAAAAGATGCCAAACATTATAGGTTGGGTGTGTTGACTGACAATTCTGATAATGTTGGATTAAATGGTGTAAAGACAGCAAGGAGGTAATTGTCATGCCTGTATTAAAACTATTTTGTATCACGTAAGTGGGTGCAATGTGTTTTGTTTAATGGCTAATGACATCCTCACATTGTGATGACTGGGACGAGGGGGACCAATGAGGGGGTAATGTGTTCATTACCTACTGGAAAACGTCATTACCCTCAATATGGTCCCTCTTGTCCCAGTCAGAGCCCCACTCTCTCTCCGTGGTGAAATGGTCTGCACTTCCTTTCTCTGCTGTTTGATGTAAGTCATGGACATAAAGGTAGGACCTTGTTCTTAAAGCGTGGAAAAAGACCTGTGGTGGGCGGGGCCGCCTCATGTTGTGGTTACTGGGGCGAGGACGACCATATTCGAGGTAAATGAAGGTTACTAATAAGTAATGAAGTCATTAGCTACATCTTTTTATGTTTTTTTCCACCTGAGCGTATCTATTCATTCACTTCTATCTAGAATGTGATACGGCCATGAAATCATTTCATCCTTCTCTGTAAAATATTACTGCAACAATAACATGTATTGCGCATTTCTCCAGGCATGACAGATATCCCTGTTTTGGATGTCATCAGTATTATTTGGTTGTCATCCTTTGAGTGAAATGAAGCCTGACATATCTGCTCACACATCCTTTAGAAAGCGTTGGCCTTGAACGTGTGAAGTTCAAGCACTGCATCTTGTGCCACGTATTTAGTCAAAATCAGCATATGAGCTTGTGCAATTATTATTTTCATTGCATTCTTTGTTCTTCTCCACTGGAAGGGATCTAATGTTCACCATCATTTTGTGTCTCACGGAAGTTTGTGCCACGTAAAATAAAACTCTGTGCCAACGTAGAATAAACAGTAAACCACAAAATGTATAAATTATATTACAGTAATCCCTATATTAAGATACAATGAACAACCTGGTGCCTTAACATTTTCGCCGATGGAAAGCAAAATACGGCGCTGCCTTTGTCGGAAGCTAACTGGTCTCAGAGCTAACCTTCACTTTTATTTTTAAATGGCGACGTGAATCACTAGGCATCCTGTCAGGCATGTGAGAGGTAGTTTTTCTTCTCTTTCCTTTGAGTTTTCTTAAATTAACTGGAATGACCTGCAAGGTCACAGCTATCTGTAGACTGACTCGCACAATGGAAGTAGTGCTCCACAATCAACTATAATCCCATTAGAGCCGTGTCACTCTCAGGCCTTTGCTGTGATTAGACAATTAGATACCAATGGTCGTCTAATGGATTTACTAGAAGGCATTAGCTGATGGAAATTCATCACTCCCCTGGAAATACTTGCCGAAGAAACTTGTAATTTAATAAAAAGCTCCATGTTGCTAGGAATGCAACTAAAAAATCCTGCTACACTATTTAAAATTAGATATATTTTTCTTTGTACACAGATAGTTTGAGGAAACCGGCTAAATATGCTCAGAGGGCAGGAGTTTTCATCCGATCACCTTGACAAAGAAGGGCGGTTTTGAATAATCTCTACAAGGATAATATTTGTGTCATTCTGGGTGTCAGGTTTTCTGTCTTTGTTTAGGACAAGGGGTCACAGATAAAGCTTAAGCCCAATGCAAAAAGCCCAGACTCAAGACTGATTTAAATTTAGCCAGAAGTTTTTCGAAATTTTCCCTAATGTTTTTTTTTAAACAGGCAGCTTTGCATGAGAGGATGGAGAAGATGGTTAAGTGTAGTAGGACAATGAAATATCATAAAGTTACTGGCCCAATCCATGAACATATTTTTAAAAGTCGTAAATCTATTAGAGCTTTCCCAGTCTTAATAAATGACATTAAAACTACAGGCAATACATGCCTAAATCGTTTTTCAGTACACTTAACTAAACCCAAAACTGTCAAGATTTTCCTAAGTAGTGAAACCCGCTCCTTTGTGGTAATTTGAATTGTGAAAAGTGATTTAACCCTTTTCATAAGTAGTGAAAATAGTTTTTGAAGTGGATAAACCTCTTGTCCTACATCCCCTGCACATAAAGATGTTGGTGACTTTTGACTCCTGGGCACATTTCCATTCATTTTTTTTTTAAGTAGTTTGAGATTTCTAAATGGAGTTTCTGTCATTTTAAATGCAATTTTTGTGGATGTATGAATGTTTGGGAAAGAGTGTAGTGAATGAATATGTTTGTGCGCGTGTGTTTGTGAATGAATGGCTGTGACTGTTATTTGTATGTGTGTGTGTGTCCTGTCCACCCCTCTCCCTCTGAAACTTACCGGCCGCCACTGACAGTAACGAAAACTGAAAAATGGTAAAAATGCATTACGCTTATGTTTGTGCCTGTGTTTTATTAGAAATTGGAAACTGGTACTAGCAATTTATGCATTATAGAAATGGTGTTGCTGGTTCAAATTGATAGTCTGGAAGCGATGGAGCAGATAAAGGATTTTAATAGACATCACCATGTTAGTATTTTACATCAAAAGGCCAAGAACATCTCTTAGGGTTGTCTAGGTCCTTGTGATAACTTTCACACCTTTATACACCTCAGCTCTCTGATCATGTCCTCAGTTTGCTAGTAATGATAACTGAACACAAGCCTTTGTCTGAGATAGACAAATAACCATCAGTGCCTCCATCAACTGTCAGCTTGTTTCAAATGCTTTTCAAAGTATTGAAGTGCCCTCGTAAGATGGCTGTGTGCATGATCCTACATTCCACCAGACTGCTAACAATGTCAAGTTGGAGACTGGTTTCCAAATGAACTGCAAGTGATTCCAGATGCAGCTGTAAATGGTTTCAGGGAGCTAAGTATGGTAACCTCATATCTCGTATCCAGTCATCCGCTCATCGTCTTGTGCTTCTTAAACAATTTGGTAGCACATGCTTAACTTACCCACTATTGGCAAGGCAAGTGTGCTTGGGTTTACGTAGCTTGTGCCTACCTTAATTAATTGATAATTAATTAAACTTAAAAAAGGGCTAGCCCCAACAGGAAAGTTAAAATCCAAATGTAGTCCTAAAAAAGCGTGACATTATCCCCATGCACAAACACTATGCACAAATGGGTATTATTTTCCAAGTATCAATTTTCTCCACAATCTCAGTCACATTTATCATATACTATTGGGCACTGCTATCAGTTTGCTTGTTATCGCTCAACTCTCTTACTGGATTGTGGGCTGCATGGGCTCACCGTAGAAAGTGTATCCACAAATCACAGTGATGAAAATTGAGGTAGCCTCAATGGGTTTCAGCCTTAAAAATACAGGTGCCTTATGCCCACCATTGTAGAATACTTTGGTAGCAAGCAGAGTCCATGATAAAATTCAGTCCTCTGAATCATTAATATGTGGTTTTGTAACAAAGGCACAGAGTACAAATGTTGTCTCCCCACTATGAACAATCCATGAACTTCTACTTGGCTACCAGGTTGTGTGTGATTTCATGGAACAACGATTTAATGGAATACCATTACTGAAATACCATTTCATCTGAACTGTTAAATAGAAACTTGCTGAATAAATGGCATTTCCAATTTCATAGAAACAAACTCATAAAATATCTTTAATTTCGAAATGTGCATGTCCATGCTTATTTTGTAAGGTGTAATGATTTTAATTCACTGAACCCTCACCTCCTCTAAATACCTTCAACCTCCAACCCACAAACAACCTCTAAAGATGATCCATTTGTGCCTCATAAAATCTCCTAACCATGCCTAAGTTACACTCATCCCTCAGACTTTATCACCCAACACCACCCTAAATTACACCCATTCTGAACCCTAAAACTCTTTCTGCCCTTAAACTCTGCACATCCCTGACCCTTAAAATCCATCACCACCATAAAACTCTCTGTATAACTGAACCACTCCTAAACTCCATCGATCACAAAACCTTAAAATGCCCTCACAGCCCTAAAATCTTCCCACCTACGATCCCTAACACCTCTCATCATCCGTAATCTCCACACATCAGTAAATCTTAAAAATCCTTCACCACTTCAAACATCATGCATTTCTGAGTGCTAATAAACCTCACCACTTCTAAACTCCATCCATCCTTGAATCCTAAAAACCCCTTTCTACGCCTGAACTACACCCATCTCTCACCCCTAAAATCTCTCAACACCTATTACATAACTGAAATACTCTCCAACACCCTTAAATCCAATTTTAATGACATTTTGTATGTTTCCGAGAAATGCTCGTTTCTTTAAAATGTTTCCTTTAATTTTTAGATTTTTTTGTATTTTGTTAAAAATATCTTGGTTTTTCATGATTTAGTTTCCTCCAATGTAGTTTCTCAGTTTTGGTTTATCCAGTAATTCACATACATTATCAGTGATGTCTTAATTCTCCAGGCTGCTGGTAACTATTGTTATCTTGTGCTTGGGGGAATACAACTGTTGCGACAATTCTGCAACTCACTAGTTTTTCACACGGATGTTTCACCTGCTCAAGGCTGGTAAACTGTTGAAGTGGGAAAGAGGAACAACTTGCTAGAATTGGTGAGGAGATATACTCCCACTATTAACCATACTTAAATACGTATGACTTACTGTTACTCTATTAGCCAAATTATTAGATCTTTCAATATTAACTGTACAGATGTCTTTGAACATAATACAGTGACTAAAGCTCAGACCTACAGCAAGAGAGAGTAATAGCCACAAACTGGCAGGCTGATGCTACGGAAAACACTGCTATTAATAAATAGCCATTATGTCTTTGCTCACATATTTACTCTTTTTTTCTAGTTTTAATAATTTTATAGCAATAACAACCAAAAATATAGTCAATGACAATCGTAAGCAAAAATATAAGTGGTATAGGCACAAAGTAATGCAACTGTAGAAACTGTGTTCATAGTGGTCAGTTGGACAGTGCCTGTAATGAAGTCTCAAAAGCACTGGGTACACCCCAAATCATGTACAGGAATTAGTAAGGAAGGTCATCAAGCAATTTCCCCTCATGTCTCATCCCGGGGACTATCCGAAGTGCTACAAAGAAGACAGGTCCAATACGGTCCCCATATGTCTCATGACCGAGACGTATGTGGCTGCAGCATGGTGTAAGTTTCTACACAGTTGTTCCAAGTTTCCATGTCAGATAACCATTCGGCGGCATCGGGGACTCTAACCTTCTCCAACTCATAGCCCCTCTTATTTTGGCCACGAGTAAGTCCTTTGGGTGAGGCATCGAGCCCCAGATGGAATGTTTTTAACATAGTCCATTAGAGTTATACATGGATCAGCATCCACCGTATTTTGTGTCATGTCAGCTATGACCAGAAGGATGTCCCACTAATGTTTAGAAATTGGGGAACATTCCCACGCAAGGTGAAGAAAACCAGTAACGTCCTGTCCGCAGGGGGAGGGATCATCCAATCAGTAGATTTATAAAGTGCTTCTTGTCATCTGTGAGGGTATTCATTCTCTGGTATGAGCTATTTGATTAGCCAAATAGCCAGGACTTGAGGGACTTTTGGAACTCTGAAAGAGTAGGGGAGGTCCATAGATGAAAGGGTAGCTCATTCCATTTCTCTGGTGCTAGTAGGAGAAGGAGCAACGTCCACATCTGCTAGGTCAGATGCAGGGGGTGAGGGCTGGAGAAAGGGGCATGGAGCAACGGTGCCTGGTGGGCTGATGTAAATTTAGGCTTTGGTTCAAGTAGGAGGGTCCTCAGTTGTGTATGGCCTTGTATGCATGGGTCAGGGATTTGAACTGACACATTTTCTGTACAGGGAGATAGGGTAGTTGCCTGAGGTAGGCGGTGATGTGGGTTCATCTAGGGAGATCCAGGATGATTCTTGCGGGGATGAGTCAATTCTGTGTTGTGTCTGAGGAGAACTATAAGTCAGATGAAGGAATTTATAATGCAATAACCTATGTCTGTGGTTCATTGAAAGGGCACCAGTTTGAGTACAGTAAATAGTACAATGGGCCTCAGGTGCAGATACACCTAATTTTAACTTACAAGCCAGTCTAGGAAATTCAGTCTTCCCTGCTGGAAGTGAGATACAGAGCCGTAAAGCCTGGAGACCTATCTGGTAGAATCCACTGAGGTCATGAGCGTCATTAATGGAAGGAAATCTGTCGGTTCCTACCGAAACTCTGGCAAAATCCCCTTCACAGTATTACGCAGACAGGCCTATATACATTTAGGCTTTGGTTCAGGTAGGAGGGTCCTCAGTTGTGTACGGCCTTGTATGCATGGGTCAGGAATTTGAACTGACATATTTTCTGTACAGGGAGCCAGGGTAGTTGCCTGAGGTAGGCGGTGATGTTGGTTCATCTAGGGAGATCCAAGATGATTCTTGCGGGGATGAGTCAATTCTGTGTTGTGTCTGAGGAGAACTATAAGTCAATTCAATTCAATTCATGTTTATTTGTTTGATTAATTAAAATCTTACAAAACAGATATATATTTAAAATATCTTTAAGTAATCAGATTTTTAAAAACGTCATGCATTTCATAAAAACGAAATCTAATTAAAATTTTCTTTAAGATTTTTCCCGATCACCGATAAAAATTTTACAAAAGCAGAGTTCATTGGTAGATCTTTCGGGTTTAGACAAGCCATTACTGCTTGTCTACAAGTCCTTATACCTCGGGCATTAAATAACCTCCTGAGGATTGCTTTCCTTTCTGTATCCATTGCAGAACAGAGACATACCAAGTGCAGAATATCTTCTTGTCCCAGTTTACATAGCCTACATGTCATATTGCCCTCAATGGCCTTCCATGGTGGAAGATGGCACAAGCCTGGCCAGAGTCTAAAGCGTACACTTATAAATGATCGCTTACTTTGGTGGGACCATGGAGTTTCAAGGTATTTTTGGACTTGCTTTTTTTTATATTCGTTTATAATTGGCCATGCATGCTTCCTTTTTACCAATAATTCTTTGTCTTTTAGCAGCGATAAATGAGTAACCAATTTATTAATAGTTTTTTTAAAGCTTTCCTGGGTGATTGTATTTTCCCAAATTGCTGTTATTCCAAATTCTTCTTTTGCTTTATTTAGATAAGCCCAGGCTTGAAGTTTACGATTGTCTCTTACTTCTTGCCATAAGGCTCGGGACAATTGATTATCCTGGTCATTTTTTACACGGTTCCAGACTTTCAAAATTTGGCCTTGACGGGCGTATTGTTGATTGTTTATCCCAAACTCGAGCCTTACTTGTGCCTGTGAGGCATTGCATGGTAGCTGGAATAGTATTTTGTATGTTTTTGCCACTGCGTTGTTAATTAAGTCCGCATCCTTACCATTTAGGGCTTCAGCACCGTATGTTAAGGTCGGTAATAGTTTAGCAGTTATGATTTTTAGTAAAGGACCGTATGTCAAGGCAGTTAGTTTCTTTTGTATGGTTCTAAAAGCCGCAATCAAGCTATTTGCTTTTCTAGTGATATCTTTCCTCTGGGGAGAAAATTTCCATTCTCATTAAATAGAACGCTGAGATATCGGTAGTTATCAACTTGCTCTAGCTGAGTTTGTCCCAGCATCCATTTGTTTTTTTGTCTTCTCTTCCTTGTGACCACCATTACTTTTGTCTTTGCCTCATTTATTACCATTTGATTATCCTTTGCATAACTAAGTGTTCGATTAATTAGTCTTTGCAGTCCTACTTTTGTCTGACTCAACAACACCACGTCATCTGCATACAACAAATTTGATAATTGTGTTCCTGCCAGCCTTGGTGGATGTGAGTTCACTTCGTTTAGTGCATTGGTGAGGTCAGCTAAAAATAAGTTAAAAAGTAATGGAGCAAGGACGCAACCCTGCTTAAGGCCACGCGTCACCAATATTTTACTGGATAAGGTTCGCCCATCACCGATCCTCACCCTGACCCAGTTTTCGGAATACAGTAATTGAATAAGGTTCAGTAGTGAGCCCGGCATTCCATAATCTTCAAGTTTTTTCCATAGAAGAGACCTGTTTACAAGATCAAATGCCGATTTAAAATCGATGAAACAAAAATAGAGGGACTGTTTACATAAAATTGCCTTATCCGTTAAAACTGATAGAATTAAAATATTTGTTGCAGTACCTAAACCTTTAATGAATCCGGTTTGGTTTGGGGGTAATATTAGCTTTTCTTTAACCCAATCTGACAGAGTTGCTAGTAGAAGACCCGCAAATAGCTTTGCATCCGTGTCTTGGAGTGTGATCAAGCGATAATTTTCTGGTAGTTGCCAATTACCCTTCTTGTAAACGGGAGATATTAATGATCCTCTCCAGGATTCCGGTATTTGCCTTGTTTCGACAACTTCATTAAACACCTTTGTCAAGTAAGTAGCCCATAGAGCCGGGTCCTCCTTATAAAGTGCAAATGGTATTCCGTTGGGTCCCGGTGCTCCATCCTTTTGTTTCTTTATTAGATTGGCTACTTCGATTTCTAAGAAGACTTTTACCAGATCCATTTCTTGCCCTCTTTCGGTCTGCAATATTTGATTGTTCTCCTTGGGGCTGAATTCTGATTCAGCAAATAGGGTCTTTTTAAGGAATCTTACCCAATCCTCTTCCGTTATTGGCGAGGCTACAACGTGTTTGTTAGATCTGTTAAGATCATTAATTATTTTCCAAAATTCTCTAGAGTTTGTGAGATTACTTGCGTGAAAGATTTTTGTCCACAGTTCCTGCTGGGCTTTGTTTTTTGCAGACCACAACAATTTTCTCAAGGTATTGTTAACACTTCTCAGTTGATTTCTAATTTCCTCGTTCTCTGGTAACCTGGTTAGCTGTTTCCTCAGTTTGTTACGGGTCCGCCTTATTTTTTTAATTGTGTGTGGAAGGTTAATATCAATATCTCTTTTTACATTTATCCTTACTTGGGTTTTCCTACTACTTGAAGTACCTTCATCCAATTCGATTGCATTCTTGGTAAACTCTTCCCATTGTTTAAGAGTAGATTGGATAGAATGGTCATTAAAACATTGTTGGACCAATTTTTGGGCCTTTTTTTCCAAAACATATTTTTTATCTGGTTTCCAAATGAGTTTCCTATGGGTAATCGTACTGATTTGACCTTGGATAGTTAAATAGTTTTGGTGTTTTGGAAGTTCAAAATACATTTCTAATATTTGCTGGCTATGGTCACTCTCAATTACATTTTTTAGTCTATAAGAACCAATTTTATCAAAAATATCTATTGACAATAATGTGAAGTCTATTCTTGATTTTGATTCTTGATTGTGAAATGACCAGCCAGCAGGTTGATCAGTTGGGAATCTACCGTTTAATGTTCGTAGTCCCATTGCTTCCAGATCCATCAGTAGATATTTTCCAATTGAGTTTTGTTTGGTATTTATGCTAACGTCGAGTACCTGTTCCGGGATGGACCATTCGTAATTTTGAGATTGGATGAAATCAACCCGTGTCATTTGAATCAGCAAGTTTATATTAAAATCTCCCGTAGCTAAAATATTAACGGACGGGTCAAGTATTATTTGCTCCAGTACAAATGCTACTAGTTCGACACTTATGTTCTTGCGCGATGACTGGTTCGGTGGAATATATATGTTGATTATTATTAACGTATTTATGTTTTTTTGCTCACCGGTTGTAAATGACATCTTTATTGCTTGTATGTTTGCGTTATTGGTGACTACCTGTTCATGCTTGATTTGCAAATCAATCCTAATAAGTATTGCCAATCCCCCACATGGACGACCAAATTTGCAATATCTGATTGCTGGCACATAGTACCCTTTATAACCTTGCAGAAAGAAGGGGTCTGTTTCCCAAGTCTCTTGTAGACATATGATTTGATAGAGATTTGCCAGGGAATCTATTTCAGCATTTTTGATCTTTTTACACAAACCATTTATGTTCCAGGAGCATATAATAACCGGTTGCCGGGCATACTTCCTTTCTTCCAATTTATAACGTGTTTTTTCCTGTCAGTGGTCATGTAGTGCAGTCCTTATCCAATTTTCGTTTATTTGATTAAATTCTACAACTTTTATTTCTTCCGTGCACTCTTCATTGGCCTGTTGTGTACTACCCTGTGGGTTTTTTAATATAGAGTACACCGGGTTGTTCTTTGGTTCCCAGGGAGACTTTTTTGGAGGTTCCTCCTTTTTAAACAGAGTCGGGTAAGGCTTGGGCATAGGTTTACTAATTTGTATCCCCCAACTTTGAAAGATCTCTTGCTCCTGCATGATTTGATCCACTAAACAAACAGTTTTTAACGTTAAGATTGTGTGTGGTTGGGTGCCTTCCAGATTTTGTACAAAGCCCACAGATTCTATGTCTTTTGTTGTTACTTTCTCTAATGAAGGAATTGATTTCATTAGTTGTAGGATATTACCTCGATTCAAAATGTCACTGTTGCCTCTTGAATGGTATAACGGTGTCAAAAGTATTTGTGTCAAGATCTTTGAAGACACTAAATCTGTCTTGTTTTCATTTCTTTTTTGATGGATTTTACAGATAATTAGCTTCTCTTGGCCAGTCTTTGTGATAGTTAGTTCTTCATTGTTACCTATGTAATCCCCAATATCCATCTTTTTATTTGCTGGTTCTGAGATAATTGCGGTTTCACATGACTGTTTTCCAACAGGATCCAAGTATTTATTTTTTTGCATGGAGTTAGTGCTTGCATTCAGTAAGTTATTGTGATCTTGATAAATTGTTCTCTGTAGCCTTGAATCTAAGTGATTTTTTTCGATGTTTAGTGATATGTTAGACTCTACTGCAGAAAACACGGTCTTTGTTTCATTAGGGTTACTTTGAATATGACTTGGGTGGCTCCAGGCAATACATCCATTTCCTTTTTGAGAACGTGTTAATTTCCCGTCATGAATTTTTTTTCCCTCCTTTTGTTGCTGTTTTTTATTTTCCTTGGTTTGCCCTTGCGCCAGTTGTTTTTGATCCATAACATCTTCTAATTTAGTTTCATTTAGTGCATGTTGCTTGTTATCTATGTGGGCTTTAGTCGACTTATTGAAGATGTCAAAGTATTTTTCATTACTTCCCACTGTTTCAGAATGTATTTCCTCCACCTCGCTTTTTTCTAGATCTGTTTCTTCTTGTATTGATCCTTCCTGGTTCATTTCTACGGATTTCTGTGACGGGGGATATATTTTTACTAGGTTTCCATTTTTTACCTTATTTCTAGCCTTACGAATTTTTTTCCTTTGTTTCTTTGAAATTTTGTACCCTTGACCGTTTTCCTGTTCCGTACTTGTTTTGTCATGAGTTCCTTGATTGGTGGTGATTATCAAGTCAGTTTCCCCATTTTGGCATATTATATTTTCCGTTTGTTCTGATTTATTGACTTCCACTAGTTCCCCTTGATTTCTTGATGTAGTATTTATATGTTGATAATTGGGGTGCGGAGACTGATCTGTCTCCTCTTTTTTGTTGTTATATTTTTTATGCACTATGACTTTAACGTCCTCCAGTATAGTATTCACTACTTCAGGGATAGTTGAAAGTTTATTTAGAATCGGTTCACAAGTGCATTCAGAGGTATTACTTGCTGCATATTTTTGGGCTTTAGTAATTAATTGGTTTAGCTCTGACAATTTTCGGTCAATTCCAGTGACTGCATTGGCCATTACTCCCAGTATTTCTATTTGTGTGTCCATTTTGTTTGACTGATATGTCAGTGCTTCCAGTGTTAAAGTAGAAGTTTGATAAAATATATCCCATATGGCTCCTGGATCTTGACTTATTATATTTTTTGGTTTTTGATCAAAATATGTTTTTGTTAACTGGGTTTTATTGGCCATTTCTTCTATATGGTGTACCTCTTCCAGTTTTTTCTTTTTTACAAAGTGATCATCATTGTCAGTATTATTTGGCATCTGTGATCCTTGTCTTTCACTTTCTGCGTTTATGTCCCTTGAGATGCTAAGTTCTGTTTTTGCATCACTCACATCCCCATATATTGGGATCACACAATCTTGCTTTTTTCCTGTTTGATCGGTGGTTTTACTCCCAAGGTTTTTTAATAGTGTAGTTTCTACTATATGTGATTTCGTTATATCGGTGTCGATGTTGATTACTTCTTGTAGTTTCTGCTTTTTCGTTATTTCCACTTTAACTTCTAATGGTATTGGAATATCCCATGCTGGAATTCCTACGAGTTGTTCTGTGGGTTGTTGTTGCAGTGGAGTAGATTGTATTGGCTCTTCAATCTCGCTTTTAAATATTCCTTCTGGGAATTTTTTTAGCTGCCGTGGGGTATGATGTATTAGTTCCCTTTTTTGATCCAAAAGTTCGCCTAAAGAATTATTTTGTTTCATCACATTTATGCAATTTTTTTCCTTGTTTGATTCTTCTGTATCCCTGTTTTTTTCCTTAAAGATGTGTAATGGTTCAATTGGGATTTGCAATTTAGTTTTGGATGTGTCAGCTTCCATTGACATTAGTGTCCCAGTCGGGTCAACCAAAAAATCGAATTTCTGCGGTATTTTAGTTGATTTCTCAAACATCCGAGCAATTGGTGAAATTAGGGTTTGATTTAATCCTTTTGCCTGTGCTTTTACCTTTTTTTGTACCTTAGGGGCTTGGTTCTTCCGCACCCTCTTGGTCTGGGGACCTGCTGATCTTTCCTTCCCGGAGCGCATCCCCAGTTGTCTTATTGTTATTCCGTTTGCCCAATTATTAATCCGCTTACCGCTATTAACACTGTCTTTTAGGTGTTTTAAGTTCCCCCTGCTCCCCCTATTCCCCCTGTTGTTGTAGGCTTGTGACCTATGAGTTGCAGCAGCGTTGTTATCTTAGTGCGGATCTCCGCGCTCACACCTGTATGCAAGCTGCACGTGATCTACGCAACCTGCGTGCCACCTACCACCTCAGGTATTTTTCAGGTCTCCTCAGGACTCAGGGCTCGTTCTCACTCGGATTCACTCTCAAATCGACCACTTGCAGAATGTACACCTGGGGTCAGGGGTTGAGTAGTGATAATCTGACCCCGGTGGCAGCTATGCTTCACACTCGCTTCACACTCTTCCTCACGTTCGCGCTCACCCTCCCAGGCCCGTCTGCCCCTTAGACGAGGGACAGCTGCCGTCAGGGAGAGGGCGGTAGCAGAAGGTAGGCGCTGGGCGATATGCCTATTATAGTGGCTGCTCTCAGTCAATTTATAGTAGTGTATGAAGCTGTTTTGGCCCGGAAATGGGATGGTGCTTCGTTCCTTTTACCTCATGTTAAAAAGAAAAACAAAAACAGAGCTAGAAAGAATGATGGTGGTGACGGTATCAGTATCGTGCTAGTCTAATCGTCGTCCTTTTAGTGCGCTTGCTTAATCCGACCCCCCTCTTGTTCTTACTGTTGCTGTTTTGGGGGCTTAGAGGACCGGCTGGACCGTAGATTTGACCATGTATGCTTAATTTCACTCTGTAGTGACTGTGTTCGTGAACAGCGCTGCTCAATCACGCTAGTACTCCCCCCCCGCGTCGCTCACTCACCGGCCACAGTGAGGAGATGCCCAGCGGCTCCTCGCCACCACAAAGGAAGGTCTACAGCTTTGGTCGTGGATGTATTTATTCCAATAACTCTGAGGGTTATAATTTACTGCTGGTCGCCTCTCCAAATTGTGTCTGACTGCTGAATTCGGATCCTCAGCGCTCCACCACAAATCTGGCAGCTCCGGCTGCACCCTGCTCCACCTGGCGGCTCCGGCCACAAAGTAGAGTGCTCAGCTATGTTGGTATGTTGGCCTGCTTTGCCCAGGGATGACCAACGATCCTCTAGTCACTCTGGGGTGTGGCCTGCAAATTCACACCAGCTCCGGCCTCGCAAATTGCCCCCAGCGTGTCCGTGCAGCTCCTTCGCAACACCTCTGAAAAACTAGCGGCCCCAGCCTCGTTCACCCGGTCAATCAGCTCCGGCCACCCGGAGGAGCACCGACGGACCAAAGGAGACACGCCAATCAAAACCAAAGGCTCCCCCAGCAGCTCCCGCTGCAACTGCAATCCCCGGCAGCCAAGCCGCCCCTTGGCCCGGCCTCCTACGTGCAGTGGCAGTCGGCAGCACTCGGTGTTCGGCACTCGGCAGCACGGGAGACTCCCTCCTCCCTTCTTCTTCTCAGCTGATCGTGTACACTGACGGCTGCCTCGCTCGCGGCTCACTGCTGACCTCTAGTGGACGGAAGGAAATCACCACTTGTTCTGTTCTGTTGAACACACGCCCATGGACGAGATCACCGAACTATAAGTCAGATGAAGGATTTATAATGCAATAACCTATGTCTGTGGTTTATTGAAAGGGCACCAGTTTGAGTACAGTAAATAGTACAATGGGCCTCAGGTGCAGATACACCTAATTTTAACTTACAAGCCAATCTAGCAAATTCAGTCCTTCCCTGCTGGAAGTGAGATACAGAGCCTTAAAGCCTGGAGACCCATCTGGTAGAATCCACTGAGGTCATGAGCTTCATTAATTAAAGGAAATCTGTCGGTTCCTACTGAAACTCTGGCAAAATCCCCTTCACAGTATTACGCAGGCAGGCCTTTATAAAGATATTTACTTAACTGGTATCACCCATTGAGCGGAATTGGTCCAAAGATAAAAAAATTACCATTGATATACAGATGACCCCACTCAAGTAAAACCATCTTTGACAAGATATTCTGTACCACACATGTTATTGTTAGTGGAAGGAGAGGGTTTGAAAACAGTTTTAAAGCCAGGGAATATAAACCAGGCTCATCCATTTTTTGACAGAAGGATTTCCAGGCCCATTAGGTGGTGGCAATGTTTGAATTAACTTCTAAGGAGTGGGAAGATCCATTTGCAAAATAGAGGACAGCGGTACACTATCAGTCTGATCCTGCTTCAAAACAAGTTATGGAATCAGGGCATCAGGGTAATGCCACAATTTGATAAAGTGACATTGCGCAAACAAATATTAGTGTAGTCTTCCTGGTACCCAAAATACCCCTTGGGCACAAGATTCAACAAGTTCCACATGATCTTTGCTGTTTATTTTTTGCCCTAATTAAGAGAGAGCAGAGTGCAGCAAAAAATGTTTACAAAGAGGTATTAAGAGATATTAATTTATCAAAAATATGTCATTTTAAGTAAGACTGCTCTGCGTGCAGGAGACATTGGGGGGTGCAGACAAAAGTGCACATGCTGCAATAAACTATCCATCACTGGGCCATAATTAAGCCAGATCACTTGTTCAACTGCCTCTGTAGGAAGATAACAAGATATTTAATAGAGTCATTAACCCAGCTAATATGCTATTCCAGGGTGACTGTTGTACTACACTTAGTTTTGGACGCCTTGCTGACCTGTTGGTGCGGGTGGAGAATCGCTGCCCTGACTGCTGCTTTTCCGTGCAGCGCCTCGCGGAACCCGCTTTGCGGGTCCCGCTTCGAGGGGAGTGCTGCCGTGGACCTTTGGACCCCTCAAGTTGTTTGTTTGCCCAGGCGGAGACTGCAGTGGGTGTGTGTGTGTGCATGGGCAGGGCTGCGAGCTGCGGGACCGGGACTACCTCTCCCAGGAGTCTCCGCCAGCCCTAATTGCAACCATCTGGGCCGCTCTCCCTGTCTGCCCCGCCCCCACCAACGAATTTAAAACCTTCGGCATTTTGATTTACTTTGGGACGCCTTGCTGACCTGTTGGTGCGTGTGGAGAATCGCTGCCTGACTGCTGCTTTTCCGTGCAGCGCCTCGCGGAACCCGCTTCGCAGGTCCCGCTTCGAGGGGAGTGCTGCCATGGACCTTTGGACCCCTCAAGTTGTTTGTTTGCCCAGGCGGAGACTGCAGTGGGTCTGTGTGTGCATGGGCAGGGCTGCGAGCTTCGGGACCGGGACTACCTTTCCCAGGAGTCCCCGCCAGCCCTAATTGCAACCATCTGGGCCGCTCTCCCTGCCTGCCCCGCGCCCACCAACGAATTTAAAACCTTCGGCATTTGGATTTACTTTGGGAAGCCTTGCTGACCTGTTGGTGCGTGTGGAGAATCGCTGCCCTGACTGCTGCTTTCTGTGCAGCGCCTCGCGGAACCAGCTTCGCGGGTCCCCCTTTGAGGGGAGTGCTGCCGTGGACCTTTGGACCACTCAAGTTGTTTGTTTGCCCAGGCGGAGACTGCAGTGGGTGTGTGTGCGTGGGCAGGGCTGCGAGCTGCGGGACCGGGACTACTTCTCCCAGGAGTCCTCGCCAGCACTAATTGCAACCATCTGGGCCGCTCTCCCTGCCTGCCCGCCCCCACCGACGAGAGTCCCTATATTACCAATCTGTTATCCCCGCTGCGCGGGAGCGTCCCCGGAGAAGCCTGGGACAAGGGCGGGACCGTCTGTGGCCGTCAGGGGCTGCAGGAGGCTGGGCTGGGCCCACTCTCTGACATTTTGATACTGTTTTGGGGACACTGATGTAACTTGTAAAGACTTTTTAATATCTTGATTCGTTTAACCTACGATTGATTGCTATAGCTTGTTCCTTTGATTTGAGAAATGTGGTTTTGGCTTATATTGTCTTCTCCTTCTTAAAGTACATTGCCTGCTCAGTATGCCTTCCCCTTTAACTACCCCTGGACAAAGTTCTCCCCAGCCCGAGGCGGGCTAACAATCTTGGGTCCCTCAGATAAATACTTTAGTCGGGCAACTCAAGACATTGATAAAGAGATTGCTTTGGCGGAGCGACTCGCCGAGCGTAGGCTTTCTATCGAACTCATTAAAATTCCCTTGGAGAAACGGCCATCTCTGGGTTTCCCGGCATTGGTTCCCCCTTTATCATCTCTAACCCTGCCAGCGGTACTAGAAACGCCCTATGCTTTTTCCCAGTTACCTGGCCCATCGACTAATTTTTCTGCGGGAGATGAGAAGACCACCCTGGTTTCTACCTCGCCTATTATATTAACTTATCTATCTACTGGTGAGGTAAATACTGCCCAATCGAGTGTGCCACTCCACGTGGTTACTAACAAACCGCGTACCAATAGGAAAAGATGCATTGCCCCGAAGAAGTGCCATCTTCCCAAACATCCCAAAAAAATAAGGAAAATTGGAATAGGCTTGTGTCCCTCTTGCGAGCCTACTGGGTTGGTTCCGATGGGGTCGAGATTGCTAAGGAAGGAGTCACCCCGGCTAGCTCTCTATCCAACTCTAGTGACCCTTCAGCGATGGGATTGGCCGAGACCTTACCTTCTGCTCCACCCCTGCTCCTCCAGTTGGAGAGGCTGATGAGGTCTCTCCTGACTCCCATCGAAGAACGAGTCAAAAGACTAGCTGACCGATTAGACCACTTCGAGCAGGCTACCCTAGATAATTTCTTTTCCACCAAATCCCTAATTAAGTCCCTCCCTAGGATGGGGGATAGTAATAATCTTCCAAAACCGAGTGGGCCGGCAAACAGTGTGTCTGCCGCTGAGCCTCTTCCCCCTGTAGTTACTATTACAAATAGGCCTCCGTCGACGGGACAAATCCCCACGACTAATTTACATCTACCAGACCACCCAAGCAGTAATACTCTTCAACCCAAAAAACGCCCTGATACTGTAGCTATGGGTACCAAAGATAGTTCCAAAGCTGGTAATCCTGTATTGAATACTTCCCAACCCCCACTAAGCATTCCAACATCCCGTCCTGTTGTTCCTGCCCTTAGTCTGCCTGATACACTTCCTATGAGGGCGACTCGCAGGACACCACCTATGAATCTTCCTCCAGATTCTTATCTTTTCGTTGCTATCCTCACCAATGTACCACCTTTGCAGGTTGGGCAAAGAGAATCCTTCCAGATGCTAAAAAACAAGGCAATGCACTGGTTAAAGATCAATAGACCATTGCCCAGAGAAGTGGACCTGCTGATCATTGGAGTAAGAAGGACAGACTGGATAGGTTGTACTCCCAAGCGCTTAGAGGGGATTGTATAGTTGTTAATTTCCAAGATCCTAGGGTGGTACGTTTGATCACAAGGCAAAATTGGGGCATAAGTAGTGCTGGAATTGGTATTGTCGACCTTACATTTTTCTATCCAAGACCAACAGGCATCCAATTCGGCATGGTCCCTGAAGTAGGCTGTTACAACAATCTCCCCTCTCCAGGATTTGTTCCTTTCGCTGCACCCTTCCAACGGGGTAACTATTATAATGTACCAACGTATAATCGTTTTGAAGTGATGACAGATCCGGGGTGGGTTCATTGACCAAATGGAAAAAATTTCTAGGGTTCGGGTTATGATGAATTTAATCTCGATTATACCATTAACAACTGGGAAAATATGAATCCTTGGGATATATGTGGGGAGTCTGTATCAACTGTTTTGATAACCGAAAATGTGGAACCAAATGAAATTAGAACAAGTTGGGAAACTGAGAATCTGGAGGCAATATGTGGGGAGTTTACTCCAATTCCTGGGGTATTGGAAAACGAGGATCTAATTACAATTAGCACTGTTGGCAGTCAGGAGGTTGTGCACAATAATGAGGACAAAAATCGAGATAGGGAGGGGCACGCAGGAACCCTAACAAGCCACTCTGGGATGCCCTCCGTAGTAGCAGTCCCTTTAGTGGTCCCTGCTTAGGGAAGATGGTTTCACGGAACATCGCGGGGTTGAGTAGCAAGCTGGCATCCCAAAACTGGATAGACTTCATTAATGGTTTCGATGTATGTCTATTCCAAGAGACAAGGGCCTGCGACCCTATATTTCTTCCTGGCTATCTAAACTTTGCAATCCTGGCTAGTAGAGGCGGTAGGGGCTGACCGATGGGAGGCCTTACAATTTGGATACGGCAACGTCTACAAGCAACAATTAAAGTGGTGGATTTGGGTTGCAAGGACATACAAATGATAAGAATAGCATCAGAACACTGGGGAGGGATAGACAGTCAGTCAGAATATCTTTATTCGACTTTTTTACAAGTCATACAAAGAACAAATAATGAAAACAATTACATTACAATACAATACATACTATACTTCTATCTACATTTTTCAAAAGAGGATGCAGTTAAGCAAAAAATGATTTTAAACATGGATGGAGTAATTTATACAAATCCTGCAAAAAAAAGCATCATAAAAAGCTAATAATTTTAAGGTAAGATTTGACCGACAGATTTCGCCCTCATTGCAGCTACCAAAAAGTTTGCCATGCAAAAAGTAATATGTGTGTTAGGTAAAAGTTGTAAAAAGAGCAAAGCTGGTCTTACTTGAACGAAACCTGCTTTTTTCAAAATAGGAAGCAAATATTTCTTTCTCTGCTCGTGGTACAAACTACAAAACATGACAAAGTGCAGGGTATCCTGCACCGAAAAGTTATCACAGCTGCACGGTGGGGCCAACTCAGGCTTCTGCCAGCTCTTAAAAGAACCCAAATAAAAATGTATCAAATTAAATCGAAACTTTGTTAATAAAAACCTGTGGTATGGGAATGTGACAAAGCTCAGGTAAGGGGCGAGTGAGGATGTACAAACCAAAAGGTTATGAGTCCTTACCGCTGGTTTCAGCAATTCACATTCCTCATGCCGTGCTTCTTGCCTGTCCCTAAATAACTTTTTAATAATAACTATATCCTCTCTCCTAATTTTTTCCGGGGATGAAAAAAGTTCTGGGCGACCAAGATCTGCAAATGTTTTCGCTACATAGGCCAGCCATGGGATACTGTTATGTTTATCCAAGGATAAGACTTCATGCATGATTTTGTGGTTCAAAGGTAGGTCTTCGTTTGTCCACATTTTCAGCCACAAAGTCAGCGGTGCAAGGCTCAGGGTATCAGACAGATAGGGCAAGCCCACCTCTTTATGGATCGAATACGTTGGGGTGGATTGCGGAACTGAGAGCAGAGATCTAATGAATCTATTCTCTGCTCTCTGAATTGGGTCAAGATTTGCATACCCCCACAGCTGGGAACCGTAAGCCGCTATGGCCACCGGTTTACTCTTGTAGATTTTCAAGAGAGCTTCCATGGGCCTAGCCCCTAACTTCCCAGCAAAGCCCAATACCGCTGAGGAAGATCTTATTACTGCCAGCCTTTTTGCTCTTATCTGATGGCCCCAAGTTCCTTTCTGGTCAAACGTTACCCCCAAATATGGGAATGTGGTTACATTGGTGACGGGAACTCCCCTACAAAAAAATGTTTTATGTCTTTTTTTGTTGCACTCACATCCCATTACCATCGTGTGTGATTTAGAGGCGTTAACCTTAAGGTCCAGGCTCTCCATAAAACTACCAAATGCGTCCAGGAGATGCTGTAGGCCTACACCAGTACGGGCTATCAACACTGCGTCGTCCGCATACAGGAGTGCCGGGATTTTAACGCCTCCTGCATGCGGAACGTCAGCTGCCTGTCCCCGCAGGTGACTGCCCAACCCATTAATATAGATGGTGAATAGTAAAAGGGCTAAAATGCAGCCTTGCCGCACCCCTTTTAGGGATTTAAACAAGGGGGTGCGTCTACCATCATTTGTAACTCGAACAGCTGCAAAAAGCTCCTGATGCAGGTTAGCCATAAACACAACCAGCGACTCATCGATACCCATCTCCAACAATGTCTGCCACAGTTTCGTCCTATTCACCAAATCAAAGGCAGAGGAGAGGTCCATGAATGCGAGAAACACGGAACCCCCCTTTGCCACTGTATATTTAGAGATCAATAGGTGCAGATTTATGCATTGTTCGATTGTCCCTTTTCTTTCTCTGAATCCATATTGTAATTCAGACAGCCCGCCACAGCTCTCAACATTTTCATTAAGTCTGGCCAAAAGGACTCTACCTAATATTTTTATGGTTGAGTCCAAAAGAGATATAGGCCTATAGGAGGCGGGATCATCTCGCTGACCTTTATTTTTATAAATAGGGACAATGGTGGATGTGGACCAGGAACTAGGGGCTGGATTATCATTGGCTGCGTTAAACACTTTAGACAAGACCTCCCCCCACAGTTTAGGTGCATACATAAAGAAGTCGGCAGGGACACCGTCGGGGCCAGGTGCCTTATGTCTTGTTGTGCCCATTAAAGCTTTTTCCACTTCTTCGGGGTTAAAAAGAATAGGGTGTACAGCTATCGCAGGCAGTGAGGCATCTATAGTTCCTTCGACCACACCCTCATAGACATTTTTGAAATGATTTAGCCATTTTTCATCAGTGATCACACAGTCCATAGGAGCATTATTGTCATCGGAAATAACGGCTGTCTAATAATCTCCCAAAATCTCCTACTGTCCTTCAACACTGCCGCTGAGAGGAGATTTTCCCACGATTCACGTTTGATAGTTTCCTTGCGATTCTTGATGGCTGCCTTATAGTTTTTCCTTAATCTGACAATGTCATCCCCGACCCTGGGGGAGATTTTTAAGGCTGTCATCAATGCTCTGTGGGCTTTTGAACATGCAGAGTCAAACCAACGCTTTGTTCCAGAAAATCCTTTTTTTGGTTTGGCTAAAAGGTCCTTAGCCACCTGGCCGTAAATTGCCTCATAAGCCGCTATTATTTCTTTACCTTGCGCGCCAGTTTTTTGACAGATGTCCACTTTGTCTTTTATTTTAGGAAAAAAATTTTCATAGAAATTTTCCGGGATCACTTTGGCCCATTTCAATCGTCTGTCTTGGGCGTAAGGCTTCAGGGGATGTACTGGTTTAAGCGCTGTTGGCGGTGCTCCCATCTGGCCACCCCAGGCCACTTCGAGTAATACAGGGTTGTGGTCACTATAAGGTGTTATAACTGTTCGATAGTCCATAGTCCGACTTAGAATACCTTGTGAGACAAAGATGTAGTCTATCACTGAGCCATGATGGGTGCCAGTGAAGGTTGGCGCCCTTAAGCCCTTGTCGGGTTCATACAAATCATGGTTTGCAAGAAGTTCTTCTAACTCGAACCCCTCTGTGGAATGTTCGAAGTGGGGTCCCCGGGGGGCCTCCTCGCCCTCCTCAATTGCATTTTCACTACTTCCCTTACAGGCTAAATTACACAAATGAATATTAAAATCACCTAATAGAATAAACTCATGAACTAAATTGATATTCTGAGACACTGTGTTTAAGATGCTGTCTAGGTTAGCGACATTACTACCTCTGTATTCGCTGTTCCCAGAGTTATAAAAGTTAACATAAATCGTCCTGCTATTGTTATTAATCACCCTTTCAACCATTAGGATGTTTACGGAGTCAGTATTGATCTGCCTGTAGCTTCCCTTCAGATCTAAAGAAAACATAATGACCAAGCCACCTTTGGCTCTACCCATACGGCTAGGGACGGCAGAATTAGTAAAGCAAGTGAATCCATCCCACCAAAAATTAACAGATGTGTCCCACGTTTCTTGCAAAGCAATTATATGGTAATTAGAAATAAAGCTCAAACAGGCATTGTCCTGTCGTTTTGCATTTGAGCCAGCAATGTTCCAGCTTATAATTTTACAGGAGTCGGTTGGTATCCTAGGCTCTTTTTCCCCCACCAAACACCCTTCAGCTAAGCTTGAAGATATGTCCACCTCATTCCGTTCCACCTCGGAGGGGCTATGTATTAGGGCGGTATTCAAGATTGGCTTTTCACGAACCACCCCCTGATACAATAACCTAGGGTGGTCGTTATCTAAAGACACATATCTCTCTGGTGCTTCTTTAAAAGTGGGCACACTAAGGTCTTCACCAAAATAACGTTGGTCACAATTTATTGAGGGTGTGTTTATGGTCTCGCTTTCTGAGACAATTCCAGGTTTAAGTCAATCACAGTTGTTTAAGTCGGATAAAGGAGCATACCTATTCCCCATTCCACACCCCCAATCAAAGGGGGTAGCTACCTGACCTTGACCCATGACTGAGGTATTCCACATAGGTTGTGGCGTGTTTGGGCGTAACAGAAACTGGTCATTTCTCAACCGTGGTATTAGGTGTGGGCGGAAAATCCGTTCCGCTCGCGGATTTTGCGGATTTTCGGGAAATCCGCAATCCGCGAGATTTGCGAATTTCCCGCAAAATCCGCAAATCCGCGAGCAGCGGATTTTGCTCGCACTGCTCGCACTGTTCGCGTGAGTTCGCGCCCCGCGAATAAGTGCAAAATTGCAGAAATACGATCTTAGCAAAACTGAAAGTAACTACTTACCAGGTTCAAAAGTTCAGGCACATCATTAGTAGCCATTTCCTGTAGTGCTTCCTGAGGGGCCCCTCCAGAGTTCAGTTGCCAGTTGAAACTATTATGTGACCCTGCTCTGAACCTCAGAATAGTTACACATATGCCACAAAGGTCCTGAATTACAGCTAAGGGAGACAAGCAGGAGCCAGGCTGGAAGTTAAAATCCATTAATCAGCCCCTAATTCATTATTGTCAGTTGGGGCAGGGCAGGTGTTGTAACTAATTTTGCAACAATGAAAGCACTTAGCAAGTGCAAAAGATCACTAATCAGGGCGCACTAAGGAAGCAGGTGCCAGCTAAAAAAATATTCTGTGACACATTAATCAGCCCCAAATTAATTCAGGTCACTTGAGGCAGGGAAGGTGTGCTTTGCTTTGCCGAAAATAATGTACACTGGACAACCAGAGGGTGTGGTGATGAAACAGAGGGTGGCATGGGTGGGCCAGAGGGTGGCATGAGTAGTCAGAGAGTGGCAGTGGTGACAGAGAGTGGCAGTGATGAAGAAGAGTGTCCCAAACAGGCTGGACACGTAGAAACAACAAGTTCGCAAAACTTGCGACCCGACAGGTAAGTTCGCAAATTGCGAAATTGTAAAAACCCTCGCGAACTGGCAGAAACACGGGCGAACACAAAAAAAAAAAATCCGCAAATTCGCGGGAATTCGCGGATTTTGCGGATTGCGAATCTGCAAATCCGCAAAATTCGCGAACGCGAGATCCGCAAAATTCGCTCATGCTTACGTGGTATAAACCTGTTGTTCCGACCAGTAGGGTCTAGGCCCGGCAAACCAGGACCCCATCCATTGACGGCTGGGTCAAATGGCATGGGAGGCCAGAAATTTGCCTCATGCGCATAATTAGGTCTTCCATACTCAAAGTTAAACATGGGCCCAAAACGGTCGTTAGGATATCGGTGTCTGGTGCCCCCTTCCCAGGTTGAGGCATTATTCACTCTCCTAACTCTAGTAGAGTTTGAAAAAGTAGGGAGCTGAGCCTCACTATAAAAATTTTTTAGAGTGAGCGGGATTATAGAACCGCTCCGCCGTTGGGGTGGGAAGATATTAGTCAAAATGTTTGGGAGGACATCCGCATTGGCAAAGTTTATAATCATACAATCCCCCTTAAATTTTTTAGGCTTAGACCCGATCCAAGATACCCTCCTGGTCATAACAATGTCCCTTGCTAAACTATCCATCCCTTGGTGAGCCATGTTCATGTTAGTGGTGAGCCAATGTAGTGCTTTATCTTTCAGGTCCTGTTTAGATTCTGTTTTGTTTTGTGCTAAAACTGGGACATTTGCTAGTACGAGCACAACTGGAGACGCTTCCAAAATGAATTGGGCTGAAACGTCCTCATGTATCGATCCTCTTATGTCACCGGTTATAGAGGACGAGGCGGCTCCTACTGCTACGTCCTGACTAGGTGCCGTTAATGAAGTTGATGGTAGGGGCTGCTCTGGTAGGGTGGACTGTGGTGCGTTCTCATTAGATAAAGCCTCTGCGTCACCAGTCGCCAATTTTGTAATGAGGGAGGATAAATTCACCACCTCTTCAACCACATTGTTTTGTACTACCCCCGCCTTTTTGACCTCCGATGTTAATTTGTCCAGTTTCCCAATCAGGGGCTTGATGATTGTCCTGATTTTTATGTCAATCATATCTTGTATCCGGTTGAATAATTCATCGTCTATGATGCGTCTAGACTCTGCTTCAACATCAAGCTCCATATGTTGCCCTTCGCGTCTTGGGGGTGGTGTAGCCAACTTTTTCCTGCCTTGTTGTTTCCCCCCTCGCTTTGTGTGAGATTTTCTACAGGCTCTCACTGCCCGTGGTGCGGGCTGCTCCGGTGATGGTGCTTCCTCCACAGTAATTGACTGATGGTTACGGTCAGGGTCATTATCATTATTGGCAGACGAGTTTACCAAAACATGGGGATCTTCATCGTCGCTGCCATGGTCTTGTGAGATGTGGTCTAAACTATTTGACTGGGGAGTCTCTAACGGTGTAGCCAGCATCACTGTAGATGGTGCACTTGAGGACGGGCTTTCTGGCGGCAAGACTGGAGATTGGCTCAAGCCTAGAGATTGCCTCCTCTCATTATTGATCTTACTGACTTTTTGTACAACATATGAGTACATAGTATTGAGAGACTCCGTAGCAGCGGGTGCCGACTTTTTCCTTACCATATTGCCTACTGGCTGAGGCGAACAGGCAAGATGGGCGAACGATATCCCAGAGTAGGTGTCAGGGGCGACAGACAGATGGCAGCTGGGCAGAGAGTGATAGTAGGCGAACTTAAATAGTACCTTATGGATGCCAGGCAGTAAACCTCAGGGGGGTGACCTCGCCTTGCCTTCTCGTGCCTCTGAGGGCCACAGAGGGCCCGCCCTTTGCCCGGGCTTCGCCCCGGGCACTCCCGCGCGCTCCCGCGCAGCGGGGTTCGTCGCTTCTTATAGGCGTCAGTTGAGGAGATTATGCGGGGCGGGGCGGTCAGGGAGAGCGGGCCAGGTGACTTGGCCTCGGGATTGCCGGGACTCCTGGGAGAGTGAGTCCCGGTTCCCAGCGCTCGCAGCCCTGTCACTCGCGCACTCGCCCAGCAGGGGCCAACACTCGGATGGGCAGCGTTGACGATGCGGGACCCGCGAAGCGGGTTCCGCGAGTTGTAGGTGGATCCTTCCTTCTGCAGCAACAAATCCTCCTTCAGGTAGCAGGGCAAAAGTCTGTATAACGTCCCGATTTCCAGCTGGGGCGGGTTCCTTTTCAGCTGCTTTGCGGAGCGGGGCGGTCAGGGAGAGCGGGCCAGGTGACTTGGCCTCGGGATTGCCGGGACTCCTGGGAGAGTGAGTCCCGGTTCCCAGCGCTCGCAGCCCTGTCACTCGCGCACTCGCCCAGCAGAGGCCAACACTCGGATGGGCAGCGTTGACGATGCGGGACCCGCGAAGCGGGTTCCGTGAATGGTAGGTGGATCCTTCCTTCTGCAGCAACAAATCCTCCTTCAGGTAGCAGGGCAAAAGTCTGTATAACGTCCCGATTTCCAGCTGGGGCGGGTTCCTTTTCTGCTGCTTTGCGGGGCGGGGCGGACAGGGATGGCGGGCCAGGTGACTTGGCCTCGGGATTGCCGGGACTCCTGGGAGAGTGAGTCACGGTTCCCAGCGCTCGCAGCCCTGTCACTCGCGCACTCGCCCAGCAGGGGCCAACACTCGGATGGGCAGCGTTGACGATGCTGGACCCGCGAAGCGGGTTCCGCGAGTTGTAGGTGGATCCTTCCTTCTGCAGCAACAAATCCTCCTTCAGGTAGCAGGGCAAAAGTCTGTATAACGTATAGACATCTATAACATCTATGCCAGGGGCAGCACTATAGGGAATTCACCTATTCTAGAGGCTTTGTCCACTTTTTTGGAAATGCAGTCCTTGGGAAATAAATTTGTAGTAGCTGGCGACCTAAACAGGACTTTTGAACCATTAGACAGCTCTGATGATCCCTTTGGGCAAGAGGAAGATATGCAATGGGGCGTTCCAATTTTAAATCTGGCTCCGTTTAAACGGTGGACGAAAGATATATTACAACTAAATGCCATTTGCCTGGAACAAAGTTTAAGAGCCCTAAATGGGAGAACGAAGAGCGATAGGGAAGGTGCCTGTACATTTGAAAAATGGTCGTAACCAAAGCCGAATAGATTATGTCCTTTGTAGCCTAAATTTGTGGCAGCTGTTATGCGACATGGAAATTTAGGGCAGATTGGAGAGTGATCACAATCCTCTCTGTGTGACCCACAATTGGTGGTTGTCCACATCAGGGAATCCCCAATCGAGTGATGGTCCACTGCCTACTATGGCCAAAGACATGCGCAGACTTAACTGGCCAAGTATATTGGCTAATGCAGAATCTATGGCATTTATAAGTTCTGAGGTGGATATTGCAAACACCGCTATGGAGGCTGCAAACCCTGTAATCCCAGGGTCTAGGGAAATAACTGACATACATGACAAGCTCTTTTCTCTTTTAAAACCGCACTTCCAGAGGCCCCATAAGACAAACAGGAAACAACCACCTAAACCAGCTAGGTGGTTTAATAATCAGTTCAGGGAAGCCAGGTTAAGTTTGGGTAGAGCAATTAGGAACAGGGACAGGGTAGCGATCAGTGGGGCTAGGAAGTACTACAAGGCTTACATATCCCAAGCAAAAAAAATATTGGACGAAAAGCATTGGGTAGAACTAAAGGAGGCGTCGGGGGCTAAGGACTCCAGGTTATTCTGGAATATTGTCAAGTGGGGCAGAGGTGGAATTCCAGACAAACCCGTCAATAACGTCGCTGAGGGTGCCTGGGTGGATCTTTTTAAACCGCAATATGCTGAGACTACCGAGTTTAAGGATGTGGAAGTAATTTCAGCTGTGTTCCCTATTGGGAATTTATTTACCCTTAAAGAAACCAAAGTCGCATTATGCACTGCCCCTGGGGGAAGGGCCCCGGGTCTAGATGGAGTGCCCTCTGATGTTTTTATAAACGACAAGGTGAGGTGGGCCAGATATGTATTCCTTCTGGGAAATGCTATTGCGAAGGGTATGGCTGTCCCCGAACTATGGAAGGCAGCAACCATCATACCCATATATAAAAAAGGGGATCAGTCTCTCCCGGTTAATTACAGGCCGATAAGCTTGATCGCCACTGTCCAAAAAGTGGTAGGGAGGATGGTGGTAAACAAACTAATGGATTGGGTTGACGAGAACAATGCCCTGTCCCCTTATCAAGCTGGTTTTCGGCGGGCTACAAGTACAATCGACTAGGTGTTTCGCTTTGCTCTGCTGCAGTGGGGGACGGTGGTGCTTGGCGAAGGCAGCCTGTATGTTGCTTTTGTTGACCTGTGGGCTGCCCTCGACCTGGTCCCAAGGAGAAAGCTCTGGGCAGTTTTGAGCGAAATAGGTCTTCCGGCTGAGTTACTTACCCTGATAATGAGGCTGCATGAGTGTAATTTCGCCAAAGTCCAATGGGGCACGAATGGCGAATCATCTGCTGACTTCCCGATTGAGCGCGGAGTGCGAAAGGGGTGCGCAATGGCCCCCCTGCTTTTTTCCTTATTTATTAATGGGATAGTGGCTCGGATGTTGGACGCCAGTGAAGACGCGCCCTCGTTGGCGGGCCTCAGGGTTCCGATCCTGATGTTCGCTGACAATACGTTAATATCTATCCAAAACGCCTGCCGGCCTGCAGCGAGCTCTGAACATTTTCGACCTCTTCTGTGGGGAGCATGGCCTGGAAGTCAACGTGGGCAAGACCAAGCTGATGGCTTTTACATCAAAACGCAGACCCAGGCAAAAAATATTCCTGAACAACTGTCAGCTTGAGGTGGTTACTGTATTTACCTATCTTGGGATACAGACAGCAAATGACTCAAGATGGACCCAGCATATAGAAAAGGCGGTTTTGAGGCGCCAAAAGATCTCAGGTGCACTTCGGGTGGAACATAAAAAGTCGAAATCCAAGCCTATAAAACCCATCTTGGCTGTATACGACGCCAAGGCTCTTGGGTCTACCCTTTATGGGGCAGAGCTGTGGGGATTTGGGAAGCTCCTCCCCTTGCAGTTATCCGAGAATAGGTTTTTTAGGGGAATCACAGGACTCCCGCAGAGTACACCATTAATCCCACTTGGTCTTGATCTAGGGAGAAGATCAGTTAGTGACCAAGCGAGGTTGCGCCCGATTCTCTATTGGAGACGCCTCTGGACTACCCCGGAGATCCGGCACTATGCTGAGGGGTTCTTGGCCATAATTAAAGCTGATATTTTCCACAAGATAGTTTGGCTAAAAAATCTCAGGACTGCCCTAGGCGATCTTGGCCTTTTTAATCTATGGGACAATCCATCTGGGGAACCCTTCCCAAGCAAAAATATGATCAAAGGCCTATATTGGGATTGGGTAGCTGGAAGACTCTGGAACAAAACGAGATCTGACACCATGACGGGGCATTTTTTCGAAGTCAAACTGTATCCTGCATTGGAACCATATTGGGACATCATTACTAATCCAGGGGATAGGAAGCTTTTCTTCCAGTTAAGATCAGGTGGCCTTCCTCTGAGATCATTGACAGGTAGGTGGAGGAATTCCACCACCTCTTGCTGCCCAGCTTGCGGTGCAGTAGATGAAAGTATAGGCCACTTTCTATTTTTGTGCAAAGCTTATACCACCCCGAGAAAAGTCTGGTTAGCTCCTGTCTGTAGAAACCTAGGGACATCTAGGGGTGTTGAGGCACTATGAATACTCTGTACAACCACCAATATGCCTGTTGTTCTAGCAACAGCAAAGTATTTGGGGTGGGCATGGTCCATTAGACGGAGGGCAATTTCTACTAATGCAAATTGATTGGGGTACTTTTTGTGGTTTCTGTGTAAACATGCATCAAAGTTTTTACTGTTTATGTCTGCACAATTGTTTTAAAATTTGTATAACTAGGACACAATTTTTTTAAATGATGTATCTTAAATGTATGTTTGTGCTTTTATGAGTATAATTCTCGAATAAAGCTTTGATGATGACTTAGTGACCTTGAAGAGGATTTTGACCAGTTAATGGAAATTCCAGAATAGGTACTGAATTTGATCATTTCACAGTTCAGATGGGTCAAGATAAGTCTTGGGGTTCTTTACAAACAAATGTATGCTATCTGAATATATAGAGTGCCGGTAGCACCCACGATGAAAGGTAAGGCCTCTATGCATGTGATTTTCTTAAAAGTGCTTGGCTAAATGATCCATGGCCGTTATATAAAACAGAAGAGATAAAGAGCACCACTTCCCCGTACCTCATGCCACAGCAAATGTATCAGACATAAGACCATTGAGAGAGACGCTAGTGACTAGGTGTGTGTATATATAGTAGCAGCATAAGATCCATAAGATTATTAGATATACTTTATCATCAGAGTCTCCAGCAGGAAGGGCCATTCAAGGGAGTCAAATAACTTCTGGGCGTTAAGCAGCCCAACTGCAGCATTGACCTCCGGGTTGATATGATTAAGCACTGCAAAGACCATTTGGCTGTTTAATGATGTGGATCTGTGCAAAACAAACCTGGACTGTACAGGGGCCATTGTATGTTCCAGTTGCAGGGGCAGACTGGGGGCAAGTATCTTGGCTACACTCTTATGGTCAAAATTTATCAATGAACTAGATCGTTTGAAAGCCTCACACATAGAGGAGGATAATTCCCCATCCTTAAGCACATCCATTCATACCTCAATGAAATGTAGGGCAATAATCTGTTTATACACTTTATGAAAGTTGGTGAGTCTGTCAGTATCTGGTGCTTTGGATCCTGCATGGACCCAGCCATGGGCAGCAACCTATAAAACTTTAGGGCATTAGTGCCTGTTTAAAAATTCAGGCTTTGCCATTGAGATTCACCTTTAGCTTTGCTTGCTATGGAGTACCTGATATAGTCCGCAGAGCACATTCCGCACCGCTGAAGATTTGCAATGTGCCTACTAACCTGCTGCAGTAAAATCTGGGTATATTGAAATTATAAACCCTTGGTAATGAAGTGGTCCCTTCTTAAGAGCCATTCATAAGGCTGCATTGTGGTTCTGGGAGTTGAGAAGTCTGGCAAAGATTGCCTAGGAAAGCACCAAGAGGTGGGTGAGGGCCAAACAACATATGCGCTCGCTTAATCAGGAATACTGAAGAGAAATCCTGATGGCTGAAAGTGAGGTAAGCAAAGTTTCCACATACCAGCCATATTACTCCGTAATGGCCAAAATAGTACATTATTGCACCTATATCTCTCCTCCAGATATTCATTCTTTACTGTGATAGTCAAAACTCACTCCTCCAACTTGCCAACTAGGGTCATCCTCAAGGCCTGAAATTGATGTTTTGCTCCATAAATCCGGACCACCTGTCTGTCCATGCACTCCATCCGCTTATCTAAGTGTACAGCCATAGAATACATTTTAGCATCTACAGACTGTAGGCTGGTGAGGAGGTCAATAAGTATGGCTGCCATGGATTTAGGGGGTTCCTCACCAGCAGCATCCTGTGAAGAGTCAGTGATGTTGGTGGAGGACAACATGGAGTCTTTTTGGAGTCAAAGGGGAGCTTCCCCTGTTTTGGGGCACCCTTGCCCATCATACGCCATAAAGAGATGGCTGAGGAGTATATGCCAGGGGCCCAGTTAAAAGACTTCTACTTGCCACCTCCTGGCAGACTTTAAAAAAAAGGAGGTAACTGGGTACCAGATAGGATACAAACAAGGTCCAATCGGGGTGACAGGCAGACTGTACAGAGAACTGTGATGGTCACTCCCTAAGAGGTGCCCATAGAGGGGCACTGACACATCAAAGTCAAGGAGAGCAAAGAAAGGGGAAGCAGGGCAAAGGTATAGTGCTGGGCTCTCTCCGCCATCCCCTGAGTTCTCGCCACTCTGGGGGGACTGTGTCTGCAGACTGTGTCTGCATGGGAAAGATATTGGTGAGGCCAGAAACAGGAAAACACTGCAGGGTTTACCTTGCTGATTCAGCAGAAGTGCCAGAGGGCTACACCAGGGTATTCTGGAGGAGGACAAACACATAAGAATGTTGACAAAAAGGGAGAGATGGAGAGACTTTTGACAAATGTGTGACTTCAAGGCTCCCCTCAATTACTCAGAATATTCTCATGGGTACTGTATGAATGTATGCTGATGTATGTATGCAGCCAGGGTCTCATTCTAGGGAAAGTAGGATTCCGGTCTTGATGAAAAGACCTGGGGCCTCATTTATGAGGCCCCTTGCGCCATCGGAACTTCACCATTCATGAAGATCCGTGGCGCAGAAGCCTGCGTGGTATTTATCAGGCAGCAGTACGCCAGTTTTTTGGGCGTACTGCTGCCTGATAAATATCAGTCCCTTTAACGCAGTGTTCTGCGTTAAAGGGGCGTGCAATGGGTGTTGCTGGGGGCGTTCCCAGCAACATCCATGGCCTTTTGACACTGCCCCAGATTTATGAGAAATCGTAACTCTGAAGCAGTGCCAAAAGCTTACGCCACCCCAGGGGAGGCGTAAGGGAGGCGCAACAGGGAGAAATGTCATTATTTCTCCTCGTATTTCCTTTTTCTATGTGTGCTGCATTCTACAGCACACATAGAAAGAGGAAAAGCCTCTTGTGATTATTTTTGTACAGAAAGGTTTCCCTTCCTGTACAAAAATAATCTTCCCCGCAACGCAGGCACCCTTGCACCATTGTGCAAGGGTGCCTGCGCTGGCGCAGGCAGCCCATTGTGCGCTGGCGCAGGAGAAAAGGACAGGAATGCGCCGTATCTTATAGATACGACGAATTTCTGCCCTTTTCTTTTGCCGTAGGGAAACGCAGCAGGAAGGCCTGCTGCGCTTCCCTACGGCAAAAAGTCATAAATGAGGCCCCGGGACCCTTGTTGGGCCACAATGAGGGCTGAAATATTTTGACCCAGTTGGATGTAAAACCAGTAAAGTGCCTTACACATCCCATATTCCCTTTTTAACCTTCTCTTCACCACCCTCCTAATAAAGAGGAATGTCCTTAGGTTAGGTGAGCGAGATTTTTATTTCCTATCTGGACCCTTTACCTCTTCTTCCCTGCAAGTACCCTCGATGTAGCTAAGGGTCTGTCCGCCATTAGAGAATTCTTTGGCAAGCACAGGATGACAGAAGATGAAGATGAAGTATGACACCCAAGGAGGTATGTGAGGCCATCTCGTAATTTGTTTAATAAATATTCCAGGGTGCTGTATCTTGAAATCAGGGTTATAGGTGTGTCCTCCAGTGAAGTGGTATTATCCTGTAACAGGGTGACTGAGGCAATTCACTTCACCTTAGACTGTATATGTTTTCCTGTTGTGATAGTGATATTCATTTGGGAGAACATAGGAAGTTTAACTTCCTCTTTCATTCTCTCTACTCTTCTGATTGTAAGGGTTTGTTGTGAAATGAACAGACCAGGGTATATTAACAGGCCCAGATATATTTGGGTCTCTCATATGTAGTCCTCAGTCAGGCAGCGGTTATAACTCAGAGCCACTCGTATTCTGACTCTGCAGCCAGTAGGCCCCAGGGGCAGGGTAGGGCCCATAAAGTCTTCTCCTGTAGATGTCAGAGTCAACTCAGTGTCTGCTGTTACAGCAGGGTCGTGGATGGCATCCACCTGATATGGTGGATGGACAAAGTGAGTCGGCCTCAGGCTTACTGGCAGCCCCTTTTGCTGCTGGGCCTTTGAAGCCGAGAGTACTATCTAGGCCTTGGTCCCAGCATCAGACCATGCGGCAGGCAGGAATGGTGTCGGGTGGCCCTCAGTTTGCATAGGGAGTAGCCCATCTCCTCCTGCATGATTGAGGGAATTGGATGCACGGAGCAGCTTGCCATGTCCCAGTAGTTTCCTTTCCGTGTGTGTGTGTGTGTGTACACACATGCCTACCTTCATCTGCATGCATGGGATAAGGCATGGAATTAATTACTGTGAATGATAATCAGCACTTTTCTGTAATTACTGTTTTTTTTAGGTTGATGACTTACTTTGGGACTAGCTTTTTCCTTATCTCATTTAGACGCTTGCTCGATTACACATTAAAGGATTGGCTTACTGTTATGTATTTATTTGCAGTCTATACGGTCTTCAATACAAGTGGTTCAGTAGGTGCTGTATATTTATCACCATTGATTAAAATCTTTTTTTGTTGAGTCAAAATGTGTAAGGCATGATAAACGCCATCAAATTATGTGTTTTGTGGAAATGCCATGCAGATTTTAGTACAGTACTTATCACACCAAAATTCACTTGTTCTGGTAAATACTGGGCTTCTTCCCCTGAAAAAGTTCGGCAGGTTTGACCTGCCAATAAATATCCCACAACTAAATTTTGGGATATGTGCAGTAACATTTATAGGAGTTAACTGGCCACTCATTGTGTGTCTTTGAGAGTAAAACAAAGCAGATTGCAGTCTATCACAGAAAATAGCATGTGGCAGAAAGATGTAGAAACAAAACAAATTCTGACAGTGGAGCCTCAAGCACCAATCTTGAATCCCTACTTTTAAGAATACTGAATTATTTGAATTCTGTTTTTGCAAGAAGGGATACATAGGAGGCAAAGACATGAGAATTAGATATGGTAAAATAATTGCTCTAACAAAAGTTATGTCGTTAAGCTCATCATAGTGAAGTTCTACTCCTGCCTTCTAATCCTCCGGGACTTATCATTCACCTTCAACACGGTTAAACATGTCAGTCTCCTTGACTTACTTGAATGGAGAATGGGGCTCTCAGGACCCGTACTAAACTGTATCACCTCATTTCTCCACAACAGAACTCAAATAGTAAAGGTTAACCAGTCCCTGTCCCAAGCCACATCTGTCATGTTAGGGGCCTTACAAGGGTCCTCTCTCTCTCCTTTCCCTCTTCAACCTTTTCATGGAGCCTTTAGCTGAAATATTTAACTTTGTCAACCGTCATTACCATTTCCTGATGACATCCACTTTTAATTGAAAATCTCTTCCCATTGAAGACATTAGGTCCCTCAACACAACTCTACTAGAAACATAAAAATGGCTAACCTGCAACCACCCTAAAATGGCTCCCCTATGAAGCAAGGATTCAGTTAAAAATTGCTTGCATGACCCCTAAAGCACTTCATTACAACACACCTAGTTACTTGACATAAGATCTAGAATTATCTAATGTATCTAGATCCTCTAGAAGCACCCTGGTAAATTCCATAAAAAGTAAACTTGCAACAGAGCCTTCTCGGGTATAGCCCCTAGAATTTGGAATTCCCTACCACCCAAAATCAGACTGATTTCCTGAACTGCATCTTTTAAAAAGAAGTTTAATTACAACTTGTAAACAACTTCCTTTACTAGATTATTCAATTTGAATCAAGATCTACAAACATGACTACAACTAGTCTGTCTGACCTTGCCCATTATCCAATCGATCTGTTCTAGAAATATAATCTTCCTCAATTTGAGAACTTTTACAGTTTGAACTATGCTTCATTATGTTATTGCTTGCTTTGTTCTTTTCTCTTGTTTCCCAATCACCTGACCTTTGAGCTATTCCCATGATTACTACTAGGCTGTTGGACCTTGTTCATTGTACCATCTACTTGTCCTAGAGATTTTACCTTCCTCAATCTGTGAACCTACACTGTTTTTACCCCTCATGATAATGTTGTTGATTAAGTTCTTGTTTTCCTTTTTGTTATGATTATCAGTAAAGTGCTCTGATACCCTCATGGGTTAAGTTTGCTCTATATAAAATGTTATAAAAAATAAATGAATAAACATACACATATATACTTTATTCTAAGGTATAGCCAGTGAAAGATGATAAATCTGTATGAGATATTTCCTCCTATAACGCATGCCTTTACCACGCAGTATTTAAAACATATATACTATTATCACACACATCTTCACCATGCATGTCTTTACCACAAGCATTCATGGAGAAACATTATAAGTACCTTTATCATGCAAAACTTTACCACTCATACTATTACCACGCAAACCTATAATATGCATTTTTTTCTACTACATGAAAGTGCTAATAAATATATTTACAAACAAACCTAAAAAATTGCAATAAATAGAGAGATAAAAATAATATGTATAAAATAACAAAATTATTATGATGTGAGATACAATCATTTTGGGACATTTCTATGAATAAAACAAATTTGCCTGGCCATCTCCATGCAATTTAACACAACATAATACAACGCAATATATGGCAAAGCTGCGCACAACATCCCAGCCCTACGCAAACAACAACGCTGCCACATAACTCAACTCAAGACAACAGAACACTACACAAATAATTAAAACATCAATAGAAATCGATCCAACACAACACAAACTACGGCAACCCTATAACTATTTTTTTGACATTCAGCAAAAGAAATGTGTAAATATAACAGACAATTTATAGAGCAGTTTGACAGTTTAAACATATAGGGTCTGATTAGGATGTCGAGCAGACCTCCTCCAACAGCCGGTTTGTGGCGGTCTCCTAAACAGCAAGGATAGTGGTCCAACCTACACATTACATTGCTGTTGGTCAGAGGGCAGCATTCGGAGGACTGACCAATACCTCCGACAGGCTCAATGAGCCTGTCAGGGCGATGGTTGGACCGTAATGCCTACAGTGGGGGTGGTGCTGCAGGGATTTAGATTTCCCATTCCCTCTGCCTTTACATGGCGGTCCGACCACCATCTAAAGGTCGATAGAAAGGGACTTTGGGGTCCCCTAGCAGGGATCCTGTCCCCCATAGGCCTCTGCTGTGGAGTCAGGGTGGCACATCCATGCAGTGTGTGCCAGGCACCACATGGTGCTTGGCACATGGTGCATGGATTTCTGCAAAATGCCCTTTTTCCCATTGTGGGTGGTATGTTGTCTGATTCTGGTCTGCAGCACAAGTCACATTAGGAAATGGCGTTTTTCTGACCGCATATATGGCAGTAGTACCATAATTTGATGGGTGGAACTGCCAATTACATGTTGGGCAGTTCCTATCCTCATCGACGGTGGTCAGACACTCAATCGATCACCATCATGTTCAGGCCCACAAACATTAGTCTTGCATTCATTTCAAAATATGCAAATACCCTTGTCCCCAACCAAGATGGCTGTCACATATTGTGAAGAAGGTCAAGAAGGTGTTAATTTTTACAGAAAAATATATTATACTTTCAGTATATGTGTGAATTATAGAATACCCCTGAAAGCAAAATAAAATGGACGTCCACCCTTTTGTAGTCAGTAAACACTGCTTTCTAACATGACCACATGCTCCACAGAGACCAGAAGAAGAAAGTGCACCCATTACTAGACATAAATGTTTTACATTTTTCAGACACTCTTAAGGTTATCTCCATTCCAGGGTTTGGGAATATTTACCACTATTCCTATAATGAAAAGTTAATATTCAGCCTTCATTTTTACATAAGAAAATAAGCAAAATTGTATTTTGCTAAAACATATAGCCTACTCTGGAAAGGTGCTGGGCAACTACTAGTGGACAAAATTATTATACATTCTCTGACTACTACTTACCGGAGAGTTGGTGCTGGTCAGTGACATGGGCAAAATTACTATTCTAACTCTACCAAGTACTTATCTCAGATCAGTTAGTTGACAGTGACTGAAGGGCAAAATCACTGTTCTAACTCAGCCAAGTACTTACATCAGGGAAGCTGCTGGGCAGTGACTGTGGAACAAAATGTCTATTGTACCACACCTACACTTACCTATTTTTCAATCCCTTAGAACATGAAACAACAAACAACACACACCTTGAAACAGGGAAGAATTACCATTAAGAAAACACAAACACAACAAAATCAAGGACCAAGACTGGAAGAAAATCACCAGTACATAAGCAAGTAATTAAAAAAAAAACATACCAAAAATGAATGAAAACAAAATCTTCAACAAGGTAGGCTAGCAGACCTAAAAACCTCTACAATTCTATTAATACATTTTAAAATCACACAGGAACAAAAAACAACTCTCCAGCCATTTTCTTTTAATAAATATAAATTACCAGTACTAAGAACTTTCTGTTCACAGAATACAACCCTAACAAACTCAAAATGTTCTGTCTTTTTAAACAGGCTTATTAAATATGTCCCCCTCCAACAGAGTGAATCAATTAACCATGCAATTTTTTTTCTAAGCAGACAGAATTTCATTGGCGATATAAAACACAGATTTAGCACATAACACTCATATATTTTTTCTCTTTTTATTACAACAGATCAGTGAAGCATGGACAATACCAAATAAGCAAGCATTCCATCGAGACGTGGAAACAGGCTGTTAAAGCTTGGTGGTTGTATTTATTTTAAGGAGAGATTACCTGCACCCAGAAGTCATTGGATGTGTTTTAAGTAGTTTCCATACCATTGGAAAGGCAGAGCAGTTACTCTGGGTAACACAGAGCATAACTACTCCGCCTCTGTAATGGAGTTTGAAGCTAGAGAAAACATACAGCATATAAAACTACTATTAGCCACCTCCAATGAGCCCAGTGAATCAGTTTTGAGGGAGGTAGCCCAAAACCCAATTCACATTGCTAGTTGTATGCCTACAGTACTAGATTTAAGGAGACTGGTTCAAAGAAAAATTGACTTTTCTACCGTCTCCAGAGAGGGACCTAGTTGAAGGAGTGACCACAACTAGGTACCTCTCTTGAGACAGTAGAAAGGTCATCTACTCTGTTTCAATACTCAGACTACTCTGGTTATTTCTAAACCCAGAGGTACAACTTACCTACCATAGGTTTTCTATCCCTGGAAGGGCAATCGTATCATTAAAGAAGAGTGTCGGACCATCCCTCACAAGTTTTATCGTTCAATCCACACCCCACATCACAAGCCACCTCAATTGCACTCATCAGATCGCAGCCTCATAAAAAAGCTCTGCCAAAGCGACCCCTTGGGGGACCCATTGGGCATTGCAGTGCCGACTCAATGAGAAGCACCACCCTATGATGAAGCATGACATTCTCTAGGGGATGTCTGAGGGCAAAATAAACAGTCCTGCTGACTGTCCTGTTCCATTAGGCACTCTCCACGTTCTGAGAGATTGTGCCTCTCTCCTCCTTTCTTTCCTCTCAGGAACAGTAGCCCTACTTTTGAATTTCCTGATTATTGATAGGAACACAGGCTTCAGCACCCTTGAACTAGCTCCCTGTCCCCCCGTACCCCTTTTTCTCTCACAGGGGTCTCCTGTTCTTATACACTTCCACAAGCCAACCATTATATCCTTTACATCACATTCCTAAAGGTTTATTTTGTAGGTTTTATATTATTTTTTCAAATAATTGTTGTATTGAAAACACTATAATTACATGTTTTTAAAGTTAATACCCAGGTATTAGAGAAAATACCTGAGTATTGATACATTACCCCATCCATTACTCCTATATCACCTGAAACTCGTCCCTAAAATTTTAAGTTGTGAATTTGTAAAATTATTTTCGTAAGCATATTTTAGAATTATAAATCCAATACTTAAACATGTTTAAACTAAACTCCCAGGTATTGATGTTAGTACCTGAGCATCAACACACTTCCCCATCGATTACCCCTATATCCCTTACATCTCTTCCATGAAACTTAATTTAGTAATTTTATAATTATTTACAAAACTATATATATATATATATATATATATATATATATAAACAACACCTCCTCTCAATGAAAGAAGCAAGAGCCTCAGTGGGGATGAGAAGCGGCAGCACCTTTATTCCAAACAATAGGCGTATGCATTTCGGCCGGTGTGGCCTCGTCAGCGCCTGCGGTAGTGAATGCGGAAGTCCTGGCGTTCTGCAGCTTGATAAGGCATATATATATATATATATATATATATATATATATATATGACTGTTCTCTCTGCGTCTCCTGTTGCAGCTGCTCCTTAAAGAAATGGATCCAAATTTTACCATTCTTGTGGCTTCTTCCACTGAGGGCTAAACTCTTTGTTTGAATATATATATATACTGGGGCGCCCCTTTACCGTTTCAGTTGCCATTCCGCCCGCTTTTGCTACACTGTGCCTCATCCTCCATTCAGCTGTTTAACGCCCGCTCTTGCGGCTACAGCGTCTCACTCACCATGTAGTTGAGTTGCACCCACTCTTGCGGTGCAGCGATAGGCGGCTGCCATAGGACTCTTAAAATGGCGGAGGCTCTTCGGATTTGGGCCTGGTCCACTAAAATGGCCCTGGGACACCTTGGAACTCGGACGCTTGCCTGCTAGGGCTTGGGCTCCATTCTCGAAAGCGTCCCCAAAGCCGTGAAGATTCTACAAAAGTCTTGGGGGCCCTCGACTCCTGCAGGCTTCCGGTGGGGAGCGGCTGCCATGATTGCTCGCGGAATGACCACGACGGAGCCACGAGATGGTGGTGCTTTCATGCTGACGTCAGCTTCAGTCTGAAACATCCAGAAACAAGGTGGGGCTTTCATCGTTTGGGAAAAAAAAATGTTCTAAACCAATGAAAAGTGTTATTTTTAGGTCATATGACCAAGCCTTCCGTCATTAGGAAACCAAAAGTAAAATGAACCAATGAAAAGTTTTATAAACAAGTCACATGACCTGTTATGCGGCATAGGGCTACAAAAAGCATAGAAAATCCGTTGGCACGTGAGGCGGCGTCAGTAGCGGACCGATGTGCGAATAGGCCGAAGGCAGCACAACGCGCCGAGATCCGGATGGCACCGAGTTGTGTCCAGCAAGTTGCTGCACTGGGGTGGCTATCCTACAATGCTGCGCCGAAAGTCGGTGTGGGGCGCCCCGTTAGCCTGTGAGGTCGCGTCAGTCAGTGGGGGCTGTGCGTCTCCCCCAAGATGGAGGCTCCTCGGCTGCAGTGGGGCGCCCCTTAGCGTTTCACTCGCCGTCCAACTGAGTTGCATCCGCACTTGCGGCTACAGTAGGCAGAAGGCGGCACAGCGCGCCGAGATCTGGATGGCACCGAGGTGGTGTCCAGCAAGTTGCCGCACTGGTGTGGCCATCCTACAATGCTGCGCCGAAAGACGGCGTGTCCAGCTGAGTTCCGGTCACTCTTGTGGTACAGTGACTCGAACGCGCCGAGATCCGGATGGCACCGAGGTGGTGTCCAGCAAGTTGCCGCACTGGTGTGGCCATCCTGCAATGCTGTGCCGAAAGTCGGCGTGGGGTGCCCCGTTGGCTTATGAGGTGATGTCAGTAGTGGACCGATGTGTGAATAGGTCGGAACCAGCACAAGGCGCCAAGATCCGGATGGCAAGTCCTGGATGTTGAGTGCCATAGTTGAGAGTTCTGAGCAGTGTTTGTAACACTGTCTGAAGCTTATTTGCACCTGCTGCAGCTTCACTATTGCCCTGGTGTGGCCAAAGATCGCCCATGACATAGGCGGCCGGCTCCCGAGGTCCGGCGGAACTTTTTTTCTTTTCCTTTCTGCATCTTGTCCCACAATCCGTTTGACCTGAAGACACGACCAGGTCCCTGAATGTGTGCAGGGGGACGTTATTGATTGAATCAAAATGGCGGCTTCACACAAAGCTGACTCAAGCGTTGCTGTTGATGCTATACAGACTCGCAGGACACCACCTATGAATCTTCCTCCAGATTCTTATCTTTTCGTTGCTATCCTCACCAATGTACCACCTTTGCAGGTTGGGCAAAGAGAATCCTTCCAGATGCTAAAAAACAAGGCAATGCACTGGTTAAAGATCAATAGACCATTGCCCAGAGAAGTGGACCTGCTGATCATTGGAGTAAGAAGGACAGACTGGATAGGTTGTACTCCCAAGCGCTTAGAGGGGATTGTATAGTTGTTAATTTCCAAGATCCTAGGGTGGTACGTTTGATCACAAGGCAAAATTGGGGCATAAGTAGTGCTGGAATTGGTATTGTCGACCTTACATTTTTCTATCCAAGACCAACAGGCATCCAATTCGGCATGGTCCCTGAAGTAGGCTGTTACAACAATCTCCCCTCTCCAGGATTTGTTCCTTTCGCTGCACCCTTCCAACGGGGTAACTATTATAATGTACCAACGTATAATCGTTTTGAAGTGATGACAGATCCGGGGTGGGTTCATTGACCAAATGGAAAAAATTTCTAGGGTTCGGGTTATGATGAATTTAATCTCGATTATACCATTAACAACTGGGAAAATATGAATCCTTGGGATATATGTGGGGAGTCTGTATCAACTGTTTTGATAACCGAAAATGTGGAACCAAATGAAATTAGAACTAGTTGGGAAACTGAGAATCTGGAGGCAATATGTGGGGAGTTTACTCCAATTCCTGGGGTATTGGAAAACGAGGATCTAATTACAATTAGCACTGTTGGCAGTCAGGAGGTTGTGCACAATAATGAGGACAAAAATCGAGATAGGGAGGGGCATGCAGGAACCCTAACAAGCCACTCTGGGATGCCCTCCGTAGTAGCAGTCCCTTTAGTGGTCCCTGCTTAGGGAAGATGGTTTCACGGAACATCGCGGGGTTGAGTAGCAAGCTGGCATCCCAAAACTGGATAGACTTCATTAATGGTTTCGATGTATGTCTATTCCAAGAGACAAGGGCCTGCGACCCTATATTTCTTCCTGGCTATCTAAACTTTGCAATCCTGGCTAGTAGAGGCGGTAGGGGCCGACCGATGGGAGGCCTTACAATTTGGATACGGCAACGTCTACAAGCAACAATTAAAGTGGTGGATTTGGGTTGCAAGGACATACAAATGATAAGAATAGCATCAGAACACTGGGGAGGGATAGACAGTCAGTCAGAATATCTTTATTCGACTTTTTTACAAGTCATACAAAGAACAAATAATGAAAACAATTACATTACAATACAATACATACTATACTTCTATCTACATTTTTCAAAAGAGGATGCAGTTAAGCAAAAAATGATTTTAAACATGGATGGAGTAATTTATACAAATCCTGCAAAAAAAAGCATCATAAAAAGCTAATAATTTTAAGGTAAGATTTGACCGACAGATTTCGCCCTCATTGCAGCTACCAAAAAGTTTGCCATGCAAAAAGTAATATGTGTGTTAGGTAAAAGTTGTAAAAAGAGCAAAGCTGGTCTTACTTGAACGAAACCTGCTTTTTTCAAAATAGGAAGCAAATATTTCTTTCTCTGCTCGTGGTACAAACTACAAAACATGACAAAGTGCAGGGTATCCTGCACCGAAAAGTTATCACAGCTGCACGGTGGGGCCAACTCAGGCTTCTGCCAGCTCTTAAAAGAACCCAAATAAAAATGTATCAAATTAAATCGAAATTTTGTTAATAAAAACCTGTGGTATGGGAATGTGACAAAGCTCAGGTAAGGGGCGAGTGAGGATGTACAAACCAAAAGGTTATGAGTCCTTACCGCTGGTTTCAGCAATTCACATTCCTCATGCCGTGCTTCCTGCCTGTCCCTAAATAACTTTTTAATAATAACTATATCCTCTCTCCTAATTTTTTCCGGGGATGAAAAAAGTTCTGGGCGACCAAGATCTGCAAATGTTTTCACTACATAGGCCAGCCATGGGATACTGTTATGTTTATCCAAGGATAAGACTTCATGCATGATTTTGTGGTTCAAAGGTAGGTCTTCGTTTGTCCACATTTTCAGCCACAAAGTCAGCGGTGCAAGGCTCAGGGTATCAGACAGATAGGGCAAGCCCACCTCTTTATGGATCGAATACGTTGGGGTGGATTGCGGAACTGAGAGCAGAGATCTAATGAATCTATTCTCTGCTCTCTGAATTGGGTCAAGATTTGCATACCCCCACAGCTGGGAACCGTAAGCCGCTATGGCCACCGGTTTACTCTTGTAGATTTTCAAGAGAGCTTCCATGGGCCTAGCCCCTAACTTCCCAGCAAAGCCCAATACCGCTGAGGAAGATCTTATTACTGCCAGCCTTTTTGCTCTTATCTGATGGCCCCAAGTTCCTTTCTGGTCAAACGTTACCCCCAAATATGGGAATGTGGTTACATTGGTGACGGGAACTCCCCTACAAAAAAATGTTTTATGTCTTTTTTTGTTGCACTCACATCCCATTACCATCGTGTGTGATTTAGAGGCGTTAACCTTAAGGTCCAGGCTCTCCATAAAACTACCAAATGCGTCCAGGAGATGCTGTAGGCCTACACCAGTACGGGCTATCAACACTGCGTCGTCCGCATACAGGAGTGCCGGGATTTTAACGCCTCCTGCATGCGGAACGTCAGCTGCCTGTCCCCGCAGGTGACTGCCCAACCCATTAATATAGATGGTGAATAGTAAAAGGGCTAAAATGCAGCCTTGCCGCACCCCTTTTAGGGATTTAAACAAGGGGGTGCGTCTACCATCATTTGTAACTCGAACAGCTGCAAAAAGCTCCTGATGCAGGTTAGCCATAAACACAACCAGCGACTCATCGATACCCATCTCCAACAATGTCTGCCACAGTTTCGTCCTATTCACCAAATCAAAGGCAGAGGAGAGGTCCATGAATGCGAGAAACACGGAACCCCCCTTTGCCACTGTATATTTAGAGATCAATAGGTGCAGATTTATGCATTGTTCGATTGTCCCTTTTCTTTCTCTGAATCCATATTGTAATTCAGACAGCCCGCCACAGCTCTCAACATTTTCATTAAGTCTGGCCAAAAGGACTCTACCTAATATTTTTATGGTTGAGTCCAAAAGAGATATAGGCCTATAGGAGGCGGGATCATCTCGCTGACCTTTATTTTTATAAATAGGGACAATGGTGGATGTGGACCAGGAACTAGGGGCTGGATTATCATTGGCTGCGTTAAACACTTTAGACAAGACCTCCGCCCACAGTTTAGGTGCATACATAAAGAAGTCGGCAGGGACACCGTCGGGGCCAGGTGCCTTATGTCTTGTTGTGCCCATTAAAGCTTTTTCCACTTCTTCGGGGTTAAAAAGAATAGGGTGTACAGCTATCGCAGGCAGTGAGGCATCTATAGTTCCTTCGACCACACCCTCATAGACATTTTTGAAATGATTTAGCCATTTTTCATCAGTGATCACACAGTCCATAGGAGCATTATTGTCATCGGAAAATAACGGCTGTCTAATAATCTCCCAAAATCTCCTACTGTCCTTCAACACTGCCGCTGAGAGGAGATTTTCCCACGATTCACGTTTGATAGTTTCCTTGCGATTCTTGATGGCTGCCTTATAGTTTTTCCTTAATCTGACAATGTCATCCCCGACCCTGGGGGAGATTTTTAAGGCTGTCATCAATGCTCTGTGGGCTTTTGAACATGCAGAGTCAAACCAACGCTTTGTTCCAGAAAATCCTTTTTTTGGTTTGGCTAAAAGGTCCTTAGCCACCTGGCCGTAAATTGCCTCATAAGCCGCTATTATTTCTTTACCTTGCGCGCCAGTTTTTTGACAGATGTCCACTTTGTCTTTTATTTTAGGAAAAAAATTTTCATAGAAATTTTCCGGGATCACTTTGGCCCATTTCAATCGTCTGTCTTGGGCGTAAGGCTTCAGGGGATGTACTGGTTTAAGCGCTGTTGGCGGTACTCCCATCTGGCCACCCCAGGCCACTTCGAGTAATACAGGGTTGTGGTCACTATAAGGTGTTATAACTGTTCGATAGTCCATAGTCCGACTTAGAATACCTTGTGAGACAAAGATGTAGTCTATCACTGAGCCATGATGGGTGCCAGTGAAGGTTGGCGCCCTTAAGCCCTTGTCGGGTTCATACAAATCATGGTTTGCAAGAAGTTCTTCTAACTCGAACCCCTCTGTGGAATGTTCGAAGTGGGGTCCCCGGGGGGCCTCCTCGCCCTCCTCAATTGCATTTTCACTACTTCCCTTACAGGCTAAATTACACAAATGAATATTAAAATCACCTAATAGAATAAACTCATGAACTAAATTGATATTCTGAGACACTGTGTTTAAGATGCTGTCTAGGTTAGCGACATTACTACCTCTGTATTCGCTGTTCCCAGAGTTATAAAAGTTAACATAAATCGTCCTGCTATTGTTATTAATCACCCTTTCAACCATTAGGATGTTTACGGAGTCAGTATTGATCTGCCTGTAGCTTCCCTTCAGATCTAAAGAAAACATAATGACCAAGCCACCTTTGGCTCTACCCATACGGCTAGGGACGGCAGAATTAGTAAAGCAAGTGAATCCATCCCACCAAAAATTAACAGATGTGTCCCACGTTTCTTGCAAAGCAATTATATGGTAATTAGAAATAAAGCTCAAACAGGCATTGTCCTGTCGTTTTGCATTTGAGCCAGCAATGTTCCAGCTTATAATTTTACAGGAGTCGGTTGGTATCCTAGGCTCTTTTTCCCCCACCAAACACCCTTCAGCTAAGCTTGAAGATATGTCCACCTCATTCCGTTCCACCTCGGAGGGGCTATGTATTAGGGCGGTATTCAAGATTGGCTTTTCACGAACCACCCCCTGATACAATAACCTAGGGTGGTCGTTATCTAAAGACACATATCTCTCTGGTGCTTCTTTAAAAGTGGGCACACTAAGGTCTTCACCAAATTAACGTTGGTCACAATTTATTGAGGGTGTGTTTATGGTCTCGCTTTCTGAGACAATTCCAGGTTTAAGTCAATCACAGTTGTTTAAGTCGGATAAAGGAGCATACCTATTCCCCATTCCACACCCCCAATCAAAGGGGGTAGCTACCTGACCTTGACCCATGACTGAGGTATTCCACATAGGTTGTGGCGTGTTTGGGCGTAACAGAAACTGGTCATTTCTCAACCGTGGTATTAGGTGTGGGCGGAAAATCCGTTCCGCTCGCGGATTTTGCGGATTTTCGGGAAATCCGCAATCCGCGAGATTTGCGAATTTCCCGCAAAATCCGCAAATCCGCGAGCAGCGGATTTTGCTCGCACTGCTCGCACTGTTCGCGTGAGTTCGCGCCCCGCGAATAAGTGCAAAATTGCAGAAATACGATCTTAGCAAAACTGAAAGTAACTACTTACCAGGTTCAAAAGTTCAGGCACATCATTAGTAGCCATTTCCTGTAGTGCTTCCTGAGGGGCCCCTCCAGAGTTCAGTTGCCAGTTGAAACTATTATGTGACCCTGCTCTGAACCTCAGAATAGTTACACATATGCCACAAAGGTCCTGAATTACAGCTAAGGGAGACAAGCAGGAGCCAGGCTGGAAGTTAAAATCCATTAATCAGCCCCTAATTCATTATTGTCAGTTGGGGCAGGGCAGGTGTTGTAACTAATTTTGCAACAATGAAAGCACTTAGCAAGTGCAAAAGATCACTAATCAGGGCGCACTAAGGAAGCAGGTGCCAGCTAAAAAAATATTCTGTGACACATTAATCAGCCCCAAATTAATTCAGGTCACTTGAGGCAGGGAAGGTGTGCTTTGCTTTGCCGAAAATAATGTACACTGGACAACCAGAGGGTGTGGTGATGAAACAGAGGGTGGCATGGGTGGGCCAGAGGGTGGCATGAGTAGTCAGAGAGTGGCAGTGGTGACAGAGAGTGGCAGTGATGAAGAAGAGTGTCCCAAACAGGCTGGACACGTAGAAACAACAAGTTCGCAAAACTTGCGACCCGACAGGTAAGATCGCAAATTGCGAAATTGTAAAAACCCTCGCGAACTGGCAGAAACACGGGCGAACACAAAAAAAAAAAATCCGCAAATTCGCGGGAATTCGCGGATTTTGCGGATTGCGAATCTGCAAATCCGCAAAATTCGCGAACGCGAGATCCGCAAAATTCGCTCATGCTTACGTGGTATAAACCTGTTGTTCCGACCAGTAGGGTCTAGGCCCGGCAAACCAGGACCCCATCCATTGACGGCTGGGTCAAATGGCATGGGAGGCCAGAAATTTGTCTCATGCGCATAATTAGGTCTTCCATACTCAAAGTTAAACATGGGCCCAAAACGGTCGTTAGGATATCGGTGTCTGGTGCCCCCTTCCCAGGTTGAGGCATTATTCACTCTCCTAACTCTAGTAGAGTTTGAAAAAGTAGGGAGCTGAGCCTCACTATAAAATTTTTTTAGAGTGAGCGGGATTATAGAACCGCTCCGCCGTTGGGGTGGGAAGATATTAGTCAAAATGTTTGGGAGGACATCCGCATTGGCAAAGTTTATAATCATACAATCCCCCTTAAATTTTTTAGGCTTAGACCCGATCCAAGATACCCTCCTGGTCATAACAATGTCCCTTGCTAAACTATCCATCCCTTGGTGAGCCATGTTCATGTTAGTGGTGAGCCAATGTAGTGCTTTATCTTTCAGGTCCTGTTTAGATTCTGTTTTGTTTTGTGCTAAAACTGGGACATTTGCTAGTACGAGCACAACTGGAGACGCTTCCAAAATGAATTGGGCTGAAACGTCCTCATGTATCGATCCTCTTATGTCACCGGTTATAGAGGACGAGGCGGCTCCTACTGCTACGTCCTGACTAGGTGCCGTTAATGAAGTTGATGGTAGGGGCTGCTCTGGTAGGGTGGACTGTGGTGCGTTCTCATTAGATAAAGCCTCTGCGTCACCAGTCGCCAATTTTGTAATGAGGGAGGATAAATTCACCACCTCTTCAACCACATTGTTTTGTACTACCCCCGCCTTTTTGACCTCCGATGTTAATTTGTCCAGTTTCCCAATCAGGGGCTTGATGATTGTCCTGATTTTTATGTCAATCATATCTTGTATCCGGTTGAATAATTCATCGTCTATGATGCGTCTAGACTCTGCTTCAACATCAAGCTCCATATGTTGCCCTTCGCGTCTTGGGGGTGGTGTAGCCAACTTTTTCCTGCCTTGTTGTTTCCCCCCTCGCTTTGTGTGAGATTTTCTACAGGCTCTCACTGCCCGTGGTGCGGGCTGCTCCGGTGATGGTGCTTCCTCCACAGTAATTGACTGATGGTTACGGTCAGGGTCATTATCATTATTGGCAGACGAGTTTACCAAAACATGGGGATCTTCATCGTCGCTGCCATGGTCTTGTGAGATGTGGTCTAAACTATTTGACTGGGGAGTCTCTAACGGTGTAGCCAGCATCACTGTAGATGGTGCACTTGAGGACGGGCTTTCTGGCGGCAAGACTGGAGATTGGCTCAAGCCTAGAGATTGCCTCCTCTCATTATTGATCTTACTGACTTTTTGTACAACATATGAGTACATAGTATTGAGAGACTCCGTAGCAGCGGGTGCCGACTTTTTCCTTACCATATTGCCTACTGGCTGAGGCGAACAGGCAAGATGGGCGAACGATATCCCAGAGTAGGTGTCAGGGGCGACAGACAGATGGCAGCTGGGCAGAGAGTGATAGTAGGCGAACTTAAATAGTACCTTATGGATGCCAGGCAGTAAACCTCAGGGGGGTGGCCTCGCCTTGCCTTCTCGTGCCTCTGAGGGCCACAGAGGGCCCGCCCTTTGCCCGGGCTTCGCCCCGGGCACTCCCGCGCGCTCCCGCGCAGCGGGGTTCGTCGCTTCTTATAGGCATCAGTTGAGGAGATTATGCGGGGCGGGGCGGTCAGGGAGAGCGGGCCAGGTGACTTGGCCTCGGGATTGCCGGGACTCCTGGGAGAGTGAGTCCCGGTTCCCAGCGCTCGCAGCCCTGTCACTCGCGCACTCGCCCAGCAGGGGCCAACACTCGGATGGGCAGCGTTGACGATGCGGGACCCGCGAAGCGGGTTCCGCGAGTTGTAGGTGGATCCTTCCTTCTGCAGCAACAAATCCTCCTTCAGGTAGCAGGGCAAAAGTCTGTATAACGTCCCGATTTCCAGCTGGGGCGGGTTCCTTTTCAGCTGCTTTGCGGGGCGGGGCGGTCAGGGAGAGCGGGCCAGGTGACTTGGCCTCGGGATTGCTGGGACTCCTGGGAGAGTGAGTCCCGGTTCCCAGCGCTCGCAGCCCTGTCACTCGCGCACTCGCCCAGCAGAGGCCAACACTCGGATGGGCAGCGTTGACGATGCGGGACCCGCGAAGCGGGTTCCGTGAATGGTAGGTGGATCCTTCCTTCTGCAGCAACAAATCCTCCTTCAGATAGCAGGGCAAAAGTCTGTATAACGTCCCGATTTCCAGCTGGGGCGGGTTCCTTTTCAGCTGCTTTGCGGGGCGGGGCGGACAGGGATGGCGGGCCAGGTGACTTGGCCTCGGGATTGCCGGGACTCCTGGGAGAGTGAGTCACGGTTCCCAGCGCTCGCAGCCCTGTCACTCGCGCACTCGCCCAGCAGGGGCCAACACTCGGATGGGCAGCGTTGACGATGCGGGACCCGCGAAGCGGGTTCCGCGAGTTGTAGGTGGATCCTTCCTTCTGCAGCAACAAATCCTCCTTCAGGTAGAAGGCAAAAGTCTGTATAACGTATAGACATCTATAACATCTATGCCAGGGGCAGCATCATAGGGAATTCACCTATTCTAGAGGCTTTGTCCACTTTTTTGGAAATGCAGTCCTTGGGAAATAAATTTGTAGTAGCTGGCGACCTAAACAGGACTTTTGAACCATTAGACAGCTCTGATGATCCCTTTGGGCAAGAGGAAGATATGCAATGGGGCGTTCCAATTTTAAATCTGGCTCCGTTTAAACGGTGGACGAAAGATATATTACAACTAAATGCCATTTGCCTGGAACAAAGTTTAAGAGCCCTAAATGGGAGAACGAAGAGCGATAGGGAAGGTGCCTGTACATTTGAAAAATGGTCGTAACCAAAGCCGAATAGATTATGTCCTTTGTAGCCTAAATTTGTGGCAGCTGTTATGCGACATGGAAATTTAGGGCAGATTGGAGAGTGATCACAATCCTCTCTGTGTGACCCACAATTGGTGGTTGTCCACATCAGGGAATCCCCAATCGAGTGATGGTCCACTGCCTACTATGGCCAAAGACATGCGCAGACTTAACTGGCCAAGTATATTGGCTAATGCAGAATCTATGGCATTTATAAGTTCTGAGGTGGATATTGCAAACACCGCTATGGAGGCTGCAAACCCTGTAATCCCAGGGTCTAGGGAAATAACTGACATACATGACAAGCTCTTTTCTCTTTTAAAACCGCACTTCCAGAGGCCCCATAAGACAAACAGGAAACAACCACCTAAACCAGCTAGGTGGTTTAATAATCAGTGCAGGGAAGCCAGGTTAAGTTTGGGTAGAGCAATTAGGAACAGGGACAGGGTAGCGATCAGTGGGGCTAGGAAGTACTACAAGGCTTACATATCCCAAGCAAAAAAAATATTGGACGAAAAGCATTGGGTAGAACTAAAGGAGGCGTCGGGGGCTAAGGACTCCAGGTTATTCTGGAATATTGTCAAGTGGGGCAGAGGTGGAATTCCAGACAAACCCGTCAATAACGTCGCTGAGGGTGCCTGGGTGGATCTTTTTAAACCGCAATATGCTGAGACTACCGAGTTTAAGGATGTGGAAGTAATTTCAGCTGTATTCCCTATTGGGAATTTATTTACCCTTAAAGAAACCAAAGTCGCATTATGCACTGCCCCTGGGGGAAGGGCCCCGGGTCTAGATGGAGTGCCCTCTGATGTTTTTCTAAATGACAAGGTGAGGTGGGCCAGATATGTATTCCTTCTGGGAAATGCTATTGCGAAGGGTATGGCTGTCCCCGAACTATGGAAGGCAGCAACCATCATACCCATATATAAAAAAGGGGATCGGTCTCTCCCGGTTAATTACAGGCCGATAAGCTTGATCGCCACTGTCCAAAAAGTGGTAGGGAGGATGGTGGTAAACAAACTAATGGATTGGGTTGACGAGAACAATGCCCTGTCCCCTTATCAAGCTGGTTTTCGGCGGGCTACAAGTACAATCGACTAGGTGTTTCGCTTTGCTCTGCTGCAGTGGGGGACGGTGGTGCTTGGCGAAGGCAGCCTGTATGTTGCTTTTGTTGACCTGTGGGCTGCCCTCGACCTGGTCCCAAGGAGAAAGCTCTGGGCAGTTTTGAGCGAAATAGGTCTTCCGGCTGAGTTACTTACCCTGATAATGAGGCTGCATGAGTGTAATTTCGCCAAAGTCCAATGGGGCACGAATGGCGAATCATCTGCTGACTTCCCGATTGAGCGCGGAGTGCGAAAGGGGTGCGCAATGGCCCCCCTGCTTTTTTCCTTATTTATTAATGGGATAGTGGCTCGGATGTTGGACGCCAGTGAAGACGCGCCCTCGTTGGCGGGCCTCAGGGTTCCGATCCTGATGTTCGCTGACAATACGTTAATATCTATCCAAAACGCCTGCCGGCCTGCAGCGAGCTCTGAACATTTTCGACCTCTTCTGTGGGGAGCATGGCCTGGAAGTCAACGTGGGCAAGACCAAGCTGATGGCTTTTACATCAAAACGCAGACCCAGGCAAAAAATATTCCTGAACAACTGTCAGCTTGAGGTGGTTACTGTATTTACCTATCTTGGGATACAGACAGCAAATGACTCAAGATGGACCCAGCATATAGAAAAGGCGGTTTTGAGGCGCCAAAAGATCTCGGGTGCACTTCGGGTGGAACATAAAAAGTCGAAATCCAAGCCTATAAAACCCATCTTGGCTGTATACGACGCCAAGGCTCTTGGGTCTACCCTTTATGGGGCAGAGCTGTGGGGATTTGGGAAGCTCCTCCCCTTGCAGTTATCCGAGAATAGGTTTTTTAGGGGAATCACAGGACTCCCGCAGAGTACACCATTAATCCCACTTGGTCTTGATCTAGGGAGAAGATCAGTTAGTGACCAAGCGAGGTTGCGCCCGATTCTCTATTGGAGACGCCTCCGGCACTATGCTGAGGGGTTCTTGGCCATAATTAAAGCTGATATTTTCCACAAGATAGTTTGGCTAAAAAATCTCAGGACTGCCCTAGGCGATCTTGGCCTTTTTAATCTATGGGACAATCCATCTGGGGAACCCTTCCCAAGCAAAAATATGATCAAAGGCCTATATTGGGATTGGGTAGCTGGAAGACTCTGGAACAAAACGAGATCTGACACCATGACGGGGCATTTTTTCGAAGTCAAACTGTATCCTGCATTGGAACCATATTGGGACATCATTACTAATCCAGGGGATAGGAAGCTTTTCTTCCAGTTAAGATCAGGTGGCCTTCCTCTGAGATCATTGACAGGTAGGTGGAGGAATTCCACCACCTCTTGCTGCCCAGCTTGCGGTGCAGTAGATGAAAGTATAGGCCACTTTCTATTTTTGTGCAAAGCTTATACCACCCCGAGAAAAGTCAGGTTAGCTCCTGTCTGTAGAAACCTAGGGACATCTAGGGGTGTTGAGGCACTATGAATACTCTGTACAACCACCAATATGCCTGTTGTTCTAGCAACAGCAAAGTATTTGGGGTGGGCATGGTCCATTAGACGGAGGGCAATTTCTACTAATGCAAATTGATTGGGGTACTTTTTGTGGTTTCTGTGTAAACATGCATCAAAGTTTTTACTGTTTATGTCTGCACAATTGTTTTAAAATTTGTATAACTAGGACACAATTTTTTTAAATGATGTATCTTAAATGTATGTTTGTGCTTTTATGAGTATAATTCTCGAATAAAGCTTTGATGATGACTTAGTGATCTTGAAGAGGATTTTGACCAGTTAATGGAAATTCCAGAATAGGTACTGAATTTGATCATTTCACAGTTCAGATGGGTCAAGATAAGTCTTGGGGTTCTTTACAAACAAATGTATGCTATCTGAATATATAGAGTGCCGGTAGCACCCACGATGAAAGGTAAGGCCTCTATGCATGTGATTTTCTTAAAAGTGCTTGGCTAAATGATCCATGGCCGTTATATAAAACAGAAGAGATAAAGAGCACCACTTCCCCGTACCTCATGCCACAGCAAATGTATCAGACATAAGACCATTGAGAGAGACGCTAGTGACTAGGCTTGTGTATATATAGTAGCAGCATAAGATCCATAAGATTATTAGATATACTTTATCATCAGAGTCTCCAGCAGGAAGGGCCATTCAAGGGAGTCAAATAACTTCTGGGCGTTAAGCAGCCCAACTGCAGCATTGACCTCCGGGTTGATATGATTAAGCACTGCAAAGACCATTTGGCTGTTTAATGATGTGGATCTGTGCAAAACAAACCTGGACTGTACAGGGGCCATTGTATGTTCCAGTTGCAGGGGCAGACTGGGGGCAAGTATCTTGGCTACACTCTTATGGTCAAAATTTATCAATGAACTAGATCGTTTGAAAGCCTCACACATAGAGGAGGATAATTCCCCATCCTTAAGCACATCCATTCATACCTCAATGAAATGTAGGGCAATAATCTGTTTATACACTTTATGAAAGTTGGTGAGTCTGTCAGTATCTGGTGCTTTGGATCCTGCATGGACCCAGCCATGGGCAGCAACCTATAAAACTTTAGGGCATTAGTGCCTGTTTAAAAATTCAGGCTTTGCCATTGAGATTCACCTTTAGCTTTGCTTGCTATGGAGTACCTGATATAGTCCGCAGAGCACATTCCGCACCGCTGAAGATTTGCAATGTGCCTACTAACCTGCTGCAGTAAAATCTGGGTATATTGAAATTATAAACCCTTGGTAATGAAGTGGTCCCTTCTTAAGAGCCATTCATAAGGCTGCATTGTGGTTCTGGGAGTTGAGAAGTCTGGCAAAGATTGCCTAGGAAAGCACCAAGAGGTGGGTGAGGGCCAAACAACATATGCGCTCGCTTAATCAGGAATACTGAAGAGAAATCCTGATGGCTGAAAGTGAGGTAAGCAAAGTTTCCACATACCAGCCATATTACTCCGTAATGGCCAAAATAGTACATTATTGCACCTATATCTCTCCTCCAGATATTCATTCTTTACTGTGATAGTCAAAACTCACTCCTCCAACTTGCCAACTAGGGTCATCCTCAAGGCCTGAAATTGATGTTTTGCTCCATAAATCCGGACCACCTGTCTGTCCATGCACTCCATCCGCTTATCTAAGTGTACAGCCATAGAATACATTTTAGCATCTACAGACTGTAGGCTGGTGAGGAGGTCAATAAGTATGGCTGCCATGGATTTAGGGGGTTCCTCACCAGCAGCATCCTGTGAAGAGTCAGTGATGTTGGTGGAGGACAACATGGAGTCTTTTTGGAGTCAAAGGGGAGCTTCCCCTGTTTTGGGGCACCCTTGCCCATCATACGCCATAAAGAGATGGCTGAGGAGTATATGCCAGGGGCCCAGTTAAAAGACTTCTACTTGCCACCTCCTGGCAGACTTTAAAAAAAAGGAGGTAACTGGGTACCAGATAGGATACAAACAAGGTCCAATCGGGGTGACAGGCAGACTGTACAGAGAACTGTGATGGTCACTCCCTAAGAGGTGCCCATAGAGGGGCACTGACACATCAAAGTCAAGGAGAGCAAAGAAAGGGGAAGCAGGGCAAAGGTATAGTGCTGGGCTCTCTCCGCCATCCCCTGAGTTCTCGCCACTCTGGGGGGACTGTGTCTGCAGACTGTGTCTGCATGGGAAAGATATTGGTGAGGCCAGAAACAGGAAAACACTGCAGGGTTTACCTTGCTGATTCAGCAGAAGTGCCGGAGGGCTACACCAGGGTATTCTGGAGGAGGACAAACACATAAGAATGTTGACAAAAAGGGAGAGATGGAGAGACTTTTGACAAATGTGTGACTTCAAGGCTCCCCTCAATTACTCAGAATATTCTCATGGGTACTGTATGAATGTATGCTGATGTATGTATGCAGCCAGGGTCTCATTCTAGGGAAAGTAGGATTCCGGTCTTGATGAAAAGACCTGGGGCCTCATTTATGAGGCCCCTTGCGCCATCGGAACTTCACCATTCATGAAGATCCGTGGCGCAGAAGCCTGCGTGGTATTTATCAGGCAGCAGTACGCCAGTTTTTTGGGCGTACTGCTGCCTGATAAATATCAGTCCCTTTAACGCAGTGTTCTGCGTTAAAGGGGCGTGCAATGGGTGTTGCTGGGGGCGTTCCCAGCAACATCCATGGCCTTTTGACACTGCCCCAGATTTATGAGAAATCGTAACTCTGAAGCAGTGCCAAAAGCTTACGCCACCCCAGGGGAGGCGTAAGGGAGGCGCAACAGGGAGAAATGTCATTATTTCTCCTCGTATTTCCTTTTTCTATGTGTGCTGCATTCTACAGCACACATAGAAAGAGGAAAAGCCTCTTGTGATTATTTTTGTACAGAAAGGTTTCCCTTCCTGTACAAAAATAATCTTCCCCGCAACGCAGGCACCCTTGCACCATTGTGCAAGGGTGCCTGCGCTGGCGCAGGCAGCCCATTGTGCGCTGGCGCAGGAGAAAAGGACAGGAATGCGCCGTATCTTATAGATACGACGAATTTCTGCCCTTTTCTTTTGCCGTAGGGAAACGCAGCAGGAAGGCCTGCTGCGCTTCCCTACGGCAAAAAGTCATAAATGAGGCCCCGGGACCCTTGTTGGGCCACAATAAGGGCTGAAATATTTTGACCCAGTTGGATGTAAAACCAGTAAAGTGCCTTACACATCCCATATTCCCTTTTTAACCTTCTCTTCACCACCCTCCTAATAAAGAGGAATGTCCTTAGGTTAGGTGAGCGAGATTTTTATTTCCTATCTGGACCCTTTACCACTTCTTCCCTGCAAGTACCCTCGATGTAGCTAAGGGTCTGTCCGCCATTAGAGAATTCTTTGGCAAGCACAGGATGACAGAAGATGAAGATGAAGTATGACACCCAAGGAGGTATGTGAGGCCATCTCGTAATTTGTTTAATAAATATTCCAGGGTGCTGTATCTTGAAATCAGGGTTATAGGTGTGTCCTCCAGTGAAGTGGTATTATCCTGTAACAGGGTGACTGAGGCAATTCACTTCACCTTAGACTGTATATGTTTTCCTGTTGTGATAGTGATATTCATTTGGGAGAACATAGGAAGTTTAACTTCCTCTTTCATTCTCTCTACTCTTCTGATTGTAAGGGTTTGTTGTGAAATGAACAGACCAGGGTATATTAACAGGCCCAGATATATTTGGGTCTCTCATATGTAGTCCTCAGTCAGGCAGCGGTTATAACTCAGAGCCACTCGTATTCTGACTCTGCAGCCAGTAGGCCCCAGGGGCAGGGTAGGGCCCATAAAGTCTTCTCCTGTAGATGTCAGAGTCAACTCAGTGTCTGCTGTTACAGCAGGGTCGTGGATGGCATCCACCTGATATGGTGGATGGACAAAGTGAGTCGGCCTCAGGCTTACTGGCAGCCCCTTTTGCTGCTGGGCCTTTGAAGCCGAGAGTACTATCTAGGCCTTGGTCCCAGCATCAGACCATGCGGCAGGCAGGAATGGTGTCGGGTGGCCCTCAGTTTGCATAGGGAGTAGCCCATCTCCTCCTGCATGATTGAGGGAATTGGATGCACGGAGCAGCTTGCCATGTCCCAGTAGTTTCCTTTCCGTGTGTGTGTGTGTGTGTACACACATGCTTACCTTCATCTGCATGCATGGGATAAGGCATGGAATTAATTACTGTCAATGATAATCAGCACTTTTCTGTAATTACTGTTTTTTTTAGGTTGATGACTTACTTTGGGACTAGCTTTTTCCTTATCTCATTTAGACGCTTGCTCGATTACACATTAAAGGATTGGCTTACTGTTATGTATTTATTTGCAGTCTATACGGTCTTCAATACAAGTGGTTCAGTAGGTGCTGTATATTTATCACCATTGATTAAAATCTTTTTTTGTTGAGTCAAAATGTGTAAGGCATGATAAACGCCATCAAATTATGTGTTTTGTGGAAATGCCATGCAGATTTTAGTACAGTACTTATCACACCAAAATTCACTTGTTCTGGTAAATACTGGGCTTCTTCCCCTGAAAAAGTTCGGCAGGTTTGACCTGCCAATAAATATCCCACAACTAAATTTTGGGATATGTGCAGTAACATTTATAGGAGTTAACTGGCCACTCATTGTGTGTCTTTGAGAGTAAAACAAAGCAGATTGCAGTCTATCACAGAAAATAGCATGTGGCAGAAAGATGTAGAAACAAAACAAATTCTGACAGTGGAGCCTCAAGCACCAATCTTGAATCCCTACTTTTAAGAATACTGAATTATTTGAATTCTGTTTTTGCAAGAAGGGATACATAGGAGGCAAAGACATGAGAATTAGATATGGTAAAATAATTGCTCTAACAAAAGTTATGATGTTAAGCTCATCATAGTGAAGTTCTACTCCTGCCTTCTAATCCTCCGGGACTTATCATTCACCTTCAACACGGTTAAACATGTCAGTCTCCTTGACTTACTTGAATGGAGAATGGGGCTCTCAGGACCCGTACTAAACTGTATCACCTCATTTCTCCACAACAGAACTCAAATAGTAAAGGTTAACCAGTCCCTGTCCCAAGCCACATCTGTCATGTTAGGGGCCTTACAGGGGTCCTCTCTCTCTCCTTTCCCTCTTCAACCTTTTCATGGAGCCTTTAGCTGAAATATTTAACTTCGTCAACCTTCATTACCATTTCCTGATGACATCCACTTTTAATTGAAAATCTCTTCCCATTGAAGACATTAGGTCCCTCAACACAACTCTACTAGAAACATAAAAATGGCTAACCTGCAACCACCCTAAAATGGCTCCCCTATGAAGCAAGGATTCAGTTAAAAATTGCTTGCATGACCCCTAAAGCACTTCATTACAACACACCTAGTTACTTGACATAAGATCTAGAATTATCTAATGTATCTAGATCCTCTAGAAGCACCCAGGTAAATTCCATAAAAAGTAAACTTGCAACAGAGCCTTCTCGGGTATAGCCCCTAGAATTTGGAATTCCCTACCACCCGAAATCAGACTGATTTCCTGAACTGCATCTTTTAAAAAGAAGTTTAATTACAACTTGTAAACAACTTCCTTTACTAGATCATTCAATTTGAATCAAGATCTACAAACATGACTACAACTAGTCTGTCTGACCTTGCCCATTATCCAATCGATCTGTTCTAGAAATATAATCTTCCTCAATTTGAGAACTTTTACAGTTTGAACTATGCTTCATTATGTTATTGCTTGCTTTGTTCTTTTCTCTTGTTTCCCAATCACCTGACCTTTGAGCTATTCCCATGATTACTACTAGGCTGTTGGACCTTGTTCATTGTACCATCTACTTGTCCTAGAGATTTTACCTTCCTCAATCTGTGAACCTACACTGTTTTTACCCCTCATGATAATGTTGTTGATTAAGTTCTTGTTTTCCTTTTTGTTATGATTATCAGTAAAGTGCTCTGATACCCTCATGGGTTAAGTTTGCTCTATATAAAATGTTATAAAAAATAAATGAATAAACATACAAATATATACTTTATTCTAAGGTATAGCCTGTGAAAGATGATAAATCTGTATGAGATATTTCCTCCTATAACGCATGCCTTTACCAAGCAGTATTTAAAACATATATACTATTATCACACACATCTTCACCATGCATGTCTTTACCACAAGCATTCATGGAGAAACATTATAAGTACCTTTATCATGCAAAACTTTACCACTCATACTATTACCACGCAAACCTATAATATGCATTTTTTTCTACTACATGAAAGTGCTAATAAATATATTTACAAACAAACCTAAAAAATTGCAATAAATAGAGAGATAAAAATAATATGTATAAAATAACAAAATTATTATGATGTGAGATACAATCATTTTGGGACATTTCTATGAATAAAACAAATTTGCCTGGCCATCTCCATGCAATTTAACACAACATAATACAACGCAATATATGGCAAAGCTGCGCACAACATCCCAGCCCTACGCAAACAACAACGCTGCCACATAACTCAACTCAAGACAACAGAACACTACACAAATAATTAAAACATCAATAGAAATCGATCCAACACAACACAAACTACGGCAACCCTATAATTATTTTTTTGACATTCAGCAAAAGAAATGTGTAAATATAACAGACAATTTATAGAGCAGTTTGACAGTTTAAACATATAGGGTCTGATTAGGATGTCGAGCAGACCTCCTCCAACAGCCGGTTTGTGGCGGTCTCCTAAACAGCAAGGATAGTGGTCCAACCTACACATTACATTGCTGTTGGTCAGAGGGCAGCATTCGGAGGACTGACCAATACCTCCGACAGGCTCAATGAGCCTGTCAGGGCGATGGTTGGACCGTAATGCCTACAGTGGGGGTGGTGCTGCAGGGATTTAGATTTCCCATTCCCTCTGCCTTTACATGGCGGTCCGACCACCATCTAAAGGTCGATAGAAAGGGACTTTGGGGTCCCCTAGCAGGGATCCTGTCCCCCATAGGCCTCTGCTGTGGAGTCAGGGTGGCACATCCATGCAGTGTGTGCCAGGCACCACATGGTGCTTGGCACATGGTGCATGGATTTCTGCAAAATGCCCTTTTTCCCATTGTGGGTGGTATGTTGTCTGATTCTGGTCTGCAGCACAAGTCACATTAGGAAATGGCGTTTTTCTGACCGCATATATGGCAGTAGTACCATAATTTGATGGGTGGAACTGCCAATTACATGTTGGGCAGTTCCTATCCTCATCGACGGTGGTCAGACACTCAATCGATCACCATCATGTTCAGGCCCACAAACATTAGTCTTGCATTCATTTCAAAATATGCAAATACCCTTGTCCCCAACCAAGATGGCTGTCACATATTGTGAAGAAGGTCAAGAAGGTGTTAATTTTTACAGAAAAATATATTATACTTTCAGTATATGTGTGAATTATAGAATACCCCTGAAAGCAAAATAAAATGGACGTCCACCCTTTTGTAGTCAGTAAACACTGCTTTCTAACATGACCACATGCTCCACAGAGACCAGAAGAAGAAAGTGCACCCATTACTAGACATAAATGTTTTACATTTTTCAGACACTCTTAAGGTTATCTCCATTCCAGGGTTTGGGAATATTTACCACTATTCCTATAATGAAAAGTTAATATTCAGCCTTCATTTTTACATAAGAAAATAAGCAAAATTGTATTTTGCTAAAACATATAGCCTACTCTGGAAAGGTGCTGGGCAACTACTAGTGGACAAAATTATTATACATTCTCTGACTACTACTTACCGGAGAGTTGGTGCTGGTCAGTGACATGGGCAAAATTACTATTCTAACTCTACCAAGTACTTATCTCAGATCAGTTAGTTGACAGTGACTGAAGGGCAAAATCACTGTTCTAACTCAGCCAAGTACTTACATCAGGGAAGCTGCTGGGCAGTGACTGTGGAACAAAATGACTATTGTACCACACCTACACTTACCTATTTTTCAATCCCTTAGAACATGAAACAACAAACAACACACACCTTGAAACAGGGAAGAATTACCATTAAGAAAACACAAACACAACAAAATCAAGGACCAAGACTGGAAGAAAATCACCAGTACATAAGCAAGTAATTAAAAAAAAAACATACCAAAAATGAATGAAAACAAAATCTTCAACAAGGTAGGCTAGCAGACCTAAAAACCTCTACAATTCTATTAATACATTTTAAAATCACACAGGAACAAAAAACAACTCTCCAGCCATTTTCTTTTAATAAATATAAATTACCAGTACTAAGAACTTTCTGTTCACAGAATACAACCCTAACAAACTCAAAATGTTCTGTCTTTTTAAACAGGCTTATTAAATATGTCCCCCTCCAACAGAGTGAATCAATTAACCATGCAATTTTTTTTCTAAGCAGACAGAATTTCATTGGCGATATAAAACACAGATTTAGCACATAACACTCATATATTTTTTCTCTTTTTATTACAACAGATCAGTGAAGCATGGACAATACCAAATAAGCAAGCATTCCATCGAGACGTGGAAACAGGCTGTTAAAGCTTGGTGGTTGTATTTATTTTAAGGAGAGATTACCTGCACCCAGAAGTCATTGGATGTGTTTTAAGTAGTTTCCATACCATTGGAAAGGCAGAGCAGTTACTCTGGGTAACACAGAGCATAACTACTCCGCCTCTGTAATGGAGTTTGAAGCTAGAGAAAACATACAGCATATAAAACTACTATTAGCCACCTCCAATGAGCCCAGTGAATCAGTTTTGAGGGAGGTAGCCCAAAACCCAATTCACATTGCTAGTTGTATGCCTACAGTACTAGATTTAAGGAGACTGGTTCAAAGAAAAATTGACTTTTCTACCGTCTCCAGAGAGGGACCTAGTTGAAGGAGTGACCACAACTAGGTACCTCTCTTGAGACAGTAGAAAGGTCATCTACTCTGTTTCAATACTCAGACTACTCTGGTTATTTCTAAACCCAGAGGTACAACTTACCTACCATAGGTTTTCTATCCCTGGAAGGGCAATCGTATCATTAAAGAAGAGTGTCGGACCATCCCTCACAAGTTTTATCGTTCAATCCACACCCCACATCACAAGCCACCTCAATTGCACTCATCAGATCGCAGCCTCATAAAAAAGCTCTGCCAAAGCGACCCCTTGGGGGACCCATTGGGCATTGCAGTGCCGACTCAATGAGAAGCACCACCCTATGATGAAGCATGACATTCTCTAGGGGATGTCTGAGGGCAAAATAAACAGTCCTGCTGACTGTCCTGTTCCATTAGGCACTCTCCACGTTCTGAGAGATTGTGCCTCTCTCCTCCTTTCTTTCCTCTCAGGAACAGTAGCCCTACTTTTGAATTTCCTGATTATTGATAGGAACACAGGCTTCAGCACCCTTGAACTAGCTCCCTGTCCCCCCGTACCCCTTTTTCTCTCACAGGGGTCTCCTGTTCTTATACACTTCCACAAGCCAACCATTATATCCTTTACATCACATTCCTAAAGGTTTATTTTGTAGGTTTTATATTATTTTTTCAAATAATTGTTGTATTGAAAACACTATAATTACATGTTTTTAAAGTTAATACCCAGGTATTAGAGAAAATACCTGAGTATTGATACATTACCCCATCCATTACTCCTATATCACCTGAAACTCGTCCCTAAAATTTTAAGTTGTGAATTTGTAAAATTATTTTCGTAAGCATATTTTAGAATTATAAATCCAATACTTAAACATGTTTAAACTAAACTCCCAGGTATTGATGTTAGTACCTGAGCATCAACACACTTCCCCATCGATTACCCCTATATCCCTTACATCTCTTCCATGAAACTTAATTTAGTAATTTTATAATTATTTACAAAACTATATATATATATATATATATATATATATATATATATGTATATATATATATGACTGTTCTCTCTGCGTCTCCTGTTGCAGCTGCTCCTTAAAGAAATGGATCCAAATTTTACCATTCTTGTGGCTTCTTCCACTGAGGGCTAAACTCTTTGTTTGAATATATATATATACTGGGGCGCCCCTTTACCGTTTCAGTTGCCATTCCGCCCGCTTTTGCTACACTGTGCCTCATCCTCCATTCAGCTGTTTAACGCCCGCTCTTGCGGCTACAGCGTCTCACTCACCATGTAGTTGAGTTGCACCCAGTCTTGCGGTGCAGCGATAGGCGGCTGCCATAGGACTCTTAAAATGGCGGAGGCTCTTCGGATTTGGGCCTGGTCCACTAAAATGGCCCTGGGACACCTTGGAACTCGGACGCTTGCCTGCTAGGGCTTGGGCTCCATTCTCGAAAGCGTCCCCAAAGCCGTGAAGATTCTACAAAAGTCTTGGGGGCCCTCGACTCCTGCAGGCTTCCGGTGGGGAGCGGCTGCCATGATTGCTCGCGGAATGACCACGACGGAGCCACGAGATGGTGGTGCTTTCATGCTGACGTCAGCTTCAGTCTGAAACATCCAGAAACAAGGTGGGGCTTTCATCGTTTGGGAAAAAAAAATGTTCTAAACCAATGAAAAGTGTTATTTTTAGGTCATATGACCAAGCCTTCCGTCATTAGGAAACCAAAAGTAAAATGAACCAATGAAAAGTTTTATAAACAAGTCACATGACCTGTTATGCGGCATAGGGCTACAAAAAGCATAGAAAATCCGTTGGCACGTGAGGCGGCGTCAGTAGCGGACCGATGTGCGAATAGGCCGAAGGCAGCACAACGCGCCGAGATCCGGATGGCACCGAGTTGTGTCCAGCAAGTTGCTGCACTGGGGTGGCTATCCTACAATGCTGCGCCGAAAGTCGGTGTGGGGCGCCCCGTTGGCCTGTGAGGTCGCGTCAGTCAGTGGGGGCTGTGCGTCTCCCCCAAGATGGAGGCTCCTCGGCTGCAGTGGGGCGCCCCTTAGCGTTTCACTCGCCGTCCAACTGAGTTGCATCCGCACTTGCGGCTACAGTAGGCAGAAGGCGGCACAGCGCGCCGAGATCTGGATGGCACCGAGGTGGTGTCCAGCAAGTTGCCGCACTGGTGTGGCCATCCTACAATGCTGCGCCGAAAGACGGCGTGTCCAGCTGAGTTCCGGTCACTCTTGTGGTACAGTGACTCGAACGCGCCGAGATCCGGATGGCACCGAGGTGGTGTCCAGCAAGTTGCCGCACTGGTGTGGCCATCCTGCAATGCTGCGCCGAAAGTCGGCGTGGGGTGCCCCGTTGGCTTATGAGGTGATGTCAGTAGTGGACCGATGTGTGAATAGGTCGGAACCAGCACAAGGCGCCAAGATCCGGATGGCAAGTCCTGGATGTTGAGTGCCATAGTTGAGAGTTCTGAGCAGTGTTTGTAACACTGTCTGAAGCTTATTTGCACCTGCTGCAGCTTCACTATTGCCCTGGTGTGGCCAAAGATCGCCCATGACATAGGCGGCCGGCTCCCGAGGTCCGGCGGAACTTTTTTTCTTTTCCTTTCTGCATCTTGTCCCACAATCCGTTTGACCTGAAGACACGACCAGGTCCCTGAATGTGTGCAGGGGGACGTTATTGATTGAATCAAAATGGCGGCTTCACACAAAGCTGACTCAAGCGTTGCTGTTGATGCTATACAGACAAAAATCGGTTTTCAGTTTGTACATTCTTCAGGATTTTTTTTTCCATCCAAGGCTGATTGAGAGTTTGTAGAACAATGGCTTCAGATTTTCAACATACTACTCTTCAACATTCTTCCTAAATGTAACAATGTGAGACTCACTAGGAGAACGGCTGTTTATCTTTCCTTCAAAATGCTGCCAACAATATTTTCTGAATGGAAGACACCATCTTGTAGCATAAAGGGCCGAAAGGGGTTCTGGTCTGGCCGATGGTTGGTGGAGACATTTTGACTATATCTTGGACCTGCCCGGCCTCGCCCAAATGGCGCCGGTATAAATGGGACTCGTAACTCCTTGTTGTGTACTGGTTGAACAACCTTGATATCACGAGATATGAATGCAGTTTTGATGCTCATGGCGGGCGGGGACGAGAATTGATTGAATATTTCGACATCCCTATTGATATTAAGTTCTGATGTGTTATTGATTACTGTACTATTGAAAGTTCGAATTAACGTCACCCATGGTACTTGCCCGCAAATGTATATCTAGATAATTTTTTTGTAAGTGGCCCTGTCGTATTTTAATTACAAAATGTACGTCCACCGATTCCGCAACTGTTAGACACCTTAGTTCTTGCAACCTAATGGCCCGCTCGTTACGTTCCTCTACAATGTAAATGTCTCCTCATCATATACGATTTCAGTTTGCTCCGTGGCCGGCCCACGTGGTTATAGGCCCGTATTTGTATACTGACATTTTCACAATAAAGGTTTTTAAAACAAAATATGGTAGTAGTATTTACATTGGTAAAGTTTTTACTTTTAGTCACTGTTTTCGAATCAGTAAAAGGCAAGTGAAATAAAGCAGTCCAATTACATGACGGATAAAAGGTATAATACATAGAAACGCAGTAAAGATAAATGGTCAAGGGCAGTTGTGTTTTCCACTCCTGCAACATAAAGTGATCGATAAGAATCTGATAATCAGGCGTATCGGCGACTAAGACAGCAGGCCGAGCCTCTTTTACTCAACGGCTCCGTCATGGGACGAAGAAACGCCCTTTTTCTCGAAAAAGGAATATATTTTACTTGCAGGACAGTTGTAAATTTTCCGGGAAAGTACATTAGCCTGGAACATTATAACATATATGTTTAAAAAAAAATAATGTTAGAAACCAATAAAAAGCGTAATTTTTAGGTCATATGACCAAGCTTTTCATCATTAAAATAACAAAAAGTAAAATGAACCAATGAAAAGTTTTATTAACAAGTCACATGACCTGTTATGCTTACGTTACGCGCTGCGCCCCGGATCGCTTTCGGGAAGCTGCGCTTCGCGCACCGGAGCACTTCCGGGTGTGCTAACGCGGCGTGTCATATAACGCATTACGCGACAACGTAGGTCAAGAATATAGTCAAAATGTCTCCACCAACCAGCGTTCGGAACACAACCCCTTTCAGCAGTCCAAAAAGTTCTGTTAAATGACAACAGAGGGGACAGGCAACAAGAACCATCAGTCAAAGAGGGGAGGGCAAGTTCTTCTCTACCGGGTCATGTTGGGGCGCTACCGGAACTGATCGAATTGGTAGTCTACAGTGTTTCTGGATGTTTCAGACTGAAGCTGGCGTCAGCATGAGAGCACCACCATCTCGTAGCTCCGTCGTGGCCATTCCACGAGCAATCATGGCAGCCGCTCCCCACCAGAAGCCTGCGGGAGTCGGGGGCCCCCAAGACTTTTGTAGAATCTTCACGGCTGAGGGGACGCTTTCGAGAATGGGACCCAAGCCCTATCAGGCAAGCGTCCGAGTTCCAAGGTGTCCCAGGGCCATTTTAGTGGACCACGCCCAAATCTGAAGAGCCGGCCGCCATTTTGAGAGTCCTGTGGCAGTCGCCTATCGTTGCATCGCAAGAGCGGGAGCAACTCAACTACATGGTGAGCGAGACGCTGTAGTCGCAAGAGCGGGAGGTAAACAGCTGAATGGCGGAAGAGGCACAGTGTAGCAAAAGCGGCGGAATGGCAACTAAAACGGTAAAGGGGCGCCCCACTACAGCGTGTCTTCAGGTCAAACGGATTGTGGGACAAGGTCCAGAATAGAAGAGTCATCAAAAGGTAAAAAGTTCCGCCGGACCCCGGGAGCCGGCCGCCTATGTCGGGGGCGATCTCAGGCTACACCAGTGCTATAAGACTTGGGGAGGGGGTCGGAGCCAAGCGTCTTCTCCAAGTCCGTGCCATCACACCGCCCCTCGGGGGCCTCCGTCAAGCGGTTTAGGGAGGTACCATATCACATTGTTTTCAAATGCAGTCAGGTCCACAAACGGCCCTCACTTACTTTGAGAATAGTGAAGCTGCAGTAGGTGCAAATAAGCTTCAGACAGTGTTACAAGCGCTGCTCAGAACTCTGAACTATGGCACCCAACATCCAGAACTTATGCCATTTGAGAATGGCAGTGACATCGAAGCAACTCAGGGACCAAAACCATTAACGTACTTTCACGTATGAAAATCTTACTTGGGGAGGGGGCAGGAGCCAAGCGCCCCCTCCCAGTCCGCGCCACCACACCGTATGTTGAAAATCTGAAGCCATCGTTCTACAAACTCAACCAACCTTGGATGGAAAAATCTAGAAGAATGTACAAACTGAAAACCAGTTTTGGTCTGCATAGCATCAGCAGCAACGCTTGCTATCAGAGTGCATGAGTTTCATGCTCGATCGATTGAGCTAGCCGGATCGGGCAAAAAAAAGTATAAAATAGTTATGTAAATAGTTATTTAATAAAATGTTTTACCCTGTTACTTTGCTGGTGTGTTGTATATATTTTTAATATTTGCATAGGGTTTGTCGTTATTTTGGGCGGGGTGGGTGACGGAGCCGAGCTGCCTTGCAGCCCTCATGGTGTGGAGCTCAGTTCATCTCACTATTTTCGTATTCTCATGAAGGGTTGTTCCTAATGTTTCTATTTTAGCGAGGTCAAAAAGAGATCCAATTAGTGGCCTACTGATTTTGCTCGATTACTTTTATTTTTTTACACAATTTTTCACGATTTTTCACTATCTGCAAAGACTAAACAGAGTATTGCGACTTTGTGCTTGTTTGTAAATAGAGAATGAACCAAAGAGAATCAATTGTAAAACAGTAAATGCTTGGATAACAATCAATCAAATGGAGAGACAAGCAGGCACGACGGATTACAACGGGGGTAAAGGCCTGCGTTAACTACCCTTCACTATCTGCAAAGAGAGAGTACTACTAAGAGAAAAGAGGGGAGGGGGGGCAGCGTTCAAAGCACATCTGCGTGCATAAACACGAAAAAGTTTTTACCTATCACGTACTTGACATTTGACAGCTTTTGATATTTGCTATTAAAAAAACATTGAAATTCACAGAAAAAACCATAGGTTTTAGGCCATATATAGTTAGGAATTTGCATTTACAAAACCTTGAAAATTCACTGAAAACACCATTGGTTATAGACCATATATAGTTAGGGATTAGCCTTTTCAAAACCTTATTTTACTCACACAAAACCATTGAAATTTCATATATAGTTAGTTGCACTAACTATATATCGCGCACCCGCAATCCACTGCTGATGATGTCACATATTACATCATTCATGACATGGTTAGTGACATCACTGATGACATCACTGATGACATCTCAAATGACATCACTGATGACATCTCAAATGACATCACTGATGACATCACTGATGACATCTGAAATGACATCACTGATAAAATCACTGATAACATCTCATTTGACATTACTGATCACATCACTGATGATATCATTCATGTGATAATACCATGAACCTCTTCAGACTCTAATATAACCTTAGATACAATCAGTGTAAACAGACAGTCACAGACTGTCACTCATCCATGGAGTTACTCACACACCTAGTCAGTTATGCAAAAAATCAATCACACCTCCATTTTCTCAACTATACAGTTATACACACCTTACTTATTCAAACATATACTAACACATATTTACTCTCTTATACAATCCCTGATACATGTTCACAATGATCTATGCAGCCACTCACACATTCACTGGCTCTTATGCACAGTTATTTATATATGTCAACTCTCACATGTACTGTGTTTTACATATGTACTTACTTTGACATGTAGCACTGAGATATCCATTCACTCACCAATACACTCATGCACAGTCAACCGCCCATACAGCTGTTTCCACATGCACTTTTGAACCCATACATATAGTGAATCAACTACTCACACATCTATGTACAGAGTCACACACCTCCCAGCCACCCATACACACACACTCAGTTTCCCATACAAATACTTGGACAACCAATGAATAACCCATACAGTTACTCATATAGCTACTGATAAACACATGCAGCAGTTTGTAGAACAACAGATATAATGATGCACAAATTAAGACAGTTTAGTCACTAACCCATGCACTCAGTAAGACACATTTAATCATTCTCTCATACAGTCAGTCATGCACCTACTAAATCCTTCTTCCAGACACTTATACATCCACTCATTCTTCAATATGTAAGACATATTTTAACTTTACAGAAACATACAGTCACTGGATGTTGTCATCAGTGATGTCATCAGTGATGTCATTTGAGATGTCATCAGTGATGTCATCAGTGATGTCATTTGAGATGTCATCAGTGATGTCATTTGAGATGTCATCAGTGATGTCATCAGTGATGTCACTAACCATGTCATGAATGATGTAATATGTGACATCATCAGCAGTGGATTGCGGGTGCGCGATATATAGTTAGTGCAACTAACTATATATGAAATTTCAATGGTTTTGTGTGAGTAAAATAAGGTTTTGAAAAGGCTAATCCCTAACTATATATGGTCTATAACCAATGGTTTTTTCAGTGAATATATATATATATATATATATATATATATATACCAAAACAAGATCCCGGTGCATTACTGGTCCCGCTCACGAGTGGGTCGGAGTAGGGATCCCGGTCACCCAATATTTTCACCACAATCCTCCATTCAATCGAATAGACGTCTCCGACACTCGAAAGTTGCTGTGCATGTACTATTTTAATCAGCAGGAAAACAACGTGTTTCGCAATGTAGCTTGATCACGTTTACAACTTCCAACCAAACATGTGTCCTTTTACTCTTTCCCAAAACATCAACGTAGAAAGTGGACTATCACCCAAGTGTGTCGGTACTGGTTGTGGCGGACATTTTGAAGGAGTCAAAAGATACAATGCTTCGTAACAACAATAGTAACTTAAATATAAATTACATTGATGACGATAAGCCCACCAATTTACACTCTTTTCAGTCAATGTTTCTCTGGTAATGCCATCATATATTTCATTCTGATTCATTTAGCCCTTTAAGATACTGCGATAAACAATGATGAGAAAGAACTATTGAGTTGCTTCATGATTAAGAAATGAGAATCATTGCCCACTAGGGCGGAGCCTGGGAGAACTTCCGCAGTCCACACTAGCTTATGCCCACTTGGGCTTGGACTTCTGTAAGAAAATGATAATTTCTGACCCAGTACAGATATTGCATTGAGCTATATATTTTGCAATATAGAAATGAATGCCCACTAGGGCTAAATTTGTCTGTAACGTATAACCAAGGGCTAAATGAATTGAATACTCTGGACAAGGAACAATGTAGTGGCAGTAACTCAACATCTGAAATTCATTTGTCTGCCGATAATAATAGGTTATGAAGAGACATCAGAATGAAATATATGATGGCATTACCAGAGAAACATTGACTGAAAAGAGTGTAAATTGGTGGGCTTATCGTCATCAATGTAATTTATATTTAAGTTACTATTGTTGTTACGAAACATTGTATCTTTTGACTCGTTCAAAATGTCCGCCACAACCAGTACCAATACACTTGGGTGATAGTCCACTTTCTATGTTGATGTTTTGGGGAAGAGTAAAAGGACACATGTTTGGTTGGAAGTTGTAAACGTGATCAAGCTACATTGCGAAATGCGTTGTTTTCCTGCTGATTAAAATATTACGTGCACAGCAACTTTCGAGTGTCGGAGACGTCTGTTCGATTGAATGGAGGATTGTGGTGAAAATATATATATATATATATATATATATATATATATATATACATACTCTCCACTCCTGTGTTTACATGATCATAAACAGGCGCTGACACCGTGGGGTCACATTCAGGAACAAGTTTTATTATTTATCACAAGTGCAAAGTTCAACGCTTTTCGACGAATGAAACCGTCTTGCTCACAACAAAGAATCCAGGTAAGTGAGTGCTTTTTAAACATGCAAAGTGCTCATTGGTCTGCGCAGCGGCATCATTGTTGCCATAGCAACCATTTCACCATTGCCACAGAAAAGTTACAACTTTAAATGCAACACTTAAAAACGCGCTGCACATAGCATTCACATTAAGAGCAAAACAATAATAATGTAAACATATTCGACAACAATTCAATTCCATTGTATCAATGTTTAAACTTTTATCAGCTAAGGTTCAGCGTTTGTGAAACTCGTGAAGCTGCCACCTTCATCTTTCAAGGTGACTCAGCGCAATATGTGTTTGGTCATTGTTTGTATATTTGGTCATGTGTGTATAAACTTATACACATATTGTCTATATACATAGGTACCAGTCTTTACTGTAGGCTAAGTAAATACCATAGCGATACATCTCACATATGCCATATGCTAATGAGGGAAACTGGCTTAAGGGTCTAGTGCCCCATATTTCAGCCCAAAATAATATCTAATGATACAAAACCCCTCCATCTGTTTAACATATTCCGGATTGCTCTTGAATACAGCCCATGTGGGCAATTATAAGTGAGAATCTGACATATAGTGTTTCAAACTATTAATGTTATTTTACCTAATGTAAGATACTTTGTTGCATTTTCTTACATGACAAACTATGTTCACACCAACCATACTTTATGCTGCCACCACTAAAATCTCTTTTGACCTTGTGTTTATTCTACTGTGATACTTACGCCTTTGCTGAAAAGTAATAGTGAAGCTAATTTTAACCTTCTCTTACGGAAGGGTGGGTTCGGGTTCGCATAGAAAGCTACTTTCATTGCCCTAATTATGTGGGCTATACATGCACACTAAGGGCCTCATCTGCGTTCAATCCCTGTGGGGCCTTAGTGTCCAGAAGGATAATGTACCGCGACTCTAGTCTCCGGAGGGCCAGTTGTCTATCCCCCCCTCTGATATTCTTCTTCACATGGTCAATCACTAAGTACTTAATGTTCTCCGCTTTTCCCCGATGTATGGAATTGATGTGCCTTGCCACTGGGTATGAGGGGTCGTTGTTAGCGATAGCTCTTAAGTGTTGTAACACCCTTATGTGGGCGGGATGGATAGTGCTGCCCACGTATTTTTTATTACAGCTACATTGCAAGACGTAAACTGCAAAGTCCATCTTGCATGTATAATTTGCACATATCTCTAGTGGTTTTTTTCTATGTGGCACATCAACTTTGGTGACATTCATTCCATACTGGCATGCTTTGCACTTAGTGCATTTATAAAAAAACATTTTTTGTTTTTAACCAAGGTGGTTCTTTCTTCTTCAGGACAGGGACATTCACTACCAATTCTTCCTTCATACTTTTAGTTTTACGAAAAGTAAGCTGAGGAATTTTATTACAGCTAATCCCTATCACAGGATCATTCCTGACTATGGGCCAATGCCTATAAATGATATTTCTAAGTTGTTTCTGATAGGCATTGTATCCTGTGATTAGGCGTTGGGTCCCTGTGTTTTGTTTTGACCTTGGTGTTCTTGGTTTGTGAGAGAAAAGTAAATCTTTTCTTTCCTTCACATCGCATTTTTGTTCTGCTGTCTTTAGTGTATGTTCCGGATAGCCTCTGAGGCGCAATCTGCCAAACAAACTAGCCTTGGAATCTTTGTAGTTTGTGTCTGTACTGCAGTTTCGCCGCATTCTCAGACATTCTGCATAGGGGATGCTATTTATTAAGTTTGGGGGATGGTAGCTGGAGGCGTGAAGGATGGTGTTTCCAGAGGTGGGCTTACGGTAGGTACTCGACTGAATGTTCCCATCTGCCACAAACAACTCCAAATCTAGGAACTTTATCCTACTCTTGCTGGTTTCACACGTGAACTTAAGATTCAGGCCGTTTTGATTTAATTGCTCTGCAAATTCCCTTGCACTTTCCTCACTTCCTCTCCAAGTAGTAAAAATGTCATCAATATAGCGAATATAATGCGCCATATTTTCTGACATTTCTGCAGTGTGTGTCTTCATGAGTACTTGCTCCTCCCACCAGCCCATATGCAAATTACCATAGCTGGGGGCGAAGCAAGTACCCATGGCAGTCCCCTGTGTTTGTTTGTAAAGTAGTTTGTTAAAGGCAAAGGTGTTGTTCTCCAAACACCACTCAGTCATTTGGAGCAGCATCTGAGTGTGTTGATACAAATCAATGCTTCAACCGCCCAAATAATGCTTAATTGCATTCAAACCATCTCTATGCCTTATGCTCGTGTAAAGGCTTTGTACATCCAAAGTCATGAACACAAAATTAGTTTCCCATTTTATGTCAAAAAATTTTCTAAGAAAGTCCCCACTGTCTTTTGTATAGGAAGGTAGTGTTTTTACATGAGGTTGTAGGAAAAAGTCTACGAACCGGCTAGTGTTTTCAAACAGCCCTCCTATGGCGGAAATTATAGGTCTTCCGGGGGGGGCAGGTTGCATTCTTATGCACCTTTGGAATGAGGTACAAATTTGGAGTTACTGGGTAGTTGTTCTTTAAAAAGTCACATTCGCTTTTCGAGATTGTTCCAGCACTTTTCCAGTCATAAAGACTACTATGGTACCTCTCTTGAATGTTAGAAATGTTAGTCGCACTGATCCTCTGGTAACATTCTTTATCAGATAGCTGAAATTGTGCTTCAGAATTGTACATTTCAAGAGGCCAGAGGACCACGTTCCCTCCTTTATCGGACCAACGTACCACTACATCGCTTCTTTCCTTGATTTTAGACATGACATTGTCATACGCTAATCTCTCATTAGCATGTGTTTTAAAGAAGCCATTACTGCTTGTCCAAGACAGAGATTTTAGGTCATGTATGACTTTGTCTGAGAAGATATCGATGCAGTCTTTGGGCATGGTTGGGCAGAATGTGGATCTTGGTTTAAACTGCGTTTTAGTTGTACCCGCAGTGTAAATCCCTGCATGATCCGCAGGATCTTGGGTGTCCATAATGCCATCATTTTCTTTAGTATCCAGATCCGCCATTTCCTTGATGAATGTCATTTCATCAATTCGCCAATTTGTGTCATCGGTCGGTTCTTTGTCACTGTTATTTCTCTCTTTATAATTGAAGAAATGTTTTTTCAATTTTAATTTACGTATGAACTGGTGTAAGTCTATTCTTGTTTGTGTATAATTAAAATTTGTGCGCTTACAAAAGGATAATCCCAATCATAAAGTCTCTTCTTCTATACTTGTTAAGGCTATATCAGATAGATTTATGACTGTGTTTTTGTCTTTTTCTTCCGTAGGTGTGGCCATTATCGTTTGTAATTCCTTCTGTAGTTTTGTTTTTATGTTTCTTTTTGTTGTCGTGCATTTCCCCCATCTCCTGTTTTTTCGCTTTCTGCTTTTTGTGACGTTGTTTTGTTCTTGCTGTAATTTTGTTGGGGCCACCGTGGTCTCAGGGTTCGCAGTCTCTCCTCCCTTAAAAAAATTAATTCATCTGCGGGGGTTGGTACTGTCTGTGCTTGGGCTGTGGCTGTTGAAGTGTTGGGGTCTGATTCTGCTCCCGAACTCACTTCGGACTCCTCCGGTGTTACATCCTCATGGGCATTTGTAGTTGGCAACTTCCTTTGTCTTATGCCATCATACTTCCTCGCAAATGTATATATGCGACCCTTCATATAGTCTGCACGGTTGCACTGGAATTTTTGCGCTTTTCTTTCCTTTATTGTTTGTTCATATTTTGCCACACGGGTTTTAATCTCTATCATTTGTTTGGCTATAAACTCCTGTTCTTCATGTTTCCCAAGTTCCTCTGCAATAGTATCTAATTGTGCCAGAAGTTTGTCTCTATCTGTTGCGGCATATTTCACGAGTATTTTCAACATATTCCTCGATGATTGGACATTGTTATTTGCCCACTCCTCTAGCATCTTCGGGTCAGGGTTATCGTATGTTGGCGCTAGAAGGATTCTTAAACCTCGTGGCACTCTTCCTACTTCCAAGTACCTGCGCAGCGAGGTACACTCCCACCACTTAGAAATTTCCTGTTTTTGGAATTTTTCATACTCTTTTAACAGTGCCTTGACATCAGATTCATTTGATTCTTCCTTCCTCTTTCCACCACCAGGTGCAGTGTTCGTATCTTTATCAATGTCCTCAAAAATATCAAGTGCTGCTTCTATGCGTTCTCGTTCCCATTCCTCCGCCATCTTTCACTTGTTTTGCCAATTTTCAGTCGTTCCTGACACCCACTGTCCTTTGAGTCTTGCTAGCAAGCTCGTCAGCGGACTACCTCCCCCTGCTGCCACCTGGTCGGATACGCTATGCGCTGGCACCCGCACTCGCAGGCTTACCTGGATTCCTAGATGCCCTCCAGCACACTGAAGGATCCCGGTTGCCGTGCCCGTGTAGGCCGTCAGCGTTTCTTCTATCCGATGTGTTCAGGCTTGGGGGGCGCTTCGCATTCCTCGTTCTCGAAGATCCTCCAAAATTGCTTTGCCAGACGGCGAAGAGCTCCAAAGCGAGGGGGGTCAGCGTGCTGGATTCTGGCACGTCCCGTAATATACTCTCCACTCCTGTGTTTACACAATCATAAACAGGCGCTGACACCGTGGGGTCTCATTCAGGAACAAGTTTTATTATTTATCACAAGTGCAAAGTTCGATGCGTTTCGATGGATGAAACCGTCTTGCTCACAACAAAGAATTCAGGTAAGTGAGTGCTTTTTAAACATGCAAAGTGCTCATTGGTCTGTGCGGCTGCATCATTGTTTCCATAGCAACCATTTCACCATGGCCACAGAAAAGTTACAACTTTAAATGCAACACTTAAAAACGTGCTGCACATAGCATTCACATTAAGCGCAAAACAATAATAATGTAAACATATTCGACAACAATTCAATTCCGTTGTATCAATGTTTAAACTTTTATCAGCTAAGGTTCAGCGCTTGTGAAACTCATGAAGCTGCCACCTTCATCTTTCAAGGTAACTCAGCGCAATATGTGGTTGGTCATTGTTTGTATATTTGGTCATGTGTGTATAAACTTATACACATATTGCCTATATACATAGGTACCAGTCTGTACTGTAGGCTAAGTAATTACCATAGCGATACATCTCACATATGCCATATGCTAAGGAGGGAAACTGGCTTAAGGGTCTAGTGCCCCATATTTCCGCCCAAAATAATATCTAATGATACAAAACCCCTCCATCTGTTTAACATATGCCGGATTGTTCTTGAATACAGCCCATGTGTGCAATTATAAGTGAGAATCTGACATATAGTGTTTCAAACTATTAATGTTATTTTACCAAATGTAAGATACTTTGTTGGATTTTCTTACACGACAAACAATGTTCACACCAACCTTACTTTATGCTGCCACCACTAAAATCTCTTTTGACCTTGTGTTTATTCTACTGTGATACTTACAGCCTTTGCTGAAAAGTAATAGTGAAGCTAATTTTAACCTTGTCTTACGGAGGGGTGGGTTCGTGTTTGCATAAAAAGCTACTTTCATTGCCCTAATTATGTGGGCTATAAATGCACACTAAGGGCCCCATCTGCGTTCAATCCCTGTGGGGCCTTTGTGTCCAGAAGGATAATGTACCGCGACTCTAGTCTCCGGAGGGCCAGTTGTCTATTCCCCCCTCTGATATTCTTCTTCACATGGTCAATCACGAAGTACTTAATGTTCTCCGCTTTTCCCCTATGTATGGTATTGATGTGCTTTGCCACTGGGTATGAGGGGTCGTTGTTAGCGATAGCTCTTAAGTGTTGTAACACCCTTACGTGGGCGGGATGGATAGTGCCGCCCACGTAATTTTTATTACAGCTACATTGCAAGACGTAAACTGCAAAGTCCGTCTTGCATGTATAATTATATATAATATATATAATATATATATATATATATGTGATATCTATGTATGAACCTATAAATTAAACAAATTAAATTTTTGTATATATTTAAAATATTACAATGCCCTAATATTTTTTTTTAAACCTGTCCATACTTACATATTCTTACCTGTATACGTATCCATTCATGTGTGGTAAAGGCATGTATGGTAAAGGCATTCATTGTAAATGCATTCATGGTAAAGGCATATGCATGGTAACAAATGTGAGGTTAAAGGCATTCTCATTGTAAAGACTGCATGGTAAGTGAATATGTGGTAAAGGTTGTTTCCTTTTCCAGACTGGGAGAACTCAACGAATGCCCTCATCACCAGTGTCTCTAAACTTCTTATGGGGACTGTGGAAGAAATTACTGATCCCAATGGGAATCATAAACGTTTTCCAAGTGAAAGGTTTAAATACTGGCAAATCAAGCATAAAAACCTTCACAAAAGTTTAAACAATACTGTTACTGACTTGGTTTATTTGATGGTATTGTGATGAATTTTAGGTGCACATTGTGTGTGTTTCCTGTTTATCAACTGTTGATAATTTACAATGATTTAATGATGACCAGAAAGCAGTTGCATTTTGTTCTCTTTTATATTTTTGTACATCCCTAGATAGTCTCCCTGCTAAAATAAATAGCATTCAGAACAGCACATATTAATTTAATCCAGGCAGATAATGGATAGGTTTCAGTTTCTTTGTTCAAATGGGATATGACAGACTAAGATGAATTACCGGGTATGACTATCTTTATCTTGATAAAATTAGATATTGAATCAACCGTACAACATTGACATGTTCCAGCCCATTTCACAAATTAGAGGGCACATATCTCTTTCCTGTTTCTAGAGGTACTTCAAAGGACAGGTTAACATTTTCAGGCCATCGCTTTTTCCTTTAATGCTATTGATCGAGTCCCATAGAACACTTTGACATTTGATTGAAATGTATTCTTTATTTAATGTTTTATAACATTTGTCAAATACAACCCCTTTGTCCTTTTTAATCGCAATAGATCTGGTCTGCAGTCACCAACTATTTGTCATGGATTCTGACAGCAACTGACTATGGTATTCGCCTTAGCATTAAAGGTCAAAGAAAAAAATATATTTTCTTAAACCTTTCCTTTTACCTTTCATGAATATATGCCCTATAGGAGTTGCAGAGTGGTGCAAAATGAGACCCAGGCAATGTTGTACACTTTTTCGAATTCTAAACCGGCAATTCAAATTCCATTTCTTAAACGGTATTTAACCTCTTTTTGTTGTAATAGTGTATATTTCCACCATGTTACATTCCAATTGATTATATATTTATTTGGATTTATTCACGCTTTGACATTGTATTTCTTTAATTTATTAAAAATGTTGCCTGGGGTCCCTATGGAGTTCAAAGGACAGCTTTAGCTGGAACATCAGATGGAGTTGAAATCTCACATGTGGCTAGAGAAGCATAGTGGATGCAAATAAAAGTTAGCATACAAAGGAACCTAGTTTAATCAACACTATAATAGATATAAGGCTATATTTATTAAAGGGTTAGGTCACTTTTGCACCACACAATAGTGTGCAAGAGCGACACAATCCTTGACACCTATTTTTTAAGCCAGTCAAGGTTACGTGCGTGGCCAAGAGTGGCCGTATAAACCTGGAGTAATGCAACGCAAATCGATATCATTTGAGATGCCCTCATTGATGTCATAAATGATGTCATGAAACATGTCATGGGTGATGTCATATTTGAGGTCATAAGCAGCGCATGGCAGGGGCGCAAGTTATAGTTAGCTCTGTTAACTATAACTGGTGAATTTCTGTGTTTTTTTAGATCAAAAGTTCAAAGTAGTCAATGTGATCTTCACTTAACTATAAAGTTACTTTAATCTTTGTTATTTCAACGGCTCTAAGTTTTTTTTAAACAAAAATAGATCTTTATATCACATCTAAATATCATATATTCTGCGAATGTTTAGCTTTTTACAAACATAAAGTAACATTTTATTACCATACGTAAAGCCAACCTCCCACAGCGCATGGCCAGTTGAGCACAGGATCTTATGTTTTTTAAAGGGGCGGTCATATGGTCCCCTCTCCAAGCCTTACTAGGCCCTGTGGACCCATCCACTAGGTCCTTTTTCTAAGGGGGGCAAGTGGCCAAGCTCCTCAAGTCTTTTGAGGCCTTAGGGACCTCATCCCCCAGGTCCACTACTTAGGATAAAGGGGAAGGTGGAACATAGCCGTCTCCATTGACCTTGTTAGGGCCTGTGAATCCCTTCCCATATAGCTGTTTTTTTTAATGATAGGGAAGGGGGCTGCACCACCTCCTCCCTGAGGCCTGTTAGGCTCTGTGGACCCATACCTACAGGGCCACTATTAAAATTAAAGGGGGGAGAAGACGCACGCCATCCTCCCCAAGACTTTTGCGGCCTCTGGGATCCCATACTTTGGAGTCCTAATTTCCTAAAGGTGGATTCCCTGATGCCCACATGGAGCATATATCCACCATATACTCATTGGGGGCCTCCGAGAGTCCCAAGGGCTCAGCTGGCTCCCTGCATGCTGCGGGAGCTAGCATTGCTCCCATCCCTAAGGCGCAGCCAGTAATGCTACTCCCTCCAGACAGGATGTTTTGATATGTTTCTCAGCCTGCATTAGTGTGGGCAGAGAAACAGATCAAAATTCTGCTTCCAGTTGGCGAAGCATTTTTAAAATTCCTGCCCATTGAGAGTAGACTTTGTGTTTGTTAGATTCCCCATGGTTCGAAAAGAAGAGGCCAGGCGACAGGGAATGGGGTCCCCGGCATCGAAATTGCCCCAGGGAGGGGGTCGGTGCAGCCCCTCGTCCCTGTATGTTTCCTCCAAAAAAAGGACAGGCCCGGGAGCATTTTTAAATCTCCTGCCCGCTGGGAGTAGACTTTGTGTTTGTTGGTACCCCCTGCTGTCCACAAAGAAGAGGCCAGGCCACAGGGATGGAGTCCCAGGGCCAAAATTGGCCCTAAGGAAATACATTAATAATTAGAAAAAAATGCCAGCAAGTCGCTAGATGCCTTCCCCCTTTCTTCACCACTCTATAAATGTCTGTCCTGGTGCACTTCTAGTTGGATAATTAAGTCCTCACTTAGGCCCAACAAACCTCCCGGATACCTTCAATAAGTCCGACACAGTGAGATTTCTGAGAGGTATTGAGAGGGCATGCCTCCTTTCTCCACCACTCGGCAAACGTGCTTCCTGGCACACTGCTGATTGGGAGATTAAGTCCCCTTAGCTCCATAGGGTCCTTCAGTCCAACAGCCCCTCCTTTTACTTCCAGTAAGTCCCGCACAGATTGCTGAAATGTTTTCGAAGGTCATGCCCCCTTTCTCCTCCACTCTGCAAACATGCCTTCTGGAGAACTACTGGTTGGGGGATGAAGTACCTCTAGATTCGGAGGGTCCTTGGGGGCTAAAATGCCTTCCTCTTACCTCCAGTAAGTCCCAAACAGAGTGATTGCTGAGAGGATTTTTGGGGGACACGCCCCCTTTCTCCAGCACTCTAGAAACATACTTCCTGGTCCACTGCTGTTTGGGGGATGAAGTCCCCTTGGATGCTGGACCTTGGGTACCAACAATCCCTCCTTTTACCTCCACTAAGTCCCTCAGACTGTGAATGCTGAGAGGAATTCAAAGCCACACTCCCTTTCTCCACCTCTCTGCACACACACCAATTGCTGCACTGCTGGTTGGGGGATGAAGGCTCCTTAGATGCTGAGGGTCCTTTGGGCCCAAAATGCCTTCCCTTTTATCTACACTAAGTCCCACAGACAGCAATTACTGAGTAAGTCTGTTACAGTAGGATTCAAGAGAGCTGGTCAGAGATTTTGCCCCCTTTCTCCACCACTCTGCAAATAGGACTACTAGTTAAAATTACATAGAAATTCAGTTTAAATACAAAGGTTACAGGGATCTTATAGCTCAGAAGCAGAATTTAAAAAATCTTCAAAATTCACTTAAAAAACAAATGTTACAGGGTTGTTATAGTTTGGAAATAGAATTTTAAAAACCTTAAAACATTTTTTGTAAATGTTACAGTTAGGCTCAGATTTCACTCGTACAACTTCTGCAGTTATAGTTACCTGAGCTTTAACTATAACTTATGCCCTATTGTAGAATGCTTCTGACCTCGCATATTGTATCACTCACGACATGGTCAGTGACATCACTCATTACATCTCAAATAACATCACTGATGATATCATCCACAGAACCAGTCACACCCTTATGCAACCTCTCGTATTCCCACTTCTACACAACTACTCACATACCCATTCTCAGACCCATACCTGTACTCACACACCCACTCACTCCTCCATAGATACACTCACATACCCACTCACTTACTTGTACAGCCACTCACACAACCATTCACTCACTCATACAACAACTCAAACAACCTGTCACTCACCCAGACAGCGACTCACATAGCCATATACTCACTACAGAGCTACTAACACACCCACTTAATTACCTACAAAGTCACTCACATAACACTCACTCACCCATACAGCTTCTCAACACAGTCACTCACTCACCCAGGCAAGCACTCACATACTTACTCACACACCCACTCAACCGCTTACATACCCATTCAGATATCCATAAAAGCACTCACACATCCGCTCACTCACCCATGCAGCCATTCACACAGACACTCACTCTCCAATATAGCCACTCACACACCAACTCACTGAACCAAACACCCACTCAGACAGCCACTCACTCAATCATATAATTACTACACACCCACTTGCCCACTCATAGAACCACTCACTCCGCCTCTCACTCAGCAGTACAGCCAGTGACACACCCACTCTTTCACCCACACAGCCACTTATACACTTATGAAATTCCATGGCTTTGTACGATTGAGTGTGAGCGTAATTATAACATCCCTGTAACCTTTGGTTATTTCAATGAATATAAATATATATATGGCGATCGCTAGTAGGTAGTTATAGTTAGGTCCTATTTTCCATAGTAAATCAGCAACATTCTATTTGGAATAACTTTGGCACCGGTTGACGAATCTTCAAGAAATTTTCAAAACTATTGGGGCGCCCCAGTCTTCTCCTATCCTGGAAATCTTGGGGTGATTCATGAAGCGGGGGTCGAGAAAAAAAGGGGGTTCCAAAACATGTTTTCCCCATGCAATTTTACCATAGCAACCGTTCAGTAGTTCCTGAGAAAATCACAATTAAAAGTACATATATTTCTATGGCCGCAGTGGATCCACGCATCCTCAGCGCAACATAAGTGCACCATCCCGATCACACGCTGAATGCTAATTGGCTGTCAAGTGGTTGTCAACATTCGAAACCAGGAAGTGTTGGCAGCCATTTTGTGCCTCGGTAGAAGCGAATCTGAAGACCTCAGTGGAACAAGTTTGCAAAACTTATAAAGGGGGCAGGGTATAAATACTTTTACTCTCTAGACCTGCTTAGAGGGTCCCACAAGGACTCCCAGAGCCCCAAAAATTATGATTTTGTTTTCTAAAAATGGTAAAGTGCTCTCAGGGTGCGCAGATCCTGCCGTAAAAACAATTAAAACAAAACAGAAATTCTTTATTAATTATCCCCTGGAGGGGCCAAATCCTGGGAGATAAATTATTATATTTTATGAAGGGCCCACTGGGGCACCCCAACCCCGAGGACAGCCACCCCTCAGAGCTACAAAATAAATAGTTGGGGGGCTCTAAGGCCCTCCACCAAAATACCTGGGTGGGGGGCTCAACGGCCCCTCCAAGCTTCGGGGACCACCACCCCACGGGGTTTTGTATGTTGCAGAGAGGGGCCGTGTGGCATCCCTCCTGGTGCCGTCGAGGGCCCTGGGGACTGCCACCTCCCAGGGCCGGCTCCTGCAGTGTCTCAGGGTGCCCACCCCAGGGACACTGCTATTTGCTGTGGCAGGGCAGGAGTTGAGGCTCTCGCCCTGTCATAGCAAACTTGGATTAAAATTTTGAAAGAGAGAGTAGGGAAACCTGATGCAAACCAGATTGCTTTTCCACACGGGGAGCTGCATTTTAGAAGCTCCCCGTGTGGAAAAGCATGCCGGCTCCAAAGGAAGCGAGGAGCCAGCTGGGACCGTGGAGGCATTGGGGTTCCCCTCATGGTCCCCAATGTTATATATGAGCCTGGGGGATGGGGTCTCGGGGGAGAATAGAAATTAGTCATAGGTGCTATTTTTTTTAAGGTAAAATTAGGAATTGCCCACCCAGCACGGTGCTCAGTGCAGCCCCCTGGTGTGCATGCATCCTAACCTGTAGGATCCACAACTCCAGTGCGTTGGGTGCACGACTCTTACGCATCAAGTGCGCGCCTCCAAGCAAAAAAAGTAAAATTTTTCAGATATACATGAAACATGTGTTTAGCTCCAAGGTGGCTCTAAAAAGAGCTGTTGTGTTTATTGAGAGATTTTGGTACCTATAAGTAAGTACCTATGCAGAGTCTAAAGTTGATGAGGAAAACTCTGTTACCCCATCTGTAAAATCCACACCATCTCTCCTATAGATGCCATCCATATTGAAATGCAGATTGTTGTGGTACATGGACCCATCCTATAATCTCAGAGAAAAGCAGAAACAGATTTATTGACATGTTGCCTAGCTTTCTCAATCTGTGGACAAAATTGATTGAACCAATTCCATTTCTGCCTTTGGCATATGTTAGAATAGGCAAAGGCCGTTGGGGTGAAAAGGACATCAATTCTCCAAAGGTGCCCTTCATAATCATTTCCAGACCTACCCAAGTCTAAGTGCCTAGGTCATTGCCACCACAGTGCACAATTATGCGGTCAGGGTGTTGGAGATTTTAAAAGGATTTAACCAAGTGCATCAATTGTTGACACTTTAGCCCTTTCTGTCCAATCCATGTAATGTGTACATTTGCAAACCTAGGTCTTTGTCAATGGTTCTATTTTCTACATACCTTTGGCTCCAAAAGATATAGTTGTGTCCCACAATCCACACTCTAAGCATCTTGAAAGGAGGTCTGGATGCACTCAGATGGTCTCTGTAAATGAAATGGCAGTTTGAAAAGTAAGATTTTTCTAAAATGGTGGATAAAATGAAAAAAGAACAGAAATGATTGGCTGTTTAAAAACATTCTAGACTGAAAACTAGGGTGCATGTTTCTATTTTTTAAGAAAAACTGCTTGAATGGAACATTACATAAGATAAATCTCCGTGTGTTGGGTATTCCCGAGAATAAGGAAGGGCAGGGGCAGGACGTCAGACAATTTATTATTGAAATGTTTAAAGAGGCCTTCTCTGATTTGAAGGGTTGGAACTGGGAGACTGACATTATCAGGGCACATCGATTCCCATTCACACAATGAGCGAGAAAGGGGGGGTCTAGGGGGCGGGCTGTAGATCGCCGTAGGGCAATTTTAATTTGTCTGAATAATTACTTGTTGCGTGAAGCCCTTTATGATCTGGCTAGGCCAGATAGGCGCCGGTCTTGCAAGGGGTGCACATTTTTCGTGCGCCCCGATTTCTGCCTGGCCACAGTTCAACAAAGGTGGAGACTGCGGCAGCTAATATCAGCATTTCAGGCTAAAGGCAGTCAGGCTTTCCTTTTAAACCCCGCCAAGTTGAAAGTAATCTATAAAGAAAAAAACCTTGTATTTCACGTCAGAGATTGTTGCACAGGATTTACTGAAAACAATGTGAAAACATTGTGAATTTTTCAGTATATCCTTGTGTTTGTTGTTAGTCTTCACGTCTTTTTTTTTTTTGGGGTGATCTCTCCGGGGTATTGTAAAACAAGTGCATAATGTAGGAATGGGATCCAAGCGGTGTACACGACTACATGTGCTTTAGTGAACACAAAAGTTGTCCAAATGAGTGAATTTTCTTTGTTTGTTTTGTAATTTAGCACTTGGTGTTAAGATTTGCCGCGAAAGGATGCAAAGTTGAAAGGATGATTTATGTCGAGGTGCCTGGATCACGGGTAGGGTATACAGGAAGGGGGCAATTCACAGGTTCTCTCCATCACTGAGGACATGGTCCTTATGCCTACAATTGGGTGGAGGGGGAAAGGAGGGGAGAGGCAGAGGGCGGGGGGGCAGGGTGGTTGGGGGGTGGGAATGGACTAGGGGAAAAAAAGAAAATAATCCAAGAGGACACTATACTGAAATGTATAAAAAAAGCGAGCTCCGGGGGCGTGGCCAAGATGGCGGCGGAGTAGGACGTGTTCTTGAGTCTCTCCGGCGCCACACTTTCTAAGCATTGTCTAGCACCCTCTGGGATTGCCAAAAACGCCTGTAATCCTTGCCGCTTTCTATCCTCTAGCTCCAAGGACGAGACTGGTTTTTGAGCCCGTCGACTCCTGAGACTTTGCGACTGCTGGGTCACCTGCGGTGTGGCGGGGCTCGAAGCCCGGTGTGGGCCTTGCCAGAGAGAGAGCTGAAGGAGGGCAAGCCATCTTCTGGGGCCTTCGGAGTCAGTGCTCCACCCCCTCAGCACCCGTCGATTTCGGAGCGGGCACCAGGCGACTTTAAGGCAGCATTTCCCGGCCCCCGTGAGTTTCGGGAACGGGTGCCGGGGCTGGTGAGCGGAGGGCGGCAACGCGAGAAATTTAGGAAAATTTCTGCAAGGTGCAATATTAAGCAAGCTGTGAAATGGTGGTTCAACTTGGTGAGTGGAAAACTCTTAAAACCACTCGAAATTAGTAGAGAGAACTACCAATAATGTATAACAGGAGTACCCTATGCACACACATAATATTCAAAAAAACTTTTGTTGCAAACAGTAATGTAATGTGAACAATTAGAGCAAAGTGACAGTAGAAATAGGAGATTCTGATGAGAAAGTAGTCCAATGGAATCCTTTAATACGTTGAACAGCCAGCCGACATGTGTTTCATCGCCTTTGCGAATCCTCAGGGCTAAACTTGGCTGTGTCAAACCGGGAGGTCGCTCTGCTGGTGATATTTCCGACCCAGCAGGGCCCTTGATCTGGGTTGTAAGTCTTGGGAAAGTGGTGTTCACACCGAGAAACAGGAGTAAATGATTAAATAACACATCCCAAGGTAGTGTGCAGAAAGAGCGGGCCAAAGAACTGTGAAAATCGCGCGGTTCTACAGGCCGGTGTAAGGATATATTGAGCTCGGGAGTCGTGTCCTATCTCTGTAAATTACCCAATGTTTCCTTTAGTATCTGATTCACGGGTGCAGTGAAGCAGAGTCCTCCCGGGGGGCCGTGTTCCTGTACGGACTTAGCCCGGGGACTTAGGGCCTGTGAGGGCCTATCACCCGGCTGTGGCGCCCGGGCATCCACCCACACCGCCGCTTTGGTTTCCGGCTGCTTGGAGGAATGGACACCCGAGTTTGGTGGCAGAGAAGGGAACTCTGAGTGGAGCCGGGAGCCGATTGAGGAATCTGGTGAAGTGGGCCGCAGTCGCAAGAAGCACAGACCCAAGCGGGAGCAATCGGCTGCCTAGTGTGGCCTAGGGTGGCTGGCCTGAATCAGAAGGAGACTGGGACCTGCCAGCTGACGACTGCACACGGAGGTGAGCCTCAAAGGGGGCGGGTGAACCCTGCAGCCTGCGGAGAAGGAGCAGCTGGTACATTACATGCTTCCAACCTAGTGAATCGCCCCGCCTGTACGGAGTGGGAGCAGTGGAGCACAGTGAGGTGCCCGGTTCATGTTTGCCCACCTACCCCCCTGCATGACCGGGCCGGCTGGGAGTGTACCCCATGTGTGCGGAGAGCGTAGAGGGACCATTGCTGGAGGGAACGCTCTGGTTTGTATAATCCCTGCCATTTCTGCCCTACTGCCCTAAAGGACAGCACTGACGTGTGGGCCCCCAAACAGGACAACCGCGTCGCAGCGCAGCGGAGCCACTGAGAGCGGCGGAGTGAGCTCCTGTGCCCTGTTGCTGACCCGCAGTGACCTCTTGAAGCGCCACAAAGTCCCTGTGTGGAGTGCTTTTGCCCCATTGAGCTCTGTGCACCCAAAGCGCTGTGGTGCCCGCGAAGCGCTGCGATCCCTGAAGTCCCCTGCCCAGGCACTGCAGAAGTACTCACCGCCGCCGCCCCGGGCTGCCTGCTGTGCCGTGAAGAGCGCTGATCTTGCCGCTTTGCCCCCGACTGGTCCCGAGGCTGGAGGAGCCTGAGTACGGCCCGGGACCGGTCCCCTGAGCAGCGTGGACCTCACGAGAGGGCACCAAGAGGAGCTGAAGCCCTCCCCCAACTGCCATCGCCATCACAAGGTACCCAGAGCGGCCCGAACAAAAAGGTATCCCTGGGGGATGCGGGCGGAAGGCCGAAGAAGGCCCTGAGTTGCCCCTACCCTGGGAGAAAGGGGTAGTTGGGCCCTGTTGGCCCCATTTAACGCCTAGAAGCTTCCCCCCCAGATGGAAGAGAGGGGGGGAAATGTACCTGCAGGCCTGCTGGGCCTCAAATCAAGGCCAGGATATCAGTTAGGCCCCGTGACTGGAGTTAGAAGAGTTAACCCCTGGCTAGGGGCCTGTTATTGCCTTTTTAAATGTAATGCCTACTGATGTGGCTATACTTCCCTAGGGAAAGGTTGATGGATTGCCTGCCAGTGTAAAAGGAAATGCTCTACCCTGGTTTATTGATATGCAAAGGTCTGATGCAATGAGAAGTTAAATAGGAGGAAATAAAATGCCTCTGCCTGATTGCAGAATTGTCCTTCTCCTGCTTCACAGAAGGTGTTCCCTCAGCTTAAGGTTGTGACTAATGAATGCCCATAGGGAAGGGTTATATGCCAAGTGCAATGTTCCCTAAGTACAACTCCTGGAAATGTTTAATGCTGGGTAATGTAACGTTTTAATTGTTATTAAAATAAGTTATTGTTTTTGAGAATATGAACGGCTCTACATGAAATGTTGTTCTCACCTGCAAACAGGATAATTCCTAATGAAAGGTCCCTACTAGATTATGGAGGTGTTTACCCTGGTATTGGACTGTTTTAGAGGTCCTAAGGCCCACAGTTTATAGGCCTGAATCCATAAAAAGGTTAACCCCTGATTAGGGGTTGTAATAGAATGCTTACAGTACCAGGATGAGGAGTATTAGTGAGGACTAGGCCCAAACCCAGGGATTATCCATATTTCACCTAGTGTCCTGCTCAGCCTTGGCCTTATGCATGGTTTACCTGTTATTATATGTTTACTTCTGCTCAGAGAAGTGGTTACTTCCTGGATGAAATGTTGGTGCATAACAAGTTCTACTTCTACTATGGAACTGCTAAATGCTCATTTCTGCTGGGAGTGATTCTTAAAATGGTTAATCCTGCACAAGGGGATGTTTATTCTTAATGAAATGTTTTTCCCCCTTTAGTGCCGCATTTACTGGAAGCCTACAGTTATTTATTTACATGTTTACTGCTGTAAAACACTCACCCTTGCGTGGTGAGAACTGGGTAAAATGCCTGCAAAACCAATGAGATGCAATATCATTTTGCTGTCTCCTTAATGTATTTCCTACAGGTGCTGACAAGAAGCAAGGCTAAGGTCAGGCCTTTGGTTAGCTATATTTAATATTATCTAATATTCAATATTTATCTGATATTTAATATTTATTCCTCTGGATATTTATTGCAAAGTGTATGTATTCTGAAGGAAAACTGATAATTAGTTGATACTGTAATTTGTGATTACCCTGACTCTGCTCTATATAAAAGTTATCTAATTTTTGTACAAACTAACTGGAGTGGTGTCACTCATTGCGTGCCCAATTTTACTGTCTCAGTGGATGCGTGTGCTGTATGGTCGCTTTACACATAAGCTTTTGGATGTCTACCTGCTCGTGCCATGCTACCCTCGGGGAGCTGGTGACCCCAGTTCCAACAGTGAGTGTCTAGCTATGTAAGTAGGTGTGGGGTGAGTGATTAGCTGTTTCAGTGTGTCTTTGGTTAACGTTATTTAATATTGTTTCCTAACTATAATGTTCCTGTAACCTATGTTTTTAAGTGAATTTCTAAGGTTTTTAAATTGTATTTCCTAACTGTAACCTGTAATCTTTAAGAGTAAGTATGTGAATGAGTTGCATGATTGTCAGTGGGTGTGTGAGTGAGTGAATGAGTGTCTCAATGGGTATGTGAATGTATGTGTGGGTCTGGGAGTGGCGGCATAAGTGTTTATCTGGGTCTCTGAGTGGGTCTGTGAGTGTCTATATATCGGTCTGTGAGTGGCTGCACATGTCTGAGTGGGTCTATGAGTGTCCGAATGGTATTTGAGTGGCTGTATGGGGAGCTGGATTTACATTCTGCTTTCACAGTGCCGGAAATAGAATGAACATGCAGTTAGCATTAATATGTTTAGCAAGCATACAATGACTTGCTTTAGAGGGGGGCATTGGTGGAATGGTGTTGGATTTAAAGTCCAGCACCTTCCCTACTGTTGTGCAGACAGGAATTGGAATAGCAAATGAACCTATTCCAGAGTCCAGCACACCTCTAAGGCAAGTTGCTATAACAACTTTTGTGCTGAATGAATGTGTACTAACAATGCATTGATTCTAATGGTGGCATGGGAAGGCATGCATGATAAATGCATGCGGGATTCAGTCGTACATTCATAAGAATATCTGAGTGAGTGTCTGAGTGGGTCTGTGAGTGGGTGTATCAGTGTCTGAGTGGGTCTGTCAGTGGGAGTGTGAGTGCCTGAGTGTGTGAGTAGAGTTGTGAGTAACTCAGCAACAAAGAGACAACCCTGCCATTTTATCCAACAAGAGTCCACAGTTTGCACAAATATCTACTGAAGTGGACTACTTATTACTGGTAATTCTCTAAGTGCTACCTCCTTCAGTAGATGTCCAGTACATAATCAGCAATACAACAGGTTAATGGAGGATGAGGAAATGTCACCAGTGACCTTGTGTACATTTTGGGAATGTGGTTGTTCCTGGTGCGTCTTTGTCCAGAAATCTGTGAAAACATTATTCTTCCTATAGGGAAGACAAGAGAATTACAAAGAGGTAAATCTCCACCAAACAAACGGTCTTTCCTTCTATCTCTATGATGTAAGTGCTTCCTTGTTAAGGGTCTTTCTTTCTAACTCTATGACGTAAGTGCTTCCTAGTTTGATGGAGATATCCTCCTATTCCTCGGCATCAAGAGTTCCTCAACATAATTGGTGGACTGGGCAGCAACTTGTAAGCTGATCAAATCCAGGAAGACCTTAGCATGCTAAAAAGAATGGGTGGGGGCAAACAGGCCAAGCTTCCAAGTGATTTGCACATTTTGCATATTCATAGTAATTTAAAGGGGGAAACATGGACTCTGCTCTCACCGGGTGTAGTAATCTGGTTCCCTCTATAGTGTGCTAAAATGAAGCACACTGTGCAGAGAGACCAGTGATACCCCTATTGGTTTGAAGAGGTAAAAGTAGATAATACTGATGCTCTATTTCAGGTAGTGTGGGCGAGCAGTTAGTCTTATCAGAGCGTAGTGCGACACATTTGTTGTACTCACAGAGGCAATAAATGAGAAGCACACTCAAAAATAAATCCAAGATAAGTTTGCAGAAATAATGTCTATTTTTATATATTTTCAGACCAAGATCATCGTTTTACAGTACGTACTTTTTAAGTTATCCATTTTTTGAGTTCACAAAAGAGATCACTTCTGTGCGCAACTACACCCCACTTAAGTCAATGGGGAAAAATACAAAAATGATTTTTGTTGCTAGTAAGGTTAGGTCCAATGTTCCACCATCGGATTCTCCTAACTGTCACAGATTCAGTCGGGAGCAGGGTGCTGCAGTCGTTGTTAGCCAGTGTGCTAAGGGTGAGGGAGCCACTTGAAAACACACTGCACAAGGGGACTTACAGGTAAGTCCGAGGGGGTCCACTCAAGGGAACAGGTCACAAAGGCCTGAGGGCAACGGTAACATAGCTAGATCATCATTACCAGAGCAGGTAGGGCCTGGTGCAGAGCAGATAGGTCATTCGGGCAGCGTGCATCAAGATGTTCTTGCGGCAAGGAGCAGACAACTTGGAGAGGTGATTTTGGAACAGCTGGGCAACTCACAATGTGGGTCTCAGGGGTCTTCATGTCTGTTGATGGGTGCTTGTTTCCTGGGCAGTTGAAGTCTGGAGAGGACTCTTATCTTGGTGCAGGGTGTAGGGGTTCTGGTGCCTCTAGTATTGATGTAGCACTGCTCTAGTAGGTCCTAGTGTCCCTAAACTTGGTGGGGGGACATAACGGATGCTTCAGAGCAGGTGTACCACTTTTGGTCTGGGTGATGCATCAGAGTTGCCAGGGAGCAGCTTGTCAGTGAGACCAGAGTCAGCAGTTAGGTGCCTGCTATGGCAAGGGAGCAGAGCCACTGCTCCAAGGGAGGTTATTTGGAAATTTGCCAAAAACTTGATGTGCTCCAGTGTTCTTTGTGTTCTCACAGTGGCAGGCGAGGCAGCACACCACAGTTGTCGAGTCCTTCAGGCAGCAGGCATGATTTGGCACCCCTTTATCTGCAGCAGGTCTTCAGTCCTCAGGCAGCAGTTCTTCCAGGTCCAGGGATGAAACCTAAATACTGATTTTAGGGGCACTAAAAGGGGGAGATAGGTAGTAGTCAATGGGATACCTACCTTTAGGGTGTCTACTACCTCTAGGTGACCATATCCTGTGGGATGGGGCACTACCCCAGCCATAATAGCTTATTTTTTCACAATCTCAAGATGGTAGATTCTCGAAAGTAGTGCCTACATCGCCTGTCACACCTTAGGGGTGGTGCTGCCTGAATGGAGACACTTCTCCTCATCTAACTAATTTTCCTGCCAGTCATCCTAACAAATGTGGATTAGTTGAGGGGGCTGGCATCCCCCATTATCTTGGGAAGCCTGGGTTGCACATCATAGGCGACTTCGCCTTTAAATGATCTTACTCTAGAATACCATTTTAGCCTGGAGGATGTGTGAAGCACCTCTGCCTAGAGCAGGCTTGTTTCAGGCATCTGAGAGCTTTGGATCTCATTTCATGAAGTCAGAAACATTACTATTGGGGACTGGCTATGACTAGTCAGAGATCACACCAGTGCTTGGTAGGTTTTCACTGGGCCCTCTAAAGGATCTCCTGCACTTATTAATAAATCCCAAAATGGCATCAGAGAGGTTATACAAAATGGCATTAGAGAGGATATAATAGGACAAGATGATTGGTACCAAACATCTTAGGGTACAGTGAAGCTATCATGGAGCTAGGAAACTCATAATGACAAGCTTCTAGCCAAGTACTCTCTACGACTTCCCTTTGCACTTACAATATCCAACAAAGGACTGGATATTATAGGATCATATTTGATCATGCAGATGTCCTTACATGGGCTATAGTGCACACTGCCTTATGGCTGCAAGGCCCGCATTAGGGGTGACTGACCTATAGCACATGCAGTGTATGGTGGCATGGCACACAGGGCTGTGTGCTGGGTTGATTCTTCAATGTTCTCTGAAACAAGACACACAGCCTGTAATGGCAGCTTGTATAATGTTGGTGAGGGGTCTCAGGGGTGGCACAATTTATGCTGCAGCCCCAGTGGACACTCTTCAGTACCTGTGCCCTAGGTACCAGGGGTACCATTTACTAGTGACTTACAGAGGTGGTCTGACATTATGCCACTCTTGAAATAATTTTGGGAAAGAGATGTGGCACTGGAAACCTGGTTAGCAGAGACCCAGTGCACTTACCATTTAAAATCACATCAGGCATCTAGCACAAAATGGGGGCTAACCATGTCAAAAGGTACAATTTCCTACACCAGGAGAGGACAAGAAAAAAACCATTAGGCACAGTCACTACAAACTGCACTTGAAATGGAGCAATGATGCATTGATCATAATTAAACATTTCAGGTGGTCATTTTTCAAAAAGGAATCGCAGAGAAAGCACACTTGTTTCGTCTTTGCCAAGCCCAGGAGTTAGGATCATATGTTCTTTACAGAAGTGGAGCTTCAAAAGGGGTACCTGCCATGTTTAAATTTGTAAGGGCCTCCCGAGGTTTTATTTTTGTTAAATCTGCATTCGGGTCAAAACAACCTGCCAAAACTTAATGGGGAAGCCAAGTAGAAGATGGTTGTTAACACTTCCTGGTTGAAGTGTTGGCAGCCGATCAGCACTCTGCAGATCTCTGCATGAGCTAATCATTATTCGGGAAGTCTTTGTGGTCACAGATTTCAAAATGTGGATTTCCTTGAATATCTTGCAAACTACTGAATGGATTTACTGCAAATAAAAAAAAGTTTAACGTGTGAACCAAAAGCAACCTTTCTGCAAAATTCGGTGAAACGTCATCCATCAGTTTGGGCTGCAGGGGTCTCTAAAAACACTATAGTAATTAACACACTTTTTTTACCTCACCATTTTTTTGGCCTCAACTTCTCAGATTGCCCCAAAACTTTCAAACACCAATGCACTTTTTGGGGGAAACATTCTACTTGATTCATTAAACGGTGCTGAAGATATAGGCAAGTCAAACAATTATTTTCCAATTGAAACATGGTTCTAAATTTAACTACCTACTTCCGATGGACAGTAAGTAATATGTCTGTGTTGCTAGTAGGCAGCTAAAGGTAGTACCTAGTTTCCATAGGAAAACAGTTTTTTGTTTTGCCAATAACTTTGGTGATTTTGTAGAGTCCTTGCAAAAGTTTCAAAACTAGTTTGCTACTCCCATCAGATGCATCAGGGAGATCCATCAAGTGGGGGCCCATCCAGGGCTGCTAAATGGCAGAACACGCACCCATACAGGGAAGAGACATGGACTATAAGTCCCACAAAGCAGTGCTTTCCAACTCATATGAGTTCGCCCATCTGAGGGTGGTTCATTGTGTAATTAGTGGGAGTGTCAAGGTGTCAGAAACTCAAGTCGAGCCTCTGAAGACGAGCGTAGGCTCAGATACGCGTCAGGCTTTTAACAGAGACATGAGAAGCTGCAGACTGGGATGCGGTGATGTCTTTTACCCTCTTAAAATAAGGGCTGCTGGATGAGAGCATTTCCTTACCTGTGGGTACCTTCGAGCATATATATATACATATATATATATATATATATATATATATATATATATATATATATATATATATATATATATATATACGTATATATATATATATGCGTATATATATATATATACGTATATATATATATATATGTATATATATATATAAATATATATATATATATATATATATATATATATATATATATATATATATATATATCCAACAAAAGTAGCCCCAAAAGAGAAAGAAGCGCCAGCCGGTAGCAACAGTTCAACCCTTTATTGAAGGTCAAAGCGCACTCAGGCACGAGCGCGAACACCAGCCTCCTCACAAGAAAATAACAAATGCCGGACGCGTTTCGAGAAATGAATCTCTTCTTCAATGGCAGCCTGTCAGCCAAAACGGCCGTACTTGCATCAATTAAATAGTCATATTTCTGCCCCAGTGGGCGTGGCCACTTGTATGGCCTTCTGGATACTGTAGTGCTTTGTACTTGTGCTCCTGTGAGTCCGTTTCTTTAGTTGACAAAATAAAGGCAAAGAATAATCCCTGTGTGGGCAGGGGCACTGTGTCTCTGCAACGTGCCTGTTCTGCTTTGTAATGTCCTTCATGAACACTGCCTCCATTTGTATGACACTGTATGTGTTTGGAAGACAGCATGTGTGCAGGACTGTATGGGTGGATGAGTGTGTGTAAGGGTGTGTTAGTGAGTGAATCACTGTCTCAATATTATCTTTATGATTAACTACATATGTGTTAAACTAGTATATGTGAGTACTGATGTATATAAGTGAGTATATGTGAGAGCTAGAGATTGTAAGAGTTCCTGTATAAATAAGTATGTGTTTCTATAAGTGATTGTTTAAGAGAGTAAGTATGTGTACGATTCTGTTGAAGTAAGTGTAGTGATGGGTGTATAGCTGTATATGCAAGTAAATGGATGTTTGATAGTTTATTTGCATGTATGAGTTTGTGTGTGAGTACCTCTGTAGATGAGTGTTAGTGTGTAATAAGATGTATAGGTGTATGAGCACATATGATGAGTGAGTACATGTATGATTGCCTATATAGAACTGTTAGTGAACGACTGGATGTGTATGTAGATTTTGGAATTACTGAATAGGTTGTTCTAACTGGAATTGGTATCTAAATTTTTTTGAAAATGTTAGTTTCTATTTTTGAATGTGTGTATCAAGGGTTATATTACGCTGAGAGGAGGTCTGCCACGCTTTCACAAGGATGACGTCATCAGTGATGTCATCAGTGATGTCATTTGAGATGTCATCAGTGATGTCATGAGTGATTTCACTGACCACGTCATGAGTGATGTAATATGTCACTTGATCAGCAGTGCATTGCGGGCGAGCGAGTTATAGTTAGCTAAATTAACTATAACAGGGGAATTTAAATGGTTTTGTATGAGTGAAATGTCCAGCTAACTATAACATGTGTGAAACCTATGTTTTTTACAGTGATTTCTAAGGTTTTTAAATGCTAATTCCTAACTATAACATGTGTAAACCCTAGGGTTTTTTCAGTGAATTTTTAAGGTTTTTTAAATGCTAATTTTTAACTATAACATTGCTGAAACCTATGGTTTTTCAGGGAATTTCAAAGGTTTTTTAAATGCTAATTTCTAACTATGACATGCCTGAAACCTATGGTTTTTTCAGTGAATTTGAAAGGTTTTTCAAATGCTAGTTTTTAACTATGCCCAGAGAGGTAGGACATGTGAAGAAAGAAGAAAAACACACAGAAAGAATCAAAAGAAATGCAAAAAGAAGCAACTGAAGTCCACAAAAATGAAGAAAAGTGCAGTAATAAGTAAGACATGTGCAAAAAGAACCAACAGAGGAGCAGAAATAGGCCTTGTTGCTAAATCATCCTGTGCCCACAACTTATTCAGACGGGTACTGGTGGTAATTGACTCTGACTAACCAGACCTAGAGCTAGAGCTAATGCTAAAAGTCATTTAGAATACAGTGAAAACGCCTACATACACTAGGGTATACTATGCGTTGGGGTACCCCTGTGATTAGTATGACCTCCTCTGTAAGGCCCTAGTATATAAAAGGGCAGAGGGATTAAAACTTCCTCTTAGCGTAGCACATTTGCACAGTGGTGAAGGGAGGGGGCTGAGGTGACATGTGTGCAAACACGCCCTGTAGCCATTTTAAGTTGGGAGATTGAGTCCCCTTGAATCCTGACGGTCCCTGGGGTCCAAATAGCAAACCTGGTACATCCATTAAGCGCCACAGAGCTGCGTTGCAGAGAGGTGTAAAAAGGGGCATGGCCTGGACCACCTCTCTGCAATGCAGCACAGTGGCGCATACTGGAAGCACAGGGTGGGCTAAATGGCCCCCAGGGGCCCTCAGGATTGAAAGGGAATTAATTGCCCAATGTTAAATGTGCCACAGGGCGTCTTTGCACACATGTCACTTCAGGCCCCACCCCCTTCCTTCACCACTGTGCAAACGCACCAGTGGCGCATTTTAAGTTGAGGGATTAAGTCATCTTGAATCCTGAGGGCCCCTGGAGTCCAACTAGCCCACCAGGTACCTCCAGTTAGTGCCACAGAGCTGCATTGCAGAGAGGAGGTCTGAGGCCATTCCCCTTTTTACACCTCTATGCAACCCGGCCCTGTGGTGCTTACTGGCAGTACCAGGTGGGCTAGTTGGCCCCCATGGACCATCAGGATTGAAGGGGAATTAATTCCCCACCTGAAAATGTGCTACAGGGCTTGTTTGCACACATGTCACATCAGGCCCCACCACCGTCCTTCACTACTGAGCAAACGAAGCCCGTGGCACGTTTTAAGCTGCAGGATTAAGTTCCCTTGAATCTTGAGGGCCCCTGGGGTCCAACTAGTCCACCAGGTACCTCCAGTAAGTTGCACAGAGCTGCATTGCTGAGAGGTGTAAAAAGGGGCATGGTCAGGCTCACCTCTCCGCTAACAGCTCTGTGGCACTTAGTGGAGGTACCTGGTGGGCTAGTTGCCCCCCAGGGACCCCCAGTATTGAAGGGGAATTAATTTCTCAACTTAAAACGCTACACAGGACGCATTTGCAGAGTGTTGCTGGGAGGGGGCGGTGCCTCGGCGATATCGGTGTTTTTTTGTTTGCTTTTTTAAAGAAGGGGGTCTGTGTGGCCCCCCTTCCATTCCTATTTTGTGGGCCCTGAGGACCCCATCCCCCAGGACCTGGCCCCTTCTTTTTTCAAATGTAAATAGGAGGGGGGCCACGTGGGCCCCCCTCCCGTGGCCAATTCTGGCCACGGGGACCCCATCCTCCGGGGCCTCAGCCAAACATCTTGTTTTTTATGGGAAGGGGGACTACATGCCCTCCTCCTAAGGCCTCTATTGGCCCCGGGGACACCACCCCCAGGGCCCACCTTTATTTATACATTTTTGGGGAGGTCACGTGGCTCCCCTCCCGGGCCACTTCTGGCCCCAGGGACCCCATCCCCCGGGGCCTGGCCATCCTTATTTCTTTTTGCGAGGGGGGCCACATGAACACCCTCTTCAGGCCAAATATGGCCCCGGGTACCCCATCCCCGGGCATGGGCTATCCTCTTTAAAAAAAAATACGCAGAGAAGGGGGGCTGCGTGGCCCCCCTCCCGGGCCACTTCTAGCCCCAGGGACCCCATCCCCTGGGTGTGGCCCTCTCGTATGCGGACCGTGGGGGGAGCCCCAATGCCCCCACGGTCCCTGCCAGCTCCTCGCTGGTATTGCTTTTCCACATGGGGAGCTGCTAACATGCAGCTTCCCTTGTGGAAAAGCAATCTGCTTTGCGTCATTGAAGCAAGAGCAGGTTTCCCTGCTCTTGCTTCAATGAAGCAAAGCAGTTTGCAATCACAGGGCGGGAGCAGCGAGGCTCGTGCCCAGTCATTGCAAACAGCAGTGTCCAGGGGTGGGCACCCGGGAACACTACAAGAGCTGGCCCTGGGGGGGTGGCGGTTCCCAGGGCCATCACTTGCTCCAGGAGGAGCAAGTGATGCCCTTCTCCAAACATTGACAAAGCCCCAGGGGTTGGTGGTCCCCAGGGCTCGGGCTGCCAACACTTCCTGGTTTGAAGTGTTGTCAGCCAATTAGAATGCAGCTTGTGATCGGCAGGGTGCCCTGATCCACAGTGCCTCTATTTATCAAAACATTTATTTTTTTATTTTCTCAGCAACCTTTGAATGGATTTACACCATTTTAAAAAAAGAGTGCTTTCTGAACCAAGCACTGTTTTTTTGCCAAATTTGGTTTAATTCCGTTCAGCAGTTCGAGCTGTAGCCGTGTCTGAAATTTCCTATGGGAAATTGGTTATTTCACCTCTTTTTCTTGAATTTCTCAGGAACCACTGAACGGACCTTTGACCTGATCGCTGCTTGACATCTAGACTGTACCCACCCCGCATGTATTAATGTCCATTCTTTGGACATATCTTTACCATTCAGTGTCCTCCCTTCTTTCGATACTGTCCATTCTGACAACGGAGCCTGAATCCACCCACTCAAAATACTGCGAGCGATTCCTCACTGATCCTTTCATCAGGTCAATATGCCCCCCGGCCCTCCATCGTCAGAATCCCCACAGGCCTTCCCTCAATGCCATTTTTAAGTCACCTTAGATCGCACCGGGAGTTCTATCTCAGCACGCTTTATTGTTCATTTTTCTTCTTTTCAGTGACGATGCTTCTGTCTATACCCGGAGATCCTGCTACTTCCCCTCACGATTTACCCGAAAGGACCACCCTATCTAAATCCTCCATTCCTCCTTATCGCAGGTATGACCCTAGGAACTAGTTCCACTTAGGATATTCGAGCAAGGGAGGAGATTACCTTCACCTTCTAGCCTTTCTTTAAGACTAAGGGACCATGAATTTGAGAATGTGTAACTTGAAGTATGACTGAAAAATGTATGTAGTATTGTAAAAGAATTCTGTGTCTTCACCATATTGACCCCGGTGGATTTGACTAATCCTCAATCCCCGAGTTGTGAGATTTTGGGAACTTCCAGTGAACGCCTAGACCATCTATTGAATAAGCCTATACACCCTGATATACCCAACATGCCCAGTCATGATTTCTTAACATTTAATGAACTGTGTTTAGATTTGTGAAAACATACATTCCTGTATAATGTCAAACTTGATATGCAACTTGCTTTTACAATCTTCAATATAATATAACATTTCTGTATTGTATTCTTTCAGCCTGTGTGTTCCCCTCCCTCTCCCATCTTTGCCAGCCCTGACGAAGGTGCTCCACACCGAAACGCGCATTGGCGTTATTACGGCATTACCATCAGGAACGGCAACTACTCTCCAACTTATTGCCTTCCCCTAGTTGCACCCACGTCCATGCAACCATAAGTCCACTCTTTCCTGTTGCAGGCCTTTTATGAATTACCCGTATGAAGTGATTGAATATGCTGGAGTATGAATGGTTTTTGTTATATGTGAGTGCCTGTTGAGCCCCCTGTCTCTATCCCCTTGATTGAGTGGAACACAGTACATTTATTCCTATAGGTATTTCTTTCTCTATTAATTTAACCTTTTTCATGAAATGATGAATTGTACTGTTGATTTTATCCATTTTTGTATCTACTTTATGAGATGACTACATGCACCAAATCAAATAATAATAAAAAAATTGAAAAGGGGAAAAAAACATTGATTTTCTACATAGAATGATTTGATTATGGTCTGTCTTGGTCTTGGATATTCACTGGATACTGCCCTCCTTTAATCAAAACTGGATCCCACGCTGGGACCACCATTTATCTAGCCTGGCAGGGTGATTTTTTCTATTTATTCGCGGATATACACATTTAACATAAAGAGTACTTTCTGAAACAATGGCAACCTTTTTGTCAAATTTGATGTAATACCGTTCAGCAGTGCGGGTCAAAAGTTTCCTATTGGAATTTACATTGAGAAAACACGTTTTTGGACCCCCCTTTTTTCTTGGCCCCCGCTTGTCATCAGTGACCATGTCATGAATGATGTAATATGTGATGTCATCAGCAGTGCATTGCGGGGCGTGAATTATAGTTAGCTCACCTAACCATAACAGTAGAATTTCTGTAGTTGTGTACGAGTGAAATGCCCAACTAACTATAACGTCTATGAAACGTATGGTATTTTCAGTGAATTTCAAAGGTTTTTGTAATGCTAATTTATTACTATAATGTCCCTGAAAACTATGTTTTTTTCAGTGAATTTATGTTTTTTTAAATGCTAGTTTATAAATATACCTCCCTAAAACCTATTGTTTTTTCAACGAATGTGTGAAGTTTTTTAAATATTATTTACAAACTAGGCTTACAGCGGTAGGACATATGCAGAATCTGAAAGAAAGGTATAGAAACAATAAAAATAAATGCACAAACAAACAACAGAATATTAGAAAAACAGAAAAAAGGCCAAAAGTAAGCAACCAATGTGCAGAATGAACCAACAGAGGTGTAGAAATATGCCTAATTTTACTATATCTTATAACACAGTCACACAAAGTACCCTAATAAGTAATCTATCACTGAAGACGTCTTAAATCTCACTTTTCTCTTGAAATTTTTATTTTCATTAAGTGCTCAGAATGTTATGTCTATGAAATATAAAATATTAATCTCAAGCATAACACTGTTTTTTATATGTACAAGTTACTATCATATTTTTTGTAAAGAATTTTTATTATACTCTAAGGTTGTTTTATTGTATTATAATACTTTTTTTTTAATTATTACAAAGGAGTCGTGCACCCTAAGCGAACCTACTCAATGGGTGGGCATAACATGCTAGCACGCATTGCAGAAGTAGCACTGGAATTGCGACTTCGGCGTAATTTCAAATGTATGAAATATCATACATTATCAATAAACGTTTTGGTTAAAGGGTCTAACTAATCTAAATTATAAAACTATAAACTATTTTCTTGAGTGTACTATTAACTATACAAAATGTCAACATTGCGCGACATATGCGTGAACGGTGCGCAACCCCTCCCTGCACATATTTCCGGGGTCAACTTCATTTTCATTTTCAAAGTTGGAAATATCAACATAGAAAGTTAGAATATCATATTGGAATAAACACTTTTACTAATATGCTTTTTAAAATGTTGTATAAACATTTATTTATAGTTTATAATTATGTATATAATATTTACCTGGTGAGCGACGGCTAAACAATGTGCGCGCACACCCTAAGCAACTTCATGTCAGCAGAAAAAGAAAGATTCTGATTGGTTTAAATCATTTTGATTTTGAAAGAGGGAGGATCCATCCTTATTATATTCCTCTTATTATTTGTCTGTCTTGCTGACAACACCTGCTACTTGTTCCTCTCTAACTTTTTTCAATTTTTGTGTGTCTTGATTTTCTTTGTTACATTATGCCATCCAGTCATGAAGACATTGATCCATTGTATCTGGAGGACGAGATTGTGGAGCCTGTCAAAAAAAGGAAGGAGAGTGTCGTATGGGCCTTTCTTATAGTGCCAGAGGGTGAAAAAAAGCAAACGCTCGCAAGGTAATGTGCACCCTCCGCAAGCGTATTTTGTCAAGGGCCTCAGATAGGATATATTCATGCGGGACATCAAGCATGAAGAAACATTTTGAAGCTCTCCATCCTGTACACTTGGCCAGAGAAGAGAGAAGAGCAAAACCTGAATGCCCCTTCTGCTTCTTCTCAACAACTTCGTACAGCACCAAGGCCCCATATGGTTCCGGAGCACTTGGAAGTGGCCATAGTGTGTTAGAAGTGTGATACCAAACTGCATCGGGGAGCAGTGCATGGAAGTTGTTACCAGTGCCATCAAAGGACATAAATGTTAATTTTTTGTGTGCTCCCAAATGTCCTTTTCATTTCCTTAAACAGTTTGTGTGCTGTTTTCAAGTTTGTTTTGCTTTTTACAAAAGGTTGAAAAAAGGTTTTTCTTTTTAAATTGTTAAAAAAACAAGTTCTTTTAGAACCACATCTATTGGTTAAAGATAGAAAAAACTTCCTGAGTGATTGCATGAGAGCAAGTATACTATGTGGGTTATTGGAGGAGTGCAAGGGTAGTGAGTGGTGATTTTATGAATGTTTGGGTAGTGGTGGAGTGATTGAATGAGTACATGGGTACTGGCTGGGTGATTGGAGGAGTGCATGATTAGTGCATGGGTGATTGGAGCAGTGCATGAGTAGTGTCTGTCTTATTGCATGAGTGGATGAGTTGTGCTTGGGTGAATGGAGGGATGCAATGGTAGTGTGTAGTGATTGTATAAGTGCTTGTGTAGTGGCAGAGGGATTGTATGAGTACATGGGCACTGGTTGGGTGATTGGAGGACTACATGGGTACTGTATGGGTGATTGGAGCAGTGTATGAGTAGTGTCTGTGTTATTGCATGAGTGGATGAGTTTTGCCGGGGTGATTAGAGGAGTGCATTGTTAATCCCAGGGTGATTTTGTAAGTGCATGAGCTTTGCCTGGGTAATTTTATAAGTGCATGGGTAATGGCTGTGAGATTGCATGACTACAGAGGTAATCTATGGGTGATGGGAAGAGTACATGGGTAATGTGTGAGTGTTTGTATGATTTTATGGTTAATGTCTGGATGATTGCATGGGTGATTTGAGTAGTGCAAGGGTAGTGCGTGATGATTTTTGAAGTGCTGGGGTAGTGGTAGAGTAATTGGGTACTGGCTGGGTGATTGGAGGAATGCATGGGTACTGAAAGAGTGAGTGGAGCAGTGCATGAATAGTGTCTGTGGTATTGCATGAGTGGATGAGTTGTACGTGGGTGATTTAAGGAGTGCATGAGTAGTGTGTGGGTTACTGCATGAGTGGATGAGTTGTGCTTGGCTGATTGTAGAAGTGCTTTGGTAATGCCTGGGTGATTTTGTAAGTGCATGAATACTGCTTGGGTAATTTTGTAAGTGCATTCGTAATGGCTGTGAGATTGCATGAGTGTTGTGGTAATGTATGAGTGATTGGAAGTGTGCATGGGTAATGCCTGATTGCTTGCTTGAGCTTATCTGTAATGCCTGGATGATTGCACGAGTGCATGGGTAGTGCCTGGGTATTGCATGAGTGGATGAGTTGTGCTTGGACGATTGGAGGAGTGCATTGTTTATGCGTGGGTGATTTTGTAAGTGCATCAGTATTGCTTGGGTAATTTTGTATGTGCATGTGTAATGGCTGTGATATTCAATGAGTGCATAGGTAATGTATGGGTGATTGGAAGAGTGCATGGGTAATGCCTGAGGTTTTACATGAGTTTATGGGTAATGCTTGGAGAATTGCACAAGTGCATGGGAAGTGCCTTGGTGATTGGAGGAGTGCATGGATAGTACTTGTGTGATTGGAGGAGTGCAAGGGTATTGCTTGGGTTATTGCATGAGTGCATAGGTAGTACCTGGGTGATTGCATGATTGCAGGGGTAGGGCCTGGATGATTGGAGAAGTGCAAGGCTAGTGCCTGGGTAATTTTATAAGTGCATGAGTAGTGGCTATGTGATAGAAGGAGTGCATGGGTAAAGCCTGGATAATTGCATGAGTGCAGGGGTAAAGTCTGGGTGATTGGCAGGGTGGATGAGTACTGCCTGAGTGATTGAAGGAGTGCATGGGTAATTACTGGGTGATTGCATGAGGTGCAGGGGTAATGTTTGGATAATTGTGTGAGTGCATGGCTACTGCTTGAGTGATAGTTGCAGTGCATAGTAGTGTCTGGATAATTTACAGAGTGCAAGAGTCGTGCTTGGGTTATTGCATGAGAGTACAGGTAATGACTGGGTGATTGCAATAGTGCTTGGGTGATTTTGGAGGACTGCAAGGGTAGTGCCTAGTTTATTCCATGAGTACATGGATAGTGTCTGGTGATTGGAGGAGTGCATTGGTAATCCCTGGGAGATTTTATAAGTGCATGAGAATTGCTTGGGTGATTTTGTAAGTGCATGGGTAATGGCTGTACAATTGCATGACTATGAAGGTAATCTATCGGTGATTGGAAGAGTACATAGATAATGTCTGAGTGTTTGCATGAGTTTATGGTTAATGTCTGGATGATTGCATGACTGTATGGGTAGTGCCTGGATGATTTGAGGAGTGCAAGGGTAGTGTGTGGTGATTTTAGAAGTGCTTGGGTAGTGGCAGAATGTTGAATGAGTGCATGGGTACTGGCTGGGTGCTTGAAGGAGTTCATGGATACTGCATGGGTGATTGGAGCAGTGTATGAGTAGTGTCTGTGTTATTGCATGAGTGGATGAGTTGTGCTTGGATGAGTGGAGGAGCGCATTGGTTATACCTGGGTGATTTTGTGAGTGCATCAGTATTGCTTGGTTAATTTTGAAAGTGCATGGGAATTGGATGTGATATTCAATGAGTGCATAGGTAATGTATGGGTGATTGGAAGAGTGTATGGGTAATGCCTGAGTTTTTGCATGACTGCATGGGAAGTGCCTAGGTGATTGGAAGACTGCAAGGATAGTGTTGGGTATTTGGAGGAGTGCAAGGGTAGTGCTTGTGTTATTGCATGAGTTCATAGGTAGGACCTGGGTGATTGCATGAATGCAGGAGTAGTGCCTGGTTGATTGGAGGAGTACAAAGCTAGTGCCTTGGTGAGTTTATAAGTGCATGAGTAGTGGCTGGGTAAAAGAAGGAGTGCATGGGTAATGCCTGGATGATTGCATGAGTGCAGGGGTAATGCCTGGATAATTTTTGGAGTGCACGGGTACTGCTTGAGTGATAGTTGGAGTGCATGTATAGTGCCTGGATAATTTGAAGAGCACAAGAGTAGAGCCTGGGTTATTACATGAGTGCACATGTAATGCAATGATATGGAATATAGGTGTGTGGAGTGACCTCAATTCTTTGGGGTGGGGGTGTTTAAGGGGTTGTTTCTTTATGATTGATTATCGTGATCACAAAGGTGCATTTGCAAGATTAATATGTAGCAATGTTACTATGTATGACTTGTCATAACTGCTGTGCGCACAATTTACAGGACTGTAAACGAACTTAAAAACAATAAAATATGTAAAAAAAAAATGAGTGCACATGTAATGACTGGGTGATTGCATGAGTGCATGAGTAGTGCCTGGGTGATTGAAGGGCATCAAGAGTAGTACCTGGTTTATTGCATGAGTACATGGATTACCCTGAACACTACCCCCCCCACAATGTAAAGGACAACACTGTGGAAAGGAGCACCCGGGGGAAAAGGGAAGGGGACACAATACTAAGAGAACACTGTTGCCTTCTTCTGGTAGTACTGCATATAATAGAAAGTAAGAAGACAGTAAGAGACATAGAATTCATACATACGGGACACCACTATTATTCAGAGAAATGGTACACTCACAGAGAGTTTCTGAGCTGTGTCATTGTCCTTAACTGCTAGAACCCGGGGAACTTATTCACCTTGAAGACACAGTGCAATAGAGTGCGTAATTCTAGACCACCACAGGGTTAAAGTTGCATGGATGCCTTCAAATAATGCGGCTGTTTATTCTCCCTCTACAGAGGTTTCTGAGGGCGGAAACAAACTTCGTAATGGTCTGTTGCCTCAAATGTAAACAACTTAACAATCACTTCCCAGCCGGGACTAAATCAAAACTGAACACGGAAGCCTTGCGTAATCCAACTGCCCCGCATTGTACCGCTCGGGAAACTGGCGGTTAGTTCGTGGCTGACTGTAAATCAAGGGGAGCAGGAAGCCCTTCACAATCGAGCTGCCCCGCTTGTACCGCTTTGTAAACTGGTGGTTACACTCTTTAGCCCCGAGAGGAGAGAGCGCTTCCGTGCGCAGTCTACCACTCTCGAGGTGAAGGTAAAATACCTGTGACCACCAGGCTTGGAGTCCCTTAATGCGCTGGCATCCGGAGTCCGGGAAATGAGCACCCGAGTGCTCTATGGCTTAGCACGGCCCCGGTGAAGAAAGGCAGCGTCTCTGCGGCACTGTGCCGTGTATCCTCCAGCGTGGAAGTACCATCCGCTTACTCAGCTTCAAGAGATTGTCAAGCGCCGTTCTCCTGAAGAGGCAGAGCTTATATTGGGATGTGCCGTTAGGAGTCACCCGGTTTCTTCTTCCCGTCACTGCTCCCCATGACCTCCTGGGAGTTGTAGTGAAATAGGTTAAACTACGTGAATTTGGGTCTACAGTCAAAACAGACAAGGGGGTTGTGTGCACTTCACTTATGTTTGCTCCCTTTCTTAGTTGAAGGCCAACAATCGGGACAAGGAGTGCAAGGGTAGTGCCAGGGTTATGCATGGCTGCATAGGTAGTGCCTGGGTGATTGCAGGTTTGCAGGGGTAGTGCACAGATGATTGGAGGAAGTGCAAAGTTAGTGCCTGGGTGATTTTATAAGTGCATGAGTAGTGGCTGGGTAAGAGAAGGAGTGCATAGGTAAAGCCTGGATGATTGCATGAGTGCAGGGGTAATGTCTGGGTGATTGGAAGAGTGGATAGGTACTGCCTGAGTGGTTGCAGGAGTGCATGAGTAGTGCCTGGGTGATTGGAGGAGTATAAGGGTAATGTAAGGGTAGTGCCTGGGTGCTTTTATAAGTACTTGGGCATTGATGGAGTGATTGGATAAGTGAATGACTACTGGCTGTCTGATTGAGAGAGTGCATGGGCACCACATTGGTGATTGGAGAACTGCATAGGTGGTGCCTGTGTTATTCCATGAGTAGATGAGTAGTGCCTATTTTATTCTAGAAGTGCATTGGTAGTACCTGGTTTATTTTGTAAGTGGATACGTATTCTTTAGATGATTTTGCAACTGTATAGGTAATGCCTGGGTGACTGAACGAGTGCATGGTTACTGCTTGGGTCATTCCAACAGTAGGAGAGTAATGTCTGGATGATTGAAGGTGTGCATAGATATTATGTGGATGATTGAAAGACTGTAGAAGTAAGTTCTGGGTGATTACAGGAGTGTATGTGTACTACCAGACTGATTAAAGGTGTGGATTATTAATGCCTGGGTGATTTTGTAAGTACATAGGTTAAGCTTCAGTGATTGAAGGAGTTCATGAGTCCTGCTAAAGTGATTTAAGGAGTGAGAATATTAAGTTTAAAACAATGAATGACTGTAATAAAAGTGATCATAAACATTAATTCATAATAGTATGCTTATTACATTATTTCATCTTACCTTCTGTATTAAAGTAGGTATCAAACTCATTGAAACTATTTTACAGCTGTTTCATTGTAAAGTAAATGTAAAATATTTTCAAACTTTTCTTTTCCTTTCTGTAAAAGAGAAGAAAAAATATTATTATTGCTTTTGGACTTGCCCCTTCTGGCAGGTTCACCCCTAAACTTTTTGCTTTGGTATGTGACTTGGTGTTAGTTATTTTTGGCTTCTGCGCACTGTACTACTGTGTCCCAGGGTAAAGTGCGTGTGTGTGGTGAGGTTGGCCTGCCCTCCCATGGGAATGCATGGGGAATGTGAGTGTCCATGGTAGGTCCTGATGCGTGGGGAGTGCAGGGTCGAGTTTGGTATGTGCGGACTCGTGAGATTGAATGCTGCATGATGATGTGTGCGGCGTTAATATGTCTAGTGTGGAAGTGCCACTTCTAGAAGTTGGCATGTCTGTGTAATAAAGGTGAAGTGACTGTCTGGCTTGTGATTGGCTGGAGCTGGCTGGTGAGCCTGGCTCCAGGAGTCAGGATGGGTCTGCCCCGGTGGTGAATAGGGAGATTTACATCCAGATGGGTGGGAGGAGTGCACCTGGGACCTGAATAGGGCTGGGCCTTCCCTACACAATGCTGACTCCGCCCCCTGTGGTGTGTCTGATGTCCCTAGCCTGTCAAGTGAATGGAGAGAGGGGCTGAGCACAACAGAGTGCTCCAAAACCAGTTGCATCTGGTTTTTCCCTAACCCTGTGCTAAAAGACAAAGGATTTATGTGTATACAAAGGGGCTGTGACCCCTTGCAAAATGTTCTTCCTGATCCTAACTTGAGGGGGGCCTGCTGCTGCTGTTGGGCCCCAGGAGGACCGCCACTGGGTGCTGTCACCATGCCTGGAGGACCCTTTGAGCTGGCCCCTGGGCCCAGCCTTTGCCCCCCTGCCTTCCTGTGGACTTTTGCTGGAGTTTGCCTAGACTTGTGACTTTTGTGCTCCAAGGGCCTGGGAAGCGCCAAATCTTCATTTCCAATGAGCCCTTTGCTTTCTCCTGGCAGCGCTGGACGGCACGCTGCTGTTTAGAGGAATCCCCCAGCCGAGGGATTCCCCCCCTCCTTCTTGGTTTTAAGGGTGCCCACACCGCTTGTTCTAAATTACCTCTAGCAGGAGCCCACCCTGCTTTATATTCTAGCGTTGGAGGGAGCCTACCTCTCTTGTGCCTTTTTTGAGGTTTATGAGGGAAGCGGGTGCCTATCCAGCAGTCCGTTCATGCCCCGGGGGTTGCCTATCCCGCCTGTCTGCCATTTTTGGTGCCCTAGCGGATGTCCATCCCACCAGGAACCTTGCCTCTTACTCGGGTGCCTACCCCGTGTTGAACCGCCGCGGCCCGAACCGCAAGAAGAATCACCTCAGGGCCGCTGCCTAGCGCGACCCGGGAAGTACTGTTCAAAAACCGGAAGCTGCCGGGAGCCCATCGCGCGCTCCGGTGCGAGAGAGTAAAGGGAAGAGGACGCCAGCGCCGGCTCTAGTAGGGCTCCCCTGAGGAAAGGGAGCGCCCCGGGTAGCTCCTGGTGACCGGTGCCGGGAATCACCTGCAGAAATCAGCCCGCAACCCAGGAGCAAGACGCCACCCAGGAGAGCCCAGTGAGTGGGGCTCGTTTGCAAAGGGGAGGGGAGTGTAAAGGGGCACACTGCCGGTGTGCGCCCCCCTCCTGCACGTACTCACTATCTTGGGGGCACATCTTCTGAGTGGCCCCGGATGGCAGCGGGCTGCTCCACTGTTCAGTGGGGTCATTGTTCCCTGAGTCCCCCCGAGCGGGACTCCAACGTGATTTGGGGCATTTCTGGTGGTAGAGCGGCCCCTCCCCTAGTGGGCAGCATTGTTGTCTGAACCCCAGGAGGCTCAAAGGGGGCATTTTGTATCTAGGGCCGAGAGGCTCCAACGTATGGCTGCATTTTGTTTCTAGAGCCCACTAGGCCCCTGAGGGCCCAGTTGTTTATTCATAGAGCCTGCCAGGCTCCCACAATGTTCTTGGGCGCTGTTGGTTCTTTGGAAGCCCAGAGGAGGCTCAGAAGGCACGCTGGTGCCCATACGCAGTTCCACAGCTGCCCAGCACTTAGTGGGCAGCTGCTACGTTTAGGCCTGTTCTTTTGCACATTCTTCTTTGGCTGCCTGCGCCGCCTGCCCAGACATTATGGACATTGGGCCTGTGAGCCCCTGAGAGACCAAGTTGGCCTGGGATCAGTTATGTGATTTTTGACCAAATGTGATTACCTGCCTAATGTGATTTCTGCATCATGTGAAATGCCTTTATGCCTATACCCCTGAAAGTATATTTATGCTTAGGAGGTTGTTTTACCTAGTATGCGTTAAACTAGTGAGTTCATGTTTCCCTGTGTGATATATGCCTAATGAGTTTAGCATTGCGTAGGGTGTACTTACCCTTTACCAGTGGTTACTGGGTGTGTGCTACAGTGCTATTTGGTGCTACAATTATTCTATGTTCTAAGTGCTATGCCTACAAAGTGCTAATTCTACTAAGTGCTAGTTCTACCAAGTGCTTATTCCTGACAATGGTCCCTGTGGCCCTGTCCTGTGTATATAATCCCCTGAAAATTCCGCCCGTGCCAGTGGTACAGTGTAAAGTGTGTGTTTAGTATCTAATGTGTTTGGTATAATACAAAGGCTATTTTTATATATAACCTTGTGTGGAGTTCTCTTTGTGGTGGGCCTTGGGTGTTGTTGCTGGGTGCGCGTGCAAACGCTTTACACATCGCCTCCGGGATAAGCCTGACTGCTCATGCCAAGCTACCAAAGGGGTGAGCAGGGGTTATGTTGGCGGGTGACTTAGTTACCTTGTATAGAGTGGTGGTTTCTGCCTGGCTTTGGCGCAAGCCTTAGCCAACCAGAAATTCCCATTTCTAACATTGTAGATCAGCGGTGGGAATTGGACTTGTGTTTGCGCTGTACCATAGCGGCAGCTGGCTGCACTACAAAACTCTGCATCTTAGATAATCACATTTTGGGGATTATTGTTTTTGTAGTTCCATTATTTCTTCTCCTAAAAGGTGTCCTTTGTGAATTGTGTACTCCTGTTTTAGCTCAGACACCTAGGTTCCTTGTGTTAAACATTTCTCGAGAACGTCCGCCAAAATGGAGCCTTCTTTTGATTTCTGTGGTCTGTTTAGAAACAGTATGTTGGAGTTGGTAAGGTTCTGTGAAGAGAGAGACATAGAGGTGGGTGAGTCAGACACCCAGTCCAAACTTAGGGACAACCTAATCCAATGGCAAAAGGATCAATGGGATCTTTAGCGCAGTGAGGAGGAAAGGGCCCGGGCCACACGCCATGAGGGTGGTGGGTCTGAGGGGAGCCCTGATGAATCTGAAGAGGAGGAAGAAAATGACACTGCATGGACGCCAGTAGATAGTGAAGAACCCATAGATAGGGAGTCCCTTGCTGGGTCCAGTGTCGGAGGCTGTGTCTCATCCCTTTCACTGTCCCCAGAGGAGTCGGTAGATAGGAGGGAAGAAAGGGAGCACCAGCTGGCTTTGTAGAAGCTCAGGTTAGAGCATGCCAAGGAGATAGCGCAGCTGGGTGTGCAGGAGAGACTGGCCGAGGCTGAGAGGGATTTTGTCAGGGAGAAATTAGCTCTGGAGGGTAGATTATCCCCTGAGCGCAGTTATAGTTTTCTGGATTCCCTAGGGAGGGTTGAGTCCAGTGGTGGCAGTGATATAGACTTCAGTGCAGGAAGTCCCCTTCCCAGTTCCCAAAGTATGGTACCTTGTTCCCAAGAGGAAGAGTACAGGTTGAAGTTTAGGGACCATAGGAAACCACCTCACCAGCGTTGGGGGTATTTTGTGGATGACTGTCATGATGCACTGATGGTTTGGCTTGCATTTAACCCGGAGCAGGATTTGGATGGAGCAGTGAATATGTTTCTCAAAGAGCAGTTTCTCAGTATTTGTTGTCCAGGGTTGAGCCAGCACCTGTGGAGGTTTGGATGCTTTTGTCCTTAGAAGCTTGCAAAGTAAGCAGAGCACTGGCAAAGTGCCAGAGGTTCTGAAGAGTCAATGGTGAGTAATTCCAAAAGTAGTGGTTCAGGTATCTTCCAGCCCAGCGTGGTGGAAGAGGTTCGGAGTAGCCCAGCTAGGTCCCAGAGTAGTGAGAGGGGTGTAGGGGCTCACTACCTGTCTCAGTGGAGTAGGAGTGAGTGTGGGACAGAGAGTCCCCAGACGCCCGAAGCCCTGTCTCAGAGCCTGGATAGTTTCTTAACCCCTTCCATGCTCATGACGGAAAATTCACGCCGCGCTGAAGGGGTTAAGGGAACACCAGGTTGGGGACCTAGGCTGTCCTGTTAGTCCATTTGAGGAGGATCACCTAGTGTATAGAGGACCTGGAGGAGCGTCTGTAACCAGAGCTCCTGTGGTTCTAGTGTCCGGCAGTGCCACTCCAGTTAGGAGGGCACAGAAGTCCGAAGTGAGGAGTGAATGGGGGATGTGTTCCCCAGTGGAAGAACCAGTCGACCAGGGACTAGCCAGTTGGGCTACGTTCCCTTGGAGGGACCCGGGTGACACCACTTCTGTTCTGGGGGATCTTCATGCACTGTCTTGTCAGATGGACAGGGGACAGGAGATCTGCGCCAGACAGACAGTCACACAACATATGAGTCATGTGTTAGCCTCAGGGGGATGGTGTGTGAGTCCCCAGAAGTCCTGGAGTGCCAGGCAAGTATTCCGCCAGAGGTTTTAGACCAAAGGTTGGGAGGCCAAGATCAGGATCAGCCTAACCTGGAGGGAAGGACGTCTGTAACCAGCGTCCTGACCGGTTTATCTTCCAGGGGTACCACTCCAGTGGGGAGGGCCCAGAACTCCGGAAGGGGGAGCAGAGGGTTGGAGTCCCCGCCTCTGACACTGGTGCAACCTGAGGGGTTAAAGCCAAGGTTGGGAGAGTGGCGTTCTAAGGGTACCTCTCAAAGGAAGAGGAACCCTAGAAGTAGAGGTAGGGGGAGGAGAGCCTCCCCTGTAACTTTTGGTCTGCCTGAGGGTGTAGACCCTAGGCTGGAGGATCAGTGGCAGTCTAGGACTGGCCTGAGGAGAGGAAGAGTGGAGAATGGCTAATATATACCAGGAGTTACTACCCCCCACTCTGTGCATGCGCAAGGACCAGTGGCACCTGGGTGGCCTAGGGCCTGGTCCTGGCTGCGGACAGCTTGGGAGTACCAGTGGGGTAGCCCAGTTATTCCAGACAGCGTTTTTAGAAGAAACCACATGGGCTCACCGTGGCGTAGAACAGGAGGGTTTTCCCTGCAGTTGCGGGCCTGCGTCTGTGTTCTATCGCCCAAAGCAGGGAAGCCCATCCCGGTGGTGATTGGTCAGCCCTGCGTTTTGGCTGGAAGGGGATTGTGTTGGACTTGGCCCTTCTGGCAGGTTTACCCCTAAACTTTTTGCTTTGGTATGTGACTTGGTGTTAGTTATTTTTGGCTTCTGCACACTTTACCACTGTGTCCCAGGGTTAAGTGCGTTCGTGTGGTGAGGTTGGCGTGCCCTCCCATAGGAATGCATGGGGAATGTGAGTGTCCATGGTAGTTCCTGATGCGTGGGGAGTGCAGGGTCGAGTTTAGTATGTGCGGACTCGTGAGATTGAATGCTGCGCGATGATGTGTGAGGCGTTAATGTGTCTAGTGTGAAAGTGCCACTTCTAGAAGTTGGCATGTCTGTGTAATACAGGTGAAGTGACTGTCTGGCTTGTGAGTGGCTGGAGCTGGCTGGGGAGCCTGGCTCCAGGAGTCAGGATGGGTCTGCCCCGGTGGTGAATAGGGAGATTTACATCCAGATGGGTGGGAGGAGTGCATCTGGGACCTGAATAAGGCTAAGCCTTCCCTAAATAATGCTGGCTCCGCCCCCTGTGGTGTGGCTGATGTTCCTAGCCTGTCCAGTGAATGGGGACAGTGGCTGAGCACAACAGAGTGCTCCAAAACCTGTTGCATCTAGTTTATCCCTAACCCTGTGCTAAAAGACAAAGGATTTATGTGTATAAAAAGGGACTGTGACCCCTTGCAAAATGTTCCTCCAGATCCTAACTTGAGGGGCACCTGGTGCTGCTGTTGGGCGCCAGGAGGACCGCCACTGGGTGCTACCTCCCTGCCTGGTGGGCCCTGTGAGCTGGCCCCTGGGAACAGCCTTTGCCCCCCTGCCTTCCTGAGGACTTTTGCTGGAGTTTGCCTAGACTTGTGATTTTTGTGCTCCAAGTGCCTTGGAACCCACCCTGCCTAATATTCTAGCATTGGAGGGAGCCTACCCGTGTTGCCCCTATTTGATGGAGGCGGGTGCCTACCCCACAGTCCGTTTGAGCTCTGCGGGTGCCTACCCCACCTGTCTGCCATTTTTGATACCCTAGTGGGTGCCCACCCCGCCAGGGACCTTGCCTCTTACTCGCCATATAACAGCGGGCAAAGAACTACAATGAATAAGATTATAAAAAAGAAATCTCTGTTCAAAATATTTACAATAAACTCAACTATCTGTTTGCATTTTCAAAAATAAACACTCTAATTTACATTCCATGTAATGCAAAGATCAAATATATTAACTACTTCTTTCAAACACAATTTTCCAAATGCAATATCAAAGAACAGAAACAATAATTCAAACACTAATTGTTGACATCTACCCAATAGGCATAATGATGTTTCCGAAATCATTTGTATTGAAAATATCCGAAATAAACTTGTTAATTCATGTTTACATCTTCCCAATGGGCTGGATGATATTTTTAAAACTTTAGCATCGAACATATCAGAAATGAATTTGGAAATTCGTACGGCAACCAACATTTAAATTCCAATTGGTCATCATTACAATGTGTCCATCCTTTATTGCACCTTAACCCCTTCGATGCGGCCGCTTTTTTTCCCGTGTGCGGCCGCCGGCCGAACACGAGCTGGCCATGATGAACCCCAGCCGTCATCAGCACACGAGCACCGTAGTGCATGACGGCTGGGGTTTGTCACCAGCATGGAAGGGGTTAAATATATATATATATATATATAGTGTCCAGATGTTGTACTAGGTCCATCATGTTTTAAAAGTTCTTCCTGAAATTGACACTTGACGGCTACAAGATCACCCGCAGGGACCACACCAACGGAGTATAGGGAGGAATAGCCATCGTCCACAGGAACACTCTCAGAGTCTTGACCAGCACCAACGACACCCTCAGCACCACAGAACACCTGCACTTCCAGATCCACACTGATCCCAACATCACCCTCAGAAGAACCCTCGTCTACAGAACCCCCGGACCCCAGCCACTGTTCAGCGACCCCATCGCAGACTTCTTCAGTACACACACCCTCACCTCCACAGACTACATCCTCTTCGGGGCCTGAACTTCCACCTCGAGGACAACAATGACACCAACTCCACCTCCTTGATAGACAACTCGTCACAACTCCCATCCATGATCCGGCCATGTGCTTGACCCCATTTTCTCCGCAAGCTCCCATGTCTCATTTAACCACACCACTGAACTCCACTGGACCGACCATCGCTGCATCCACTTCACCTTCTGGAAACCCACCATGCACCACTTCACCCAACAGATCCCTAGTCGCTGCTGGAGCAAAGTCACAGAAGACATTTTTTACTCACCCTCGCCCAGAGCCCACCCACTGACCCCAACACCGCCGCCCACAACCTAAGACAATGGATCGACAACAGCATCAACAGTCCCGCCCGATCAAGAAACCCTCCAACAGACACACCAGCAAGAAAGCCAGCTGGTTCACCGAGGACCTCCAGTCCTCCAAGCAAACCTGCCGAAAACTAGAAAGGAAATTGCACAGTGAACAGACACTGTACAGCTGCGCAGCCCACAAGAACGCCACCTGCAGACACCATCACCTCATCAGATCCACCAAAAGAGCCTCCTTCAAAGACTGCCTAGACAACAACAAACACAACAGCAAAGAGCTCAGCAACATCATGAAGGAACTCTCCAACCCCAGCTCCAACACCAACAACTTCCCACCTTCGCAAGACCTGTGTGACTCCCTAGGCACCTTCTTCAATCGCAAGATCGCAGACATTCACAACAGCTTCAACGTGATGACCACCACGACAGCCACCGAGACGTCCGTCCCCACGACTGCCATTTGCACCGACCCCCTGCTCTCCTGGACCAACTTAAACAACAACAACACCATCAAAATCATGAACACCATTCCCTTCGGCTCTCCGTCATACCCATGCCCACACCACATCTTCAACAAAGCCAGCACCACCTCCGGAAAGCCATCAACATCTCCTTCGATACAGCAACCTTCATGGAAAGCTGGAAGCATGCCGAATTTAGCGCCTTACTCAAAAAACCCAAGGCCGACTTCAAGCACCTCAAGAACTTCAGGCCCATCTCCCTGATCCCGTTCCCAGAGAAGGTCATTGAGAAGACAGTCAACAGACAACTGTCCCACTACCTCAAGTAGAACAGCATCCTGGACCCATCCCAGTCCGGGTTCCGCAGCCACCACAGCACAAAAACCGCCCTCATCTTCGCCACTGATGACATCAGAGCCCTGCTGGATAATGGCAAAACCGTGGCCCTCATCCTCCTGGACCTGTTGGCAGCCTTCGACACTGTCTGCCATCACACACTACGCACACGCCTCCACGACGCTGGGATCCGAGACAAGGCTCAGGACTGGACCACCTCCTTCCTCCCCGGCAGAACCCAGAGTGTCCGCTTCCCCTTTCTGCTCCGAAGCCACTGAGATCATCTGCGGCGTACCCCAAGGTTCATCTTTTAGCCCGACATTGTTCAACATCTACATGCCACTGCTCGCTCACGTCGCCCAACTGCACGACTTCAACATCATCTCCTATGCAGACAACACCCTGCTGATCCTCTCCCTCACCAAGGACCCCTCACCGCCAAAACCAACCTCCACAAAGTAATGGAAGCCATCGCTGAGTGGATGAAGAGCAGCCATCTGAAGCTAAACTCGGACCAGATGGAAGTCCTCATCCTCGGTTCCACCCCTTCGGCCTGGGACTACTCCTGGTGGCTGACCGCACTGGGAACAGCATCAACACCCACTGAGCACACGTGCAACCTGGAGTTCATCCTCAACTCTACTCTCTCCATGACCAAGCAGGTCCACGCCGTCTCATCCTCCTGCTTTGACACCCTCTGCATGCTCCGCAGGTGGATCCCCACAGAAACAAGAAGAACGGTCACCCAAGCCCTCGTCAGCAGCAGGTTGGACTATGGAAACGCCCTCTATGCAGGGGCCTTGGCCAAACTCCTGAAACATCTTGAACGCATTCAGAACGCCTCTGCACAACTGATCCTCGATATCCCTCACTGCAGCCACAACACACCCCACCTGGGAGACCTGCACTCGCTCCCCGTCAACAAGAAGATCACCTTCAAGCTCTTCCCCCATACACAAGGCTCTCCACAACACCGGACCAGCATACCTCAACAGACAACTCACCTTCTACACCCCCAACCGCCAACTCCGCTCTGCCGACCTCGCCCTCACCACCGTCCCCCGCATCTGAAGAGCAAACTCCGGCAACAGATCGTTCTATCACCTCACCTCCAAGACCTGGACACCCTCCCCATCCTCCTACAGCAGACCCAGGACCTGCTAATCTTCAGAAGACTTCTCAAGATCTGGCTATTCGAAGGAAGCAGCACCCCCACCCCAGTGCCTTGAGAGTGACCCACGCCGGTGAGTAGTGAGCTTTATAAATGTTCTGATTGATTGATTGATTGATTGATTGATTGACTTTCCACAAAATCTTTTATTTTAGTTTCCAATTTCCTTCCATCTGCTGTACAACTTTGTAGCATTAAAATTACATACTGTCCAAATCTTTCTGTAAATAATGTTTTACAGGGATTACTTTTCATATCTTGATTAGCTGATCTTACTCATTTGTTAAAAGACACTGATTTGCAATCTGGCATTGTCAAATATATGAATCGTTCAGTGTTTGTTTCAGTGGTAGAAGAAAATGAACAGTCTTCATATTTATTATCCCATCTATAACGTTGTCGAAACAGATTTTCAATTTGTATTCCTTCATCTTTCAATATTGCAAGCATAAACATAGAAAATTCATGAGCATCTTGTTGTATATTGAGTGTAAATTGTGAAGAACCAGTTCATATATCCAAAAGATGCTGTATGCCAGTAGCAGTATGGATTTCAGTTTTATCAGTTTTCAACTTTTCAAAAATATAATGTAACAAAGAACAGAATCTTTTTTCTTGATTTTCCATAATTTGATGATAAAGATCTAGAAAAAACACGACGTTCACAATTACATTACATAGCAGTTGATAACTGAACTATTTTTAACTGGTATCCTACAATATCAGCAGAAGTGTCCATTTTCATTTTTTTTCCAGCCTCAACATTGTCTTGCATTGTTTTCTTCTTTCCAACCTCCCTAGAGTGTTTCTCACTTTTCATTTTGAACATACTACACATTTTTCATATATGGGATATTCCCCTAAGATGGTAGCATACAGTTTTCTTAACCAATTATACTCTCTTACACAATTTGCATCTGCACTAACCTTTTACGCATCAAAATCAATTAAATACAATCCAGATAATGTTCTTACTGAAGACAATGCAACATATGCCACACCCTCTTTACTGTACTTCCAATTTTAACCAAAGCTTTGTCTACACTTAAACCTTGAGATTTATGAATGGTCACCGCAAATGCTAAAGAAAGAGGAAACTGTTTTCTAGGAACAATATACGTCTTCAACAAGCAAAACACGAACAGCACAATGTCAAATCTCTTCAATCTGATCAAATTTAACCTTCAAGAATTCAATTCCATCTCTGTTCGGATAATTAACAAAATCAACAACTTTTCCCATTGGTCCATTTACTAAACCTTTTTCTTCTGTTTAAAAAAAAAATTATTGTTTCACCGGCAGTTTACAAAATCAGTTAATACATCTTCAAACAGCGTCCACCCACCCCGGGTCCGGAAAAAAAGAGAGAAAAAAAAGCATACTGTATAGGGCTAATCAGCATTGCAAACTCTAGAGTTAGTCTTTTCGAGTATATAAATCTTTCAACATTAACTAAACAGTAGATACTAAATCAATAGAATAGCAAAAAAACACATCTTTTCTTAAAAAAGAAACGTAGGGGCATTAATATAAAAGAGAATGAAAGGATGTAGGAGATGAGAGATGGATCACGGGCAGGGGGGAGTGGTGGGGTGCAGTCGGGGTGCCAGGGGGGAGAAGTAGAGGGAGAGGGCAAAATCCATGGGGAAAAGAGAAAAAGTTGTATACAGGGACCAGTGCATTATACATTCTGAGTATTCATAGTTTCAAGTCAAATGGTCAGGGGATCCCAGACTAGCAAGCCCCTTTTTATGGCCCTTCTCCTTTTTTAGGGTAGATTGCCCTTTCCAATCTATAAGTAGGGAACAGTCTTGCTTGCCATTGATCAAAAGAAGGGGGATTCAGGTCTTTACTTTCCAATATGTAGCTATACATATCCGAAAAATGGTAATTGCAACAAATATTAATGTCCCACCTTCTTTCAGATCTATCTGGTCGTACAGCCCTAATATAATGGTACTTGGCATGAGATGAATGTCTAAAGAAAGAATTCTGCTTAAAAATTGTTGAACTTCTACCAGTAAGGGCTTGAGTTTAGGGCATGCCGCACACATGTGTACTGCATCCGTGCTATATTCTGTACATCGCAGACAGTTAGTTCCAGGACCGGTTGCCCATTTAGTCACCCTAATGGGAGTTATTTACAAAAAAAGCCAGTCTTGTAAAATTGTGCTTGCAATTTATGAGATAGCAGATATGTTTGTGCTAGGGCTAAAGCAGTGCAAAAACATTAGGTGGAGTATTTAATTTAAGCTGCCATTTGATGTTAGTTTTGCTTATGTCACATGGCCGCTGCTCATTCAGGATACAATAGATATTTCCCATCTTTGGTAAGTTAGGGCTGAGTAATTTGTCTATAAGGCCTACCATTTTGAATCCCGCGGACCACCGGGTTTTGTTCATTAGATAGCTCGTTATAGCATGATATTGAAAAATCTGGTTATTGCCCAGCTTATAACAAGTTTTTGAATCTTGAAATGACATGATGCGGCCAGTTTTAAACAGATCCCCTAAATTGTAAATACCTGCCGAATACCATTGATGGAAATGTGCATTTTGAAAGATCAGCGGTAGGTTATCATTATGACTAATAGGGGTGTAGCAATTGAGCTTGTCTTTTCCAAATACCCTCCAAACATTACAGAAGACCCGATAAGCACTGTTCATAGTTTTAAATCCAACACTCTTGTAGTAGCTGAACTCTAGTTGACGCCAGAGGCAGCCCCTTATATTTTCCACCAAAAATAGAAGGTAAGGAGAAGGCAATCCCGATGGACTTAGAACACAATCCTCGTATAATAATTCACAGCAGTGTTGTAGGGCAGCAGCCCAGTAATTTAGTTTTAAGTTGAGAAGAGCCCAGCCTCCCCTTTCCCTAGGTAGAGATAGGAGATTAAAGGCTCTTCTTGGCTACGTATAGGTCCAAATCAACCATGAAAAGATTTGATCAAAGACGGCAAGTGTGCGATTGTTAAAAACAAGCGGAATTGTCCGGAAAAAGTAAGGTAATATAGGAAAATTTGTCATCTTTAGGACGTTACATCTTGCTACAATAGTTAAATGTAGATTATTAATTTTCTGAAGTGATTTCTCCATACTGGTAGCGAGAGGAGTCACGTTTTCTGACACAAGCGTGTCTAAATCTGAGACTATATTGACTCTTAGATATTTTGCAATCTTGGTTATTCTGCTGTCAGCCCCGCTTATTTTTCCATTCACAACAATCTGCATTTTGTTTTGTTCAGGGCATAGCCAGAGATCACTCCAAATTCCTGAGCTTCTTGCTCCAAAGCCCTGATGGCCGACTCGGGTTCAGAGGTTATTGTAGCTAAGTCATGGGCATAAGCCATGATCTTTATATCGATGCCAAACCTACTTACTGGCAAAATAGAGGAACTTTTTTCGATTTTTTTTATCAGAGGGTCAATGTAGAGAGCAAAGAGCAAGGGCAAGCAAGGGCACCCTTGCCTTGTTCCTCTCGAGATTTAATTTGCTCTGACAAATGGCCGTTAAAGTATATTTTGGCAGTAGGATCTTGGTAAAGTGCCTGCACCGCCTGAACTATTCTTGGTCCGAAGCTGATCCTCCACATGATAACCCAAAGAAATTGCCAGGAGACCCGATCAAACGCTTGTTCAGCATCTAAAAGGATTAGTGAGATCGGGTCTCCTGACACATCTGCGGCGCCAAATAGGGTAATGGTCCGACGGACGTGCTCGGTAGTGCCTTTTTTTGGTATGAATCCATGTTGCCAGCTAGAGACTAATGGCTCAATGTTGGCGGAGAGTCTGGTGGCGATGATTTTAGAGAACATTTTAGAGTCAGTGTTAATTAATGTTATTGGCCTATATGATGACATTTCCAGAGGCGATTTATCCTTTTTTGAGAATATCACTATTTTGGCTGATGACCAAAAGTGTGGTGATTTAGTCCCCTCAAAGATAGATCTTACTATCTTAGTAAAGATATCTTTTATTTGCAGAGAAAAAAACCTTGTAGAATTCAACTGGTATACTATCCATCCCTGCGGCTTTACCATCCGGGAGGCTAGTTAGCGCAGTTAAAATCTCGTCCCATGTTGGAGAGGTTTCCAGTAAGTACCTCCTCGGAGGACTGCCTTTAACTGGGTTACGAAGATGCTAGTGGTCTGTCACGGGCTTCACGTTGCTGATTCTTGGGATTGTTGCACCTTGCCGATGCACATTTTTTCGACCTGTCGATACACATTTGGGTGCTTTGAATTTCATGAGCCTGGGGTTTTAGCGGTCTTTTCATTGTCCGCGATGCATTACCATTCACAGTGTGGTTTAACATGAACATTAACTCGTTTACTTGGACCTTTACTTTTATTTCGTTTTCCAACCCTTGGTATCTATGTTGGGAAGTTTGGTCTTCGCGTTGCACAGCAGTCTGGTTCAGATTTATTTGTTCACTTTGGGCTGCTTTTTTACATTGATAGTTTTGCAATCTTGGTATGTGTATGAATTTGGCCTCACTACGCTGTTTCCTTTGTTTGTAGAGCTATCCCCTGAGGAAGGGCTACGTATTAGCCCAAAATGCATTGGGATTATTGAATATTGGATTACAATCTCGTGGATTATATATATTACATACATCTTGAAACCAATGATCTATACATGAAGTACAATGTATATGGATTAAAGATGAAAAACTACTGAATTTTGTGGATTGAACTTTTGAATGAACAGTGTTATAAAACTTTAGACTCTTGAGTCAACATTGTGCAGTGCACCGGGGAGTCTTCCTCTCAAACGGGGGAAGCCTTGTATTAGTCTTTGAGTCTCTACGCTGACCGGTACAGACAGCGTCATCCCTGGTAGCACGCCATACATCGTCACCAGGCGTACCATTGATCACCTCAAGCTGTGCAAATACCTGCTTCTAATCTTTGTGAGCCCACTATTTTTCTGTCCTAAGGATTTAGCACGCTACCTAATTTTGAACAATGAATTATGATTTGGTGTCCAAGATGACTGAACTCAAGGCCGACACCTTCGCCTTTACGGCGGGGGATGCCAACAAAATCTATGGCATGATTCAGGAGGATGTTGCCGCGGCCACTAGTTCTAGGAGCGCGGAGAGTAACATCAAACAATTGCTCTACCTACTAAAGAAGGAATCTAATCAAAAACTGCACGCATGTACCCTCGTGCGGTATCATCGCGCCCAGCGGATCCCTAGGGGCCTACGGGTCCCTCTCAAACCTTTACTTTGCAAAAACAACACGAGATTTGTTGAGAGATGGTTCGCTATCCTCAACAAATGTTCGTTGGACTTGATTCTGCTTATAGTGGAGGAACTGTCTAAAACATTGGAGGGTTTAGCACAAGAAATCAAAACCGTACATACTGAACTGGACAACGCCATGGATCCGGCTGAGCTGACTAAGATGTTGGAGGACGTGAATGCCCAATTGGAGAAACACACTCGGGAGACCCAGGAACGGAAATTCCGGAAATACAAGAGGGACACCATAGATTATAAGCTAGGCGAGGTGTACACTTGGGCAGAAGTGTACGCCCGCCGACGCCCAAACCGCCCTTATAATCCTTACTCGGAGAACGAAACATCGTCATCGGATGGTGACACTACGACACGCAAAACAACCAAACCACCTGCTGAACAACAATCACAGCAACCTGGCACTTCGAGCTCTGCGGTTCATTTTTTAGAGCAGGATCAGGATCAAACCAGCGACCCAGGGGGGGCAAAACCCGCAGAGGTGGAAAAAGAACAGGCAAAAGCCAAAAGGAGCAACCGCCGGAAATGATGGATCATGAGAATTTGGTAATTAACATCTCTTCTACCCAGTTGAGTGATGAAGAAACTCGTGTATTACAAAAAGGACAATCCTTTGTTCCCACCACCAGAACCAACACCTTGGAACTCGAAGTTAGCACCTTCAAACTTTTACGCAATGTACGTTTGAGACACTATTTTCAAAACATAGTTACCACACCCATGCGAGATGATGACATGTTGAGAGGACTACGTCCCCATAGTACCTTCATGGCTCTTGTGAGTCACAAAATCATTGACACTTTTGAAAATTTAGTAAAATGTGACATCGCTAAACTTCCATTTCAATCCAAGGTCAAATGTGAGGACTTAACTAAATCAGAGAAAAACATCATACAGAAAATTGCTAACAATTCTTCGATTGTGTGTCAAACGGCTGATAAGGGCGGCGCCCTGGTGATTATGGACGCTACTTACTATGCTGAACAAATTCTGACACACACTTCTGATCCCAACACGTATGCCCTTTTACCTACTGATCCGACTAACGAATTTGCCTCTATCCTCATGAAAATCATTGGTCAGGCATTTGATAATGGCACCATCAACGACAGAGTAAGGCGTTACCTGACACCCATTAACCCGAGACCACCTGTGTTATATATGTTGCCTAAAGTGCACAAGCACCCCACCAGACCACCCATGAGACCCATTGTCTCAACCAGAGGGAGCATTCACGAGAATACTGGAAAGTTCTTGGATAAATATCTCCAGCCCTTTGTTTTGAACACGAGATCACATGTTAGGGGCACCACCGACTTTTTGATCAAGTTGCAACAAGCCATTGGTGCATTAGAAGATCAAGATTTGATATTGTGTACGGTGGACGTCTGTTCACTATACACCTCGATACCCCATGACCTTGGCTTAATGGCTGTTGAACACAAACTTTCCAATTCTAACCTTGACTTGGACTTGCAGGTACTGTTGATGGAACTATTGGTATTCACATTATACCATAGTTACTTCACAGTATCTGATAAATGGTTCCACCAGCTCTGCGGGACGGCCATGGGTAATTGTACAGCGCCGTCGTACGCTAACACGTTCATGAAATCATTTGAAGAATCTCATATACTGAATCAAACAGCTTAGATCAATTGTGGGAAACTTTATTTAAGATTCATCGACGACATTTTCATGTTATGGTCTGGAACAGAACATGCGCTTTTGGATTTTTTGAGTTCGTGGAATGAAATCAATGACCGCATACAATTTACCTGGAACTTTGACAGAACATGCATTCATTTTCTTGATGTAAAGGTTGAAAGATATGCTGGTACAGTGACCACCACCATTTTTCGCAAACCAACTGACCGTAACTCAATGTTACATTATCAGAGCTTTCATCGACTTGGATTGAAACAGAACTTACCTCTTTCACAGTTGATGCGTGTTAAACGCATCGTCACATCGGAAGAGACTTGTTAACTGGAGATGAACAACATGGTTGAGAGGTTCAAGGCTCGTGGCTATCCGCCGCAAACACTTCAAAAGGCCGTTACCCGGTGTGGCAATATGACTCGTGATGAACTTTTACAGGTCCGTCCTAAAACGGAGAACACCCGGATGGTAGTTGTTTCTAAATATACTGTATTGAGCAAACAATTAATATACATCATTTCCAACCACTGGTCACTATTGAGTTTGGAGCCTGATTTTCAGGGAGCCTTCTCACAACAACCGCTGTTTGCATACACCAGGGGACGAAATTTGAAAGAGATGTTATGTAAACCCAACCTTAAATGCCAACCTACTATCTTCAAGGGCCTCAGACCTTGTTACAACTGCAGCAATTGCAACAATTGCACTGTGGGTAATGTTGTCAACCATCCCATGAAGGGTCACCCCATCAAACTGCGTGTTAACGCCACTTGCAATCCTGCGAATGTCATTTACTTGTTGAAATGCCCTTGTGGCAAGTGTTACATCGGTCACACGGAGAGGAAAGTCAGAACACGCTTATTGGAACACAAAAGCAACATAAGAACCGGCAATCTAAAATCCACGGTTGCTGCACATTTTTTGGACCAAAAACACACAATTGCCCAGTTGAAATATCAAATATTGGAGCAAGTACCAGTGACACATGACAACAAAAAAACACTATTGAAGAGAGAGAACTTTTGGATCCGCTATATGGCGACCATGCAGCCGCACGGGCTCAATGATCGCATGGAATTTTCATGTTATCTTTAACCTCAGAACTATTATGTTACTGCTTATCTGCCTTTACCTTGTGGCTTATCTATGTGTTTCATCTATCCCCTTTATGTTTTCTTGTTATTAATCTTTCTTTTTATTATTGTTTTGTTTTTATTATTGTTCCTGTTTGCTAGACTGTCCATGTGTGTTTCATCTGTGGGTCGCACCTCCGTGTTTTCCTAACCTTCTATGATCGTTTTTCTTACACCACCCCACTCCAAGATGGCACCCATAGCCGGGCGCTACACTGTCCTTCTTCTATTTCGATTAACATTTATTAATCTCACTCACACGCGGCGCGCTTGTATCTTTGCCACCTAATGCCGATTATGCTAACGTGCGGACAGCGTTTCCAGTAAGTACCTCCTCGGAGGACTGCCTTTAACTGGGTTACGAGGATGCTAGTGGTCTGTCACGGGCTTCACGTTGCTGATTCTTGGGATTGTTGCACCTTGCCGATGCACATTTTTTCCACCTGTATATACACATTTGGGTGCTTTGAATTTCATGAGCCTGGGGTTTTAGCGGTCTTTTCATTGTCCGCGATGCATTACCATTCACAGTGTGGTTTAACATGAACATTAACTTGTTTACTTGGACCTTTACTTTTATTTCGTTTTCCAACCCTTGGTATCTATGTTGGGAAGTTTGGTCTTCGCGTTGCACAGCAGTCTGGTTCAGATTTATTTGTTCACTTTGGGCTGCTTTTTTACATTGATAGTTTTGCAATCTTGGTATGTGTATGAATTTGGCCTCACTACGCTGTTTCCTTTGTTTGTAGAGCTATCCCCTGAGGAAGGGCTACGTATTAGCCCGAAATGCATTGGGATTATTGAATATTGGATTACAATCTTGTGGATTATATATATTACATACATCTTGAAACCAATGATCTATACATGAAGTACAATGTATATGGATTAAAGATGAAAAACTACTGAATTTTGTGGATTGAACTTTTGAATGAACAGTGTTATAAAACTTTAGACTCTTGAGTCAACATTGTGCAGTGCACCGGGGAGTCTTCCTCTCAACGGGGCAAGCCTTGTATTAGTCTTTGAGTCTCTACGCTGACCGGTACAGACAGCGCCATCCCTGGTAGCACGCCATACCTCGTCACCAGGTGTACCATTGATCACCTCAAGCTGTGCAAATACCTCCTTCTAATCTTTGTGAGGTTTCCGATCTGTCATTTATATCCACATTAAGTTTTGCAACAGGTGTTGTCTCTAGGTATTCCCTGATCTTGGTTTCTATGTCTTCATTTGTTCCTTCTATTTCTTCTAGGTATAGTTTTTCATAGAATTTCCTGAATGCTTCCTCTATTTTTCTGGGATCTGTGGTTGTTCCTTTAGTGTCTATATTAATTACTGTGGTAGTGTTGGCAGTTGACTGCTGCCTAGTAGCAATAGCGAGCTGATGGCCAATGAGTTCTCCCAACTCATAACATTTCTCTCTTGATGCTGCCCATTTAATACCTATTTTTTTGCCAACACTGCACCCATCTCTGATTTGGCCACAGAGACCACTAACTGTGCCTACTCTACTCCGGCTCCAGCCTGAACCACCTGTATTCATTTTTTCTCCGCTTCTATCTTCTGTTCTTGCAACAGGTTAATTTGTGTCTTCTCCTTTCTGTTCCTCCGGATAGAGAAACGCAATGTCTCGCCTCTTATTCCCATTTTAAGGGTGTCCCATACAACCATAGTGGATGCCGTCCCAATATTTATATTAAAAAAATTCTTGTATCCATCCAGCCATATATTCTTAGTAACTATTATCATATAATAGTGCGTTTTCAAAGGTCCAATGCGTGGTTGGCTCCTGATTAGCCCAGCCTTCTAGATTTAAAATAAGGGGATTGTGATCCGACAATAGATGAGGGGCTACATCAATAGAGCAATTGTGAATTAAAGCGGGCAAGACAAAGAAGTAATCAAGTCTGGCTACTGACAAATGAGGAGCGCAGAAAAAAGTAAAGGTGTTCTGATCAGGCTTTGAGAAAGCCCAAACATCCTTTAAACCATGAGTATTTACTAAGTTAAAAAATGCTCGGAAAACTTTGGGCTTCCAGCCTTTACAGATACACGACCCTTCTGGTTCCCAGGTACTGGGCAAGTTTAAATTCAAATCCCCACATAAGATTACCGGGACACGGCCAGTGAGCAAGCTCTTCATTTACGTGGTTTATTATCCCTGGGCCGTCTAGATTGCTGGTATACACAGAAAACGTGAATATGAATTTAGAAAATAAAGAGCACCTTGCCATAACCCATCTCCCTAGCGTGTCAGATATAACTTGATTCACTGCTAATGGTAATCTTTTCCGAGCCAAGATCCGGACCCCTTCACCTTGGCACCCTGTGAGGTTGCCCCAATAGTTTTAACCCCTTCGGTGTTCATGACCAGCTCAGCTCGTTATGAGGCACAGTGCTCCTGTGCTCATGACGAGCTGAGCTCATCATGACCACACCCGTTTCTATTAGGGCCCAGCACAGGAGATAAATACCTCAAGCAGCCAAGGTGTTAAACCCTAGAGAATTCAGCAGGGATTCTAGCCCCCTTCCATGTGGGTCTCTTGGGGACATATTATATCTGCCCTAAGTATGGGCAAATTTCACGAATCTTCGGTTCACAAATTCGTGTGAAATCGCAAAAAAATCTGCGAGTTCGTGGAAAAATCCACGAACTCGCAGATTTGCAGAAATATATACTGGAGTACTTTCTACTGGCTAATCAGTAAGTGCTAGCTCATTGGTTAAATGTATAGTGCTTTTCCTACACTGCAGCTGCGTAAAGGGCCAGAAGAGTTGTCTCCAGTGACCATATGTGTGTTACTATGCCATCGTGCCGAAGGGCACAGGGCTCCCTTGAGAGAGCTGTCTATCATAGTGGGAAAATGGCGGGAAGACGGTGCACACCGCTAGTGTGTGGGCGGGGTCAAATGGGCTGGGCTTCTATGCGAGTTCACATGCCTCTTGAGTGTATAAAAGGTCAGAGACCGATTAGAGCAGCAGACGAGGAGAAAGAAGCTCCTGGTCTCAGGAACTGCAAGGGGATTGCACTTGTGAAAGTGAAGGATGCAGAGGCCTCCATCAAGCATCACAGCAGATAATGCATCGATGGCAGATACTGGGAGAAAGCACACCTGCCCAGCGCCGGGGTCCCTTGAGTGAGCTGTCCATAATTTTTGGTCAGGGCGGGAAAACGGTGCACACCGCTAGTGTGTGCTGCGGGGCTTCTATGTGAGTTTACATGCCTTTTGTGTGTATGAAGGGTCTGAGACCGATCAGAGCAGCAGATGAGGAGAAAGAAGCCCCTGGTCACAGGAACTGCATGGGGATTGCGCTCGTGAAAGTGAAGGATGCAAAGGCCTCCATCCAGCATCACAGCTAAATTTCGATGTTAGATATGGGGAGAAAGCACACCTGCCCAGTCTCGACAAAGCTCATGATTGTTTTTGGGCTGATGAATGCGTTACTGAATTTAAGCTTCAACTCGGGCACCTGCTTTATTTATATCTGTAACTGCTTCCTGTTGAGGTTTAATTTTTGTGACAGGAGCATCCTGCCGGAATGAACCCTGCCCTTCATATTTATCCAAGAAGACACCACCGGTTTGTGCGATACCTCTACTCAACTGCCAAACTTGATGTGCTTCTAAAACAATTCCACCTGTGAGCGGATTTGCGAATTTTTCGACAATTTGGCGAAATTCGCGGATCGCAAAATTGCCGAAAATCCACAAAATCCGCAAGCGGAATGAATTTTGCACCCATACTTAATCTGCCCCCATCAAGCTTAATGTCTGTGCATTTCTCTGTCTCTTCAGTGAGTGGTTCAGGCCACAGATGTTTAACAAAACAATCCTAAGTTTATTTGATGGATTCATGTTTTATTCTAGTGGTGACTTGTGCATGATTCACAGAGCAAAGACCCTCCCCGCCGACCACCAATTTGGGCTAACCTGGCAGCCTAGAAAGTGAGAAAGAAGGCAGAAGATACTTATATTTTCATGTGCAACAAAAAGAGAAACCAGAAATTAAAGCATAAAAGTGCCAGTCGAGTCTCCACAACACCTTGAAGTGACAATTTAGAGAATCTTTACCAGAGTCTTAGAGTTCATCGCTTAGGTTTTCTTCCTCCCCGTTATTTCTTTTAGGTACACTCCAGCTTTGATCTCGGATAAGAACACCCAGGTTGATCCTTCGTATATTTTTTTCAGTCTTGCCGGATTCATCAGGTAGACTTGAGCACCTAGTTGTTGTAGAGGAGTTATCATTTGGCGGAGCCGCCACCTCCGCTCAACTGTTGCATAGATAAAATCAGGTTTGGAAAAAAACTTTATCCCGTCTACTTCTTTCGGAGAATTAGGCCTGGTCTGGTCATACACTATTTGTCCTAAAAGAGAGTTACCAAAAATGCTCTAGGTGTCTCATTTCTGAACCTATTGCCGTCCCGTCTTGATTTCAGGTTAAAAGGAAAGCGGTGCTCTGTTTGGATCTCCTGATCCCAGTTCGGCTGTGAAGGAAAGGCTACCCGGAGTAGTTTCAAGATGAACCCTCTAGGGTCTTCACCCTCAGCACCTTCCAGTGTCCCTAGTAGTCTCAAGTTATTCCTCCGTAGCCTGTTTTCCTGCTCCTCTAGCTTGTTCATCATGTCGGAAAGGCAAGCTTCATTAGTGGTGCATTGTTCTTTCACTTGCGTTACTTCGGTTTCAAGAGTCTCTGTTCTTCCTTCCACCATTGAAACCCTGTCGGCAATATCGGTGCAAGTCTTGTTTAGTTTTCGAATACCACCTTGGAGTTTTTTGGAAGCCCCCTTTGCAACTAGGCTGTCTATTCTAATTTCCTCCTGAAATTGCTTAATGGGTTTGAGAATCGACAGCAAAGATGTTTCAGGCATATTTGCGGTGGATAACTGTGGGCTTGCACCTTGTTGCTGATTAATGATCCCCGAGGGTGGGGTTTCTTGTAGATCTGAGTGCTCCCACTTCAGCTGACTACGCCTTTTGCTATCGGCTTTTTTTTTTTACAGTAGCCGCAACAGGATCGCTTTGCTTTTCTTCAGACTTGCTGCTTTCTGATGAGCTTGATGCCTCATCGCCTGTTCCCGAAAGAGATCTGTCTGAGATGGGAAAAAAGTTTTGATTTGCTAAGTCTGGGGTCTGTGGGTCTATTGATCTATGATTTGCATTTTCAAAGCTGTTTTCTGCAAACTTTTTATCCTTGCATAAGATCATTCTTGACGCTTCGAGATCGGTAAAGGTGGTAACAGTGGTAGCTGTAGAGTCTGGTGCCAACACTTCTTCCCGCGTAGCGGTCTCTCCTCCGAGATCATTCATAGGTAATTGTGTTGTTTGTAGTGTAGGTTGTATGGCACCAGATGTACTACTAAATTCGGATAGGGTGAGAATAGGAGTAGGAGCGGGAGTAGGGATAAGTGTGGGGGGGATTTTTAAGCACAGGAAAATGTCCTGCGATGGAATGAGTATTCCCAGCACCTGCAGCTAGATTTTCCTTTACGTTGTTTACCCCGGGCTTGCCTGTTTTTTTACCCCTACTTCCCTTTACCTTTAGTCAGGAGGTCTGATTTATCAGATGCTTTTCCACCTTGTGTCTGTATCCTGGCTCTTCGTGAATCGTGTTAGCTTTTAGTTTGAGGTTTTCTGGCCTGCGCAGTCATTCAGCGGCCCCTGCCGCTGCTACGCTTCCCAAACAATTTTCCACTGCCTCTGCTGCATCCGTCAGTGCCACTCAGCAGTTTCAGGCACTTTTAAATCCCATCAGTGAGAGCGGAAGCAACTCGGCCTCCATTTGCAGGAGAGCCAGTGCAACAGCATTCACACAATGTCACAGAGACCCAGGTGCGTGATCCAATGTCTCTGTGTCCGCTCCAAGCGTGGACAGAGTTTGGAGGTGCCCGGGATTCGGGTGCAGCAAGCGGCGAGGACAACGTGAGCATCCGTCAGGTTCGTTGAAGGACCAAGACTGTTAGCCAGGGCAGCTAGCCGATTACAGAGTCCAACCATTGAGCCGTTTGATTTAGCTTCGAGTTGCAAGTGGCGTGGTGGCCGGGAGAGGAAACACTCACACCAACTCCATCTGCTGTCTACTAAACCTATTTCTATATACAAATTATGCAGTAAAGTTACCCGACAGTTTTCACATACATATAAAGTCTTTTCTAAACCAGCACTCTTAGATATAGACTTTTCCAAAGAATACAATTTTGATTGAAATTTTTCTGAGAGAATAATAGTAATTCCTTCATGTTCTATATTTATCAACGGCTTCCGTTTTCATTAGTTGTAGTTTTTCCAGATTCAAAAGATCTTCTTTGGATGTAGAAAACTCTTGCAATGTTGGCATTAGGCAAATTATAGACATCTTTTCTCCAATTTGTTTGTACATTATTTCAGGACCAACATTTTCATTTGGAAACAATTTTGTAAGTTGCCAAATTTGTAAAGCTTCTTTACCCTGTTTTGTCAAAACACCAATTCTTATTTCTTGAAGAATGTTTCCATAATGTTCATCACTAAAATGAGACCAAATGTTAACATTTCCAATACTTCCCATAGATTCCCTAGTGTCTTCATGGACAAGTGTTTTAAACACTGGTTCCCCTTTTACAGAAGTAAGTTGTAGTAGGTCGCTGAATACAATTACATGTTTTCCTCCAAATAAAACATCATAATCTGTTTTTAAACTCTGATGCATTCTTAAATGTACAAAGGGAAGCATTACGTTTGATACCATGCTAAGCTCAGCAATGATCAGAAATTTCATTTTCTTTAGTACTCTTGAAACTTCATAACAACCTTCTCCAGATAGATTGCGATATTCCAATTTATTTTCATGTTTAACTGGTAGCATCAGTAAACAATGTAATGTAATTCCTTTAATGGTGTGTGCTGTTAATCCAGTTGGAGCGGTTACAACACAAGATAAATGTGATTCAGTCAAAACTTTAATTAAGAAACTTTTTCCTGTACCAGCTTGACCATTAATATACATTCGAATAGGTTTAAATGATGTGCAGTTGCATTATATTTTTTCATGAAGTAAACCATGCGCTATCTGTTGTGTAACTTGCTGATATATTTCTTTCTGTTCAATATTTAGTTGTTCTTCCAAATTTCCAAACTCCATATTATCCTTTTGTGCTTGTTGCATTGCCGTTTCTACCTACTTTACTCATCGCTATTGCTGCTTCCTTTTCAAGAATTGGTTGTCCTAGTGGATCTTGACTCAGTGGAGCATAACTTTGACTATCTTGAGAACTGTCTCTAGCAATTTCAGCTGCAATAGTAGTTTCTTGTTCAATCTCTTCAACATTTGTAGATAATTTGGAAAAACTGACTTCAATGCTCTCTTTACATGCATTAAAAGAATCTTCATAGCTGTCAGAATCTCCATGTTATTCCATTTCATTACACCAAGGCTTGAAGAGTTTCAGGAGTGCTAAATAGAAAAATTCCCTTTTATCTGCAGTATCAGAGCTGAGTTTCCTGTGATTAATAAGATTTCCTTTGGCATGTTTTACCAGACATCCATCACATCCAATTACTGCATATTTTTCTTCATTTATATTATCTGTAACACTCTCTTAAAGCTGTAACATTGCAGTACTTCATAGAGACATAGGTTTTCCAGATGTGTACTTCTTTTTGGATAGTATGTATCCAACATGTTTGTTTCAACAATATCTGTAGTTTCTGATTCATTTAATGCTAAATATTCAATTTCTTGTTCAGATTTCAATACTCGATTCCGTGTTGCAGCAAGACCTAGACTTACCCAAATGATTCCTCTTGACTTTGAATATAAACTTGCAGATGTCAACCAATCCGAACATTCGTATCATCAATCTCTCGATGGGAAAGCATCTTCAAACTAAAGCTGTACAATTTGTTACTAAGAGTCTTCTCTGTGAAATTTCTTCCCACATTTCTATAAACTCTGTCTTTTCAGATTTTGTTATATATGATGTAACATAGCGAGCAATAGCAATTGAATTGTCTGCAACATACTGGATATCCATATTTGCATTCCACATCATCAAAATCACTGGATTGTAATCATTAATATACTTTGAATATTCACTTCTTTTTATATTGTAAGTATTCTTTGGAGATTTTCGAGTTATAGTATGCCTCTCTGCTGACATGAAACTGTTGACTCTTCCTTTGGAAATTACTGGAAGTGGCAATCAAAAAGAACATTTTGTATAAAGTTTTTCTTTTGACTTGTATTTCCTTAGACAATATTTCCCACATCGATGACTTTGAAACCGTAAAACTTGTTGCCTTAAGGTATTTTCGCCTTCTGTTTTTTGGAATAGCACAGGTTACATAGGGCCCGATTCACAGAATGAACTTACTACTTTTGGCATTCACAGAATGCACTTACTACTTTTGGTATTCACAGAATGAACTTACTCATTTCGGTATTCACAGAAGTTAGCACTACTAACTTTAGGACTCCTAAATGCCTTCTGTGAATACCGAAAGTCTTAAAATTAGGATTTTTCTCAATTTAGTAGTAGTAAAGTTAGTACTACTAACTTTAGGACGCCTAAATGCCTTCTGTGAATACCGAAAGTCTTAAAATTAGGATTTTTCTCAATTTAGTAGTAGTAAAGTTAGGACTACTAACTTTAGGAGGCCTAAATGCCTTCTGTGAATACCGAAAGTCTTAAAATTAGGATTTTTCTCAATTTAGTAGTAGTAAAGTTAGGACTACTAACTTTAGGACGCCTAAATGCCTTCTGTGAATACCGAAAGTCTTAAAATTAGGATTTTTCTCAATTTAGTAGTAGTAAAGTTAGTAGTCCTAACTTTACTACTACTAAATTGAGAAAAATCGTAATTTTAAGACTTTCGGTATTCACAGAAGGCACTTAGGCGTCCTAAAGTTAGTAGTCCTAACTTTACTACTACTAAATTGAGAAAAATCGTAATTTTAAGACTTTCGGTATTCACAGAAGGCATTTAGGAGTCCTAAAGTTAGTAGTCCTAACTTCTGTGAATTCCGAAATGAGTAAGTTCATTCTGTGAATACCAAAAGTAGTAAGTGCATTCTGTGAATGCCAAAAGTAGTAAGTTCATTCTGTGAATCGGGCCCATAGTCTTCAATGAAATATAAAACAGTCTCATCAGAATTGGTTCCAAATGTAGGTGCATCCTTAATCCATTATAGCATATATATATGAGGAGCACCTCTGGCTTGGTACTCCTTTCTTCAAAAGAAATCAATACCTTCTCCAAGAGGTGAGTAATTTGTATTGCACATCATAGCTTGAAACCTATGATTAAAATATCTGCACACATTTACAGGATCCAAGAAACACAGTTCTACAGCTGTCTTCAAATCAATGTTTTTAATATTTGAATTTGCTTCTCATAGAAATTCAAGTTTATCATCTCATGTGTATTCAGCACAGCTTAGCGTAACAAACCACATAGGGGTTCCTAAGTTCCTTAACATACATTAAGTTCTCCATGAGGACGATACCAATACTCATTAGTACCACGTTGACACACCATCAAATTAATCAACTGAGATTCTAAATGATAGTCTCTTTGTTGTACTTTGTCCATAAATTCCTTTGCAGAAACATGTGTAAGATCAACCCCAGTTTTTAATATGTGGTTCACTGCATATGAAAGTCCAGACAAGTCACTTTCAAACAAAAGATGAAATATATATGGACTACATTGTCGAAATCTTGGATCTTCTGAGTACAATCTTCTTGTACAATATTCTGAAGCTGGAATCTGCACTGGTCGTTCATCATATCGCCCACCTTTTCCAGTGGAGAAGAGCTGTAGAAAACAATGGGCTTCTAAACTTTTTTCCCAAAGGAGTTCCCTTCGCTTTCTTCACTTTCTTCATTTGGAATAATTCAATAGTATTTCCAATCACTTTTTGTTAATGTAAAGGGTGTGCACTATACTGTTCATACATTTCTACACTCCTGGAGATGTCCACTTTTTCGATTTGGCCATCTCCTAAAAATATTTCTTGTTTTGCCAGATATACATTTTCATAATGAAGACTGTTTTTTTAGCTATAACATAGCCTTTTGAACTTTGGTGACATCTACTAACTCTTGCAAATTGGAAGAAAACCGCTGCACTCCCAAGTAAACACAAATAATCAAGTAGTCAATAGTGGGACTTTTTTAGGTGCTCATGGAGAAACACCTTCTGGTTCCAAAAGGTGCAAAAGCAACAATGAGAAAATAGGAAGTCTTACAACGAGTAAGAACTGACCCAGAGCACTCTGGATGCACAAAGAGTGCGTAGCTATATATAAACTCAAGTGAATACATCCATACATCCATACACACCAAAGAAACAGATCAAAACAATTACCTACAGAAAGAATGTGTGGATGCATCCAGCGTTCCGGATTGTCGGCGGTCGGCCCTTGCGGTGATTTTGCGATACTAGGAGCTTTAAATAATTTAATCGAAACCAACGGATATAGATATGGGCACATCTTCAACCACACAGACTTTGGCTCCTGGGAAATTATTGTCAGCTTACTTTTAGACGGTCAACTATTTTTTGTATTCATCATCTGTCATCAACTTCCACGACCGTATGGAAATTCTAAATGTGGAGATAGCTATTATTTCCTCTTATAACTCCACCGCCATCTCTTCCTCTGTTTGAAGTGAATTATAATTGTAGAGATATCAACATAAAGTTCTATCTTAATTAGAATTACTCCCATCACCTCTTTGGGACCTAAATATCACAAGATACCATTTAGGATTATATTTCTTCAATTCTGAGATTTCCAGAAGCTGTTTTCACCGACTGACTTATTAAATCCACGCTACATTTGAGTCATTAACTCAATTATATTCTAACAATAGACGGTCACCTGAAGAAGGCTCAAGAGCCGAAAGGCGCGTAGTGGTGTCTACCGCTTTGCCTTCAACATTCTACACAGTTTCATGTCTATTGATTTTGTATCTTTTTTAATGTAATTTTAACTGAATATTGTATAACAAAAAATAATCACCAAAAAAACAAATCAAAATAGAAGAAAAAAGAAAACAAAAGTCTATATATATATATATATACAAAAAGAAGAATAAAGTCATATCAGAAATATCTAATGTTCATTGTTTTGTATACAGTTGGACTTTGTATATCATTTATATTTGGTCTATAATATCTTCTGTTTTCATTTTAAAAAACTGTAAAACAATTAGTTTAATTACTTTTGTCACTTGGCTATAGACCTTTCCTAACCCTGTTTCTTCCCTATGTATAGCGAGTGCAACAGTACTATATAGGGGTCCCCTTTTTCCAAATATCTATTTTGAAAGCCAACATATCTTGAAAGACAAAAATTGGGAGCCATTCTTGTGTTCATATCATCGATACATCGAGGACATTTTCCTAGTCTGGAAGGGTAATGAAACACAATTAACCAATGCCATCACTTTTCTTAACTCCATCAATGACCGGATCCAGTTCACTCACACTCACAGTAGAACTGAAATATCATTCCTTGATGTCCGTATTAAATTTATCAACAACAAATTTGTTACATCCATACACACCAAAGAAACAGATCGGAACAATTACCTACACTATCGCAGTTTTCACCAGCCCAGTTTGAAACGTCATTTACCCTATTCTCAACTGCTACGTGCCAAAAGAATTGCCTCAACAAACGAACTATATATCCAGGACAGTCACAAAATTATTAAAAAATTTCAACAACGGGGTTATCCCACACAACTAACAAAAACTGCAGAAGAGAGAGCCGTGTGTCTTAACAGAGATGACCTACTCAAACCAAACAATGCGCATCTTGAAGATGAGAACCGTCCTGTTTTCGTATCCAAATTTTCCACACAATCCAAAAGGATCAAGGATGTAATTCATAAACACTGGCCCATGCTAAACCTGGAGAAAGATTTCAACAATATTTTTGACAAACCACCAATTTTCGCATACCAACGTTCCAAAAATATACAAACTCTCTTAAAACAAGCCATTTCACAAAGTGTGATCACCTTCAAGGGCACCATTCCCTGTCACAATTGCGGAGTTTGTAACAGTATTATACCTTGAAACATATTGTGCCATCCCACCAAAGGTACCCCAATTCATCTTCAAGTCAATGCGACCTGTGATTCCACCAATGTTATATATATGCTAAAATGCCCGTGTGGCCTTCCATATGTGGGAAAAACAGAACGAAAAATCAAAATCAGACTCACTGAGCACCGTAGCAACATCCGCACGAAGAACTTTAAGTCATGCATAGCAGCACACTTTGTTACACAATCCCACAACCCCAGTCAAATCTGGTTCTTAATTCTGGAAGTGGTTAATAAACTACCCAACAGAGACAATAGCAAGCACTTGCTACAACGCGAACTCCACTGGATTTATTATCTACAAGCCCTTCAACCAAAGGGACTCAACGATAGAATTGAACTCAGTTGTCATTTATGAAGATTGTAATTTTCGGTGTATTGATCTCTCTTTATTCTGTGTCTTAGACAGGACCCCTGGTTCACTGGTTCAAACTCCATATGCTAATGTTTGTATACCCTTATCATAATTATTTTTCCAATTGTTTTCTTGCGTTTCTCATTATTTCTTGGTCTTCACTTTATTCATTTTTTACCCGTCTTTCCTCGCTTTCTGGTATCTTCTCAGTCCTGTTTCTATTATGATCACTTTCCTTCTTACGGGTGGCCTCATGCACACTCGGCGTCTTCCGGGTTGCGTCTCGGACACACTGGATTGTTTGTACTTGTTACACGTTCATTTCTCTCGGTGATGGGTAAGTTACTAATCACATTTCTTTTTCAGGTGGTTTGCTTTCTGCTCTATGATCATGCATTGTATTTCCATTTTACACAGGGTGCGTTCAAATCTTTCCAAATTCCACATCGTGGCTTTTTAATCACGTATCCACAAACTTTCATGTTTTCATAGTGTTTCACTTGGGACTTTACGGTTACTGTTCATCCTGACTTTTAAGTCTGGTCTACCCTATATTAGTTAACACATTTGTCTTGAAGACGTTTCCCTTCGGTTGTTGCCGCTTTCCACTTTTCGTAAGCTTTCCACTTTTCTCGTTTCTGTGCATTTCGCGCTCCTGTACATCAGCGACCTACATTGTGTTTCATCTCTTCTTTTTTAGATCTATATCCCCCTGAAGAAGTGCTGCTTTAGCACGAAATGCATTGGGGTTTCCATCCACTTTGACTTGAATATTTACTATGAATTGCAATGGATTTGCTCTTACTAGAAGCTTATTGAACATATGAAGGATATGCCATAATTGAAATCGTTTGGAATTACCTGAAATATTTCAATGAAAAAACATTTATGAAGCATTGAACATTACGCTATTCACTTGAGTTTATATATAGCTATGCACTCTTTGTGCATCCAGAGTGCTCTGGGTCAGTTCTTACTCGTTGTAAGACTTCCTATCTACTAACTCTTGCCATATTTTCCGACTCTTTGTTGGAATACCATTAACTTAAATAACTAAATGTTCAGTATTCCTCTCTTTCTACACCAATAGTTTCAATATTTTTCTTTAAATCTAAAAATAAATACACAACTCTTCCTTTTAAACCTCTTTGTAAATCTGTGGGAGGAAACTTACCTGTTTTATGCTCCATAGGAACAATAGCCTGAAACGGGTACACAGAGTGAATCGTAATATACTCATACGTATTTAAATCCACCAGTTCTGGCTGAATAGCTGCCAACTCTAGGTTATTATGTACAGCTATAGCTGGCATTTTGTTCTCTTCTAATGTGCTGTAACAATATTTACAAATACATTTATCACTACCCAACTCTATAAGACCTTCTACCTAAAACAAAGGACCAATTTCCCCCACTTATCATTGTTTTCCTTTTCACTTTTCAAATACACATCAACATTCCTAGTTTGATTTCTATAGTGAGTACGTCTACAACAAATACAAACATCCTTTTGTTTTTTAGAACAAACTACCTTAAACTTTGTAATTTCTTCTACCAACTTCTCATTAGTACTATCTTGCACATCTTCTTCAACACCTACACTTAATAAACTTTCACTTTGTCTACACTCTTCTTCAGTACTATAGAAACGAAATTCTAAATCATCACAAACTTTTTTTACATCCAATACTGACCCATGCAAAAGAGCAGTGTTTATTTCACTTAAAAATAATGCAGGACTGTTTACATAGTACAATCTTCTTATTACCTTCTGCATTGCAGAGTGATGTACTGATAACATTCTCAAATGATGAAAAACACTTTGACACACTTTTCTAGAAAGACAAACCAGTGAATGACCCTGCAAGCCAGTATATTTTCTCACTTTACAAGGATCTAATCCTTGCAACATCTTAATCTTTTGTTCAATACTTTTTTTTAGTATACTCTTGTAGGAAATAAAAAAATATCAATAGATTCCTGTTATATACTACAAATACTACTACAATCCCATGTATACACTGGAGCTTGTCAACGTCTCCTTTGAACTTCTTCAGCTATCACTTCTCGGAACCATATTTTATTTTTTTAATTGGACAACCGTTCTTAACTTTATATTCATGGCACTGTTATCAACTGCGTGACTCAATTTATTGTTTTGAAAATAGCTCTCTTCATTAAAAAAGGTTCTGAACTAGAAGTGTGTTTCAATTCACCCAAATTCTTTATACAAAAGTTAGTTCTGTTAATTAGTCTTTTCCTTTTACTTTTGTCCTTCATAGAATGCATTGGTTTATCCAATGTTTGCATTCTTTTCAAAACTAACATCAACAATCTTCTTTTCAATTCAAAAGCTTTCTTGACTATGCTTTCAATCTGTTGTTTCTTTTTGTAAAATGCAGATCTTCCTTTATATTTCTTGCCATCTTTCAATGAATTTTGAAGTACATACGTTTCCTAATATTCTGATATTGTTTCATCCTTCTTTCAACATATATTGTTTTCTCAGAATGTAATTTTCCACTAATTTGCCTTTTCATTCCTCTTCGTTCTACAACTATGCTTTCTATTTTCTGCATTTTCAAAATTCTTTCCAGCCCTTAAAAGTCTTTTAACAAATTCTTTTATTCTTACCACAAGACTTTTTCTTCGTTGTCACATGTTGTAGTTCATCTAATTTCTGCTTTTGTCTTTCCTTTAAATGGTACTGTTTTCTTTTGTGCTTTAGTTGTCATGGGGAATCTTTCTTAATAATAATGAAGAATGTCTAAAAAAAAGAATAATATATTATCAAAATAATTATATACAAATATTTGTATCTGTTACTAAAGAAACACCTTCTATTTAAAAGCTACAAACAAATGCATATATGGTTTTTAGAATATGGTGACACTTACACCTGAGCTGCAAAATAAGGGAAAAGGGGTGCAGAAACAGAAAAAATGAATACAGCCGTAATGCCTGAGTGATTATAGCATTGCATATCTAGTGTTTACATAATTGTAAGACTGCATGGGGACTACTTGAGTGTCTTTATAGCTGCATGAGAGTTGGAATCAACTATAAGTCTCTCCATCTAGTTGCAAGCATTTACACATATGTCTCTATGGTATCAAAACATCATGATATCTAAAACAAATATGTATATGATATTTCTGGAATATATTAGAATCTAGAAACTGAGACATGTAATAAATCTGCTTGAGTAATTGCATAACTCTATGGGTAGTGCTTGGGTGATGAATGAGTGCAAATATAGTCACTGGGTAATTGCAATAGAAGATGAAAGAGGGAAGATGAGTGCAGAAAGAGACTACAGGGGTGCAGAAATAAGCACGACAGGTGCAGAAAGAAGCAACAGAGATGCAGAAGGAGGCATAAGAACTGCAGAATGAGGCAGAAAAGTTGCAGAAACAGTCAAAAGAGGTACAAAAAGAGGGATAATTGCAGACATAGATGTTGAGTGCACAGATGACTGTATAAATACCACCTGAAGGCATACATGAGTGAATAGATATAGACTGCATACTTACATGACTGCAGGGGTAGTACATAACTAGTGCCTGGGTGATTGCATGTCTACAGGGGTAACGTATGGTGAATTACTGGAGTACATAGCATGAGAGTTTGGCCTAGCCAATTATAAAGCAGCACACTATTACAGGGAATGGAGTTACAGACAGAGGCAAGAGAGGTGCACCAACAGGTAAAAGGGGTGCAGGAAGAGGTAAGAGGGTTGCAGAAACTTGCAAGAGAGGTACAGAAAGAACAAGAGCAGTGCAAAAGAACAAACAGAGGTGCACAAAGAGGCAAGTAAGGTACAGAAGGAAGCAAGAGAACTGCAGAAAGAGGCAAGAGAGTTGTAGAAACAGGCAAAAGATGTACATAAAGAGAGAACAGGTGGTGCAACCGAGGCAAGAGAGGTACATTAAGAGGGAATATGGTGCAGAAAAAGGGAAGAGGGATGGAGAAATTTCGAACAGAGGTGCAGGAAGAAGCCAGAGCAGTGCAGAAAGAACCAACAGAGGTACAGAAAGAGGCAACAGGGGTACAGAAAGAGGCAAGGGAAGTGCAGAAGGAAGCAACAAAGGTGCCGAAATATGCAAACAAGTTAAGAAAAGAGGCAAGAGGAGCGCAGAAAGGGGTAGGAGAGGTGCAAAAGGAAGCAAGAAGGGTACACAAAGAGGCAGGAGGGGTGCAAATAGAGGAATGGAACTGCAGAAAGAAGCAACAGAGCTGCTGAAAGAAGCATGAAGGATGCTGAAAGAGACAAGACAGGAGGAGAAAGAAGGAATAGAGGTACAGAAAGAGGCAAGAGTGGTGCAGCAAGAGGGAAGAGAGGTGTACAAAGAAGCAAGTGAGTTGCACATAGAGGGAACAGGGGTGCAGAAACAGGCAGAATGGGTGCAGAAAGATGCAAGTGAGGTGGAGAATGAGGCAAGAGAGATACACAAAGAGGTAAGAAAGATACAGAAAGAGGCAAGTGAAGTGCAGAAAGAGGCTAGAGAACTGCAAAAAGAGTCAATGAGTTGCAGAAAGAGAAAAGTAAGGTGCAGAAAGAAGCAAAATAAGTGCAGGTAGAAGGAAGAGGGTTGGAGAGAGAGGCAATAGGGATACAAAAGAAGCAAGACAGGTTCAGAAAGAAACAAAAAAGTGCAGAAAGAAGGAATAGAGGTGCAGAAAGAGGCAAAAAGGGTACAGAATGACATAAGCGGGGCACATAAAGAAGCAAATGAGATGCAGAAAGAGGAAACAGAGGTGCAGAAAGAGGGAAAAGAGGTACAGACAGTACAAGAGATTTACAGAATGAGGCAAGAGAAGTGAAGAAAAAAAAGAAAGATGCAGAAAGAAGCAACAGAAATGCAGAAAGAGGCAAGAGAGGCGTAGAGGGAAGCAGGCTTGGCTTACACACCATTAGTACCAATTTAACACCCACATTTAGCGATAAGTAACAGGTGACCATTCTAGGATTCAAAAGGCCTTCCACCATGCTGTAACACTTGTTATTGCATAGTTGTTAACATTTGAGCCATTTGAGCTAGAAATAATGCTTTTTGTTGTTGGAATCTGCAGATTAGGGTGCAGATGATGAATGATGTGGCTAATGTGGAACATGTATAATTGTGCGAAAGTCGGTGCAGCCAAACTGTCACATAATTCTAGTGGCCCTGTTCATACCTCTAACTAGGTTCACAAGTGCTCCTCAGGGATTCTCCCCATGTAGTTAAAAGCAAGCATGCATATGTCTCTACGTTTTCAAATCATCATATCTAAAAGAAATATGTGTACATTTTTGTAATATAGTAAAACCTAGAAACTGAGACATGTAATAGATCTGCCTGAGTGATTCTAAAACTCGATGGGTACTCCTTGGGTGATTGTATGAGTGCAAGGGTAGTCACTGGAATATTGCACAAAAATATTGATTGTGACTAGCTAGTTGATTGTAAAAGTACATGACTACTGGCTGAGTGAGTACAAGAAAAGTGTGTATGGGATTGAAAGAGTATACTTGGATTAAAGAACTACATAGGTAACACCTCAGTGATTGCATGACTACAGGGATATGTCTAGGGATTTGCAAGACCTCATAGCAAGTGAGTGGGTTATTTTATAAGTGCATGGGTGCTTCTTGTGTGATTGCAGGACTACTGAGGTAGAGCCTAAGTAAACAAAAGAGTGTGAAAGCAGTGCCTGGGTGATTTCATAACAGCATCACTGCTGGCTGAGTGACTACATGAGTAAAAAGGTAGTGTCTCCATGATTGAAAGAGTGCAGCATTCGTGCCTGGGTGATAATATAAACAATGCCTTAGTGATTACATAAATGCATAGATAATGTCTAAATGATTCCATCAATGCAACAATAATGCCTTAGTGATTACAGCATTTCATATGTAGTGCCTGCACCATTGTAAGAGTCCATGGCGAGTACTTGGGTGTTTTTATAAGTGCATGAGTGTTGGGGCTAGCAAAATATAACGCAGCACACTATTACATAACTCAACTATAAGTGTGTCCATTTTGTTTAAAGCACACATACATATGTCTCGACATTTTCAAATCATTATGATATCTAAAAGAAATATATGTAAAATATTTCTGAAATATAGCCATTTGAGCTAGAAATAATGCTTTTTGTTGTTGAAATCTACAGATTAGGGTGCAGATGATGAATTATGTGGCTAGTGTAGAACATGTATAATTGTGCGAAGGTCGGTGCATCCAAACAGTCACATTACTCTAGTGGCCCTGTTCATACCTCTAACTAGGTTCATAAGTGCCCCTCAGTGATTCTCTCTATGTTGTTAAAAGCATGCATACATATGCCTCTACGTTTTCAAATCATCATATCTAAAAGAATTATGTACACAACATTTCTGTAATAGAGTAAAACATAGAAACTGATACATGTAATAGATCTGCCTGAGTGATTCCAAAACTCAATGGGTGCTCCTTGGGTGATTGTATGAGTGCAAGGGTAGTCACTGGATAATTGCACGAAAGCATGGATACTGACTAGCTAATTGCATGAGAGCAAACATACACATTGAGTGCATGGATAAGTATATAAATAGCACCTGAAGGAGGCATTGATGAGTAATTGAGTACTGCCTAGGTGAATAGATGAATGCAATAGAAGGGCATGGGTGATTCTACAACTGTAAGGAAAGTGTGTTGGTATTTACATGACTCCATAGGAACAGCCTGCATGATTGCATGACTGTAGGGGTAGTACATAACTAGACCCTGAGTGATTCCTTGCCTGCAAGGGTAATATCTGGGAGATTACTGAAGTACATAGCAAATGAGTAGGTGATTTATAAGTTCATGAGTACCGCCTGTGTGATTACTGAACTACTAAGATACTGCCTGAGTGATTACTAGAGTGCAAAGGTAGTGATTGGGTGATTTTAAAAGTACATGACTGCTGGCTGAATGATTTCATAGTACAAGAAAAGTGTGTACATGATTGAAAGAGTACACGGGGATTAATGGACTACATAGGTAACACCTCGGTGATTGCACGACTACATGGATAATGTCTGGTGATTTACATGACTACATAGCAAGTGACTGGGCGATTTTATAAGTGCATGGGTACTTCTTGGGTGATAGCAGGACTACTGAGGTAGAGCCGGAGTAAATAAAAGATTGTGAAAGTAGTGCCTGAGTGATTTCAAAACAGCATGACTACTGGCTGAGTGATTACATGAGTACACACGTAGTGCCTCCATGATTCAAAGATTGCAGCAGTAGTGCTTGGGTGAGTATATAAGAAATACCTTGGTGATTGCATTACTGCATAGATACTGTCTAAATGATTGCATCAGTACAGCAGTAATGCCTGAGGGAGAACAGCACTGCATATGTAGTGCATGCATCATTGTAAGACTGCTTGGCGAGTACTTGGGTGTTTTAGCATGAGAGTTAGGCCTAGCCAAACATAGAGCAGCACACCATTACATAACGCTGCAACTATAAGTATGTCCATATTGTTAAAAGCACACGTACATATGTCTCTAAGTTTTCAAATCATCATGATATATAAAATATGTATTCAATATTTCTGAAATATAGTGAAACCTAGAAACTGAGACATGTAATAGATATGCCTGAGTGATTCCAAAACTCAATAGGTACTCCTTGGGTGATCGTATGAGTGCAACGGTAGTCACTGGGTAAGTACAGGACTAGATGAAAAGTGTCTGGCTAGTTGCATGAGTGCCAATATAGACGTTGAGAGCACGGATAAGTGTACAAATAGCAACTAAAGGCAAAAATAAATAATGACGGACTGCCTAGATAAATAGAGGACTTACAATAGTACAGCCTGCGTATCTATGACCGCAAGAGTAGTGTAGGGGTTATTACCTGAGTACATAGATACAGCCTGGATGATTACATAACTGTAGGGGTAGTACATTAATAGTACCTAGATGATTGTATGACTACAGGAATAATATCTGGTGGATTACTGGAGTAGATAGCAAGTGAGTGGGAGATTTTATAAGTGCATGGGTACTTCTTGTGTGATTGCAGAACTACTGAGGTAGAGCCTAAGTAAACAAAAGAGTTTGTGAGTACCGCCTAGGTGATTACTGAACTACTAAGATACTGAGTGATTACAAGAGTGCAAAGGTAGTGACAGGGTGATTTTAAAAGTACATGACTACTGGCTGAGTGATTACATAATTACAAGAAAAGTGTGTATGTGATTGAAAGATACAAGGGGGTTAAAGGAGTACATCGGTAACACCTCGGTGATTGCATAACTACAGGGATAATGTCTGGGGATTTACATGACTACATAACAAGTGACTGGGTGTTTTTTTAAGTGTATGGGTACTTCTTGGGTGATTCCAGGACTACTGTGGTAGAGCCTGAGTAAATAAAAGAGTGCAAAAGTAGTGCTTGGGTGAATTCATACCAGCATGACTACTGACTGAGTGATTACATGAGTACAATGGTAGTGCCTCCATGATTCAAGGAGTGCAGCAGTAGTGCCTGGGTGATTCTATGAGTAACACCTTAGTGATTGCATAACTGCATAGATAGTGTCTAAAGGATTGCATCAGAGCAGCAGTAAGACCTTAGTGATTACAGCACTGCATATGTAGAGTGTGCGTCATTGTAAGATTGCATGGCGAGTACTTGGGTGTTTTTATAAGTGCATAAGAGTTGGGCCTAACCAAATATAAAGCTGCACATTATTACATAACTCAACTATAAGTGTGTCTATATTGTTAAAAGCACGCATACATATGTCTCTATGTTTTCAAATCATCGTGATATCTAAAAGAAATATGTATACAATATTTCTGTAATACAGTAAAACCTAGAAACTGAGACATGTAGTAGATCTGCCTGAGTGATTCCAAACCTCAATAGGTACTCCATGGGTGATTATATGAGTGCAAGAGCAGTCACTGGATAATTGAACAATAACATGGATAGTGACTAGCTAATTGCATGAGTGCAAACATACACATTGAGTGCATGGATACCTGTTTAAATAGCACCTGAAGGCATAGATGAGTGATTGAGTAGTGCCTAGGTGAATAGATGAATGCAACAGAAGGGCATGGGTGATTCTAAGACTTCAAGGGTAGTGTGTGGATTATTACATAACTGCATAGGTACAGCCTGCATGATTGCATGACTGTAGGGGTAGTACATAACTTATGCCTGGGTGATTGCATGCCTGCAGGGGTAATATTTGGGGGATTACTGGAATATATAAAAAGTGAGTGGGTGATTTTAAAAGTGCATGAGCACTGCCTGGGTGATTACAGAAGTACTAGGTTACAGCCTGACTGATTACAGAAGTACATAACGCTATCCAAAACTTATAATTTCAACCAAATCTCTAAAACTGTGCAACATCATTCAACTATACCTTTCTACAGACTAGAAAAAAGAAGCGCCTAATGTCAACATTTATCAAACCACACTTTTGTGCTACATTTTCACCCTTCTATCTAAAATTATGCTGCATCATTCAACTATACCTTTCTACAGACTAGCAAAAAAAGCCTAATTAATAACACCCTTTGTGAGCATCTTTCAAACAATACTTTTGTGCTGCATCTTCACCAATCCATCTTAAATTAAGCAGCATTATTCAACTATACCTTTATACAGACTAGAAAAAATAAGACAAATAATAACACCTTATCCGAGCAGCTTTCAAACCACACTTTTGTGCAGCATCTTCACCATTCTATCTAAAATTATGCGGCATGATTTAACTATACCTTTCTACAGACTAGAAAACACAAGTCTAATTAATAACACCTTATGGAAGCATCTTTCAAACCACAAATTTGTGCTGCATCTTTGCCATTCTTCTAGTACTCACAGTCTTGACCCTACCACATAAAAAGCAACAATAGATCTTTGTTATTCATCATGCAACCTTCAAATGTATAAGACACATAAAAATACATATACAAGTAGAAACATACTCGGGACAGAAATCCATGCACACCTTAAAACTTGACAGACTCCACCTCCAAATTTAAACCAGCAGCAAAAATTAAATGGTATACTTCAAATGTACATATCCACACACTAAAACAAGCTACCATAATCACTAATCCAGCTTCCAAAATACACATATTACTATACAGAATCTTTTTCAAACAACATTTAAGTACAATAAAACAACTCTACATTTAGTAATATATTTCAACGATCACCGTTTTTTAATTCTTTTAAAAGTTTAAAAGTAAGCCTTACATAATACACCTCACAAATGTATAACTCACCTTCCAAATAGATTTGTAGGATTTAAAATATCACTAACTCTTAAAAGATTTTCTTTTGCACACAATCAATATAGTGCACTAGTCCCAGTAAGGTAAAACCATTAATGGCAAACTTTCCTTCTCTTTCTTCACACAAATTCATGTAAGTAACAAATCACACTGCTTCCTAGATTATTTAAATTTGTAAAACACATTTCTATTGGTTACACATATTTACCCTTACCAATTGACTTCTAAAAGTGCACAAACTTTTTCTAGATTTGTTTTTGAAGTCACAACTCTATGGTGCACCTTCACAATGGAGCAGTGAATTCATACGTGAGTTCAAAAATATCTTACAAATAAATATACCACTATTTTTTAAGGACACATCACTTTTAAAGATAGTACTGACTTGGGAAATCTTACTTTAAAAACATTCCCATTTTTGTCAACATTTAAAGCTGTGATATGTAGTACTTGCACCAGCCGGTGCCTCAGTAAAACATACTAAAAATGATATACAGAAGGAAACGATATTGACATTTGTAATACATAAGGGATAATCTGCCAAGAGTGAAATGGTCAGTTGACCCTGTATTGTATTCCATGTTGTACTAACTGCATAAATGCTCATTATTGATTGCTGTTAACATTTGACTGACCAATTATAATGTTTGTTATAAACAAATTAATTGATATACCCTAACAAAAAATGCAATTCAATAAAGCAGACACAACCACAAAGCAAATCCTGGCATTGACATAAGACCTACTAGTCGCAACTAGTGGTATTATGTTGTTGCAATAACAAGATGTAAACAATATGGAGATCATAACTCTGACGTTTTTATCTCAGGTCGCAGAATACAAGTGACAATTCACATATGCATGATAACAGCATAAATGCCGATAATTCACGTTAAACCAAACTACCTATATGCCTTCCATGACCTCATAGCTTATTCTACATCTTCACATGCCATCTCGATGTGGTGTTGCAATTGCGATAAATCAGCCGAATGTGTCAGGGTCACTATCTAATTGGCAAACTTTAGGCAGATACATTCTCTTTAATGTAACTGGGGCATGGTGCCCCTACTCCTTATTCCTAGGCCCTGTATTTTGTACAAACTTAGCAATATAAAGCGCAATGTGTTTTAATTTATACATTGGAAATAGTGTTTAAACTTAATACCAATATTATAGCCTTAAAACCACTTCTAAAAAACACGTCTTACTTAATAATATGTTTATGGAATTTTTTATAGAAAAGTTTTAATTAAAAACGTTATGTGTGATCATTGGATGGTATTTCTATTAAAATACAAATCATGAGACTGAAGCTAGTTAATAAACAGAACCTACCCTAGAATAAATAGAAAACCCATTAAATTATGTCAAGAAGGAAATGACTTTGTGGGAAATATGACCTTACTGATTATATAAGTAATAGTGCAAGTCCTCAGTGGTGTTAAGGCCATTTGGGGCCTTGCTGTCAAATTCCAGTATCATGTGTGTTTCAAGTTTCCTAAGTTTTAATTCTCTATTACCTCACTGGAGAAGTACAGGAATCGCCTCTACCACATAATATCTTAGACAGCTAAGATCGTTGTTGTGTATTGCCTTAAAGTGCTGTGCTACAGGATAATTATTGTCATTGTTGACAATAGCACGCAGGTGCTGTAAGATTCGTGCATGTACCAGGAGTTTGGTGCTCTCTATGTAATTTAAGTTGCAGGTACATGAAAGGACAAATACAGTGAAGTCTGTGCGGCATGTAAAGTGGCCTCTTATTTCTCTTTGATGTGGGCTGAACGGAACAGTGTAATGGGTGGTATTGCTGCCAAATTTGCACGCCCTACAAGTAGAACATTTGAAAAAATACATATAACCCTCCTGACTACAAGCTTCATTCTAATTGGCTGCTAACACTCCTCTTTCTGCAACTCTCTTGCCTGTTTCCGCACCCCTGTTCCCTCTTACTGACCTTTTTCCTGCCTGTTTCTGTATTTCTCTTGCCTCTTTCTGTACCCCTCATGCTTCTTTATGCACTTCTCTTGCCTCTTTCTGCACACTTTGTGCCCCTTTCAGCACCTTCATTGCCTCTTTCTACACTTCTCTTCCTTCTTTCTGTACCCCTCCTGCCTCTTTCTGTACCCTTCTTGCCTCATTCTGCAGCTCTCCTACCTCTTCCTGTACCCCTCTTGCCTCTTTGTGTACCTCTGTTGGTTCTGTCTGCGCTGCTCCTGCTTCATTCTGCACCTCTTTTGTACATTTCTGTATCCCTCTTGCCTTTTTTTGCACCGCTCGATCCTATTTCCCCACATCTCTTGCTTCTTTCTGGACTTTTCTTGCTTCTTTTTGCACTGCTCTTGCTTCTTTCTGCACCTCTCTTATGTATTCCTGTATCCTTCATACCTCTTTCTGCACCCTGTTCCCACTTTCTGCACCATTCCCGCCTGTTTTTGCACCTCTCTTGCCTCTTCCCTCACCTCTTCTGCTTCTTTCTACGATTCTCTTGCCTCATTCTGCATCCCTGTTGTCTCTTTATGCACTCATCTTCCCTCTTTCTGTACCTCTCTTGCTTCTTTCTGCACTTCTTTTTCTTCTTTCTGCACCTCTCTTGCTTCATTCTGCACCTCACTTGCCTGTTTCTGCACTTTTCTTCCTTCTTTCTGCACCCTTCTTCCCTTTCTCTGCACATTTCTTGCATCTTCTGTACCTTTCCTGCCTCTTTCTGCACATCCCTTGGTTCTTTTTTGCACAGTTCTTACCTCTTTCTGTACCCCTCTTTCCTCTTTCTGTACCTCTGTTGCTTTTTTTCTGCACTTCTCTCTCTTCTTCCTGTACCCCTCTTGCCTCTCTCTGCACCTCTGTTGCTTCTTTCTGAACTTCTTTGGCCTCTTTCTGCACCTCTCGCTTCTTTCTGTACATCTGTTTTCTTTCTGCACTTGTCTTCCCTCTTTCTGCTCTTCTCTTGCTTCTTTGTACACCTCTCTTGCTTCTTTCTGTACCCTATTTCCCTTTTTTGCATCCCTCTTGCCTCTTTCTACAGTTTGCTTGCTATTTTCTGCACCTCTCTTGCCTCATTCTGCACCTCACTTGCCTGTTTGATCACTTCTCTTGCTTCTTTCTGTACCTCTGTTGCTTCTTTCAGCAATTCTCTTGCCTCGTTCTACACTTCTCTTGCTTGTTTCTGCAACTCTCTTGCTTCTTTCTACACCTCTGTTGGTTCCTTCTGCACTGTTCCTGCTTCTTTCTGCACCTCTGTTGCAAATGTCTGCATACCTCTTGCCTCTTTCTGTACCTGCCATTCCTCTTTCTGCTCCACACTTCCTTCTTTCTGCACCCCTCTTGCCTCTTTCTGCACCTCTCCTCTTCCCTCTTTCTGCACCTCTGTTGATTATTTCTACACTGCTCTTGCTTCTTTCTGCACCTCTGTTGTAATTTTCTGTATCCCTCTTACATCTTTCTGCACTTCTCTTGCCTCTGTCTGCATACCTCTTTCTGCACCCTTTATGCCTGTTATGCAACTCTCATGCCTCTTTTTACAGTTCTCGTGCTTCTTTCTGCACCCTTCTTTGCTTTTTCTGCACATCATTTACTTCTTTCTGCACCTGTCTTGCCTCTTCCCTCACTTCTGCTGCTTCTTTCTACACTTCTCTTGCCTCATTCTGCATCCCTGTTGTCTCTTTATGCACTCATCTTCCCTCTTTCTGCACCTCTCTTGCTTCTTTCTGCACTTCTTTTTCTTCTTTCTGCACCTCTCTTGCTTCATTCTGCACCTCACTTGCATGTTTCTGCACTTTTCTTCCTTCTTTCTGCACCCGTCTTCCCTTTCTCTGCACATTTCTTGAATCTTCTGTACCTCTCCTGCCTCTTTCTGCACATCCCTTGGTTCTTTTTTGCACAGTTCTTACCTCTTTCTGTACCCCTCTTTCCTCTTTCTGTACCTCTGTTGCTTTTTTTCTGCACTTCTCTCTCTTCTTCCTGTACCCCTCTTGCCTCTCTCTGCACCTCTGTTGCTTCTTTCTGAACTTCTTTGGCCTCTTTCTGCACCTCTCGCTTCTTTCTGTACATCTGTTTTCTTTCTGCACTTGTCTTCCCTCTTTCTGCTCTTCTCTTGCTTCTTTGTACACCTCTCTTGCTTTTTTCTGTACCCTATTTCCCTTTTATGCATCCCTCTTGTCTCTTTCTACAGTTTGCTTGCTATTTTCTGCACTCTCTTGCCTCATTCTGCACCTCACTTGCCTGTTTGATCACTTCTCTTGCTTCTTTCTGTACCTCTGTTGCTTCTTTCAGCAATTCTCTTGCCTCATATTACACTTCTCTTGCTTGTTTCTGCAACTCTCTTGCTTCTTTCTACACATCTGTTGGTTCCTTCTGCACTGTTCCTGCTTCTTTCTGCACCTCTGTTGCAAATGTCTGCATCCCTCTTGCCTCTTTCTGTACCTGCCATTCCTCTTTCTGCTCCACACTTCCTTCTTTCTGCACCCCTCTTGCCTCTTTCTGCACCTCTCCTCTTCCCTCTTTCTGCACCTCTGTTGATTATTTCTACACTGCTCTTGCTTCTTTCTGCACCTCTGTTGTAATTTTCTGTATCCCTCTTACATCTTTCTGCACTTCTCTTGCCTCTGTCTGCATACCTCTTTCTGCACCCTTTTTGCCTGTTATGCAACTCTCATGCCTCTTTTTACAGTTCTCGTGCTTCTTTCTGCACCCTTCTTTGCTTTTTCTGCACATCATTTACTTCTTTCTGCACCTCTCTTGCCTCTTCCCTCACTTCTGCTGCTTCTTTCTACACTTCTCTTGCCTCATTCTGCATCCCTGTTGTCTCTTTATGCACTCATCTACCCTCTTTCTGCACCTCTCTTGCTCCTTTCTGCACTTCTTTTTCTTCTTTCTGCACCTCTCTTGCTTCATTCTGCACCTCACTTGCCTGTTTCTGCACTTTTCTTCCTTCTTTCTGCACCATTCTTCCCTTTCTCTGCACATTTCTTGCATCTTCTGTACCTCTCCTGCCTCTTTCTGCACATCCCTTGGTTCTTTTTGCACAGTACTTACCTCTTTCTGTACCCCTCTTTCCTCTTTCTGTACCTCTGTTGCTTTTTTTCTGCACTTCTCTCTCTTCTTCCTGTACCCCTCTTGCTTCTCTCTGCACCTCTGTTGCTTCTTTCTGAACTTCTTTGGCCTCTTTCTGCACCTCTCGCTTCTTTCTGTACATCTGTTTTCTTTCTGCACTTGTCCTCCCTCTTTCTGCTCTTCTCTTGCTTCTTTGTACACCTCTCTTGCTTTTTTCTGTACCCTATTTCCCTTTTATGCATCCCTCTTGTCTCTTTCTACAGTTTGCTTGCTATTTTCTGCACCTCTCTTGCCTCATTCTGCACCTCACTTGCCTGTTTGATCACTTCTCTTGCTTCTTTCTGTACCTCTGTTGCTTCTTTCAGCAATTTTCTTGCCTCGTTCTACACTTCTCTTGCTTGTTTCTGCAAATCTCTTGCTTCTTTCTACACATCTGTTGGTTCCTTCTGCACTGTTCCTGCTTCTTTCTGCACCTCTGTTGCAAATGTCTGCATCCCTCTTGCCTCTTTCTGTACCTGCCATTCCTCTTTCTGCTCCACACTTCCTTCTTTCTGCACCCCTCTTGCCTCTTTCTGCACCTCTCCTCTTCCCTCTTTCTGCACCTCTGTTGATTATTTCTACACTGCTCTTGCTTCTTTCTGCACCTCTGTTGTAATTTTCTGTATCCCTCCTACATCTTTCTGCACTTCTCTTGCCTCTGTCTGCATACCTCTTTCTGCACCCTTTTTGCCTGTTATGCAACTCTCATGCCTCTTTTTACAGTTCTCGTGCTTCTTTCTGCACCCTTCTTTGCTTTTTCTGCACATCATTTACTTCTTTCTGCACCTCTCTTGCCTCTTCCCTCACTTCTGCTGCTTCTTTCTACACTTCTCTTGCCTCATTCTGCATCCCTGTTGTCTCTTTATGCACTCATCTACCCTCTTTCTGCACCTCTCTCGCTCCTTTCTGCACTTCTTTTTCTTCTTTCTGCACCTCTCTGGCTTCATTCTGCACCTCACTTGCCTGTTTCTGCACTTTTCTTCCTTCTTTCTGCACCATTCTTCCCTTTCTCTGCACATTTCTTGCATCTTCTGTACCTCTCCTGCCTCTTTCTGCACATCCCTTGGTTCTTTTTGCACAGTTCTTACCTCTTTCTGTACCCCTCTTTCCTCTTTCTGTACCTCTGTTGCTTTTTTCTGCACTTCTCTCTCTTCTTCCTGTACCCCTCTTGCCGCTCGCTGCACCTCTGTTGCTTCTTTCTGAACTTCTTTTTCCTCTTTCTGCACCTCTTGCTTCTTTCTGTACATCTGTTGTCTTTCTGTACTTGTCTTCCCTCTTTCTGCTCTTCTCTTGCTTCTTTGTACACCTCTCTTGCTTCTTTCTGTACCCTATTTCCCTTTTTTGCATTCCTCTTGCCTCTTTCTACAGTTTGCTTGCTATTTTCTGCACCTCTCTTGCCTCATTTTTCACCTCACTTGCCTGTTTGATCACTTCTCTTGCTTCTTTCTGTACCTCTGTTGCTTCTTTCAGCAATTCTCCTGCCTCGTTCTGCACTTCTCTTGCTTGTTTCTGCAACTCTCTTGCTTCTTTCTACACCTCTGTTGGTTCCTTCTGCACTGCTCCTGCTTCTTTCTGCACCTCTGTTGCAAATGTCTGCATCCCTCTTGCCTCTTTCTGTACCTGCCATTCCTCTTTCTGCTCCTCACTTCCTTCTTTCTGCACCCCTCTTGCCTCTTTCTGCACCTCTCCTCTTCCCTCTTTCTGCACCTCTGTTGATTATTTCTACATTGCTCTTGCTTCTTTCTGCACCTCTGTTGTAATTTTCTGTATCCCTCTTACATCTTTCTGCACTTCTCTTGCCTCTGTCTGCATATCTCTTTCTGCACCCTTTTTGCCAGTTATGCCACTCTAATGCCTCTTCTTACGGTTCTCTTGCTTCTTTCTGCATCCTTCTTTGCTTTTTATGCACATCATTTACTTCATTCTGAACCCATCTTGCCTCTTTCTGCACCTCTGTTGCTTCTTTCTGTACTGCTCTTGCTTCTTTCTGCACCTCTCTTGCGTCTTTCTACACCTCTCTTGCCTCTTTAATCGCTTCTGTTGGTTCTTTCTATACTGATCTTAATTCTGTCTGAATCTCTGTTGCAAATTTATGCATCCCTCTTCGCTCTTTCTGTACCCCTCTCCCTTTCTGCACCTCTCTTGTATCTGTCTGCACACCTGTTTCCTCTTTCTGCATCCATTTTTGCCTGTTTCCACAACTCTCTTGCCTCTTTCTGCAGTTCTCTTGCTTCCTTCTGCACTTCACTTGCTTCTTTCTGCCTTCTTCTTCCATTTTTCTACACATTTCCTGCCTCTTTTTACACCTCTCTTGCCTCTTTCTGTCAGGAAACACACGATCGCTGCAGTCATACATCAGCACCCATGCAGTCTCCAGAAAAGACACAGAGTCATTGTTAAACCCAGTGTTGTAAATCTGTGGATGAACATAAATTAGACAATTGCACATTACAAGATGGCCGCTGCTCTCGCAGTGGAAATCTGTCCATTTGAGAACACCTGAACAGTCTAGCTGTTAAGAGTAGAGCGCGCAAGATTAGCTACGCACTTCAACTGAGATTCGACGGAGTTAGCATCTATGAACCGTTTCTCCGCGTTTCATGAGAGAGGGAGTAACGGTTATTTTAGTCAGGAAGTGATATCGTCTTTGCAAGGATTTGGAAACCTGCCTTGACTAGAGGTTTTCACAAGTTTAATTCTGTGAGGAGTTCGTAGTAGTCATTCGTCTGAAGTTTATGAGACTTCCAGTTTCCGAGTCGTCAGAGGAATTATCGGTGAGAACAAGGACATTGTCCTGCAGACTCTCTTCCGTTCAGAGCACCCATTCCGAGAACCCTGAATTGCATCTTGCTTGAAGTAAGACCTTTCCAACCCAAGACAATTGTTGTTGCCAGTCAGTCTTTAGGAACTGCGAATTCCCTCTTCTGTGCTTATCCCATTCCTTCCCTTCCCGTTGTTCCTTCCCAGTTCTTTTTTGTGCGCATCTAAGTGAGGATTTCACATTTACTAGAGAATAATTCATCGTTGAGAGACTATCACCATAGTGAAATGCCATAGTGAGACACCGAAGTGAGATAAATTACAGAAGGAAATATTCTACTCATTATCATACAAAAAAGAAGGTATAGTTAGAGAAAGACCACACACTAGAGTAGAGTGCTGACTTAGAATTCCTATATTAATGCTGTTTCTTCGCTTATAGATAATTTAAGTCATTACAACCAACAGGTATTCACTTCACAATACAAGAGGGGCTAAAACTTCAGCAACTGCTGGGAGGATGAGAACCATTAGAGTTAATAAGAATTCATAATTGTATTGTAGGCTGTGTGTTTATGTTTATACCCTTATTTGCATTAGGCACCCACTGAGCAACCAGGAACACTCATATAGAAGATTCCTAGTAAGGGTGGTAGCTGTTGATGGAGTGTCTCTTCTCTCTCTCCCATTCCCCTTTTCCCCCCTGTTGGTGATGTTGCTCTATTTAGTAGCGCGGTGGCACCGGTGGGCGGGCATAGAGAACAACATCCATTATGCTTCTGCGAAGATCAGAGGGTCCTGACACTTTCTGAGCATCTCTTAGTTCTTTCTGCACTGCTATTCCTCTTTCTGCACCCGTCTTTCTTCTTTCTGTACCTCTTTTGCTTCCTTCTGCACTCCTCTCTTCTCATTCAGTACCCCTCTTTCATCTTTCTGTACCTCTGTTGCTTCTTTTTGCACTGTTCTTGCTTCTTTCTGCACCTCTGTTACCTCTTTCTGCATCCCTTTTCCTTCTTTTTGTAATTCTCTTGCTTTTGTCTGTACCCCTGTTCCCTCTTTCTTCACCTTTGTGTGTTTCTGCAACTCTCTTGGTACTTTTTGCAGTTCTATTGCCTCCTTCTGCACTTCTGTTGCCTCTTTCTTCACTCATCTTGCCTCTTTCTGCACCCATCTAGCATCTTTCTGTAACTCTGTTGCTTCATTCTACACTGCTCTTGCATGTTTCTTCACCTCTCTTGCAAATTTCAGCATCCCTCTTGCCTCTTCGTTATCCCTCTTTCTCTTTCTGTACCTCACGTGCTTCTTTCTGCGGAGAAGTGTGGCTCACTGGTTAGAGGAGGCAGACCTGGAAGCAGAGGTCAGCCCGGGACCAGGGTTCAATTCCCGGCTCGGCGGGGTCTTGAGTCCTAAAATGTCCATGGGCTCGACAATTCTCGCTCCGGTGCCTCCTCGATTCATGGGTTCACACTCTGCGACTCTGGGAAATACCTTGCTTAATCTCCACAACAGCCCCTCGCGGCGGGATACCTGGCTTTCACCTTGCGGATACCCTGCCGGGGTTATCTCACAAGGGAATACCAGGGCGGGTTCCCTAAGCAAGCGCTTAGAAACCGGTTGGTAATTTGCGCTATATAACTTCCTGTACATTTACATTTACCCTTCTTGCCTCATTCTGCACCTCTCTTGCCACTTTCTGCACCTCTGTTGGTTCTTTCTACACTGCTCTTGCTTCTTTCTACACCTCTGTTGCAAATTTCTGCATACCTCTTGTAAGGCGATGCTCACGAGGTTCCTGTTGTTTCTTCTTGGCGATGCAATCTCCCAAGTCCCCAATGAGACAACCAGTTAGCAAGAGTGTTTAACTTGACCAAACTGACTGACCCTTCAGGGAAAGGGGAATTGGACAGAGAAAACCAGAAAAAACACTGGATCTCTTCTTGAGATGTCAGCGAGGTTTTCTCTCTAGAAGTGTTCAGGGCTTCTTTACTCAAAGAGACTTCGTTTGACCAGTTGCTAAATAAACATACAGTATAACAAGAAAATCAGGAATAGACTCTTCTATTTAGCAATGGAATATATTACTCTCAACATTCCTTGTACATACCAAATTAACTTGAAGCCCTTGTCCACACTTCTACAATGCCAGGTGCTTGACTTTTGCAACCTTCAAGATAAACGTCAAAACAACACTTAGAAGAAAGAAAGCCACTCTGTTTAAATGCACAAGTGTCTTAAAACTCTAATCTTCTATTAGTGGTTAGTTATGGGTTAGAAGAACAACATTCCACTCATAAGCCTACCTGGCAATTGAATGACGAGTCTTCCAAAGGGGTTCTGCTTTAAAAACAAGAAAAGAGAAAGATACAAGGACACAAATAGTTTCTACTACTCAGAACCTCTCTTGATGCTGTGCGTTCACGATGATATCAGTTATTGCCCACTAGCTATCAATAACTGCATTCACAAAACCTTATGCAGTTACTTGCTAACAATAGCACAATATTGTTTCATCATACTGCACTAGTAGTTACTTGCACAAATTAACAGCCTTTTACAATTCAGATTTTCTGTGATTGTTTACTCGAGTCTTTGATTTGCTCGTGCTTGTTTTTTCCAAAAAATAGCATTGTCTGTTTGGGTTACCAATGCTTGTTTCCAAAGTACACAGTCTCTCAAACACAACACTGTCTCCTTGAATGACCAATGATTGTTTCCAAAATTACACAGTCTCTCAAAAAATAACACTGTCTCTAGATTGACCAATGCTTGTTTCCAAAATTACTGAGTTGCCGATGTTTCAATAAACACTAGTGTTTGCAAAGGATATGGTTGTTTTTACCAATGGTTGATGCCTTCTGACGCGACCTTTCAGGAAGCTGTTGTCCGATCGGAAGTCAGGCTGATGACGCGATGTCCGGAAGAAGCACTGGAACCGGACCGAAGATGCAGCCCTCGGGGGAGAAGAACGGGGGAAGACGAGGTCAGGTAAGGAGGTCTTTTTAAGTAAGGAATCACCAGGGAGGGATCGTAGAAAGAGGATGGGGCTAAATCTGGAGCCGGAGCCAAAGTCCAACGGGTTGCTAAGCAGCTGGCAGGAAGCTCGTGAAGACGCCGGTGCGCAAGAAGCGAAGCGTCTCCGAGTTGGGAAACAGTTTTTATAGTCTTTTGGAAATCAGGGCGTTGGCTGCTTTTCACGTGCCAGCGGGGAAACGTTATTCAAATTAGACCAACGTGCAAACCTATTCCAAACTGGGAGATCGATGCAGGCTAAGGGAATTAAACAAGCATTGCCACCAACAGGCTAAGAGAATTAAACAAGCATTGCCACCAACAAACTACTGTGATTCAAGCCTGACATATACTGCATTACCCCACAGCTGCATGTGATTTCGTGACAGTTCCCCCCCCCAAAGGTCTTCGTACAGACCGTGGCTTTTGTGGATTCAATGCATGAAACAAACGAACCAATCTGGGGGCGTGTACATTAGTTTCTGGTTCCCATGACCTTTCAGAGGAATCATAACCTTTCCATGCAATCAAATAAAACAAGCGATGAAGGACTGGGTTATTTAAGACCCAGCGGTGCCAGGGGACAACACCTGAAACCTTCGTGGGTAACCTGCTCCGGCGTACGAATCACAGAGACACGGGACACTTCCTTCGGCGTCAAAGATTCAAGGTTTATTTACTGCAGGGAAACACAGAAGTCACAGGAAGTACAACGGGTGTAGTTCGTGGAGACTGCTTCAAATTGGTTCTGTGGATCGCTCCTTTTATACATAATTCTCCCATAGGTTTACATGGTACACAAAGGTTTACGACTTGGTTCCCATAATTATCCCCAAGAGGGGTCGCTTTGGTCACTTTGATACATTCAAGGTCCGGAACATAAGTGCGGAAACATTTGGCGGTTCCCAACTGTAAAAACCCATCTTCCCACTATTAGTACATTCCAATCGACAGTAAAACAGATCGAAGAAGGAACAAGGACAGGTGCAGAGGAAGATGGAAACAGTGGGGAGATTGGAAAGGGTGTGAAAAGGGGTGGTATCGGGAAACACGAGCTACAGGCATCAAAGGGACGTGCCTAATGGGATGCACGGCTGAAACAATGAACCGGCACGGCAAGATGAACCTCGAGCGGGCCATCTGCCTTACAGTATCATCCCCCTCATCATAAAGACATTTTCAAAGGACATGTGTCTTCCGCAGATATCTTGGGAATCCCAGGGTCGCGAAGCGGACAGCGTCCGTTCGCTGGCTACTTGAGGGCAAGAAACAGAATGGATGCCGTATCTAAGATGGAACCTGTGGGTACAGATAGAAAAACCCACGTAACAGACGAACGGTTTAGGTTAACACAGCGAAACTGCGTACACCCACTAAACTCGTCATTTGCGGTTCATAGATACCAGACTCGACCATATTCGTGCGAGTCGAAAACACCACTTACAATTGTTACGGAACCTCAGACGCTCCTTTTGCCCTCATGTAGGCAAGCACTAGTCGGAATCATACTCGATATTCATCAGACCATCTAGATGTTGCTGTAACATAGCTCTGTCTAACCGAGCTCCTTTGGTAACAGGCGGCTGTCTTATACACGTTGTAGCACAGAGGCCACATAAGGCAGGACCACACTGCACACAAAGGCAACATGTGAACAGGAACGCCACAACAACTCCAATAATCATCAGAATGTTCCAACCCCAAGTCGACATTAGGCCCCAAAACCACCCAAGTAGCGTCCAATCCCCTACATCCACGTGTATGGATTCAGAGATCTTATGCATCTTTGAGATGGCTCGATAGACAGTCGGAGCGTTATCTGGAATGAAAATACAGCAGCTCGAATGGATCACCTTACATACCCCACCTCGATCTGCTAAGATCACGTCTAAAACCATACGGTTTTGTAACGTCATAAGTCTATCCGCTTGAAGTTCTGTGGTGATATTACCAAGGGCACTGGCAGTAATATTAGCTGTCGATTCTACCACTCGAGTCAACTGTCTCAGGTTCCTACTATTAACCATAGGTCCCCAAAACGGGAGGAAACCCTTGAAAAAGTCTCCTGCCTCTTGACCGGCAGTGTCCTCTTCGCTAATTACGCCTCTCACAACTCTAGTCTTGTGATAGTCTGCATCTACAGTGAACGTCGGAGGCAACAGATTTGCGATAAAACATGAGCCCACAAAGTCGGAGGGCAACCATGCATACGCACGTTCATGACAGACAAAATATGTACCCTTGGCAGCCAGAAACACAGGGGACGAGACCATCGGCAGAATGTAATTTTCAGTGCAAGCACTCTCTCCAAGTCGGGCTTTCGATCTTCGGCCACGACCCATTAAACAAAAATTACCAATGTGGGGTACGACCCATATCGGAGGCGAGCTTTTAAGCTGTTTATCACTCGTGATTCAGAAAAGGGGGGTGGTGATGAACAGAGTGTCTGAATTAAGCAGACCACTCTTACCCAGTCCAAAGATCAGGGCTTGATCCATCACCGTTTTTTAGCTCACTGCACCATCCCAGCTCAGAACTTGGCTATATGCAAATTAGTCTGACCCTGGCCCAGTGCATCATGGGAACAGGGCAGACCAAACTACCAAGCCAATTCTTATACTGGGAAGGAAACAAGCTTCCGGGGACCGGTTTCTGGCATTTCAGCCGTCTTCGGCCCGGCTTGCTTGAATCCTGATGGTGCAATGAGCAAGGGACTCACATCTGAGCATACCCTTCCACGCTTATGGTGGACAAAAATGATTCAGAAAAGGGGGGTGGTGATGAACAGAGTGTCTGAATTAAGCAGACCACTCTTACCCAGTCCAAAGATCAGGGCTTGATCCATCACCGTTTTTTAGCTCACTGCACCATCCCAGCTCAGAACTTGGCTATATGCAAATTAGTCTGACCCTGGCCCAGTGCATCATGGGAACAGGGCAGACCAAACTACCAAGCCAATTCTTATACTGGGAAGGAAACAAGCTTCCGGGGACCGGTTTCTGGCATTTCAGCCATCTTCGGCCCGGCTTGCTTGAATCCTGATGGTGCAATGAGCAAAGGACTCACATCTGAGCATACCCTTCCACGCTTATGGTGGACAAAAATGATTCAGAAAAGGGGGGGTGGTGATGAACAGAGTGTCTGAATTAAGCAGACCACTCTTACCCAGTCCAAAGATCAGGGCTTGATCCATCACCGTTTTTTAGCTCACTGCACCATCCCAGCTCAGAACTTGGCTATATGCAAATTAGTCTGACCCTGGCCCAGTGCATCATGGGAACAGGGCAGACCAAACTACCAAGCCAATTCTTATACTGGGAAGGAAACAAGCTTCCGGGGACCGGTTTCTGGCATTTCAGCCGTCTTCGGCCCGGCTTGCTTGAATCCTGATGGTGCAATTAGCAAGGGACTCACATCTGAGCATACCCTTCCACGCTTATGGTGGACAAAAATGATTCAGAAAAGGGGGGTGGTGATGAACAGAGTGTCTGAATTAAGCAGACCACTCTTACCCAGTCCAAAGATCAGGGCTTGATCCATCACCGTTTTTTAGCTCACTGCACCATCCCAGGTTCTGAGCTGGGATGGTGCAGTGAGATAAATAACGGTGATGGATCAAGCCCTGATGTTTGGACTGGGTAAGAGTGGTCTGCTTAATTCAGACACTCTGTTCATCACCACCCCCTTTTCTGAATCGTTTATCACTCGTGAGCGCACTATACTCGACCTTACTCAGGACCCTATAGGCTTGTACCTCTTCCTCCGGGATGAGCGACGGCTCATAGATATCTCTATCTAAGTCTTCTATCGCTATAGACAAAGGCTTATGATACGAGCCAGGGCCGAAGTAGGGAGAACGTGGCTCTCGACTGGGGTAAGAATCTAGTGCGCTTTGAAACATTGTTTGAAATGCTCGAGCGGACCCCTGGGAACTATACGGTAAGACCAGATATGGAATTCCCTTATCCGTGGTATGTGGCATCAACCCACACACCCAACAATTAGTAGTGTTAACCACTAACTGGTGCTGGTGAAGGAGCTGAATAAAGGAATTATTGCGGAATTTTGCACGTCTAGCCTGCTCGTGTTCGGGTAAGATATGAAAAGAATGAGGAGATGCAGTGGAGGTAAGTTTAGGGTCAGAAGTAGGAACAGGTGTGGCAGAAGGTAAGAAGTAAGACATCGTGTAATACACCCCACCCGCCAATAGTGCAGAAACAGTCAAAAGCAATACGAATATTTGAAACATAAAACATTTGGTACGACTAAGTTGTTGTAGCTTGAACCTTTGCGCCTGAGCTTCTTCCAAGTCCATCAGCTTTGAAAACGCCATCCCCTATGACCGTCCGCAACGTTTCTTGACGCACTTCGTTCTGTGTAGCAGTAGTCAATCCCTGGGAATTCCCAGGAACCGACGGTCTTTAACCTAGCGTCAAGACCTACTAACCAGAAGGAAGTACACGCGCGGCCCTACGGCCTTTATTTACAACTATGTATATGCAAAATGTCTCTCAGCTGTGGAAGGAAAAATACATGTGGAACGAAACTCAATATATTCAAAAATAATTACAATGATACGGGTGTTCAGACTGATCGTGGAAAACGGGATAATGCAATTGTCAAGGGACAGAACGAAATCTTTTATTTGTCCTTAGTACTGGATCGCAAAAAGTATCGAGTTTTCCCAGGACGTGTCTGTTCGTCAAACAAAGGATCCGTTGAAGGAACAGAGTTCTGTTGATCAGTCGAATGTTCTGGTCTTGAGTCTTTTGATGACAAATGTTCAACAGTGTCTTTCTGCTGCACTGAGGATTCTCCGACAGGTTGTGCGTCGCTAAAAGGTACAAACGCCGGCAATCCTTCGGATTCAGTTGAAGCAATGCCCCTCCTCACCCACGAGTCTGCCGGCAACGGTATAGGAACTTTCTTCGTATGGGTGGCATGCACCCAATTTTTCCGGCCCTCTAGACGAACGGCAGTCCTCGTGGCAAGGAGGACCTGGTAGGGTCCAGTAAACCTCGGCTCCAAATTCTTCTTACGCGCAAAGTTACGCGTTACCACCCAGTCTCCGGGCTGGAGCTGGTGGCCTGGACCCTCCGTCTGCGTCGGCAATGCTTCGTAAACCTGTTGGTGAATTAACCTCAGTTTAGCAGTCAGATCGTGAAGATAATCAATCAACATTGGGTACTCAAGATTACTGAACACACCCGGTCTAGGGACCCCCCAAACATTCGCAGGACGACCGAACACTATTTCATATGGGCTGAGCCCTACTCGGGAGTGTACGGTTGCCCTTGTTGACAGCAAAGCTAAGGGTAAAGCATCAGGCCACGAAAGACCAGTCGTAGCCTGAATCTTCGCTAGCTTTAGTTTAAGGGTGCCGTTATACCCTTCAACCAAACCAGCTGACTGAGGATGATTGGCGCTATGGAATTTTTGATTAATTCCAAGGCCCTTACACACACTCTTCATCACACTCCCCACAAACTCACTTCCGTTATCAGACCATACAATCCGAGGCATTCGTACCGAGGGAAGTATTCCTTCAGTAGGATTTTCGCGGTTGACAAAGCAGTGTTGTCTTTGAGGGGATAGGCTTCAATCCATTGGGAGAACACGCAAACCACAACTAAAACGTATTTCAGGTTATTGCATCGCTCCATATGGCCACACAGGAGACAGCAACTTACAAATACCTTTCGCGCTAATATGTGCTAACCCATGTGCCATTGTCACAACAGCCAGCACATACGCATCCGGCAACATCCATCTCTTATGTTCCGACAAATCAACCCAACAACCATTCGCATCCAACTTTCCCGTACTTTCTTTCCACTTCGTCTTTTCAGTCTCGGTGGCCTCATTCTGAATTGTTTTCACACTCTCGATAGTGTCCTCACACATACTCGATTCTGTAGGCCACCTAACCGAACTCGTCACATACATTCGAGTGCTAAGGTTCCGGGCAGTCTCCTTAGCGGTCTCATCTGCAAACGCATTACCACGTCCAATATCATCCGTCACCTTACGATGCGCACTACATTTGACAATCGCTACCTGCTTAGGCAACGTAAGTGCATCCAAAAGATCATTCACAAGTTGACCATGCCGAATTTTCGTACCATGCGATGTCATAAAACCTCTCTCTTTCCACAACCGTCCAAAGCTATGGGCGACACCAAATGCATATTGGCTGTCGGTAAACACATTCACACGTTTCCCTTTCGCTAACACACACGCTCTAGTGAGAGCGATCAGTTCTGCAGCCTGGGCAGAATTCTGATTTCATCTTGCAGCTTCAACAACAGTATTCAACGTTACAACAGCATACGCAGTAGTCACATCACCATTCGGCAATTTAAAACATGAACCATCCACATACAACGTTACATCTGGATCTTCCAAAGGAGTGTTTTTAAGGTCCACTCGACCCTTTGTTTCCTCTTCGGTCCTCAAATAACAGTCATGTTCTGCTATTTCATCTGACTCTGTGCTAATTGGTAACAAAGTCGCCGGGTTCAGAACATTGCAACGTTTTATCTGAATATGACTTGCCAGCAGCGTCAACTCGTACCCAGACAACCTCGCACTCGTCAAGTGCTGAGTTTTCGTACGATTTAAAAGAGTGTCGACTGCATGCGGAACCATCACCGTAAGAATATTATCCATGACCAATCCTGCTGATTGTCGGATGGACACCGCAGCTGCCGCTGTTGCTCTCAAGCAACTCGGCAACGCTCTAGCTACCGGGTCCAAGGTCGAGGAAAAATATGCACATGGACATTGCTTACCACCAAAAGGTTGCGTTAAGACACTCAAAGCACAACCTTCCCTCTCGTGAACATATAATGTAAATGTCTTACTATAGACAGGGGTACCTAACACAGGAGCCGAACACAATGAGTCACGCAATTCAGAAAAACTCTTCTGACATTCTTCCGTCCATGGTAAAGGAGTCGAAACATCCTTGCACGTAAGAGCCACCGATGGTTTCGCTAGCAATGAAAAGTTTGGAATCCATTGCCTGCAATACGACGTGATACCTAGAAAGGCACGCACATCTCTTTGGGTTGTTGGCACAGTCATTCGCGCAATTGCTGCAATTCTCTCTGGGGTCAACCGCCTTCCCTCCTTTGACAATAAGTGACCTAAATAGGTTACTTCTTGACAACAATATTGGAGTTTAGAAGGTGACACCTTGTGATGTAAGTCACAGAGATGTTGCAGCAACGACACCGTAGCAATTTTGCAAATGTCCTGAGTATCCGCAGCCACCAATAAGTCATCGACATATTGGATTAAGGCCGCACCAGCCGGCAACGTAAACGCATCCAGTTGACCCTTCAAGGCTTGACTGTAAATCGATGGACTCTCACAGTAGCCCTGAGGAGCGCGTTTAAACCGGAAGCTGCGACCACCAAGAGAGAAACCGAAAAGGTCTCTGTTCTCTTCTGCAATTGGAATGCTGAAGAACGCATTCTTCAAATCGATCACCGAAAACCAAGATGCAGAAGCTGGAATCAGAGTCAGTAGCGCCGTGATGTCAGGCACAACGGGGAACTGAGGAATCACAATTTTATTTACCTCCCGTAAATCGATAACAAAACGATAAACAGGCGGTTTCGAAGGATCAGTACGTTTTAGAATGGGCAATACAGGGCTGTTGCACACGTTTCCCCGAGTTTCTTCAATAACATCTTTCTCGATCAGATCATAGATGATCGCTAACAGTGCTCGTTCACCATCAAGAGAGATACGATACTGGGGAATACGTGGCAATCGCACATTAGATTTCAACTGAACAACGTAAGGGGAGATGTCAAGCAGGCCCACATCATTGGGACCTGTTGCCCACAAAGATGCAGGAAGAGAACTCAATTCCGGTGGAAGCTTATCGAGAGACAAGTACATAGGAGAGACAACCCTCTCTCCTAACGTAAGCTTTACACCCGCAGGAGAACAATACAAAGTTTTAGCAAATCCAGGCCCAAAAGATTTTCACCACAACCCGTAGTCAAAATCAACGGAGCTTGAAGCTCACGAGGCCCAATTGTAAGGGACAAAGGGCGTGAAACTGGATTGCTAACGGGGGCGCCAGAGAATCCAACGGAAACATTTGTTAAGCCAGACAAAGGTGCGCCAGGGAGTTTCGAATGCATCATGGAACTTTTCGCTGCACCAGTGTCCAACAGAAAAGGCTCAACGACGCCCGATGTAGCAACTGCGACATAAGGCCCTCTCTGATCAACCGGAACTGATACCACTCCCTCTCCTTGTCTATGGCTGTCCTAGTAATTACTGTTGTCATTTTCCTGATCGACGTAATAATCATCTACATTGTACTGCGCAGATCGTCCTTGCGATGATCCACGTTGATCGAAACAGTTATTGGAATTTGATGAGTTATCTGAACGGTCATTCTGAGCACCACGACCCCTACCGCGTGATGTCTGCTGAGAACCACCACGACCTCCTCTAGATGAGTTACCACTATTACGATCATTTAGAACAGGACAATTGAATTTTAGATGACCCTCCTGCCTACAATAAGCACATTGATTGTACCCTAACGAAGATCTTTGGGAAGAGGAGTCATTACGGGATTGTGATCGATTAGATTGCGACTGCGATCTATTTTGCTGCGGAGCATTCTGATTCGAACGCGGAGGATACGCTTGCTGTAACAACACTTTAGTTTTAAGTTCTTTCGTCTTTTTATCAGGGCGGTCGTTCTCCTCTTTCTCTCTATTCTCATAATACTGTGCTGTAGCCAATATTTGGGCCGAGGTAGAAACGGCCCACGCACTTTCAGAGTTTTTCAATTTATTGCTCAAATCGGGCAATAAGTTAGAGACAAATTTGTCCACGAACAACCGTTGACCACCCTCAGTGCCCATATCCTGACCACTATGATCGATGAATGCTTCCTCAAATCTCGTAAAGAAGTCAGAGACACTTTCGTCCTTCTGTCTACAAGCTGACAATTTGTCCCAATTCACCCTCATAGCTGGCATAAGTGTCTTCATTAGCGCAATTATTCTCTGAGGGAGAGCAGCAATCAACTGTTCGGGTTTAGCACCACCAGTTTGCAACCCATCCGCCGCTATAATGGCCGCCCAATCACCACCTAATTCGTTTGCGTGATTTTCCTGACGAATCTTAGCCCATACCGGTTGTGGCACGACATTGCCAAACAGCATATCAATATCGGCAAGATTCATTATCGTAGCGTCTACAAGCTGCGACAATTCTTTATAATACCCTGCAGGATTTTTGCGAGGGTCAGGCAAAGATTGCTTCACCTGTAACACTTCTGATCGTTTCCATGGGAGATGTATCCACACTCTCTAGAAGTGTGCCAATACCGGGGGTTGAGCCTGAGGATTAGCTGGCATCCATACTGGAGGAACTTCACGCATGGGAAACTGGCCAGACGCATCTAACTGTCTCTCAACATCCTCAGCAAACAAAGCTTGAGGTATAGGAGTGGGACGAAAAGATAACAACCGCTCAACAGCACGTCGAACATTGGTATCCACTATCAGTCCGTTCGAGAACTGAAGTTGTAGATCAGACAAAGCGGTCAACACCTCGTCAGGTGCATCGGCCGATATCTGATCGCGCAGAACCTTACACATTTCTTCGAACACGTATCTCTGTGTCGGTACATTGAATTGACAGAACGTATCAAGTACAGCACGTGGAGGGTTTCTAAGAGGATGCGTCATCCAACCCATCGCCATGTTGTATAGCGAAGCACGTTCCCTGTTACCGGGAAGCTGACTACGTCTCTGAGGACCATCTGAACCAGCGGACCCAAAAACAGGTCCGAGAGAATGAAAGAAGCTAGCCGCAACAGGAGGAGTACGACTACGAGTAGATGGAGAAGTATAGCACAAGGGACTAACAAGAGAAGCAGTAGAGACAGAGGCAACAACAGGAGTTAACAGAGCAGGAGCAGTAGCAAGAGCAGGAGTATGTGGAAGTGGAGGAGCAGTAGGAATAGCAATAGGCAAGGGAGCAGGAACAGTCGGGAGAACGGGTGCAGGTTGAGGAACAGGCTGAGGAATAGGTGGAGGAGGAACCACAGGAGCTGCGGTACCCTGTACATACGGAGGTGGCGACTTCATGAGATAGGACATTAAAGGGTCCTCAACTGATTCTTCCTTCTTATCCGACTCCGTAGGCAAAGCAGGATAGCATTTATCTATGGACATACGCTGTAGTCTATCAAACACTTCCTTTTCCTTATCCTCCTTATCACGCTGAAACTGCTCTGCTTTCTTTACAATGGCAGCAACACCATCCCTCTGATTACGTTTAGTCTGTCTGATCTCTTTCTGTCGGGCTTCTTTACGCCACAACCGAAAGGCATCAAACATGGCCGGCCTTGACTTTTTCTCAAATAATTTAGCCTCTAGATTATCTAGGATCGGGGTCTCAAAGCTACCATGAGGTGGCCAACTAAGGACACCGTCTTTTTTAGTGTAGCGAATCCAATAGTCATTAAAAGTAATCGGGCCTAGCCCGTGCTTACTGTACAGCTCATAAGTGGGAGTTCCAACCGGAGGTATCGGACACGAGTCCTCCAGTCGGGAATCCGTACCACAACGTCTGAAACAACTAAACAAAGTACTGCGACCAGGCATCTTGCACACTAGCCGAGTTTCACAAACGTCAAGGGTTACGGGATTTACCAAGTCCCTGCAAAGAACAAAAACCCTCGGTTTTTGGCGGCTGCAGTCGTCAAATATCACAACAAAGTACCAAGAACCACAAATGCAATGGAACCATGCAACAACTAAACAACCACAACCAAGAACTCTGGGAGCGACCCACAAATACTTAACTCAAAGATCGATGGCGTCACCAGGAAGGCCCGTCAATCGTCTCGCTATACCAAGGTCTACGCCAGGCGCCAAAACAGGTCTACAGTCAGGGCAGCAGTCCGTCGCAGCCGTCAGGAGGCGGGAATCTTCGCGGGAAAAGTCTTCGGGCCACTTGTTTCGACAACAGGATCGATGAAGCGGAGTGCACCTTCCCTCGGAGATTTCACACGAAGTTCCTCACGATCGTCGGGCTTGGACCGGTACCACTGATGCAGCCCCACGTTGGGCGCCAACTGAAGGACTGGGTTATTTAAGACCCAGCGGTGCCAGGGGACAACACCTGAAACCTTCGTGGGTAACCTGCTCCGGCGTACGAATCACAGAGACACGGGACACTTCCTTCGGCGTCAAAGATTCAAGGTTTATTTACTGCAGGGAAACACAGAAGTCACAGGAAGTACAACGGGTGTAGTTCGTGGAGACTGCTTCAAATTGGTTCTGTGGATCGCTCCTTTTATACATAATTCTCCCATAGGTTTACATGGTACACAAAGGTTTACGACTTGGTTCCCATAATTATCCCCAAGAGGGGTCGCTTTGGTCACTTTGATACATTCAAGGTCCGGAACATAAGTGCGGAAACATTTGGCGGTTCCCAACTGTAAAAACCCATCTTCCCACTATTAGTACATTCCAATCGACAGTAAAACAGATCGAAGAAGGAACAAGGACAGGTGCAGAGGAAGATGGAAACAGTGGGGAGATTGGAAAGGGTGTAAAAAGGGGAGGTATCGGGAAACACGAGCTACAGGCATCAAAGGGACATGCCTAATGGGATGCACGGCTGAAACAATGAACCGGCACGGCAAGATGAGCCTCGAGCGGGGCCATCTGCCTTACAGTATCATCCCCCTCATCATAAAGACATTTTCAAAGGACATGTGTCTTCCGCAGATATCTTGGGAATCCCAGGGTCGCGAAGCGGACAGCGTCCGTTCGCTGGCTACTTGAGGGCAAGAAACAGAATGGATGCCGTATCTAAGATGGAACCCGTGGGTACAGATAGAAAAACCCACGTAACAGACGAACGGTTTAGGTTAACACAGCGAAACTGCGTACACCCACTAAACTCGTCATTTGCGGTTCATAGATACCAGACTCGACCATATTCGTGCGAGTCGAAATTACCACTTACAATTGTTACGGAACCTCAGCGACCTCCAATACGTTTAGCATCCACAATTTTCTCCACTTCGTACTCAACATGATCTCCCACTACCACAGGAGGGGGTGGATTATCAGGTCTGGTATTTGGATCATATGGTTTTAAAAGGGAGACATGAAAGACAGGGTGTATTAAATAATCTGGTGGCAAAGTCAATTTAATGGATACAGGATTCACAATTTTTTTCTATTGGAAATGGACCGATAAACCTTGGTTTTAGCTTTCTTGGGCCTTCTATCTGGATGTTTTTTGTTGCTAACCAAACTAAATCTCCTACTTAGTATGGGGGTGAAGGTAATCTGTGGAGATCTGCTATTCTCTTCATCTTTTCTTTATTTTTCTCCAAAGATTTTCGAACTTGTTCCTGAAGTGTTTGCAATCTAGTAAGTCTTTCTGAAACTGCTGGCATGTTTTGCATCTTGTCTGGGACAATTATCGGTAATGTTCGAGGATGGCGACCAGTGGAAAAATAAAAGGGTGAACATCCTAAAGCTGAGTGTATTGAGTTATTATAAGAGAATTCAGCCAAAGGTAGAGCTTCATCCCAACTGGATGAAATAGTGGTGGTTAAACATCGTAGACTTTGCTCAAGGTATTGATTAAGTTTTTCAGTTTGACCGTCGGTCTGAGGGTGAAACGCAGATGACAAGGCCACTTCTACACCTAATTGTGTATTTAGTTGTTTCCAGAATTTTGAAACAAATTGAGGCCCCCTGTCGGAAATGATCTTTTGTGGCCAACCATGTAACTTTATTATGTTAGTTAGAAAAATGTTACTCAACTCGGCTGCAGAAGGGAGTTTGGGTAGAGGGACAAAATGTCCCATCTTAGACAAATGGTCAACTACTACCAGAATCGTGGTGTTCCCGTGTGATTTTGGTAGATCAGTAATAAAATCCAGACTGACGGTGTGCCAAGGATATGGTGGAACTGCTGAAGGTTGTAATAACCCAGTGGGTGAGGAATGTAGTGATTTTTGCCGTGCACATACTGGGCACGTGTGTACATATTGGCGGATATCTTTGCTCATGTTTTCCCACCAGAAATGTCTTTGACATAGTTCTAATGTTTTATTCATCCCCGGATGAGCTGCAGAGGCAATGTCATGATTCCATTTAATGATCTGTTCTCTTAAGGATTTTTCTGGAATAAACAGTTTATTTTTATAGAAAAAGTACCCTTTTTCAATGGTAGCATTCTTTTGAGAATGCCATTGCTGTTGATTCAACTTTTGTGTTTCTCCTTTTAATATGGTCAAAAAATCGTCTGAAGTAGTTTCTGCACACACCTTTTCTGCGGGTATTATACTCTGCAGTTCTCCTAGTTGATCCTTGTTCTTATCACAGATCAATCGAGAAAGAGTGTCAGACAATAATTGCTTGGCTCCAGGACGGTAGGTGATTACAAAATCAAATTCACTAAAAAACTGTAGCCAGCGCATCTGTCTAGGAGTAAATGCTTTTACTGTCAAATAGAATTGTAAATTCTTATGATCTGAGAAGATCGTTATCGTGTGTTTAGCCCCCAGAAGATGATGTCTCCATTCCTGGAATACTACTTTTATGGCTAACAACTCGCGTTCAGCAATAGTATAATTTTGTTCTGCTGGTATCAATTTCCTTGAGAAGAAGGCTACTGGATGTAAACGACCCGAATTAATGTCTTTTTGTAATAAGACTCCACCTATGGCTGTTTGTGAAGCATCTGCTTCTACAAAAAATGGTCTATCTGGGTCCGGATGCACCAGAATAGGTGCCGAAGTGAATGCCTTTTTCAGAGTCTGGAAAGCTTTTTCAGCTTCCATGCTCCAATGAAACTTTTTTCCTTTTTGTAACAATTGAGTAATGGGCAATACTATATCAGAAAATTTAGAAATGAATCATCTGTAAAAGTTTGCGAACCCCAAAATTCTTTGTACTTCTTTGACAGAAGTTGGAGCTGGCCAATTCAAAATAGCTTCTACCTTTTTAGGGTCCATGGTAATTCCTTCAGGCGAAAGCCAATATCCTAAAAATTCAACTTTCGGAGTATTAAAGACACATTTTTCGAGTTTCACAAATAATGAATTGTCTCTCAATTTTTGAAGAACTGCCCGAACATGTTCTGTGTGTTCCTTTGAATCTTTTGAATAAATCAGGATGTCATCGATGTATACAATAACGCAGACATCCAGCAACTCATGCAAAACTTCGCTTATGAAGTATTGAAAAGCTGCCGGAGCCAAAAGGCATTACTGTATACTCGAAAAGGCCGAATTTAGTTCTGAAGGCAGTTTTCCATTCGTCTCCTTCTTTAACACGAATCAGATGGTAAGCCTTGCGTAGGTCTAGTTTGGTGTAAATACTAGAACCCCGCACTTGATTGAGCAATACTGGAATTAAAGGCAAAGGATAACGATTTTTGATGGTAGCTTTATTGACTGCACGAAAGTCGATGCAAGCCCTCAAATCCCCTGTCTTCTTTGCCACGAAGAAGAGGGGAGACGAGACTGGAGAGGTGGAAAGACGAATAAATCCTAATTCTAATAGCTCATCCAGATAGGAACGTAGATATTGATTTTCAGGTTCTGTTAGAGCATATATACGACTGCAGGGCAACACTGCTCCTGGAATCAAGTCGATTCGACAGTCGTAAATTCTGTAAGGAGGCAATTTGGTGGCTTTAACCGGATCAAACACATCAGCATAATCTTGGCATTCTTTTGGAATTGCATGAGAATCGCAATGAGAAATAGCACAATACAGAGGCATAACAGGATCCTTGGTTTCCTGATAACAATGAAGCTTACAGTAAGAGGAATCTAGTGTTACTGTACGCTTGATCCAGTCAATTTTAGGATTGTGTAACTCAAGCCAGGGAATACCTAGAATGACTCCAAAGGTAGGTGTATCTATTAAATCAAAGGTGGTAAGCTCAGTGTGACCATTATCAGTTACTAAAATCAAAGGTGTCGTATGAAATTGTATCAGTCCCGAAGAGAGAGCTGATCCATCAACCGCCCTTACAGGTTCAGGTTCCTCTTTGGGGACTTGTGTCAGATTTAGTTTCCGGGCTAACTCCAGATCAAAAAAGTTACCTGTAGCTCCGGAATCAATAAGTATAGGAATACTGTGTCTCTGTTGGTTAGATAGAATCAGAATTATTCTTATGGTAAAGTGTATAGGTATGTGATTATGAACACTAGTAGTGTAATGTGAGAACTGCAGATCAGAAACTCTCGGAGAACCGACCTCCTTATTCCCCGAGATTATTAGTTTTCCGACATCAGAGGAGATTCAGATGATACTACCAAAGCTCTTCTCTTAACTGGCTTTACTGGGCAATCTCTGGCAAAATGGCCTGATTTACCGCAATATAGACATAAATTACTTTTACGTCTACGATCCTTTTCTTCCTGTGAAAGAGGACCTTTAACTCCCCCAATCTGCATAGGCTCTACTTGGGCGTTTTTATCCTCAGTGTCTTTGCGTTCAGGTTTAAAATGTAAATGTCTGATGTCACTCTTTGGTCTCTCACATTTTCTCTCGGTTAGCCTATGGTCCAACTTAACAACTAAGTCTTGAAATTCAGTGAAATCTTCTGGGAGGTTGACTATGTGGGCAAGAGAGTCTTTTAGATCATCTCTTAGGCCTCTATAAAATAAAGACACTCTTTTTTCTTCTGGCCATCGAGTTTCAGCTAACAGTCTGTTAAATGTAGTAACGTACGTTATTAAATCCCTTGAACCTTGACGAAGGTTCAGAAGTTCGTTGTTGGATGCTTGCAAAAATACATGTTTCGCAAAAAGACTAGACATAGTTGCTTTAAAGGTATTCAAGTTATGTATCAGGGGGTCATTTCTATCTACTAAGCGCATAGCCCAATTAGCCGCCACTCCTCCCAGATAAGATATTATAAAAGCCACTTTAGATGTATCCGAGTTAAAAACTTGAGGCTTGCACATAAAATGTAGCTGACACTGACTTATGAAGGTATTATAGCGACTACTGTCTCCTGTGAATCTCTCTGGATTTGCCAGGGGAATAGGATTGGGTGTTAAGACGGTAACCTGTACTGGATGATTAGCACCCTGACTTGAAGGATTTTGAGAGGGTAAATTAGAAACTCCAAACTTAGGAGGACTCAGTATTGGACGTCAAACTTCAGAAGACTCTCGCCAAGTAGTAAAATCGGTTTTAGTTTTATCTAATTCAAATCTAAGGGCCTGGTTTTCCTGGCGTAATTCCTCCATCTCTTCTGCCATCTTTTGTAACAATTGTGCAACCCCAGTTTCATCCACATTGGATGAATCAAAATTCATTGCACCACCAAAAAGAAACAAGTGATATGTGGCTTCGCTTTCTGTCAGGCGATGCTCACGAGGTTCCTGTTGTTTCTTCTTGGCGATGCAATCTCCCAAGTCCCCAATGAGACAACCAGTTAGCAAGAGTGTTTAACTTGACCAAACTGACTGACCCTTCAGGGAAAGGGGAATTGGACAGAGAAAACAAGAAAAAACACTGGATCTCTTCTTGAGATGTCAGCGAGGTTTTCTCTCTGGAAGTGTTCAGGGCTTCTTTACTCAAAGAGACTTCGTTTGACCAGTTGCTAAATAAACATACAGTATAACAAGAAAATCAGGAATAGACTCTTCTATTTAGCAATGGAATATATTACTCTCAACATTCCTTGTACATACCAAATTAACTTGAAGCCCTTGTCTACACTTCTACAATGCCAGGTGCTTGACTTTTGCAACCTTCAAGATAAACGTCAAAACAACACTTAGAAGAAAGAAAGCCACTCTGTTTAAATGCACAAGTGTCTTAAAACTCTAATCTTCTATTAGTGGTTAGTTATGGGTTAGAAGAACAACATTCCACTCATAAGCCTACCTGGCAATTGAATGATGAGTCTTCCAAAGGGGTTCTGCTTTAAAAAGAAGAAAAGAGAAAGATACTGAAGCTGTTGTCCGATCGGAAGTCAGGCTGATGACGCGATGTCCGGAAGAAGCACTGGAACCGGACCGAAGATGCAGCCCTCGGGGGAGAAGAACGGGGGAAGACGAGGTCAGGTAAGGAGGTCTTTTTAAGTAAGGAATCGCCAGGGAGGGATCGTAGAAAGAGGATGGGGCTAAATCTGGAGCCGGAGCCAAAGTCCAACGGGTTGCTAAGCAGCTGGCAGGAAGCTCGTGAAGACGCCGGTGCGCAAGAAGCGAAGCGTCTCCGAGTTGGGAAACAGAGTTTTTATAGTCTTTTGGAAATCAGGGCGTTGGCTGCTTTTCACGTGCCAGCGGGGAAACGTTATTCAAATTAGACCAACGTGCAAACCTATTCCAAACTGGGAGATCGATGCAGGCTAAGGGAATTAAACAAGCATTGCCACCAACAGGCTAAGAGAATTAAACAAGCATTGCCACCAACAAACTACTGTGATTCAAGACTGACATATACTGCATTACCCCACAGCTGCATGTGATTTCGTGACACCTCTTACCTCTTTCTATACCCCTCTTTCTTCGCTCAGTAGCTCTCTTGCCTTTGTTAGTGCCCTTCTCTTGCTTTTTTCTGTATCTCTCTTCCTTTTATCTGTACCCCTCTTGCCTCTTTCTTCACCTCTCTGGCTTCTTTCTGCACTTTTCTTGCTTCTTTCTGTACCTCTCTTGCTTCTTTCTGCACCCTACTTCCCTTTTTACATCCCTCTTGCCTCTTTCTGCATCTCACTTGCCTCTTTCTGTACTTCCCTTGCTTCTTTCTGTACTTCTCTTGCATGTTTCTGCACCTCTCTTGCTTCCTTTTTTACTTCTCTTGCGTGTTTCTGCACCTTTCCTGCCTCTTTCTCCACCTGTATTGGTTCTTTCTGCACTGCTCTTGCTTCTTTCTCCACATCTGTTGCAAAGTTCTGCATCCCTCTTGCTTCTTTCTGTACCACTCTTCCCTCTTTCTGTATCTCACTTGGTTCTTTCTGCACCCCTATTGCCTCTTTTTGCACCACTGTTGTTTATTTATGCACCCTCTTTCTTCTTTCTGTACCTCTTTTGCTTCTTTTGCAATTCTCTCTTCTCATTCTGTACCCCTCTTTCCTCTTTCTGTACCTCTGTTGCTTTTTTGCACTGTTTTTGCTTCTTTATGAACCTCTTTTACCTATTTCTGCACCCTCTTCCTTCTTTCTGTAATTCGCTTGCCTTTGTCTGTACCCCTGTTTCCTCTTTCTTTACCTCTTTGTCCATTTCTGCAACTCTCTTGGTACTTTTTTTCAGTTCTTTTGCCTACTTCTTCACCTCAGTTGCCTCTTTCTTCACTCATCTTGCCTCTTTCTGCACCAATCTAGCATCTTCCTGTACCCCTGTTTCTTCATTTTGACCTGCTCTTGCTTGTTTCTTCAAATCTCTTGCAAATTTCTGCATCCCTCTTGCTTCCTCTGTATCCCTCTTCCTCTTTCTGTAGCTCACTTGCTTCTTTCTGTACCCCTCTCGCCTCTTTCTGCACCTCTCTTGCCTCTTTCTGCACCTCTGTTGGTTCTTTCTACACTGCTCTTGCTTCTTTCTACACCTCTGTTGCAAAGTTCTGCATCCCTCTTTCCTCTATCTATAGCCCTCTTTCTTCGCTCAGCACCTCTCTTGCCTCTGTCTGCATACCTTTTCACTCTTTCTACACCCCTTTTGCCTGTTTCTGCAACTTGCTTGCCCCTTTGTACAGTTCTCTTGCTTCCTTCTGCACCTCACTTGCCTCGATCTGCACTTCTCTTGCATCTTTCTGTACCCTTCTTACCTTTTTCTGCACATTTCTTGCTTCTTTCTGCACCTCTCCTGCCTTTTTTGAACATCTCCTGCCTCTTTCTGCAATTCTCTTGCCTCTGTCTGCACCCTTGTTACCTATTTCTGCACCTTTTTTGTCTGTTTCTGCAACCCTCTTGGCATTTTGTGCAATTCTGTTTCCCCCTTCTGCACCTCTGTTGACTTTTTCTGCACACCTCTTGCCTCTTTCTGCACCTCTTTTGCCTCTTTCTGTGCTCTTATTCCCTCTTCGTGCATCTCTTTTGCCTCTTTCTGCACTTCTCTTTCCTCTTCTGCACCCCTTTCACCTCTTTCTGCACCTCGGTTGGTTATTTGTGCCCTTCTCTTGCTTTTTTCTGTATCCCGCTTCCTTTTATCTGTACCCCTCTTGCGTCTTTCTTCACATACGTGGCTTATTTCTGCACTTAAAATGCTTCTACCTTTTTGTACACAAATAAACAGAGTATGCTGTTTGAAACAGGTATTCACTTATTTGTATGGTAATATTTATGTAACTTGTCACTAGGTAAAAGCAGAGGCACATACGTGCATACCTTCACAAACATAGTCAGACTTACAACAGTTATATGCTTAGGATTGCTGTTTTATATTTGGTAGGCCTAACATTCTGGGCAGTCGATGAATATTGAGCCTTCAAGAGAAAAGTAACGTTTAAAACATCTTGGGAGCCAAATTCGTGATAGGCACTTTGTATGCGTCTCTGGTAAAGTTCAGACAAAGTAGGCATCTTTCTGCACCTCTGTTGGTTTCTTCTACACATCTCTTGCCTCTTTCTGCACCTCTCTGTCTCCTTTCTGCGCCTCTCTTGCTTCTTTCTGTACCTCTCTTGCTTCTTTCTGTACCCTTCTTCCCTTTTTACATCCCTCTTGCCTTTTTCTGCATCTCACGTGCCTCTTTCTGTACTTCCCTTGCTTCTTTCTGTACATCTCTTGTATGTTTCTGCACCTCTCTTGCTTCTTTCTTTACTTCTCGTGCGTGTTCCTGCACCTTTCTTGCCTCTTTCTCCACCTGTATTGTTTCTTTCTGCACTGCTCTTGCTTCTTTCTGCACATCTGTTGGTTATTTATGCACCCCTCTTTCTTCTTTCTGTAATTCTCTTGTCTTTGTCTGTACCCCTGTTCCCTCTTTCTTCACCTCTTTTTCTGTTGCTGCAACTCTCTTTGTACTTTTTGCAGTTCCTTTGCCTCCTTCTGCACCTCTGTTGCCTTTTTCTTCACTCATCTTGCCTCTTTCTGCACCCTTCTAGCATCTTCCTGTACCACTGTTGCTTCATTCTGCACTGCTCTTGCTTGTTTCTTCACCTCTCTTGCAAATTTCTGCATCCCTCTTGCCTCTTCTGCACCCCTCTTGCCACTTTCCGCACCTCTTTTGCCTTTTTCTACACCACTGTTGGTTCTTTCTACACTGCTCTTGCTTCTTTCTACATCTCTGTTGCACATTTCTGCATCCCTCTTGCCTCTTTCTATACCCCTCTTTCTTCATTCTGCACCTCTCTTGCCTCTGTCTGCATACCTTTTTACTCTTTCTACACCCCGTTTGCCTGTTTCTGCAACTTGTTTGCCCCTTTGTACAGTTCTCTTGCTTCCTTCTGCACCTCACTTGCCTCTATCTGCACTTCTCTTGCATCTTTCTCTACCCTTCTTACCTCTGTCTGCACATTTCCCGCCTCTTTCTGCATCTCTCTTGCCTAATTTGCATATCTCCTCCCTCTTTCTGCAATTCTCTTGCCTCTGTCTGCACCCTTGTTCCCTATTTCTGCACCTCTTTTGTCTGTTTTTGCAACCCTCTTGGCATTCTGTGCAATTCTGTTTCCCCCTTCTGCACCTCTGTTGACTTTTTCTGCATCCCTCTTGCCTCTTTCTGCACCTCTTTTGCCTCTTTCTGTGCCCCGTGTTCCCTCTTTGTGCATCTCTTTTGCCTCTTTCTGCACTTCTCTTTCCTCTTTATGCACCCCTTTCACCTCTTTCTGCACCTCCTTTGGTTCTTTGTGCACTTCTCTTGCTTTTTTCTGTATCTCTCTTCCTTTTATCTGTACCCTTCTTGCCTCTTTCTGCACCTCTCTTACCACTTTCTGTGCCCTTCTTCCCTCTTTGTGCATCTCTGTTTCCTCTTTCTGCACTTCTCTTTCTGCACCCCTTTTGCCTCTTTCTGCACCTCCGTTGGTTGTTTGTGCACTTCTCTTGCTTTTTTCTGTATGTCTCTTGCTTTATTCTGTACCCCTCTGGCCTCTTTCTGCTTATTTGTGGCTTCTTTCTGCACTTCTCTTGCTTCTACCTTTTTGTACACAAATTTATAGAGTATGCTGTTTGAAACAGGTATTCACATATTTGTATGTTTATATTTATGTAACTTGTCACTAGGTAAAAGCAGAGACACACGTGTGCATACCTTCACAAACATTGTCAGACTTACAACAGTGAAATGCTTAGGATTGTTGTTTTATGTTTGGTAGGCCTAACATTTAGAGCAGTCGATGAATATGGAACCTTCAAGAGAAAAGTGAGGTTTAAGACACCTTGGGAGACGAATTTGTGATTAGGCTACTTTGTATGAGTCTGTTGTGAAGTTCAGTCAAAGTAGGCCTCTTTCTACACCTCTGTTGGTTATTTCTGCACATCTCTTGCTTCTTTCTGCACCTCTCTGGCTTCTTTCTGGACTTCTCTTGTTTCTTTCTGTACCTCTCCTGCTTCTTTCTGCACCCTACTTCCTTTTTTTGCATCCCTCTTGCCTCTTTCTGCATCTCACTTGCCTTTTTCTGTACTTCCTTGCCTCTTTCAGTACTTCTCTTGCAAGTTTCTGCACCTCTCTTGCTTCTTTCTTTACTTCTCTTGCGTGTTTCCGCACCTTTCCTGCCTCTTTCTCCACCTGTATTGGTTCTTTCTGCACTGCTCTTGCTTCTTTCTGCACCTCTATTGCAAATTTCTGCATCCCTCTTGCTTCTTTCTGTACCACTCTTCTCTATTTCTGCATCTCACTTGCTTCTTTCTGCACCCCTCTTGCCTCTTTTTGCACCTCTGTTGGTTATTTATGCACTGCTCTTGCTTCTTTCTGCACCTCTGTTGCACATATCTATAGCCCTGTTGCCTTTTTCTGCAACTCTATTGCCTCTCTCTGCAGTTCCCTTGCTTCCTTCTGCACCCCACTTGCCTCTTTCTGAACTTCTCTTGCTTTTTTCTGCACACTTCTTCCCTTTTTCTTTTTCTGCAAATTTCTTGCCTCTTTTTGCACCTCTCTTGCCTCTTTTTGTGCATCCCTTTGTTCTTTCTGCACTGCCCTTGCATCTTTCTGCACCCCTCTTTTCTCTTCCTGCACTTCTTTTGCTTCTTTCCGCACTTCTCTGTATTCTTTCTGCACCCCTCTTGCCTCTTACTACACCTCTGTTGCTTCTTTCTGCACTGCTCTTGCTTCTTTCTGTACCTCTCTTGCCTATTTCTGCCCCTCCCCCTTCTGTCTGCAATTCTCTTGCCTCTGTCTGCACCCATCTTCCATCTTTCTTTATCTATTTGTCTGTCTCTACAAGTCTCTTGGCTCTTTTTTAGTTGTATTGCCTCCTGCACCTCTGTTGCTAATGTCTGCACCCCTCTTGCTTTTTTGTATCTCTCTTCCTTCCTTCTGTACCTCTCTTGCCTGTCTGAACACCTTTTCACTCTTTCTATACCCCTTTTGCCTGTTTCTGCAACTCGCTTGCCCCTTTGTACAGTTCTCTTGCTTCCTTCTGCACCTCACTTGCCTCTTTCTGCACTTCTCTTGCTTCTTTCTGCACCCTTCTTCCCTTATTCTGCACATTTTTGGCCTCTATATGAACCTCCCTTGCCTCTTCCTGCACATCTCTTTTGCTTCTTCCTACACTTCTCTTTATCTTTCTTTACCCCTCTTGCCTCTTTCTGCACCTTCATTGCTTTTTTCTGCACTGCTCTTGCTTTTTTCAGTACCTCTCTTGCCTCTTTCTGCTCATCTCTGTCCTCTTTCTGCAATTATCTTGTCTCTGTCTGCACCCCTGTTCCCTCTTTCTGCACCTCTTTTGTCTGTTTCTGCAACTCTCTTGGCACTTTGTGGAATTCTCTAGCCTCCTCCTGCACCTTAGTTGCCTCTTTTTGCAACCCTCTTGCCTCTTTCTGCACCTTCTTTCTTATTTCCGCACCCCTTTTGCCTCTTTCTGCACCTTTGTTGGTTCTTTGTGCACTTCTCTTGTTTTTTTCTGTATCTCTCCAGCTTCTTTCTGTACCCCTCTGGCCTCTTTCTGCTCATCTGTGGCTTCTTTCTGCACTTCTCTTGCTTCTACCATTTTGTACACAAATTTGCAGAATATGCTGTTTGAAACACAGGTATTCACAGATGTGCATATTTATATTTATGTAACTTGACACTAGATAAATGCAGACACACACATGCATACCTTCACAAACTTGGTCAGGCTTACAGTGATACGCTTAGGAATGCTATATTACATTTGGTAGGTTTAACATTCTGAGCAGTCGATGAATATTGAACCTATATGAGAAAATTAAGGTTTTAGAAATCTTGGTAAATGAATTTGTGATTAGGCTACTTTGTATGAGTCTGTTGTAAAGTTCAATCAAAGTAGGCCTCTTTATGCACCTCCATTGGTTCTTTCTGCGGTAATCAGACATAATATCGAAAAAAAATATCGAAAAGACATAATATCGAAGTTTATATATCGAAGGTAGATCATATAGAAAAAAAAAATATCGAATAAAAAAATATCATAATTAGTAAGTATGATAAAATATCAAAAGCAAGAATATCGTTAGGCAAAATATCGACTATAAAAAATATCGTTTTATAGTGGAAAAAAAATCAAAGTAGGAAAAAAAAATAATGACATTAGAATAAAATATTAATAAAAAATATATAAATCCTAAAAAAAATTATATTCAAAATAATGAAATAAATTATAAAAAACATATCTAGGTTTAGGAGCGGGTTATTGGGTTTATAGGGGATAAGGGTGGGGAGTGTATTTAAATATATGTTTAAATTTTTTTTAAAAGATTCGTAAATTAATTTTATAATGTTTATTAATAAATATATTAATTAAAAACATATATAGTTTTAGGAGTGGGTTATTGGGTTAATAGGGGATAAGGGTGGGGAGTGTTTTAAAATATATTGCTAAAAATTAAAAAAAAAAAAATATTAAATAATTTAATTTTATTTATTAATAAAAAATATTGTAATAAAACATATCGAGTTTTAGGAGTGGGTTATTGGGTTATTAGGGGATAAGGGTGGGGAGTTTTTAAAAAAATATATTAAAAAATATAATTCTAAAAAATATTACTATTAATGTTTTTATATTTATTAATAAAAATATTAATAATAAGACATGTTTACTTTTAGGAGTCTGTTTATTGGGTTAATAGGGGATAAGGGTGGGGATTTAAAAAAAACAATTTAATGTAGACTGGAGTTGGAATAGTAATTATTAAATAATTAGTGTCCAGCACCTACTTCAATTTAATGTAGACTGAAGTTGGAATAGTAATTATTAATTAATTAGTGTCCAGCACCTACTTCAATTTAATATAGATTGGAGTTGGAATAGTAATTATTAATTAATTAGTGTCCAGCACCTACTTCAATTTTATGTTGATTGGAGTTGGAATAGTAATTATTAATTAATTAGTGTCCAGCACCTACTTCAATTTAATGTAGATTGGAGTAGGAATATTAATTAATAATTAATTTGTGTCCAGCACCTACTTCAATTTTATGTTGATTGGAGTTGGAATAGTAATTATTAATTAATTAGTGTCCAGCACCTACTTCAATTTAATGTAGACTGGAGTTGGAATAGTAATTATTAATTAATTAGTGTCCAGCACCTACTTCAATTTAATGTAGACTGGAGTTGGAATAGTAATTATTAATTAATTAGTGTCCAGCACCTACTTCAATTTAATGTAGACTGGAGTTGGAATAGTAATTATTAATTAATTAGTGTCCAGCACCTACTTCAATTTAATGTAGACTGGAGTTGGAATAGTAATTATTAATTAATTAGTGTCCAGCACCTACTTCAATTTAATGTAGACTGGAGTTGGAATAGTAAATATTAATTAATTAGTGTCCAGCACCTACTTCAATTTAATGTAGACTGGAGTTGGAATAGTAATTATTAATTAATTAGTGTCCAGCACCTACTTCTATTTAATGTAGACTGGAGTTGGAATAGTAATTATTAATTAATTAGTGTCCAGCACCTACTTCAATTTAATGTTAACTGGAGTTGGAATAGTAATTATTAACTAATTAGTGTCCAGCGCCTACTTCAATTTAATGTAGACTGGAGTTGGAATAGTAATTATTCATTAATTAGTGTCCAGCACCTACTTCAATTTAATGTAGACTGGAGTTGGAATAGTATTTATTAATTAATTAGTGTCCAGCACCTACTTCAATTTAATGTAGACTGGAGTTGGAATAGTAATTATTAATTAATTAGTGTCCAGCACCTACTTCAATTTAATGTAGACTGGAGTTGGAATAGTAATTATTAATTAATTAGTGTCCAGCACCTACTTCAATTTAATGTAGACTGGAGTTGGAATAGTAATTATTAATTAATTAGTGTCCAGCACCTACTTCAATTTAATGTAAACTGGAGTTGGAATAGTAATTATTAATTAATTAGTGTCCAGCACCTACTTCAATTTAATGTAGACTGGAGTAGTAATAGTAATTATTAATTAATTAGTGTCCAGCACATTATAGTAATCAAAAAATAGAAAATGTCAACATGTTTTTAAAATAATATTTATTATGTTTTGTATTTTTTGCAGATATAACAATTTAAATCATAATACATTCACTTTTATGAAACATTTATTTTTCTGATAATTTCCAAACACAATTGCAATAATATTTACTGAAGAAGATAACTTTAAATACTTATAATTAATATGTAATATTATTTTGTATAGTATTACATATTATATAGTAAATAAAAAAAATTATTAATAATAATAATTATATTAATAATAATTTTTGTAACCATTAATTTTTTTTATAATTTTTGATATGCTTTATTCTTTTGTTGGGGATACTGTTTTCTGATGTTGTTAGAGCTGTTAGGAAAAAAATAAAAAGAGTATATTATTACCCAATTTGGTGTATATTTACAATGTTACAGCTAATTTCGACTATAAAAGAGGATACTAATAAGTTTAGGTTTTTCGTTTACATTGTCAAGATACTTACTTTTTTTTAAAGTAGGGTTTTCCAATATAGCTGTATGTTCTTTTTCTGGAGAGTAGTTTGTAGTGTTATCTTAAAAAAAAAGGTAGATATGTGTTAGAACATTCACCATATGTGTAAGTTTTCAACAGATTAGCAGTTAATTATGTTCTTTAATATACTTACTTAGTGAGTTGTATTTGTGGTATTCCGATTTTGGAGATCTGAATATTTTCAGTATATTTATCGGTACTGTTAGCTGTGTTAAAAAAATAGATAATAGCAACAAATTAGAACAAGTAGTAATGTTTGTCCGTTTTTACCACATTTATTTTAGTTTAGAAATACTTACTTAGTAATATGTAATGTAGAAATAATAGTTATGTTCTTTGTTCATTTGTAGTGTCGTTTTCAAGAATAGATTCTGGAGAAAAAAATCACATAAGTGGGATAAATGTTATAGTTTGTGTGTGTTTAGAATAATTTAAAAGTAAATTAAAACTGACAATTTACTTACTTAGTTATTATAATCTGTTCTCTTATTATCTTGTTCACAGTTGTTTTGTGTAGAATTTTCTCTAGTTGTAGTATCTATAAAAACATGTGTATATATAAATTATTAGCATGTTCAGTAGCAGTCATAGAAAAGGAGCAGTGGGTATTTAGCAGGTAAGTAATGTAGTAGCAGCTATTTATGTAGTTTTAAATGTATTTACTTACTTGGAAGATGTAATTATATGTTGATAGTCTTGATGTTCTTGTTGGTGTGCTGCAATTCATCCAGAGATGTATCTCCTTCCGTGACTTTTAGCAAGTGGTTGGTGTTTAGGGTTTAATTGTTTATATAGAGGAGTGTCATTAGTACTTAGTGTGCTATTGGTTGTTTTAAAAAATCAGTGTTGTGATTGGTAAGTTAGTATTTTTGAATTTCAGTTGTGAGTATTTTGTAATAGAAGGGAAAAGAAAAATACTTATATAATTATAAAAATAGCAGAGAATAGTTTTCTATGTGTAGGTAATATAATAGAAAATATAGAATACTTTTGAATATTTAATTAAAAAAATTAAAATGTTAAATTAAGTAGTGTGTATTTTTTTTGTTTAAAATTTATAATTTGTTAAATAAATGAGGAAAAATATGTAATTAAATGTCGACATATCTGAAAATCCGATGTTTTTGTTCACAATATTTTTGATGTCGATATTTTATCTATTGTGTATGTATTTTTTAGAAGTCAATATTTATGTATATCGATATCAAAGTAGTCGATATAAATGAAAACGATGTTTGTGTATGTCGATATTAAATATTCGATATATTTGTAAATCTATAGTTAAGTATAGGAAGTCGATAATAGTGTTATCGATATTTTTGTTCCGATATTAGTGTACTACGATATTCTGTATTTCGATAATTTGTCAGACATTCAGCTTCTGCACATCTCTTGCTACTTTCTGCACCTCTCTTGCTTCTGCTGCACTTTTCTTGCTTTTTTCTGAACCTCTCTTGCTGTTTTCTGTACCCTACTTCGCTTTTTTGCATCCCTCTTGCCTCTTTCTGCAGTTCTCTTCCCATTTTCTGCACCTCTCTCGCCGCTTTCTGCATCTCATTTACCTCCTTCTGTACTTTTCTTGCTTCTTTCTATACCTCTGTTGCTTCTTTCAGGAATTCTCTTGCCTCTTTCTGTACTTCTCTTGCGTGTTTCTCTACCTCTTCTGCCTCTTTCTCAACCTCTGTTAGTTCTTTCTGCACTGCTATTGCTTCTTTTTGCGCCTGTTGCAAATTTCTGCATCCCTCTTGCTTTTTTCTGTACCCCTCTTCCCTTTCCTCGTATCTCACTTGCTTCTATCTGCACCCCTCTTGCCTCTTTCTACACCTCTCTTGCCTCTTTCTACACCTAGCTTGTTTTTTTCTGCAATGCTATTGCCTCTTTCTGCAGTTCTCTTGCTTCCTTCTGCAACTCACTTATCTCTTTCTGCACCTCTCTTGCTTCTTTCTGCACCTGTCTACCCTGCTCTTTTTTCTGCACATTTATTGCCTCTTTTTGCACCTCTCTTGCCTCTTTCCACGTTTCCCCATGTTCTTTATGCACTGCCCTTGCCTCTTTCTGCACCTCTCTTGATTCTTTCTGCATTTCTCCCTATTCTTTCTGCATGCCTCTTGCCTCTTTCTGCACCTCTGTTGCTTCTTTCTGCACTGTTCTTGGTTCTTTCTGTACTGCTCTTGCCTCTTTCTGCACTCCTTTTCCTTCTTTCTGCAATTCTCTTGCCATTGTCTGCACCCCTGTTCCCTCTTTCTTTACCTTTTTTGTCGGTCTCTGCAACTCTCCTGGATCTTTCTGCAGTTCTCTTGCCTCTATCCACACCTCTGTTGCCTCTTTCTAGATCCCCTATTGCCTCTTTCTTTACCCTTCTTCCCTCTTTCTGCAGTGCTCTTGCATTGTTCTGTACCTCTATTGAAAATTTCTGCATTCCTCTTGCCTCTTTCTGTATCGCACTTCCTTCTTTCTGGACCTCACTTGTTTCTTTCTGCACCCTTCTTGCTTCTTTCTGTGCCTCTCTTGCCTCTTTCTGCACCTCTGCTGGTTCTTTCTGCACTGCTCTTGCTTCTTTCTACACCTCTGTTGCAAACTTCTGCATCCCTCTTGCCTCTTTCTGTAGCCCTCTTCCCTCATTCTGCACCTCTCTTGCCTCTGCCTGCATACCTGTTCCCTCTTTCTGCACCCTGTTTGCCTGTTTCTGTAACTCGCTTGCTTCTTTCTTTAGTTCTCTTGCTTCCATCTGCACCTCACTTGCCTCTTTCTGCACTTCTCTTGCTTCTTTCTGCACCCTTTTTTCCTTTCTCTGCACATTTCTTGCCTCTTTCTGCACTTCTCTTGCTTCTTTCTGCACCCTTTTTTTCCTTTGTCTGCACATCTCTTGGTTTTTTATGCACTTCTCTTTCCTCTCTCCGGACCCATCTTGCTTTTTTTCTGCACCTCTTTTGCTTCTTTCTGTACTTCTGTCTTCTCTCTCTGCAACCCTTTTGCCTCTTTCAGCACCTCTGTTGCTTCTTTCAGCAAAGCCTTGCTTCTTTCTATACCTCTCTTGCCTCTTTCTGTACCCCTCATCCCTCTTTCTGCAAATCTCTTGCCTCTGTCTGTACCCTTGTTACCTCTTTCTGCACCTCTTGTGCCTGTTTCTGCAACTCTCTACCTTCGTTCTGTACCCCTCTTGGTTCTTTCTGCATATCTGTTGCTTATCCTGCACTTCTATACCTTCTTTCTGTACCCCCTTGCCTCTTCCTGCACCCCTGTTGCTTCTTTATGTAATGCTCTTTCCTCTTTCTACACCCCTCTTCACCTCTTTCTGCAATTGTCTTGCCTTTGTCTGAGCCCCTGTTCCCTCTTTCTCCTCTCTTTTGTCCGTTTCTACAACTCTCTTGGCACTTTATGTAGTTCACTTGCCTCCTCCTGCACCTCTGCTACCTCTTTCTGTACCCCTATTGTTTTTTTCTGCACCTCCCTTGCCTCCTTCTGTATCCCTCTTTATGCACACCTCTTGCCTCTTTATGTACCCTTTTTCCCTCTTTGTGTATCTCTCTTGCCTCTTTCTGCACTTCTCTTTCCGCTTTCCGCAGCCCTCTTGCATCTTTCCGCACCTTTGTCGGTTCTTTGTGCACTTTTCTTGCTTCTACATTGTGTGTACACAAATTTACAGAATATGCTGTTTGAAATACATGTATTCAAGTATTTGTATGTTTATTTTTATGTAACTTGCCACTAGGTAAAAGCAAAGCAGCACACATGCATACCTTCGCAAACTTGGTCAGACATACAACAGTGATATGCTTAGCATTGCTATTTTATATTTGATAGGCCTAACATTCTGAGCAGTGGAAGAATATTGAACTTTCAAGGGAAAAGTAAGGTTTACGACATCTTGGGAGACGGATTAGTGATTAGGCTTCTTTGTATGAGTCTGTTGTAAGGTACTGTCAAAGTAGCCTTATTTCTGCACCTCTGTTGGTTCTTTCTGCACATCTCCACATCTCTTGCTTCTTTCTGCACCTTTCTTTCTCTTTCTGGACTTCTGTTGCCTTTTTCTACCTTTTTCTTGCTTCTTTCTACACTTTTCTTCCTCTTTCTGCACCTCTCTTTCCTCTTTCTGTATTCCTCTTGCTTCTTTCTGCACCTTTCTTCCTCTTTCTGAACTTCTGTTGCTTATTTCTGCATTTCTCTTGCTTCTTTCTGTGCTTTTCTTCCTCTTTCTGCACATGTCCTACCTATGTAGGCATAGTTAGAAATTAGCATTTAAAAAGCCTTAGAATTTCACTTAAAAAACTGAGGTTTCAAGGAAATTATAGCTAGGGACTAGCATTTAAAAAACCATAGAAAGTCACTGAAAAAAACACAGTTTTCAGGGACGTTATAGTAAAGAAATTTTCATTTAAAAAACCTTTGAAATTCACTGAAAACAAGATAGGTTTCAGGGACATTATAGTAAGAATGTACTGCTCAGGATCTCGCATATTACATAATTCATGACATGGTAAGTGATATCACTGATGACATCTTGCCTCTTTCTGCACTTCTCTTTCCGCTTTCCGCAGCCCTCTTGCATCTTTCCGCACCTTTGTCGGTTCTTTGTGCACTTTTCTTGCTTCTACATTGTGTGTACACAAATTTACAGAGTATGCTGTTTGAAACACATGTATTCAAGTATTTGTATGTTTATTTTTATGTAACTTGCCACTAGGTAAAAGCAAAGCAGCACACATGCATACCTTCGCAAACTTGGTCAGACATACAACAGTGATATGCTTAGCATTGCTATTTTATATTTGATAGGTCTAACATTCTGAGCAGTGGAAGAATATTGAACTTTCAAGGGAAAAGTAAGGTTTACGACATCTTGGGAGACAGATTAGTGATTAGGCTTCTTTGTATGAGTCTGTTGTAAGGTACTGTCAAAGTAGCCTTATTTCTGCACCTCTGTTGGTTCTTTCTGCACATCTCTTGCTTCTTTCTGCACCTTTCTTTCTCTTTCTGGACTTCTGTTGCCTTTTTCTACCTTTTTCTTGCTTCTTTCTACACTTTTCTTCCTCTTTCTGCACCTCTCTTTCATCTTTCTGCATTCCTCTTGCTTCTTTCTGCACCTTTCTTCCTCTTTCTGAACTTCTGTTGCTTATTTCTGCATTTCTCTTGCTTCTTTCTGTGCCTTTCTTCCTCTTTCTGCACATGTCCTACCTATGTAGGCATAGTTAGAAATTAGCATTTAAAAAGCCTTAGAATTTCACTTAAAAAACTGAGGTTTCAAGGAAATTATAGCTAGGGACTAGCATTTAAAAAACCATAGAAAGTCACTGAAAAAAACACAGTTTTCAGGGACGTTATAGTAAAGAAATTTTCATTTAAAAAACCTTTGAAATTCACTAAAAACAAGATAGGTTTCAGGGACATTATAGTAAGAATGTACTGCTCAGGATCTCCCATATTACATAATTCATGACATGGTAAGTGATATCACTGATGACATCTCAAACAACCTCTCGTACTCCTACTTACATATCGGCACAACTCACCCATTCCCAGAACTTTACCAGTACTCACATACCCACTCACTCCTCCATAGAACCACTCACACACCCATTCACTCATACAGCCACTCACACAACCATTCATATACCCATACAGCCACTCATACAACCAGTTACACCCATACAGTCAGTCACATAACTACACACTCACCTATACAGTTACTCACACATCCACTTGTTTACCAACAAACTCACTCACACACCCACTCTCCCACCCAATCAAACTTTCAACACAACCACTGACTCATCCATACAAGCCATCACACACTCATTCTCACAACCACTAATATACCCTTTCACACATCCATACATGCACTCACAGATCCACGTTCTCACTTATACAGCCATTCATACAGATACTCACTCTCCAATACAGCAACTCACACACCAACTCATGTAATGCAACTCCCACTAAAACAGCCACTCACTAACCCATACAGCCACTTACACACCCAGTCAGTCCCTCATACAGCCATTCAGATAGCCACTCACTCACCCATACAGTGACTACACACCCACTTACTGACCCATAGAGCCATTCACACTGCCACTCACAAACCCCTACAGCCACTGACACACCACTCACTCACCAATACAGCCACTCACAAAGCATTTCACTCACACACACACACACAGCTACTCACACAGCCACTTATACACCCATACAGCCACTCACACACCCATATGCACAAGTATACATGCAGTCATACAGCCACTCGCATAATATATATTAGAAATAGCATCACTCATTAGTAGTACACCTAGTATACTACTTAAACTCTTGTAGTACCTTAGTATATATGTTTAACAATCAAAAACTCTTACAAAATACTTACACTCAAGGTATGATGTCATCTATGATGTCATCAGTGATTTCGTTTGAGATATCATAAGTGATGTCATGAGTGATGTCATTGACTATGTCAGGAGTGATGTAATATGCAAGGTTATAATCAGTGCAGTGTGAGGGTGTACGTTATAGTTAGTTCAGGTAACTATGACTGCCAAATTCACTGGTTTTGTACGAGTGGAATATGAGCCTAATTAGGACGTCCCTGTAACCTTTAGTTTTTTCAGTGAATTTCTAAAGTTTTTAAATTCTATTTGCAAACTATAATGACCCTGTGACCTTTGGTTGGGATCATGTTTCCATAGAAACTTTGTTTTTGTTGCTTATAACTTTGGTGCCATTTGGCAAATCTTCACAAACTCAAGGAAAGTCTCATCTAACTCACCTCCTCCCTGGAAGGTTTTTGGATGACCCATCTAGTGGTAGAGGAGAGAAAGAGGGGTCCCAAATCAAATTTTCCCCCTGCAATCTTTAATTAGAAATAAGACACAGCTACAGCCAAATTCAGCTAAAATGTATTTCACCACATTTTGTAGAAGGCTAGATCTTGGTCCAGAGAGCATGCTTTTGTGATTTGGGTAAAGCTGTTCAGCAATTTTAAAAATATGTAAGGATTAAAAAATCGAACAGATCAAAACATATGATCTGATTGGCTGCCACTACATAAACCAAGATGTGGTAGCAGCAGTTTTATCACTTGTGTACTCAGTCTGTTGTCATGAGTAAAAAACTTCATATAGAGGGGCAGGAAAGGGATACCCTGCCCCCCCCCCCCCAGGCCTGCTGGGAGTAGGAAGGGATCCCACAGTCAAAAACATAAATATCTTTTAATTATCAAAGAGAATCCATGGAATAAACATAGGCTCTTGCCCATTTAAATACATATTTCCTGGGTGAGCCGGGCCCAGGGAGTCATCATGTTTTTAGGGGAGGGGGATTTGCCACCCCTGCCACCAACTATTTGTCTGGGACCCCTTTCTCTAGGGTTGTGTTTTATTAAAAGGGAGGAGGGGGTGCACAGTCCCCCTTCCCAGAGCCTTACTAGGCCCTGGGAAACCCTTCCCTGGGTCTGATATACTTAGTTAAGGAATGGGGCATATGGCCGCCATTCCAGAGTTCAAAGAGTGGCTGATACATAATTTTTGGAGTGGGGTGTGCTGCCCCTTCCCTCAGTCATTGGATGGGCCCTCGGACCCCACCTCAAATGGACCTGCAGTGTATCAGGGACTCCATCCCCTGGGACACTTTAGTTCCCTGTCCAGGAAAGTGCAGTCATTCCCTGTCCACCCTCCTCTGACCAGGGAACAAAACTTTTCTCTTGCCCTGGCAGGAGCCGTGAAATATGTTGCTCCAGCCTAGGAGCAAGCAAAGTAACAGATCCCACTCCCGCTAGCACCATAATGGGTGATAGTGGGGAGCCAGCTCGGGTCACAGGGGCTTTGGGGCTCCTCTTGCAACCCCCAACATTTTGGACAGATGTGGTTGCACCAGGTGGGCACTGGGGGACCCACTTTTCTAAAAACATTCTGATTCTTGCTGGCAGCTGGTATGGGTGCTCCTGGGTACTAGCAGGGGCACAGAGTGCCAGGTGTCCTGGGACTACCCCCACCACCCCAATGATTAAAAATGAAAAGGTGTAGTTGCCCTGTGTGGGCACCAAGGCACCCAGAAAATTACATAAAGAAGTCCCTTATATGTTATTCACTGCTCAGCAAGAAGCACCCCATAATATCCTAGGGCTTTTAAAATTAAATATGTTCTGCCTTGTGGTGCCATAGAAGATGCATGCCAGTACTGCATTTGAATTCAATATTTTGATAAATTGAGTAACAATCCTCAATTCAATAAGACCAATGAATCAGTCTGTAATCTTATGAGTATTTCTTTTTATTTTGAATTTCTTTTATGTGTTTTGTTTTCTTAAGTTTGAGCAAAGTGCTTTTAAACGAACAGTTTTTTACAAAAGAAGAGACTCATAAAGTGCATACAAAAACCATCAATTATATACAAAACCAACAAAAACAATTAATCTCAACTCTAATCCTACATATATTGTTTTGCAACGCGTTTAGAGGACACATTAAACATTCAAAAGGACTCCACTTAGTGCACTTAGGGACATAGACGCACAAGACAAGACAATTTGACAATGGTATGACAAGGATTCACCGTTCCTAAAGAAAAATGTAAACGCCCTGTTTTCAATAAAGTTTCCGTTAAAACAGGTGCGGATACTGGTGTTTAGTACAAATTCTGTTTAGACTTGTTTTATACAATAGACCATCTAATAATTCAATTTTATCAGTTTTAGTCATGAAAAGATTGGTCTAATGAAAGGACGATGAGTTTTCAAAGGGACAGCGGTCGACGCGTTTCGAATCCCTTATGTGGCAGGGATTCTCATCAGGACCATGTGGACTCAATCTAAAAGTAAATCAATAAACATTCTGTCAGTCATACTGGGTGACACTCAACTTCAAAACAGTCATACGTTCTCTCAGATCGTACCTGTATATTAGATTACAGCGGTCAGTCTCCCAAGAGATGGAATGCTCATACAGCTGTAATGTAAATGAGCATGGTTAGGGTCAATGTGCCAAGGAAGTCAATCAAATTGATGAAGGACACCAATCTGTGTACTTACATAGATCGGCAATTTGCCCGCGTAGTCAGATTATATTCACTTTCTTCTGAAGATTCTAAAAACAAAGGACAAAGTCTCTTTTAGCTTTGGCACTGTAAATGCGCATTGGGCATTTAAATTGCACGTGTGGGCATTAGGGTGCTCGGTAGTGAGCGTTTATTAATAGCGTGCCGGGATCGTGTCACAGAGGAAAAGTGTGGAAGTGGGGAACCGATTTAAAGATCCGCGTGAAATGGCGGCATGCAGAGCTTTATTTTGGCACTGTAAATGCACATGTAGGCATTTTTGAGCATTTATATCGTTTAAGGTGCTCGGTGGTGAGCGTTTATAAATTACGTGCCAAGATCATGTCACGGAGGGAGAGTGGGTGAAATAAGTTGAATGGAAGCGTTTGGGAATGAATAACTAAAAAGAATACACTTCCGGGGTCCGCATACAATGGCGGCATGCAAAGTTTTAGTTTCCGAGTTAGTCCGGTTTGTAAAGTCTCGTTCCGCGTAGGGAAATCTTACCGGTGTTAGTATTCCGAGTCTCCTCCATACGCATCCATGTCAATTACTGAGGCGCGTGAGTATTGGTTCCGGTTGACCCGGATGTTAAAATGAATATGGACCCGCTGCTGGGGTTGACGGGATTTGGAGTTTTCGCTGCTTAGGTTGATGGAATTTGTAGTTTGTAGGCCGAGGAGGCAGTGTTTGTACAAAATATGTGTTTTATCCTTTTCCTGTGGCATGTTTAGCGTGACGCATTTCGGGTGGATTGGGAGCATTCACAATTGCTCAATGTCTTGAGGAGTTGAAGTACTATTTCAGTGACGCTGTCGCTCATTTGAGTCAGACAATTGAGGGGTCACACATGACTATTTAGAAGGTGTCGAGAAGTATGTGAATATACTAGCTTCATGGGAGGACAGACCTTTCTGTTTATAGGTTATAAAGTTCCGACATTTCATTTAAGCCACGAGTGGCTGAGTTGAATTTCAGGATCAACATAGCTTCTCGTTGTTTGAGTTTGGCCTCTAAATCTCCGCCCCTCTGATCATGCTCTAATTTCGAGATGACAGTCCATTTAAAATCGAGGTCACCATGTGACTCATCGATCAAATGTTGTACAAGGGGTGCTGTGATGATTTTTCTCTTTATTCTTGATTTGTGTTGAGAGATTCTCTGTCTGATTTCCTGGTTAGTTTTTCCTATGTACAATTTTACGCATGGGCATAGAATGGCGTAGATCAAATTCTTGGATTTACAATTTGTGAAAGCATTGTGCTTCCATGAGATTCCTTCATGTTGGAAAACATTCCCTTCAATTGTCGAGTTGCAGCACAAGCATGTGCCGCACTTTTTGTGTCCTGTGACGGGTGGTAAGTTGACAAACTCCCGTATTGTAGGTGCCTTCTTGGCAGGGACGGCTGCTCTGATTATTTGGTTCGCAATGCTCTTGTCCTTTTTAAAGGCAAAAAGAGGTTTGGCGTTTAATTGTGTGTCAACATCTTTTATCAGATGCCAGTTCTGATTGATGGTCTTTTTGAGAAAGTTAGATGAAGCTCCGAATGTGGTAACACACACTGTGCGCTCCAACTTTTTCTTCTCAGTCTTCCTCAGTAATTCTTCTCGTGGTGTCCACCATGCGTGTTTTATTGCTTGTTTGACCAATTTAGATGGATAACCGCGATCTAATAGTCTCTCTGAGAGTATGTTGGCATGATACATGTACTCATCTTTGAATGAACAATTTCGACGTATACGGAGAAATTGGCCTATTGGTAAATTTTCTTTCAAGCTGCGCGGGTGATTTCTTGAAAAATGTAAGGATTTATTACGGTCAGTCTCTTTTCTAAAAAGAGTGGTCACTAACTGTCCATTTGTGCAATAGACTTCCACATCTAGGAAAGAAAGTCTTGTGGATGATGACTGAATGCTGAACTTGATATCACTTGTACGATTATTTAGCCATCCATGAAAATCAGCTAGTTGTTCCGTTGTGCCTGACCATGTGAAGAAAATGTCGTCGATGAAACAAACCCACCCCCCTATCCATTGTGAGAAGGGGTTGTTGTTATGTACGTGTCTGTCTTCGTATTCACTCATGAAAAGTATGGCAAGCTCAGGAGCAAAGGGACAGCCCATGGCTACTCCCTTTATTTGTAAGAAGAAGTCCTCATGGAATTTAAAGTAATTTTTAGTCAAAGCCATTCTAGCCAGTTTTAGAATAAAGTCCGTAGGAATCCTTGCTGGTCGATCTCTTTTGTCCAGAACGATTTCCACCACTTCCAGAGCCTGGTCTTGGGGGATTTGAGTATATAGTGAAACTATATCCATGCTGACTAATAAATCCCGGCCTTCAGTGAATGGTAGTTGTTTTAATTTGCACAGAAAATCCGAGGTGTCTCTCAAGAAGGATTTGACTGTCAACGTAAACGGTTTTAGGAAAAAGTCAATAAACTTGGAAATGGGTTCAAAAAGTGAATCACACCCTGATATTATGGGGCGTCCTGGGGGCGATTTAGCATTCTTATGTACCTTTGGAAGTACATAGAACAAGGGAGTTCTTGGGTGTTTATTAACCAAATAGTTGAACTCTTGTTTGCCCAGAAATCCTTGGTCAAAGCCATCCTGTAGTATTTTTTCAAGTTCTCTCTGGAGTTCAGTTGTTGGATCTGATCGTATTTTCCGATAACATTCTATGTCAAGTAGCTGTCGATGGGCTTCCGCTATATATTCATTCGTTCCCCAAATGACAATCGAGCCGCCTTTATCGGCTTGCTTGACTATAATATTGTCATCATTTCTGAGAGAAAAGAGGGCATCTTTTTCTTTTTTGGACAAATTGTGTTTGATGAAAGGTTTATTCTTTTTTTCTTCCATTGCAATAGCTGACAATACAGTTTTCTCAAAATATATCACTTCTTTAGGTGTTTTGAAGGCTGGTGGACAAAAGGTAGATTTCTTCCTTAAACCCGTGGTTTCCGTTTGCGACATTATTTCTTTGCCAGAAAAGAATGCAATCAAGAGAATTTTTCTGCAAAATTCAATAAATTCAAGCTTTAGTCTAACAAAGTCCTGAGGTTTTGTAGGGACGAACGTGAGTCCCTTTTCCAATACACTTAATTCCGATGAAGATAGAACTCTGTTAGAGAGATTGATGACAGACGAAGTCCCTAATTTTTGTAATTTTGTCGCCTCGTCGACATCTCCCATGGCTGATTGTATCTTGTTTTGCCGCGCGGTTTGGGTTGGCCTTGATCTAAAAAAGGCTGTTGTTGCTGTTGTTGTTTATTTTGTTGAAAGTTTTGTTGATATTGTTGTTGTTGATAACCTCCCCGCCGATTGAATTGGGGTCTATATGTCCCAGGTTCAGAGTCACTTCCTCCTGATGATGATGTGTCAGAGAAAGTTAGATATTTTGTTCGGGATCTACCTTGATTGTCCGATAAGAAGCGTCTCGCTTCTGGGCGAGAGTAAAAATCCTGTTGCAAGTAAAGATAGGTCTTTTCAAAAGAAAAATTCCGTTTGTCTCTGTCGAAGTTGTTCTCTTTCTGTTGCACCGTGTAATCCTTGAATTCTAGGATTTCCTTTTCAACTTTTTCAAGAAGATTTTTAGAGTCTTGAATCAATGGATTTGCTTTAATTTCCGTTTCCAATTTTTCAATCTCCTCCAATTGGGCTATAGATAATCTTTGTGCCGTTTCAGTTGTTAAAACCATTAAGTCTCTGCTACATTTTGTTTCAATGTAACTGAATCCTTTTTTGTATATATCGTCTTCCGTAAAAATCACGGGGATGTTTTTTACAATCAATCCTGTTGGTATAGTGTTAGACTAAAGCTTGAATTTATTGAATTTTGCAGAAAAATTCGCTTGATTGCATTCTTTTCTGGCAAAGAAATAATGTCGCAAACGGAAACCACGGGTTTAAGGAAGAAATCTACCTTTTGTCCACCAGCCTTCAAAACACCTAAAGAAGTGATATATTTTGAGAAAACTGTATTGTCAGCTATTGCAATGGAAGAAAAAAAGAATAAACCTTTCATCAAACACAATTTGTCCAAAAAAGAAAAAGATGCCCTCTTTTCTCTCAGAAATGATGACAATATTATAGTCAAGCAAGCCGATAAAGGTGGCTCGATTGTCATTTGGGGAACGAATGAATATATAGCGGAAGCCCATCGACAGCTACTTGACATAGAATGTTATCAGAAAATACGATCAGATCCAACAACTGAACTCCAGAGAGAACTTGAAAAAATACTACAGGATGGCTTTGACCAAGGATTTCTGGGCAAACAAGAGTTCAACTATTTGGTTAATAAACACCCAAGAACTCCCTTGTTCTATGTACTTCCAAAGGTACATAAGAATGCTAAATCGCCCCCAGGACGCCCCATAATATCAGGGTGTGATTCACTTTTTGAACCCATTTCCAAGTTTATTGACTTTTTCCTAAAACCGTTTACGTTGACAGTCAAATCCTTCTTGAGAGACACCTCGGATTTTCTGTGCAAATTAAAACAACTACCATTCACTGAAGGCCGGGATTTATTAGTCAGCATGGATATAGTTTCACTATATACTCAAATCCCCCAAGACCAGGCTCTGGAAGTGGTGGAAATCGTTCTGGACAAAAGAGATCGACCAGCAAGGATTCCTACGGACTTTATTCTAAAACTGGCTAGAATGGCTTTGACTAAAAATTACTTTAAATTCCATGAGGACTTCTTCTTACAAATAAAGGGAGTAGCCATGGGCTGTCCCTTTGCTCCTGAGCTTGCCATACTTTTCATGAGTGAATACGAAGACAGACACGTACATAACAACAACCCCTTCTCACAATGGATAGGGGGGTGGGTTTGTTTCATCGACGACATTTTCTTCACATGGTCAGGCACAACGGAACAACTAGCTGATTTTCATGGATGGCTAAATAATCGTACAAGTGATATCAAGTTCAGCATTCAGTCATCATCCACAAGACTTTCTTTCCTAGATGTGGAAGTCTATTGCACAAATGGACAGTTAGTGACCACTCTTTTTAGAAAAGAGACTGACCGTAATAAATCCTTACATTTTTCAAGTAATCACCCGCGCAGCTTGAAAGAAAATTTACCAATAGGCCAATTTCTCCGTATACGTCGAAATTGTTCATTCAAAGATGAGTACATGTATCATGCCAACATACTCTCAGAGAGACTATTAGATCGCGGTTATCCATCTAAATTGGTCAAACAAGCAATAAAACGCGCATGGTGGACACCACGAGAAGAATTACTGAGGAAGACTGAGAAGAAAAAGTTGGAGCGCACAGTGTGTGTTACCACATTCGGAGCTTCATCTAACTTTCTCAAAAAGACCATCAATCAGAACTGGCATCTGATAAAAGATGTTGACACACAATTAAACGCCAAACCTCTTTTTGCCTTTAAAAAGGACAAGAGCATTGCGAACCAAATAATCAGAGCAGCCGTCCCTGCCAAGAAGGCACCTACAATACGGGAGTTTGTCAACTTACCACCCGTCACAGGACACAAAAAGTGCGGCACATGCTTGTGCTGCAACTCGACAATTGAAGGGAATGTTTTCCAACATGAAGGAATCTCATGGAAGCACAATGCTTTCACAAATTGTAAATCCAAGAATTTGATCTACGCCATTTTATGCCCATGCGTAAAATTGTACATAGGAAAAACTAACCAGGAAATCAGACAGAGAATCTCTCAACACAAATCAAGAATAAAGAGAAAAATCATCACAGCACCCCTTGTACAACATTGGATCGATGAGTCACATGGGGACCTCGATTTTAAATGGACTGTCATCTCGAAATTAGAGCATGATCAGAGGGGCGGAGATTTAGAGGCCAAACTCAAACAACGAGAAGCTATGTTGATCCTGAAATTCAACTCAGCCACTCGTGGCTTAAATGAAATGTCGGAACTTTATAACCTATAAACAGAAAGGTCTGTCCTCCCATGAAGCTAGTATATTCACATACTTCTCGACACCTTCTAAATAGTCATGTGTGACCCCTCAATTGTCTGACTCAAATGAGCGACAGCATCACTGAAATAGTACATCAACTCCTCAAGACATTGAGCAATTGTGAATGCTCCCAATCAACCCGAAATGCGTGACGCTAAACATGCCACAGGAAAAGGATAAAACACATATTTTGTACAAACACTGCCTCCTCGGCCTACAAACTACAAATTCCATCAACCTAAGCAGCGAAAACTCCAAATCCCATCAACCCCAGCAGCGGGTCCATATTCATTTTAACATCCGGGTCAACCGGAACCAATACTCACGCGCCTCAGTAATTGACATGGATGCGTATGGAGGAGACTCGGAATACTAACACCGGTAAGATTTCCCTACGTGGAACAAGACTTTACAAACCGGACTAACTCGGAAACTAAAACTTTGCATGCCGCCATTGTATGCGGACCCTGGAAGTGTATTCTTTTTAGTTATTCATTCCCAAACGCTTCCATTCAACTTATTTCACCCACTCTCCCTCCGTGACATGATCTTGGCACGTAATTTATAAACGCTCACCACCGAGCACCTTAAACGCTATAAATGCTCAAAAATGCCTACATGTGCATTTACAGTGCCAAAATAAAGCTCTGCATGCCGCCATTTCACGCGGATCTTTAAATCGGTTCCCCACTTCCACACTTTTCCTCTGTGACACGATCCCGGCACGCTATTAATAAACGCTCACTACCGAGCACCCTAATGCCCACACGTGCAATTTAAATGCCCAATGCGCATTTACAGTGCCAAAGCTAAAAGAGACTTTGTCCTTTGTTTTTAGAATCTTCAGAAGAAAGTGAATATAATCTGACTACGCGGCCAAATTGCCGATCTATGTAAGTACACAGATTGGTGTCCTTCATCAATTTGATTGACTTCCTTGGCACATTGACCCTAACCATGCTCATTTACATTACAGCTGTATGAGCATTCCATCTCTTGGGAGACTGACCGCTGTAATCTAATATACAGGTACGATCTGAGAGAACGTATGACTGTTTTGAAGTTGAGTGTCACCCAGTATGACTGACAGAATGTTTATTGATTTACTTTTAGATTGAGTCCACATGGTCCTGATGAGAATCCCTGCCACATAAGGGATTCGAAACGCGTCGACCGCTGTCCCTTTGAAAACTCATCGTCCTTTCATTAGACCAATCTTTTCATGACTAAAACTGATAAAATTGAATTATTAGATGGTCTATTGTATAAAACAAGTCTAAACAGAATTTGTACTAAACACCAGTATACGCACCTGTTTTAACGGAAACTTTATTGAAAACAGGGCGTTTACATTTTTCTTTAGGAACGGTGAATCCTTGTCATACCATTGTCAAATTGTCTTGTCTTGTGTGTCTATGTCCCTAAGTGCACTAAGTGGAGTCCTTTTGAATGTTTAATGTGTCCTCTGAACGCGTTTCAAAACAATATATATAGGATTAGAGTTGAGATTAATTGTTTTTGTTGGTTTTGTATATAATTGATGGTTTTTGTATGCACTTTATGAGTCTCTTCTTTTGTAAAAAACTGTTTGTTTAAAAGCACTTTGCTCAAACTTAAGAAAACAAAACACATAAAAGAAATTCAAAATAAAAAGAAATACTCATAAGATTACAGACTGATTCATTGGTCTTATTGAATTGAGGATTGTTACTCAATTTATCAAAATATTGAATTCAAATGCAGTACTGGCATTTCTTTGTTGATTGTCATATTGGCGCAGCCTTACTGCTTTAGCCAGAACCCTCACTGTTGCCACATAGAAGATGCATGAGCACAACCAACCACTTTTATGTTGGCGTCTACAGGGAGTGCAGCAGCACCTCAGCAACATTGAAAGAATCACACAGCAAGTCACTTAATCCATAATCCCAGGAGAGCTTACTATATTTTTGGGAAGCACTTCGAGCTGGAGTTTTATGCTCTTCAGGTGGAGTGCAGGGTCCTTTTGTGGTAGGTTCTATGGCTGCATTGTTTGGCCTGAAAGATGTTAAAAAACTTCAAGACATGTTTAATGTGTTTTGTGAAAAATGTATCAAAATAACTTTGGGCAATGACTATAAGTTTAAACAACGCCAAGTGTGAATTTATGAAATATATATTTGAGTATAGTTACTGGTGACATATTGACAAAACCAATATGTCTGTTTATACATGTTGATGTGCTGATCACTTGATACAAGCCAATTGGCACAGACACTATTCTGTTGCTATTTTGAGCCTTTGAGATAGACAGTACCTCTTACTTATTCAAATTTACACCTTTTTTATGTTATTACATGACAAAGTCAGTAATGCGTGGCAGTGGGGTTTTGGCGGTTCATGGGTCGGGCGTTGGGTACCCACGAAGATTTGTGCACAGGGCCTGGCAGTAGGCCAGGCCTTGCATTCTGATGGACATTTTACTCCATGTTAGAAATTCACAGAAAACCCCAAAGGATAAAGTTATGTTAAAGTTAAGAATTGCCAAAAATATGCTACTTTATATTAAAGAAGGACATTATAGTTAGGTGACAATGTCAGGTAAAACATTTTTTTTGTTAACAAAACCACTGAAGTTAAACAGTTATAGATATCTAAAGTAAATATAATGCATGCCTTAACCCCTTCAGTGCTGATGACGAGCCCAGCCTCGTCATGCAGCACGGTGCTTGTGTGCTCATGACGAGCCTGGGCCCGTCATGAGCCGTGGAACGCTCACACAGGGGGCTAATTCCCCCGCTGTGCTGAGCGTTCCATTGCGCGGGCAGGTTCATGACGAGCCCAGGCTCATCATGAGCACACGAGCACCGTGCTGCATGACGAGCCTGGGCTCGTCATCAGCACCGCGGCGCCGTGTGCGGCCCCCCTCCCCCCGCACCACGGGGGAATTAGCCAGCGGCGAAGGGATTAAAATAACTGTAACTCGCGCCTTCACCATGAGCTGCTAAAAACCTAAGCTATTACATCACTCATGACATGATCTATGACATCATTCATAATACGACTGCAACATTTGAAATTACTTCATTGATAACAACACTGTGCATGGTGGGGTAGTGCTAGCATCAGTTAAAACATAACATGTTTTAACTGGCATTTCCATCTAAATATAATATAATTTTTAACTTCATTTTTTATATACACATAAAAAATCAAAGGTTACAGGGATGTTATAGTTAGGAAGTAGAATAAAAAACTGAAATCCACTGGAAAGACCAAGGGCCATTTATTTGGCCAAGTCACCTTGCTGAGCTGCACTGTGTAACAGCGAAAGCGCAGGAATGCACTGTATTTCAGGCAATATGGTGCATTTCTGCCCTTTACCCTGCACTGGAGCCCTTTTGGCTGCCTAGCACCAATGCAGGCACCCTTGTTTTATGGTACAAGGGTGCCTGCATTGTAAGGTGGATATTTTTTGTGCAGGCAGGTGCACCTTCATGCACAAAAACAATCCCCTGAGGCTTTTACCTCTTTCTATGTGTACTCCAGAATTCAGCACACATAAACAGAGGAAACAGGTTACACCTCACCTGGGGAGGCGCAGGCTTGTGGCACAGACCCAGGTCTACTAGTTCTGGAAAATCTGGGAATGCATCAAAATCCCTGGATAGTGCATGGGAAGTCTCATGAAAATGCCTCCCTAGCTCAGAGTAATGCAATGCAATGACTTGCACTGCATTGCATTACTCGAGATTTATGAAGCCACTCAGGGCCAGGCAAAGTGGCCTTGCATGGCTTCATAAATTTCATTTTTAATTTGTGTTGCTCTTCCAACACGTTGCATTGTGCAAGAGCAACGCAAAGGGGCTCATAAATATGCCCTCAAAGGTTGCAGGGGCGTTATATTTAGGTTCAGATTTTACACACACAATAGAAATAGAAATAGAAGTAATAGAAATTCAGCAGTTACAGTTTTAGTTATTGTTATCTCATGAAACTATAACTCATGTCCTAAGGTAACTTTAACTCATTCTCCCGCCATGCACAATTTTCTCATCAATAATTTTATCGTAAATGTTAAACTGCCATTATCACTGATGTCATAGAAGATGTCATGACTGATGTAACATGTGGGGTAATTAGCAGTGCATGGATATATTTACCTTAGGGTACAAGTTATAGTTTATAGTTTCTTAAGATAAGTATAACCAAAACTGTGGAATTTATATGGTTTTTTGTGTGTAGAATCTGAACCTATCTATACTGTACCTGTGACATTGGCTTTTTCATTGAATTTCTATTTTTTGTTATACTATATTCTTACTATATCATCCCTGTGACATTTGTTTTTCAGTGAATTTCACCTTTTTTTAAAGTATTTCCTAACTATAACTTCCCTATAACCTTTATTTTTTTCTATGAATGTCTATAATTTTTTAAAAAATAATATGTATTTTACATATAATAATCCAACCGCCTGGCACACAGCTTTTGATCAGGTGCAGTGGGGGTTGGCCGCAGGCCCTGCGCTCATGCTCTCGGCCAACCCCCTTATGCAGTCAACCTCACATCTGGAAGCCGATTTTGGTATAGGGACCCCATACCCCAAGGCCAGCCATTTATAGCTCGGGGATCCATCCTTCAGGACCCGCTGCTGGATTTATGGGGATGGAGGCATGCAGTCCCCCTCCCTGGGCTGATTCCAGCACATGGACCCCATCATCTGCAGCCAGGCAATATTGTAAATAGGGTTGGAGCACATAGTCCTGCTCCCAGACTGATGTCTGGTCCCGGAAACCTAATTCTACGGGGCCCTCAATCTTTTTAAATAGGGAGGTGTGCATTCAGCCTTCTCCCCTGGCCTATTTCAGCCCCATGGACAATCACTAAAGGGGGAGGAAACATGCAACCCCTCTTCCTGAGCTTATTTCCCCAGGACCCGGCCACCTAAGGGTGGGTGCCCTGATTCCCATCCACCATGTTCTTGTTGGGGGCTGCAGTGGTAGCTGGCATTGCTCTGGCCAGAATGTCCCAAATTAGTTTGCTAGTCACTTCAGCTGCTGTCTTGAAAGTTTCAGGGGGAATCAATAAATGGGGGCTAAGAAAAGGTGGCATCCCAAAATGCATTTTCCCCATGCAATTTCCCGTGGGTATTTTAGACACAATTACATCCCAAACCGCTTAACGGAACTACACTGAATTTGGCAGAGCGCTAGATGTTGGTCTAGAGAGAGTGTTTTCTATAATTTATTGTAAATCTGTTCAGTAGTTTTGGAGTTAATAAAGAAAAAATAAGTATCAGGATAGAGATATCCTGACCCCGGGGGGACTGATAAAGGGGTCTGAGAGGGACCCCTCATGGGGAACAAGTTGATGATTTTTTTTGCACTCTCAAGGATCCATGGATTCATCATGGCACTCAGTACGACCCTGTGTGAATTTGTGAGCGATCCACAGATCTGAATCCAACTGGATCAGTGGATCCAGACTCTAATTAATAAAATGCACCCACTCAAAGACCCACTTGTGCACTCTCTCACACCCTATTCAAGAATTCATTCCCCCACTCACACACCCATATAGTTACTCATACACCCTTACTGTCACTGATACATCCACTCAGAAACATAGAGAAAATCTCACACACATTCACTCACTAAACCCCAATGGCACTCACACAGCCATGTACATACCCATACAGCTGCCTACACACCCACTCATAGACCGACACAGCCCCTTACATACCCCCTCACTCACCTATATAGCAAAACCACTGACACACCCATTCAGTCATTCACACATGGCTTAGAGACCCACACACTCACTTATGCTCCCACCCATCACACACTTGCTCACTCTCTCACACCCCCACACAACCACTCACACACCCACACATGTCCATACACCTACTCACACACCCAGTCATTCACGTACCCTCTCATGCACCCATACTTTCACTAATACATCCAGTCAAAAACCCAGAGAAGCACTAAGACACACACACACTCACAGACAGTTAGAGGCACTTACACACCCACTCACACAGCATCATACACACCCAATCATACATGTACCCTTCACACACTCACATACTCTCTTACAGCACCGCCCTACCTATCCCTCACCCACTCACATGTCCATACACCCACTCAAACAGTCACTCACACACCATTTCACTCATCCATACAGTGATTGATGCATACACTCGGGGACCCAGAGAGCCACTCAGATACCAACCCACAGACCCACACAGGCGCTCACACAACCATGTACATGGCATTTGGGGAGTAGGCCTTGGTTGTTAGTAAATAGTCTAACTTTGCTTGCAAGCATTTGTGCATTTATTTAGTTTGTTTGCACATTTTTGGTTTCAGCTGTGCTAGGGATTTGACTAGTCTTTGCTTTGTTCTTTTTTGAGTTATCTAGAAATTTTGGAGTGTTGGGTAGCTTCTTCCAAATGTTCTTTGGTAGAAATTGGGCCTCTCTTCCATTGCATAGATAGCTTTTGCATCTTGAGAGATGGTACTATGGTAGATATTCCATCATGAAATGTTAAATTTGGTTTTGTGCATGTGTCCTGATTAGTGCAGATGACCAATCCAAGTGTCTTCAAAATAGTCTATTAGTGGTGATAGTTTTAGTTTTTCAGTTGTATGTGGATTCTAATACCATGTCATATACCTTGCTTATTTGACAGGGACGTAGGTTAATGCTGCTAACTTTCTCTATGCAAATTGCAGATTTGTGGTGTGTTCTGTGCTGAGTGTAGATTTTTGTAGTTGACTTCTTATACTTTGGTTGATCTTGTTCGAAAATAATAATGATTTATTGGGGAATTGTAAATATTTGCTTTTTGTTTCATTAGTGTTAAATGTTCATTATATTTTTCAGTTTGCTTGTTTGGCAGCATTACATTTATTTAAAGGATATTTGTTTTATGGTATTGTACATGTTTAGTGTACATTTGTGTAAGAGGTGCTGGGCACAATTTAAAAATCCGGCCCTTGATCCTTGGGTTGCACTATGTTAGGATGAGTAAATGATTCCTAGTTGCATACACCCTGATACCTTTGCTTTTATTTCATTGTCATGAAATAAGAAACCTTGGTTAGTATGTAATATTTTTAAATGATGGGGAGATATATATTTCTTCATATGTTCTGGATGCTCTTAGGATATACTTAGTATTTCCTCTTGTTCTATTTATCCATTTTTTCAGATTTTCAGTGGGAGAGAGTTGGCCAGTTGTTACTTCAGGAACTTGGGGAATTACATGTTTAGTATACTGGACCCTTGCGAGATTGTGCTCTCCTCTCATAAGTATTGTAGGAAGTTAGTATCTTGAATTTAAGATACGTTCCGAGGGTCATTGTGTTTCTATTTTATACTTTAAACAATAAGTTCTTTTGTGGTGACCCTGTCAAGCATTAACTGAATAGTTGGTTCCTCTTTTGATATATCTTGCAGCTTTTTCCATTATATCTGCCAATGACAGATATATCAAAATATATGTTTGAACTAAAAAGTATCCCGCACTCTGACACTTTATAGTTCAATTAGGAAGGCCTGTTTGTTGAGATCAGGAGGTTTCAATTAAAAAAAATTCAATTTGATTCTTCAGGTTTAAAATTCAAAGTATTTCATTTAAAATTAAAGGAATGGGTATCCAAAAACCTTTCGGCGAACACACATCAGAACTAAGAAATCAATGATAACTTGCTGCTTCTTCAAAGTGAACACATAGTTCACATCATTTTGGCTAATAAAGCAAATTATTTGAACTTTATGAGAAATGTTCTATCACAAATGAAAAACACCTATTGTAAAGCTAAAGCCTCAATATAGTTTGATCATTAATTTGAGCTACAAAGCACTATGATAACTCCGTACCAATCCAATATAAGTTCTAGTTTCAGAACTGATGTTGAATCAATTATGTGTTGACCGCGAAGATTCTCCAAATTGCAGTACATTTATTAATCACGAAACAAATGTTGTCCAAACCATTTTGTATATACATTCCTTCAATTTTGAAAATAGTACATTGGGTTTACACCAGAAGAATAATTTGAATTATTATCGATTCAACCTTAAAAACAATCATTCTGAATTCAACTATAGCGTGTCATGGTGAGACACGTTTTGCTTGATATACCTTCAGGATCAAATATAACCGTTTCCCCTCAATCTTTACTTTTAACTACAGAGCTTTTATTATAGCCAGAACAGTTTACTAAGGGGCATATGTATCAAGCAAATTCGCATTCGCAAAGGCCGAAATTCGCGGAATTTCGGCCTTTGCGAATGCGAATGTGCAGAACGGGATGTATGAACGTTGAAGCCTTGGAAAATAGGGAATCGCTAAAACAGCGATTCTGTTGAATGCGAAAACAGGAATTCTGCGAAAAAATAGCGATATTGCCTTTTAGCGATTTTTCCGTTTGCAAAAATCGCAATGTGAAAATCGCAATTGTGCAAAATCGCATATAAATCGCAGAATGCCATTTTTCGCAATATACAGAATCGCAATGATATGTATGAAAAATCGCACTTTGCGAATTTCGCAAATTCGCTAAATACAGAATCGCATTTACCACCAAGTAGGAGCAGGTGGTAACCAGGTGCAAACTATTTAAGGAGCAACAGAATTAGAAAAACTGTTTGCCACAATGGCGGGGCTTTACATCATTGCAAGGAGGATGCGACTGAGAGCTGCTGCACAGAGGAGGCTGCAGCAGGAGAAGGTATTCCGTTTGCGCATCAGCATCTTCCAGCGCCTTGAGGAGGAGCTCTACACCCATTACAGGCTTGATGAAGACAGCATAAATGATTTAATAGCAGAACACAGACCCTACATTGAACACCCCACGCGCAGGACAAATGCCATTCCCACTGAAATACAGGTTCTGTGTTCACTACACCTCTTGGCCTCTGGAAGTTTCCAGGGGGTGATAGCGTCAGCAGGAGGGGTGTCACAAAGTTCCCTTTCACGATTCTTCCATGCCTTCCTAGATGCCATGGTCCGGAGGATGCAACATCATATTTACTTCCCCAGCACTCCTCAGGCAGTTGCTCAGACAAAGCAGGACTTCTATCAAATTGCGCATTTTCCACATGTCATAGGATGTATTGATGGCACACATGTTGCAATATCCCCCCCCTCACAGAATGAATACATCTTCAGAAATCGGAAATGCTACCACTCACTGAACATTCAGGTGGTGTGTGATGCCAAACACATCATAACGGACATTGTAGCAAAGTACCCTGGCAGCACACATGATGCGTTCATGTTCAGACACAGTGGGATATATCGTAGACTCTCAAGAGGGGAGTTTGGCGAGGGATACCTACTCGGTAAATACCTTCAGACATAGGGGTCATTAGTACAAACTACCATGTGCATGTCACAGGCTAACATATTTTTCTCTAACCCACAGGTGACAGTGCTTATGCTGTTCGTGATTTCATCTTGACTCCCTACCTAAATCCCAACAATGCAAGTGAACGCAGATACAACAGGGCACACATTGCTACCAGAGGCACCATTGAACTGACATTTGGTATCCTGAAAAGCAGATTCCGGTGCCTCCATAAGAGTGGAGGTGCACTCCAATACAGCCCCAATACGTGTTGAAAAATAGTTGTGGCTTGTGCCATGCTCCATAACATTGCCACGAGAAAAGGGACACCAGTGGAAGTGAGTGACTCTGGATCCTCTGATGTAGAGGGGCATGGACCTGGACGTATGGTAGCTGGTAGAGCGGTAGCAGCAGCTGGCCGACAGAGGCTTGATGAGATAATGCGGAACTATTTTTAGGTAAGAAAAAACCAACACAATGCCAAGTAATGCAAGTGTGAAAATTAACTTTAATTCCTTAATGGCAGGAAAGGCATGACGTGAAAACGTACAGTAGTGTAATATGAATCTGTTGCACATGTTACATTCACAGTGCCCTCAATAACAAAAATGAACGAAGCAAGAGTCAAACGCTGCAGAGCCTAATGGTCATTTGTAGGTGCAGCCCTAGTGGTCCTGGCACTACGGCATCTCTCCTGCATTGGTGGTGGTGTGGTGCTGCTCCTAACAGACTGGTTGTCTTCCTCACTGGGAGTCAGCACTCCCGGCCCTGTTGCGCGGATTTGGCGCAACTCATCGACCGGAGTGCTCATAAGCAAGATTACGTTGGCAATGTCTTGCGCGGCATGAGTGAATTGGGGCTGCATCTCAATGCTGCGCCTGGCCTGGATGCTGGACATAGCCACCAAGCGGTTGATGGCCCTGGTGTATCGGTCTTGTCTTTGCGTGCCTCAGCGCATTTGATCACACAAGGCCTGTAGGCCATCCTGCAGGTCCTTCCTGAGTCCCCCGAAGCCCTCCCTCATCTCCCTCTGTAATAGTTTTATGTTTTTTGCCTGCAGGCGCTGCACCTGCAGCATGTTCAGTTCCAGTCCTGCATACACCGATTCATCCCCTCGACCTTCAAATGGATTGGCTGTGCGTCGTCTGCGCCTGGCTGCACTACGTGGGACGTGCTGGTGTGGTGAAGGTCCCTCTTGCTCTGGCAGTGTGTCGACATTGTTGACATTGTCACCACTTACATCAGCCTCATCCTGCTTTGGTGCCAGAGGCCTCACAATCTGTCTCCTCCCATGTCTGCGGGTGGTCACTGGGCTCTCATCCCCATCAGTGTCGACATCTTGGCCGCCATCTCGTGACTCGTGACTCTCAGCCACTGTCCGACTGCCTGAGGGCTGTGTTGTAGATGGTACTGTGAATAGAACAGCACACATTAATTCACTTCACTAACTTGCACTGTGTAAATACATTTTTCTCACATATGTATTTTCCAATGGGCTCTTGTTTCACTGTCAAGAACAGCAGATTATGTGTTTACCTATTTTTTTGAAAAATTTTGACACTTTGAATTACATATGACTACATCTCCCATAATGCATTGCTATGGCTGCCTGTGTGCCTGCTCTGGACTACCTATCTTTTTTCCCGCCACTGGATCACTGCTGGGGGGTGTGAGGGTGTGTGAGGGGGTGTGAGGGTTGTGAGGGCATGAATCTTTCAATTTCCTTTTGCAGGGTCCCCTCAACCAGTTCCTCCAGGGGTGTAGAATCAGGAACAGATGAGGTCCCACCACCTGTTATCCTGGACTGTTCCAGCCTTGCAGCTAATTTCTCCTTAGAGCGTAGACGCAGGTCGTACCATCGCTTTCGGAGGTCCTCTATACTGAGGAAATAGAAATTTTACTTGGCCAATGTGTTCCCTGCATGTACCCCACGTTTAGTGTATGTTCATGTCACTCAATGCACTTTCCCTCTCATGCCCGTAATATTAATGCCTCTGCATTTCCGTCCCTCATTAGAATGTCAGTTACCAAGTCTTCCATGAAAGAAAAGTTAATTCTGTACTGAGGCCTATGTTGCCAATGTGTTTGCATGGTGCAAGTTTAAAAGTCGAGATGAACCCGTTTTGTGGCTCAGCCTGAGCCAGGACCCAAATTCAGGCTCCGTGCCTCCAGACACTCTGAAAGCTGCAGCTCAGCTATGTATCCCTGAACTCTCGCATACTATCTGCTCAGCCGAGAGGGGCCCAGTCCGGCCTGCCAAGACAGTATTTTGCACAAGTTATCTACTTGCTCCACAGAAACACATTCCTGCTTAGTGAAGAAGGTAAACATAACCCGCCTGCAGAAGATAGGGCTTAGCCTTCCTGTCTCCGTTTAAGTGATTTACAGCGCTCGCATCCATAGAAGGCCCATGGCCCCCATGCAATGCAGGAAGAGATATATGCACACAATGGCTCTTAGTGATGAGCAACCTTTGCTCGAGCGACCTTTACTGCAGATAATACATCCTCCAAACTCAAGATATCAGATAATACCAGACGTGCAGGTCGTCCTGACATTCAAGGTTTCTCTACTAGATCGAAAGTCAGCTCCCCCCAGCTTCCCCCAGTTACATGTTAATTGTACGTCATGACCAAGTTGCGCGCACAAGTAGGGTAAAGGTTCCTGCTGACCATGCAGACCCCCTCCATGTATCCACCCACCTATGACACACCTATGACTCCTCTAGGGAACGCCTACATGTACGCCTTCTTACACGCCCTTTTGCACGCCCATGTGCTCTTATCTCTCTCTTTCGCTTGCTCTGCCTGGAGCTCTCCGCCTTCTCTATGCAACGTAATGTATGTTTAAATGTATAAATAATGTACTCTGTGAATAAAGTTCAGAAGACCCTTCCTGAACCTTAGTGGTAATGGAACCCGATTCTCCCTTAACTCGAGTTACTGAAATAAAGCCCTTTTGAATCGGACACCACGGACTCTGCCTCTCATTATATGCATGACCCTTTGTTTTAAGTATAGAAATTCCGACAGGGTAATATTTTATTTACCACATAATCTGGCGCCCGAACAGGGACTAGTCCCCTTCCCCACGCGCCGGCGATGTAGGTCCAGCCCTTGCCCCCTTCTACAGCCGTGACGGACTTCAAAGTGTACACGACAGCGGGACTTCCTGCTTACTCCCTCAGGCCCACGGAGGAGACGGACTGCGACCAGGCATCCACACGAGGCGGTGAGGATTGCGGATCATCCCAACCAGAGCCCAAGCTGTGAGAGAGCAAGGTCCGAGGTTTCCAGAGGCCCACCTGTTCTGAGGCGCATGCGCAGCACCGCAGTACCGCAGTATCGAGTTTCCGAGGCCTTCAAGTTCTGCTTCCCGGTGAGTACCGTTATTGGGAATGCATAAAGAATAAAGTTTCAAGACGGGTTCATTTATTTGAGCTTGGTAAAGACGTGTCTGGTCACACAGGCACGGTAAAGACGGGTCCATTTCGGTGGGCACGGAAGACGTGTCTCTTTATGAGACCGGTATGGTTGTACTGTATTCCAGTGCATAAAGTTAACGGTTTTCAAGTTCATGTTTTTCCCCATGTATCAGTTAGAATGTATCTGTTTTTAATGTTTTAGTGTTGTAGTGTGAATGATTGTTTCAAGTCAGTCTATTTTGGTGTATATTGTGTTTTCGTTCAGTTCGTTCCAACATGCCACTGTTTTCGAAATTACGTCAGATAGGGACCAGGAAAGGGATACTCGAAGAGTCAGTTCCCGTCCCGCCTAGAGACACACCTGGTCATTTTATGTACAATAAATATGGGCTAGATGCCATATTGTTTTTGGACTTGTGGGTAGATTACACGAAGGATCTAGAGGAGAAGTATAGATGGCCTGCCTCAGGAACATGGGATTCTGAATGCATTATGAAAGTAGAGGAAGCACTATGGAAAAGGAAAGTAAGACCGCCCCAGAAAGATGCCATTGAATTATGGCGTAAAGAAGCGCATAGGAGAGCAGAGAAAAAATTCCATCAAGCAGAGAGAAGTAAACAAGCAGCGGAAAAAGCCAGAGAAAAAGAACTGCGGGAGGAGGGGGAACGGGTCAAGGCAGAACAAGCTGATAGAGAAAGAAATGCCCTCGTTGCTGGTATTTATCCCGTCCTTTCAGAAGAACTAGCTAAAGTGACCCCCTCAGAAAAACACTGTAGGTCGCATACGCCACCACCAGTACCCTTTAGAGTACGTAGACAGAAGCCGACAGCCTCTGAAGCTTTTATTTCCTCCTATCTAGAAGAGCCCGCACCGGACTATGTAAACGCAGAATTCCCTCCGCCCCACCACAGGATCAGCTCCTACAGTTGCAGCTTCCGCAGGTCGTGAAAGATGACGTAGGTCAAGGGGCAGTGGGAGGGGGGCCACCGACAACGCCACGAACACCCTCAACGACACGAACACTGTTAGGGTTACCACGAACGCCACAAATGACATCAACACCATTTAAGTATACTGTAACAGTCCCATGTTGTATTTACGATCCAGTAACAGGAGAGGGTGCAATGCTCGTGTTTTCACTAAGATTAAGACATGCCGTCGACTATTTGATCACATTACCAGGCATGAAGGAACACCTAGATAAAATATACCATTTCATTAGAACGGGGGAGGGACCCGAGAGTATAGAAGAGGCCATGGAACACAGAAAGGTGGAGGTTTAGAACATGATTTTACGTTTTATGATTAACTGCCTGATCAGGGAACAAGACCAACCAGACAGAGATGTAAAGAAAGGTCTGACGGATTGGAGTGACAACATATCTGCCGGTCGGCATGACAAACAGGGACAGACAGAATGTATGGACAAGAAAATACGAAAGGAGATCTTAGAAATACACAGGGAAGAGTCTGACGGGAAGTATGAGTCATCAATGGAAGATGTTGAGCCAGAAACCGAGGAAAAAGACAAAATGAATTACGTAGGCAAAGCACGACAGTTTGACAGGCCCAAGTGTCTCGACTACCGTAAACAGGGACATTCTATAAAAGAAAGATATTCCCTTGAAAATCTATTCCAAGCTACTGAAAAAGCACTGAAACGACGGGTAGAGAACGAGAGACCCCACACCCCACACGAACAGGAATTAGTCCGGTCAGCCGTCCAATGGGTGTCTTATTCTAACATATATAGCAGTGATATAGTGGCTCAGACCTTTTTGAGTCTTCCGCCGAACGAACAGTGTTTGGCTGGTATTTACATGGTTCAACATTTGATAACGTTGTACGAGAGTCAATATTCTGATCCCGGTCCCTTGTATAAATTACTGGACGATATACTTCTAGAAAGATGGACAGACCTAGGTACTGAATTAATTAATGCCATTCTGGACCAACGACATAAGTACTTGACTTCTCTGACCACATGCATGATTCCCACCCCACACCACAATAGAAAGAACTTACACATAGACAGACAGAACCCCCTACGAGAGGTACATCCCGTCAAAAATGCAGCGGGTGACCTTCAGCGAGTATATGTTTACACACCCTTGACGAAACTAGAAATACTGGAAATGAAAAAGATGTTGCCTTGCCATGATAAAGACCCGGGGGGGTTTCACCGTGAATTAAAAGACATTCTCCGCATAGGGGATTACACGTACGCTGACATTATAAAATTATTGAAAGTACTGTTGCCTGCTGGTATTTACGAAAAGCTTAAGGAAAAGGACTGGGAGGTGGGAGAGAAAAAGTTAAGTTGGACAGAATTGGAAGCAGAGGATAAAGGACAGCACCCTGGTGTAGGTCTTGGGGAAAAAGCTAAAGCACTACCTGAACTCTTGATACAGGTTTTACCGAGACTATTGATTACTAAAAAGGAAGATTGGGATGCTATTTCAGCCTGTAAACAGAAACAAGACGAGGACACAAGTGATTTCTATTCTAGATTCGAGAAATGTTTTTCTAATAATAGTGGTCTTAAGCCCAGTAGCGAGTCATATCCACATCTTTTCATGAGCAAATTAGTAGAGAATTCCTTACCCCCGATCAAGAATAGAGTACTGAAGGTTGAGAGTACCTGGCAAGCAAATAGCCCTTCCCATATGTTGCAAATGTTGCAATATCACCAGAACAGAATTAGAGAGGAACAGGATCATGAAAAGAGACGCATGAAAGATACAAAAATGAAAGTGCTGGTTGCCCAAACGGTACCAGCTAATGCGAACAAAAAGGGCACAACACTTGCTAATGGGAACTGTAATTATTGCAAACAGCCAGGTCACTTCGTAAAAGATTGTGCTGTCCTGAAACACAATATAGCTACAGGCAAGACAAAAGAACGACCGCATCCTCCTAGACAGAATAGCACCCCACAGAACGCGCAACAGACAGTAGCGAATTTTCCACCCCCACCACCACCTGCCACACAACATGCCACACAACAAATGTACCAGTACACACAGTCGGACTATCCAGAATACCAACAGTTCTCATGAAACAGCCTAGAGAGGGAAGTTGGCTTGCCCCTTATTGAGGTTCCTGTAGATCAAGAGGGTCCCTATGTACATAGTCGTGTATTGGGAAAAGACAGAACATTTCTGATTGACACAGGGGCGAGCAGAACTACCATCAGCCATGACGAGGTTCCAGGGGCACCCCTCTCAGGCTCACAGAATGTTTCCCTGGGATTTTCAGGAAAGCCTATTGTTAATGAAGTGTCGAAACCAGTTTATCTAGGGGTCGGTCCATTGTCACGTACCACAGACTTGTTACTTACTAAAGCATGTCCAGAAAATGTGCTTGGTATAAAGACATTAAAAGAACTAGGAGCAGTTATATGTTGTTCTCCGGACGGAGTACGACTGTTCTTACGTGATTTTAAAGAACATTATGGGTTGAAGGATTTTGACCACAGGCTCCGGAATGTACCACAGCACTTATGGGCACAAGGTCCGACAGACGTAGGTTACATGCACATTACACCACACCGTGTCACTCTCAAAACAGGAGTAGTTTTACCACGTATCCGACAATACAAGTTGCCACCTGATGCCGTAGTAGCCTTACTGAAAATTGTTGACGAGCTCATTGCACAAGGAGTGGTAGTAGAGACTGACTCGAATGTATGTAATTCACCTGTCATCCCTATTCTTAAACGAACAGACCCTAATGCACCACCAGTTTACAGACTAGTTGTTGACCTTCGAGAATTGAACAAATGTGTAGTCCCTCAATCCCTAGTGGTCCCAGACATTTCTTCATTACTGAGTGCTATTGATTTTGAGGCAACGTTCTTTACTGTAATTGACATGAAGAATGCCTTTTTCAGTGTCCCAATTCATCCAGATAGTCAGTACCTCTTCGGATTCAGTTTAAATGGACGCAGCTTTAAATTTACGAGAGCTCCCCAAGGTTTTACAGAGAGTCCTAGGATTTACAGCCAAGCATTAAAAAGACAGCTGGACAGTATTCATATGCCTGCCAACACTGCACTGCTCCAGTATGTAGACGATATCCTAATCACAGCACGATCAGAACCAGACTGCGAAAATGCATCCCTGACAGTTTTACACTTTCTGGCAGACAAGGGGCACAAAGTGTCCGTTTCGAAGTTGCAATTCTGTGCACAGCAAGTGGTGTACCTTGGACACTTGCTGTCCAAGAGGGGTAGACAGCTGACACAAGAACGTATTCAGTTAATTGCTAACCTTTCACAGCCCAAGACACAAAAGGAAGTACGGGCCTTTATTGGCCTCACTTCATACTGTAGACAATGGATTCCCCACTATGCCTATCTAGCCAAACCACTCATACAGTTGACAACTCAGGAGGCAGCGTCTTCGACTGCCCTCCCTTGGACACAAGAACATACCCTGGCATTTGAAGAATTAAAGAGAGCCTTATGCCAAGCACCAGTTTTAGCGACTCCTTGTTACAGCAAACCTTTTTCGCTTTTTGTCACTGAACGAGATGGAACAGCATTATCTGTCCTCATACAAGATCAAGCAGGAAAACACAAGCCTTGTGCTTATTTTTCTAGTACACTAGATCCAGTGGCCCAGGCTCTGCCTGCGTGCCTGAAATCAGTTGCAGCAACAGCCCTAGCTATAAGACAGAGTGACTCCATAGTGTTAGGACACCCCCTGACAGTACAGGTTCCACATGCAGTGGAAGTTCTCTTGAACAGGACACAGACACAGCACTTGACTGTAGCAAGACTGACAGGATATGAACTGACGTTATTTCAGCCACACATAGAGATCAGACGATGCAATATTCTCAACCCTGCTACACTCTTGCCCTCAAGCACAGTAGACACTGCACCACATGACTGTGTGGAAGTAATTAATACGGTAACGAAACCAAGACAAGACTTGACAGATATTGCACTGCCAGACCCTGACCTGACACTTTATGTAGATGGTTCATGCATGAGAACAAGCACAGGAGAGTTAGTGGCCGCATATGCCGTGACCACTGATACTGAAGTCATAGAGACACAAAGAATAGACACGCTGTCAGCACAAGCAGCAGAGCTCATCGCTCTGACACAAGCCTGCATTAGAGCCAAGAACTTGAAAGTGAACATATATACAGACTCAGAGTATGCATTCGGTGTTGTTCATGATTTCGGAGTGTTATGGAGGGAGAGGTTTCCTGACCTCTCATGGGGCCAAAATTCAGCATGGTCCCCTTATTCAGGCTCTGTTAGATGCAATACATTTACCTACAGCCATAGCCATCCTGAAATGCAAAGCACACACGAAAGTTACAGACACCATTTCCCAGGGTAACGACCTGGCAGACCGAACAGCTAAACTTACAGCCCAGACACAAACAGACATGACAAAGACAGAGGTACCATTACTGACAAACAGCATGACAGTCAGGGATCCTTCACAAGATGTACTCGACATACAGACACATGCCACTCCAGACGAAATAAAGAAATGGACTGAACAAGGAGGGGTCCAGACTGACCAAGGTTGGATGACAAAAGGCAAAGCTACATGGTTTCTCCCAGACTCTATGGTACAAGTCATCATAAACACAGAACATAGTCCAGCACACTTAGGAGAAAAGGCAATGCTAGACAGCGTACAGAATATCTGGTTTAACAAGCACCTACGTGCAGCAGCGAGACAGAAAGTACGTACCTGTATGATCTGTTGCCAGTTCAATCCAGGCAAAGGCATTCCGGTGGAACAAGGTGGATTTCATCCTCCTGACCATCCTTTTGAAGTTCTCCAGATGGATTATATCCAGATGGAAAGATGTAGAGGTTACAAGTATGTCCTGGTAGTTGTATGTGCACTATCTAGATGGACAGAAGCGTACCCAGTCCCAGATTTTACTGCTGTGACCACCGCCAGGCAATTGGTACGAGAGTTTTTTCCCAGATACCGATTGCCCCGTGTCGTGTACTCAGACAACGGTCAGCCCTTTTCCTCTGAATTAATGAAACAAGTGTCCCTTCTGTTAGGATACCAGTGGAAGTTTCATTGTGTACGACAACCAGAAGCAGCTGGACTTGTCGAGCGCCATAATCAGACACTTAAGACGAAATTAGCAAAAGTCTGTGCAGAAAAAGGCGTGGATTGGATAGTAGCCTTGCCGGTTGCCCTCTTTTACATGCGTATGGTAGCTCATTCCAGAACAGGCCTACCTCCTTACGAAGTGGTTTTTGGTAGACCACCGAATATGTGGGGTACGCCTATGCCTAAGAAAATAACTGATGTTGACAGTAACATGCTGACAGATTACCTGGCTTCCTTGATGTCTGCACTACTCTCTTGTCGTTCACAGGTTGCCGCCACCTTCCCTGACAACACCCAAGTCAAGGAGCACACCATCGTCCCTGGGGATCATGTGTATATTCGAAACTTTGATCGATCAAGCCCCCTTGAGCCGCGCTGGAAAACACCGAAATTAGTTTTGCTCACCACGAGGACTGCCGTCAAGGTCGAGGGATGCAAGGGATGGCTTCATGCCCAACACTGCAAGAATTTTTTTGGAGATTCTGGAACTTTGATCAAGCCTAAAGACAGTCCCGATAGTACTGACTCTAAGCCCCCTTTGCTAGAAAAGACTCCGCAACAGGAATATAGGTCCAAATTACGATCTAGTAAGTCAGACAGCGATTAATTGTTTAAGTCCACTAGGTGGTGAATCGGTTAGACAGGTTCCTGACATGTATAAGATTGTAGACCAGAATAGTAAAAGGAGCAAGATGAAAGAAAAGTACTGCAAGATATTACGCAGTAGATGTATAGTAACTCTGTTTTTTATGTCTCTTCTGAGTAAAACTGTAATATGTATAAGCTTGTCACTACATGTTTTCTTTCCTCCTATTGCATCACATATACACTCTTCCTTTAATGACACTGTAGAGCACACATTCAGTGATCTGCCACCCCATGAATTGTCATATCGACTAGCCCTGCGCAACAATACTTTTATTCGAATTTTGCACCATTCTCATCAGACTAGCAATGTAACAAATTGCTGGGTATGTGGCCGACTCCCACCTTATCAGAAAACGAAGGGAGTTTTGCCCCTTTTTCCTTTTCCGTTCTCGCACAATGGTTCGTGCGGAGCATGGTTTGCTTTAATGTCATCACTAGACAGAAAGTCCACAGTTTCCCAGGGCGATTGGATATGGGGAGATTTGAATAAAGTCATGAATGAGGCATGTTTTCCAGACGAAGACGGTCTTCCCCAAAGGAAAGGGACCGATCTAGAGAATGAAGTGTACAAACAAGGAAATGCTTCCCTTAACTTTATGATTCTGAATGTCCAGTCCGAGAAAAATACAGGTCCACCGTTCATATCAGTCCTACCAGTAAAAGGTGAATTGAGCGTTAGAAAGAAAGGATCAGTGCATTTGGGACACAGTGATTGTAATACTGTAGTCGAGATCAATGACAAAGGAAAGTCTACTTTCAAAGCTTCCCGCCATTCCTATTTCATTTGCGGTCAGACAGCCTATGTACGTCTGCCCTTAGACTGGGGTGGGACATCTTATATAGCGTTCCTGCTGCCACCCGTCTTTCTAGCCCCATCCCATTATCATCGAGATTCGCGACTAGTACATGTTAGACACAGGAGGGAGATCGATTGCCCAGAGGTTGATCAGACTGAGACAGCTTGGGAGCAATATACAGATTTCAATAAAGGATTATTTTTCTTCATAGGTCCCGTCCAAAACAGTAAACTAATACGCAGGTTAACAGGAACTCTCGAAGCAATTGTAAATGAGACTGCATCTGCCCTGGCGAACTTGACCGAGGAGCAGTCTGCCATGCGACTTGTTGTTCTTCAGAATCGCCTTGTTCTTGACGTCATCCTGGCAGATAGGGGCGGGGCTTGTAGAGTGATCGGCTCCAGTTGTTGCGTGTTTATTCCAAATAACGCGCCATCCGTGTATGCAGCAATAACAAGACTCCACAAGATTGTTCATGAGATACATCAAAACCCAGGCCCATGGACTTGGTCCGGTTGGCTCTGGAGTGTAATATCTGCATGGGGATGGAAAGTGTTGTCGTTCCTAGGAATGATACTGCTTATTATATTCGGTTGCTGTCTCTGTCTGCAATGTGGCCCCGGCGTTTGCGGCTTGTGTGCCACTGCCTGTATTCCCCATCCATGTATACAAAAGAGAAAAGACGAACAAATGATGCTGTATGATCAGATATACGGTCTCATGAATATAGATGTGTCCTGAAGGGCACAGTAGGGGACAAGGAGGGAATGAGGAAATAGAAATTTTACTTGGCCAATCTGTCCCCTGCATGTACCCCATGTTTAGTGTATGTTCATGTCACTCAATGCACTTTTCCTCTCATGCCCGTAATAATAATGCCTCTGCATTTCCGTCCCTCATTAGAATGTCAGTTACCAAGCCTTCCATGAAAGAAATGTTAATTTTGCACTGAGGCCTATGGGCCCGATTCACAGAATGAACTTAAGACTCAATCCTAAACTTACTACTATTTTGGTATTCACAGAATGCCCTTACTACTTTTGGCATTCACAGAATGCACTTACTACTTTTGGTATTCACAGAATGAACTTACTACTTTTGGTATTCACAGAAGTTAGGATTTTGTCTTAAGTCTGTCTTAAGTCTGTCTTAAGTTTGTCTTAAGTCTGTCTTAAGTCTGTCTTAAGACAAACTTAAGACAAAATCCTAACTTCTGTGAATACCAAAAGTAGTAAGTTCATTCTGTGAATGCCAAAAGTAGTAAGTGCATTCTGTGAATGCCAAAAGTAGTAAGTGCATTCTGTGAATACCAAAATAGTAGTAAATTTAGGATTGAGTCTTAAGTTAATTCTGTGAATCGGGCCCAATGTTGCCAATGTATTTGCATGGTGCACGTTTAAAAGTCGAGATGAACCCGTTTTGTGGCTCAGCCTGAGCCAGGACCCGAATTCAGGCTCCGTGCCTCCAGACACTCTGAAAGCTGCAGCTCAGCTATGTATCCCTGAACTCTCGCATACTATCTGCTCAGCCGAGAGGGGCCCAGTCCGGCCTGCCAAGACAGTATTTTGCACAAGTTATCTACTTGCTCCACAGAAACACATTCCTGCTTAGTGAAGAAGGTAAACATAACCCGCCTGCAGAAGATAGGGCCTAGCCTTCCTGTCTCAGTTTAAGTGATTTACAGAGCTCGCATCCATAGAAGGCCCATGGCCCCCATGCAATGCACGAAGAGATATATGCACACAATGGCTCTTAGTGATGAGCAACCTTTGCTAGAGCGACCTTTACTGCAGATAATACATCCTCCAAACTCAAGATATCAGATAATACCAGACGTGCAGGTCGTCCTGACATTCAAGGTTTCTCTACTAGATTGAAAGTCAGCTCCCCCCAGCTTCCCCCAGTTACACGTTAATTGTACGTCATGACCAAGTTGCGCGCACAAGTGGGGTAAAGGTTCCTGCTGACCATGCAGACCCCCTCCATGTATCCACCCACCTATGACACACCTATGACTCCTCAGGGGAACGCCTACATGTACGCCTTCTTACACGCCCTTTTGCACGCCCATGTGCTCTTATCTCTCTCTTTCGCTTGCCCCGCCTGGAGCGCTCCGCCTTCTCTATGCAACGTAATGTATGTTTAAATGTATAAATAATGTACTCTGTGAATAAAGTTCAGAAGACCCTTCCTGAACCTTAGTGGTGATGGAACCCGATTCTCCCTTAACTCGAGTTACTGAAATAAAGCCCTTTTGAATCGGACACCACGGACTCTGCCTCTCATTATATGCATGACCCTTTGTTTTAAGTATAGAAATTCCGACAGGGTAATATTTTATTTACCACAATTCTCCGGGGTGTCACACCCACAGCATTGACCTTCTGCTGGATTTCCTCCCAGATCCTCCTTTTGCGGCTCTCTGGCACCTCCCTGGATTTTCTTCCAAATAGAAGTTCATTGTTTACCACCATTGCATGTATGAGAGCCTCCAACTCTGCCTCTGAAAACGTTTGTTTTCTCTTCCTGGAGGTCTCTGCCTCCTGCTGCTGTGAATCCTGCCTGGGCGTGGCTCCACTCTCTGCCATGTTTCTCAAGGTGCACACTGCTCACTTCCAAACACTCCTTCACTCTGCCTCAGAATCAGGAAGTCAGGTGCAGCATGGGAAGTCACTCACTTCCTGGTTGTGATGTCATCATGCTGTACCAGAAATCCTGATTGGATCATTTTAGAAAATCGCTAAATTGCGATTTTTTTCCGGCGATATGCGATTTTTCGCTATTATTGCGCTTTTCGGGTGCGATTTCTACAATTATGCGATTTCTACTGGTTAAGGAATCGCATTAGGGATAATCGCAAATAAATAGCGATTTTTAAGGAATCTCTATTTATTTGTGATTTCATTGATACATACCGATTTTCGATTCTGAATGTGCGATTCGGTAAAAATCGCAATTTCTGAATCGCAAATCGGGACTTTCATACATATGCCCCTAGGTCTCTAAAATTATATTACCACATCTAAGGAGCTCGATAAACCTGGTTGTAATTTACTTTGGAGAGAGGTTCCATTGAGATGAGAGGTTACCATATGCAAAACGGCCTATGAGACACGGGTGCCCATTATGAGAAAACATTAAACTATGTGATAAACAATGGGAGAGTATGGGTTTTCTTTTGGGATTGTACTCCCATTCCCCTAGGGTCATATATTTACGAAACAAAGAGAGAGTATCCCCAGGACACAGTGTCCTAGTGATCAAAGATGGATGGAGAGAGATGCAGAAAAAGAAATCATTCTTTCTTTTTTTACTAGGTTGGTGAGTGAGGAGTTTAGAAAAAAAGAAAGAATTCTTCCTTTTTCTGCATCTCTCTCCATCCATCTTCGATCACTAGGACAATGTGTCCTGGGGATACTCTCTCTTTGTTTCGTAAAAACATTAAACTAACCATTGCCTAGTAAACATGTAAGTGCTAAGGATTGGAGGAAATGTAGGTCCCGATGTATTTAACATATTTAATTTTAAACCACTACATCTAGTTCTATAAATTTGTACTCAACAAATGCATACAACTAAAAGTAAATAAATGGTTAATTTACACATGCACACCCACACAGCCACACACACACACGCACACACACACACACACCAGAGAGTGCTCTAACCTTCCCTGTGATATACAGTACATGGTTTTCTATTTGCAGAGCATCGAGGTTTTATTTCAGGGTCTCACATAATACAAAATTTCTTCTACATAACAACTACACTGTTTGCAGTCAGATGTGTATTAGGCTTATTTTTATTTTCAGACAGAGCGAACTGGCTCAAACAGTACACAGTGTGAAAGAAGAAAGCTTTTCAAGTGTCACTAATGCCAATGGAAGAGGGAAAATGTTCAATGCTCTTTGCATGAAATGAAAGCAACTGCTGGGACTCCACGGGGCCCAGGATGAATACGCACATGCAAGACAGTTTCTTATGCTAAATTTCTGATTTTATGGACTGCTTTTCCATATTTACTTTCATGAGTATTGTGGGGAATCTGGCTCTCTGTTAACCCCACTGGCTTTGTTTACAGATTCAGAGGTTGGCTTTTGTAGATAAACAAGCCCATCTGTCACTCATGGACACATATGAAAAGTCGTGTGTACAGAAATGAAATCAAACACGTGAAGTGGAAAGGAAGGCAAACACAGATAGGATCTTCTGCAGGAGTAGTTGCAATATCAGGGAAAGGAGAAGCAAAGGTATTTTAGATCTCACAGAATAAATATATTGTGAATCTAAAAATGAGAAATCGCGGAATGTGATAAAAGCAATCCAAGGCTCCTTTACTCTTCTTTCTCTGTGAAACGTGGAGCATCACGAAAATATGAAACTGTGAGTTTTGACTGGCTTTTACCTATTCTATTTGTAAAATGTTTAATGGCGATAAGGATCAACAGGAGAGACGTCCAAAACATTGGAGAGAATCTTAGTTGAAGCATGTAAAGGGCTGTCTTAAATATAAGATTTACCCCTGCGTGTAAGGGGCAGATTTATAAGCCCCTTGCGCCACATTTGCGTCACTTTTAACATGGGAAAAGTAACGCAAATGTGGCGCAAGGGTCTTCTAAATCTGCCTCTAAATGTATAACTCACAAAAAAAAGGACCAACTTGGGGACATATTATTAAGGACGACATTACAATTATCGCTGGTTTAGCAGCAGAAAACTGCCGCTAAAGCAGAGAAAATGGGCTTGATACTATGCCCTGAAGAATTCCAATACAAGCCCATGTTCACACCAGAACATGGACTACTATTGGAATTCCCAAGGGCATATTATCAAGCCCATTATCACTGCTTTAGCTGCAGTTTTCTGCCTCTAAACCGACGGTAATTTCTAACACCATTCCTGATAATATGCCCCCTTGGTTTTCTGTCCAATTATTCAAATGCATATAACTGAATACGTCATCATCTCTTAACCTCAGACAACTAGGTGACAATTTATTTTATTTATTTATTTATTTCGTTTCTTGTATAGCGCAGGAATTCGACCCCCGAAGGGTTATCTCTGCGCTTACGTTCTTACCCTAAGCTGAACTAAACAAGAATACACCGGCAGAAATACTGGAAAGACTACCAGGTCAGAAACAAATGAGTCTTTAGGCATTTCCTAAATGCAGTCAAACTAGAATTTAGCCCAAGGGTGAGAGGCAAGGAGTTCCAGAGAATAGGGCCTTAATATAAGATAGAGCTCGGCCTCCCTGTCTCTTCTTTTTGATCCTAGGTACTTGGAGCAGAGATTGACTCTTAGAGCGCAAAGAACGACCTGGCTCATAGGGTCTGAATATTTCGGATAAGTATCTGGGACCAACTCCAAACAGGCATTTATGAATAATGCAACAAATCTTAAATTTCACCCTCTGGTGAATGGGTAGCCAGTGTAACTTGTTTAGCAAAGGGCGGGATGAAGATCTGGCTGGGACATTTAGAATCAGCCTGGCAGCAGTATTCTGAGCTACTTGTAGCCTGCCTAACTGTTCTTCATTGGCGGAAATGAGCAGCCCATTGCAATAATCAAGCCTACTAATTACCAATGTCTGTACTAAAGTTTTTCTGTGGCTATCTGCTAAATAGGGAAATACCCTCCTCAATAGTCCAATGACCCTCAGACAGGATCCTGTTACCTGGGTAGCATGATCTTTAAGTACCAAAGACTGATCGAGCTTGACCTCAAGATTTTTCACTGTCTCCTTTGGACATGGGGCAGGGCCTAAGTCAGGAGGCCACTACTCAGGTGACCAGAGGAGCGGGGCATCTCCGAAGAGCATGACCTCCGTCTTGCCCACATTGCACTGTAGGCAATTGGAGGTCATCCAGCTGGATATGGCTCTCATTCCTGCAGCAAAGGAGCTTTTAACTACTGGTGTCATGGTCTGGAAAGGGAACAAAAGCTGAGTGTCGTCAGCGTAGGATATTGGTGTGAACCCATACTCTCTCACAATTTCAGCCAAGGGGGCCACATACACATTAAACAATGTGGGGCTTAGGCATGAGCCCTGTGGGACCCCCTTGGTTAGCTCCCTAGAGATGGAAAAATAGGAGCCTAATCGAACACTTTGTGAGCGGCCAGTGATGTAACTCTCTAACCATGATAAGGCCACTCCATTGATCCCTACCCTCTTCAGACGACTGATAAGAATGTCATGTGACACCGTGTCTAAGGCAGCGGACAAATCTAACAGCACCAGAATCATGGAGCCTCCTCTATCCTGTGCCATCCGGATGGTATCGGTCACGGAGAGGAGAGCTGACTCTGTGCTGTGATTTGGTCTGAACCCAGATTGAGAAGGGTCCAGACCGTCCGCTGCCTCAATGAATTTAGACATGTGTGTGTTGACATGCCTCTCAGTCATCTTATTCAGATGGGGTAGGAGGGAAATCGGATGGAGGTTGTTAAGGTCTGATCATGGTAGCGCCGTATTTTTACAAATAGGGTTCACAGCTGCCCTTTTCCAGACACTGGGAACCTGCCCTTCCTTAAGGGATAGGTTATTCAGGGTTTGAAAGCTCGGGCTAGTAAGCTACCCAGAGGGGCTATCATCTTTGCAGGCAGGGGGTCTGTGGGTGATCATTATTTAATTTGGCTTTATAAGGCAGTGACTTCGGACAGGCTAACCTCTGGAATAGAGGTAAACCGGCAGCTTTCATTCGTTGGTAGTCAGGGACAGGAAGAATTAACATTGTTTTTAATATTTGATGCCTTGGTGATTTTGTCATAAATAAGTTCAATCTTATTTTCAAAGAATGCGGAAATATCATCGCATACAGTTTGAGTAAAATCATCAGGGCTTTCACACGCTGTGGGCTTGACAAATGATTGAAGAATTTTATAAAGTTCTCATGCTGAATTCCCTGCTTCTGTTATTTGTAACGCAAGACTATTTTTCCTAGCTTGTTTTATATGTTTGTGATAATTTGATTGGGCCTGTAAACATAACTTTTTACTGGCAGGTGTATGCGTTTTATCCATGTCTTCTCCAGTCTTCTACATTGCTGCTTCTCTACCTTCAGATCTTCAGTATACCAAGCTTCCGGCTTAGAATTGGGATACTGTTTATGCAGTTTCAGAGGTGCAAGTAGGTCCACTGCCTCTAAGAGTGCTTTGTTAAACTTAATCAGACCTAATTCAATATCATCGTCTTCAGAGAGGGATGGTTCATTCCAGACTTTCTGACGTTCTTCTACAGTAATTTGAACTATGAAAGTCCTCTACCACCCTCCAAGTAGAGTATAACACCACTTTCACAAAAGGTAGTCAGGACGTTAGAGTACTAAATGGAAGACTGCAGAAAGTTATGGTTAATAAATAAAAGGTTTAAGCAATTAAGTTTTATGGGATTATACGCACAGCTTGTGGAATGGCATTCCAGACTTAGGGAGCAATGGTTAGAAAGGTTGGTTACAGGTACATTTTTTAAAACAATGGTTTGTCGCAGAAGTTTGTCAGGGCTGAGGAGTTGTTCAGAACCCATCAAAATATTCAACTCTGTTGGAAGATAATGTGCATAATCTTGTGAAGAAGCTTATATACTAAACATGGCACTTTATATGTTGCACTACCATCAACACAGGCCAGTGTTAAACGTGAAATGCAGGACTGATGTGGTCAAAGCAGCCAACAACCAAGATAAATCTAACTGCTGCATATAAGGAAGCTTTGTGAGGGACCAGTTGGATTTTGGAATGCCAGAGAGAATGGTATTTCAATAGTCAAGTTTGGTAAGTGCTGGTTTTCAACCACATCTTTAAGGACATTTTGTAGAGGAGTGATGATGTGGTCTTAATGGTTCCCATGGGGACTGAGTCCATTTTACGGAGTGAAACCGATTAATTTGACATGTTCCATGATGGATGGGGTGTAGTCTAAATTGTGGGACGAGTTTAGCCAATGATGGACACATAGAGCATTAATGATCAAGCTAAATAAAGTTTTTTTGATTGAAAATAAATCATAGATTTTGAGCTGCCATTCAGGATTAGAAGTCAAAAACTGGTGAAGCTACTAAGCTGCTGTATGCAAAATGGGAAATCAACAAATAAAACTAGGTGTCATCAGCCTGTATGTGATATGAAATACCAGACCAGCAGATCAGGTCATCCAGGCTTAAGGAAGAGATTTGAAAGTGCAGAGGCCAAAGAACAGGCCGGAGTAACTTCCTATGAAACAGAAGCAGAAATGGACAAAGAGATGTCAATTTTTGTAATTTGAGAATAATTAGTCAGGTAAGAATTAAAGTAGTCCAGAACCTTGCATTAAACCCCTATTGATATATAATATTATATACCGTATTTTCCGGCGTATAAGACTGCTTTTTAACCCCTTAAAATGTTCTCCAAAGTCGGGGGTCGCCTTATACGCCGGGTACCAAATTTTTAGGAGTGGAAGCAACGTTTCGGTATGTTCGAACTGCGTGCTCAGTCTAGAGACACAGCGGGCGGGCACATGCGCTAATCTGGCGTCTCTCTCTGCGCTGATCTGGCGTCTTTCTAATCTCTCTCTCCCTGCTACTGATCCCCCTTATACCCTATTCGTGCTTATGTGAGTCATACCACAATCCCCTCTAGCTGTACGGTACAGTACTTTATTTACCGTATGCGATTTTATATAGCGTGGACTTTACCCGAAGGTGTCAGAGCGCTTCACAATAGGACTAGTAATAGTACATGAGGAGATAATTACAACAGAACAAATTACAAAAGCAAACATTAGGTTAAGTTACGGCACATGAATCAAAAATGACAATAGTGCGCAGTCTCTTACAGTCCTGTAGTGCAGTAGTGCCGATGGGAGCATGATCTCACGGGGCATTTCGGTATTTTCGAACTGCGTATTCAGTCTAGAGCTACAGCGGGCACATGCGCTGATCTGGCGTCTCTCTCTCCTTCCGATGTGGCCATAAATCTCACGTTCATCGGAAGGAGAGGAGCGTCCGTACCGTACGTCATCTCCTCAGTTCATGGGCATTGAAAGGGGACTGTAGAAAGTTCCCGCCGGCAATACAGTACTGCGCTGGAAGTGGGGGTAGTCTTATACGGCGAGTATAGCATGAAACCTACATTTTATGAAGAAAAGTAGAGGGTCGTCTTATACGCCGGGTTGTCCTATACGCCGGAAAATACGGTATATAATATTATACTTTAAAGGTGTATTATCAAAATCTAAATAATTTCATGTGAATAGTAACTATTATTAAAAAATCAACAAAATAGTTGCAGTGATATTTACAAAAAGGATGATTAGCAAATAATATTGTGAAATGTTGTGATATCAACTATTTTTATTTATGTTAATATCTCCAACCCCACCCTCATCTCTCTGGCTAACTAAACTAAACTAGCACCAAGAAAGGAAGCTATTATGAGTTTGAGTAATGGTTCGCAACTGTATATCTAAACTGAACAAGTTCTGCAAAATAGCAGCATCTGCTATTCTCGCCTGCGTTGGCAGGCTGGCTGATAAGTCCACCGAAGGAAGGCTGAATGTGCCTCCTGGTAGCCTACAGCAAAGAACGTGGAATCACTGCTGTTTGGCTCTGTCTCAAGTCACATGAAGATCACCTCTGTATCTTGACACTTTGTTCTTCGTTAATAAAAGGTATATAATCATTGTTGAACTTTTCAGAATAACAAGCAGCAAAAAAGACCTTGGCACCTTTTCAAATACTTACATCTAATAATCTTCTTATTGTTTAAAAAGAAAAATGAGAGGTGAAATTATAAGCTTTCATGAAACTTTGTTCTTCATTTGAAAAAGTTGCCAGAACAAATAATTTGATTCATATGAAATGGCATGAATATTTTCAAGCTGACTTAAATTATCATAATCCAATGAGTAATATCATGAATACATTTGAATTTTATATTTCAACATTTGTATCTAAATATCGTGCATGTATATTTCAAGAAGGGTTACCTGAAAAGGAAAACAGTGAATTGTAATAGTGGCTATGCTTCAAGAATAGCATTAAGAACAGGTTATCGCATCAAAGAAGAATTAAAGAAAACACATTGAAAGAACAAATGGGAGTTAGACTAAGCCTTGCTAAGAGTAGATGCAATATTATTCGGTTTAGTTTGGAGATGCATCTCAGTGAGGCCTTGCTTTGAAATCTCTCTATCAGGGCGAGTCACAGCACTAAAAAGATCCTTGACGTTACTCGAAGGCAACTAGAACCACAAACATGTTTCCCTACAACACTATGGCCCACATGCATCAATATCGGCTTTTGCGAGTTCGAAATTGCGATAAATAGCGATTCGCAATTTAGAAATCGCAAAAGCCTATGCATGATTATTTTTTTCATTTTTTATGCAATTCGGTAGAAATCGCTATTTTTACCGAATCGCATAAAAAATGCGATTTTCAAATTGCGAATTCGCAATTCCCATTCATTCCTATGGGCCAAAAGGCCCATAGGAATGAATGGGAATTGCGAATTCGCAATTTGAAAATCGCAAATCCTGATTGCATTTCAAGGGTGGTAAGGGGGGTTCAAATGAACCCCCCCTGCACCCATGAAATATTGTTTTCGCATCATGTTGCACACACACATGTCCTAAGGACATGTGTTTCCGTAACATGAATGTTTTAAAAATGCATTTTCTGCGTTATTTACACTTTTTTGGAAATTTACCGAGTTGTTCAACTACTCGGTAAATTTATCCCTCTAATTGCGAATTCTCAATTTAAAACGTAATCATGCATTGCTTTTAAGAAATCGCAAATTTGCGATTTCTTAAAAGCAATCGCAATTTTAGAAATCGCAAAAATGTTGTGATTCCTAAAATTGCTTGATGCATCCAAAAAAGCATTTTTGGAATCGCAAACGGCCGATTTTAAGGAATCGTTCCGTTTACGACTCCAAAAATGCTTGATGCATGTGGGCCTATGAAACAGTCGTGGTCTGTGCTGGTAATGGTGGGGCGGTAGGGCTATGTAAGGGGGGATTCCAAGGGATGATGAAGAGGGAAAATTAAACGGCGTAATAAATTTTCCCTCAGCATCGACCCTCGGAATACCCCCTTACATGGCCCCACCGCTCTTACTTACACGGACCGCGGCTGCAGTGAAAACTCAAACCCTAAACTCTGTGTGAAGCTTTTCCTGCATAGCAGCAGGCTGAGCTTATGACCTGGAGCGACACAGGGGTATGTTCACAAGGAAGTGGCGGAGAGAGGCGTCGGCCTTCTTGGCTTAACGCCTCTCTCCGCCACTTTGGAAACGCAAGGCTGCAAAATATTCACAAGGATAAGGTGCATCCTTGCGTTTCCCCCTGCAATCGGGATAAGTTTCACAAATTAGCGCCAATGCAGGCACCCTTACACCAGAGTGCAAGGGTGTCTGCAAGCAAGGAGGTTTGTTTATGTATAGGAAGGTGTCCCTTACTGCACATAAACAAACCTAAAATGACAGTTACAAAACGGCATTTGAAAAAAAAGTTTGTTCATGTACAGGAAGGGACACCTTCTTGTACATACACAAACCACAGTATTTTGCTTTTTCCATGTGTGCTGCACAAGGCAGCACACATGGAAACAGCAAAAACGAGGAAAAATAAAGCATTTCTCCTCAGTTTGCCAAATTAAGAGCAGAGTTTCCCTGGCCTTAATTTTGGTGCTACCTCCTATTTACGCTGGCTTTGTGAATAGGGGGCAACGTCAAAATCAATGGGTGTTACGGTGAAACGCTAACCACAACACTCACTGCACGCCTTTTTCACGCTAAACACAGCGTGAAAGGGGGGCCTTATTCACAAGGCAGCATTAAGCCAAGTTAATTGGCTTAACGCTGACTTGTGAATAGGGCGAGGCCCCTTTCACCACCACAACGTCACTGAAAGTGACGTTATGGTAGCGATAGGGGCTTGTGAATATGCCCCTTAGACCTTAAAGTCTCCCAGGGGTTTTCAGGTACCTTCTACTAGTAGGGTTCTTCCCCTTATGATGTAGGTTCATTGCACCTTTTACCCAGCAGACAATTATGTGTTATAAAATATTTGATAACCTTTTTCGAATTAAAATATTTTTGTGTTATACGTTTATTTTAGTCCATGCAATATTTTATGCTGCTCACAGAGAACTGATTGTATGTGTGTCATATACTATTAAGGTATTTAAATCATAGGATCTCTATAGGAATGTTAAGAAAAATCACAAATTATTAGGACACAGAAAGACAACTCATTGTCCTTTATTTTTGAGTTCATTAATATCCAAAAGCACAATTTGTAAGTTTTTAAAAAAAAAATCGAAATACTTATTTAACATTTTATAATTAAATAAATATGCACTATTTCTATATATTTTGAACATATTAATTTATATTTACTTTGAACTATTTTAACCCCTCAACTGGTGACGCTTTTTCACCCCAGGCCTGAGACCTTCTTTGGCTAATTGGGGAACTTTGCACTTATGTCTCACAACTTTTTTTCCCATGTATGTTTTCCACCCCAAACATGCGTCCTTTTTTTCTTATATCCTGTGGATTTTAAAGGTACCCATATTGTATGTGTTCTACCTGGAGGGATCAGAGAAAATAGCCAAAATATAGCTAAATGTTTGAATTTTTGAGGAACTATAGAAAAAAGTGTCTGGATCTTTTCCTGAATATGGCATCAACAAAAGGTTTGCTATGCTAAAGTCACCATATTTCTAGAGTTTGGGGACAGGTAGAACTAAATCAAAACAATATTTTTTTTTACTACAGTTTACTACAATTTTGTCATTTTTCAAAGAGGTAGCCCAGTTTTTCAAGTTTTTGTGCTTTCAGTTTGAAGCGGAAACTGGTGAAAAACCCAGGGGTGATCCCAGAAAGCTATAGATTTTTAAAAGTGATCAGAATTATGAGTTCAGAAATGGGTCATTTGGTACATCTCTCAAGCTTCTTTGAAAGAAACTAGTTGTTGATATTGAAAAATATTGAAAATAAGAAGAAAGAACAGTCCTTTGCGACAAATTTTTCATCTATAACTTGTTGTCATGACGGATGATATACAAAGGCAAAATACCATTACGCCCACTAAGACCCTCTGGTTGCAGGGATATATAGGGTATATAGGGTTTGTTGGATATCTAAGAACCCATGGTTCACAGAGCCAACAACTGAGCTGTCCCGTACAATGTTTTTTTTGTTGTGAACCGGGTGTAGATCAATTCATATGGTAAACAACACAGAGTGAAACATGGGTATCAAGGAAATCTACATACATCTGAACTGTACCATAATGGAATTTAGGATCAGTGGTTATTTATACATCTGTGAATTTGTGTGTATCCATACTAGCCTGTGATTCAGCAGGCATATTTCAAAATGTCTTCTTTTTTACACACTTGCTTACATTTAGACGGCACAAACTGAGCGAAATCCACTCAATAATAAGAATTGTTCTAGTATTCTGTTTTCCCACATGTCTTCCTGATGAAAATTGTACCTTACTTGTGTGGGTAGGCTGAGTGCCCAAAACAGAAAAGGGCCCCGAACTCAACATGGACACTTCACATTTTTCTACTGATAACTGTCCCTTCTTTGTAATGTAGGTAGTTGTAGAGTCTGGGCCCTAGCTTTGCCTGCACCTAGAAAAATCTGCAATTGTTTTTAAAATAACACACTGTTGAGCAATCCATGGAGGGTGGCATGCATGACTCACCCCAGGTTATATTACCCAGAATCCCTTGCAAACATCAAAGTTTGTCTAAAAACATACATTATTCTTCACATTTCTGTGAGGAAATCTACTGAAATCTGCAGGGACCCACAAATTTCATACCACCCAGCATTTCCCCAGGTCTTCCAAAAATAAATGGTATCTTACCTGTGTGGGTAGACTTAGTTCCCATCAGAGGAAAGAGCCCAAAACATGAAATAGACACATAAAAGATTTGCACTGAATATTGACCCTTGTTTGCAATGTGGGTGGGTGTGAATTTTGGGCCCTAGCTCAGCTGACAGCTAAGGAAACCTAGCAAACCTCTATAGTTGTGGAAAATAGACAACAAGTGACCCCAGAGGTGTGTGACTTGCATGTCTCTCACTGGGTAATTTCACCCAGGTGTGGAGCCACACATTTCCTGCTGGAGTTTTCACATGTCTCTCGATAATAATGGGTCTCCATTTGTGTGGGGGGCGAGAGACAGTTGCACAAAAGGTCCTAAAGCATTGTAGGAGAGATCAATGTTGAGGTAGCTTCTGCATTAAGGGCTGTGCTGTGCTACCCCCATGGAAACCCACTAACCATGCACATTTTTTAATTTAGACACCCGGGGGATCCCTGATGGTGTGACGTGGATCCTACATGTTTCTAATCCACAATGTCCTGCAAACCACAAACTTTGTCAAAAATCATACATTTTCCTTACATTTCTGTGATTGAAACTTCAGGAATTAGCAGGAATCCACACAATTCCTACCAGCAATTGATACTCCATTTGTCCTGACAAAAGCACTATCCTATTTGCGTGGCTGGGCCTAGTACCTGTGACACAAACAGATCAAATCAAGGTCAATGGAAGTGCCCTGGAAAGACTCCCTTTGACTCAAGTTTGATGTGTTCCTGTCAGAGGAGCAGAATAAAACCCTCCACAGCAACGGCCAACGGCCAACATATGTACTGGTGGGTAGTACAAGTGTTAGACAATGACTGACGCCCACACTAAAAAGAATGAATACATTTTTCATTTAACATAATTTCCTATGGAGTATCATTTCAAGTCCATACCTCCATTATTTTCTACAGGAGAGTGTTGCAGTACAAGTTGGTGCCTATGTAGAGTGCTGGACTTACAACAAAAGTATAACTTACTACAAAAGTGCAGTTTGGGATAACTAAAAAGTAGTAAACTTACTTAAAACTGTAAAACTACTAAAAAGTGCACTTTGTGAATCATACCACTAGTCTTCTCTGTAATGTATAGGATCCTGGGATAGTGCACGTTAAAGGTGCTAGAATGACATTGAAGAGGACTAAGTTGAACAGGGATAGACTTGCAAGGCAGTAGAGAGTCCCTTCCACAAAGCTATCATATTGGATTTTCATCTGCTAAGCTATATGTTTAGTCCATTTGTCTCACCAGATGATCTAACTGATCAGAAACTACTTTGTCTGGAAATCATTAGCAGATAGAAACAGAATCACCTACCAAAAAAATAGTAAATATCTTAAAACACTGCTTGGCCCACTGACACTTTAGAACTAGCCAGGTAAACCTACACCCATACCTGCTGTGCTAGAAGAAGCCATACATGTTGGACAGAAGATTTCTAAAATAGCTGTTAATATCAATGCCTGAATAGGTACATCTTCATTCCTTAACTCCAAATGACAAATGATTTAGGCAGAGTTTCTGTGGTAATGTATTTCAAGCAGAGGTTTTGCTCCATTCTCTCTTTTAAAAAATATAGAAACACTCAAAAGTTCACCATGATTTAAACTGAGAGCTCAAGATAGCTTACACTGCCTCAGTTTTCTCCCGAGAAAAGCTAGGTGACCTTTGAATATTAGCATATGCACCATGTTTGACCTGGGATCTTTTGGCATGTTTCCCCTGTCTCCTGTTTTTAATGGTACGTTGTTCTGCTGGTGTAGTGCCTCTGTGCCCTTTCTCACTGTTGTTCACTGTTAAAGTGCAAGGGCTCCTAATGTAAATTGTACTTATGAATTGGTGTTTCCATGTTTGGCTTATTTGATTTAAAACTTAGGGGTCGATTATGATGTTGTTCGGAAACTGTTCCGAACAAATCGGTCTTGGCATCGTTTCCAAACTAATCGGGTCCTGCGAGTCCGAACGACCAATTACGATGCTTCTCAACATCATTTGGTTGGACTCACATTGACTTCAATGGGAGCCTGTGTTCCAGAACAAGAAGTCAGGCTCCCATTGAAAAGGGGTGGTTGGGGAAAACCTTGCACCCTGTGGCGGGCAGCCCTTGGAGCCTGCCACATTGTACATAGTTGGGAAGAGGGGTCCCTGGGACACACCATTGTGCCAGAATTGGATGTCTCAGGGTGAAGGAGGGCCCGCAACGGGCCCCCAAAGACAGATTCAGACAGTCGTTTCATGTCGGGCAGACCGAAGCGGAACAGCTGTCCGAATCTCTCATTGTAATCTCTCGCTCAGAAACCATAGAGCTGTACGATTCAGCTCCAAAAGACTTGGTCTATCCGAATGCCTTTCAGAAACCGATTTGGACTGCCTGGATGGTTTCCAGGCATCATAATCGGTCATAGGGAAATGTATAGTCCCTATTATAGTGCACTGTGTGTGCTCAGGGCCAGGAAATCAAATGCTAGTGGGCCAGCAACACTCATTGTGCCATACATAAAGAAGCATTTTAAAGGTCTCTCAGAGTTGCCACTGCAGTATCTGCGTGCAGTTCTTGCTGCCATGTCGACCGGGCAAGTACCTTCACTTTCCAGCCCCTAACCTTTCCTTTTCTAACATTTAAGGCACCCCTCAGGTAAGCCCATGGTTTCCCCCTGGGCAGGGTGTAGACCATGTGAAAGGTAGGGCATGTCCTGATGTGTGTGATATGTCCTGATAGTGAAACACTGCCAATTTCATTTTTCGCTATTGCAAGGCTCTCTGTCCCATAGGCTAACATGGGAGTTTCTATGTAACATCTCACAAGTATAACTTTCCATTGAGACAAGATAGAGACATTGAGTTTAGGCTTTTTGGACTCAGAATTTAATATAACATCTTTTTAGGGAGATTGTTTTTAAATTGTGTGTTTGAAAATGCCACTTTTAGAAAGGTACTAATAAAAAAAAGGTTGTTTTAGCTGTCTGTTTACACTGTCATCTGCTTCCTACTCGGCAAGGGCTACAATATCCAGCATGCAAAAGAGAGCTCGACATCTGGCAGACTCGTACTATATTGAAACCGGAAGACGCCTCGAACAATTTGCTGTTGGAGACAAATACTCGCGTATATATTGTCAACACCAGCAATGCCCAAAAGTAGGTAGCAAAATCATCTGAGACAAAAGATTTAATGTTAACACCTTTACTGCAGTAAGAATGTAAAGTGCAACCAAGGCAAAGAAACTCTTGCTATATTTTTCTTGGGAGATATCAAAACGCAGCTTATAGTCACGATGGGTAACACTAGACAAAAAGTAAGCAGCTGCACAATGTTCCGGTATGGAACAGATGCAACAATGTCAGGGTTGTAACACAAGCCCATGCAGCCCCCGTGGTGCTGGAATCGCCCCCAAGCTCCAGGGGGCCCCCACAGCACAGCACTCTGGCTACAGAGCTCCTGATGGGGCCCAGAGGGGGACCCTCCACGGGCCATGCAGGGAGTCCCGACTCCCCATCGAGTTTGGTTATGTCAATGAACTATCTATCTAGGTATAAATTCACAAAACAAACCCCCACTGGTTGATCATTAAAGACAGCGGCGGCTGGTCCATGGGGGCGTTTGGGCGCCGCCCCCCCTGTTTTCTCGCCGTGCGGGAAGGCAAACAAAGGTAGTTATTACCAATGATAATAACTACCATTTGTTTCTGCCTTGCCTTCTCCGCATGACGAGAAAACAGAAGTTCCTGTGTGGGAGGTGTTACACGAGGGCAGGGGGGAGCGGCTTGCCCACTGTTCGTAATACTGTCTGTTTGGGCTGCCTGAGAGGCTACCCAAACAGACAGTATTTACACAGTAGGCAAGCCGCTCCCCCCTGCCCTCGCGTAACCCCTCCCACTCTCCCTGCTCTCTGTATGCTGCTGTGCTGCAGCATACAGAGAGAAATGACGTCAGTAGGGGGCAGCCGGCCGAACCTATCACAGCGCTGTGCTGTGGTGGAGGGGAGGGGAGGGAGGCTGCCTGCAGCCTTCCTGCTGCGTCACGACGAGTCGAGCACCATGGGAATTTCAAACTGGACGGCGCCGCGGGAGTCAGGACTTGAAGGCGGGAAGCGGAGCCTAAGGTAAGTTAAGTAAAGTTTGACTTAAAGTTAACATGGGCATTTTGCTCAGCCCTCTCTAAAGTGCACATTGAAAGCGCCGGGTATTATTTCCTGGGAAATCTCACATTATGTGAGATTTCCCAGGAAATAATACCCGGCGCTTTGAATGTGCACTTTAGAGAGTGTTCATGCGCCAGGCGGGGAGGGAGTGCGAGACACTCTATTTTAAAGCTTGAAAGAAACGTTTGTGTAACAATTATGGAGCTTTTAGGACACAGTATTATTGATGGACAACTGTCTTGCTGTATTGGTGGTTTGGTTTAATAGAGTTAGTGGCCCCTTTGGAAGTTACTAGGCAGGCGCAGTGGCGTACGGAAACTGACTAGTTCTCTAATCTCGTTGATGAAAGCAGCCGAAATTTCCAGGGGTAATTTATGGATGGTTCACCGTCACTGTGGGCACTCTTTTTCAGACATCACACTGACTATAATTGGGATGAGGCTGTGGAGTTTTCTGCATATTTATAGATTTGCTGAATTTGCCACATACACCCTCATCTGCGGCATATTCTGCTGATTTAAAAAACGTAGTTTGTTTAGCGCTGAAACAGATCAAAGGTTACTAATATTGCATCGATCTGTGTTGCCGAGCAGTAGAAGACCGTCAGATCTGCTCTGTGCACCATGCCTTGCCGTATAATTAAAAAAAGAAACAAGCCGTTGTTGTGGAGATATTCAACTTGCAGGATTACAGCCTGTGTCGTGCATGTCTCTGTGCGTGCCTGTGTCGTGCATGTCTCTGTGCGTGCCTAGTTCCTTGTGTTTGTCTTGTCTATTGCCCTTGCACGCTTGACTCGCTCTGCCTTGCGTTTCTCTTTTTCCGTCTGTCTCCTCACTGCCTGTGCCGCTTTCTCTTTGTACCTGTCGCTGCTCAGTGCCTCTCTGTACCTTGTTCCGGTCTTGCTCTCTCATTACTCCGTACCCGTGGCGTTTACCCCTCTGTTTCTGCTGAAAATCTGAGCAATGTACACAAGATGCAAGGTTTGTTCTCGTTCCTAATTTGAATTCAGCGCTGAAAATGAAGTAGCCGGAGATATTACACAGCGCCTAGAGGCAGCGCACGTGACACCTATGTGCTTCACACATACCACCAGACCATTAACACTATCAGAATGAATCATGTAATTTACAGGATAGTTTCTGAGATCTAATTAAGGGAAGCAGATTGCTCGACATGTGTAAACCAGCAAGCAATACAAACACAGTCAGCAAGGTGAAAAACTGCAGAGGCGCGCCGGGGTAATGACTGACTTCCCAGCGATAGGGATGGGCTGTTTTATATGCACAATCACAAACCATGGCAGGGTTTTAGTGTGTGTTTTTTTTATTGTATCTGAAAGTGTGCAATAGAGATGGGTGTGGAACCAGGACCAGTGAAACAATTCTAATTATACACGACATCTTGGTCTCATTAAATGCAACACAGTAACGTTTTTGCAATGCTCTTCTGTTATAGCAGTGTACAACAAGCACGCACCCATGTCACCTGCTGTGTCGATTTGAAAGATATGATCCCCATAGTTTTTTCTCACTCGCTACGGTGATATATGAAATTCATTTTCCGCCTCACCACTAACAAATGTCACCAGCCGCCACTGATTAAAGACCATTTGAAAAATGAAGAATCCTTGACTCCTTGTGATTAACAACCTGACCGAAACCTGCATAAATCGCTTCATACTGTCTACTAGAAGAGTTCAAGCACAAATAAGGTACCATTGATTACAGAGTAGTAACTCATCTAGGTGGAGACAGAGGGTTAGTGAAAATAAGATAATTACAATCCCTTTATCATTATCTGCAGAATCAAGCCAGTCATTGTCCTGAGGAGAACCCCAATAGTGACAATGGGGTATGAAATGGGTCAGCATACCTACATTTCTTGGGGAACACAATCCTATTAAATGGATTACCTAGGGGAATGGTCAAGAACTTTCAACCCTCTGAACTGTGATATTAGTTCCTAAGAGTTATAAGTAGCATAACAATCCATCTTTGACAAAAGGAACTATGGCAACTATGGCAACTGTTGCTTTATTATGTAAATAAATGGCTGTTTCATTTCTGTTTTACACATGTATTGTCGTTCTTCATGGCCTATTAATTTTCATAAGTTTGTTTATTGTTGTAATTTTAAGTCTGCTATAGCTTTTGTTGATTTGAAACGCTGCAAATGTGTATATATAAATTGAAAGAAATGCTTGTGGCCTTCCATTTTTCTCTGACAAAAAGGAGAATGCGACTTTACCGAAACTGTAAAAGAATCAAGGTTAATACATACAAGGGCCATGAAAATGACTAATTGGTCCTGGTATGTTGAAGTAGATGACAGAGTAAACAGACAGCTAGAACAACATTTTTGATTAGTATATTAATGGCCTATTCTAGCTGTCAATAAAAGGCACAACCCCTCCAAATATGCTAGGACTTTTAGAAAGGTGGCATTTTCTTGTTTAACCCTTCTTCATGACTCTGCTGGTTTGTGTATTGACTGTCTGGTTTTAGAGTGACAGGGGCTGGGGATGTGCATTCACTATAGATAGCCGCAAGGGGGGTTGAGGTGTGTCCTGCCTTTCCTGGGTGTCATAGTTGGGCTGAATAGGCCTGGTCTGCACTGGGTGGGAGGAGTTTTCACTAGCACCTGAATGAGCAGTGTCTCCTCTGCACGATGCTGTCTCCACCTCTTGTAGTGAAGCTGGGCCAGAGAGTACAGAACTGGTTTGGACTGGACTCAGAGACACTGGCCACAAAGAGAACAACGAGAAAATGTGGTATAAATATTGGGTCCCTGACCCCAGGATTTTAGAACTCTTTTGGATCATTTGCTACCAGCACTCCGAAGTGTGTGTTTTGAGCTGCAACAAAAGAAAAAGCAACCTGATGCTGTCAATGACTCAGTGGCCAGCTCTGTGTCCTGAAGGCATCGCAGAAGGCACCACCGCAATTTGCACAGCAACCCTGGTCTCAACGATGCCACCACCAAGCCACTGCTTGCACCGTGACCTGTAAGCACCACACTTCACACCACCTCGCTTCACACCACTGCCCTGGTATCCCTAATGACACCACTCTACACCAACATTGATGTTGCTGCTTGCTCCATGGTTTGAGGGCACCGCTCGTAAGTTACATGATGCACCTCGCCCATCCCACACCGCATCCTTGGTCTACTGATGCCGGCGCCATCTACTCCAGTTTGTCAGACAGCGACAGCGCTTCAGCAATGATGACACTGCTGCCTGCACCGTGACCTGCTAGCACCACAATGAACACTGCACCACTTTGCACCGCAGCCCTGGTCTTACCGACACCGCTGGATGACTATCACTATGCCTATGCCTGCACCGCAACCTGAGGGCACGGCATGCTGCACCTCTGTACTTCACACCGCAGCCCCAATGCCAACCGATGCCAGCGCTCCTGACAGGCATACTAAACTCGATTTTCTACCTAGTTCCCTGACTCAGTTAGGATTATAAGATGTAATAATCAAACTGCCCATTCTGGCCTATGGGGAACAGTTGGCCTTGCAATAGTGAAAAACGAAAATATTAGGACATGCCACACACATCAGGGCTTGTCCTACCACATGCTTACAATGTACCCTGCCCTTGGGCCTACTATAGGGGTGCCTGATATGAAGAAAAGGGAAGGTTTAGGGACTAGTAAGTGGGTGCACTTACCCAATCAACATGGCAGTACCAGACTGCACACAGGCTCTGCAATGGCAGACCTAAGACACACTTTACAGGCTGCTTCTGTGGGTGGCACAACCAGTGCTGCAAACCCTCCAGCAACATTTGATTTACCAAGCCCTGGGCACATGCAGTGCACTGTACTAGGGTCTGACAAGTAAACCAAACCAGCACATCATGGAATCACTAATCCATACATCAATTTACAATAGGGAGAGCATATGCACTTTAGCACTGATCAGCAGTGTTAAAGTGCCCAGAGTCATAAAACCAACAAAAACAGATCAGAAGATATACAGGAGGAAGGCAAAACGTTCAGGGATGTCCCTGCAAAAAGGGCCAATGCTAACACAACTCCCTTCCAGCCAAAACACAGAGGAGACCAATCACTACCCTGATGGGCTTCTCTGGTTTTGGCGATAGAACATGGACCCTGGGCCGTAACAGCCGGGGCATAGTCCAGTTCTATGCCAATCTGAACCTTTTTGGATCCCTCTGTCCATACTCTCAGGGCCCACCATGCTACCCATTGGGAACCCTTCTCCCCACCTGTGGACACCCTTTGTTCAGCACCTAACCTTAGCTTGCTCACAGGTGTGTCCCAGCAGACAGACAGCAAGCCACAGTGGCCACTGAAAGTAGTCAGTGATGAGACCCAGGCCTTATGCCTTTCAGGGCTCTCAAACCTTTGTGGCATCAGAGATCGGGGGGCAGTAGCCCCAGGTGCTTGGCACCCTTCATCCGCTCTCCCTCCTGCCAGGTCAGGTATGACATCCTGACACTGACCCACCAGCCCCAAGCCTTTTCCCGGAGCCTGGACAAGAGACTGGGGTGGGCTCTCCCACACCTGGTCCTCCTCCTTGGGGCTCTGTACCCTCCCACCTTTAGCGGTACCCCCTTCCAGAATTGTCAGGGTGCCTGTAGCAGGTGTCCTGCACAATTCACCCACCAGTTCAGGGGTTCTATCCTGCAACTGGGCTTCCAGGTCCGGGGGGACACCCTGAACCTGGCCCTCCAACCTATGGTCTAAACCCTCAGGCTGCACCGGGGTCATAGGCGAGGACTCCAACCCTCTGAACCCCCTTCCAGAGCACTGCACCATCCCAACTGGGGTGGTACCCCTAGAAGCTACATTGGTCAGGCCACTGATTACAGTTGCCCCTTCCTCCAGGTCAGACAACACCTGAACCTGGCTTCCTAACCCAAGGACCAACCCCTGCGGTTGAACACTTGCCTGGTGCACTGTAACAGAGTAGACGCACAGGATACCCCAGCCTATGATCAAGGGACATTACAGGACGTTTTTCCACCTTCAACACCCCTCTTCTACCCTTCACAGAACATCAATACTGGGGCCAGCACGCAGGAGACCGAGGAGATACACTGGCCCTTTAACTCTGAGACAGCAGAGGAATGGGCGGGTCTGTACAATGAGGCGGAGACGTCTTATACGGAGGAACGCCAGAACCAGGTGTGCTTGTTCACCCGGAGAGAAGAGGATTTGCGGAGAGAAACTGTCAAGGAGCGGAGGTCTACGGACGTGGAGGCGGAAGGAGCGGAAGAGCTAGAGTGCGGTGAAGCTGCGACGTCAAGATCGGATAAGAAAACAGGAGGCCAACGTCTTTACGAGTTGCCCAGACACACATCCACGGGTGGTGTGTGGCTAACTCAGGTACGCGAAACTATCCGGAACTGGGTGGGACATAAGGGCGGTTCGTCTAGTTAAACTCGATATCTCCTTGTCCCGGTGCACCCTTCCCCGAGCACTACCCTTCACATTTAGCATACCGTATCAAAGAGTACTGCACGAGTTACTGTGTCCTCACTCCTTTTCCCCTACACTTGTATATATATATATATATAGAGCACCCATCTCACAAGACATTATTTCTGTCTGTTTAAACCGAGAGTCAAAACGGACCCGGAGGAAGAAAGGCCCAGACGGAGTACAGTAGGCTTTCGCCGACTCGACCCATCTGAACATCATCACAGGCGGCCCAGTAGAAGTAGATCTCCACGACGAAATACACCTTTAAGAAAAACGTGTACTGATCACCTATATAGTATAATAAAGCCCGTTAAAACTAAGACCCGCTTACTGCTGATTTCTCTTGAACCCGTGACACGCACCAGGACTTCATTGGGAGCAAATGTGCCCTCTCCAGGGGTGACACATAACTCATGTGTTGTGTGACAATCTGCCTGGTGCAGATCTCCTGACCCCTGTCTATCTGACAGTGTGTGAAGATCCCCCACAACAGAAGTGGTGTCACCATGGTCACTATGGTTATTCACTGGTGACTCAGCCCTTCTGGCTGGCCCCTGACCCACTGGTTCTTCCATTGGGGATTCTTCCCCTCTCACTCCCCACTCTGGACTTCTGCATCCTCCACTTAGGAGTGGTACTGGCAGACACCAGAACTGATGGAGGCCTGCTTACAGACACTTCCAGTTCACCAGACACCAGGGGATCCCCCTGAACGGGCGGCTCATCAGGACAGCCTCGGTGCTCTAGCTGGTGTTCCCTTAAAGAACCATACAGGCCCTGAGTCTGGGTTTCGGGCAATCTCTTTGAACACCCAAATTCTAACATATGCAAACAAGGGTAGGTGCTCTGTAAACATGAATATGCCGGAGAAACACTAACAATGAGTGATAATTAGGATCGTGATAGGATGGCGGCTGAGCTTTTTGATAATTTGTGTAAGGGGAGCACGGTTACTGAAGCAATAAGAAGTGGCAATCAACCAAAGAACGAGGGTTTAGGTGATAAATTCATTAGACTGGAAAAGCTAAAGCGTGCTGAAATGTCCAAGTGGTGGGAAGCCACCACTCTTAAACAATATGTAAAACTGGACAGGATTCCCAGAGGCCTCAGTTCGCAAATCATCCCAACATACGATGATTTGGACGAAGACCTCTTGAACATCTGGGAAAAAGAATTGACATCGAGCTCAATGAAGTTGATGGATATTCTGATTGAGAATGCGGAAAGGGAAGTAGCCAAATTTCAAGCTGAAATTTCACAGTTAGAATCTGACATTCAAGCACTTAACATGCCAGAGCCCACAACAAAAAATTATGAGATTCTGAAGAAAGACTTATCTGACCATCAGAAAGATATTAAGCAGAGAAAAGCCAGTAAACTGGCATAAGGGAGTGGAATATTGGGATCAAGTGAAAGAAATAAAAGGACAAGACAAGCATAACAACTTGGAGATCTATTTGTATACTATTGTACTATCAACTTATATATGATTGGGCTTGTGCTTCAGGAAATTGTTAAAATCACATACCAGGACTTCAACCTTGGGAGAACCCCTCTCCCTGCATCTCTCATTTAGAGTCAATAGAGTGTCCCTCCCACCACTAGAACCATGAACTCCTGCATCAGTTTCTCCATCCTCCTCAGGGAGACTGCGCACTACTGGAGCTACCTCATGTCCATGAACCTCCTGGTGTATGTTAACCCCCTCCTTCAAGTCAGCCGCGACATCTCTGTGTGTACGTACTGCTCCCACTAGATAACCCAATTTTGCTGCCAGCATCTGAGCTAGATTCCACCACCAACTCAGCAAAGCTCACTTCCTGAGCTACACACATTTATGTTTTCTGGGCTGAGACACTCATGGCCTCAAGCCTCTCGAGCTCCAAATCAAGCTCCCTCATTCTCAACTCATGCTCAAACTGCATCCTTTTTTCCTCCAGGGCCAATTTCCTAGTTTGCAACTTCAATTCTAACTGCCCACTCAACTTGAGCTTTATCAGCTCCATCTCATGCATCCTACTCTTCTCCCTGCCCTCCAGCTCTTCTGGGGACAGGCCCTTGGCAGAAACACCTCTACCTGCTGGGGAAGGTGCTCTCCTTCCCACAGGACCCAATGTCCCTTCCAGATGCTCCTCTGCATTTTCAGCCCCTCCTCATTCTCGGGGGTATTCCTTGCTTCGACCCAGGCCCTCAGCTTCTTTTGAAACTCCTCCTTCTTGGAGAGATAGGTCATAGCAACTTTAAATCTCCTGCAGAAGTGCTTCAGCTGTTTCACATTGTAGCATTCTAGTTTCTCCTCCTCCCAATCAAAATCAACAGATGCATTGGATGTTGCTTTCTCCATTATATTTAAACTTGGCAGTTCTTGGCAAAAATAGGAAATCCCAGGAAAAACAATCTACAAAAATGTATGTGGTTGCGTTTGGTCTGCACTCACTAGTAGTGTTCACCAATCACTATATATGAGTCACAAATGCAGGTCCAGAATCCTCACCACTGACTACCAATGTTAGATTTGAGGGTCTCTAGTATGCATAGGTAGGTACCTTTGACAAATAGGGACCCTTGCGTCTAGTCAGGGTAAGGGGGTACACTCCTAAAATAACCCCTATACAATGAAAGTGTTGCAGGGAAGGTGATGCGTTGGTTCCTGACACCCAGGAACGGTGATGCGTCGGTTTCTTACTGTGCTTCCGTGGCAATGCGGCTCACAGCGCCTTGATGCAATGAAGATGTCGTCTTCTCCTTGATGCGACATGATGCATGCATGTCTGATGGCCGTGCGGCGACTCCACGATTCTTCTGAGCCGTGACAGGCCCTGCGATACGCTTCTCCGGTGATGCCGGACGCTACGGCAAAGCGATGCGACAACTGCTGCGGCGACACCCTTGTTCAATGATGCGACGACAGTGCCTGCGGCGGCGACACTCTCCTCCGGTGATGCGAGACGCTTCTGCGATGCAATGCGATAGCAACAGCGGCGACACCCGTCTTCAGTGATGCAACGAAAGTGGCTGCGGTGGCGACACGCTTCTCCGGTGTTGTGAGACGCTTCTGCGATGCAATGAGACAGCTACAGCCGCGACACCCTTCTTCAGTGATGCGACAACAGCGGCGTGTCTGCGACAGCTACAGTGGCGACGCCCTTCTTCAATAATGCGACAATAGCGGTTGCGGCGGTTGCGGCGTTGACGCGCTTCTTCTTCTGTAGTCACGCTTCCAGCCTCTTGCGACACGCAGTTCCTCAGAAAGCCCAACACAAATGCAGGCACTTCCAAAGAACTCTTGGGGAGCTGACAGTTGAAGTCTGTTGTCCCTGAGACTTCAGCAGGAGCCAAGCTCATTCTCAAGCCCTTGGAGATCCATCACAAGTTGATGAAAGTACACACAAAGTTCCTCTCTCCTCTCTTTGGCAGTCAGGCAACCACTGCAGGCCAATCCCGCAAGCAGCACTTCAACTTAGGGATAGTCTCTCCTCAGTCTCTCTGGTTCCTCTCCTCAGCATAGGTTTCTTCTTGTTTCCCAAAAGTGATCTAAATTTCTGGGGTCTGGGTCCCCCTTTTTATACACAGTTTCTCTTTGTTCTCTGAAGGCAGAGAGGCTTGTGCCTAGTCCAAACCAGTTCTGGCCGGTCAGTCCTGGAGCACTCTGTTTACTTGTCTCCTTCTTTCCTTTCACAGTGCAGGGCAGAGACATCAGAAGCACCACAGTAAGTGGAACAAGCATTGTGGAGGGAAGGCACAGCCCTATTCAGGTGCCAGGTGCAACTCCTCCCACCCATCTGTATGTAGATCTCTCTATTCAGCCCTGTGCTGACTCACCCTGTCTCCTGGAATACCCCAGCCCTGTTGTAAATCAACAGCGATTAGGTTAAGCATTAGCAGAAGACATGCTATATTTAACCATTGTCGTAGCAAATTAACCTACTCCATTTTATATTCGTAGCGGCCATTTTGTATGCCATACATCGCCATGTGCTCATCATGTGCTTTGTCCTACCTCCTTGTTAACTGCGCTTGAATTCTGCCCAGCAACAAGCTATATTTAGCATCCCCCACTTTCAACATGCCCAGGCATGCCCAGTACGGTCTGCGGCTGTTACTAATTAGTTCCAGATAGGAATGTGTTTACTAGTTTCTGGAAACTGTTAACTACACCCACTCATCGATTGTGCCTTCCAATATGCCCTTATATGTACATAAAATGGCTCTTGTATTTTGTACTGCCTTCTTTTGAGCCCCCTCATTGTGTATAAAAGGGACCATGTGCTTTAGATCGGTGTGCTACTCTATGCAATACTGAAGGGTGTTGTGTGGACTGTAGTAACACCTTTAAAGGTTTAATGAACTATGCTTTTGTATTTTCCCATTTCTGTGCCAAATTCTTCCTATGGTCTGAGGACTCTGAGCAGAGAAGGGCGACCCCCTTGCACTGGTAGGCCTAGCTGAGGCTTGCTTACATCACCCCTGTCACTCAAACTCCAGACAAGGAATACACAACCTAGCAGAGGCAGGCTTGGATGCTTAGACAAGAAAATACCTACTTTCTAAAAGTGGTATTTTCAAACACAGAATGTTAAAACCAACTTCAATAAAAGATGTAATTTATCATTATGAGTTCAGGCATACTGAACTGGAATATTTACCTAGTTCCCTGAGTCAGTTAGAATTATAAGATGTAATAATCAAACTGCCCGTTCTGGCCTATGGGGAACTGGTAGCCTTACAATAGTGAAAACACGAAAATGGCTGTAATTCACTATTAGAACATGTCATACACATCAGGGCTTGTCCTACCATATACTTACAAAGCACCCTGCCCTTGGTCCTACCATAGGGGTGTCTGATATGAAGAAAAGGGAAGGTTTAGTGACTGGTAAGTGGGTGCACTTGAACAGTCAACATGGCAGTACTAGACTGCACACAGGCTCTGCAATGGCAGAACTGAGACACACTTTACAGGCTACTTCTGTGGGTGTCACAACCAGTGCTGCAAGTCTACCAGCAGCATTTGATTTACATACCCTGGGCACAAGCAGTGCACTGTACTAGGGTCTGACAAGTAAACCAAACCAGCCAATCATGGAGTCACCAATCAATACATCAATTTACAATAGGGAGAGCATATGCACTTTAGCAGAGGTGCAGAGGTAAAAAGTGCCCAGAGTCATAAAACCAACAAAAACAGGTCAGAAAAAATACAGGAGGAAGGCAAAAAGTTGAGGGATGAGCCTGCAAATAGGGCCAAGACCAACAAACCATAACGCACAATTGCTGAAATAACTCCAATTACACTAGGTAATCTAATGTTTGCCCAAGCATAATTACAGCCCACTACCATTCTTGCCTTGTCTTCTCTAAACTATGCAAATTGCCTCTAGGAGATCCCTTTGTCCAATTCAAATGCATCAGCAATACAGCTTATCTACCTTTGTCAACGTTGAAATTCAACTTCAGTAACGCCCCTAAGGAAAAAGTCATCAGCCACCCTACTATTTTGGCCAATTATAGGCCTATATCACTATTGCTTATGCTAATAAAGATCCTCAGAAAATAAATACACAGCCTGCTCTCTTGTTTCTTAGAAACAAGTTTTCTGCTAGATGACACACAATGTGTTTTTCATAAATGGTACACTACTGACACAGTGTCATTGGCAGCAACTGAAGCCATCTGAGCTCTACTGGACAGTAATTGTCAGTAGCCCTGGACAAGTAGATACTACTGGACTAAATTGTGGCATTTAATATTAGGTCCTATTCTATTCGCCTGGATTGACTTTCCAACACTGGAACCTGAGACTACACAAGAACCTGGATCAGCGTTTTCTTGTCTAATCTATTTGTCCCTAACAGCCAAAAGATCATGAGCTTTGTTTTAGAGTACTGCATGGCTCTGCTTTCAGGCCAATACTTTTTAATTGATACATTATCCCCTTTGCTAAACTGGTTAAATCTTTTGGTGTACCAATTGTGTCAAACACCGATGACACCCAGATGGTTTTTACTCTATCTAAAACTAACCCTCAAAATCCAAGACAATTTCAAGTCCTGTCTCTCAACAGTTGCAGTGTGGATGTCCTCTAACTGACTGAAATGTGACAACAATAAAAAGATCTTGTTGTTTGATCAGTCTACTTTTCTCAGGTCTCCCTATTGATGGTAGAAGAATTGGGCCCCCCAACCGCAGCCAATACTGCTCAAAATCTTGGCATCACAATTGACATCTACCTACTATTTGCCTACCATATCAAGCTGGTCTCTTCAACGTGCTGTGTCCTCCTTAAAGCTCTTCCAATGTAGATTCCTCATGTGCAGACCACCAATTTTGCCAATAACATCACAGACTTCCTTGCACCCTTCATCCTCAACACCAGCACTCTTATCCTCCCACGATACCTGAACTTCCACCTAGTACACTGATATGACCAAAACTCTATGGCCCTTCTAGTAAACAAACACAAACATATAGTACCCACATCAGGAATCTTGAAATAATCATCGACAGCAAACTTGGCACGGCTGCACAAGTCAACTCTTTCACTAAATCCCACTTCCACACCCCGAAGATGCGAAGATTGATCTTTAAATGCCTCCTAAGCAACACTAGAAAAACTGTCACTCATGTCCTAGTCACCAGAAAGTTGGACTATGTGACACCCTTCAAGGAGGCATCACCAAGCAATTCACTAGAAGACTATAAACCATGCAGAACTCTGCAGCCAAACATATCCTCAATCTCGCACACAAAACTGACATCACATGACACCTCAAGGAGTTCCACTATCTCCTGATTCACAAATGTGCTAAATTCAAACTCCTCACATACACATTCAAGACACTGCTCAACTCAGGGCCCACTTATCTGAACATATCTTACTGCCAATAACCTAGTCATCTCCACTCCACAAGACTTCTCCCACATTCCACGCATACACAGAACCAGATCAGGAGAAAGTGCAGTCTCTTACATCTCTTATAAAGCATGAAACAGCCTCGCACTTCACATCAAAGCTTCCTCCTCTCTTCTAGAATTCCTAAAGAAGCTGAAGACCTGGTGTTTCAATTTAACAACCTACCACAGGCAGAGCTGCTGAGTGCTAAGATACCCTTGTGGTGATAGTGTGCTTTACAAATGCACATAAAAATAACTTTATTCCAATGCAGAAACGTAAGATAATTATTCATGCCATCATAACTCAGAATTGATTATGGAAATTCTTTATTATATATTGCACCAACGTACTTATTGAAACGTCTCAAAACTGTTCATAACACAGCTGTGAGACTAGTACTAAATATTCCTTAGCACAAATCTATATCAACTTCACTGACATTTTTACATTGGTTGCTATTTTTAAAAGAATACAATACTAAACTCTTCCCCTGATATACAGGGCACTGAACTGCACTGGCTGTAAATATCTACGGGCATTTTAACTCCTTAAATGCCAGCTTGACTTCTTAGATCATCATGACAAGAAATTCTTTGCCTCTCACATTTACATAAATTGCAGAAGGGAATTCACTCCTTTGGTGTGTGTGCTGCTAGACTCTGGAACACACTTCCTTTGCCCATTCTGAATTTTCTGTTCAGAAGCTGATGAAACACAGCTTTTTTCCAAATAGTTTTTTACCCAGCTATGGGGGTCATTAGGATGGCGGACGGACCTGCGTCCGTCTGCCACCCCTGAGGTAGAGGGACCGTCCGCATGGGCAGCAGCGGTTCCTCCATGCAAATTAGGATGTGACCGCCACCCTGGCGGTCACATCCCATATCTTTAACCTTGCGGTGCGTGCTGCTTGAAGCAGCACCCGCCGCAAGGTTAAAAATGCATGTATGGCATTTACATGCACAAAGCGGCAGGCACCACACGGTGCCTGCCGCTTTGTTCATGAAAATGCAGGGGGGTACCATAGGTACCCTCCATGTGCATTCCCCACCCCCTGACACCCTGGGGGCCCGCAACGGGCCCCCAAACTGAAAAGACCACATGTTTCCTGCCCCGTCCTAATATGGCTGGCGGAGTCTGATAGACACCGCCACCATATTAGAGCTTTTCCGCCATGGTCGGAAGGTGACCACGGCGGAAAAGCGGCGGACCGTTTTCCCGTCCGCCGATGACCCCCCAGCCATCCTAATCTGGCGGGAGGTCTTTGGAGGCACTGCTGCGGTGATTCTGCATCCTCTGGGCCGGCTGTGGCTTCCGCCGGCCCAGAGGATGCGGAATCACCGCAATCCTAATCGGCCCCTATGTTGGTTCTCCATCTCTTTGGCGGCTCTTTTCGAGCCAGGACAGAAATAATTTTGCATTCATGCATATAGGGAGCATTATATCACACCAAAGAAACAATCTACACATGGCCAGATGATGTGTGTTCAAAGCACAATGTATTTTCCGAAGTTGATCTGTAGCAAGTGTCCATGATTCATATGAGTAAAGCTACAAAGATCCTCTCACATAAAAAATCCACTGAAACCTCAGACAATTATGACCCAAAGAGAAAGAAATGCAAAATTATGAAATTTTCTCCCATATCCAAGATTACAGACGATTCAGACAGAAGAAATTATATGGCTCTTCCCAACCAGATGATGTAAAATCTACTAACCAATAAACTAATCAAGCAGATCAAATAGCCTACCCAAGCAGAGTATGGAGATAAGCTTAACATAAGCCATATTGACTGAAGAACTGAAAATTGCCCCGCTAACAAGGATGGTGCACATAATCCCATGTAAAACGTTCTCTTATCCTACTTCTTTTCAGTCCAGGAATAAGAGCAGCTGCATTGCCGATACCTGCTACTTCTCACTCAAAATACAAGTAGACTTCTCAAATGGCCATAGTTACAAAACACCCTTCCATCAATACACAGTAATAATGCAAAGTTTAAACTGTCTATTCGTAAGTCCTTATTGCTCAAATATACACTGAGGGCTAGGTTTATCAAGGCAATGCAAGCCCTTAAGTAGGATTTACGATGCCACGTAGAACCACCGTGCATGAATGAATGAATGGACGTGCCCTGTCACTCGTTAGCTGAGCTTCCTGGTTCTGTACCAAGTAGCATTGAAAACCTTGTCATACACCTGAATGGCGATTACTAAATGAGGGCATGACAGAGTGCATCGGGGATTTGGAAGGGTCATCTCTTCATGTTTTAAAAAGTAAAAAAAATATTTTTAAAGCAGATGATGCAGAGCTATGTTTTAGGAGCTGTAACACCATTCTGGCTGCTGCATGTTGGACCATCTGAAGTTTGTAATTCATCTTTTTAGAGAAGTCCGTATGTCAGCTGCTGCAATAGTCCATTCTTGACCCAACGAGGTCCAACTCTACGGTTTTCCTGGTGGTGAAGGGAAGATAAAAACATGTTTTTGAGAGATTTAATCACAAGTGTGTCAGTATAGAGGGAGAACAGTAATGTGTCATATTTTAGTAGACACAACACATCCTGCCCTCTACATTTCATGCAATGTAACAAGTTGCCTTGCTGCATTGAGCTTCATCAAATGTTAGTAAATCTGCCCCATAATTGCAGCAAATGATGACAGCATAAGAGCACTATTATAGTTAACATACACAAAACTAAAGCTTTTCCCACAGAGACCACACTACAATCCAACTTGCTTTCAGTCAAGCAAAACATATGATGCAGCATGCAATCCACTACAAATACAGTTCTGCACATATTCACTTTGTAAATATAAGTAAAAAAATAATATTATACGCTCTGTAGAAAAAAGAAATATTGCTTGTTGCTTGTTAGAAATGGGGGTCTCTAGTTGGTAGAGGTATGCACCTTGTCCCAGTAAGGACCCTTCATCTCGTCACGGTAAGGGGATTTCACTTCTAAAATAACCGCTGCTCACCCCCTTGATAGCTTGGCATGAGCAGTTAGGCTTATCTCAGAGGCAATTTGTATGGCATTTGCACATAGCACACAGTAATACAGTGAAAACACTGCAAAAGGACACCACACCAGTTTTAGAAACATAGCCAGTATGTATCTGTGCAAAACAAGACCAAATTGATAAACATCCAGCATACAGTAATCAAAATATGAATATTGCAAAAATAAATGTAAAATACAGTTCCTTAAAGTTGATAGCTCCGTTTGAACAACCAAATCCAACAGTTCAGACCGAACGCTGCATCCCGAGCCCGCTAACATGTGAGGAAAACCCGCAAACAGTACCTTGGAAATGCAGGCCATTGGGGATCTTGCAATGACATCCAAAGAAGTGGCGTAGTTGTTGCCTGAGGTCGGTGCAGGAGTTATTGGGTCCTTGAAGTCACACGTGTTGCAGATCGATCTCTCAGAGATTGAAACCAGGATCATCAGGGCAGTGGTGTGAAGCGGAACAGAGCCCTCAGGTCATGGTGCAGGCAGCCGCCCGGCAACAGCATCCAGCGGAGTTGGTGAGATCAGGGCTGCAGTTATAAGCGGAGTGGTGCCCATCGCAGTGCTGGCAGGTAGCGGTGCAAGCAGCCGCATTGTCGTTGCTGAAGCACTGTCGTCGGCAGATGATCTGTGGATTATGGAGAAGTGTGGCTCAGGGGTTTGAGGCGGCAGACCCGGAAGCTGAGATCGGCCCTGGACCAGGGTTCAATTCCCCGCCTCGGCGGGTCTTGGGCTAAAAAATTCCACGGACTCGATAATTCTCGCTCCGGTGCCTTCTCGACTCACGGGTTCACACTCTGTGACTCTGGGCAATAGCTTGCTTAATCTCCACGACGGCCCCTCGCGGCGGGATGCCTGGCTTCCATCTTGTTGATACCCTGCCGGGGTTATCTCACAGGGGAATTCCAGGATGGGTTCCCTAAGCAAGCGCTTAGATACCGACCTCGGTCAGTGATTTGCGCTATATAAATACATGTACATTTACATCTGAAGTCAATGGTGCTAGCGTCGGTAAGCCAAGGTGCTGGTGTGAGATAGGGTAGTGAATCGAGTAACTAACAAGCGGTGCCCTCGGGCCAAGATGAAAGCAGTTGCATCGATGTCGGCATGGAGCAGCGTCATTAGGGATACCAGGGCAGGAATGTGACATGAGGCAATGCGAAGTGTGGTGCCCTCAGGTCACAGTGCAAAGAGCGGCTCAGTGGTGGCAGCGGTTGGTGTCGTTGATGAGACCAGGGTTGCAGTGTGAAGCAGGGCAATGCTCTCTGTGGTGCCAATAGGTCATGGCACCGGCAGTGGTGTTGTTGATGGTGTTGAGCTGCTTTTTCCTCTGTGGCAACTGAAACACACAGTTCAAGAAGTGGGTAACCAGAGGATGGTGAACTATTTGCTGTTCCTAAGACTTCTTGAGCAGTGGGCTAGTTCTACCTCATGCCCTTTGAGAAACTTTGGAAGATAATTTGCAGAAAGTTCAGTCTAGTTCTTTCACTGCCCAAGACAGAATTAGCCATGGCAGGCCAACACAGCAAAGCACACAGCAAACTGGTAATTCCTCATCACAGCTTCTCCAAATCTTCTTCTTGGTAGGATCCTTAGTCCAAAAGAGTTCTAAAGTTAAAAGGACACCACACTAGTTTTAGAAGAATAGACAATATGTATCTGTGCAAAACAGGACCAAAATGATAACAATCTAGCATACAGTAATAAACAAACGAATATTGCAAAAATAAACTTAAAATACAGTTCCTTGAAGTCGATAGCTCCAACTAAATCCAACAGTGTAAGCCGACCATGGTATCGCGGGCTGCAGTGTGGGGAACACCCACAAACAGTACTTTGCAAATTAAAGGCATCATGGACCTTGCGATGCACTTAGAAGAAGAATCGTCATTGGTGCCAGATGTCGGTGCAAGAGTCTTTGAGTCCTTGAAATCATACAAGTTGCACCTCAAACTCTCTGAGGTTGAAGCCAGAAGGGCCGGCATTGGGACTGCGGTATGAAATGGAGTGATACTGTGTGCAGTTCCCTCAGGTTGATGTGCAGGCAGCGGCTCAGTGACACCATTCAACGGTGTAGGGGAGACCAGGGATGCAATGCGAGAGGGACAGTGCTCGTTGAGGTGGCGGCAAGTCACGGAACAAGCAGCAGCGCCATTGTTGCTGAAGCGCTGATGTTGGCAGAAGATCTGGAGTTGATGGCGCTGGCATCGGTAGGCCAAGGCTGCATTATGGGATTGGGCGTGTGTCAATTAACTCACGACCAGGAGTCAGGCCATGGTGTCGGAGCAGCATTGATGTTGAGCATGGAGCGGTGTCATCAGGGATCCGTGGGCAGAGATTTGAAGTAAGGCAGTGCAAAGTGCAGTGCCTGCAGGTAACAGTGCAAGCAGTGGCTAGGTGACGCCATCATTCAGCACTGTCGTTGGGACCAGTGTTGCGGTGTGAAGTGTGGCGATGCTCTCTGTGCTGCAAACAGGTCACAGAGCCGGCAGTGTCCTTGTTGACAGCGTCAGATTGCTTTTTCCTCTATGGCAACTAAAACATACAGCTTTAGAAGTGGGTACCAAGAGGATGGAGAAGTCTTTGCTGTTCCTGAAACTTCTTTAATAGGGGCACGCTCTACCTCAAGCCTTTGTAGAAACTTTGGAAGATAAGTTGCAGAAAGTTCAGTCCAGTCCTAACTCAAGAAACAGAAGCAGCCACTGCAGGGCAACACGGCACTCAGCAAAGTGGTAGCTCCTCCTCACAGTTTCTCCAGATCTTCTTCTCGGCAGGTTCCATAGTCCCAAAAAGTTCTAAAGTTTGAGATCAGGGCCCCAATATTTATACTGCTTTTCCTTTTGATGTTTTAGGCAGAAAGTCTCTGAGTGTAGTAGAACCCAGTGTATCCTCTCTAGTCCAGCTTCACTACAGAAGATTGAGACAGCATTGGGCAGAGCAGACACAGCCTATTCAGGTGCTAGTGAAAACTCCTCCCATCAATCCAAATGCAGAGCAGGTATTTCCAGCCTGTCTATGGGTCAACCAGGACACACCTCATCCACCCTTGTGACTGTCTAGTGTGAATGCACATACCCAGCCCTGTCACAGGATGGTTGAGTAAGAAAATGCCAACTTTCTAAAAGTAGTATAAGTAAATGGTACCTACAAGGAATATTTTTCATACGCAAAGTTATTTGATAGTTCAAAGCAAATTATGAGAACCCTTGTTATTGGCCTCTTGTAAAATAAATTTGAAAAATGAAGTGTAACAATTCTAAATGAATTCATCAGAAAAGGGACGAAAGAAAGGGGCAAGAAATACAAATACAAAAAAGGGTGTATGCTTTTTTAATACCAATGTATATAAATAGAGTGAAATGGTACAAAATGTGTTTCACATATACAAAAGCAGCTGAGAGGGACACTTATTTTTACACAAATCTTTTCCCAAGAACACTTTTGTAAAAACCCATTTCTTGCACTTAGTAAAAAGGAAAACATCATTAAAATACAATGTACAGCTCCTGTATACCAATAGGGATGAAAATGGATTGAGAGTGTCGACGTTTTGGTCTTATATGTAATCATCTACAAGACCATCTTCAGGACAAGGTGTTCAAGTATGAACTTATGAACTGAAGACCCCTATAGAAATTAGTAATCCAATAAAATATGTATGTGTCAGTGTAAGACATCAATTTATGAAAATATTATACACCCAAGGGTGAAAGAAGAAAAATTCACGAGCTCACACATAAAAAGGGTAAAAAAACAAGAGATTCCATAAAAACTTGTTAGTTTGAAAATTATATCATTTCATTAACAGAATACGCTCTGCTGAAAGTGCATGGCGTGCACAAGAGAGAGCAGGGATACACAAATCCCAGTCCTGACGAAGGCCCAGACCTGATCAGGCTCTTAGATTGGGCCGAAAGATGTTGGCACATAGGGTACAATTGAACTATTACATTCAAGAAAACCGAAGGATTTCATGCTTTAATCCATACCCCAGGTAACCTCTAAATACATAAGAATCTTTGGGTATACCTGGAGGTATTTTGAATAGGTCATTCTTCTGGATCCCTGATTATCCAGCTTGTCTTTATCTAAGAACTTATATTGCATCTATTTATAAGTCGCCCTGGTAGTACCCTATTACCAGGGTGAGGATAGGTACCAATGATGAAGCATGTCACAATAAGTGAGTGAGACATCTACTCCAATAACTTTGGATATCCCAAGTCCTGGGGATACTGAAGAGGTGAAATCTTACATCCTGATACAGAAGTGATCCCATTTATCCCAGTCTCCTTGATAAATCAGTTGCTTGTGTGTGTGAGAAGTAGGCGCATTACCAGGTCAACATGGCAGTACAATATGGGCACAGGCACTGCAGTGGCAAATCTGAGAAACCCTTTGAAAGGCTACTGATGTGGGTGGCACAACCAGTACTGCTAGCCCACTAATATCATTTGATTTACAGGCCTTGGGGCCCACAGTGCACTGTTCTAAGGACTTACTAGTACATCAAATATCTCAATCATGGAAAAACAATCATAGCACAATTTACAGTAGGAACACTTACACTTTAGCACTGAATAGTAGTGAAAAAGCAAAAACTAAGTCCAGCATACCATCAAAAAAACCGAAACAACAGGGTTGAAAGCAAAAAGACAGGGGAAACACACTAAAAGATGACAGTTCTAACATTGCTGCTTTAAAAATGTCTAACTATATGTTTTGTGGTGAAAGTCTATTTGCCATAGACACACTTTCATGCACACAATTCTTCCTGGCAAGTCCTTTCATGGCTCCCTAGCCATCCTGACCATTTTCTGTTTTACAATGGTATTTTGCTCATTCTCTACATGAAAGCCCCTAAACATGCTACTCTGGTATTGCATGTGCCTTGGATTTAGTTGAATGTGGCTGGTTCATACTGCACAATCCCCCATAGTTGAGGCGGCATCTGAAGCTTGGTCTTAGATTGCCACATGAGGAATTAATAACTGGGCTTTCCCTTCTTGTGCTCTCTGTACGCTGATAACTGTGGTGCATTCAAACAATGGATTAGGATGCACCCAGGTTGGTATTTTGCACTGTCAAATTATGCTCAATCTGTCATCCCAATCTCTGTATGTCAGGGGTTGATATATTCCATTTTGACTTGAATATCTTAGTGTCACTTAAGCTGCTTGGGTATTCCGCTTATCTATTAATTATCATGTACTTACCTTTGCGTGAAAATACCACTTGACTACTGCCCCTTCCGATTTTAATACAAGTGCTGTGAGCCAGATAGTGGGCAGGGACATATATGTATGTTATCAGAATCATTATGTGTATCAGAAGTCCCCCTTTAGATATGCTGACTTTGAAATGGTGTGAAGACTGGGAATATAGGTTATGTGTTTGCGTGCCCAGTTGTGAACAACTGAGGAAATCAATCTTTGACTCCACTCTTGGGAATGCTAGCTGGTTTTCTAGACTAGTACGTCCATGAGGTGAGGAGGTGTGATGTAGCCAGTGTTTGCACATGTGTGGATGGGGCTTGACTCTCCCAAGGGCTCAATTACATGTGATATATCAGTTTGCCATCAGTACTCAGAGGGCATTCAGTATTAGCCCCTGAGAAATGAGGCCTAACAATGGGATAATAGGTGTTTCCACAACAATCTTCACATAAAATGCGTGAAAAGGATCAGGACCAATTATTTTTCTGGCCGTTAGCAGTCTGGTGAAATGCATAGATGGGGCGCAAAGGTAGGTCTATGTCATTTCCCTTAGTCAATGGGATGCACTTTGGTATGCAGGTGGACACCTGCAAAGACCATTTCTACACTGCATGTTCCCTGCCCTGCTTCTTGTAGGCATATACAACAGTTGATGAAGTGTATCTTCATATATAATGTACTTAGTTATAAGAGCCTGGACAGAGCCACCAACTAACAGTGGGCTGTGTTTTCCCTATATAAGGATTGCTCACCAACCTCAGTACACCCTCAGGAACATGGTACCCCAGAAGGCCTGATATTTTGTTTCCAGCTCACTTCATCGACCCCCCTTTCCCACCCCTCTGGACTCTCCTCTGTGACCACTGAAATCGTATGCAGGCCCCTCACCACCAAGGACCTTTCTCCCCTCTGTTCTTGGCTCCCCAACTGTGAATATTGTACTACAAGTATCATGAGCATTGTTCATCCTTGGGCCAGGTACTACAACTAATACAGCCAGCCCAAACTCCACCTATTAGCCTTGCTCAATCTGGGATCCCTAATAACCTGAGCCTCCTTTACTGGAATGCACATAGTTTCATTATTATCACATAAATCTTTGTTGTTGATGAATAGTCATTTGAGACAATTACATTTTCTATTTGAGGAGACTTAAATCCTGGTAAACCCAGCCATATTAGGTTATGCCGTCGTCAATACATTTGGCTTTGCTACTACCCAAGCAAGTGCATTTGGTGGGTTATCTACAATTGCATACAAGAGTTTGTTGTGTAGTTCCTACAAACCTATATAGTGTCTGCACGTGTAGACAACATCCACTGTAGGATTGATGGCCAGACTGATTTTAGACACCCCCACCGGGTATGTTAGCCTGTATACTAGCTAGCTCTTAGTGCCACTAGAAACCCCTCTTACCAAGGAGAGAATAGTTCTTGGCAACTATCGAACATGACAATCCTGATCCCTGATCCCTCGGGATTGTGGAAAGAGTGTGATACTTTTCGATCACTCACTCATGCTCATTTTGTCTCGGACAACTACACAGAATAAATGGTGAGGACGTTTTTCAATAAACATTTATTGAACCAGCGTCATTCTAATGTAAATTAGTTGTGCTGAAACAACCATAAGACAGAAATAGATATAAATGCCCGTAGGCACCAACAGAGTAAAAGAATGGTAGATTTCTACCATTGTGCTAAAACCATGAATACAGGCAAGTATAAAAATACATGACAATAAAATGTGTACTCCTATAATGCAATCCTAACAAGATGTACCTAAGTGTACCTAGAATACATGTAGGTGTAGAAGACAAGAATCCCTCTAGGATAAAGCCAACCCCATTATCTAAAGTGAGAGACTGTGGGACCCCGTCTTGGTCCCGAGGTGGACACCCGCAAGGAATGTCAGACGACTGCGAGCTGGAGTGTCTGCGTGCAGGAACCTCAGTGTCTCACGTCAGTGTGTCAGCATGAAAGTCCTTTTCCCCTCTCTCGCCTCAGATATGGCGTTTATATACCCAATGTGGTACCCCCACGGGATATACCTTGCTGTGTCATGTCGGACTAGGATGACGGAATGAATGACCATTATACATAGTTATTATGCAGGAGATGGTGTTTTGCTGTGTCCTGATGTCATTCCAAAAATCCTCATGCATAATGAATGAGGCTAGTTTTAGGTAACTAGGTAAAAGGTCAGTACTAAGAACCGTTATGTAGTGCAATGGTAGGGGAAATGTAGGTGAAAGGTTGGGTTGCTACCTGATCCTATAGTGGGCAAATGTATGAAGCATAACAAGTTAATATAAATCTATTCTGCAACTATTGTTGCTTGGCTTCTATATACACTTTGGAATGGCATATGTTTGGACCAGCTGCAATTGAAATTGGTAGAATCTGATCTTACCGAAATTAGCTAATCATATTTCCAGGCTCTCTTGGTGGCATCAGGTGATTTAAGCAGCAGACACCTTTTTAATCTGAATATGAAGGTAGTTCAACTGGACCTCTTTCTGTTTATTGTGCAATGGCTGCTTGTTTCCCTAAAGTTAGAGCAGTGTAGATACACAACAAAACAAAAAATATGTTGTTTAGTCTGGGCTTAATTTGCTTAAATGTTTGTAGATATAATGATTCCCCCATCCATTTGTGCATTTCAATAGGGTACATCACTAGCTCCCATAGATTAAATATTTATACTTACCCATCAATTTGATTTTTGCTGTTTTTCTGAACCTGAAAAACATAGGACAGTAATTACTGCTCATATGTTAATTGTTGGGCATATCACCCTGTAAACAGACTTTTACCTTGGCAACAGTTTCCTTGTGAGGATTTATGCACTTAGTGGCGCTCCTTAACTCTCAAATAGATCAAGTTCCTAAAATTGACTTTTAATCTGAGGTTGGTTTACTTCCTTAATATCTAGTGTGTTTACAAGTCTCCCTGACACCATAATTGTTAACAGAAACTTTCAATACATTTATGTAATCCCCATAATAAAATGTATTAACTCATTTCATCTGGAGCTAATGGTTTATGTGAACAACACTCAAATTATAGAATACTGAATGATGAGCTTCGAATGGTACAATCTCACTTTTGAACCAGTCAGTCTGCTGTGGCATATTGGGTGAAGAGAAATTGTCTGCAATTGAATCAGTTTTTATGGAATATCGTACCGCACAAAATGTATGTCTTAAGAAACAAGAAATCAACAATTGTGTGTAACATCAGATGCATTCCCTTGTCTCATGCTGGGTTCATATGGAAAGAATAAAACATTTAAGAAGCATCCTCTAATGGTTGGCCTTTTGAGACAGTATTAAAAACTCAAGCTTAGACTTATTACTGTGGGATCATTACAGTCAAGAACATATGAACTTTGAGATATAGAGATTAGAGATTACATGGTAACCTACAGCAGTGAGCCGATCATAAGCCCATCTGCCATCCCCAACTAGTCTTCCTCCCCAAACCTTTCCTCACTGTATTCAACAATATGAGATAGTAAGTTAAATTCATCACTTCTGAAGCTCCGCTCAGTGACGATCCAGTAATTGCAATGTCCATAATTAAATAGGTAAGTATAAAGAGTGTGATATCCAGTGGTACATTTAATAAATATCCCTTATACCCTTGTCACAATTAGAACAGTGAGGTTCTTGTTGGAGCGTTAAAAAGCCTAATATCCCCACTCTTATGACATATCAATCACTTTTGTGTCCGAAGAAGCTTGCCCAAAATGTTGTCAACGATAGATAAACGATCTTCTAGCTTGTATTCTACTTGCTTGTAAGATGCTATTGAAAATATTTCCCTGAGGTAACCCCTAAGGCTGTGGCAATCCAGTTACTAGATTATAGAATGATATCTGGCTATGAGAACATTTCATCAAGCATTTTTAGAGTTCACCGGTTCACCTGTGATCCCAATCAAGGTTTCAGTTTCTAACCAGAAATCATCCCAATAGGATCGCAACTTCTGACATTCCTGAACTACATGATTGATGTGAATTTCATTTTTGTGGCATCTCCACCAGGTTAAGTCGCCAGGGAGCCCTGCCTGCCTCAGTCTAAATAGGGACCACTGCCAACTTTGCATGATTTTGCAGTGTTCCAGCTTCAGTCTATCCACTCGTAGATATTTATCATAATGTAGTGAAAGCTATTCACAGTCCTCATCCATATATTTAAGGTACATTCTGGTGGACTACCAGACTTTTAACTGAATCTGTGTTGGGAACAAGAAAAACAAATCGATTAGGAGTTTGTATAACCTGAGACTCCCCCTTTGTAGGTTCCCAATGTTTGTAGTAAGACCACAGGGTAGACTCACTCTGACAAAGTAGGTAGACATGGACCCATAGTTACAGCTGGAAACTGCATTAACTGGCGGTTCCTACAGGACGACTGATGTAGGGAAAGTGTGTATATGGTGTGTGCTTCAGTGAAAGACATTTTACGGCCTTCTATCAGTATTTGGTCTTTTTCAGTCATCCCTTTCTCAACAAAGTGCATCCAAATAGGCTTGCAATCCCCCTCAGCATGTGGAAATCTGTGGTGGCAGGTGACTAGTGCTTGAGTGATAGTTTTCCTCATGCTGACGGGGATCGATATGATGATCTTTTGGAGCATGCGGACGGTGTGGAAGCAGGTGGAGGAGATTGTGTTTATCTGGTGTTCATGGTGAGAGTTCAGTCCTGGATGATGCCAAGGTTGCGAGCGTGGTCTGTCGGTGAGGGTTTGAGTTCATAGGACCACCAGGTGTCATTCCACAGGCAGGTGTTGTTCCCAAAAATCTGCGCTTCCATCTTGTCCGTGTCGAGCTTCAGGCAGTTGGTCTTCATCCATTCAATAACAGTCGTCATGTAGGTAAGGAAGTTGGTACTATTGGTTGGTGGGTCTTTAGAGAGCGAGAGCATGAGCTAGGTGTTGTCTGCGTAGGATATGATGTTTAGGCAATGGATACTGATGATGACAGCCAGGGGCATCATGGAGGTGATGAAAGGGTGGGGTTGAGGGATGAACCTTGATGAATGCCACAGTTGGCGCTCTTGGGTTCCAAGGTGAAGGTTGGTAGGCTTATTCTCTGGGATTGTCCTGTGACGACAGATGCAATCCATTTGCGGGTGTCTCCCTGCATCCTGATAGGATGGACGCTCTTGATGAGTATGTGGTGGGATAAGATGTTGAATGTTGCTGAGCCGTCAATGAAGAACAGGGCCACTGATTCATAATGGTCGAGGAGGGTTCTGCTGTTGTCTGTGGCAGCGATCGGTATGGTCTCTCAGTGGAGTCTGTGAGCATCGTTTCCATTATCACTATGGCACTCATCACAAACATATTGCTGGCTCTGGGTGGCACTTTACCCCATAGTGATTGCATGAGGGCAGACCATCTCTCCATATTAAGCTGAATTTTTGCAAGTAGGAAATTCAAGTTACCTTCTATGATAGTTGAATGACCAGGATTCATCAAGATTCCAAAGTATTTTAGGTTGGTTGGTTTCTATCTGAACTGATGGGGCCCTCATATAGTGATGGTGCTGGTGTAGGTCAGCAGGGTGGCTTTACTTTTCAAATAGTTAATACAGTCGCCAGAGAAGATTGCACATTTTGAAATCATGGTCATAAGGCGCGTCAAGGATGCTACCACTATGTATAGAATCTGTAGGACTTCCCAAGAATAAACTATTGCCTTTAACTCACCAGTGCGAGTGAGAACACCTCGGATCTGGTGTTTTCTAATAGGTATCAGAAGCAGCTTGATTATGGGAACAAAAAGCAGCAGAAATAATTGGCATCCCTGCTTCATTCCCCTGCAGATTGCACAAGGTTGCGAGGTATGCCAGTTGCAGAAGACCACTACTTTGAAGCCAGTTTAGAGCCATTTCACTGTGGTCAGGAATCTTCGACCTAAACCCATGGAGTTCAATAAACTCAATAGGTATCCCCAATCAACCCACTCAAAAGCCTTCTTGGAATTAAAGGAAACTTTTGTCTTCCCTTCTGTATCATCCCTCATTTGACAGACTACATATGCTAATGTTCTTTAAGTGTGAGGCAGATGACCAATGTGGAATGAATCCCACCTGAGCAGTGTGTATCAGTGATGGCAGTAGTTCCTTCAACTGGTTAGATACAACCTTTGCTAGGATCTTTAAGTCCACTTTGATTAAAGAAATTGTCCAGTAGCTCTTTGTCAGGTTAGAGTAAGAGTACTAGTCTTACTTTGTTAGAATCAGAGAGTGGGGAATCACTGTCTTCTACTTAATTTTGTAGCATTCACCTGGGTAGCCATCTACTCCTGGGTCTTTGGAGTGGGAAGGTTGTCAATACCTGGCCTATCCCCTTTTCAGTGTTGTCATCTACCAGTTCGACTGTTATCTCAGGTAGTGTTTGGGTGGAAACTCCTCCTCCAACTGTGTATTCAGAACAGTTTGCTGTATTCAGTCTTTCATAAAAAGTGAGTAGGACTTGTAAAATGTCTGTAGATGAGTTGGCATTTCACACAAGTCATTCCTAATACCTGTGATCATGTGGAAGGCTTCCTGCTGCCTCAACTGGTAAGCTTTCAGGCCTCCCGCCTTTGCTCATCTTTTATAATGCCTCTTTATTCAGCTAAGGACAGAGTTTCCTGCTTGGCAACAGTAGATCTCATTTAGTTCAGATTTTTTTCAGGAGAATTTATTTAGGTGTGTCTCAGGAATGTGTTTTATTGTACCATATGGTAAAGTGAGAAACTTGTCGCCTAGTGCTTCATGAGCCACAAGTCCCTGTCATTTCAGAAGGGCTACATTTCACATTAACATCCCTGTAAACATACCTTCCCCACCTCCCAATATACATAGGAAAGGGCACAGAGTGACTATTCTCGCCCACATAAGTAGTGGCTAAACCATGCATTCTACATTTTGCTTCTGGTATTTTAAGCCTTGGGCTGCTGAAATGTCATTGGTCCATTGTGGATGTTGATATACCTATCGGACGTTGGAAATGTACCACATCATGATTGGAAGTGCTGTTTGTAATAATCTCTGCTTCTTCAATGTATGGAATAAGGCTGGATGTAGATAGGTGTTATACCTGCTATACATGGCATGTTTTTCCCCCAAACCTTTTGGCTTTCCTTACCTATTTGTCTGAGTTTGCGTCTTATTGGCTATAGTACTGTGTGCACATAACTACTCCTAAGCAGTGTTTGTGCTAACTCCTCTAAACATGGTAAAACTGACTTACACAATTGGTTAATTTAATTTACTTGCAGGTCCCAAGTAGAGTAGTACTACATGTACCCAGGGCTTGTAAAATAAATACCACTAGTAGACCTGCAGCACTTATAGTACCACCCACTTACGTAACACATCAAAGCATATCTCAGGCCTTCCATTGCAACCTGTGCAAAGTTTTAAACTTCCATTTCGATGACCTGGAAAAATAAACCTTTTGCCAGGCTTAACCTTCCTTTTTAATACACATGTTGCACCTAGGTTAGACCGTAACAAGCCCCAAATATTTTAAATTTGGACATGTACTTTTACGTTTCACATGTCCTAGTAGTGAACAACTCTGTACATTTGTTTTGTACTACTGTAAGACCTACCTCTCCCATAGAATAACATTGGATTATCTTATTACATTGAACAAGTGATAACTTTTGTTTGGGAACATATAGAAATGACATGTTTAGTCAATAATGAGTTGTAATTTAAAACCCACTTATTGCAAAGTTGCATTTTAAGTCACAATTCTTAAAATGCCACTTTTAGATAGTTGGTATTTTCTTGTCAAAATTGTTTAGTTCCTGTGTCTTGGGTCACAACTAGGTGTAGTTGGCCTTTGTGAATTCCTAACAGACAGTATCACAAAGGGGGACTGGGTGTTGGCAGGATTGGCCATCATGACCTGATGGGAGGGGTGGAGGTGCGACCTACCACAGTTGCTCCATAAAGGAGCTGCCTCTAAACACAAAGAACTTCACATTGACCTTTGTGACTCCAGATCTTCTGGGAGAAGGGCAAGGCCAGGAAGGAAAGTCCAGAACCAGATGGAGGAATTGTATAACTTTCTCTCACTTCAAACCTGGCACCAGATATAAATATTGGACCGTCAGACCAACTCCTCAGCACATTCCTGGACCTCTGGATACTACAGAAGAATAGTTACCCTGCTGCCAGAGGACTGTCCTGCTGCTTGGGACCTGCCCTACTGTCTGAGAGGGAAGACTGACCATCTTCCTTCATCTCTTGCTACCTGAAGTGACTCCAAGGGTTAGCTGACTGACCTCCTGTTTAGAGCTGCAGAGACATCACAAGATCCATTGGTCTTTCTAAAACTGCCCAGTTCACCTACTTCGCGGGTGCCACTCAACGCTGGTTCACCGGGAGACCTTCAGTTTGTAGTTGCTGCTGGGGCATTATTGTTGACTGTTGCCAGGCGCGGCCCCCGCCCCTCGGGCGTGCCGCTGAATCCATCAACAGAGCTGCGGGACTGCGAGGCCAGGACAGGACACACCTGCAGCCTCTTCCCGCAGCGGCTACGCCCCCTTGCCTGGTTCACGGATATCTTTTGCGGCACCCGCTTCGCAGGTGCCGCTCACCGTCTGTTCACCGGGAGACCTTCAGTTCGTAGTTGCTGCTGGGGCATTATTGTTGACTGTTGCTGGGCGCGGCCCCCGCTCCTCGGGCGTGCCGCTGAATCCATCAACACCGCTGCGGGACTGCGAGGCCAGGACAGGACACACATGAAGCCTCTTCCCGCAGCGGCTACGCCCCCTTGCCTGGTTCACGGATAACTTTCACGGCACCCGCTTCCCGGGTGCCACTCAACGTCTGTTCACCGGGAGACCTTCAGTTCGTAGTTGCTGCTGGGGCATTATTGTTGACTGTTGCCGGGCGTGCCGCTGAATCCATCAACACTGCTGCGGAACTGCGAGGCCAGGACAGGACACACCTGCAGCCTCTTCCCGCAGCGGCTATGCCCACTTGCCTGGGGAATATAAAAGTAGCCCACTAACTCCGCGACGCGGGACGCGCACGAGACAGAGCTCGGGGTGAAGCCCGGGCAAAGGGTGGGCCCTCTGTGGCCCTCAGAGGCCAGAGGAGGCTGGACTGGGTCCAAAACCCTGCTCATTTCTTCACGGACACCCGCTGGAACTGGAAGAATTAACATCTTGTATAGACTTGCACTTTTCTATCATCCTGGTCTTTTGTGAGTGCCTATTACACCACCACTGCAGAAATACCTTATATCTTGCCCACCTATACTAATCACCGTTGTTTTAAATAATGACGCGAGAAACTAGAAGCAAGGCTGCAGCTGGTGGGGCAAAGCTGACAGGAACCCTTGATGACTTTATAGTACGCACTAATACACTGATAGACCAGGGAATTGTGCTCATGGAGAGAAGGGTCTCCCAGGGTCTAGCGTTTGCAAAGAGGTCTTCTATGGGCCACATTGCTGAGGTTCATAGCCCGGTTAATGCGATAGGTAACCCTACCCCTTTGCAGACATACGTAGAGGTCCACAACCAAACTAATACCCAGCCCACACTTCGGGACTCCATCCCCGGTGATTCCCAGGAGCTGCCACCATCAGGAAATATCCTAATAACTACACTAATAGATTCCCAAGTGGAAAGTACCAATAACGAGCTGCGAGGGAAAAGGGAGGGAGCAATTCCTAAAAATAGACATACCAAAAATAACACCACCTCTAAGAAAACAAAATTGGTAACTGAAAAAACCGGGAGCCCAAATTAGCAAAGAACTAGTGAGGGAAACTTCAAGGCGGACTCAGGGAAAGAAGAGGTTGGTTCTAGAATATTGCCTATGACTATTGATGATTCCACTCTAGATGACACTTTGGCTGATATTTTTTCTAACAGCCCTACACCCAATAGTACAGGCATTAGTGTTGATAGGTAAGATCCTTTTATATCTACACTAAAGACCATCATTAAATCCCTATTGTCTCCCCTGGAAAATAAGCTTCTGGCAATAGAATCCAAACTTAATGTGTTACACAAGGATATAGAAGCCTTGCGTAAGACCCAGGTTAAAAAAGTAGGTCATTCAAATCTACCTGCCAATAAACCACGAACAATAGATAAACCATCTACTGAAGTAAAAAAAACACCTCCCAAAACACCATTGCCAAACCCTTGCCCGCCGGCAATAAGTAATAAATGTGTTAAATCTACTTCGAACACTGAGGCTATAACGTATAAACCAGTTACCTTAACTATCCCCACCTACAGTCCTGACAAAGTCCACCAAGACAGGATTGAAAAATGCCGAGGGATCAATCTACCACCTGAAGCATGCCCATACGTGGTAATACTAACTGGGGTCCCTGAATTGGTTCCCCAAGCCACGGAACCATTTTGGGCTCTTAAAAACAAGGTGCTTCATTGGCTAAATTCTAACCATCCCCTCCCAACAACAGTAACTAGCAACATCTTGATGGTACAGAGGGTTCACTGGGTGGGAAAAACTAGAAAGAGTATACAAGGAGACTGAGTGGTAGTAACCTTTGAAGATCCAAGAACTGTGGATCATATTTGTATGGGGGCAAAGAGAAAAAATGGAGTATCAATTGTGGCAAGACCAATCTCTTTTTTCTATATGCCAGCACAGCCAGCGGATAACAGATCGAGCTGGATGGGGGGCTCTAATTATCCCAGGGGAGGGTGGGGGCAAGAAATGTTTGGGGACCCAAGCCAAAATACTTGGGGAGAGGGGGTAAATGATGGCTGGACTTCAATACACCGAAGGGCGGGGAGAATACATTATAACAACCGACAGCAACATGCAGAATGGATGGGCCCACAATATGTCCCCTTTACCATCCCCTGCTATAATCGCTTTAGTGAACTAGAGGCTGTGGATTGACGTACTGAACACATAGAGGCCGTGCAGTCCCCCTTATCTGTATCCACCCTTAGTAAGCCTATGGATTGTAGTGGAAACCAGTCACTCCCTGATTTGATTATAAGGACGGATTGTGAATTGCCTAATAATAGCAGCGTCAGGCCATCAACCGCTCTGGATAAAGATTCCAGGCAACCGGCCTGTCTAATTGGCTGCTGGAACATAGCGGGTATTGCATCTAAACTGGAGTGTCATATTTGGACAGAGTTTGTAAACAGTTTTGACATATTATGTTTCCAGGAAACTTGGTCCAAAGAACCAATTACTCTTAATGGATATGTCTCTTATTCTCTACCCACTCTGGCATCTCCATCAGGAAGAGCGAAGGGAGGGCTTCTGGTTTTGATTTCTGTTAAACTCCCTATCATGGTGAAAAAACATGTGCTAGTAAGCGCCCATTCACAGATTTTATGGCTGAAACAGGATAATGGCAGAAACTTTCTCTTAATTAATTTTTATAACAATGTTTTCGACAGTTCACGGCATCTGGTGGTTCCTGCCCTAGTGAGTGCACTTGAAGAAATCACTATGTGTTCTAATGTTACTTTTTAAATGATATGGGTAGGCGACTTTAATTTGGTGGTTTGTCCTCTCTCTGATCGAAGGGTATGTGGGATTGTTGACTTGAATGGGGATGTCGATATCCATTTCCCACACAATCAATATGGGGACGCACTGAATAACCTGTTAGCTGCCTACGATATGGTAATTTTGCCCTCTGCTAAAGATACCTCTGGTGCCATCATTCCTACCTTTACAGGACGGAACTCAAGTTCCATAATTGATTACATCTGCATGTCCTCCAACCTTATTTCCTGGTGTAGGGCGCCTAGGGTTGTGGACTCCTCCCTGCATAGTGACCATAACTGTGTAACTATTGAGGTGACCTTCTGGAAGACAAATTCAGCCCTTAATAATGGTGTTATTGTTAACATTGAACCACACAGAACTAATGGATTTAGAATTAGATGGAAGGGGGACAAAGCAGAAACTATGTCTACTGCTATCATTAGGAACTGTCTTTCAGATATCACTGCCATCCTGGATAGTGATGTGGACAATATGAAGACTGTAGCCACCTTCATTACTATTAATGCTCTTACTGAGAAAGTAATGACCAAAACTGGCAAAGGGAAAACTGACCGACAGAGGGGGTGGTTTGACCATGCCTGCACCCTCGCATTGAAAAAATTGAAGGAGGCACTCACTGTAAAACCGAGAGTAATGAGTGTGGTAAAACAACTTAGATTTATCTACCAGGGGGAAGTTAAGCGTAAAAAGAAGGAACTGCAGCAGGAAGCCTGGGATAACTTGGCTTTGGCCACAGAAACCTCCAATAATACGCTATTCTGGACCACATTGAATGGTTCGTTCCTAAAGGACGACAAAACCCCCAAATTGACTTCTAATGTTGATTCTGACTCCTGGGTCAACCACTTTTCAGGTATTTTTGACTCGGACGGCGGGGATAAGGTCCGTGATGGCACATGGCCGATTGTTCCACTAAATATTACCCTAAAGGAAGTTGAGGATAGCATCATAGTCAGTCAAGGGGGCAAAGCACAGGGCCCTGATGGGGCACCTATCGACGTATATAAATTTATCCCTGAACTCTGGGGTCCTTTGTTAACCAAAGTTTTTAATGCTGCAGTCTGCTATGGGGTCCCTCCAACATGGGAGGAATCCATCATTGTCCCAATTTACGAGAAAGGTGACAGGGGGGAGGTAAAGAATTATCGCTCTATCTCGTTATTAGACTCTTCTGTAAAAATCTTGAGTCGAGTCCTACTTACAAGATTGGAAGAATGGGCCACCTCAAATAATATTCTTGTAGATTGCCAATATGGTTTCAGGAAGGGGAGGGGTATCATTGAACAATGCCTCAATCTTGAACTCTTGATAGAGAAGTATACCCAGGCAAAGTCAGGCTCTCTCTATCTCTGCTTTGCGGATTTGAGTTGCGCCTTCGACTTGGTGGACCATGGCATTCTCTGGGCCAAACTGTTAGAAATGGGAGCGCCTGAGGGCATTGTCTATTTCCTAGCACGTGTCTATGCCAGCCTACGTACGAGTGTCCGTTATGGCCCAAGTGGGGAACGTACACCCAAATTTAGGGTAGGGTGGGGTATTTGGCAGGGGTGCGTCCTCGCCCCATTCCTTTTTACTCTTTTTATCAATGAAGTCGATAAAGTTCCTAAAACTATTGCGGCAGATGCCCCTAAAGTCAATAATATCGACGTCCCGGTATTAATATACGCGGATGACGCGGTGCTGCTGTCAAGGACTCCCCTGGGTTTGCAACGACTTATGGACAGGTTTTCTCTTTTTATTGGTGAACGTAAACTGGTCATTAACAAATCCAAAACTTATGTTATGGAATGTGGTAAAGGCAGGGGGAAACATCACCCATATTTTATTGATGGCCAGAAGGTTCAACTTGTAGATAACTTCTGCTACTTGGGTATCACGTTTTCTAAAAATAAAGGCTGGGGTTGTGAGCTCAACAACGTTAGGGCCAAAATGGCGAAAAGCGCACATGGGGTATGCAAATTTGCAACTAAACTGGGTGATAGGCGGATCGAAGACATGCTTAAGATCTATGAGGCGAGATCCCTATCGATTGCAATTTATGGAGCTGGGATATGGGGTTCTGCATCTGTAAGTAGTCTCCAGGTGGAGGAAAATTGTTTCCTTAAAAAACTTTTGTGCTTACCTAAATCATCTTCTAATGACTTAGTCCACAAGGTACTAGGTATCCCCCATCTGTCTGATTTAATCGCTTTAAGACCCCTAATGTTATGGCGTGCTGTGTGGGCGAAGGAAAAAACGTCCTTAAACAGAGCTATAATTTTGGGGACTGTCTTTCCCTTGACAATTACCTTAAGATCCCCTGGATTAAATATGTAATTAACACCTTTAAGGAGATCATTGGAATTGATGTTAAGGGAGACAGCCTAGCAGCCTCCGACTTGTCTAAAGCTGAACTGAAGAATGCATTTTTTAATGTTTAAGTCTGAACAGCGGCGATGTAATGAAGCTAATTTATCCACATTTTCCTACTAAACCAAATAGAATGAAAGTGCGGGTTTTCAACCTTATCTAAGGCATGCTAATAGGGAGTCCCACCGGTTTGTTTTGACTCAAATTAGTCTGGGGATTGTGCACCATTTGGTGGCTTTCCCTTCCCTGTACAAGCACCCAGAGGGCGCGTGCCCATGTGATAATAGCTCCGCACAAAGCACTACGCCCTTTGTTCTGATATGTAAGTTATATGAAAATCTTCATATCGCCTTTTTAAAACCTGTTTTTGTTAAGTTTGGTGTTAGGACAGTTCATGATGCCTTGAAATTGCTTTTTAATTTAAATCATGTTGATATCTGCTTTTTTACTGCTACTTTTCTTCTGAAACCGATTAGGGCCAGGAAAAGTATGATTTTTTTACTCATATGGACTATTGCTTTTCTTCTGATGAATGTACTTCGTTTGCATTTGTTGTGCTTTTATGGACATTGTTTTTATGTTCCGAAATAAAGCTTTATGAACTGAACTGAACCTACTGAAGTGGATGTGCCTGGCACGCAACTGGACTTGCATGAGCCATACTGGCTTCTGCTGGAATGTGTTACTTATCCCCAAGAGGTACCTCCCAGGTCCTGGATCCTTGGTTTGGTACAATTTGAGCTCCTCCTAGGAGAAGTAGAGAAATGCTGCTGCAGATTTTGCCGCCCGAGATAAACACCGATGTGAAGATCCAGTGAACCTGACTCTTCCTGCTACAGTGACTGCCAAAGACAACCGGCAATGTGAGATACGCAATTTGTGCTTCAACATTGATAATCTGTGATGACTGCCAATGTGAGGATCCAGCAATAACCATCTACCATGCTCAACTGGTTCTTTGTGCTAAAGTGATGACCATCCACGACATTCTGCCTGCTCCTCACAGCCTCCTCTATAGCGAACTGGATTCTTTGTGCTGGACTTTGAGAAGGTAACCTTTTCAGCTGTACTAGCCTGGCCCTTATATCTAAATCAATCTCCATTGCAGTTGGCATGAAGCTGTGACTTTCCCAGGTCTAGCATGACCAGATGACCATGAGTGGCGCTTTGTGCTTTTATGCGCTACACCTTCTTAAAATTTCGCAATTGTATATCTGTGGTTCTACTGATTGTTATTTTGGTGGCAAATAATGTATTTAATTTTACTCTATTTTTCCAAATTGACGTGGGATTTTGCCTGTGTTCTGTTTTCACTTTATTACTGTTTGTGTGCTACATAAATACTTTACAAATTGCCTCTAAGTTAAGGATAACTGCTTTTGTGCAAAGCTACCAGAGGGTTAAGTACAGGTTAATTTATTGACTTTTATGGTTCACCCTGACAAGGATTGTGGCTGTTGCTTGAGAAAGGGTCACACCCCCCTCTACAAAAAAAAACAATTTCTCACAGTAGGTAATAGTGAACCAGAGTGCGGGTGCTATATGTGCAGGAGGTGAATGTATAATCACAATATTAAGGATGAGTCAGGCTCTAGGGGGTCTCGCAATGAGTGGTCAAATTGTAATTCAGTGAGGATATGGCAATACTTCCATCTGGACTTCCCTTGGTGGTCAGGTTTGTCTAGTACTGAAGACCGTGACTAAATTCCAGTCACCTCCCAAGAGCGATTTGGTCCTCGGCATAGCAAGGTGAGTGCAATATTATGCTTCCTCATGTCTCATTGGGGCATTTACAGAACCAAACACTAGTGTTAAGCACTAGATGCTATCCTTAAGAATTATGTATTGCCCTTTTGGATCAAGCCATATTTTGTGTACTCTCAGCGACAATGCCTTCTGCCTCAAAATTGCTATCCTTATTTTATGATAGGGCTTGCTTGATGGTGTCTCATCCTCTTTTTGGGATACCCCACATGCTTGGTATTCCCTGCCAACCCAATCTCATCAGAACTTCTCACTTTGAAGGTGGGAGAGGTATTGTTCTTGGATAAATACCATACCCATATGATGTGTATGCTGATTCATGTTCATAGAAGGGTAGACACTGCAATAGGAATGATAATGTAACTTATGAAAATAGAAAAGCTTTGACTGACTAGACAGACAATACAATAGTTATATGAGAAGCGGCAAAAGAAGTAATATTGTCATCATGTGAAGAAGTAATTATGGTAATGAAATCAGGAGCCAACGGAGTGATGTTCACTGGTATTGAAAAATGCAGGTAAAACCCATTTATGAGGACAAAAGTTGAGATTCTGAAAAATTATATTCTTGGAAAGAAAGTGAACTGTTAGATGAAAGTGAATTCAGATACCTCAGAGTTGCTCATGCCTACCCAAAATCCATAAATCTAGGAACTCTCCACCTGGCATGCTAATTGTTTCTGGATCTTGTAGTCTCAATGAGCACTTATCTGAGTATGCTGGTCCTATTCTTAAAATCTTTGGTGGTCTAGGTTGCATTGATTGGACATAGGGCTCATGTTTTATGGATCTGTGATTGGACCAGACCACTGTGTAGCTTAATGTTGGAATTAAGATACTGCTGATGATTGAGCAATGACAATTGACCTGCTTCAATGGTAATACTCGATGATGGGTGCGTTTGAATGCTGGGATGCATTGATTTGACACAGGGCTCTTGGTTTTCAAAGGTAAGAATGGGGCAGAACCACAGTGTAAACCAGTGTTGGAACTAGCATGGCGTTACTGATACCACAGGCTGATTGTAGAATGGTGTTGTGGGGATGAATTATTTCAAAATATTGAAAGTAAAAACTTTTTGAAAACCGTGCTTTTGTGAGGCACAAATTGTGTAATGTTCTGTTGGCGTGTTTTACTCCGAACTAGTAGTGCAATCTACATATTTTGTAGTGAGCACACTGTGGCTCCTGACAAAGAGAATCCTTGGGTTGGTACCATAACGTACTGCACGGAATTAGGCAATTACAATTATATGATACATGGATTGGGCATGATACCCATTAAGCAGAGAGCTCATCACTGAGCTTTTTGGTGCTGTGGCATCGTGAAGCTGATGAAAAAGCTACTGAGATTGTTTTGTTTACTTGTATCATTGTATGTTTTGTGAGTTACAACATTGTTGAAATAATATTGTTGTGAACAGCGTTTACTAGGATATAATTTTGATGATAATTACTATAGCAACAGTGCGCAGAGGCCAGGTCTTAGTGGCTTGTGTTAGGTTGGCGCTGATTGGATGAGACACTTTCATAAATGAGAGCTATTATGTTGCTAAGGACAAATACGCCATTTATCATATGGTGATGTGGATATGTATAAATACATACTAATATAAGCAACAACATTGTGTTAGCTGTTTTTTTGTGAGGCACTAAGGGCCAGATGTAGGTAATCCTATTTTACCAATTCTAAAATACCGAATTTTACAGATTCGGTATTTTAGAATCAGTAAATGGGATATAGGTAAGAATTCGGATACATTTACTGAATCAGTAAAAATCGGAATCTCCGATTCGGTATTTACCGATTCGGTATTTACAGAATCGGTAAATACCGAATCGGTATTTACCAGGCCTATAGAAATGAATGGGAAATACCAATTCAGTATTTACCGAATCGGTAAATACCGAATCGGAGATACAAAATACAAGCAATTGAAGATTCAACCAATCAGGTGCATCGACCCCACCCCACAACCAAGCAACAGAGGAACAACCAATCCTGTGCATCACCCCACCCCACAACCAGGAAGTGGCTACACCCATGCAGGTGCAGACTAACTGAACATCCTGGAGAGCTGTGAGACACTGACTGGCTGTACTGAGCTGAGCTGAGCTGAGCAGAAGTGCAGGATGGAATCCCAGGACTCAGAGAGGGAAGTACCAGACCTCAAAAGAAAAATGAAGTTCAGCACAGCTGAACTGCAGGTGCTGGTGGAGGAGGAGGTGAAACACCACACCCAGCTGTTTGGCAAACAGTCTCTTCAGGTAGCAGAGGCTGTGAAAAGGAACACCGGGCTGGGAATCCAGGCGAAGGTGAATGCCATAGGGGTGACCACTAGAGAAGTTGATGACCTTAAAAACCGCTGGTATGATCTCAGGATAATAACAAAGAAGAAGCTGTCAGCACAAAGGAAAGAGGCCAGTGTGACAGGGGGAGGAAGAAGCAGGGCACCTGCCCTAAATGACCTGGAGCAGCTGGTGGAGTCGACCCTGGAGCAGAAGGTGTTTTTGGTATTGGCAATGCTGACAGCTCAGCCCGAGCTGCAACAAAACAAGGTAAGGAACATGTCCAGCAATCCTTCCCCCCCTACCCTGTCCTCCTTCCCCAATGTGGCTGTGTGTTACACACTCCAGTACAGGGTTTGGATACACCAGCAATGCATCATGGGAGATGTAGTCATTGCAACATACATCAGTACAGTCATCATGCAAAACAGCAAGGCACACACTACATTCAGAAGCAGTTGAGGACATTGAAATTTTGTGACAGGATTGCAATTTAATAATGAAATACAGGGTTGCAGCACCACTAAGCCAATGTCCATGTCTGTCCAGAGGAGAGTCATCACGCAGGACAGCGCAGGAGAGGGAGAAAAGGGCACCCCAAAAGGAAAGGAGTGAGGATGCAAGCAGGAGTGCAGGGCCAAGCACTGAAACACCACCGGCACCCAGAGCACAGTCAGCTGTCACACCAGAGGCAGGCATAACAGCACATCCATCTTCACCTCTGCTGCATGACTCACCACAGCAGGACCCACCAACACAGTCTCCCTCACCCGCTTCAGAGTTGTCGGAAGTCTTAAGGCCCAGGAGGCATGATGTTCCCCCTCTACGAATCCTTGTGACATCCTCTGATGAGGAAAGGGAGGGTGACACCCAAACTGATCCACAGGAGGCAAACAATGCTGGGCTGCAGTCCACCTCTGAAGGTATGCACACACGTGCAAGACGACGTAGGGTCCGGGAGAGCAGCACAAGTGGACATGGTGACGGGGTCTTCTGCGGGCTGGAGGCCACAATTGTAAAAGTGCAGCACCTGCAGGTGAAAGCAATATCATCAGTACAGAAACAGATGCGCCACCTAAACATCAACATGGACAATATGAACCAGGGCATCAGCTCCATGGCAGAGAGCATGAGGGACATGGCAGAGGGGATGCGGGGCATGTCCCAGTGCATGATGCCACTATGTGAAAAACTAGATGAGGACCGCACACAAAGGCGCCGGAGAGGCAGTGTATGCAGCATCAATAGAAGGGGATGAACCGTCTGGCAACTTCCACTTCCCTGCTATGTCGGCGTTCTGTGGGGATGCAAGAGGGGTTTGTTCACTGCTGTACCGATCTCTCTAGGGGGATGGGGAGGGTGATTTCTGCCATGGAACTGCTGCTGACCAACCAGTCAGCCAACGCTGGAGATGTAGGTGTGGGGGACTCTGATGACACCACCATGTATGAGAGCAGTAGCACTCTCATACAGGACATACGGAGAGGCAGCAGGCTCCAATCTGCAGGCCCTGGCTTAACAGCCAGTGTTGAAACCCAGCCTTGGGCATCCCTCACTGTTGTGCATGGGCGCAGACAGTAATGCTGCCCACACTCCAGAGAACATGTTAGGGTGATGTAACCCGTGACCGCCTACTTAGGTTGTCACAAATTGGACTACAATGATGTGTCATTTGACATTTGCCGTAATGGCCATTAAACTACGTCATTCACATTCATTTCCTGGCTGTGTCTCCTTACTTACTTAAAAATAGCTGCGTGTGATCTCTTCCCGTCTCAGTCGCCCATTTGTTGCTGGTGCTACTCCTGCTGCATAGGGCTCTGGCTGTTCAGTTCCATCATCAATTTCCTCATGAGAAGTCATATCAACTTCTGTGCCTTTCTGGGTGGCAAGGTTGTGCAGCATGGCACAGGCTGCAATGATTTTACAGCAGATGATGGGTGAGTACTGCTGTGCACCTCCGCTCTTGTGGAGGCAGCGGAACCTGCTTTTTAAGAGTCCAAATGTGCGCTCAACAATCTTGCGTGTTGCTCTGTGTGCCACATTGTAACGTCTCTCACTCCAGGTAGATGGATTCAGGTAGGGGGTGAGAACAAAGGATCGCACAGCATAAGCGCTATCACCTAGGTGGAAAAGAGAGTGCCATTAGTTACATACTGAAAAGACATTCATCTGCAGTATGTATCAGGGTGTGTCACAGTGATTTACTTAGCAGGTATCCTTCCCCAAATTCTCCAGCAGCAAGGCTTGTGTAGATCCCACTGTTCTGGAATATGTTGGGGTCATGGGTGCTACCAGGGAATTTCACCACAATGGCAGTAATTATGTTGCCAGCTTTGCATATCACCTGCAAATTGATAGAGTGGGTTGATTTTCGATTCCTGTAGATGTAGGAGGGCAGATTGGGATGTGGGTGCCATCAATACAGCCTACGACGTGAGGGAACTGTGCCAGTTGATAGAAGTCAGTCTTGGTTTTGAGCAGTTCTGCATGTGTGTCAGGGAAGCTGATGTAATAATGCATTCTCTGCATCATGGCCTCCAGAAACTTCCGGAAGAAACGGGACAGGCTGCTCTAGGACACCCCAACTACCGCAGCAATCACCCCCTGGTAACTCCCAGATGCAAGAAGGTGTAAGCTACAGAGGACCTACACATGGGTTGGGATGCTGTGTGCCCTTGGTGTTGGGTGCTCCAGGAGTGGGAGCAAGTCCCTGATCAAGTCCAGGATGGTTTGGGGTGTAGCCTGTACCTTTGCAATATCTCTGCCTCAGTGAGTTGGAAGAGCGTTATCCTCTGTCTGTAGACTTTCTCCTCCCTTCTCCAGACCCTCTCTCCTGCTGCCTGTAGCCATAACTGCCTCGCTATCACGTAGAATTCCGCCATTCTGGTCACAATGTTGCATTTTGGGGCTTCTTTTATAGCCTGCACCTGCTTACCACCTGCTTTCACTCCATGGTAATTACCAACTCTTAAATACCGAATTTCATCAAATTCGGTATTTTTGACGTTTCCTACATCTCAAAACTAATTTTTTACCATTTCTCATTTACCGATTCATTAAGTTCCGTTTGGTAAGTTCCGATTCGGTAAATTCTGATTCGGTAAATTACTGACTCTTATTTACCGAATCGGTCTTTTTTGGGATCCTACATCTCAAAAGCCGAATACCGGTCGGTAACGGCCGAAATTCGGTATTTTCGGCCGCTACCGACCGGTATTTGGCTACCTACATTTGGCCCTAAATGTGCAAGTCTTAAGTTACCACAAGATGGTGATAATTCTTGGATCTGTGCTTTTGAGTACAGTAGTGTGTTTCACGAGATTGGACAATTTGAATCATATGATGCACGGATTGGATGAGACACCCTTCTAGTTGAGGGCTCGACACAGAGGATGACTCCAACATTGCTATTTGCATGATTCGTGTAAGGGTTGTTTGGATTGGCTGAAGATGCTTATAATGCTATATGATATGGAGATGGGTGATTTGAATTTCATGGCGCACTGATTAGTTGAAACACCCCTCAAATAGAGAGCTTGACATGGAGCCCAATTATGAGAAACGTTCGTATCCGTGCTGTACTGTGGCTTTTATACTTTGCAGGTTAGTGATTGATGGCCTAGTGCTGGGAGAAGCCTTAGGGCATGAGTGGACTGGTGGTGTGAGGGTGTGGACCATTATGGCAGGTTTTGAATTGTGTATGGAAGTACATGTATTTGAGACAAATGTACTTTAAGTAAGGTACAAGATTGGGACATGGTAATGAGTGTGGAATAAGGTGTGTTTGTTTGGTACTGCTGGGACATTTTATATTGAAAGTTGATAAAGGAAGATGATGTTTGTGAGAGATACCAGCGAGTTACAATATTCTGAAGTGTATGCAATGATAGAGCTTAATATGTTTTTTAACAAGGTGAGCGCTTAAGATTGGGATATGTTAATTAGTGTGCAGTATGGTGTGTAACTTTAGTGCTGTTGGGACATTTTAAAGAATGTGAGTTGATATATGGGTGTATGAAAAATGAATGTATATATTAAGTACAATCTTTGAGAGTATGATTAGGGTGTCGTCGAAAGATAGTGTATGAAATGATAGAGCTTGATTTATGGAGATGGTCAATCATAAATGAGTGCGAATAGTAAACAATAGTTTTGAGGCTTTTTCGTTCATCTTACCTTTAGAATCTACTTGGGTGTGACAATGTTTACGACTATGTTGGTATTCTAATGTACTGCAAATCCTTAAAGACAACACAGGAACTTACCAAGTGAGTTGACGGTGATATGAAATAAGACTCTTCATGGACAGTGTATGTACTTCGATGCCTTATAGCTTCTCCTAAATCGTAGGACTTAATAACGTTTCTCTTAGAACATAAGGTTGTCCAACACTTTGGTCATCCTGGGGTATTGGTTATGAGTTATTGTTATTGTTTAGTAATATGATATAGTAATATTTATGTATAGGGTATCTGTAATCTTACATTGCTGGTTGAAGTGAAATATATGCGCATTCTTGTCTAGGAAGTCGTTTCACAACTGTATTTTGTTGGAGGGATTTGGGAGTCATAAGGTTTCAGTCATGGTGATTTGGTATGTATTTAAATTGGATGGTGACTGTACCACTGTCACAATATATTTTTAAGAATGTACATGTATGTTCGATGACAGCCCTGATGAATGAATGTACAGTTAGAGAAAATACTCAAATATCAGAATTCACATAGTGTAGCAACATGAGATGTCAGTTTGGACCCATTATGCTGACACTGACTATAAAGAGTGCATCAATTCACGTTTGACTTATATGTAATAGTTCAGTTACTATACACAAACTACTTTACACTGAGTATGAATGGAGTGAACACTGTTTCCTGAACTGACAATGTAATTGCAAAGCATACAAAAGGTACTGGTGATGCCTGTTGATTGCCTGTTATAGTGCACATTTACTTAACTAAGCAGCAGCACTTGCTGTTTAAACACAGTACTTTCTGACATACAAAGAGCAATCTATGTTTAATATATAGATCTAGTTATCATGTACACTTGTCGGGAAAGATCTATGTCAAGAGCTGAGGTCAGTATAGCTTTGGGAGATGAAAAGAGGGACAGGCCCTTTGCTGTATGTAGTATATGCTATTTCTAAAGGGCAAACATAGCGAAATGGCAGCGAGTGATGGGAGAGGTGGCTGGTTTATCGAGGGTTAATGCATTGTGATGTAGCAGCGTTGTGCTTTGCTTGTGAATATGGGGATGTTGTTCCAGAACCTGGGTGCATGGAGGGAAAATGCTTACAGGCTTATTATTATTTTTATTTTTTACACTTCTTGACAGGGTTGCAAATGGACAACCTGCTGCAGAGGTATGCATGGTAAACGAGTCTAATTGATATTCAAGAGACGCAAAGAAAGGACTGGCCGAGCCTCCGCTACGACCTGAGCAGACATTGTGTTGTGCTGCGACAGAGCCTATAGTGTGTAAAGAATGTGAACAGTTACTGTTAAATTGATAACAACTTGTGTAGAGCGAGGATAGTGTCACATTCGGAGCAGCAGGAGGTTTTAAAAAAGATGTGCCACCTGAGAAAATACAAATTGAGTCACATCTTCCTTGTTCAAGAAGAGATGCGAATCATTTTCTGCGGGCCTTCGTTCAGTTTGAAATCCTCCCTTCATTAATCAAAAGATCATTGGTGCTTTTCTTTGAAGGTTCTCAAAATGAAAAAAAAGGAGTACAATACGTGTAGTGCTCTACTGATTGAAGAGTATTGTCCTGATGGTATCGTTTTTTAATATTATACTGATGAAGTTCAATGTTCTCCCCTCTCTTACAAGCATTCTTCATAGTCTTAAGTGTTTATGCTAATCATCTCGTAATGAACAACGATGCCGGATTTGCAATTACCACACAACAAAATGTTGCTTTACTGCAAACTGTACACAGATAATGAAAAAATAATTAATCTCGCTAGTATAGTTCATTTGTTGCCATGGAAATATCATGTCTCCACAGAGCCATTAGTAAACATTATAATATTTGTGCGGCCACTAGCATAATGGCCCTTGGCAGGGCCTGCAATGCCATCTAGAGACTTAAATTCTGCTAAATACATATTATTTCACAACGGCTATTTTCAATTTTACCAGATTAATTGTAAATTTGGTGAGCTGCTGAAAAAAAGAGTGAATGTGCTGGAATTTAGAAGAGCATTCACTTTTTATTTCCGATTTTATTAGATTTGCAATATGTTGCCATCGAGTAATAATCATTCATGAGAAGCCTTAGAATATTTCATATAATTAAAACTAAATGATAGACAATATTAAATTACTGATTGTAATTAGGACTCATTTAGCCACAGGGTATTCCACATTGTGCGATAAACAGATCTCTGCAATAAGCTGAACCATTCAGAAGAGGACAGATAAAAAGTTTGCGTAAGTTGCACGTAGCATGGATTTGCAGGGAATATAGGGAAAAGACTGCAACTCTGACAAAATCATTTCAAAAGCACTATCGTTTCAAATGTTGGAAACATAGGGTCATATTTATGAAATAGTTGTGTGGTGCAGGGAATCAGGTCACCTTGATGTGCTGCACTGCATCACTGGGATAGGGCAGGAATGTGTTGTATTTAAGGTATAAGGTATTAAATTATTCCTGAATTTTCCCCCTGAGCTGGCGCCCAATGGCAGTCTAGAACCAATGCACCTTCCTGCAAAAAAACAAACTTGAGAGGCATATTCCTTTATATATTTGTGCTGCCTTCAGCAGTACACATAGAAAGAAGGAGTAATGAGGATAATTCACCTTGTTACACCTCTCCTTGGGAGGTGTATCTTTTTGGCATATCCCCAGGTTAAAAAGGTCTTATATATCTGGGAAGTCTTCAAAAACCATGGGATTTGTGTGGGAGCACACATGCAATGCCCATGGAATACTTTCCAAGGGCACAGGAAAGCAACACAGTGATTTGTGCTGTGTTGCACATTTATTGTGGCTTTGCATGGCCTCACTATTTATATAGGTTTGTGTCGCTCTTGCATCACATTGCGTGATGCAAGAGCAAAGCAAGCCAGGTCATAAATATGGCCCATAATGATGAGCTATTATGGCACAGTGAAGATCTGAGCGCCTGCTTTATGCACCTGAAGGGTGTAAAGTGAATTAATTTAACTCTATATTTCTTTGAGCTTTGTTTTCAGACAATGGTGGTCAGCACTGCTTTGTTTGATCTAAGTTGGAAGGGAATGCCCAGACCTGAGTCCCTTGCTCACTTTGCCACTGGATTCAAGATAGCCTGGCTGATGAGGGGTGTTACCCCGAAACTGTTCCCAGGATTCTTGTTTTCCCTCCAGTGAAGATATGGCTTGGCAGTTCGGGCTAGGCTGTTCCCATGAGGCACAGGGTCAAGACTGATTTGCATTTGGCTGGGTCTTACCTGGGGTGGCGAAGTGAGCTAAAGAACGATGATGGTTTAATCCCAGATCTGTGAATGGGGGTGAGTGTCTGAAAAGCTTCAGTGCTCCATCCATCATCTTCTTTTGTCAGCAATAGAAAGAGGCAGACCTTGCTTTGTTTGCCCTAAGTTGGCAGAGTATGCCCTGAAGTGGGTCTCTTGCTCACTGCCCCGCTGGATTCAAGCTGGCCTGGCTGATGAGGTTTGTTACCCAAGAAAGCAGTCTCAGAATGCTTTTTTACGGTCCAGTGAAGGCCGGGCTTGGCAATTCAGGCTGGACTGTTCCCATGAGGTACAGGGTCAAGACTGATTTGCATTTGGCTGCATCTGAACTGGGGTGGCGAAGTGAGCTAAAGAACGATGATGGATTCAAAGAAGATCTGTGACTGGGCGTGAGTGTCTGAAGAGTTTCAGTGCCTCATCCATCATCTCCTTGTGTTTGCTTTGTTTGTCCTATGTTGGCAGGGTATGGCCAGACGTGGGTCCCTTGCTCACTTTGCCAATGGATTCAAGCTAGTCTGGCTGATGAGGAGTGTTACCCTGAAACTGTTCCCAGGATGCTTGTTTCTGCTACAGTGAAGACATGGCTTGGCAGTTCAGGCTAAACTGTTCCCATAAGGCACTGGGTCAAGACTGATTTGCATATGGCTGGGTCTGACCTGGGGTGGGGAAGTGAGCTAAAGAACGATGATGGATTCAACCCAGATCTGTGACTGGGTGTGAGTGTCTAAAAAACTTCAGTGCTCCATCCATCATCTGCTTTTGTCAGCAATAGAAAGAGGCCGACCTTGCTTTGTTTGCCGTAAGTTGTCAGAGTATGCCCTGAAGTGGGTCCCTTGCTCACTTCGCCACTAGATTCAAGATGGCCTGGCGGATGAGGTTTGTTACCCTGAAAGCAGTCTCAGAATGCTTGTTTACGGTCCAGTGAAGACCGGGCTTGGCAGTTCAGGCTGGACTGTTCCCACGAGGTACAGGGTCAAGACTGATTTGCATTTGCCTGCATCTGAACTGGGGTGGCGAAGTGAGCTAAAGAACGATGATGGATTCAAAGAAGATCTGTGACTGGGGGTGAGTGTTTGAAGAGTTTCAGTGCTTCATCCATCATCTCCTTGTGTTTGCTTTGTTTGTCCGATGTTGGCAGGGTATGGCCAGGCGTGGGTCCCTTGCTCATTTTGCCACTGGATTCACGCTAGCTTGGCTGATGAGGAGTGTTACCCCGAAACTGTTCCCAGGATGTTTGTTTCTGCTCCAGTGAAGACATGGCTTGGTAGTTCGGGCTAAACTGTTCCCATAAGGCAGAGGGTCAAGTATGATTTGCATATGGCTGGGTCTGACCTGGGTTAGTGAAGTGAGCTAAAGAACGATGATGGATTCAACCCAGATATGTGACTGGGTGTGAGTGTCTAAAAAACTTCAGTGCTCCATCCATCCTCTTCTTTTGTCACAGAAGAAAGAGGCAGACCTTGCTCACTCTTTTGTAGTTGTACTGTCTGAAAATAAAGCAATAAGGGGTATATTTACAAGACTCTGTTGCCAAGGGAAATTCACTTTATACGATGTTCCTGTGGCATTAGGGGTTTTGCCTTATTTACAAGGCAGTGTTAAGCCACTTAACGTGGGTTAAAGCTACCTTGTAAATAAGGCCACCTTTAACACTAAGCTTAGCGCAAAAGAGGTGGGTAATGGTTGTTACGGTGGGCATTCCACCGCAACACCCATTGATTCTGATGCTGCCCCCTATTTACAAAGGAGGCGTTTAAGAAAATGGCAAAAAATGGGGTCAACTGGGTCACACACGACCACCTCTCAGCCTTCCATACTAAATGAAGTGTCGGTCAGATAGTAGAGAATAGTGGAGCCCAGTCACTTAGGAGTGCTGGAGAGGGACTGACATCAACAAGCATAGCAATACATTATGTACACTTTGAAACCAATGAAAACACAGCCACCATGGAATTTTCCAAGTAGATGCATCTGGACAGTAAATTACAAAGGAGTAAGTATAGATTCTGAGGCCGGGCACACATTATCTACTATTCAAGGTCACTCTACCTGTGCCCACCGCTAGACTAGTGGGAGAAGGCCTAAATCTAAAAAGAAATGTATATGCTAATAAGAACAGTGCATTAATTAGTGTGGCAGAACTCAGTTTTGGAGAAACAGAACTTAGAGGAAGTCGTTTCTCGGAAATAGCAAAGAATTCATTTCGAGCATGATTTAAAATGGCACCCATACACAAAATAGTGCAGCGAATGCTAACTCACGTAAAACAATACAGACGCATATTTTTTTATCTTCTATCAGAGTAAATAGGAGGCATCGCCAGAATTAAGACCAGGGAAAACCTGGCCTTACCCTGGTGCAACAAGGAGATGTGTTTCGTTTCTCCTCCTTTATGTTGTTTTCATGTGTGCACATGTACAGCACTTCCTTTACTATGGAGGCCAGCCAAAACCATCTTCCAGGAATGCTTCCTGGGTTTAAATAATGTTAACCACTTAGCCCACAGCAGAAACTGAACAAACTAATGGAACTACTAAATTAGGCGGTGTTAAGCCTCATCCTTTTAATATCTAGATCAACTCATACTTTGCCAGCTTAAGTCTGATGTCACTACATGCCTTTTTACCATTTTGCAAGAGATTTCTTGTGTAAGAAGTAGCCTATCAAGTCATTAGAGTTGCATTGTGATGTCAGAAACATCCACTAAAAATGTATTTCAGATCAAAGCATCACACTTATCCCGCAGATACAGCAGTGGCAGTCGGTACGGATTGTGGGTGGCAGGGCGGGCAAAGGGTGGGGCATGGGTTACAATGTAAAAAAAAGAAATCTTACCTTACTGCCAGGTCCTGTGTATCTGCTCCTGCTCCCCTGAATTCAACTCCAGGAACAGGAAGTAGCCCGCCAGGCTCCCTCCACTAAGCCAATCACAACGATGCAATGCAGCGTTGTGATTGGTCTGAGCTCCATGATAGGGCGCTTAGCCATGGGCTGGAAAGGCTGGAAAAGTGGGCATGTTCTCCATGCAGGCCGGCCAAACAGTCATTGTGCACTTAGGAGTGGGCAAACCACTCCTCCCCTGCTTAGGAGCCCCGCTCCGCCCCCTCAAACAAAACTGCTGCAGCAGGACAAAATAAAATTATAACATTACATTATTATCATTCTATTTTTTCCATCCTTTTATGGCTGCAAAGCAATGAGGTGCTGCTTCTCCACCTTGGTGGAAGATCCACCACTGAGGTACAGTCCTACAGAGGTCTGGCATCAGAAGTGGCCTGTAAGTGTGTCCTCAGGTCAAGAGATGTTTGTGGTGGGGAATTACATTTTAAAATCATCACATGGCAACATGACATGATATAATGGCATTCTGTTTTCTTTCAATGTAGTCACTGTGTTCTGAACTTGTGCCGGTCTCGCTAATAGTGTTCAGACATGACAGTTACCAGCTGACTTTATCTGGAGCGGCTTTGAGCAGACGCTGGTGCTACCTGCCTTTTTATTGTAATACATTTCATTTGTAACCTATGCCTGCTGTCTGGCCTGATCAATGTTCAAGATCAGACCATAAATTGTCAAGAAGATTGGCGATGTTTGAATCCAGCACCTAACTGTGCAGCACCCACTGCATTTTGGCAGGTACCTGCACACCGGCTGTGGCCTAGAGTTCTCTGTTCATGACCAAAATTAAAATGGGGTAAGACATTTTATTGCTAAGCACTTTGGAAGCACTGTGCTTTAATTAAAAAAATAATTATATGCCCCTCAATATATGCCGCTCCAGCAGTGAGTTGGCCACTTTAAACAGGCCCCTGCATGTGAACCTGAGTAGGCCAGGTATCAACAAGAGAGTGAGGAATACTACAAAGGAACACTCTTGGTCACCAGTCACAATACTATAAACAACAATAGAGTGTTGCTTCTCAAAAGGAAAAGAGCGAGCATGAACAATCTTTCAGATTCTTTTAGAAGGACCTCACTCACCAACCTAGTTGTTGACATGCTCATCATCGGGCCCCACCAGGAGAATTTGTGCTGACAGATGCTGGTGTAGTAAAGTGTATTAAAAATGCCTGAATTGTGTCCAAAAAAAGTGTATTAGATGGCCAATCAGACAGACTAAAAACTGAGTGTAGGAACGAAAAGCTGAATAAATTGTTCAACTATTTCCCATTAGGTGGGGTCAACATGTTTCTGCCCTAGTGGTAAGATTTACCGGGCATTCATCAGGACTAAAAAAAAGGGAACTAAACCTCAGCGATATGGGCACGCTAAGGTCTACCCTAACCTGAGGACGTGAACGTGAAAAATGGGTGATAAAAATTGCAACCAAAAGATGATGTAGGGGGTGCACCAGTGGATAAAAGACAAACAAACAATAGCAAACATATAGAGAAAAGACAAAACAAGTGCTTAAATTCCATCTTGCGTAGTTTGTTTGTCACAGGAAACTCATGCTTGTGTGCTCCGATGAAGTGCAAGGATGCTTATTGCCTGACTAACATGCTCCTGTGCTAGTTTGTTTCAAGTAAATCATGCTCAAGTGCTCTAAACAAAGTGCATAAACAGTCACTTAATTTTGTATAGCCAGCTCATTATGCATGACTGGTAAACTTAGTCGTAGCGCTATGGCATCTGCATACCTCATGGGCGTTTAGCGGTATATCATACTGGGTGGGGTAAATGAAAATTATCCTAATTTGTGAGCCTTGGCGGCGTGGTCACTCCCCACACACATACATGCTGCCATTAAAAACATATTTACAATATATGCAAAAAGGTGTCTCACATTTGATGTGAAAAGTTTCCACACCATGGATCTCAGGACAAGGGTGGTGACGCGAATGGCACGCCTTGGGGGGAGGGGAGAAAAAGGAAAAGGGGGAGCGATAATTAATTAATTTCTGAAATTCAGCGCAGTTTACTTATCTGAAACAGCTGAAGGCAGGACATACGCCGCCGACGCCAGGCACCCACTTGGAACCTATGCGAATCCCTCTGAAACCGGACCCCGAAGATGGAAAGGTCGGTGCTATAGTGCAGTTTTAAAAGGCAAAGGAACTGGCGCGAACCCGAAGTGGTAGAGGCGTGGCCTCATACGTCGTGCCATGTGGGCCTGTGCGTTGGCCCAATGACGAGGCGCGTCCGACAGGAAGGGGAGGGCAGGAAGAGAGGATTGAAAGAAGGCTTGAGAAAAGGCTAGACCGCTGTGTGTAGGTATTCCTACTGCTCAGGTTCGATAGAGAAAACTTTATTGAAAACAGCATAAGGCCATGTCATACCAGTCAAAGGTCCTGTAGAGGGGCGGGAAAATGATTAGTGAACCCTATAGAGCTTCAGATGTCCATATAGTTGCATGAAACTGGGAAATAAACGTGCAAACCTTATTTATATATAGATTGCGGTAACCACCTAAGCAGTGCATAAAATGATGCAAATAAGTGTAGGCACTCAGGGTATCCGAGTCCCCATAAAGCAAAGGTTGCGCTCGTGAAGAGCAGACACGTTATAAGAATGGCTCATCACATTCAGTGTGTCTCTATTCTACCTAGGAGGTGACTTGGAATTGAACGATTAGATAAAAGAGCCTATGGCGCACAGTTTTGCATCTGATGTATATGTATGACCATTCCAGAAACAAGGGGGTTTATGAAAAGAGAGGTGTCACCATAGTGACTAAAACCTTTCATCATGGTACACAAGATATTTTTTTCATAGTAAACAGAATTTCTGGGTAAAAGAAATATTTTCTTGGTAAAAAAATCAATATTTATGACCGTAAAAATGTATCCTCCTGAAGAAGGTGTAGCAGGCTCTAGGTATCTTTAAGATACATGGATATTTGTTGGATTAAGGGTTTTAGGAAGTGGTCGCAGAAGCGTGATAATGGTTCCAGTAGGGAACCAATACCTGGTTGGTCGTCCGCATGGGGGATTCTTATATTTATGAGTCCTAGGTAGTGTGTAAAAAATAAGATAAGGAATCACACTGTCCCTTACGGTCAGGAAGTCGGCCTCATTTTTGGTTATGTGGCCATTTTCCTCTGTCTCATTTACCATGTTAACAATTCGTGTCTTTAACTTGGAGGAGAGGTCTTTCCTAAGTAGGCTGTAGTTCTTTGTGTCATCCAGGAGGTTTCTGCATGCTTTTTCATAGTCCTCTGTGTTTTGGATCACTATGCCCCCGCCTTTGTCGGCTGGCTTGATGGTGATTTCTTTATTTACTATATTCAAGGGCACTGAGGTTTTTAAACATGGTTGGTTCTTGATAGGCCTCGATTTCATGAAAAATGGCTTGCTCGAAGGCTATGATTTCTGCTGGTACTGAGTAGGGAGGAGGGGTAAAGGTCGATTTTAATTTCAGGCCAGGATCTCCTGGGTTAGTCTGTGATCCCGTATCCTCCTTGCCCTCAAGAATGCTTTGAGCTTCAGCTTCCTAAAGAAGTCAGCTAGTTCGCAGTGCAGCTTGAACTTATCTGGTCGGGATGTTGGAACAAAACCGAGGCCCTTCTCTAGGACTTGTGTTTACACGGGGGATAGAATTGTTTTGGAAAGGTTTGTGATCAAACTCCCTGTGCACTTGTGCTCGCTTGTTGTGCTTTGCTGAGGGGGTTGTTCCCCACAGTGTCCTCTGTCTGCCATGTGACCAGGTTTTGCCCTCTTCTTTTGCCCCTTCCTCTCCGGCCTCTCTCTAAAAAATAGAGGCTGGTATGAGTCATGGCCTCGCTACTCAGGTTCATGTGCAGGGCTCTGCTGAAGGTACATGAGTCATGGCCTTGCTACTCAGGTCCACATCTCAAAAGGAAAAGAACACGCATGAAGAATCTTTCAGATTCTTTTAGAAGACCCTCACTCACCAACCTAGTTGGTGACATGCTTCATCATTGGGCCCCACCGGGAGTGGCCAAGTGCCTCCCCGGTGTGCTGCGACGCCAGAATTACTGCGGAGCTGGAATATGTAGTGACAGGTGATGGTGTAGTAAGGTGTTTTAAAAATGCCTGAATTGTGACCAAAAAAAGTTTATTAAATGGCCAATCAGACACACTAAAAACTGAGTGTGGGAACAAAAAACAGAACACACTACAAACCTACTGTCAAAAACAATCTATTAAAGTTTTCAAGCTTTCACCCCCGCACAATGCGGGAAAACCTACCTTATGGCCAGTACCTGAGGGTTAGACGAAATTATAGTGAACTAACAGACTTCCTTGAGCAAGCAGCAGATCTCACCACAAGAGTAAAAGCTCTGGTCTACCCAGACAAAGTTTTGAACAAAAGCTACAAAAAAGCCCGAAACCAACCCCGAGAGACCCCTCCTTGAGGACAAGTCAAGAGAACCCACAGAGACTCCCCTTACCTCTGTCACAACTTACAGCTGTTTCTAGAATATTGTAAAGAAGTCAATCAATACACATTGGAAAATTCTGAACAGTAACAATAGATCTTGGACAAAACCACTTTTCACATTTAAAAAGGGACGGAGTTTGAAAGACTCACTGGTACACACATGTCCTAGAGAACAACCTCCTATAGGTCCTAGATCAGTCACCGATTTATGTGGTCTCCCGAAAGGAGTTGGCCATTTTTCCTGCTCCAATTGTAGTGTCTGCCATCTGACATCACATACACCGTGAAGGATTAGCGCTGATTGAAGCAAACCTTGCCTGCGCTGACAGGAGAGAACCCTGCCCGATTTGACTGTGCTACAGGAGTAGCAGAAATCACCGCCTGCCTGGCTGCTTGATCGGCTTGGAAGCCGCCAACCACCGCGTGTGTCCAGAGGAGTGAGAGGCGCCGGCCCCGGGACTGCGAGGACCAGCATTCCACATCTCCAGCTGGTCCTCTTCCCGCGAGTGCCGCGCCCCCCCTCCGTGACACGCCCCCAGCTGAGCCCGTCAACTTCTCGCGGCACCTGCTTCGCGGGTGCCACTCGTGAAGGATTAGCGCTGATTGAAGCGAACCTTGCCTGCACTGACAGGAGAGAACCCTGCCCGATTTGACTGTGCTACAGGAGTAGCAGAAATCACTGCCTGCCTCGCTGCCTGATCGGCTTGGAAGCCGCCAACCACCGCGTGTGTCCAGAGGAGTGAGAGGCGCCGGCCCCGGGACTGCGAGGACCAGCATTCCACATCTCCAGCTGGTCCTCTTCCCGCGAGTGCCGCGCCCCCCCTCCGTGACACGCCCCTATACCACAAAAGCGATCTATAGCACGCGCATCGCGGGACGCGCGTGGGTCGTAGCCCGGGGCGAAGCCCGGGCAAAGGGCGGGCCGTCTGTGGCCGTCCGGGGACGTACGAGGACGAAACGGGCCCACCCCCTTTCATCTCGACCATCTCTACAGAAATCACCTTTCTTGGTAAGATACTAGGGGAAACCCAAATAACCTACAAACAACATCAGAGCTTACATTTGTTTACTCGTGAGATAACATTTAAATAAAAATAATCTAACGCATATAGGTTCTTAAATGGGCTTCAAAAAACTACGCTCCCGTACGATATTCATGAAAAGAATGGGGACAGAGAATGCTGTTCGGAAATCTACAGACAAAGCCATTAAACCTGGTCGTATAACTCTAACGCCGGCAATCAGTACATACTTCACTACACTTACAGCTAAAGACACTCAAGAATCGAATACATCAGGTAAAGAAACCTCTCTTAACGTTTACGTAATCATAAGGGAAACTGAAAGCACTCCATTGATACCTAACTCACAATCTAAATTGGGTCATCTGGCCCCCGATTCAAGTAGCAAATTACTTAGTACTCCAATAGATCTACAAAACCCTGAACAGGAATCGACTACTCTAAAAACCTCAACTCCTTTAAAAAAAGGAGGGAGCTCAATGCTATTTGGCGACTCAAATTTTAACAAATCAATCCCAGGACCACAAAATTCGGAACATGGAACAAGCCAGAATATTCAGGAAAAAACATCTCCTCCAATCACCTTACTTGATCTCTCATCGGATCCTTTCAACTTTAAAACAAATAATAATATCATTAACACAACTTCACCTATATCTAAAGCCTTGTTGTCGTTACAAGAGATTTTGGAATCTGTCCTCTCTTTTCTGGGAAACATTCTAGAAAACTCCGATCAAACCCTGGACGTTCAAATAGGGATATTAAAACATCTAGTTGATAAGAAAAAGAAAAAAGATCTCTTCTTAGCTGAGGAAAATAATTTATCAACGAAAATTTAATCTGAACAATATGACATCTCGAAAGAATTAAATAAAGATCAGAAGAAAAGAACATGCGATTTTGGTACCCAAACTTCTAAAACTCAAATACAACAAAAACAAAAGACTGAACACTCAAATGATTCAACAATATATTCCCTAAAAAAACTTTTTAAAGAAAAACATCAACAAAAAATCAATCATTTCCCAATATTCACAAAAAGAAGTGAAACAAATACTCTCGCAAATGATTCCGTACGAGAGACTCAGGAAATACACACCTCCAAAATAACAAATCAAGAAAATGGAGAATTCACAGGTAAAAATAAACAGGAAAATAATATAGACGGAAGGAAAAGAAGGAGGAAAAAACTAATAAGAAGGATTCAGAAAAAGTAAGCTCACAAACTAAAATTTCGAAAATCAGTTATTATACAAAACCTAGAAGAGGAACAAACCGATAATATAACAGCATCTGAAAACATTGAAAAATTAGCAACTAGAAAAAACTTTGAAGAAAAGTCGCCACAATTAGATCCAAGAGCGCAAGAATATGTCCCTATCAGACTTCTAGAGGAACCAGATCAAACCAACAACAATAAAATTATGGAAGTCATAAACAGGAACAAACAAAGAGACAAAGAGCCTTCTCCGAAAATCCTACAATTCGAGGAACTTTTTCCTAGTGATTCAGCTCCACTTAACAGAGGAAGGATAATACATCTACTACGACATATTAAGCCTCTACAATCATTGAGTAGTAATGAACTTGACTTAGTAATCTTCCCCATCAAGGACAATACTAAATTAGTAAGGGTAACATTCTGGTCGTCTGTTCTTCCAGATATCATACTGAATGAAAAGGAGACACTACATAAACACGGCTACGATGTAGTGGAACGAATGGAACCAACGGCCAGTAGAGTTCCAACGGGGTATAATGCTCAAATACGTGCACTCTCTAATTCATATGGGAAACAATTCCAAAGAAACTCTGAGGTGACAGAGGACCAAGAAATCACGCATCCAGATATACACTCTGTAGGGCAAGAAAAACTAAAAATTCTGGTGAACAAAGGTCAACGGGCTGTTTGGTACCAAGCTCCAAAAAAATCTGACAATGACAACAGTACAAAATCTTGGGCTTGGGTTTCAGAGACTCTGAACAGTAACAAAATCAAGAGCACTCAACAACAATCTGTTTAGCACCGGCATAAAAATAACCTGGAATATTGCAGGTGGAATTAAGAACAAACTGTCCACGGCCACCAGAAATCTACTGGATATCTTGTTTTTACAAGAAACGTGGGCAACCAAGCCTATCATTGTTCAAAACTATTATGTTTACGAAATTCCAGCAACAAATACTCATCGAGGTCATGCTAAAGGCGGTTTGGCCATTCTACTAAGTGACGAATATTTGTGGGCACAGGAACTATTAGATACTAACCTAGAAAACCTACAGTGCATCAAAATTTCCGCTAAAACATACAGCACGGCCCACCCTAAAACAATTCTCCTTTTTAACGTATATGCTCCCCCGGGTAAAAAACATGATATAACATTCTTAAAAATCATGGAAAATATCGAGACTATAACAGAGAACCATCTCAATTCATCCTTTTTAATTGTCGGCGACTTCAATAGTAAAATTTCTAACTCAGAAATTAATAAGTGGGCAAAACAACACTCAGAAGAAGGCAAGGATATTACATCCCCGCAATTCCCGGAGGGCATATTGTCTGATAAAAGAGGGAAACTGTTATTATCAACATTGACAAATCTCAATGGAGTAATAGTGAATGGTAACATGGAAGGGGACATTCCAGCAAACTATACCAGACGGGGTAATGGGTCTCCATCTATTATAGACTACATAATCAGTAGTATGGATCTGTTAGATACAGTCACACATCTGCTTAACCAGTTTTGTCAAGAAAGTGACCACGCTCTAATGCATTTGACAACAGATTGGTTACCTAAAACTCCTGCAGCCTGTCACATCATGTACCAAAAAAGCACTATAGTGGTCAACAGCGAAAAGAGACGTATTTTCTGGAATTCTTCGACCATTGATAAAATCACTTCTTTGATTGATCATTCTCAATTTTTAATGAAAATATTCTCTGAAAATCTTGTTGAAAATTTTGAATTCATTATAAAAGAGTTCAGAACTCTCATTTTGAACATGACAGCAAAGGATGCAGCAGGTACCAGTAAGAAGAATGACAAAAATAAGCGCGCATTTGGGAACTCTGAAGTAAAGAAAAAGTTAAACAAATACATACGCGCCCAATATATGAATCCTACACCATATATAAAAAAGGAAATAAACAAAACGAAAAATCAACTAAGACGCGAGAATCAAAGAAATAAAAAAACTTTACAAGATCGTAATTGGGTCGACATCCAGATAGCAGCGAATAAGAACGACCAGCGCAAATATTGGTATCTAATAGGAAAACTTACTGGATCTAAAAAGAAATTACAATCAATACCGGTCCCTCCGAACGCCTGGGAAATTTTTTTGACAGATCTTTACAGATCCAACTCAATAGTCCCATTGGAAAGTATTGAGGCTTACAAAGGAAATGACAAATGTCCAATAAATAAAACTACAGCAACATCGGTCGAACTAAACATACGTAATGCAAGAACAACGGGTGCTTCTGGCCCTGATCAGATTCCGATCAAAGCATTACAAATTGCCCCAAAGGAATGGAGTCAGTTGCTATATCCCCTTTTCAACTATATTTTAGATACTGGTCTAGTTCCAAAATCATGGCAGGGAAGCATAATCATCCCCATACACAAAAAGGGAAGCAAAACCCAACCAAGCAATTACCGCCAAATAGCACTCATAGATGCCGTGGGCAAAGTATTTGCAGCAGAAATTTTACATCGTCTGAAAGAATGGGCTTTCACGACAGGTCAGATACCAATGTTCCAAGCAGGCTTCAGACCCAAACATTCGGTAACAGACAATATCGCAGTTATCCAGGTCATCCTCGACAAATATGTAACACAAAAAAACCAGGTCGTTTACGCTGCTTTTATAGACTATTCTACAGCGTTTGACCGGGTAGACCGACCAACACTGTGGAAAAAATTGAGGAAGCTCGGTATACATGAACAATTACTACAGTCTATAGTAAGCTTACATACCAACACTTGGTGTCAAGTCCAAATGGGGGGAGAAAAAGGATATACGAAAAGAATCAAAACCGAAAACGGATTAAAGCAAGGGTGCCTTTTAGCCCCAATCCTATTCTCCCTCTATCTAAGCGACTTGTGTCACTACCTGCAATTGGGCTCCAACCTACCTCCTAAAATTGCTGATCAAAAAATAAATGCTCTGCTATATGCTGACGACATAGTGTTGTTGGATCTCACCCCTTTTGGACTACAAAAGTCTCTGGATATTCTGCACAAATACTCCAAAGAAAACTATTTAGTCCCAAACATCAAGAAAACAAAAGTGCTAGCCTTCTCGGGGAGGAAACAAAGCGCCAAATATACCTGGAGTTTAGGAGGAGAAAAGATTGAAGAAGTTAAGGACTATCCCTACCTCGGCAGGATCCTTTCAAAAAATTTAACTAACACAACGCAATTGAATAATTTACTAAGGAAATCAGATATACACGCCGCGGCCCTCCAGAGACTCTATAGCGCGACAGGGAATAGACATTTTTCCTCATTGATAAACATCTACAGAGTAAAAATACCCCCTGTACTCTCCTATGCGACGGAGTACATACCCATAAAACAATGAGCTTTCATGGATCGCAAAGAGGGAAAGATTTTAAGAAAAATTATGAAACTGTCAGATGCAGTACCTGTTCAAGCACTGAGATTGGAACTATCAGTCACAAGCTCCTACGCCGTAGCAATTGCAAATGTAATTAGGTGGGCCTACAATTTATTGCATGCAAAAGAGAACACATTAAGGTCATTGCTGAAAACAGAAACTTTTGGGTCTGACGCTAAAAAACAAGTCTTCCGAGAGAACATGACTGAAGCATTTTGCATAGCAAATAATAGCACTGAACTTTTGCTTACTTGGTCACAAGCACAACTAAAACTGTTTTTAAAATGCTTCACCCCAAAACTAAGCTACGAAATGGACTCTCGACACTGCAACAAATTACCTACCTATAAACCCTTTGTTGACTTACTAGAATATAAACAAAGCCGGTCCTACATCGGGCTAACCTTGACACATGGTGCAAGGAGAACAATTGCTATGCTTCGATTGGGCATCCTCCCCGTACTATCATTTACCCCAAGATGGTTTCCGGGAGGATCTCCGTTATGTACACTGTGCGCAGGGGGTAATCAGACCCTGGAGCATGTCTTATTTGTATGTCCGAACCAGAATGTAATTTTAGCCCGTACTAGATTCCTGGAACCTATATATCGTTCCTGTAGAATCACGACGGTGAGAGAACTTATAACTCTATGCAAACAACCTCCGAATGAATTCGTCTGCTATAATTTGTATAAATTTTTGAAACCGTTTTTATCTTTGTATTGATAACATTGAATCTCTTTTAAATATGTAATTTGTAGAAAATATTTTGTGGTCCTCTGTTGAGTACCAGTACAAATAAACTTTTCGACTTTGACTTTGACTTTGACATCACATACAACGGTCTTAAATCAGGAACCTGGCAAGACATAGAAACAATGCACCAACACCTATTGCAACTCTACTAATGTGGTATACCTCATAACATGCCCTGCCAGTTATGGTATGTGGGTATGAGTACACGTAAGATCAAATAGAGACTATGCAAACATAGAAGCATTATCAGGTGCCGGAAAATTACAACCAAGATGAGTGAACACTTCCTTCAGACCAATCACACTTTCAATGACTTGAAATGGACTTTCATTGAGCATGTAACCTCTGGAAAAAACATCCAACAGTTACTGTTTGAGAAGGAACAAAGATGGGTATACCGCCTAGGGACTCACAAACAGGGCCTTAATGATGATATTGCTTGGGGCACAGTACTAAAGTGCTAGGCTATCATGAAAAAAGGCTTTATTCACCCCGGTGAATTCTCTCTCTTTCTTATTGTTAGAAACAGGATTTCTGATTGGCTGAGGCTTGCGCCAAAGCCAGGCAGAAACCACCACTCTAGTCAGGGTAAGGGGGAAACACACACTGATGATATTCCCTGCTCACCCCATTGGTAGCTTGGCATGAGCAGACAGGCTTATCCCCAAGCAATGTGTAAAGTATTTGCACCAACATTCACAGCAACCCTGTGAACACCACAAATGGACACTACACCAGTGATTATAAAAATATAAATATCTTTATATAGCTTAAGCAAATCACAAATGCCCCAAAAATGCACTTACATAAATTACTCCCTTTTGTTAGAATGCCTCTCTAAAAATGTTCGCTTTGGTTTCCTTAGTAAAACAAACTGGTAGGTTGCTGTTTGTCAAAAGCAAAATCATGTAAAGTAGCAACAGCGCTGGTCTCTTTAGCCCCTACGCAGCTCTATTATCATTTTCACAGTTCTGTCAGCAGAAACCCACATTGTATGCCCAAAGTTCACCTCAGTATGGCTCCTTCGTGCTTGTGGGGAAAGTTACTATGAAAAACTAACTACAGGCTTAGATGGTGATGTCTGCAATATGAGGCAATTATCTCCCAAGTGCGGGCCCCTTCTCACTTTTGGATCGGTGGTAGATAATTGCACAGACAGGTGCGGTACTGACTTCGTCCTCCGTGATTTAGGGAAATATGCCCCACATATGATTTAAGTAGGCCCAGACTGTTTCTCTGCACAGGCCCTGTACTGCCACTCTTCTAGGTGGCGAGTACGGGCCCTCACAATCCTCTTGTACTGAAGCTGGCACCGTCAGATTCCCCTGAAGTCCCCGGCAGCCTCGCCGACCCCCAACCTACTCTCAGCACACTTACGCAACAGTCCGGCTGGGGTCGGTTTAACTGGGGTGCGGGTCTCGCACCAACAGTTTGTCCGTTGCAGATCACAGTTGTTTGTTGGAACGGGGTCGGGCTCGGGAAGATGCCTTGTGCTTCCTGGGCTTCAGCACAGCTCCTCCTGGTGACGAGCCCCTCGTAGCCTAGGTGACGCTCCACACCTTCCTGCTTTCGACGAGGCTCCTTCTGGCAGCGTGCCCTCCGTTACCTAGGTGACATGCCGCGCTGAAACCAATCACAGTGCGGCTGTACGATGATGCGACGGACTCCTTCTCTGTGGAGGCCAGGGAATCTTCACAGCTCTTTACTCCCGGTGAACCTGGATTCCGGCTCATTGACCTCAATGCTAACACAAGCCTGACTTCTCACTTGGCAAAGTCATCCATGCACAGTCCGGCTCGCAGATTCCAACGCTACTGCGAGCCTTACCTCTCAGATGGTGTCTTCTAATGCCGCCAGTGTTTCGGATAGATCACGGCAGACCCCTCCTCCACACAGCTGCTGTACAGGATGAACGGGGCATCCTTTCTTCCACTTGAACGCGGTTTTCTCTTGATGCGGCAAGAGCAGGGAAATCAGGCACGCAGTACTTGGTTGTTCGCTTTGTCAGCCCCTCGATGAACTCAGTGCTAGGCATCAGATGTGTAGACGCACACACATCGTGTTACAGCACGCTGATCCTCCGAGGCCTCTCAGTGCAGATTGGAGCGCGTGCAGGCAGAGGCATACAGCGTGGAGGCTCAGAGAAATCCTGATCGTCAAGTCAGACAGCATACTTCACATAGATGGCAATCTGGGTCCAGGTACATGTACCCAGATGGATGAGGTTACTTCTGGAAACCTTTGTGTTCCTGAGTTTTATCAGGAGGCCACTTCTCTTCTGGCCCTTGGACACTCTGAGGACACAGCACACAGCAAAGTCCCTTGTCCTCACCCTTAGTAGATTCATCAAAATGTAGGTCAGCCCCAGAACACACAGCAAGGGCAGTCTTCCTGTCCAGTCTTTTCAGTTGATCTCCTTGGGTAGAGGTTCCTCTTGATTGTAGAAGTCTAATTTTACTGGGGTTTCAGGTCTTACTTTTATACCCCGAATGTCTTTGTTCTTCATGTGTGAGGGGTCCAGGATCCAGTCCCAACAAGTTCTGGGTGCCCTCTGCTAGGGCAGGTTTTCTTCCTTTGTGAGTGTGGGCAAGGGCTATTAGACGCACCGCAGGAGGTGGAGCCAGCATTGTGGAAGGCAGGCACAGTCCTATTCAGGCCCAGGTGCATCTCCTCCCACCACCAATCTAACTGTAGAAAGGTCTATTCAGACTAGGGCTGACCCCCAGCCTCCTGCAGCCACCCCCAGGCCCTGTCACTCACAAACCAGACGGTTAATACACAAACAGGCAGAGGCACACAGAAAGGTTGAATAGGAAAATAGCCACTTTCTAAAAGTGCTATTTTCAAACACAGAAATTAGAAAACATCTTTCCTAAAAGATGCATTATCAAATTTTGAGTTCAGGGACACCAGACTTCAGCTCCCCATCTTGCTCCTATGGGGAGAGATGCAGGTACACATGGAACACAGAATTCCCCATTCTATCCTATGGGCAAGATGGCTGTTCAATAATGAAAACTAAGATGCATGTCAACAAGGGTTGTTAAAAAATGATCGCCGCTTTTGCGGTCATTTTTGGCCGAAAAGTGGCGATAATTCTAACACCCTATTAGCGAGGACACGCTAACACGTGAATACATGCTTCTCCGCCCTTTCCCTCAACGCCCAGCTTTGCATCTCTAAAGAGGTGCAAAGTGGGCGTTCCTCCCCAGGATAACGGGGGAAATGTCGCTAAGCGACATTTCTCCTATTATCAAGCCTCACGCAAAGCATAGCAACAAGAAAAGTAGCGATAATCTCTGTTTTCGCTACTTTCCTTATGCCTGCTTTGAAACTGACTTAGCTATGATATCCTATGGAAGGTGGATATCATGGCTAAGCATGTGAGGCTATCAGCAAGCTATCGCCAAAAGTTGTGTGATTATCACTGGATTTTCAGCGATATTCACACAGTTAGGCAGCTTGCACTCTGAATGTTATCGCTGTGGAGATAAGCCTTGCTGATAGCACGCTATCTCCGCGATATAATTCAGAGTTGGGTGGCGATAATTATCCTAGTGCTAAGTGCACTTAGCAATAATTATCGCTCCCTCTTGATGATATGCCCCAGAATTGGCAGTATTTCACTATCAGGACATGTCACCCACACTAGTACATGTCCTACCTTTCACATACATTGCACCCTGCCCAGGGGGGTACCTTGGGCCTATCATAGGGGTGTCCACTGTGTAAGAAAAGGGAAGGGTCAGACCTGGTCAGTGTGTACACTCACTGGCCAGAACAACATGGCAGTTCACAGACTGCTCACAGGCACTGCTGTGGCAGGCCTGAGACACCATTTTAGGGCTACTCATGTGGATGGCACAATCAGTGCTGCAGACCCACTAGTAGCATTTCAATTACCAGCCCTGGCACACTCAGTGCCCTTTACTAGGGACTTTACCGGTCAAACCAATATACCAATCATGGATAACCAATCACAGTAATAATTTACAGGGAAAGCATATGCACTTTAGCACTGATCAGCATTGGTAAAGCTCTCAGAGTCCTATTGCCAACAACCACATGTCAGGAAAAACAAGGGAGAAAGAAGCAAAAAGTTTGGGGATAGCGCTGCAAAAAGGGCCATTTCCAACACTTATTAAAAAAATAAACTTTTCTCTGGAAACATATACGTCATATGCGGATTTTTGGGTAAACAAATATTTATATTTTTTTACGGTCATAAATATTCATTTTTTATAAGAAAATATGTTTTTTACCCCCAAACATTTTTTACCATGAAAAAAATATCTTGTGTACCATGAGGAAAGGTTTTAGTCACCACGGTGACACCTCTCTTTTAAAAAAAAACCTTGTTTCTGGAATGGTCATACATATACATCATATGCAGAACTGTGGGTCATAGGCTCTTTTATCTAATTGTTCAATTCCAAGTCACCCCCTAGGTAGAATAGAGACACACTGAATGTGATGAGCCATTCTTATAACGTGTCTGCTCTTCACGCGCGCAACCTTTGCTTAATGGGGACTCGGATGCCCTGAGTGCCTACACTTTTTTGCATCATTTTATGCACTGCTTAGGTGGTTACCATCATCTATATGAATAAGGTTTGCACGTTTATTTCCCCATTTCATTCAACTATACGGACATCTGAAGCTCTATAGGGTTCACTAATCCTTTCCCGCCCCTCTACAGGACCTTTGGCCGGTATGACATGGCCTTATGCTATTTTCAATAAAGTTTTCTCTATCGACCCTGAGCAGTAGGTATACCTACACACAACGGTCTAGTCTTTTCCCAGGCTTCTTTCAATCCTCACTTCCTGCCCTCCCCTTCCTGCTGGACACGCCCCTTCATTGGCCCAACGACAACGCCCACACGACACGACGTATGAGGCCATGCCTCTATCCCTCTGGGTTCGTGCCAGTTCCTATGCCTTTTAAAATAGCACTACGGCACCGACCCTTCCATTCTCGGGGTCCGGTTTCAGAGGGATTCACACAGGTTCCAAGTGGGTGACTGGTGTCGCCAGCGTAAGTCCTGCCTTCAGCTGTTTGAGATAAGTAAACCACTCTGGGTTTCAGAAGTGAATTCATTCTCGCTCCCCCTTTTCCTTTTTCTCTCCCCCCCCCCCAGGGTGTGCCATGTGCAACACCACCCCCCTCCTGAGACACATGGTGTGGAAACTTTTCACATCGAACATGAGACACCTTTTTGTATATATTGTAAATATGTTGAATGGCAGCACACATGTGTGTGGGGACTGACCACGATGCCAAGGCTCACAAATTAGGATAATTATCATTTACCCCACCCAGTATGATATACCGCTAAACGCACTCGAGTCGTGCAGGTGTCATAGCGCTACGACTAAGTTACCGGTCATGCAAAATGAGCTGGCTATACAAAATTAAGTGAATGAGTCCCTCGGGCGATTGTACTAGCCTGAGTATATATGCAGTTTGTTTGGAGCACTTGAGAATGATTTACTTGCAACAATCGAGCATAGGAGCATTCAAGCAACAAGCATCCCTGCACTTCATCTGAGCACACGAGCATGAGTTTCCTGTGACAAACAAACTACTCAAGATGGAATTTAACCACTTGTTTTGTCTTTTCTCTATATGTTTGTTATTTTTCTCTATATGTTTGTTATTGTTTGTTTGTCTTTTATCCACAGGTGTAACCTGGTTTCTCGGGAGTAAGAGTAACCCCCAACATCATCTTTTGGTTGCACTTTTTGAAAAAATGTATCACTTTCACGTCCTCAGGTTAGGGTGGGCCTTAGCGTGCCCATACCGCCGAGGTTTAGTTCCCCCCTTTTTGGTCCTGATGAATGGCCGGTAAATCTTCCCACCAGGGCAGAAACATGTCGACCCCACCTAATGGGAAATAGTTGAACAATTTATTCAGCTTTTCGTCCCCACACTCAGTTTTTAGTGTGTCTGATTGGCCATCTAATAAACTTTTTTAGGACACAATATAGGCATTTTTAATACACCTTACTACACCAGCAACTGTCGCTACAAATTCCAGCTCTGCAATAATTCTGGCATCGCAGCACACCGGGGAGGCACTCGGCCACTCCCGGTGGGGCCCGATGATGAAGCATGTCACCAACTAGGTTGGTGAATGAGGGTCTTCTAAAAGAATCTGAAAGATTCTTCATGCTCGCTCTTTTCCTTTTGAGATGTGATCCTGAGTAGCAAGGCCATGACTCATGCACCTTCAACAGAGCATGGCACATGAACCTGAGTAGCGAGGCCATGACTCGTGTGCCTTCAACAGGTGCACGCAAAGCAGAGCATCGAGGCCATGACTCGTATGTCTCCTACAGGCAAGTCCTTGTAATTCTGCATAAATTAGAGTTCAATCTCACCTGCATCTTGTGCACATTCCGCATTGATTAAAAACTAATCATCAGTTCCATAAAAGAATGGTTGAGTCAAAAGAGACCTCACCAATGAATTAAATCTCCTACATGACTCTGACTCCAAAGTGGCTCTGTCAACACATTATACCAGGATTTTGAGCAGGGCTAAGGTGTGTTGCTGAAATACATTATTGTGCTACAATTGGCTTATGTAGTTCTTTGACATTTAACCACTGCCTGCATGTATGGCTGAATTGACAATTCTAAACTACTGATTCATGCCTAGCCTAGACATTAGAAATACCAAGGGGCATTGAATGCTTAGCATTAGCTTTCAAAAAATTGGGAAGATCTAAACTGGCACCAACTGAGAATGTGAACACAGTTGCAAGCACACCCAAGTCTGACAAAAGTTTAACACATTTTAGGTGTGAGTCTAAGTCTCATGTAGCCAGTGCCAGTAGTTGCCCAGCTATGGGTAAAACATGTTTAAAGTGCAGAAAAATAGAGCACTTTGCATATGTGTGCAAGATTTTACAAAAAGTCATGTTAATGAACACCCAGAATGAGTCATTGCCAGCCGTTGACATGGTTGAATCTGATTTCTGGAAGAAACGCATAATATTGGTTAATATGTTATCCACTTCTGAGCTATATTTGAGGATAGGTTGGGGATCGCGAAGGGGCTCGAGCACAGGATCATTTTGAAACCCGGGGTGATTCCAGTTGTACACAAGGGATGGAGAGTTCCCCTAAGCATTGGGAGACTGAAGGAAAATCTGCACAACTTGTGTTGAGAAGGAGTCATCGAATCTGTAGATTCCTCACAATTGGTTCCTCCATAGTTATTGTTTTGACAAAAACTGGAGACCTCAGACTCTGTGTGGACTTACGTTTTGTAAACAAAAACATACAAGTGGATGGTTTCTCTCTACCAAGGATTCAAGACATGTTGGCAGAATTGGGAGGAATGAGAGTCTTTTCAACTGTTGACTTTTGAGGGGCTTACCACCAGGTGGAGCTCAACAAAGTTTCTGGGTCCTTATCAACCTTTATTACGCTCTTTGGAGTTCAGGTCATACAAATACCATTTTGCTTAGCATTGGCAATGTTTGATTTTCAGAAATGAATGTACCCACTGTTGGGGTAGAAGAAGGGTGTACTAGCTTACCAGTACAATAATTTGATGTGCTCTGATTCAACACACACATAGAGCTGAGCAAGTTAGACAGTGTTAAGTACTGTAGAAGACCACAGTAATACAGTAAAAAGGGAAACAGTTACATAGATGATGGATGAGGTGGAGTATTTGGGACACACATTTTAAGCTCAAGGCAAAGAGCTCAATAAAGATCTCATATTGCCAATGGATAAATGTTCGCCACCATCTGGCAATTGAGATTTTTCTTTGGGGTATGTGAGTATTCCTGATTTGTGCAACATTTTGCTTTACAGAATGAACCCCTAATGAAAATGTTGAGAAGTGGAACGCAATTTGTTTGGAAGCAGGAATAAAAGTAACCATTTAAGAAACTCAAAACCCTAAACATAGAGATTGGAGCTCCAGCTCTGCAATCTTGCAAGGATGTATATCCTCCATAGTGACTGTGGATACCAGTATTATGGGAAAAGTGGCGGTTCTTAGCTACATAGTAGAAGGTAAAGAAAATATGATTGCCTTCAAATACATCTGCCTTTCGATGTCTGGGAAAAACTACAGCACCATCGAAAGGGAAGCCGTGGCCTGTGATTTGGTAGTGCATCCTTTTGCTACGTACTTGGGGGGGGCATAGGATTCGTGGTAGCTACTGATCACAAACTATTGATGTATATGTAGAATGACAAGGGGTTGAGTAACATAGTCTTAGGCTTAGTTGCCTTCTAACCAAATTGTATGTTTTCAATTTAAAAATAAGACACATTGCAGGGGGGCAAGAATTGCAGGGTGGATATTTTTTCAAGGTGACCAGAATCAACCAATGAGAGAGTGTGTGAAAAAAAGACATGGTGGTAGGACTATTAGATGGTTTGACAGTGTCAGATGAGGTAATTTTGTGTCAGAGCTGGATGGATCTAGCGTGCAAAGTTTACTGTCAAGTTATGCTTAAACATTACTTCAGTAATGGTTGGCCCAGAGAAATGTTGATTCCCAGTGAAAAAAGCCATAGTTTAAAGAGAAGGAGTAGTCAAGTATGGAGGATGAAATCGTTTTGAAGGGGACTATGTTGATCCTGCCAAAAATGTTAAGATGCAGGTTAGTGAAATTAGCTCACAAAGTGCATGTAGATGTCACAGGTACAATAAAAAAGGTTATGGTTATTCTGCTGGTGGCCAGGCATGAATAATGTCATGGAGTTGATGGTCATAGAATGTTGTCAAGTGGACAAGTCTATTTTCACAGCAATGTAACGTTATGTCAAGTACAGTAACCCGAGCATCAATGGGAAAAGTTGGGGATGTATTTTATTGGACTCGTTGGTGGAATGAATGTATGGAAATTATATATGTTAGTAGCAGTTGATTATCATACTAAATGGGTCTCATACACATTTTTAAGGTAACTCGACACTATGTGTGCTATGTTTTTGAAAAGATTTGTATCATAGAGAGGAAACTCCTGTATTGGTGGTCACTTATAAATGAGGTGCAATTTGTTTCCCATTCACTGGTAGATAAAAAAAAACTAGGATTCATACACCTAACCACTGCTTTGTACAGCCCACATGGTAACAGAATGTTGCAAGGGTGATTAACATGTTCAGAGGCATTGTACAAATTCTAATCCCTGAGGATTGTTGGTTCAGGTTGCAGTTGCTAATGGGGTTTGATGCTACCACAATACACCACATTCCAGCTCGGGCATTGTTCTCTGTTTTGTTAAAGACCAGGTATCCTTTCAATGAGTTGTAACACAAATGGGCAGCAAAAGAAGCCCAAGTGGATGATACAATCTCCAACCAATATCAGATGAAGCAAAAGAAGAGGAATTCCCAAATAAGAAGTAAGATTAGATATGATAAGCTTAAGAAAATGAGCGAGATTGAATATTTTGTGGGGAATATGTCATAGTGAAAAGACCACAAGGGACATGAAGGACAAATTCTAAACACTACTCTGACATCAGAGTGGTCCAAGTATCCATACATTCCGTGAGAGCTGAGAATGGAAAAGGTGTATTAAAAGTGATGTAGCTAAAGTGAATCATGATTGGCGGAAGGCTAGGATGGCTGAAAGTTTTTTTTCAGTTGTTATGCCACTCACAAAGATGGAAGATCAACATTCCCAAGTTGGTGGGTCCAAACTGGAGTTGGAAATACCAAGTTCAGGTCTGGACGAAAGCTCTAGTGGACAGGTGAAGTGGTTGAGCAGGATGCACAGATGAATCCTCCAGGTGGAAAATGTCCAACCACAATTTCCTCAGAAATAAATTCCCATTGAGTTGATAACCAGACTCCTAGACCTAGAAGGAATGTGGGAAAATCCAAGTATTTGAGTGATTATACTATGTAAAATGAATTTGTCTTTTATTTATGGGTTGCTGTCTGGGGAACACATTGTTCGGTGCCGGGTATTTAGGCTTTGTTTAAATGTTGTGTAAAAGGGGGAGATGTGTTATGGGGAATTACATTATAAAGCCATCATATGGCAACATGGCATGATGTAGTGGCATTCTGTTTTCTTTCAGTGTTGTCACCATGTTCTGAGCTTGTATCAGTCTCGCTCATAGCGTTCCACATATGTCAGTTGCCAGCTAACTTTGCCTGAAGCAGCTGCAGCAGACTCCGGTGCTGGTTTCCTTCTTATTGAAAATAATTTAATTCATAACCTATGCCTGCTGTCCAGCGTGAACCCTGTTCAAAACTGCACAAATATTGCAAGAGCTGTTCTCAGAATGGGCACAGCACTCCGTAGAGAACTGTCTCTTGTCCATGCTTTATAACATACCACACCAGCGGTTTGTCATTCCTAAATTCAATAAACCAAAGAAGTACTTTTCATTTTCAAGGTCCGCAGGATAAGAGGCAGCTGTTAAATACACGTGAATGCCAGAAAGTAGATTCTAGATAGTAGCTTTATTCCTTATAGCACAGTACCCTCCAACTGCATCAACCGCCTTGACTGGACTGATTTCCCAACATCCTCACATTCCATAACAGAATCCAGTTACCTCACACAGATGGATGACATAAGGCAAAGACCCTGACAAAGAGGAGCAATGCAGATGTAAATCCAACACATGTTTCCCCATAAAAATCATCAAAAAACAAATATCAAACTATATGCAATGTAAATACACACATGCAAAATTGATCGCAAAATATAAAAATAAATCCAATAAATCACACTAAATCTGCCAATCTAGTTGGAAGATGCTTTACACGTGCTCCGATCTTTACCCTAGAAGCCACAGATTCTTCACCAACACATTCTCCACAGTTCCCCCCCTCAAACATGTCCGAATCCAGGGAAAAATCATTCTGTGCTTGAACACCTGCATCTTGTGATTCAAAGGTGATGTCTTCTTCCAACTTTATTCACACAAAAGATCAATCATTTCATTCTTCTTGCAAGTCTGGGTTGCTTTTAGCTACCCACCTCACATTCCAGACTTTCCCATCTTGAGTCACCACACTTTTGCCATAACCTTTGATGACCTTCATAGCCCTACCAAACTTGTCCATACTTTTCCTCATCAATTCAGGCCTCTGAAGTATCCACGAAGGAGGGAAACTGACAGCTCTCTATTTTGTGATAAATAAGGATTTATTAGAGAAGCGAGATCGATACATGAAGAGCCCACGCCAACCGCTGCACTGGAATCACCGGAATGCCTAGGCACAGGATTCCACATTCCAGAGCATGCGGCGAGGCGAGCTCAGCAGACAGCACGAGGATACAACACATCCTCCTCACCAGAAAAGAAAAGCATTGATCTTAACAGTTAATACATACAAGCAGAGCAATTAATACAGTCACATCACATTGAGAATAAATTGGAAGGAAAAGGTTATTCATTGAGAACAAATTGGGAAGAAAAGGTTATTCACCAACAATGTAATCTTTATGCCACACAGGAGGTTTCCTCAGACGGGAAAAACTTGAATGAGGAGATTGGACGGGAATGGACTGAAAGGAACGAGGGAAAACAGGAGGGTGGCGAGAATTGGAACTAGAGGGAGAGGTCCCAGCACGGTTAGGGGCAAAAGAACTGCTAAGAAAAGGTGGGACTTTGACAACTTTAGAGAGACTCCAAACATTCCCGTCTGACAGCTCTACAACCTGCCTGCCTACTCTTACGACTAACAATGGGTCAGAAAAGCGAGATACACCAGATCTAAGAAAACCAGACTTTCTCACACGCACCCAGTCACCAACCTTACAAGGATTACTGGAATTGGAAGACACCGCAGGGGAACGACAAGTAGAACGTTTACCATCTACAAGGTTTCGCATCCAGGGTTGGCTTAAATTACATACACCTTTCCTCCCCCGCATTATTTCAAAGGGAGACAGTTCACCATTAGCCTTAGGAGTATTCCGATAACTCCATAAAAGTTTTTTAACAGCCTCGAGACAATTCTCACCGTTGCACACAGCAAGTTGTAGACCCTCTTTGAGCACCCTAATCCATCTTTCGACCATTCCGTTCCCTTGAGGATAGTAAACAGAAGAGTGCTTGTGTAGGATGCCATGATTGCAACAAAAAGATTTCATCTCGGAGGAGGTGAACTGTGTGCCGTTATCAGAAAGGATGGAAGAAGGAAAGCCTTCTTTTTCAAAAATTGAATTGAGAAAGTCGATAACCACTCTGGAAGATACATGTGGGACAAATTTCACCTCAGGCCAACTAGAGAACTGGTCTATCAAAACAATGGCGTACATGGGACCCTGACCAAAGGACATGGGGCCGGCAATATCTACAGAAACACACTCCCATGGTTTAGATGGTCTTGAGATAGAATCGTGGTGATATTTAACAGGCTTTTGGGATTTATCACTCACACAACATTCAACACAGAACCTTACTTTTTTCTCGATAAACTTATCGACACTAGGCCACCAAAATTCACTTCTTATTCTTTTCTTCATGCTGGACATGCCTGGGTGGCCTTCATGAGCCATGTCTAATACGGTGTTCCTTAAACTATCCAGAACCACCAACAGTAAACCTCTCAAGAGAGTTTCTCCCTGGACGGAGAGCTCTTGAGCTACTTGAAAATAAGGCAAAACACTAGAAGATAGACTGTTCTTGGGAGGCCAACCATTTTTGACATAGGATACAACATCTAGATAATCACGGTCACTATTGCAAGCCAAAACCCAATCGTCCTCACGAATACAACCATTGGACACTTCGCAAATTGACACCACTTTGTCAGGGTCATTATCGGGAGCAACATGATTGTCGTCTTCCACGGGAAGCCTGGAAAGGAAGTCAGCAAGGACATTCTTTGCACCGGGGATGTACTCAACGGAAAAGTGAAAATCTTGCAGCTTGTACTGCCATCTTGCGATTCTAGAGGTGGCTTTACCACACCCTTTGGTCGTAAACAGGTCAACAAGGGGACGATGGTCCGATCGTACAACAAAATCTGTACCATATACATACCTGCGAAAGTATTCAATTCCCCACCAACAAGCCAATGTTTCTTTTTCAAGAGTAGAATATTTTGTTTCAGCACCACGTAATGGTCTTGATGCAAAAGCAATAGTGACAAAACCGCTGTGTTGCTTTTGCATCAGAACAGCACCAATGCCGATATTGCTTGCATCAGTGACGATGAATGATTTACAATTAGTGTCAAATGGGGACAAAGCAGGAGCAGAAATTATGCATTGTTTGATGAAATTAAATTGACATTTGCAGTTATCATCCCAAACAAACTCTTGATGATTTTTCATCAAATTACGTAAGTGAGAGGTTTTATCAGAAAAGGAGGGGATAAACTTGGCATAGTATTCGGCTAAACCGAGAAAGGATCTAAGTTGATCCTTGTTGCCCGGTTCAGGTGCGTTTTCAATTGCCCTAACTAAGCTTAATTTGGGAGAGATGCCTTGTTTACTGATGGAATGTCCTAAATAATCTACTGAACTTTTCCCAAATTTGCATTTTTCCTTGGTAAGAGTGAGACCGTTGTCTTGTAGAATAGACAAGACTTTAAACAAAATTTCAGAATGTTCACATTCATCCTTGCCGAAAACTAAGATGTCGTCCTGAAAATATAACACGTTGGACACATTCTTAAACATATTGTGCATTACACGTTGAAACACTGAGGACGCGGACACTAACCCAAAAGGCATCCTTTTATATCTGTATGCACCTTCAGTGGTTATAAACGAAGTTAGATGTTTGCTATCATCGTGAAGTGCTATCTGGTGATATGCGTTAGATAAATCCAATGTGGTGAAGATAGATGCATCTTTGAGCTTAGCGAACATTTCACCAATATTGGGTAAAGGATGTCTATCCACCCACACATTTGAATTTAAATCGCGCATATCCACACATAAACGAATTTTCCCGTTGGGTTTGTGAGCTACGACCACTGGCGAGAGCCATTCGGAGGATTCAATTTCCTCGATTACATCTAAGTCGCATAACCTCTGAAGTTCTTTTTTTACAGATTCACGTAAGGCTAAGGGTATGTTGCGTACTTTATGTACTTTGGGAACAGCGTTATGTTTGAGAATAATTTTGTGCTTAAAATTTTTGAGTAGACCCAAAGTAGGGGAAAAAACTTGTGGAAAAGTAGTTTCCCATTTGTTGTCACGAGATACCTCAACAGAATTGATGAAGTCAGAGTAACCTAAAACTTGATCGGGGTGATTGGGATCAAGCTTCATCATCAATTCTCTCTGTTGTGGCCAACCCAGTAAGCATGATCCATCCTTAGCAACATAAACTTTAGCATGAATTGACTTGCCCTTAAATGACAAAGTGGAAGGAAAGTATCCAAATACATCAATGGGTTTTTTCCCATACCCCCTTAATTTTATGTCAGAGGGAAATAACGATATGACATCTGGGAATTCCTTTAGCAATACGTCATCACCAATTAGAGTGTATTTAGCACCAGAGTCTGCCATGACTTTTATAGATTTGGACCCAATTTGAAGCATACAAAAGGGTGAGTCTTTTTTATCTTCTCCAACTTCATAGACGTTGCAGATGTCGTCGTACTCATCGTCATCGATGTCCACAGGTTGAACTTCAGAGAATCTGGGGCGTCTCGGGTCAGGATTAGAATACTTCGATCTGTTGCGACTTTTACACATCCTGGAGAAATGACCCCTAGACTTACAATAGTTGCAAAATTGTCCTATAGCGGGACATCTCTTATCTGTTGCTACATGTCCAGGAAAGCCACATTTGAAACAAACGACATCCTTTCTAAAACTTTGATGAGAAGTAGAGGCCATCAAAGGTTTGTTGGAAGTAAAAGTGGATGGGTTCTTCTTGACGTTTTGGACCACCGATATACTAGGATTTTCGGAAGAGGATTCTTTCGGTTTTTTGTCGGACAACTCTTTGATGCCTAGCTTCATATCTTCAAATCGGTGTGCGATGTCGAGTGCTTTTAAAAGAGATAAGTCTTTTGCGTCTAGTAATTTTTCTTGAAGTTTCACATCAGAGACATTATGCACAAGTTGGTCCCTTAGCATTTGATCTTGGAATTGTTGATAGTTGCACTTTGCAGCCAGGATCCTTAAATCTTTGATAAAAGAATCAATTGGTTCAACGGGAAGTTGTTTTCTGCTAAGGAACTTGTGACGTGCCACCACTTCATTGACTTTTTTAATGAACTGTTTGTCGAGTTGCATAATTGCATTTTCATAGACATCAACTTCTTCTTCAGATGAATTATCTAATGTCATTGGAGGTAAATGTGAAAGAATTTGTCTTCCTTCTGTGCCAAGTGAATGTTTTAGTATTGCAAGTTTGCGTTTGTCCGTGTAGTTCTCACCACCAATGGCTTCGAGATAGGCTTCAAACCCTTCACGCCATTGTTTCCACTCCAAAGGAGGTTCTCCGGGACTGGCCAAAAATGGTGGAGGCGCATTAAAACTTTCCATTGAGATGTAGAAGAATGAATGGAAAAGCTGATGAATGTAACTTTACCAGACTATAGAAAATGTTTTACTTAGGTATTGTGATGTCATACACAGTGGTAAAAATTCTTTAGAGGAATTATTCCTTGAAGAAGAATGCAAGAATTTCTTTGAAGAAAGCTTTGTGATGTCACAAAAGCAGATCGAACAGATGCTGCATGTACTTGCTTGTGCTGACACTGCCTGCCTTGATGAAAAGCTTTGTGATGTCACAATAGCAAATAGAATAGGCGATGCTTGCACTTGCTTGTGCTGACGCTGCCAGGCTGGAATGCAGAGAATGTTGAGCGTTGGCTCGCGCTGAGGTTTTCAGGCGCGTGGAGGAGCGCACGCGTCAACTCGCGCAGATGAAAGTACAGAGAAAAGTATTAAAATGAAAATAATCTCACCGCTTGATGTGAAGAAAGCGGGATTTTCACCAGCGTGGCATCAATTCGATAATGAAGGCTCGGCAGGCACAGAGGAGAGAATTCAGCATATCATGTTCACAACGGTAATCTTGGTCCGGGGATACCGGGGCTGCAGGCTCAGAAATCGCGTAGGTTCGTTCACACCCTCGTCGCCAGTGAAGTATCCACGAAGGAGGGAAACTGACAGCTCTCTATTTTGTGATAAATAAGGATTTATTAGAGAAGCGAGATCGATACATGAAGAGCCCACGCCAACCGCTGCACTGGAATCACCGGAATGCCTAGGCACAGGATTCCACATTCCAGAGCATGCGGCGAGGCGAGCTCAGCAGACAGCACGAGGATACAACAGCCTCCTCACTCTCATCGAATCACCTACCACAAAATAATTATTTTTGACTTTCCACTTCTTATCATAAAACGTATTGACTTCATCTTGCTTCCTCTGGACTCTACCTTTTCTTTCTTGAACATTAATCTCACTCTGAGTCATAATTTGTTTCCTCCTGAACCACCAAGGACACAATTTGAATGTGGTTGATCTATCTCTCAACAGTCTGAAAGAACTGACCTCTGTGGTAGCTTGGGGTGTAATGCGATACCACCACAGTTTCTCCCTCAACTTTTCCTTCCACAAACCACCAAAACCCCATGCCCAACTAATGCACTCCTGAAGAACTCAACTCTGTTGAGCCTCTCAACTTGTCCATTTCCTTGTGGCTCATATGATGCAGTGGTCACATGTTTAACATCACTGAAAGTGAAAAAACTTTGCATCTCTCTGGATACAAGCTGAGTACCATTATCAGAGATCACAACTTCATAATAGCCCTCCTTGGCAAAAATCTCCTTGAAAAATTCTATAATGGCACCAGACGTAGCATTAGGCACCAGTTTCACTTCCGGCCATATTGAGTGATAATCTGCAAGCACCAGAGCATATCGATAATCAGCAGGCGCCCTTGAAATGGTCTGGAAGTATCAAATCCTACAACTGACAAAGATAAGTAGGCCAAGGTACTTGTTGAAGAGGAGCCGGAGCAGGTCTCAACATCTTGACACAGGTACCACATTCTCTTACAACTTTTTTTGCCATTCTATCCAATCCAGGCCACCAAAATTTAGTGGGTATGAGCCTCTTCATAGACAGCATACCTGATGTCCTTCATGTGCCAGCTTCAGAATTTCCTCTTGCATTCCCCTAGGAGAAATACATTTACCACTTTTAAAAATAAGATCATTTTTCCATAACCTATTCCTCAGCTATTCTAAAAAATCGAACAAGTTCTCCCGGTAACCTTCTCCTCTCGGGCCACCCCTCTCTCATGTACCTTTTGCCCTGAAATAACACCTTATCCTCCTTATCATTTCTCATCCATTTATCTTTCTGTATCCCCTTGAATTCATTAGATACGCATTCAGACACTGCAACCACAATATCTTCTTCCACACTGGGTGACTTGTCTTGTGCATCACTCACTGGAAGACATGACAGAGAGTCAACCATTACATTTCTACGTACCAACACATTTTCCACATCAAAACAATGCTCTTACAGCTGGGAAACTAGTCTTGCAATCCGAGTGGTAGCATTCCAATCCCCACCAGGAGAAAGAATGCCCACTAAAGACTTGTGATCCATTTTGAGAACAAAACGTGTGCCCCAGATAAAATTATGAAAGTGCTCAATGACCCAGACATATGCCAATAGCTCTTTCTCAATTACAATGTATCTCCTTTCAGCATCAGTTAAAGATTGCGATGCAAAAGTGATATTCCACACTTCCTTACCACACCTCTGTGATAACACCCCGCCAATGCCATACATACTTGCATCCACAGTGACAATGTACTGCGCACCTGTCGCAGGGATTCTGCCCCTACATAGAACTGTTCATAGAGACTTGGAACCTCAGTGAATTAGGGTGTACCAAAACTCACTTTAGTAGCCAAAATCCCCTACCAGACTAGCAATCAGTGTCTCATTTGTTCATCCATACTCCCAATGATTAGACATCCCCGAACATGGACTTAAAACACCTCAGGTAACGTGGAACACATGAACACTCTTTCGTTATACTAACATACCAGTCCAGAACGAGTAGTAAATGAGGACACGTGCAAGTTTGAAATATTTATTTCTAATGCCGTGTTATAAGGCGCAGTATCTTAGCTAATACAAGCAAACATAATATAAGAAACAAGGTTATCAGCATAGTTACTATTCCATAAAATACAAAGGGGGAAAGCATGTTAAAATACTAAAGGGAAAAGGTCTAAATAGAACCTCAGTTTAACCTCCTTTGCTAGTATATTATATTATATCTACAGAAGGTCTCTTTGGGTTTTAGAAGGGCGGCCATATACCTCTGGTCTAAGTAGAAAGAGATCACATCATCTTCTACACCAACTCTCTGCATGCGAATATTCATCAAGTGTGTGTGCATGCTCTGCGCAGTGCATTATTAAACGCGCCAAAAGCCAGAGTTGGCTACAGCTGCCCATGTGTTATGTCTAAGACATGCGCTGATCAGACTGAACAACAACCGCTGTGTTGAAATAAACTTGAATCAACCAAAGAAGAATTCCTTTCTGTGTAATATAGTTTTAAAGCATTAATGTAGCAGGTAAACAATGACATTTATTTGGATCAATTATATCCACGACTCACCATACATTGCATTTAGACCACAGCAGAACATTGAATGTATCTAAATAATTTTTATCATTAAAAGTAATAAAAAATAACCAATTAAAAACAAACTGTTTTTAATTGGTTATTTTCTATTATGTATTGAGAATCATGTATTGTGTCTAGTGAATATATGCACACTGTGGTTCTGAAAAAAACTATATGATTTTATTTTTACTTGTGATTAAGTGTCTATACTAAGTATATGGAAGTAACTTTTTTAATAAAAATTATTTAGATACATTCAATGTTCTGCTGAGGTCTAAATGCAATGTATGGTGAGTCGTGGATATAATTGATCCAAATAAATGTCATTGTTTACAAGCTACATTAATGCTTTAAAACTGTATTACACAGAAAGGAATTCTTCTTTGGTTGTGATATTTCCCGGTCCTTTCTGGGTTAAATAGGGAAAACTCTCACTTTTTTCAGAAATAACCTTGAAGGCCTCGGCACTCACTGTTCAGACATAGCTTCCCAAGCAAAGCTGATACTATAGGAAAACATATCATTCTCGTGTGAAGCAAAATATTCTACTAGGCTCAAAGCATTATTAACAATATGTGCCGTGTACAAAAGGAGCAGACAGGTAATATGGTGTTTAAACTCCTAATAAGCTCATGCTAAATTAACACAGTGTAAAGGCAAAGCCTATCTACATGACACCATCCCTTGATCCAAGCACGGATAAGATAAGATTAGATAAGGGCCAAATTTGTGAATGCAGAGTTCAAGAACAATAGTCAGTTCCGAATTTGCACAAAAATGTGAACAAAAAGTTTGAGTTCCGTAAAAGTTCAATTTTAAATCAAATTGTAGCCATTGGGCAAAATAAAGTCAATAGGCCTGGGAAGGAAAAAATGTATACCAAAATTACAAAAAAATTATCCGATGTCGAACACAGAGGGGAGCATTAATAACATATCTCATCCCATAAACAAGTAAACAAAACATGCAGCAATTGCCTCCAATAGGAAGTCACTGTTCTCATCTGAAAACAACTCGGCCATCCAATTTAACAAATGGAAAGAACATACATGTTCCTCAATTACCGGAGCCTCCAAAACCATCAGAGGACAACTCGGTGGGTTCTCAATGAAGCTGCATCCCAAGAAATCTTGTGCCGCTGCGAACACATTCCAACAACCCAGTACTTCATGCATCGCTGCAATGGCCATAATCCCTCCATCAGAACAAAAAAATTAATGAGCAACTAAGGGGCTCATAAGTTGATTATCATCTGCATCGGGAGACACTGTATTGCAGAGACACAAATCCAGGGCCCATTCGAAGTTTCAACTCAGGCAATGAAAAACAGGCTGGACGCATGTAAAGTAGGAAAATCGAAATGATAATCCATAAGCTGCACTCAATGTAGCAAGAGGCAGTGCTCCATAGTACTCTAGCATTCGGGCGCGAAGCAGCCCCAGCCAAGACTGCTCTCCTTGTAACACAGGATGTGAATCCATTTTGAAACAAGCAAAATATCAAAAACACGCCAGAGCCAGCAGTAAGAGAAATGCACCAGACAGGCTGGAAAAAATAGAATGGAAGAATGCTGGAAACACACCAAATATAGTTTGAAAAGAAGTCACAAGGCCACTGCTTACAACTTTAAAAAAGTGAGCCAGCCCAGTTGTGGAGGATGCATTGAAGATAGTGTGATTCAACTCACCGAAATGCAAGGGCAAATCAGTATTCAATAAGGCATGTACCTCTGTGGGAGTGTTAGCCATGTGAAGGACGAATGTTTCACAAGCAGATGTGAGGGCAACTTCTTTTTGTGACAATAGAGCACTTATGCGACTCATCTTATTGAACTCTGCTTTCAAGGTCGAAATCTTGGGCCAGATGGAAACATCAAGCTTCCCATGCCGGGGTGGATACATTACATCCTTACAGCAAACTACATGCTCACTGACGGTAACAACATAAGCAATTCCTTTTATTAACCCACAACAAACTTCATTGTTTAAAAGTAAATAACTCCCATTTGTCAGTAATGTGAATGTGGGACCGATAGCAGGAACAGGCGTACCTTTCAAAATACAGGCTAAATTTGGCTTGTTCTGATTACAAGAGCTGTGTAATTCGATATGTCTACACATCAATGAGTGTTCTGGTGTTTCAGTGCAATCTTCACCATTCAAATAAACTTCCTTTCCCTCCCTGAGGCATCTATATGTAAAAGGAAGCGACCAAGTTTCATGGAGATAAGCACTACCCAGAGGCTCGTATCTACCAATGGCAAAGTACTTCATACAACCCTCGAACTTAAACAGCGGGAACGGGAGAGTTATTAACCTGTGGATAAGCCACGTTGCAGTATTCGCCTCTGCCACAGAAAACGGTAAAGGCTCCAACCTCTCAATGTGTAACATAGAAAAAGATGCATCTTTCATTGAAAGCAAACCCTGCTTGTCAGTCAAATTAAATGGGGCAAACTAGAAAGATGTATTCATGTAATGCCAAGGCACTTTCCCTGCCTTAAGGGTCTGCAGTGTCCACGCAAACTGCATACTAGAGCGCAATTTATTTTGACCATTGTACAAAACAGACACTTCATCCTGCACAATATCAACAACAGACGATACAATATTGTCTAATGTGTAAATGCGGGAAGAAAGCGTGTTAATGCTATTATCTACAACAGCTAGCACTTTTTCTAAATTGACTTGATCTATAGCCCTAATGCGGGTAGCGACCTCAATCTGGGACGTTTTCCAGACTTCGTTGTAAATAGCATATATCCATCTTTTAGATCTGCCGTTCGCCGGACCTCTTATAAAATCATTCAGATCAACATCGTCAGTCAGTTTAGATAAATGCAGTTTAACTGACGCCAAGGTAGACTGTTTGAGCCAATTCTGACACAATTTGCCTACAGAATAGGTAGTCACAGAATGGCCACTTTCTAAACGGGGATCCACCCTGATCTGTGTAAAGCATTGAGCTAAACCCAGAAAACGATGCTGGCATGAGTCAGCACTTCTGTGCCAGAGCAACCAGCCCTTGGGATCCAAACTTGATATGTTAAAGGAAGAATTTAGCAACAGAGTTTGTAATTCTCTGATAGAAAATGTTGTAGTATTACCCCACCCAGAATATTCTTCTAATTCAGGAACAAAGGGAGCATTTAATCTTTTTGTAGCAGCCAATCCAAAGCAAGTTGTCTGTGAAATTGTAGAATTCAAAAACAACATATGGTTTGGGACAAGGCATGCGCGATGCAAAGCATCAGTGCCTTGCACTTTCCAGCTTTTAGAACCCCAAACTGATTTAAGGTCAATGGTTTCCTTCCACAACTCGTAGCCCCCAACAGCCAACTGGCCTAGAAAGGACTTTGAATACAACAATTTAGTATCGGTCGTTTAGTATTCAGTCATTTTAAAATAAAATGCATCAGGATTTGACTGATTAAAATCGGTAAAATAAGTGAACCTTTTCAAGAAGGAAGCGGAACTGCTTGTATAGGAGCTGGACCATGTTCCCATTGCGCATAATTGACAGTGTTCCTCATGGTATTAGCTTTATGGAGGTAATGATTGGCAAAATGTTGGTAACAATATAAATCACCGTAATTTACAGATTCTAAATACAAATCTTCAGCATCAAAAGCAGCATAATATTTCAAAACAGAAAACAAAGCTTCTACAGCCTGAACACCCCAATCATCAGAACGTATATTTTGTTTAATTACATCCCCCATAGAAACTCCAAGCACATTAGGGACATTTATATCCTCAGTGGGCCCATGGATTTGAAATTGAAGAGCATCCCATACAATCCAATCTACGACAGGCCAAGCAGTGATGTTAAAAAAAGCCAAGTCTCTCTTCAATCTGTGTGATGAGAAATGAGGAGCCAGTGTTCCATTGATATGTTGAATGCATGTTCTCTCCTCGACATAGTGTCCATTCACGAGACGGAAAAAATAAAACACAAAACCAATTGACATAAAAAGGTAAATTGAAAAAAAAAACAGCCAAATATAGGTCCAAGGGGATATCAAAAAATGTTTCTTAAACAGTCTTACATAAACAGAAATCCTTGGAGGCTTTCTCGATGTGTGTGAATCAGAGTCAAATGAAAATCTGGATTCTGTAGCAAATCGAGTTTGCAACTCAGGCATCGATAAGTCAGTTGGGTAAGTGTAGTCAGTTTCATCAAGTTGAGCACCAGGCAGTGTACTCAATAAAGGACTCGAAATTACAGGCATCTCAAGGGCAACATCAGGCACTAGATTAGAAGTCGGGTCAAAACAGAATTTCTCAAAATCGAAGGACATTAGACCGCCGGTGTCATACTAAGAAGAATCGGCCACTCTGTGTATCTTGACACTGTCAATGGAGATATTCCTGTTTTCCTTACATCCTGGAAGTGGAGTTAAAATGACTGTTCTTGTGTCCATCACATCAAGCACTGGAACCGGAGTACGATAAGAGGGACCAAATTCTTTCTTGTTTTCGATCTTCTCTCGAACCAGTTCTTCAACTTGTGGTAGCCAGCCAACTACCGGGTTTTGCAACGCATCATCCGAGGTGGAGGGCAAATGTTCCTTCGCAAGACTGTCTCTTGTCTTTTTGTAGATCCTGTAAAACATTGCAATGTTCATCTACGTCAAAGGAGGCAGCAACAGCCGCCTGGTCTAGACCGTCAAGGTCCGGTACAAACATATTGATACCAAAGAGCATCTCGTCTGCGGTCCGCCCACCCAGAGAACTTCTAGGGAGATTATTAAGAGCACGCTGCACGCTATTGAGGTGGGCCAGCCTGTTCCTGCCAGTGCCTATAACTCGAGCTGTCAAAGACTGCTTTAAATCTTGGTTCATTCGTTCCACAACACTATTACCCTCAGGTCTGTATGGAGACGAAAACTTGACTTGGACCCCCAACGAAGTCATGGCATCCTTATATGACTTAGAGGCAAAAGCCGGACCCTGATCCGAACTGGAAGGTACCACAGGCAAAAATCCCTACAAAGACACACAAGTCTCTTATGACAGTCCGTGAATCAGCGCTGCGGTGTGGCCACACCCACACAAAGCGGGTGTGTGAATCAACAGCTACTAAGATGTACTTATACGCAGTATCAGAAGAAAAAGGACCGCAGTGATCTAAGTAAACACAACCAAGTGGTTTATTAGAAATGTACAACTGTGTCTGGGGCGGACGTGTAGCAGTCGAAGGCTTAATCTGCTGGCAAACGTCACATTGAAGGACATAATCACGCGTCTGTTTGTACAGTACCCGCCACCAGAAACGTTGTTGTAACTGAGCTACAGTAGCCGAAACGCCCGCATGCGCAGAAGTAACACCTTCATGGGCTGCAGTAATCAGTGTGGGCCTGCGGGCCGCGTTGGGAATTAACCTCTCACCAACGTCAGGTATTTTCACATAGGGACCTTTATCAGGACTTAAGTGGTTTGAATACTTCAAAGGGAATCCCTTTGGATATTTACTTCCCTTCTCAGTTGCAGCAACGGCTGACAAGTTATCAACATCAATCTTACTTTTGGAATGCGTAACTGCTGCAACCAAATATGTTGATACTGCTGATTTTGCAACCTCATCAGCCAACATATTGCCAACAGCGTGAACTCCTACACGCTGATGACCGAGTGTGTGAATTACAAACACGAGTGGCAACTGCTCTTTAAGCTCAGCCACTCGGACCCAGATCATTTTACGTTTTATTGTGCTACCCTTGGAATCACGAAAATCATTCTGAATCCAAAAGAACAGGTTTTCATTGTAAGACTGGACACAGTAGTAAGAATCACTCACAATAAGAGTTGTCATACTAGGATCAGCGTACTCCAATGGAAGCATCAGAGCACAAAGCTCAGCCAATTGTGTGGTGCAGTCCCCTAGAGTCTGCGTGTGCACGACTCTGGACTTGAACTCATCATTCACCATGGCACCTAGCACAATGGCGCAAGCAGAAACGTATGCGTGTTTAGAACCATGCACAACTTGCACTAAACCATCAGTGTATATGATGCAATGGAAATCTTCCAAAGGCCACATAGCCAAAGGCGCAGGATGAACAAATTCATACTGCAAAAACTCTCGCAACTGTAAGGAGGCATCAAAAATAAACGTGACATCTGGCGATGTCAATGATGCTGCCCATTGTATCCAACGTGGGTGCAAAGCTTTAGAATTTGGTACACTGGCCTTCGTCACTGCCTCTAGTGCAGTATACGGGGTAACAACCAACATGCGTTTCCCTGCGACAGTGCATGCTCCTTAAGAATCGCCATTTGCACTGCTGTCAAAACAATTTCCACAGAGGAAAACCGCATTTCAGCCGAAGTGTACAAGTGTGACTTGTAAGCAATAGGAACTGTGTCTCCTTTGTTAAATGTAAGGTAAGTGAAACCCCATCGCCCCAGGGATGATTCCTATCACGAGGTTGGTGTGGTTATTACGAGTCAGTAAGAATTTTGATTCAAGTAGATCAGCCTGCAAAGATTGCAAAATAGCTGAATGTTCTGGCAGCCAGCAAGTTTTGGTAAAAGTAGGTTGTATCAAAGCATACAAAGGCTTGATACGCTGGGCATATTCGTGAATATAAGTACTCCCGAAATTCAAAAATCCCAGCAAGGACTGTAATTTTTTCAGAGTTGTAGGAGCGCACAATTGTGCGCATTTCTCCAAGAAGTGAGGAGCCAATCCTCGACTTTCATTGTTGAGCTCGTAGCCCAGGAACAACACTGTGTACTCCACAATGTGAGACTTTGCAAAGTTGAATTTGTAGCCAAAGTCCGTAAAATTACAAATTATGTGATCAACGATGCGCCCAAAGCTCGTCGTCCGTGAGATATATGTCATCCACATAAGAACACGCATATGTGTCCACCCTCTCTAACAGAGAGACAATACTGGCAGCAAACACACCTGGACTATTTTTATAGCCCATAGGCAAATGTTTATACTGGCATTGTTTGCCGCCACAGGTAAAACTGGTCCACTGGGAACTCAGTCCGTCCAAATTGTGGACAAAAAAAATGTTGGAAATGACAAGTGTGGTTTTAAACAGTTTCCTCACAAGACCATCCATCAAAGCAGAGCTGTGGGTATTCTGTACTGCACAAGTATGACAATGCGAGTTCAAATGCCGGTAATTCAATACCAAACGGTACGAGCCGTCTGGCTTGGTGACAGTAAAAAGAGGGTTATTCATCGGTGACACACAAGTTTCAATTAAACCCTGATATTCCAATTGTTCACGGATTTCCGCGACGGAAGTCTTAGCTTCACGCCGGATGGGATATTGAGGTAGAGGCTGGGGCATAGACCGCAAGGGAATCTCGTGGTGCGGGGAAATTTTATCCCATCCACAATGTGTACGGTACTGAGCCAGTGCAAGGGCCTTAGCCCACTCTTCTACAAAATTCAGCGCATGCTCCTTCGAGACTGTGTGCGTGAAGCTAGGGAGGATCACCTCCTACCCTCTCTGAGCCACGAGAACAAAAGTTGGGGGCCAGTCAGCCTCCGCTAACATTGTTAGATTTTCCCAAAATACCCCTTTTATGGTACGTTGTATGTCACCTTCAATTAAAAGGACAATGTTATAAAGTCTATCAGGGGGAGCTACTCGTATCAGCTGTCTCCACAACAACATATCGGTCAGTCACTGTCACCTTCAGTAGTGGACGCAGGGCCTCTCGCTCTCTGGTGATCTCCGCTGCACTGTCCAGCAAGGTCAGAGCCCATGTCTGATTCCGAAGCTGCGTTCTCACTATCTGTGGCATATCTCGCTGTTAAAGCGGCAACTTTCTTTTTCTGAAACTGGGGTCTTTTTGGTGTTGAATCGTCCTGCTTGGCTTTACTCTCTTTTGGGCGGGGCTGGTCGCGTCCCTGCTGGCCACCCCGACCTCTGCCGCCTCCTCCACCACCGGTCGATGAGGCCGATGAGTCCTGAAAAGAACGAGGAGAGCGTTGTTCAGAAACCTGAAAAACGATCAGGTGATTTTATCGTTGCGCGATCGCGCAAGTCATAAAAACGTTCTGTTGGTGCAGACACTGGAGAAGCAGGACGTGACTCCTCTTTCTGTTGTTTTTGTATACCCTGTTTTTTATTTTTTGGCTAATTTTGCTTTTTAGCCTTGGGCTGTTTGTCAGTTTCTGACTTCTGCCCTTGGGGTTGCTTTTTCTCTTTCGTAGAGAAAGGCTTGACACCTAAACTATAGCGGCCAACGGTCTTAGAAGCCGCCACAATAATTTTCGGTAACTGTCGGGGTTTATCGGCATCGGGTACAGCTTGCAAAGCATTAGACACCTGAAAGCTCACCGCATCTCCCTTGACATTCGCAAGCACGAGATCGGAAACTACGTCAAAACTGCCGCATAGGCGCATACTGAAATTCAACCCTGCCTCAGGTCCATGCTCATCTTGAACACGCTTAATGACCATTGGAAGGACAATCATTGACGGAGTGCCAAAGCACCTCGTATACACTGCCGCAAAGATCTTACCCCAAGATTCACAGTCACCAGCTTCTGGGAACAAGTCTTTAGGCATACTAATTGTTAGAATCCTGTGTTTTTCAACAGGAGTCGTGTTAGGAAATACTGCTTCCAGCTGGTCTAACTTCTCGGCAAGCCAGAAAGGAAAGTCATCCTTATTCTGAGGGTGCTTGCCCATTACTGCATTAAACATCACAGGACTAAGCTTCATTCCCCTCGGTCCGGCTGGAAGCGCCGCACCACCTGGGGCCCGGGAGGTTGCGGGTAATGTACTGCACTAACGACCGAATTACACTAATTGTGACTGCATGTAGCAGCCATAAATCTGCAACGGGTACCGCTCCATGTCGAGGATGCGGTGTAAATCCAGCCAAAACAGGCCAAGTAGCGCCTGGAATGGGCAAAGGACCTAACCTTGGAGTTAACAAAGAGACAAAGAGCGGGGTAGGGTGCCATTAAATCAAACTTGGTGCTGCCAAGCATTAATTGGAACTTCCTGTGTCCTATATGGAACATATTCCTGAGGCACGGCAGTAGCAGTATAAGTGTCGAACACACCAGTATTTGCGTTCACAGCAGGGAAGCTCACCCACGAATAGAAAATTTCGAAAGAGTAAGCTACTTCCGCACTCACTACCATAATAACTGCCATGGCATCAACGGGGACGTTATAAGTCTGCAAATGATTGCGCACTGCAATACGACTATGTTGCGGTATGTCAACATCAGCTATAGTGACACAGTAAGTAAGAGGTACAATAAAAACTATGTAGCACAACTGGGTAGTACTTCAAAAGAAACCCTTTTGAATAGGCTCAAGCTTGAAAAGACCTATATAATTATAGGTTGGTTTGTCCGACACCCCTGTCTTTCGGAAACAATAGTGAAAGGGGTTAAGGACTGATCTAAGCACTACTCAAGTGTCATGTAATAATACCACCAACGGTTGGGCGCCATGTCGCAGGGATTCTGCTCCTACATAGAACTGTGCATGGAGACTTGGAACCTCAGTGAATTAGGGTGTACCAAAACTCACCTTAGTAGCCAAAATCGCCTACCAGACTAGCAATCAGTGTCTCATTGGTTCTTCCATACTCCCAATGATTAGACAACCCAGAACATGGACTTAGAACACCTCAGGTAACGTGGAACACATGAACACTCTTTCGTTATACTAACATACCAGTCCAGAACGAGGAGTAAATGAGAACACGCGTGAAATATTTTTTTCTAATGCCGTGTTCTTAGGCACAGTATCTTAGCTAATACAAACAAACATATTATAAGAAACAAGGTTATCAGCATAGTTACTATTCCATAAAATACAAGGGGTGAAAGCATGTTAAAATGCTAAAGGGAAAAGGTCTAAACAGAACCTCAGTTTACCCTCCCTTGCTAGTATATTATATTATATCTACAGAAGGTCTCTTTGGGTTTTAGAAGGGCGGCCCCATACCTTGTTCTTAGTACAAAGGGATCACATCATCTTCTACACCAACTCTCTGCATGCGAATATTCATCAAGTGTGTGTGCATGCTCTGCGCAGTGCAATATTAAACGCGCCAAAAGCCAGAGTTGGCCACAGCTGCCTATGTGTTATGTCTAAGACGTGAGCTGATCAGTCCGAACAACAGCCGCTGTGTTGAAATAACCTTGAAGGCCTCAGCACTCACTGTTCAGACATAGCTTACCAGGCAAAGCTGATACTATAGGAAAACAAATTATTTTTGTGTGAAGCAAACTATTCTACTAGGCTCAAAGCATTAACAATATGTGTTGTGTGCAAAAGCAGCAGAGAGGTAAAATGGCGTTTAAACTCCTAATAAGCTCATGCTAACTTAACACAGTGTAAAGGCAAAGCCTATCTACATGACACACCCATCCTAAAAGGCTTCAAAGTAGGTGAATAGGTAATTTTATTTCTGATCTCCTCAAAAGCAGATTTCTGTCTGTCAGTCCATAGATAGGCCACATTTTTCCTTGTGAGCTCCCTGAGTGGTTCCATTATTGTGGTAAAATTCTCAATGAACTTACTATAATACTCACAAAGCCCTGCAAATGATAAATAATGTTCTCTATTATCTGGGACAGAAGCCTTAATGATGACATCTTCCAGAGATTTCTGGGGAATAACACCATCCTTTGACACAGTGTGATCCAAATATTTAACAGAGCTGCAAAAGAATTTACATTTCTTACCCTCTAGCATCAAACCTTTCCTCTTCAAAACATCATACACTCCCATAAGATGCTTCTCTTGCTCCACCTCATCCTTAGAAAATATAATCTTGGACACATTTAACACATTTTTCCATGTCCTTAAACTGATGGAACACGGCCCTCTGGAACACAGATACCTTAGAGGGTAATTCAAAAGGCATTAGTCTAAATTGAAATAACCCCTATGGCATAATAAATGCTGGTAGATGACGAGAATCCTCAGTCAGCTCAATCTGGTGGTAGGCTTACCTCAAATCCAAAGTGGAGAACACTCTGGCACCATCCAACATGCAAATTACTTCATTGATGTTGGGCAATGAATGACAGTTTCCAACAATGTTGCCATTCACAGCTCTCAAGGCCACACTCAGTTTCGAGGAATAGTCTGGTTCACATGCCAAAACTACTGGAGACACACACTTGAACGACTCTATTTCTTCAGTCACTCCCTCACTCACCATTCACAGCAACATTTTGTTGAGCTCATCCCTCACATTGATGGGCACATTGCATAACTTCTGTATAACAGGCTTAGCATTCGATTTGAGTTAGATTTTGTGGGAATAACCTTCCAGTTTTCCCAGCCTCTCAGTGAAAACTTCAGGGGAACTTTCTACAATACCTCTATCAATCGTCCCTTCTTCTATTATCAAAACTGGTTCCTGATTCCTTTTGTTGAGAATTATTCCCAACTTTCACTAATCCTTCCAACCAAGGACATTCACTCCTTTAGGTACCACATAAAACTTTATAACCGCATCCCCTTCATTAACCCCTTCGTCATGCAGTACACTGGTCGTGTGCTCCTGACGAGCTGAGCTCGTCATGAACACTGGCATCCTGCATTCCTTAGCACACAGCGGGAAATGCACTGCACGCATGTGGTCCTGCTACTCACCTATTTGGTTTTCCCAATGGCCCGTAACGTTACGGGCCATTGGGAAAACCAAATAGGTGTACAGACGGCGAGCCTCACAGAACTAAGTGGTAACTGTGAGTGAAGATTTGCCTATCCCTTTCAGCCCATGAAGCGGATTGCACCATAAAATAATATACTCCGCCCGATGAGTAGCAGGAGTCTTATGGACGGGTAAACCGTGAGTTAACCAGCGGAGAGTACTAATTGTTTATCTACCCTCATTCCTAATTCCTAACGGTGTGGACAGACCTTAGCGTGCCTGGACCCCCGTAGGAATTTTCTTCATTTTAATTTTGGTCCTGAAGAAAGCTGAGCTGACTTTAGCTTTTACAGCAGAAACATGTTGACCAGTCACTTTTTGAAATCATTGGATAAAATTTAAAAAAACCCAGTGACTTCACAGTTTTTAATGTGAGCAACTGGCCCCTAATAAAGTTTGTTAAGGCGCAGTTGTGATCTTTTAATACACCTTTTTCACTGATCACCACTTCCACTCTCACCAGCTCCGCTGCACTTGCAGGCGTGGTAGCACACAGGAGGGGATAGTCAGCCCCCCGTGACAGAAACCCATGATGAAGAATGTCACCTCTAGGGTGAGTGAGGGTTCTTTTAGAAAAGAATTAATTTTCCATTTGTTTGCCTTTTACAATATTTAGTGACCACTTACACCTTACATCTTAGGTAAAAAATGTTCACCTCATCTTCTTCATGGTGTCACCCTGATCCTACATTTGGCAATGACCGGAAGCTGGAAGAAACCCACATGTCCATCGGAGACCCCAACACATCAAGATTACCCATCTCTACCCAACCCTGCCGGCTGCAGTTCATGGCGCTGAGTTGACGGCTGCAGACCAATGTCCTGGAAACCCTTGTCTGCCCCTCCCTTGATTGGTGTACAAATTGGGGTGGCCACGTGCTCAGCACCGTTGACCACCTGGTGTTAACCCACGCGCAGCCTTGCGTGTGAAAGCAGCTTTCGCAAGGAGCAGTCGCGGTGATTGGATACGGAGGGGCACGTACGTCACAAGGCACGGTGACGCTTGTAAACACTCAGAGGTGCCTGGAGATGTCACAAGCCGTGGTGATGCTTGTATCTTCTTCTATGTGAGTACTGTTCTAGAGAGTAGCGAACGCCTGCGTGTGATGCTGCTCTGCCTCTACATCAGGTGTACGGGTGGCCATGTTGGATTGGGTTGTGTGGTGCACTGATGCGCACAGCCTTGCCTGTTTTTGTCTCTCTCCCTGATGCAAGCAGCGGTGTAATTCTCCTGTTCCACGCTGACGTGTACAGCCTAATACTTTCGCATTACACTGACACAGCTGACGTGCACAGCTGGGGCCAGCTGATGCATTCGACTCATCCTCCGCTGCACCCCAGTTGAGCCTGTTGTGGGTCGACTGAGTGAGCAACACTGAGGCCGGTCAGTAACACGCTGACATACACAGCTTTTAAAGTTTTCATATTGGGTGTGTTAACCTTGCAAGCAATGCAGCAGCCATTGGTGAACACGCAGACTCGCACAGCTTTTGCTACAGTTGAGCTAACGTTGTAGTGGTGCGATCAGTGCCAAGGCTCTTGGAAGCATGATAATGTGCACAACTTATTCACTACCTGTTTTAGCATGATGACACGCACAGCATCTTGAGATAACTTCTCAATTAACACTAATAGGTGCTGGCAGCTGTGTTTTTAGAAGGTACAAGACCATATGTCGCAACAATGCAAAATGTACGTGCTCCACCCTTTTTTCGTTCCTCAACTGGTGAACAGTTCTTTCCCGAGTGAAGCGGAAAAGGGTGTTTACCCATTATGCGCGGGTGTGTGGGACATCTCTTAGTGTTGAGAGAAAAACATCCTTATTAATAAACTGTTTAGGTGCGGAGGGACAAGATGTGTTTGAACATCTCTCCAAACTTTATATTAGTGATTCTTTAAATCTAAATGAATTTGAGATCTGTATGAAAAAGGTGGACTACATTATTTGCCAAAGTTGAGCACAGTTCTTGAAATGTATCACTTTTGCAGAAGGATGCAAAGGTAAGAGGAGTCGGTAGAACAGTACATCACCGAGTTACGTAAATTACCCTCAATGTGCAACTTTGGGGCATCATTAGAGGAGCAACTCAGAGACCAGCTAATGTTGGGTTGTATATTGATGAAGCCAGGGACATTTTATGGCAGAAGGATGATCCCTCTCTGCATGAGGTGCTCACTATTGCAAAGACTCATGAACATTCAAAGGCCTCTTTGGAAACAATTTTAAGACTGTTCCCCTAGAAAAAAGTGATGGTAGTGTTATGAAGGTAAAAAAGGATAAGGTGGTCAGAAACAAAATCTTCACAAAGGCAGAAAACATATCTGTTATCTCAGAGAACGTCCAAGATAAATGTTTCAGATGTGGAAACTCTGGCCTTTTGGCGAGTTTTAAGGATTGTCCGGGATGGAAGGTTACTTGCAGTGCCTGTGGGCGTAAGGATCGCATTGCAAAATGGTGCAGGTCCAGTAGAAATAAAGAAAAAATCAGAGAAGTGGACCTCTATGAAGATGAGGTAGAAGAGGTCAACATCTGTCAGATCAAAGTGTCGGGTGGTGAGGGTCCCATAGAAGTGGTATTGGTTCATAACACACCAGTAAAAATGCTTTTTGACTCTGGGGCCAAGGTAACGTTAATTCCCAAGTTTTTCTTTGATCAATATCTAGTAAAGAATGTCAAGATTTGAAGACAGATATAAAGCCAAGGGAGTATAGAAGAGAAATGATTGATTTCCTATGGTACTTTTGGGGCTCAGTCGACTTTAAGGGGAGGATCATCCTGGGAAATGTGATGTTTCCATGAAGGGAGACTCTCTGATTAGCTGGTTTCACCATTGCATGTATTTTTGGAACCCAATGAGAGCCCCTTAGTGTGTTTAAAGGAGATGCCATCTGTCAGCCAGGCGGCTGAAAAGTGGAATGCCTGGGTCAAGGAATTTCCAGAAGTGTTCGATAGCAAGTTGGGGTGTCTCACAAATTACATGCATTGCATCAAAATTAACCCTGGTTCAGTACCAAAGGTAGCTAAAGTTTGGGGTGTTACGCTCATGGTAAAGGAACGTATGAAGGGTGAGCCGGACAAATTGATCGCCAATGGCATAATACAGGATGTTGAGGCCACTCAATGGCTTTCTCCGATTGTTATGGCCCGCAAGGCCAATTGGGAGGCCAGGCTCTGCGTGGACTAGAACTCAACAAGATGGTGATGGTGGTGGATCACTACTCCCTACACAATATCAGTGAAATGCTATGTTGCCTTGAGGAGCGAAGCATTTTTCACTTCTCAACTTGACGTCGGCCTATCATGAAGTCAAGTTACACTCCACGTCGCAAGACCTTACTGCCTTTGTTACACTGTTTGGTACCTTCAAGTTCTTGAGGAAGCCATTCGGTCTAATCTCTAATGCTTCATGTTTCAGAGGGTCATGGAACACATCTTGAAGGGAGTTGATGGTGTCAAAGTACACCAGGAGGGTCTTATAGCGTTTGAGGTTGATTCTGAAGAGCATGATGGGAGTTTGAGAATGGTCTTGAGAAAACTTTGTGATGCTGGCTTAACCTAGCAAGCTGACAAATGTAAGTTTGATGTGGCAGAGATCGAGTACTTGGGACACTTGGTGTCAGCGAGTGGTATTAGACCCAAGGCTTCTTTGGTCAGCACTATTTGCAAGCTTGGATGAGCTTGTGAAGTTCTTCAGGATGACAGAATTTTATCACAAGTTTGTACCCAATTTTGCTGGAGAGACTCATCATTTAAGAGATCTCCTGAATATATGGTTGTGGGGTTGTGTGGTCAAAAGCTTGTGATGATGAGTTTCAGAACTTGAAAAGGTGTTTGAGCAAGTCGCAGGATCTTGCGAGTTTTGACACAAAGAAGGAATATTATTGAATGACAGATCACAGCTCTATGGGCATAGGTGTGGTGCTACTTCAGAAGTCCAAGGGTGAAGAGAAAGCCATTTTCTTTATGTCTAGACCCTTGAGGGGTGCAAAGTGTAATGATTCCCTTCTGGAGAAAGAAGCCCTTGACATCTTTTGGTTCATCCATAAGTTGTGGAAGTTATTTTGGGGTAGCAATTTTGAGGTGTTGATGGATCATAAACCTTTGAAGGAGGTTTTTACTAAGAAAGATATTGATTTTGTTTCCCACCACATGCAAAAGTGGGTGGTGGCTTTATAGGTTTATGATTTTGTTGTCGCTTATTTGCCTTCAGACAGTAACACTCTGGCTGACTGTCTAGGTTGGGTGATATGCGTGATGAAATGTCTGTAGAGGGTGAATGTTTTGGTGGAGAAGAGTTTGAGGAGAATGTCGACGTGTGCCTGAATAATGATGGTATTTTTTCTGAAGCAAATGGAGAGAGCTATTAGCAAAGGATGATACTTTACAAAAGGTGGTGCTGATGATTTTGGAATGGTGGTGTGAGAAGAAGAATTTTTGTCGGGTCTTGAAGGGCTGTTGGCAAGTTAAAGGTGAACTAGCAGTTGTTGATTGTCTCCTCTTGAGGGACAGCAAAATGTTTCCCCCTCACGTTTTATGGGATAGGTTGTTAAAGGGTGCTCATGCCAGCCATATTGGAATCGTCAAAAATACAGAGAGGATTAGAGAAGCAAATTGGTGGCAAGCCATGGCTGTCTGGGTCGAGAGGGAGGTTAGGAATTGTGCAGAGTGTACGTGTAGCGATAACATTCTAAAATGTGGAGCGCAACTCATGGTGCTGAGGGAGTAGTCCAAGGAGCCTTGGTCGGATATTGATATTTTAGGTCCTGTGAAACTGAACACTCAAGATCGGTATGTCCTGATCTGCATAGATATGTACTCACACTAGCCAGAAATTAATGTGGTGAGCTCTATTGAGTCTATGGTGGTCATTGAGTTTTTTGGATGTTCTCCTCGAGAGGGAGGGTTTTCCGTTGTCCTTATTCTCGGGCAATGGTGTACAATTTACCTCAGGGGTGGTTGAGGAGTTCTTGACTAACAGGGGGATCAAACACAAGAAGGCAGCTCTTTACCATCCAGACTTTACCGTCCAGAAAGCAATGGTGTGGCTGAGAGGTTCGTAAAGGTGTTGAAAGAGACCCTGCAACATGCTGTTGGTATGGGAGCAGACTGGGAGGAGGCCATGAGAAAGAAAGTGAGGGAGTGCAGTTTTACCCCACATCTTTTTCAGAAAAAGGTAGTGAACACTGAAGTTTGTCCTTCATGGGTCTCTGGAAATAGATTGTTGATTGACTGTGATGATGGCCGTGCGATATGTTGGAGTGAAAGGGAGAGAGTGGGTATTGAGAAGAGGAAGAGGTGGTTTGATGAGAGAAGAGCTGCCAAGAACACGGTGGTGTCTGTGGGGGTTTCGGTAAAGATCTAATCTCCTCATATGGGTAAAGGGAACTCAAAGTTCAGGAAACCATTCAAAGTGATAAAGGTTTTCAAGAATGCAATCAATACAAGTGATCACAGGGTGTGGAATTTGAACAGAGTGGCCAGATGTCAATCTATTAATGTGGTTGAAGATACGGATACAGTCATTTCACATCACTCTCCTCCTCCAGTGTCCTCCTCTCATAGAGAATAACAAGACATATGGTAGATCTGGGCCAACGTTAGGATCTGGCCACACAGTACCTTTACTCATGGCCCCCTAACAGGCACCCACTGTATTCCTGAATTTGTCTAATTATGTTTTCCGCTCGTATATTTCTCTTTCCTCCACCCCTTCCAAGTTAGTCTTCCTCAAGACAAATCCAACTAGTTCTTACCAAATGTTATCATTTTTTAAGTTTAAAGATGCTGAATCAATCTCTCATAATTTATGTAGTGCATACACGCCTATTGTATTATAATGCTGCATTGAATATTTGTTTTTAGAAAACCTAATAAAAATAATTGAACTATTAAGATTTGTGCAATGTGGAGCAGCATTAAACCCTGTAGCTTTGAGTTCTGCTAACTGACATTTCAGCCAAATATACTTTGTGCTGCGTGGCATTGCTACTATTGTCCGATCACGTGGATAGGAATGCTGAACGATGTGAATTACACCATTGTGTGATGGCACCAGCACCAAAAAGTGTGATAAACTGTGTATCCACATGGATAACACATCAAGAATCAAACGTGGCATCCTCTGACAGCCATAAAGGTCAGGAATGAAAAAGTACCTAGTGAGTTGAAGCCAGTGATGGCAGGAAGGAGACAATTATGTTTACAGTAGCGTAGGCTTACTTGTATCCTTATTAAAGTAATGCATCACACACCAAAACAAACATTTTGCATTGCCCAAAATGGTTTCTGCAAAAGCAAAAACTGCCTCTGAAATTAAATCCATGGAAAACTCGGTGCCATGGCACCCACAAAGAGGATAGTGGATGAAACAAAAACCATGGCACCACATGAATTGCCACGCCCAGGAATAGCTTGCACAGAACAGGAGGGCAGCCCTGGCAATAGGTGATGGCAACAAATGAGGGACCAGACACCTATAAAAAGCCTCACTGCAATTATGTACTTTGTCATTACAATGGACATATTAATGTGGTGCAGTTCAGAGTTACTTATGTTGCTCTGTGACACATGCAGGTAAGGTTTTTTCTACGTTTATTTTACTTATAAGTAAAGGCGTTCAGCATGATTTCCTGTCACCTTATCCATTCCTCCCATGAAATTATAGTCTGTGTTGGTGCCGTCCTCTAGTGGCTGCACATTGCTGCCTTCATATTGGTCACTTAGCATTTCACTTTGATTAGCTAGGATGTTTAATGTTTAATGTTCCACACACTATCATGTCAAGACAATCCTGGGTGGTAGAGAAGTCTGCCTCTCATAAGGTACAGCCATCTAGACATTATTATGCTAAAAACCCCACTCTCTGGTGCAACATGTCCCCTGGGTACTCTGGTTTAAGCTTTTTCTGATGAGTCTTTATGAGTGGCACATATATTTCTTGTAATTGTGTTAGTGTTAAAAACTGTTTTTTCACTTACCTGAATTATGAGTTCAATGGGAAACATCACCATTTTCAACTGTTACGTTTCTGCAGGAAAAAACTGTTGATATTTGTCAGAGTAAAAATGCCTGAAAATTACCAGGACATGGGGTTTTTTATTACTGTAAGCATTAAAATCAGAATCCTATTCCCTGTTCTCTGGGACAAACACATATTCGGGCTCTGTTTATTACATCCAAGTAATCCCGGCCCAGCAGTGTCAAATTTCAATAGGAGTGCTAAAGGCCGGCATAAACATTTATCGGCTCATAATGAGGGCCTTTCGATTTGTATGTGTTGTCATCAGCCATGTTCTCAAAGTGGAATTCTGTTCACCTATAGTGGAGAATTGAGAAAATATTACACATGTACATTTGACCGCTGAAATACCCATATTTTTACTTTGCCATGTATCTCATGCATATCTAGCAGTTTGTCTAATCTGCAAACATACCTTTAAAAATAATTGTTGATGATATGGTGCCTAAATATGAACGGGTCATGTTTGCTCCTTGGGTACATCACTACAATACAGGTCAAACAGTCGTTGAACTAACAGATCGCTTGTACATTCATAAAATGTATGTGTTTTTGGTCCACGCAGATGTGTGCTATATGTGCAGGTGGTGATAATCTGGCATGCATACAGGTGTATGTGAAGTTGGCAATGGCTTAGAAGCCTTTGTTTACTTCTTGGGGCTATCAGCCAGATTCATCATTGAAAATCGGCTCCTGGCCCTTTGCGAGCGCAATTTTTGCATTTGGGATTCATCATCCCAAATGCAACAATCGCAAAATGCGAAATCGCTAAATTGCGAGGAATTGCATTTAAGGAATCTCTATTTGAGATTCCTTAAATGCAATTCATGAACCATTTTTGAATTTCAAAATCGCTATTTTTGGCCTCTATTTATTTCGAAGTCTGACTTCGTGGTATATAGCGAAAACTTTGAAAAATGCACTTTAGTGCATTTTTCTAAGTTGTATGTTACACAAACATATGTCCTTTGGACATGTGTGTGCGCAACATCAGTCTACATTTACATTTCAGGGGTGCTACAGGGTGTCCTTTGGACACCCCTGGCACCCTTGAAATCGCATCCTTATTTGCGATTAGCAATTTGCTAATCGCAAATAAGGAAGCTGTAGGAATTGCAAATAATATTGCGATTTCTACATGAATCCCGTTTTGCGAGTCATTAATAGCGATTCCTTAATAATCGCTATTAAAGACTCGCAAATCGGGACATTGATGAATCTGGCTGTTGGTTTGGTGGTTCAGAAGTGCTGTGGTGTGACAGACATAATCACCTCCAGCCCACATGAGAGGAATACGAATAGTATGCTATGTGGCACCTCAGAAACTTTAGAATGTTTGTTCCAGAATGAGATAAATACTAGTAGATGCAGATCAGCAAGTAATTTAATACAGAATGATCTTGCATTTAATCTATCTACAGATGGTTCAATGGAGTGCCCAATTTGAGATCACTGACATAATATCAATGCATACGTCAAAACACAAAAATATCCGAAAATAAATATTGTTAACAAAAATACCACTTTCTTTTAATTAACTAATAAAACTACAAATATTGAGAATACAAATATCATTGTTAAATATATCAAATTTTACTTAAAATGAAAACACAAACATCGGAAATGGAAATATTGTCACCTTTAAATACACATGTAATGTGCCAAAAAAATCAATTCACACAATATTGATTACAATATTGTCACCAAATAATTACAAAATCATTAATGAATATAAAAAAACACTTTTGCGTAAAATAATTATTTAAAATAAACATGAAACATTTTATAGAATATTTAAATTAGGAAGAAATATACTACATTGCCAAAGAATTTACGTTTCACCCAAAAAAATGAAATTTTTTATAATATAACTAAATATATGTTGCCATTAACTACAAACATTTATATATCAACACAAATAATAATAAGTGTATCTATATATATAAGTACATTTATATTCAGAATTGAACAAGTTACATATAAAACATAAAAAAACGAAATTAGCGGTTATCATAGAGAGACATAATTCATAAAAAAATTCAGTTTCGGGGGCAGGCATGATGCAGACATGTGAAGGCAGACATGATGTAATGCCTACAATCAAGGTGGTCAAGAGGGATAGTAGAGCCATATGTTGATCTGAATATCAGAATACCCCTACTTACCAATTAACTACTGCATACTCTGAAAGATAGGTACATGTCCATCTTCCATGGCCCTCATGACTTCTTTGAGATCAGGCATTGAGACATATTTGGGGGGAGTGTTGGCCAACACATGAGGGCTCAGGGGTGTCTGGGGCAAATTGGGGCCTTGACTGCTGCGGTTCTGGGTGGGCAATTGAGGAGGAAGAGGAGCAGGAGGTAGAGCAGGGGATGCAGCTGAAGGACGTGTGGTCTGGGGGCTCTGGGGTTAAGGAGGAAGTAGGAGCAGGCCTAAATGATGACAGGGATTGCTTTTGGAACACCACTGAGATGTATTGTTCTCTGTTCTTGGGTCGGAGTAACTCCATCGTCCATCTTCTCTTATTGGTCGTGTCCAATTAATCTGCTCCCACAGTGGATTTGATAGTCTCCACAGGAGTCCTCCTTGTTGCTGTTTTAAAATTGAAATGACCACCTTGCAGTTGAAGGTCCCGAAGCTCTTCGATCAGGGCCCTGTTAGTTTGTTGCTTGGCCAGATCTGCCCATTAAAAAGTATTAAAGATCAAAACACTCAATGACTGAATATGTCCACCACATTTTACACATTAAAATATTTTTAAAGAAATGTACAACATTAAATAAGAAAAAGATTGACCATGTGAAGCCCATTCTTTGTGATCAGAATGTCTAAACTAATCCTTCTATTTGTCACAGTGGGTTAGTTTTGTCTATTATAAATACATATTTTAAATAGTCAACCCTGATTGTAAAACATATAAGTAGGATTGGGCCATGGCAAACAGTCATATTCAGGCAACAGCCCTTCTAGCATGCGTCCCACTATTTAGCAGTAGATTATCCACTTGAGTTGTGTCTGTATATATTAATAAAGATGTACAGATTTAAGAGTATTACACCAAGAAAAACATTTTAAAGGGGTATTGGTACTTCAAAACAAGTGGGTATGAGATTGTAAGTTACATTTGCACAATGTAAGCCTTATATTGACTTATGTTGGAAAAATAAACCTGTAACATGAGAAAAGGTTTAAACCACGGGAACTGATTGGATACATACTCAATATATTAATTTCATAATCATTGTCCATTGTGAAAACATAATATGAATTTTTAACACAAATGACAGAAACAAAAAAACTATCTTTCAAACCATTTAGTAAACAGAACAGCATACGGTATAGAGAATATTGTCTTAATAAAAAAAGCATTTAACCTGACATGACAGGGCTGCACTTTCAAGACATATTTGCACTTATATTATCAGATCTATTTTAGTTACCACTTCTCTGTTAATTTATAATACAAGATCCCACATTTAACGTGAAAATCAATTTCTTTTTTTTGTATAGCATTTATATAGCAGATACTGACCACGTTAAGAGGATGCTCCGACATGGTCAGGTCTGCTGAAGAGAAGTTTGATTTTGGCCTTAAGGTTGATTAAGAGAGACCTTTGTGATTCCACTAAGCTGTTATGTACAATGCAATTTATTATATTCTACTGTGGAAAAACAAGTTGCATTCTGGTAGTTATTTTGTCACTTTGACCTTGTCAGTAAGGTTGATTAAGAGAGACCTTTGTGATAAGCTGTTAGGCACAATGCACTTTATAATGTTTTCTGAGCAAAACAAGTTGCATTCTGCTAGTTATTACCACTTTCTCTCCTTCTAAAATGCTCTTAATATATGTGGGATCTTGTGTATTAACCTTTTATTGATTTTCAATGTGGAGAAATGTAAAATACCTATACTGCAATCTGTAAGTCGAAGCCATGTGTTGGTCGAATCAATTCAAATGTTTGTCATGCACTATTGCTTCTATGATATTTGTGATTGTCTATATTAATGAAAAAGTATTTTAACACTTTGAATCAAAACCAGCAGAGTGAACGGCTGATCCGAAGTTCAAGTAAGTAATATATACCTTTAGTTTCTTAAATAGATGGAGATATTCAAGAGCAACAGTCAATACTGCTCCTATTCAGAAGCTCAGGATGCACTCAGATGAGATTAACCATTTGTGGGAAGGCCTGGGTTTCATAAATGCTTAGGAGCAGTTTCCCATAATAAACAAAATGAGTTATTCATTTTATTCTTTAAAACAACTGATTTTGTTTCCATCAAGCAGAATAATGATAAGCTGGGATGCTGGGTGATTTTCGGAGTATGTTTCCACAGTATATTCTTTAACACCTTGACTGCTACAGTAATTCCTGCAAGGTGCTGAACCCTCCAGATTTCCATTGTTCATGACGAGCTCAGCTCGTCATAAGCACACAACCAGTGTACTGCATGACGAGCTGAGCTCGTCATGAGCAGGGAAGGGGTTAAGAACAGAATCACGATGATCCACACACTCAATGTAACCCTTCGCTCTTTTGAGGACCTTATTGGCCCTTCTGTAGATACACACAGAGATTGAGTAGTTGGACTGGCTGTAGAAAGCAGCCATAAATCACAACTGGTATGGAGTGAAATATCTTGTTCATAATGTTTCATAGTTAGATTTTTTTAATTGCTACTTCAAGATAGGAGAAGTCTTGGATTTGCCCTCTGTTCAAAACCACCCTAATTGTCTCAGACTGACTTCCTTTGAGATTTTCAGGAAATTGCTGCTAAACTGGGGAAATGACTTCTTAATTTTATTTCTGACTGTTCAGCAATCTGTGCTGACAAAAATCTATTTGTGATTGTGTCTCCTGCCTGAATGCAGAAATGTTAGCTCCTAGGTTGTTTTTGTATTATGATGTATGTTGATGTGTTTATGAAAGAGTTTACCCTTTTCGATGCTGATGACGGAACCGCTCCGTCATCAGCCGCGGTAGCGCTGTGCTGATGGAGGAGCGGTTCCGTCATGGCCCGCTCGGCGCGCCTGCGCAGCGCGGATCCCGCGCTTCTGCTGGGCATTCCATTGAGCGGGCGGGGCCATGACGGAACCGCTCTGTCATGAGCACAGCTTAACCGAGGCTGGTGATGGAGCTGTTCCGTCACCAGCATGGGCGCGCTGCACGGCCGCCCCGCCCCCTTAGCGCTGAGGCGGAATAGCCGCCGCAGTGAAGGTGTTAATTCAATTAGCACTATATTTGCTGAAATGCTTTCATGTAACAAAAACACAAACAACAGTTCTTTAGAAAAGATAAAGCTCATCTTTAATGGATATTATGGATAGTTAGATTTCTTTGTATATGTAATCTAAACGCCTTCAGACGACATGCCATATCTGCTGATGGTTTAGCTACCCATTTCCAGAATTACTCCGGTATCTTTAATAACACATTTAGCATACAATGGCCAAAATATTTCTTCTAGGATTTTTGAATTATATGGTATGGTATAATCCTTGAAGAATGTCTTTTTCAACAAATCTTTGAGCAAATAGATTCATATTTTTGATTGCCAGACACATTTGGTTATACTTAAAAGGTATTGGTCCCCTGTAAATATTTAGAGGATAATACATTGACTCCTAATCATCATTTTTTGGTGTTCCAACATGATTTCACCTTTATTGACGCAAGCGGAACAATGGTTCCTCGTGACGTGCTCAATTTAAAGATCAAAGTTAATTAATTTGTATTCAGACAATCCACATGAGGTGTCATGGTTCCAAGATAACAATAATGAAGAAGAATATATACATAACTAAGTACCAAGTACAACTGCTCAGTGCTCCAGTAATCACTTGTTGACATCTCATGTCAAAAACTTGAAAAGCACTAAGATTTGGATTAGACACGTTTTAACCCTCATTTGTTATCCCCCATTGCCAAGCTTTATTAGTTGAATATCTTGTCCTTTGTATCACATTGACATTTTCAGACGCGTTGAAACTGCCTCTATGAGTGTCTTCACAGGGGGACAATCACCACACTAAGCAATCTTTAACTATTTTAGGGCTTGATGGAATGGCTGAATGACTGAAATGTGTGCAAATCCTATGACAGGTGACCAATATTTGTGGACTACTTCCCCTTGAGGAAATCCTGCACAATTGGTGTAAGTTTGCAGGAGATGGTTAGGCTGCACATCACAGCAGCAACTAAATGCTGCATGTGATGTGCAGCTGTGGCACAGCAACTGTTCAGAAATTGGTCTACCTTACATCATTCAAATTTTATTAAACACAGACTCCTCTAATTACAGGAATACCACTCCCCCACTCCTTAAAAGGGTTGGATTAAAGGTTAAGTGATGGAGGGACTCCTTGCTCAACATAACCCTCATAATGGTTTGTATTTCTCTTTTTTGTGACAGATAAATCCTCTTGTTTCTTTCTAAACATTCAACAACAAAAAAACATTGTCTTCTTTTCTACAGTCCCAGTAAAATTAAGGGAATTTTTTGAAAGACCTAAACCATCAACTAAGCCTAACCTACACATTGTGGAATTATCAATAACTGTATTATCAATTATTACAGCTAAATTCGAACACGGAAAGGTATGAATCTTGATTTTTAGCAAAAGAACAATAATAATCCAAGCTTCAAATAACTCTGCCTTTGCACAACTTAATAACACAATCTTCTAAGTCTCCACCCAGAGAGCATGCATTCTTCTATCCACAGACTTCACTTCTGCCATCGGACAACGTGTTCCTTCCATCTATCTCATGGCCAGAGAGACAAAGGCCCCAGATAACACTAAGTTAACATCTGTTGACATCCATTACCCCCACTGTTTCTCTTACCCTCACTCCAGTCCTGACACATTTCCAAACCTAGACCCTACCATATCATATCTTGTAGAAATAACTAATGCCTTCTGTTTACAAGTTTCACTGATATCACAATCCATCTTCCACATCTTCAACTCGCTGCACTCCCTTTAAAGTTCCATGATAATGCACCTTCACTCCTGTCCCTTAATCACCCTCTCTGTAGCTCATCCTAAATCTACTCTGCACAATGAAAAAAAAACAACACCTGTGTAGGTTCTCATACTCTCTACCTGAGAAAAACATAACAGACCTATTCCACTCATATTAAAGCTCAGATACACATTCTACCACTTCATCTCTTTAAAATATTACATCACAAGAATCAGAACCCCATCAATGTTGCCTTAACAGAACCAAATATTACACTAGTTGCCATAATCAAAACCTAAAAGTCACCTAACCCAGCTTGGAAGCTTGGAAGAAAAGCACTTCTGCGTAAAGTGTGCCCTGCACAACTGTCCAGCAACTGCCAAACAATGTATGGAAATTGTAGATATGATTGCCTCTTGACCTATTGTGTATAATGGAATATTGGCTTACTGACAACTCACGCCGAGTGCTGGGTCTCTTAGTATAACAAGTATACTAAATATTATGCCTGTATCATGCTGCAAAGCCAGTAGGACGTTTTGCACTTAAACACAGATGGTCCATCCAAAGCAAACATCGGTACATTGACCGATTCCCCACATTCCATTGCCAAACCATAGAAATGAGAAGAGCTCCAAGCAAACCTACCCTCTTTATTTCCATCTACAATCCCCAGGTGAAAACAGCACAATATTCTTTGAAAACATATTCGAAATGTTAGCCTTTCAAACATATTCTGCTGCTAACAACAACGTGGGCAAATTCAATCATCAATAGGGAAATAACCAACAACTCTGATGCATCTCAATTAGCTCAGGTGCTAAAAAACAACAGTTTCTAACACCTAATTGCTTTACTCACTTTTATAAAAGGTTGCAATCTGGACCAATTACTTACTAAGGTAGCAAGTTAGAGAATCAACCGTATAATTCATGTGGACTAATCTGGCTCATTTATCAAACCTTTATAATTACAATATACCATATTCCATAAAACAGTATGTAAATGTAAAAATTGATACTTGTATAGCGTACTACTCACCTGCAAGGGTCTCAAGGCGCTTGTACGAATACCGCTGTGGAACCCGTCCTGGCTTTCCCTGCGATGCGTCCACTCCTGGGCGCCCCCAGGCATCCTTAGCGTTGTGGGGGCTAAGTAAGCTATTGCCCAGAGTTGCAGAGTTGGACTCTATGATTAGAATAGACACCGAGGCGAGAAATATCAGGTCTGTGGAATTTTGAGCCCAAGACCCACCGAGGCAGGGAATTGAACCCTGGTCCTGGGCTAGATCTCTGCATCAGGGTCTGCTGCTTTAACCATTGAGCCACACTTCTCCAGTATGACTAAAGAAATGGAAGATATGGAGTAGGGTCATCAGACATGCACACTTATCTGAATTAGGAAGCAAACATTTCTCTAAATGATTGCTTCCCATAAATCATACAGATTCATCTTGCTAGTTAACAATGACATAACTCTTTTGGCTCCTGATGGACTCCGTAGAGCTGTGACGTAAGTGTTAGAGATGAATGCAATGAAGGCTGGTTTAGAATGTTGAGTTTGCAGTTACACACAGACAAATAAAGAAGTGTAATACTAAGCTGCATGTGATAAAGTCATAAGTTAAACGGAGTATTAATGCCGAAGGTGGATTCAACCAGCGTTTCAAAGACCAGCCATTGATAATCAAAAGTTTATAACAGAATGAACAGAAGTGCTGCAAGGTGGAGATAAACCAGAGGTCAGGAAGAAGAAGAAATAATTGACTTACCTATATACAGAGTCATTGTACCACTGCTGTGAAGTGGCTCCATGAGATGGGCCCAAGGTTGTGCTTACCGAGCTGTGAATACCCAAAGTGGCTAATCCCTAAAACTGTTGAGCAACTTCACAGGTCTTCGGAGAATAAAGGGCCAAGAGTGACTCTCAGAATAGTGACATTTTTCAGATGGCAGCTAAGAAAATCATGCTTCCATTTATCATTAAAGATGACCCAGAGACCAGCACATTACAAACCTCACAGATGATTTGCATAAACAAAGTCACAGTGATCCACAAGTAGTGTCATAAGTTCCACACTGGTCTACAATGCTACTGCGTTCCTGAAACACTACCATGATTTAATAGCGCCAACAAGCAAAATATTGTTGATAGAAGGATTGTCTGGAAAGAGACATTTGATGATTTCATTGATGCACTTGAAGAGACTGATAACATAAAGATTATCAAGTATCTCAAAATTCTTGTTGGTGTTGGTGCCAAAGAAGTCATAAATAAAATGCCATGTACTGACAAAGTAGTCACATACTATCAGATTAAAGAAGCTTTGAATCTCTATTTTACTCCAATGCTGATTATGTAAGATATGTTTTCCGTCAAGAACACCTGAAAGTTGGCGAAACCATTGATACATTTGTGGAGAGACTCAACACACTCATCAAACACTCTAAGTTCAACGAATTTAATGATAAAGAAGCTATACATCTTAAAGGTATTCATGGATCCATATCAGATTCACTCAGATGATAAATGCTGAGAGAAACTCTTAGGACCTTATTGATGGGTTTTGACATAGGGCAGAGCAGAAAGTCACCTTGATGTACTGCCCTATATCAAAGCAAAAGGACGGGAATGCACCATAATTATCCAATACAGTGCATTCCTGTCCTTTCCCCGTGCGCTAGGTCAGTTCCTACATTCTACCACTAATGAAGGCACCCTTGCACTATGGTGCAAGTGTGCCTGTGTTGTTAGCAGGATTGTTTTTTGTGCAAGAAGGGAACCTTCCTGCACAAAAACAATCATGGGAGGCTTTTTACTCATTCTATGTTTGCTGCAGAATGCAGCACACATGAAAAAGGGAAAACCTAGGAGAAATAAAGATATTTCTCCTAGTTGAGCATTGTTCGGGAGGCGTACGTTTTTTGGCACTTTTTGGGTTTACACAGCAAACTCCTCTGCCTGCTCCCTCAATTTGCGCATGTTACGTAAGATCTTCAAGTGGCTATCCCCTTCTCAAGAGACGCACCGTGACACAGGTCCTCATCACCAGCCGACTGAACTATGGCAAAGCCCTCTACGTAGAATTCGCCACACACCTTCTTTAGAGACTATACAACATACAGAACGCCGAAACAAGACTCACCCTTGGCCTTCCCTGACAACCCCACATCAAACCAAACCTAAGGCAACTCCACTGGCTCCCTGTACAAAAGAGATGCCAATTCAAACTGCTAACCTATGCACACAAGGCTTTACACAACCAAACCACCAGCATATGTTAACCACCTCCTTAACTTCCAGAAACCGTTGAGAAGACTATGCTCCACCTCCCTTTCATTTGCCCATACTGCCTGCATCTACTGTAGCAGTAGTGGAGGGCACTCTACCTCTCACATCGCAGCAAAGACCTGGAACAGCCACCCTACCTGGACCATCACCTCACTTTGGGAATTCCAAATGGCCCCCAAGACCTGGCTGTTTGAATACATCTCTGGGACCTGCAAGCACCTAGACATCCTATTGAGTGATTAGTCAGACTTTATAAAACCTGATTGATTGATTGATAGTTTTGTAAATCTGGGGAAGCGTCAAATTCCATGGATGTTACTTGGTAACCGTCTTGTCACTGCAACAATAGTTCACCTACTCTTTTGATTACATGTTAAGTGCTCTGTTGCCCTGGGTCACTCTTGACAAAAAAAAAATAAGTACATAAACTAATAAATAAATACATAATTAACTTTTATGGTACATCAAGGGTCTTGAAGTGTTGTATGGCTTGTACCGTCCCAGTAAAACTAGGTGTTTGTTGGACAACATAAAAATCAGGATTGTGCCAGACTGGTTCTGTGCACACCATCAGAATATGCTGGCCTATAGTCCTGCTAGCTCACAATGCACCATCTGCACCCCTAACCTTACAGGACAACAATGCATGTGCAACCTCGTAACATGGCAACACTGATCCTCTAAGGAAATCGTGGTAACAGATCTAGAACCCTTTTGTTTGGTTACTTATGCATACCCAAAGAAATATACAAGAAATAATCAGCAATGCATTTGAACATTTATTGAAGCTTTGTGATTTTTGTGTAAAATTTGTGTGCTGCAATAATCAATAAAATTAAACAGATTAGCATGATTAGCATTATGAGAATAGTGAAAACGATTAACCATTCCACCATTGTGCTATAACAGTAAATAGTCCTGTGTCATAGTCTGCTCCTGTCTAGCACTGCCTAGGGTGGGTGATCTACCAAATCCCTGTTGGGTGGTCCAACTCACCGTTAACTGTGTGTAAGTGTCATCAGGATGTCCGTCTTGGTCACAAGCTGAACATTCCTCTTTGCCGTGGTAAACAGGAATCAGCTGAGCTGGAATTCAGTCATGCAGAAACCTTGCAGTATCAGGGATATGCTCCTCTTCCCAACAATGTGGTAAACATTTCCCATGCTACCATGTTGAAACCAGATACCAGGTCAGCTTTTGTTTATTGTATTATGATAGCCGTGCAACCTCGTGGACAACAACAAGACAACAACATTTGCGCAGTCAACTTTATACCTTGTATAAAATGTTAAAGATGTCATTATAGTGCGCCTGGGAAGTGGAAATGTAAGCAAATGCTGTTTTATAGAATATTGTCCTACACAAACAAGCAAGAAAATGTATAGCAAATATCACTGTGTAAAACTAAAGGCAACTTAAGCAAGAGTATGTAAATATGGTGGAGTTTCAAACTGGGCCTATCCTAACCACGTGTCAAGAGGACGATCAGTATTTAACCATTGGAATGATGTATTGGTTCATAACTGCCTAACAAAAGCTGCCTCAAATATAGTTCATGAAGATCAGAGGCTAAATGTCATGAGTGAAAAGGATGCAAGAGGGAGTGCCAAAAACCGAAAAAATTGAAGCAGCAGGGGGTCATGGCTGAGGATAAGGATGTGGCCTAATGGCTAGGGCGGTCTTCCTCAAATCTGGGGAACCAGTGCGAGTGTCGGCAAGGGCGCGCAACATCCTGTGATTTTGGGCATATCACTTAATCTCCCCGTGCCTCACAAAAATTAATGTGTTCTCATATCACGCAACTGGTGCTCGTGTAAAGCTCTCCGATACCCGATAGCTTCGGGTCAAGTTCGCGCTATATAAAACTCCGTTAAATAAATAAAAAATGCCACATCAACAACCAATGTGGTATATTGAGCCCTGTCCTTGTAACTTCATTCTCTTTAATGAAACGAAATGAATAGCAGAAATAAGGCTAAACGTGGCGCACCTTTCACATTTATTTTTTTAATGCAACATTTCTGTTTTGTTCTGACATATCCTAATGAACTGTAAAAGGTGTGTTTGTGGGAATGCATAATTACAGCCCGGTAGAGGTTGTATTCGAAATAAACTGCAATGTCACGGCTGTCTGATTACTATTATAAAAATATCTGTATTAAAAAATATATGTAAAAAATGTAGATATGTAATCTATGCTAATGCGAAAACTCCATGAATATATAAACACTTTCAATCTTTCCAATTTGGCTCTTAAATGGAGCACATCTGTAATAAATTGCAATTCATAACGGATGCCTAAACCTTGCTGGAATGAACTTGACATATTTGATTTGTACATGTAAATAGCAGCTGCACTCATAATGGCGGAGCCAAGCAACCTCTTGAATGTTACTAATATGATTTAAAGTTGGACGAAATGAAAAGATTACTTCGAAGGTAAGCTGACATGGCGGAGATCCATGAAATCACATAATGGGCAACATATCTTCAAATGAGTCGATTCATTACAATTAAAGAAGGGTGTAAGAAGGAGAAATATTTAATTTGGGCAATGGCCACGCTCGTTTGCTCCGCTCACTGAATGATTATGGCATCTTACTGTAACGAATCATTCAGTTTTGGACTACATTAGCTATTCACATCTTGTTTTGGGGTTTCTTTGCTCTTATTTGCTTCAGATACTGAAAAAAATGTTCTCGCTCCATGGAATAATCTATAATTCAAGATCATGTAAATTTCCAATTCCATTTGCGAAATTATGCCATTTTGTTTCTATTGCATAATGAATAACAATTGCAGCGAATCTGAGCAGCCCGAATGCGCAACAACTGCGTCATTTATCAAACACGATAAACCATGATTTTATAGGACAAGCTATAGCTTAAGCTGATATGTGGCGTTAATATTTGGGGAATCAGAATAGACTACTGGGATGAGCTGTGAAAAAGAACTGTATTGCTGCCAGGCCTCACATTCACATGGTTTTCTTATAATAAACATGAGTGCAAGACAAAACCGCTGCAGTCCCAAAGGCCTCCAAGAACACATTGCATCTGGCATCTTCATTATGGAAATTTGACCATTGGCTCTCAATTAGGCTTTCACATTTACATAATATAATTTCATGATTTTGGCTGCATACCATATAGGGAAAAGCTTTGCATAAATCCCCGTGCACTGGGAGTTGAGCTGCATCAAACACAGCAAAAATACAAAACCTTGTTAAAGTCTGAAAATAAGGCGGCACTTATTTTGCATATTTAAAATGCAAGAAAAAGCTTTTCCAAGAATGAAGCCATTGTGTCTGCGGGCAACGGGAGCAGCTGCTTTACTGCGGTACATTCAGCAGATTAAATCCTTCTTAACTGCTGAGAAATTCTCTGGAACATCCGCCGGATACAGTCGATAAGTGTCACTCTACCCTAACGCCCTGTGAAACCAAGCCAAGGCCAAGTCTCTGATGAGCCTTTTCAACCATATCACTATAGTATTTTAACTCATCACCTCAAAGTATCCCTAGGACAAGAAAAGAAGACCAATATATTAAAAAAAGAGTGCTATGCATAATAAAGTGTTCTCCATTTTTTTTAATGAATCCGCCGTCCACTTCCACTACTTGCATCAGCCTCTGCACCGTGGGCACTGCCTACTGTCTTTGGGACTAGCATCAGATCCATTGTGAAAGGACATTTGAAAAATGTGATTTCCTAATTATGTGCTATGGGAGTATGTTCTGTGGTGCAAATCGACTTTACAGGGTTGGATTTAAATTAAATGCGCTCGAATGTACATTTTGCACCATGGAAGACCGGATTGTTACAGGTCTCCTTCCTGAGGTTTAATTCAGTGCAGTCCCAGCATAGGCATACACCCAGACACAGGCAGGGGGTTTCTAACCACAAAGTACGTGCTTTGGGCACTTTTTATTCTCCTTTCCTCTATGTCACGGCCTCCACCATTGGTCTCATGGTTAGAGGGTTCCGGTCGCTGACACTCCTCATTTCTCCGCTTACTGTGGGCTCGACCACTGCCACAACATAACATTACTCCTTTAACCCAAACAAACGAAACATCAGGATAAAGCAGATACACTAAATTCTTGGCTTCTGGTCATAAACAAAACGTCATCAGCATGAGCGACAGAGATAGAAAGAGAGCGAGAGAGAGAGAGAGAGAGAGACGGAGATAATATACCATGATTCAGCTCAATATAAAGTCTTTCAGATAAGAAGATCTTGCCAGACAAGGTCAGAGATGGTACCTTTCCCTCCCTCGGCGAGCAACTTCTTCCCTTGTCTTCTATCAACTGGCCACCTGTGGATTTAGGCTGGAATCTGACAGCACATCAGCGTTCAGCTCCGACGAAGGGAACATTTCAGTCTCGGGGGACACAGTTAAAATTGGAGTAGAATCCCTTGATTTGGGATGTCTGGTCAGGGAAGCATATTTGTCACTCCCCGATTCACCTCCTGAGATTGCAGATAAATAATTTCTGGGGCTGTTCACAGGAGTTTGATTGTGTTTTAAAAAAGATACATTCCTTTAGATGGTCTCTCATGCCTTATGAGTAGTGATCATTGTCCCTTTTACTGACTGCACCCGCCATGGATCAATCTGAAAAGGAAGAATACACTTTCTCTGTGGACTGCTAATTTTCATCAACACCAGATCGACCACCATGATAGAACTTCGTTTAGCTCTCCGGTCTCTGGACATGCGGTTTTCCATATGCAGCGCTGCTGCAGATTTTCAGCAACTTGCTTATGCATTGCTGATTCCTCTTCAATTTGGGGATGTCCATTACCCACGGGTCAGTTCAAACACAAGGAGCTGGGGCTGATTTGGGTTTTTGAGTGAGGTGTAAGGCAGTATTCTACGAGTAAAGGGATGGGAGCAAATTACATGTTTTGTCCATTGGGCAGAGTGATCTCGAGTACCTACTCGAATGTGAGCATGAACCGCTCTGCTTCTCCATCGCCTATGGCCTGCGGGGCGTGACTTTCTGGTGATGAATGCCTCAGATGTATACTGTAAATTCCTGGATCGTGAATGGAGGGCCAATGTCTCAGCACAATTCTTTTAGAAGCCCATGGGTAGTCATGATTTTCTCCAGCCCAAGTATGATTAGACTTGCAGTCGTTGAGTCGGAGACTTCTACTTCCAGATATTTAAAAAAATCATCTATGTCTACCAACATTTGTCTCCCATCGAAGAGGCTTCCAAAATCGGCACTGGCTCACTGCCATGGACATGTGAGGATATTTACAGTGATGATTCGTGGTGGAGGTTCTGCCGGTCTGACTGGTTAACACAGTGGATACTGGCAAACTATTAGTTCAACTAGGCTGTCTAAACTCGGAAACCAGACCTTGCATCTTACACAGGACTTCATGTTGACAATTCCTTTATGGGTCAAGTGAGCAAGAACAACCACTCATCGTTGTAAAGGTGCAGGAACCACCAGATGGGAGCTTCTCATCTGACAACCTACAGGAGACACTGCCAGATCTGCATGTACATTATGCAGGGAGACTAACATCAATCGTGCTTCCTCCATCCGGCAGGACGTTTTACTGATAAAGGATACTGCTGAGATAGCCAACTGGAGACACTCATGTCAGTCGTGACTTTTACGATCTCTTTGTGAGATATGGGTTGCAGTCTAGATCGTTCCATTAGCACCCTCACATACTCTTCCTTTTCTTCCATGTCTGACTTTTTTCTCTGTGGCTGGTCTTGCATATCTTAATAGATGTTCCTCTGGATTTTGGGTTCCAGGGTGATGGAAACCATAAAGTGGGACTTCTGCAGTTGTAAGATCCATTTTTCAATTCTCTGAGTGGATTTTGAGGCTGACCCCGTGAATAGTGGGATTAAGGGTTGTCTATGTCTATGTCTATGCACTGGTTCTTGAAGGACGCATATTTTATCCAAGGGTCTCGAAGCGCTTTGCCGAGACTCAGGAACAGACAAGAGAGAAGTCTGAAAGGGCGAAGGATTCAAAATAGCCAGGTCTAGAGGGATTTACGAAACTTCCTATGATCTAACTCGGTTCTCCGGTGTAGTGCCAGGGCATTCCAAAGAGTTGGGGCTAATTTCGAGAAGGATCTGCCTCCATATATAACTGTATGAACTTTAGGGATTATTAGTAAATGTTTATTTGCAGAGCGGAGAGTCTGTGTTGGCTGATACTTTTTCAGTTTGTTTGCCAAATAGTAGGGACCCTGTCCATTTAGCGTTTTGTGAACAAGACAGCCTATTTTAAAAATGTATCCTCTTCTTGATTGGCAACCCTCAGGCTGGGTGCGGAGGGGGAGCAAGCGGGAAGGTTCAAGACCAGTTTTGCTGCTGTGTTCTGAGAAACCTGAAGTTTATATAAGAGTTCTTCATTTATGGCTGCCAATAGAGCATTCCCATAATCCAGGCGACTGATAATTAAACAGTTGATCAGTGGTAGACAGGAAGGCAGAGGAACCCATTTAAAGATTTTGCGAAGGGTGTTCAATAGCCCGTAGCAGGTACGCGTTACTTGATTGACGTAATCGCACATGGAAAGTTTGTTGTCGATCATTAGGCCGAGGTTACGGGCTGTTACTTTTGGGAGAGGACAGGTAACTAAGGTAGAGGGCCACCAATTGTTTGTCCACAGCTTCCGTGCATTTTCAAATAGCACAACTTCCAATTTGTTTTCATCTAACTGGAGGTTGTTTGTTAACTTCCAGTTGTTTATATCCAGCATTCACAACCTGAATCTTTGTTTTGTGCTGGTAACATAAGGTCCCAAAGTAATGAACAGCTGTGTGTCATCGGCATAAAACACTGTGTCGAACCTGTGATGGTACACAGTCTAAATATCGAGTTTGTAATATCGACCTACAGAAATATTGAGTCTGAAATATCGAAGGTAAAGAATATCGAGGTCAAGAATATCGTTGGACAGAATATCGACCCTAAGGTAAGCAATATCATTTTTTTTATATCGATGTATGTAATATCAAAGTCAGTAATATCGATACCAAATATCTCGATGTTACTAATTTTGATATTACTAATATCGATATTTGTATTATTGTTATGTATTTTATTATGTATTTAATATGTATGTGTTATATGTTTTTTGTTAAGTATTTTACTTGTTTTAAATTATATGTGTACTATTTTTATATATTAATAATGTTATTTTTAAGTCAATTTTATGTTTCAGTACTGGAGCAGGATTTTAGGAATTACAAATTAATTTCAATTAATTATTGCGTTTAAGTTTTGTAGCGGGTAGTGGGTTTATAGGGGAATTGGGTGGGAAGTATTTTAATTGTAATTAAGTAATGATTTATTTTAATTTATTGGTATTGATAATTAATTCATTTTAAATTAATTATTAATTGTCAATTAATTATTTTAATTGTTAATTTATTTTTTAAATTGGTAATTAATGTTTGTAATTGGTAATGCATATTTTTAATTGGTAAATAATGTTTGTAATTGGTCAATAATGTTTGTAATTGGTAATTCATTTTTTTAATCGGTAATTAATGTTTGTAATTGGTAATTTCTTTTTTTTAAACAAACTTTATTCGTCAAGTGCACAAAAACCGCATGACTCTGCACACCAGAGTCCACTGCAGTATCACATCACATAGTTATATGGCAGCAAATGCCCTTTTTTAAAAAAAACAAGACAAGCAATACCGTGAGTATCATTGAGAACAACAACCCCCCTACTCCAACTGTTCCCCCCCACCCCCCCAGGTTGCGCAACCACCACCGAGACCCACCCACCCGAGCACACACACGCCCCCAACCACGTCCCCCCCCTGAGCCAGGCCCAACCGACCCATCCCCTCCCTCAGTCCACCAAGATATCATCTGGTTCGGCCGGTTGCTCCAGCCACAGGCCCCTATAGTCAGCCCACCGCTTCCAAATTTTGTAGTGCTTATGCGGGCATCCCAGCGCCACAAAGATCGGCCGCTCCAGCCCCATGTTGAAGTCCAAACCATTTTTCCAGGCAGCCACAGAGGGCGCCCGTGCATCCTTCCACATCTGGGCAATATCACGTTTCGCCAAAGAGATGCCCAACTGAAGCAGGTGCCGTTTATAAATATTGCCCCCGATCCCTTCCATTACATGTAAAAGAGCAAGCTCAGGCGTAAGTGGAAGTGACCACCCCAGGACTTCAGAGAGGCAGGCTAAAATTCCTCTCCAGAACCGGTCTAATGACAAGCATTGCCAGAGGGTGTATAAAAAGGTGCCTTCTGCCCTGCCACACCGGAGGCATTCCAGGGAGGCGATTAGCCCCGCCAACCACAACCCCTCCCGAATAAAATAGACCCAGTGAAGATATTTAAATTTGATGAGGCGGAGAGGAACTGCTATAGCTACCCCTCATGGTGCGGCTAGGGCTTCCCTCCCTTCTTCCTCCTCCAGAGCCCCCACATCCCCCTCCCAAGCCTCCCATAGTTTCCCGCTGTGAGTGACCAAGGTCTGGTAAATTCTTGATATCTTTTTGGTTTCCAGGTCACCCATGAAAACCTTCACTTCAAATGGACTAAACTCGGGAATAGAGTCAAGGCCCTCCAGGCTGGGGCCAAGCACTTGCTGGAGCTGGAGGTACCGGAAGAATTGCGACTGGGGCATGCTGAATTCCACCTGAAGATCGCAAAACAACTTGAAGGAGCCATCGCGTACAACATTCCCCAGGGTGGATACGCCAATGGTGTCCCAACCCAGAAAGCCCTGCAGAGCCATCAACGCAGGCAGGTGCCCGTTATGCCACAGGGGGGTCTCCTCCGTGAGAGTGTTCCACCACCCCATATGCTTCAGGGCTTGTCGCCAAATTTAGAATACTATATTTGTCGGCAAATTTAGAATACTATATTTGTCGCTGGCGGCAATGAGCCACGCAGCCCAGCGGAATAGAGGATTGTATGGAGAGTGCAGTGCCCCATCATGTGTCGCACCACAGCATAGGCCGGGTCCCCTCTGTCCCCATACCACCACTCATTGAGGACCAACAGGTGTGAGGCTTGATAATAGAAAAGGATATCCGATGTCGCTAGTCCTCCACTGTATGTAGAGAGAAAGCACATCCGCAATGCAACACGCACCTCTCCCCCCCAGAGGAACTGCCCCAGGGTCGAGTTGACCAGCCGAAACCATCTGGGCGCGATCAGGTACGGGTGATTCTGCAGTTGATATAGCAGGCGGGGGAGTGCGACCATTTTGAATATGGCAGATCGGCCATAGATCGTCAGTGGCATACAGGACGAAATTTTGAGATCCGCCTGAACGCGCTCCCAGACTGGCACCCTATTCCGCTCCCATGACACCGCCGGTACATCGGAGAGGAAAACGCCCAGGTATTTGAGGCCTCCAACCGCCACCTGCAGCGTGGACGCCCATGCACCCACCCCATCTCCCACCCCCAGTACCCACAGTGTACATTTACGAGGGTTCATGTAGAGCCCGGACGCCTCCAGAATCTGTGGCCCGACTTATTCAAGGCTGTTAAAAAAAGAGGACGTCATCCGCATAGAGCGCGATCCTATCCGAGAGACCAGCAGCCTACTCAAATCCCTTCAGTTGTGCATCAATGCGCACCCAGGCCGTGAGCGGCACCATAGCCCGGGCAAATAGGGGTTCTCTTTGTCTCTGTCCCCCCACCAGACCTGTGCGGGGCTCCTGGTCTATCGACCCCCAGGACCCTTAGGTTCTTTCTATGACGGCCTTCATGCAGCCGCTGCGGCGATATGTTTAAAAACTGATCAGTGCCTTCTGTTGGGGGACTTTAATGTTCATATGGACACCATCAAGCTATTGGATGCTACTGCCCCTTTAGACCTTGGGCCTCATTTATGACTTTTTGTCGTAGGGAAGCGCAGCAGGCCTTCCTGCTGCGCTTCCCTACGGCAAAAGAAAAGGGCAGAAATGCGCCGTATCTATAAGATACGGCGCATTCCCGTCCTTTTTCCCTGCGCCGGCGCACAATGGGCTGCCTGCGCCAGCGCAGGCACCCTTGCACAATGGTGCAAGGGTGCCTGCGTTGCGGGGAAGATTATTTTTGTACAGGAAGGGAAACCTTTCTGTACAAAAATAATCACAAGAGGCTTTTCCTCTTTCTATGTGTGCTGTAGAATGCAGCACACATAGAAAAAGGAAATACGAGGAGAAATAAAGACATTTCTCCCTGTTGCGCCTCCCTTACGCCTCCCCTGGGGAGGCGTAAGCTTTTGGCACTGCTTCAGAGTTACGATTTCTCGTAAATCTGGGGCAGTGTCAAAAGGCCATGGATGTTGCTGGGAACGCCCCCAGAAACACCCATTGCACGCCCCTTTAACGCAGAACACTGCGTTAAACGGACTGATATTTATCAGGCAGCAGTACGCCACAAAAACTGGCGTACTGCTGCCTGATAAATACCACGCAGGCTTCTGCGCCACGGAACTTCATGAAAAGTGAAGTTCCGATGGAGCAAGGGGCCTCATAAATGAGGCCCCTTATTCCCTTTATTACCACGCCTACACACAAAAAAGGACATACCCTGGACCAGGTGTTTTCCACAATTCCTATTGTTGTACCACCCCCTGAACCGGTCTTATGGTCTGATCATTACCTCATTAAATTTCAGCTTTCTCTGATTAATAAGTCCACTGCTCGACCTTCCGAGTCTGGGCGTCAAGAGCTTTTAGTCGAGTATCACCGGACATGCTAGCTCAAGCTCTGATTGTACATCCCTGCCAGCTGTCAGGCAGTCTTGAGGTCGATATCGACCGCCTGCAGAGCTGGCTGACGGAGCGTTTTGCCGAATTAGCCCCTGTTTCTACTGTCCGCAACAACAGCATTCGGACTTCTGCCCCTTGGTTTTCAACGTCCCTGGCTGCTTTGCGCCGCAGTTGCAAGAAAGCGGAAAGAGCATGGCGACGCTTCTATGACCCCTCGGACAAAATCGTTTACAGGGAGGCCATCAAGGGATATCATAGTAGAATTCTGGTGGAAAAGAAAGCCTACCTGGCTCGTAGAATAGAGGCTGCTGCTATGGTCAGTAAGGAAATTTTCCTTATTGTTAAGGAATTCATCTCCCCCAGCTCGGCCATGCCCACACTTCATCACTCAGAATCCTGGGTGTCTCTTATGGCTACTTTTTTCACGTCTAAAATCAAGACCATCCAAGACTCATTTCCTCTTTCCACTTTGATGCTCCCCTCTGATATATATGCCCCTCTTTCTGTATCACTCCCGGATGATGGTCCAGTCTTGGCTACTTTCCCTTTTCTTTCTCCCGCCTCCTCTTTGGATCTGATTTCTAAACTTAAATCGGGCTCTCCATTGGATCCTTGCCCAGCGAAGGTTTTGGCAAAAATGGCTCCTGTCATGAATGAGCTTATAAATCCTGTGCTCAACGGTTCGCTGAATCGGGGAGTTGTTCCTCAGGCCTGGAAACATGCCCTGATACTGCCGCTTCTGAAGAAGCCCAATCTTGACCCTCTGTTGCACGCCAACTATAGGCCTATCTCCCTCCTCCCGGCTTTGGCTTAAGTCATGGAGAAGCACGTTCACTCCTCTCTTACGAACTTCCTGGAGAGCAATAACATCCTCCATGATACTCAGTTGGGCTTTCGGGTCAACATGAGTACGGAGACTGCCCTACTGGAGGTGACGGATGCCATCAGAGAGGTGCTAGATGCGGGAGGTAAGGCCATGCTGATTATGCTGGACTTGTCGGCGGCTTTTGACACCGTTCCCCACGGTAGTCTCCTTTTAAGACTCAGGGAGATAGGGCTGCGGGGAGCGGTGTTTAACTGGTTTAAGTCCTTCCTTGCTGGCCGTCGGCAAACGGTCTGGGCCCCTCCTTTCTCCGCCGAGATGCCACCTCTCGAGGTAGGGGTGCCGCAGGGCTCTGTTTTGAGCCCTGCGCTATTTAACATCTATATGGCAGCTCTGGCGGAGTCCTTTGGTGCCCAGATCGTGTCCTACGCTGATGACACCCAGCTTCTTTTTACCAGTCAGAAGGGGTCCGATTTCGATGGGGGGCAGATCAGAGGCTGTTTGGGATCCATTTTTGATTGGTTCGAACGGCACAGCCTGAAATGTAACTCCGACAAGTCGGAGTTGCTGTTTTTTGGCTGTCCCGCCGACCCCAAATGGATGACCTGGTGGCCGCCGGCTATGTTTCCCCCTGCAGCTGTATCCTCCAGAGCCAAGAAACTGGGGGTCCAGATAGACAGCGGTCTTACCTTGAAGCCTCAGGTGTTGGGTCTTGTTGGCAAATGCTTTGGCATTATTAAGATGCTGAGAACATTTCTTCCTCTGTTGGCCTTCTGCCACCAGAAGGTTACTGTCCAGGAGCTCATTGGCTCTCGTTTCGACTACTCCAATGTTCTCTACTTGGGCCTGCCGGAGTTTCATCTTTCTCGCCTGCAGGTCGTGCAGAATGCTGCCGCCAGAGCCATTTATGGGCTTCATCGCAGAACCAGTGCGACTATTTTATTAAAAAATCTCCACTGGCTCCCCATTAAAAAACGAGTGATTTTCAAGGCTCTCTCACTGACTTTTAAGGCGCTTCATGGCACAGGATCTAAATACATTAGGAATCGTTTGGCATTCTATCTGCCTACGAGAACGCTAAGGTCAGCTTCTCTGGCTCTGGCTCAAGTTCCATCAATCAGACGGGCCAGAATTGGTGGACGCTCTTTCCGCTATCTGGCGCCCAAGCTCTGGAACTCTCTGCCAGTGTCCATGAGACTTAACGCAAGTCTCTTAGGTTTTAGGAGGGAGCTAAAGTCTTGGCTTTTTGTCCAGTAGGCCCGTATGTCTGATCCATTTTTGCCCCGTTGTCTGTCTCCTAGTTTTTATTAAAGCGCCGGGACACTCCCCGGAGTAGCCGTGCGCTATATAAAATCTTTTTAACATTAACATTAACAAATAAATAGGGCCTGGTGCCACGATGAATGGAGAAACCAGATGATACCGCACCCACCACTCGGACCGACGCTGTCAAGTCAGTGTATAGCATCCTCACATATGACAAAAACCGGGGGCCAAGATTAAGCCAACGAAGAAGGTCGAACAGATAAACCCCGCTCAGGGAGTCGAACGCTCTGTCCAGGTCTGCCAGTAGGAGTGTCGCTTGCATCCCTGTCTGCCGGACCGCTGCCAGGGCCATGTGGGCCCGCCGTATGTTGTGCCGAGTCGCGCTCTGGGGCAGGAACCCGGCCTGGTCCATGTGGGCCACATCAGAGATATATACGGCAGAAGACTGATAGCTAGGGCCTTGGCCAGAACCTTCGCCTCCACATTAAGGAGAGTAATAGGGCGGTAGGAGGCATGTTGACCCGGAGGCAAACCCGGCTTATGAAACACCACAACTTCCGCATGGCACCAATCTGGGGAAAGACGGCCAGTCTCCCTAGCCTCCTCCACCACTGCCCCATAGTAAGAAGCCAATTGTAGATTGTATTGATGATGAAACTCAGCGGGAAACCCGTTAGGGCCTGGGGCCTTACCTGCATTGAGTTCTCCCAGGGCCTGGCCTAACTCTTCCACCGATAGGGGGAGCTCAAGCTGTTGACGCGTTTCTTCGGACAACGCTTTAGGCGGGAGATCCACGATAAAATTGTCGACTGTCTCCTCGGGGAGACACTTCCGCGAAGCATACAGATCAGGGTAGTAGGTGGCGAAGCTCTCCGCTATGGCCCTGGGGTCTGCTAAAAGCACCCCATTCTCATCAAGCACCCCTGGAAGAGCCTGTGGATGGAAAACGCCCTGGCCGATGTAGCATTTTGCTCGAATTGTTGCCCCATTGACAGGTTCTGCTCCGTGTCGTCAGCCAGACTTGACGGGCCTCGTCTAACAGGAGAGAGGTGTACCACTGCTGTGCTTGCAACAGCTGATGCACCACCAGACCCCCGCTCGCCCCTCGACTCCGATGCTCAAGGGTCTCAACCTCGGCTTCTGCCTTGCCCAGCTCCTCCCAACGTTTTTGACGAGCCACTGTACACCACGCTATATCCAGCCCATAGAGGGTGGGCTTTAGTGCCTCCCAGCGCGTTACCGTGCCAGAGACCGATCCGTCATTGGTGAGAAAGTAGTCCGCAATCGCCTCCCGCATGTTCCTCACATAGTCGGCATTCTGCAAATGCCATACCGCTAGACGCCAGCAAAAGGGCTGTCATACCCCTCCCCAGCCCCAACTCCACAAATACCGGAGAATGGTCCGACAGACCACTGAGAAGGATCCCAACAGCCATCACCGTTGTCACCCTTGCCCTGGGGACAAAGACATAGTCGAGCCTAGAGAATGATTTGTGTACCGCCGATAGGAAGGTAAACTCCCTCTTGTCGCCATGCACGTGTCGCCAAGTGTCCACCCAATCCAGACCAGTAACCAGGGAATGTAATTTTGTGGGGTGCGCTCTGCTCGACCTCCCTCCCAAACTACTCCTGTCCCTGCCCATGTCCATAACATCCTTCCAATCCCCTCCCGCTACTGAGGGCACGTCTGTAATGTCCGCCCATAGAGAGGTCAACCGTTCAACTAAGGAACACTATAGAGGGGGAGGGGCATACACACAACCCATCACAATGAGATCCTCCCCAATTGTGCACCTAAGGAACACATAGCACCCCTGCAGGTCCAACCACTACTGTGAATGCACATACGGGACCCTGCGGTGGATTAATACCACCACCTTCCTAGAGCCCTGTGTAAGCCTGGCATGAAACACCTGCTGGAAGCCATAGTGCTGTAAGCAAAGGACCTTGGAGCCCATCAAATGGGTTTATTGTAGCAGGAGGACATCAGCCCCGGCCCTCTTGGCCTGACACAGGACAGCTCCACATTTGATCTTGTCCAAGATCCAGCGTACATTCCAGCTCATCACCCGTAGGGTGCCCGCTGAAACCCGAACATCAACCACCCCACTAGCCATCAGGCCCTAAGCGTGGTACAATATGGACAGGTGGACCCGGCAGCGTGCGTGCGTGTAGTAGTGTACCCAGTGTATAAGCGCAACCCAAACCCACAACCAAACCCTAAACCCAAAACAAACCCCCCACCCCATACCTCAAAAACACTGAAGTACCTGTCGCAGCGGGGTCAACACCATACCCCCAACAGGGAGGCACAGTCTGCACCCACCAATGGATCCCCAACTCACAGCCCATAACCCCTTGACACACCCCTCTCACACACCACACAGGTAGGGGTGCAGCCATCCGAGTGGCTCCCTCAGTAGAACGTAATGAAATCTATCACGCAGTCCTATTGAATAGGCATCTCGGCATCCAATAGGCGAGCTGGAAACAGCAGGGAATATGGGAGTTTAAGTTCCCTCAGTCTGGCCTTCGCGGCCATAAACAACTGGCGTTGTTGCTGCACAAGTCTTGTGTAGTCGGGGAACACAAGAACACCATGGTTGTCATATAGTAAGGGTTCTTTGAGGCGGGCCTGTTTCAATACAGTGTCTCAGTCAAGGTAGTTCAGTATCTTCGCAATCACTGGTCTCACAAATGGTTTCTGAATGAGCGCTCTGTGCGCCCGCTCCACGACCAAGCACCGGGACAACGCATTAGTGGGGAGCCAGCTCTCCAGCCACTGAGTGAGAAAGCGCTCCATCTTACCATTCTAGCACCCCTCCGGGTAACCAACAAAGCGCAAGTTGTTCCGCTGCGCCCGTCCCTCCACACCCTCGACCCGGAGAACCAAACCCTTCTGGAGGCCTTCCATTTTCGCCACCTTCTGCTTGAGGACCGAGATGTAACCCTGGGCGAAGAACTACGCTCCGTTCGCGGAGTTTGCGGAGTTTCGGCAACTCCGCGCTTCGCGGAGAACGCGAAGTTGTCGAATACTCCGCAAACTGCTGCGTAGCGTAGTTCTCGCGCACTCAATAGCATTTTCGCGTGCGCGAGGATGCTTGTCGGTAAGATCGAGTTGCCGAACACGCAGAAACTGCAATCTGGCACAGATTAACTCGCAAACACGTTAGTAGTGACCGGAAATAAGGGGACGCGAGCAGGCGGGACAAACCTCATGGGTAACTTCGCGCGCTACACATCCAGAGCATGCAGGCAATCAATCAATCAGGATATTTGTATAGCGCGCTACTCACCCAGAGGGTCTCAAGGGGCTTGAGGGAGGGGGGTCCGCTACTGCTCGAACAGCCATGTCTTGAGTTGCTTCCTGAAGCAGAGGTGGTCTTGGGTCAGGCGGAGGTGGATGGGGAGGGAGTTCCAAGTCTTGGCTGCCAAGTAGGAGAAGGATCGTCCTCCCATGGTGGATCTTCGGATGCGTGGCACGGCGGCAAGGGCGTGGCTGGTCGATCGTAGCTGGCGGGTGGGAGTGTAGAAGGTCAGGCGGTTGTTGAGGTACCTGGGGCCCAGGTCGTGGAGGGCCTTGTGTGCGTGGGTGAGGAGTTGGAACGTGATTCTCTTGCTGACGGGGAGCCAGTGAAGGTCTCTCAGGTGTCCGGAGATGTGGCTGTGTCGGGGGATGTCCAAGATGAGTCATGCGGAGACGTTCTGGATGTGTTAGAGTCTTTTCTGGAGTTTGGCTGTGGTTCCGGTATAGAGGGTGTTTCCGTAGTCCAGTCGGCTGGTGACGAGTGCCTGTGTGACCGTCTTCCTGGTTTCGGTGGCGAGGCATCGGAAGATCTTTCGGAGCATGCGTAGGATGTTGAAGCATGATGATGAGACAGCGTTGACTTGTCTGTTCATCGAGAGGGAGAAGTCCAGGATGAAGCCCAGGTTGCGTGCGTGGTCCGTTGGTTTGGGTGCGCTGCCCAGGGCAGGGGGCCACCAGGAGTCGTCCCAGGCGGAGGGTGATGATCCAAGAATGAGGACTTCCGTCTTGTCTGAGTTCATTTTCAGGCAGCTGTTCCTCATCCACTCGACTACGTCTTTCATCCCTTCGTGTCGGTTGGTTCTGGCGGTTCCTGGGTCGTTGGTGAGGGAGAGGATCAGCTGGGTGTCGTCGGGGTAGGAGATGATGTTGAGGTTGTGTTGGCGTACGATGGCTGCGAGGGGGCTCATGTAGACGTTGAAGAGGGTGGGGCTGAGTGATGATCCTTGTGGTACGCCGCATATGACTTTCGTGGCCTTGGATCTGTACGGGGGGAGGCGGACTCTCTGGGTTCTTCCGGTGAGGAACGAGATGATCCACTCCAGTGCCTTCTCTTGGATTCCGATGTTGCTGAGGCGCTGCACTAGGGTGCGGTGGCAGACTGTATCGAATGCTGCGGAGAGGTCCAGGAGGATGAGGGCCGCTGTTTCCCAGTTGTCGAGCAGGGCTCGGATGTCGTCAGTGGCTGCGATGAGGGCGGTCTCGGTGCTGTGGTTGGCGCGGAAGCCGGACTGCGAGTGGTCGAGGCTGGTTGGGCGAGCGCGATCCACTGTGTGAGGTTGTTGGCTGCTTGGTTGGGGTCCGTTGAGCTGGCGGGAGGGTTCTGGCTCAGTGAAGTGGTGAGCTGGTCGGTGGTGATCTTGTTCCAGTTCCTGCGGGGAACCTGTTGCAGGTGGTGGTGAGTCGTGGTCTTTCTGAAGGTGAAGTGGACGCAGCTGTGGTCTGTCCAGTGGAGTCCTGTGGAGTGGCTGAAGGAGATGTACTTGCTGTAGGAGAAGACTGGGTCAAGCATGTGTCCGGCGTAGTGTGTGGGGGTGTTCACCAGTTGCATGAGTCCTAGGTTGGCGAGGTTGTCCAGCAGGGTGGTGGTGGTGTTGTCGTTGTTGTTCTCCAGGTGGAAGTTGAGGTCCCCTAGGAGGATGTAGTCAGCGGAGGTGAGGGCGTGCGGGCTGATGAAGTCTGCGATGTCTTCGCTGAATTGTGTGCGAGGTCCTGGGGGTCTGTAGATGAGGGTGCCTCTGAGTGTGGTCTTGGGGTCGGTGTGTATCTGGAAGTGAAGATGTTAAGCGGCTGTGAGGGTGTCGTCTGAGTTGGTCGTGATGCGGATGGTGTTCTTGTGGACGATGGCGATGCCTCCTCCTGTCTCGTTGACGCGGTCTCTCCGGGTGATCTTGTATCCGTCCGGGATGGCGACGGTGATGTCGGGTGCTGAGGAGGCATTCATCCATGTTTCCGTGAGGAAGGTGACGTCTGGAGATGTGGTGTCGAGCAGGTTCCAGAGTTCCACGGCGCTCCCGAAGACGAAAAATGGCTCGCGAACGGGTCAAGCAAGCTACTACGCATGCTCGCGGAGCTATGCGTAGTTCGCGGAGTGCAAGTGCATCTTCGCGTAGCTCCACGGAGTGCGGGCACGCGAACTACGCCCAGGGTTACCGAGATGTCATCCTCCACCCCAGAAATGTGAGTCTCTGTCTCTGTGATGCGGGATACCGCGTTCCGTAAGTCCTGACAAGCAGCATGACATCCGCACCCACGGTGCCGATTTTGGCATCCAGCATGTCTCTTGATTGGGTGATAGCCGTCATCAGAGCCGCATTGTCAGGCCCAGCCTCCTGTGATTCCCCGGCGGCACCGCCTGCCGTTTTTGCGCCAGTGAACTTGTCCATAGAACCATGTTTTGTGGAGCCACTGTTGCCCTTGTCTCTCGTCATGGTAAAGCGTCACGAACCCACGGGAGGCCTAAGTATGATCAGGTCAGCCTCAGATCCGACATGCTGCAGGGCCCCTCGGAGCAGATGTGGGGAAGGCACCCCCGAGCTGGGGCCCGCAATCCACCACAGGGGTGCCTCGGCCTGCCCACAGAGCGCCTGCCGACCCGTTGTGCGGGGCCCAATCAGCAGCTAAGGTCTGCAGGCTATCCGACCCCTACTCCTGGCGGCAACGCCACCCCTCCTGGCCGTGCATCTGATCCAGCACACCACCGCTCAATAGCAAGAGTCCCCAAACTCTGAGGCCTTCACAGTGCCTGGAGCACAGGAGGAAACAGTCCACAGTTACTAGGTGCCCACCTACACCGCCCGCGGCCCGACCTAGCAGCCAATCACATGGCACCAACCGCCATCTGAGGGGGAAGTGAACCTTCCACATCCACGGCACTCCCCCACCAGAACCAGGACTCAGCAATACTGGGGCCACGCCGCGGGCCCCGGCTGACCCAGCGGGACTCTCCCTGCTTTCAACGTGGCCCGACACAGCCGCCGGTCCCCCAGCGCTAGGAGCACACCGGAGGGGGGGCACTGAATCACCTCCCAACAGCAGCGGTCCGGCCAGGAACAGTCGTAGTCTCCCGCCCGGGGCCCCGGATCAGGGCTCACCTCAGGGTGCGGCACACAGGGCTCCCCAACATTCCAGAGCACCCCCAGCACAGCACCAGCAATGGTCAGTAGGGCTTCAAGGCCGATCCGCCCCTCGACCAGGGAGCCGCAGCAGACAAACAGAGCGGCCGCCTTCCAGGGCCAAGGCACCGCCTTCACCACCGGGCCCCCATTAGCGAAGCCCGTCAGGAGAATGCCGCTCCCACAGAGCAGGTCTCTAGCCCCCCAAACAACGTGGCCTGATGTGACCACCGGTCCCCAGACACCAGCGCCAGTCCGGGGGGGGGGAGATCTCCGGAAGCGGAGAAGTAGCTGCAGAATGTCGGGGGAGAGCGCCCCGCACCCAAGGCCCCAAAGTCCGATCTCTCCTCTGGGCGCAAATCGTGGGTGCAACTAGGCCTCACGCAGGCCGGGTCTCCCCCTCTCCCCCATCTCCTCACCAGCTCCCACAGCTCGGATCCGGGGCGAATCGACCCCCGGGGCCACCACCTCCTCCGGGTCTTCAGGACCGCCGATCACTGCCACGAGCTCCGGCTGGCAGCCACGCAGCCCGCGTTAATATTAATTAATTAATAATTATTGGTATTTATTGTTAATTAGTTATTCAATTGTAATTATGTTTTTAATAATTATTAATGGGTATTTGTAAATTATGTTGAGTTATTTAAAATTTAAATTATTAATTATTTTAAATACAATCATTATGTATAAGTATGTTATATTTAATTTCTATGCTATCCAACATTTTCCCTACTGTTTCACTCTCTGGAGTTGGAATAGTAATTTTTACCCACCCTCTATACAACACTTTCCCTACTGCTGCACTCACTGGAGTGGGAATAGTACATTTTTCCCCTAAGCTATCCAACACTTTCCCTACTGTTGCACTCTCTGGAGTGGGAATAGTAATTTTTACCCACCCGGTATCCAACGCTTTCCCTACTGTTGCACTCACTGGAGTGGTAATAGTCATTTTTACCCCTATGCTATCCAACGCTTTCCCTACTGTTGCACTCACTGGAGTAGAAATAGTAATTTTTACTCACACGCTATCCAACGCTTTCCCTACTGTTGCACTCTTTGGAGTGGGAATAGTAATTTTTACCCACCCGCTATAGAACGCTTTCCCCACTGTTTCACTCACTGCAGTGGGAATAGTAATTTTTACCCCTACACTATCCAAAGCTTTACCTACTGTTGAACTCTCTGGAGTGGGAATAGTAATTTTTACCCACCCGCTATCCAACGCTTTCCCTACTGTTGCACTCTTTGGAGTGGGAATAGTACGTTTTACCCATACGCTATCCAACGCTTTCCCTACTAATGCACTCTCTGGAGTGGGAATAGTAATTTTTACCTTCCCGCTATGCAACGCTTTCCTTACTGTTGCACTATTTGGAGTGGGAATTGTAATTTTTACACCTACGCTATCCAATGCTTTCCCTATTGTTGCTCTCACTGGAGTGGGAATAGTAATTTTTACCCTCCCGCTATCCAACGCTTTCTCTACTGTTGCACTTTCTGGAGCGGGAATAGTCATTTTTAGACCTACGTTATCAAACGCTTTCCCTACTGTTGCACTCTCTGGAGTGGGAATAGTAATTTTTACCCGTACGCTATCCAACGTTGTCCCTACTGTTGCACTCACTGGGGTCGGAATAGTCATTTTTACCCCTACGCTATCCAACGCTTTCCCTACTGTTACACTCACTGGAGTGGGAATAGTATTTTTACCCCTACGATATCCAACGCTTTCCCTACTGTTGCACTCTCTGCAGTGGGAATAGTATTTTTTTCCCACCCGCTATCCAACACTTTCCCTACTGTTACCCTCACTGGAGTGGGAATAGTCATTTTTACCCCTACACTATCCAAAGCTTTCCCTACTGTTGCACTCTCTGGAGTGGGAATAGTAATTTTTACCCACCCGCTATCCAACGCTTTCCCTACTGTTGCACTCACTGGGGTGGGAATAGTAATATTTACTCACCCGCTATTTAATTAATTTGAAATATTTTGAAAGTACATCTTTTTTTTACATTTATTAAAATAATTATTTACTTTTTATTTATGTTATTATTTTATGTGTGTAGATGTATTTGTAATTTATAGTATTTATAAATAATTGATAAGTAATTACAATAATTATTAAAAGTTATTATTAAGTAAGTATATATTATATATTTTATGTATATGTTTAATTAATGTTTTATTATTATACATGTATTATGTATTAATTTTAAACATTATTAAATATTTTTTACTATGTTTATTTTATTTATTAGTATTATTTACTTTATTTTACACATTTATTTTTAACAGAAAAAAAACGATATTTTTATTTACGATATATTTTGGTTTCGATATTTTTATACTTACCTTGTTGCAGATAGGATGTCGATATACTTGCCTTCGATATTCCAGCGTCGATGTTTCTGTAGGTCGATATTCTGTGAGTCGATATTCTAACATTGATTTGCTGTGATCCTTGATCACTTTAGCCAAGGGGGATATATACAAATTGAAGAGCTTAGGGATCAAAATAGATCCCCGAAGGATGCCCCTGATGGGCTGACTCTTGGAAGTAAAAGCACCGATTTGGACTCTGGAAGTACGTTCACTCAGATAACACATGAACCAGGCCAATGCCTAACCTCCAACACCCGCCTCTCTTAAGTGCTCCAGAAAAATGGAATGGGAGATGGTGTCAAAGGTGGCCAACAGATCTAAAAGGACCAGATGGCCGATCTTTGATTGTCCAGAGAGAGTCTAATGCTATCCACCACTTCAAGTAGGGCAGTTCCGATGCTATGAAAAGCTTGAAACCCTAACTGAGATGGGTCTAGCATTTTATTTTTTTCCAGATCTTTTATTATTTGACCATTTATCAGTGACTCCTGGATTTTGCCAAACAAGGGAAGAAGAGAAATTGGTTGGTAATCGTTTGGCTTTTCAGGATCTGAGGTGGGTTTCTTTAGAATGGGTCTGACTATAGCCTCCTTCCACCTAGTGGGTACCGAGGAATGTAATAGTAAGGTTAAAAAGCCTGGATAAGCTGGGATTAATAGCTGAACTGATTTTTGATAGAACTAACCCTGGGCGGAGTACTACGCTACGCTCTCATAGTTGGCTAAGGAGGCGGGCGGGATGCGGGCGGGCGGGGGCGGACATTTCTGTTCCTCCCCCGAGTGTACAGAAATTCGCCCCGTTTTTCCGCCTTCTTTGCAGAAGGCGGAAGGGGCAACTTTCCGCACATTCTGTGGGCTGAACTGAAATGTCCGCCCACCCCTAATTAATTCCATAAGACAGCTGGAAAAATTACTTTTGCTACCAGGGGGGCGATAGAGTATGGCTACCTTCCAGGATCCCTTGGATAGGCTATTAATTTTAAAAATACAGATTTCTACCCAGTCTGCACTAAGAGAATCAATTATAGTGAGTTTGATATTATCTCTGAATGCAATGGCTAGGCCCCCACCCCTCTTATCATTTCTATCCACTCTACTCGGCTTGTAGTCCTGGGGGATAGCTAAAGCAATCTCTGTTGTAGAGGTTTCTTGAAGCCAAGTCTCTGTTATAAAAAAGAGATCTGGCTTCGCATAGTCAAGCACAGTCCAAAGTTCTAATGTTGTGGTCCATGTGAAGAACGAAAGGCTGGCCAAAGAAGTACAGGTGAATGTGGCGCCAGCCCCATTGCATTGCAATGGCCTCCTTTTCTATATAGGAATAAGGTTCTTCAGTTTCTGTTAATGCACAGGTCGTGTACGCCACTAGAGCCCATTCCCCATTTTCTGCCTTTGTTATAGCACTGATCAGAAGCCAGTAGGACTCGCATCCACCGACAGTTCTTATTCCTGGACAGGTTTAAAATATACTAAGGTGGTGTCAGCTGTAGTTCTATCACGGAACCACAATTCTGATCACCTGACGTGCTTGGACGTGCTTATGATCACGCGGGGGAGACTCAGGATGAGGAGAAAAACCGATACGCAGCGTAAGCATTGTTACTTAAGAAAATGTATTTATTAGTACTCTATAAGAGATTTAACAAAGGGAAAGAGACTCTGGTAAAACTAACGAGAGTGCGTCACGTGAACGGTCATGTTACCGCACTTCGGTAATGTTAAATACGATCCTCTGCAAGACACCGGCGCCCCCCGCAGTTTGCTCAGAGGGACGCCCGGTATACCAACGGAGAGGTTGGTGCCTTTTTTACAGTAACCGAAGGACTCTATTTTGTTAGATACAGTGCTTTCATGACGTAAGGGTTGTGACATAGTCGAGTGTTTTGGATGGTTGTCACGTTAATGAGAATGGCTGTTTACTCGCTTATAAAGAATGTGATACTGAAAATACCGAATACCAAATTCTTTCTAGCATCTGCTGTGTTAACTATAGCGGGTGAAACTAGGCGCTACAGTGGCAGTATCCTGTGCACTAACATCGAATGGCCACTATGAGAGGTGCAGTAGCGTAAACTATGGGCTAGGTCTCAGGGAGGTGCCTGCCCTAAGACCTTTTCACAACAGCGTCATATTGGGGGAAAGTACTGCATTATGGTACACACGAGTATTGTGTACCTTTCCTGACATTAACCCGTTGAATCTTTTTGGTATCCATTGAGCACTTACGACACCATTGTTGTGTATAGACGGAAAATGAATGTCCTGTACAATGGTTATATGGATACATTTTTATTCTGCAACAAATTGAGATATGATAGGGGTGTAGATGACATAAGACCCGAGGATGACCTTTCCTACATCTATAATGACTTTTTCTACATCTAAAAGGATTCCTAAAATTATATGCCTGTGAATGTCTAAATGTGTGTCCACACACCTGAGCTGAAGCCAGGTGGGGTGAGGTATTTTCCTCCTACCAAATAGGTAAGTGAGGTCTAGTCTGAGTAATGGAATTCATTTCCACTCTCATTTTTGATCAATGTGCATAAGGCACTATATGGCTGAATAGCACACTAATGTTTCTTTCTTTTCTTTTTATCTTTGTGGTTCTACGTATTTCCATGTTCGCCCACACTTGCTCTTCAGCATTTGGAGAGAGGATTGAGCAAGACCTGCATACCCTACAGGTGATATCTTGATTATTTATTGCAGTAGCTGTTTAATATCTGGTCCTGAAGAAGGCAGTGGCATAATTCGAGCCACATCTGCCGAAACATGTCAACCATACTTGCAGACAGATATTTTGTTAAATCTGTCAGTTATTGATATTTTAACATTGGGAGACATCATTAAAATTCCTTTCATCTACTCTATTCTACCTAATTTTATAACATATTTTTCTTTTCACATTTATGCACTGCAATGCTATTACCCTATTGTATTTAATTTTTCGGTCCCACCCTTCACACATAATTCTGTCTGTCACACAAAACATCTTGTGACAGACTACTTACTCCTGGGTAAGGAGAGCCCAGATGATGTATAGGGCGGTACCGGATGGTAACTGATGGGCACTTTTTTCCTAACTAAGGATTGTGGTGTGTTCTATCATGAATTTGTACGAGTTACTTATTGGTCTGCTTTAGTTGAGTCATACACATGGGTGCACAGTAGAACCACAGTTTTCTTTTCATATGCTTGACCCACAGACATATGTTGTTGTGTATTTGCATTATTAGGGCACGTGTCTGGTTTTGGGTCGTTAATCTCGCCCTTGGACCCCCCAAGCTTTCTTTTTTGTGTCAGCTGACAATGTTCATTTACTTGCCAGGAAGGCTTCTTTCTTATCAGGTCCCCATTTGCAGACTGTATTGATCTTCGCCAGCTCTCTCAATGGGCCTGTGAGGTCCGTCCGGTTTCCAATGAGGTATCCACATTATGTGGCCATACCTAAGAAGCTTCTCACACCCAGGACGGTGGTGGGTGCCAAAATGGACTGGATGTCCTGGACTTTGGCTGGGTTAAGTAACACTCTGTGCTGGGAGAATCTATAACCAAAATATTTTATTTTCTTCTGAAGGGAGGCACACTTTTCTCTATGGATCATGAGCTCATTGTCCTGTGGGTGTTGAAACGTGGCTCTCAGGCGATCAAGGTGTTCTTCCAGCACCAGGGAACGTACTGAGATATCGCCACTGACATTGAGGACTCCCTCAAGGCCAGCAAACACGCTTCTTATTATGTCTTGAAATATTTTGGCTCTACTCAAAACTTTAAAACTGAGGCACTTGTACTTCCTTAAGCCCACATGAGTGGAGAATGTAGTGATGGTTAGCACTCCAGGTACAGCAACAGCTGGTGATAACCAGCTCGCAAATCCATCTTGGAGAATCACTTGGCAACACTCACTTCTGCCACTATGTCATCAACGCTGAGTGTCAAGTGGAATTCACTATTGATGGCTGGAGTAGGTAAACTCATGTCGATGCATATCCAAACTCTCCTGGGTTGTTTGGGCTTACATGCTACCACAATCTGGGACACCCATGGAGGTGGACAATCAATCCCCCCCGATTATGTCGGCCTGTTTCAGTTTTGTCACTCCTTCTTCCACCTTTGGTCTTAGGTCAAGGCCATCCTGTGGTGTTTCAGGGCTGCAGGTTGGAAAGAGTTGTGGACATGAAGGTGTGTTAGACGGTTTTTGAGGCACCCTATCCCTTCAAACAGAGTTGTAAATTGTGTCAACAGACCCACACTTTTCTGATGTACACTGAAGGCAAAAGTGACAACAGACCCTCTGCAGTTCGGCAGCTCAGTAGCATTTCTGATCTTCTTTTGGTGCCGTAAACATTGGCTCTAGTGGAGCAAGAATCATAAGCAATCTCTGTTGAGAATATACGAGCCAAAGGAAGGTGAGTTGTGAACCCATATATGAGCACCTACTTGGAGGTGGGGCGCACGGCGGGCTGTACAAGGAGTGTCCGCATTACCGACTACGTCATTATGTTGATGGATGCTCCTGTGTCAATTAGCACCTGCATTTGGGGTCCACTGAGAGGTACACAACACTTCGAGACATTTTTTCGGGCATATCTACCTGGTTGCATAGCATGTTTAATATGGACTGCCAATTGTACGTCCTCATCAGCTATGTATTCCTCATCCTCTGGGGTGTTCGATGAGTGCATAGTATTGACAGGCTTTGTCTTCTGTCCTGGACAAGGTTTTGGAAAAAATACTCAATCTCTAACTTTCCTCATTTGTTTCCTCTGCAGACTTGTTGGATCCCTCACAATACGGTTTCCGACAGGGTGACGGCACGGAGACTGCCTTGGTAAATGCAGCAGAGGAACTCCGGGCAATATTGGACACTGGTGCCAAGGCGGCCCTGATCCTATTGGATCAATCGACAGCTTTGGCCCCCCTGGCTAACATCATTAGGCAGTTCGGCTTTTCACTGGTATCCTACTCCGACGACACTCAAATAGTAGTGTCCATTTCTAACAACTCGGAGGAAACCGCTGAGTGTTTTAGCCAACGTATGTCTCATGTAGACCAATGGATGACCGCAAATTGCTTAAAGCTTAACGGAAGCAAAAAAAAAGAAGTTCTTCTCCTAGGATCCAATACCTCTTTCTGGGCAAAGAACTGGTGGCCTCCCGGGATGGGATTACTTCCAGTCCCAGTCGGTAAGGTGAGGAACCTGGGCTTCATGTTTGATGATAGTCTTACCTTTCAACATCAAGTCAGCAAGGTTTCCGCTTTGGTCTTTCTTACACTAAAATTAATCAGGAAAGTGTGCACCTTCATACCCCGCAAAGTGGTTAAAACTCTTGTAACAGCTCTAGCCATGGCTAGGCTCAACTATGGAAACGCCTTATACATAGGACTCCAAAAACAATACATGCTCAAACTCCAGAGGGCACAGAATGCAGCCGCCAGACTGCTGCTGTATATATCCAAATTCCAGTCTATATCACAAGGCCTAAGAAAGCTCTACTGGCTCCCTGTATATAAGAGGACAGATTTCAAATCCCTCTGTATAGCGTACAAGGTTCTGCACGGAACAGGACCCGCATTCCTGAAACAAAATCTCATCTGGTACCAGACAACCATAAACCTACGCTCTGCCCAATATAGACTCCTCCAGACACCTGCTGAAACTAGTGCAATACCTGCAGAGATTTTGTCATTGCAAGTGTGGGATGGTGTTCTGTTTGAGACTTGAATTCATGGCGTATTGCATGACTGGAATAAGTGGGTAAGAGGGATGGAGATCAATGATTTTCAGTCTCTTACCTGTTAGTGATGACAGAGCAGCTAAAGAAGGAGTGTTCTACACCACTTAAGCAATTCCTGTCTGATATGACGGATAGGGGACCAATAAAGGTTGCTGTGTTTGCTGATAAGTGGTTAGCTAACAGAGTTCACAGAGGGCTGGAGGAGCATTTTTCTAAGCCAAGAGGAGAGAAGAGCTCTCCACAGACTGGTTCCAAACTGAAGGGTAAGGGCCAGAATAATTCTCATGTGACTCAAGGCGGCCCCAGGAAATATGGGAATGATAATGGTCTGTCTGGGAAGGAGCATCATGAGAAGGGAATGCAAGGAAGCCTTTCTTTCATTAGAAGAGAGACTGTCAAGAGAAGAAACCTGACAAAAGCTATCCCTGTGATAGCAAGAATGTTACACTGGGGTGAAGGTACACGTGAAGGACCAGTTGTGGTCAACCTAGTAGCTATGGACATTTGGAAGAGGGACTCAGATGCTCTGAAGCACATTCATCCTCACACACTGGGATTTGTGCAGGAGGTTAGTAATAATGGAAGGAAAGTACCTGCCCTGAGGAATACTGGAGCCTTCCGCACTATGGTTAAGAGGAAGTACCTTAAGCCTGAGAAGAATCTGCCTTGAACTAAGGATACAGGATTGGTAGCCAGAGGAGAGGGCATAGAGTACCCACATGCCAGGGCTGACAATTCACTCAATGGCACGGTGGCCATGAGTAATATTGAGATAAGAGAAAAGCAAGGAATTGGATGTTTTGGGGGCAATGATTTGATTGCTACTAGCTTAGTGCCAGGAACTGCAGCCTTTATGGCTTGGACAATGTCAGCTGTGTTGACCGAAGCACAGAGTACATCACAGTCTCAGAGTGAGGCTGCGATCATCTCTAATTTTCAGGGAGCAGTACAATGTAGTTTGCAGGACAGGGCAGACTTTTGGAAGGCAGTGGATGTGGAGACCAACCCTTCTACTCCAAAGGGAGAGAAGGATGAGACTTCAGAAGTGGACCATTTGCTGGAGTCTTTGTCACTTCCAGAGTTGCAAAGGTTGTTAGCTGCTGGAGGACCTACCTGGGAGGACATCTGCAAGGCACAATAGGAGTGCACTATGCTTGAGGGACTTTAGAAGAAAAGTCAAAAACAGGTCAGCAAAGGGATGGTAGCAAGCCTCTATTGGGTCTATTCATAAAAATTGCGGTGGAGGGCAGCACAGTAAGTCACCTTGCTGTGCTGACCTGTGTCACAGAGAAAGGACAGGAATGCGGCGTATTTATTCAATATGGCACATTCATGTCCTCTTCCTTGCGCTGGTGCTGTTTTGGTGGACTAGCACCAACGCAGGCCCCTTCGCACCATGAGGCGCCTTCCTGCACAAAAACAATCATGAGAGGCCTTTTTCTCTTTTTATGTGTGCTACAGCATGCAGCACACACAGAATGAGGAAAAACAAGAAGAAATGCAAATATTTCTCCTCATTATACCTCCCCTTGCAAAGTAAAATGTTCGCACATTCCCAGATTTACAAGTCCTTGTAAATCTGGGAATGTTTAAAATCCATGGGAGTTGTAGTGGAGCAGCAACCACAAAGCCCATGTTATGCCTACTCAGGGCAGAGTACGGCAAAGCAGCGATTTGGGCTGTGTGGCCTACTCCAGATTTATGAATCCACACAGAGCCACTCAACACTTTGTGTCTTCATAAATCTGTCATAGAGGTTTGCGTTGTGCATTTGCCATGTTACATCGTGCAAGTATGACACAAACATATGTTACCTAAATATTCCCCTTAGTGATTAAAAAAAACAAGGATAGGTTGGACCTTCTGTTATACTGGTGAGGGTTGTGCAGAGACACAGAGCAGTTCTGGAGAAGCATTCCAAGTTGCCAGGTAAGTGGTAAGACAGATGGGAAAACAAATGCACCGTTAGTGCCTCTACGAGTTTTAGGTGCTGTATTTGAGAGAGTAGCAATGGACATAGTTGGTCTATCCAACTCACCCTCACAGTCATGCAAGAAATAAATCTTGGCTGTGGTGGATCATGCCACCAGGTAACCTGAAGCTGTACCTCTGAAGAGCATGACTGCAAAAGTGGTAGTGAGAGCTTGCTTAGGGATTTTTTTCAGGGTTGGATTTCCAAGGATGGTATTTTTCAACCAGAAATCAATTTCATCGCTTCTTACATGAGAGAGATGTAGAAGCAAGCTGGTGTGACGTAAAACTTCTCCCCGGTATATCACCTACAAACTAATGGTTTGATGGTGTTACTCGAATATGAATTTACCTTAAATAAATGAAAAGACAAAACAGGAGCAAGATAGTTTAATTAAACATAGCGGCCAGGAGAATATTGACAGAGGCATGTGTTAAGACAGCCCTGGAGTACAGAAGATTTGGCCACACATATAAACATATTGTGAGTACAATAACACACTTCAACATTCTTTGAAAAGGATCATAGTTATAAATAACAAGTGAAACCATATGATAAGGGGAAACGCTCTTAACCTCGGGTAGAGCTAGTGTGGACCAGTTTGTGCGTGTCCAGATGTCAAGTGTGGTGAGCGTGTGGTGTGATCACCCCATGCGGTGTACATGTTGTGTCCTGATTGGCTGAGTATTCCTAACTACATGTGGCATCTAGCTTTGTGGTATTTTGGGAATGAATGCCTTTGGCCAGTGTGTTTTATTGTGGCCAGTCTCCTCTGTCCTGTTTGTGGTGCAACAACCTATCTTTGGGATCAATCAGGGTTTTCCCTGGGTGTGCATTAGTCTTTGGGCTAAGTGTAACCCCACCTGTGGCCTGTCAATCGGTAGGGTTGGGTTTGGGTTACAGGGCCTGTCTGATCACGTATCTCTGACTTGGAGTTGATGAGGACGTCCTCTTTGATAAATCTGACAGTAATGATATGAGTTTGTGAGTGTATGCACTTGTAATATTGCGGTCATTGATATCATAGTTACCGATATTCTCATTACTATACGTGCAGTTGTTACATCGTACATCAACATTGCATTCACTGAGATCAACGTCATTATGCATGCATGAGTTAGGGTGTACATTAATCAAGATTGGATTTACTGGTATTAACATCACTGTGGTGTATATGTTACAGCCTACATTGGCATTGCATTTACTGGTATTGACATTATTGTGAGTGCATAGATTACAGCATACATCGATATTGCATTTGATGGTACTGCCGCTGCTATATGTGCATACATAAGGGTGTACATTGCTATCGTATTTATCGATCTCAACACTGGAGCAGTTGAACAAAACACTGAAGAGCAGAAGGGGATTCTATCAGAGAAGCTCAGCAGGAAGTTCTCCTGCCATGCCTCTTATTTGCCTACTGAGAGATTCTGCACAAGGGAGTAAAGTTCAGTCCCTTTGAACTTCTGTATGGACACCCAGTGAGAGGTCCACTTGCCTTAGTGAGAGTAGGATGGGAAGGAACCTCGGAAACTCCAGAAAAGGATGCTGTAGACTATGTGTAGGCCTCAGAAAGCTGATGCTGCAATACATGAGTCAAGCAAAGGGAAACCTTCAAGCCAGCCAAGCGTTGCTGAATGAATGATATCACCAGCAAGCTATACTGACTGGGTATCAAGAAGGTCAGGAGATGTTGGTGCTGAAACCTATTTGTCCAAGGGCTTTGGAGGACGTATGGTTTGTGTTAGATTGGGGGTCTCTAGTTGGCACAGGTTGGTACATGTGACAAATAGGGACCCTTGCCTCTAGTCAGGGTAAGAAGGTACACTCCTAAAATAACCCCTGCTCACCCCTTTGGTAGCATGGCACAAGCAGACAGGCTTATATCAGAGGCAGTGTGTAAACATTTGTGAACACATACAGTAATGAAGTGACAACACTACAGATGGACACCACACAAGTTGTATATTAAAAATAATTATTCTTTATATAGATTTAACACAAGACCACAAACAACAAAAATCTACAATACTGTACTTTAAATTGTAGAATTAGCTTAGTTCTCTTTAGATCTTAAAATGCAACACTTTGAGTCAATGTACCTTAAGATGCGTAACGATTCTACAACGAAAGTGATGCAGGGATGGTGATGCGGTAGTTCTTTACATGCAAAGACGGTAATGCGTTGGAGATCCGGTGCAAAGAAAAAAGATGGCGTCTTCTTCTTGATGCGGCACACTCCTACGATGTTGCGAGATGTCTCGACTTGATGAGACAGCTGCAGCGGTGACATCCTTGTTCCGTGATGCAACGACAGCAGCTTTGGCAGTGACACTCTTCTCCGTGATGCAAGTCGCTTCAGCTCAATGCAACAGATGCAGCGCCGACACCCTTGTTCAGTGATGGGACAACAGCAACTGCGACAACGGCATGCTTCTCTGTGGATGCGAGGCGCTTCTGCAGTGCAATTAAACATCTACAGCAGCAACACCCTTGCTCAGTGATGCGATGGCAGTGGCTGCGACACGCTTCTTCAATGTTGCGAGACGTTTCTTGTGATGCCGTGCAATGCGACAGCTACAGCGGCGACAAACCGTGAAGCGACGGCAGTGGCTGCGACGACAACACGCTTCTTCTTCCTGAGTCGCGCTTCCAGCTCCTTGTGACATGCAGTCCCTCAGAAGGCCCAAAACAGCTGCAGGCTTCCAAAGAACTCCTAGGGAGCTGGTAGTTGAAGTCTGTCGTCCCTGTGACTTCAGCAGGAGGCAAGCTCTTCTCTTAAGCCCTTGGAGATCCTTCACAAGTTGAATAAAGCACACAAAGTTCATTTCTCCTTTCTTTGGTATGAAACACAAGAAGTACCAGGCTGTTCCTAAATAGGGTGAAGGTTGGATGTTGGTGACTACTTAATGTCATGGATGAACGCGTGGGTATCCGCTGTGTTGGATATAATGGCCTCACACACCCTTGCAGGTGTCATGCTTCATCATCGGCAATGCTACTCGTTGGGTCGGTGGTGCAATACCCAACGGGCAACACCTCAAAGAGGGGCTCTTTGACAGAGATCTTTTTCCAACTGCCGTATGGGTGAAGTGTGGGTGAGGGGCCAGTAGTATGTAGACATGGTGAAGAAGTTAAAATTGGAGAAAAGGGTACCAGGATCAGTCAATCAATCAATCAATCAATCAAGGCATTTATAGAGCGCACTACTTACCCGGAGGGTCTCAAGGCGCTGGGGGGGGGGGGCTGCTACTGCTCGATCAGCCAGGTCTTGAGTTTCTTCCTGAAGGAGAGGTGGTCTTGGTTCAGGCGAAGGTCGGTCGGGAGGGTGTTCCAGGTCTTGGCGGCCAGGTAGGAGAAGGACCTTCCTCCAGTTGTCTCTCTTCGGATGCGGGGGACGGCGGCGAGGGCGTGGTTGGTCGATCGGAGGTGGCGTTTGGGAGCGTAGAAGTTGAGGCGGTTGTTGAGGTAGCTCGGGCCTTGGTCATGTAGGGCTTTGTGTGCGTGGGTGAGGAGACGGAAGGTGATTCTCTTGTTGACGGGGAGCCAGTGCAGGTCTCTCAGATGTCCGGAGATGTGGCTGCTCCGGGGGATGTCGAGGATGAGTCTGGCTGAGGCGTTCTGAATCCGCTGGAGTCTCTTCTGGAGCTTGGCGGTGGTTCCGGCGTAGAGGGCGTTGCCGTAGTCCAGTCGGCTGGTGACGAGGGCCTGGGTGACCGTCTTCCTGGTCTCGGTGGGGATCCACCGGAAGATCTTCCGTAGCATGCGCAGGATGTTAAAACAGGACGGGGAGACGGCGTTGACTTGTCTGGTCATGGAGAGGGAGGAGTCCAGGGTGAAGCCCAAGTTGCGTGCGTGGTCTGTCGGTTTGGGTGCGGTGCCCAGGGCGGGGGTCCACCAGGAGTCATCCCAGGCGGAGGGCGAGGAGCCCAGAATGAGGACTTCCGTCTTGTCTGAGTTCAGTTTCAGGCGGCTGATCGTCATCCACTCGGCTACGTCTTTCATCATTCCTTCGTGGAGGTTCGTTCTGGCGGCGGCGGGGTCGTTGGTCAGGGAGAGGATCAGCTGGGTGTCGTCGGTGTAGGAGATGATGTTGAGGTTGTGATGGCGTGCGATGGCCGCAAGGGGGCTCATGTAGACGTTGAAGAGGGTGGGGCTGAGCGAGGAGCCCTGAGGAACGGCGCAGATGATTTCCGTGGCTGCAGATCTGAACGGTGGTAGGCGGACTCTCTGTGTCCTTCCAGCGAGGAAGGAGATGATCCACTCCAGTGCCTTCTCCTGGATTCCGGTGTTGCTGAGGCGCTGCACTAGGGTGCGGTGGCAGACAGTGTCGAACGCCGCGGCGAGGTCTAGGAGGATGAGGGCCGCTGTTTCACCGTTGTCCAGCAGGGCTCGGATGTCATCGGTGGCAGCGATGAGGGCGGTCTCGGTGCTGTGGTTGACTCGGAAGCCAGACTGTGAGGGGTCGAGGGATCCATTTGTCTCGAGGAAGGCGGCCAGCTGCTTGTTGATGGTCTTCTCGATGACTTTGGCTGGGAACGGGAGGAGCGAGATGGGGCGGTAATTCTTGAGTTCGGTGGGGTCCGCCGTTGGTTTCTTTAGTAGAGCGCTGAGTTCGGCGTGCTTCCAGCTCTCAGGGAAGGTGGCGGTGTCGAAGGAGAAGTTGATGATGTCCTGCAGGTGGGGTGCGATGACAGCGTCGGCCTTGTTGAAGACGTGGTGGGGGCACGGGTCGGTCGGGGATCCGGAGTGGATAGAGTTCATCGTGCGGATGGTGTCTTCTGTGTTGATCTGGGTCCAGGCGCTGAGGGTGGTGGTGGGGGGCGTGGGTGCGGTCGTTGGGAGCGTTGTTTGTGGGCTGAAGCTGTTGTGTATGTCCAAGATCTTGTTGTGGAAGTAGGAGGCGAGGGAGTTGCAGAGGTCTTGCGACGGGGTGATGTCGTTGTTTCCGGCGTTGGGGTTGTAGAGCTCTTTCACGATGTTGAAAAGTTCCTTGCAGTTGTGTGCGTTGTTGTCCAGCCGGTCCTTGAATGCTGTTTTCTTGGTGGCGCGGATCAGTTGATGGTGCTTCCGGGTGGCGAGCTTGAGGGTGGTCATGTTGTCCGGTGTTGGCTCCCTTCTCCAGGCTTTCTCGGGGGCTCGGCAGTTCTTCTGGGAGCTCTTGAGTTCGTCGGTGAACCATGGGGCCTTCTTGCTGCCGGGTCTGCTAGGCGGGGACCTCAGTGGGGTGAGGTCGTCTGCGCAGTTGCTGATCCACTTTGTGAGGTTGTCGGCGGCCTGGCTGGGGTTCGCTGAGCTGGCGGGAGGGTGCTGGCTCAGGGAAGCGGCGAGCTGGTCTGCTGTGATCTTGTTCTAGTTTCTTCGAGCAACCTGTTGCTGTTGGTGGTGGATCGTGGATCTTCTGAAAGTGAAGTGGACGCAGCTGTGGTCCGTCCAGTGGAGTCCGGTGGCGTGGCTGAAGACGATGTCCTTGCTGGATGAGAAGACAGCGTCGAGTGTGTGTCCGGCGAGGTGGGTGGGGGTGGTCACCAGCTGCTTGAGTCCGAGGTTGGCGAGGTTGTCAAGCAGGGAGGTGGTGTTGCGATCGTCGTTGTTCTCCAGGTGGAAGTTGATGTCCCCCAGGAGGATGTAGTCAGCGGATGGGAGGGCGTGCGGGCTGATGAAGTCGGCGATGTCTTCGCTGAATTGTGTGCGTGGTCCCGGGGGTCGGTAGATGAGGGTGCCTCTGAGGGTGGTTCTGGGGTCCGTGTGGATCTGGAAGTGCAGGTGTTCGGCGGTTGTCAGGGTGTCGTCGGTGTTGGTCGGGATGCGGATGGTGTCCCTGTAGATTATGGCGATGCCTCCTCCCGTCTGGTTGCCTCGGTCTCTTCGGGTGATCTTGTAGCCCTCTGGTATGGCGATGGCGATGTCGGGCGCTGAGGAGTCGTTCATCCAGGTTTCCGTGAGGAAGGGGACGTCAGGATCTGTGGTGTCGAGGAGGTTCCAGAGTTCGATGATGTGTCTGTGGACGGAGCGGGTGTTGAGTAGGATGCACTTGAGGTGGTTGCTGCTGGTGATCGGCTCGGCGGGTGCTGGTGCGGGGCAGGTCCGGATGCAGGAGAACTTGCAGGCGTGACAGCTGGAGGGTCCGTGGGTTCGTCTCGGGGTGGCTCGGTAGCATCCCGGGATTCGTCCGGTGTTGAGTGCGCTGAGGGTGGCGGCGTCATACGTCCGGCGGGTGGGCTTGGGTCCTCGGGGGCCGGGGGTCCTGGCACTGGGCGCGGTCCAGGCGCGGACGGGCGCAGACGGGCTTACCTTTGGCGCACCTTCGGCGCTCAGTCGGCGCTCCCGCTGCGCGCGTCCGCTGCGTGGTCGCTCGGGGGCGTCATAAGAAGGGGGACGGCGGGCGGGTCTGCTGGGCTGGGCGAGCGGCTGGGCCAATGGGCCGGTGGTGGGCTGGGCCGCAGGGGGCCAGCGGCGGGAAAAAGTGGCGAGCGGCCGGCTCAGCTGTGGCTGGGCCGCTCGAGGGTGCTGGGGGGTGACGGCGGCAGGCAGGAAGAGCAGGCGAGGCGGCAGGCAGGATCAGGTTGATTATAGCGGTCCCTTATTCCAAATTAAAAATTGAAAGATAGAATAGGCTCGTAGGGAAATAATGTCCCCTAGTGCGAGACAAGACTACAGGGTGTATCAATCGGTCGACATGTTTCTCGCTGTTTGACCTCTGACAAGTGATTCCTCAGGACCAAGAAAAATAATAAACAAAAAGGTATGTGATTTGTTAACTATCTACATGGTGCCTTTACCTAGCTAGAAGAAATTCTCCAATCAGTGTAAAGGGTCAAAAATTATTATACCTGTGTTGTGCTGCAATTGCCTAAAGTGGGAGACAAAAAAGAGCATTTCACAACAGGTCACGTTTTTCAAAGTAGTTGACATGTGACCCCAAACAACCAATACAGTATGGTTGTATAATAGACATGTGTTAAAAACAAGTGGACTAAACCGTGATGAGCAAAGTGAGTGGCATGCTCAAAGAAAGTAGTCCCTCTAGTTAAAAACAATACTTAGCAGCAGTATTCTTATGACAATAGCGATGGTTGAGCACTCACCTATCTTGGTTGGGTGAGCTACAACAACAGCACCCGGCAGGTAGAGCTACGGGTATAACCTCTCAGTTTTCAGGCTAATGTAGATGAACAAAAATCAAGTCTCATGTAAAACAGTGCAGAGAGCATATAACACTTTGTTCCATGATCAATTTCACTAACCATCTGTGTCGACCAAATGAAAGTGAGCGTCTCATTTGATCTTAGAATCGTGTGGTGCCCCACCTGGTATTAAAAACAGGGGTGTATTAACTAGGTGACTGATGTTATCAACCAGGATCAATGTAAAATCTTAGCGATTCCTGTGTGCCTTATTCACCATTCACCATTCTCCTCTCTCGTTCTCACTCTCACAGAGGGTAGTTCTCATATACGTACATAGACTAGGTTTTATGATTTGTTTGTAGGTGTAATCACCGGGTTGGAGTGGATTGTGAGGGGGAGGCCAGTCTATGGTGTACAAATGAAAAGGTAATCTGACCACCCCCGTGGTCGTAAGTTAAATTTCGCCCCTGTGGGTGCGCCGGAACATTGCGAGACGAGGTGTGGTTAGTGCCGGGTTCCTGGCCAGGTACATAGGAGCTCATGGAATCGGTACAACTAGACTGACGAAAGGCACCAGCGGCATCAACCAAGCCAATTCCGTTGTGCTTAGGGAGTGCGGAAGGAGGCAAGAGTGAACTACTTGTGAAATAGCTTGCACCCAAACTGATTAAAAGGTGCACCGTTCTGGCGGGTTTGCATAAAACAGACACTGCGATCACACATTCATACAGTTTCACTTACTTTTGTATCGCCGTGCTCCCATTAGTAGACCTACCCCTCTCTGCCGGGACCGGATAGATAACCGGACCACCGGGAGGCGAAAGCCTTAACTGATCGTAGGGTCACGTGGTGGGGGTGGGAGGGATTACTTGTTGCTAGCAAGGCACTGCCGTTTACGATTTCAGAGTAATCGCGGCGGCCATCTTGGAATTACTAATCAATGTAGTCGAGCCATAGAGAAATAGGGTATTTTCAAAGTTGGGAGAGTAACAGCCCACATAAATAAACAACCCCTACTCAAGTGGTAAAAACAAGCTGGCAAAGAGTTCCTCTAAATAATCGGAGGCAATGGCCTAAATTAAATTGCTAGTAGCGCCGAATGGCATTAATGTGTCTATGGGAGAAAAAAAACTGACCTCACTCAAGGTTCGGTGTCCAATTTATTAATATTAGTCGTAGCCGGTGGTGTACTTTTCCTTTCTCGAAAGTGGAGCGATAGTGTCCCCAGTGAGTTGACTAACGGAGCTTAGTGACACAATGCTTAGTCTGAAGGGGGGGATTTTTTGTTAGTCCAGTAGGGTGGCTGCGGTTATCACTCAGAGGTGTGCAGGTAGATTCACAGAACATATGTCTCACCTTTGGTTATGAACCAAGCATTATCAGTATGTAGGTGGTGTGGGCAGATAGTAATTACAGGGTGCTCCATGGGTTGTCTTTATTTAGTCCTGAACTATCTGAGCATAAGCGATGTATCCATCGCTGTTCCTTGTAGAAAAGGCTCTGTTTTGTTGACGCATTGTTAGCTTCCAGTCTCAACCATCTCATCGGGTCTGCACTGTGATTGGCTTCTGCAAAGTGTTTACTCATCTTTGTATTTGTCTTTTTGCAGCGTAAGTTGCTGCGGTGTTCTGACATGCGTACCTTGACTGGGCGAGTGGTCATGCCCACATATTAAAGGCCGCAGGGGCACAGTATTAGGTAAATACATTTCGCAGTATTGCAGTTGGTATGGCTCCTTAATTCCCAGGAAAAGGAGGGACTCAGTTGGATTGTCTTGTATGTGTTAGTCATTGGACACACACTACATGACCCGCACGGAAAGTGGCCCTGCACTGGAGGTAGCTGCCATAATGTGGGCTGTGTTCTGATCTGTTTAGTTTTGGGTCTGGTATGTATCAAAATATCGTTCAGATTTTGAGACCTTTTGAAAGCAAACCTAGGTTGTTCAAATTCAATGTCACCAGTATTGAGCATCCACCAGTGACGTTTTATTGTCTTCTTTACAGCGTAGGATGCTGGGGAAAAAGTGGTGACACACGTCATAGGCTCTTTTTTCTCAGGGTCTGGTGTCCTCCTTTCCAAAAGTGCATATCTGTTGTTGTTCTGTGCTCTCTTTCTGGCTTTCGCCACATCCCTAGTTGGATAGCCCCTGTCCAGGAGGTTCCTAGAGAGGATTTTAGACTGTATTTTGTATTCAGCTAACTTGCTTCAATTGCGTCTGACCCTCAGGAACTGTCCTACAGGCAAGTTCTCCCGGAGTGATTTCGGATGGTGACTTGAGAAGTGGAGGAGGCTGTTACGGTCTGTTGGTTTTTTGAACATGGAAGTTGTTAAATGCCCCTCTTCTAACCTAATAGTCAGATCCAAAAATGAAATCTGAGTGTTGGATGCTGATATGGTGAACTTTAGGTATGGGTTGAGAGCATTGATCCAGTTGAAGAATTCTTTATATGAGTCTTGGTCGCCTTCCCAGAAAACCAAAATATTGTCTATAAACCTCTTCCATAGTTTGATGTCCTTATGGTATGGGTTGGTTACTGAGTCAATGTGCTGTTTTTCGAAGTTAGTCATGTAGAGGCAGGCTACACTGGGGGCAAATGTGCTCCCCATTGAAGTACCCTGGGTTTGATGATAAAATTGTCCCTTAAATTCAAAAAAGTTCTCAGTTAATGCCATAGTTGCGCATTGCATGATGAATGCCGGGGGAGTGGGGGATATCCACAGTTCAGCATTGAGAACCTCCTCTATCACCCCTAGTGTAGCCCTCTGTGGGATTTTTGTATAGAGGGCTTCCACGTCCAGGGTGATGAGGAAGTCTATGTTGATGTTGACCTCTAGCTTTTGCAACAGGTGCAGCACGCAATTTGTAAATATTTTAGCCAGTACATTTTTAACTCTCCCCTACCTCGGCGCGAGATTTGCATCGCTCCGAGGCAGCCGATCGATCTGCCCTGCCACAGTGTAGTTGTCATCAGGTGCCTTCACTTCACCCGACCCACTTCAGGCGCCATCTTGCTGAGGGTAAGGCTAGCGGTGTAGTTGGTCGATCCTCCCACCCTCCTCTAAACCGCCTCCCACACATGTATATAGATACCAGACCTTCCCGTCCGCGCAGTGGGCGGGCGCAGCGGGCGCGCCGGGGGTGCGCCAAAGGCGAGCCAAAGGAAAGCCCGTCTGTGCTCGTCCATGCCGGGACCGGGCCCAGGGCCAGCACCCCTGGCCATACTCCTCGACAGGGATTATTGTCTTACTCTAAATCTGCCTTGTTGGAACTGTGCACGACGGCCAATACCCAATGTGTCCAACATAGCCCGGATAGAATCCTGGAATCCACGGAATTCATATGCCCCCACTGTAACATCAGGCTACATATAGCTAATGATAATGTTAAGACGAACACGATTACAGCTGCTAATACCATGGATTTTTCTGTAGCACTCATCAATGCACGTTCTTTGGTAAAACACCGGCAGGAAGTATCCGACCTCATCTTGGTGGTGAAGCGTGGAGGGGGGCTAGCCATCATAGCTCGCGATCACGTAAGTGTGAGAATGTCACATATTCCTTCCACCTCTTGTGAAGCCCTCCAATTTGATCTTAAGCTTACTCCGTTGTCTCACTTCAAAGGCATTCTCTTATAGCAACCCCCAGGAGCCCGGACTGGCTTCCTCGCCAATCTCGGCTCGATACTCGAAGCAGTGGCGATGGAAGACTCATTTACAGTTATGGGTGATATGAATTTCCATCTGGAGAAGTTCTCTGATAACGATACCCGTACCCTAATATCAGACATGGATACCTTGAGTCTTCGGCAATTGGTCACTACCCCTACCCACAAGGCCGGCCATACCCTGGATGGCATCTTCTCCAATATGGAAGGCCTAAAAATAACAGACACCTTGCCCATGCCTTGGACTGATCACTATGCCATCTTAATGAGAATATCAGTCAAGGGGAATAGGACTAGAAGAGTACCCGTATGGAAACCAGAAGCCTTTAAGGTCTGGAAAGATATCGATCAGACGGAGCTTACTGCTCTTCTAGATAGGACTCGGCCCTGTCTGTCCACTGACCCCAACACTGCCACACATCAATTTCAGGAGTGGCTGGGCACTGCTACAGACACCTTAGCCCCGACTAAACAGCCTTCGAGAAATAGAACAACGCCATCGGCCCCGTGGTTCACAGAGGAACTGCGCAAACAGAAACAACTCTGCAGAAATAGGGAAAGGCATTGGCGTAGATCTTACAGTTCAGAAAGCAAGGCTAGTTACAAGGAAGCACTAGGGCTGTATAAATCCCTCATTGTTGAAGCTAAGAAAACGTTTTTTACAGAACAGATAGATAACGCCAAAAACTCCAGTAAAAAACTATATGACATCACCAAGATCTTAGCCGGAAACATTCCGGACCTAGCTCCTCCACTATCCCAAGGTTTCTGTGACGCATTGGCCAACTTCTTCTTTACCAAGGTAAATGATATATATCAAGCATTCTCTGTTAAAACGGTAATCCACTCACCCACGCTTGATAGCATGACTCAAGATACCGAACTGCTCCAGTTCACAGACCTCGCAGAGACACAAATTAAGGACATTATCGCCACCATTAAATCTGGATCAGCATTAGATCCCTGTCCTCTCAAGGTCATTCGTCCAGTTATGGATTGTTTGGCTCCTGACATCGCCGTAATTTGTAATACAATGTTCAGAACTGGGATATACCCAGACTCACTGAAGAATACACTGGTTAAGCCTGTTCTGAAGAAAGCCAACCTGGACAAGGAGCAATTAAAAAACTACCGCCCCATAGCTAACCTACCTTTTTTAGCCAAGGTAGTTGTGAAAGCTATGAATATACAACGTTCAGAGTTTGTAGAGAAGCACCAACTATTGGACAACACCCAATTCGGCTTTCGCAAGTACCATGGTACCGAGACGGCCCTAATCAAAGCGACTGAGGATATACGAGTGATCCGGGACCAGGGAGGAACAGCGATACTGGTATTGCTCGATTTATCCGCAGCCTTCAACACGGTCGACCACAAGCTTCTGGTGGACCGTGTCAGAAAGATGGGCATTCGCCACCTGGCAAAGAACTTGCTTTCCTCCGTTTTGGCTGGGAGAACGCAGGTGGTCACATTGGGGCATTTTCAATCAGACAAGCTGTCACTGCCGTGTGGTGTACCCCAAGGCTCATCCCTAAGTCCGACACTATTTAATATCTATGTGTCGGACCTGGCTTCCGTCATCAGGCCCATGGGATGAGCCTCACCTCCTATTCAGATGACACACAACTTGTGCTGCCCATTAATGGTGATGGACAGAGGGTAGCAGAAAACTTTCAAGGGGGCATGCGGGCGATTGGAGAGTGGATGGCCTCCAATTGCCTAAAATTAAACTCCGAAAAAACGGAGGTGGTCATTTTCGGACATCTCTTACCCAGTTGGTCTACTACTTGGTGGCCGCCTACGTATGGGACCCCCCCTAAATCGGTCCCTACTGTCAGAAATCTTGGAGTGATTTTTGACGAGAACCTGAATTTCATGGCCCATGCAACCAAAACAGCAGCCACCGCCCACCATAAACGCAGGCTGATTAAGAAAATCATACCATTCTTGCCAGTTGCAGCAGGAAAGACACTGGTAAGCTCCCTGGTGTTGTCTTCGCTCGATTACTGCAACGGCTTATTTATTAATGCCCAGGCCAGAGTGACCAATAAACTGCAGACAATCCAGAACGCTGCAGCCCGTCTCCTGTCTGGAACCCCGAAGTTTATGCCAATTTCGGAGACCATAAAAGAGCTCCATTGGCTTAAGATCCGGAATAGGATTAAGTTCAAAACCCTTTGCATAGTGTACAAAGCTCTGCATAATCATGGCCCCCATCTTATGTTCCACTTTTCCACAAGATCGCTCAGATCTAACAACCTCAATCTTCTGCTGGTACCGCGAACCAAAACAGTCACTTGGAGCGATAGGCGCTTCTTGGTGGCTGCTCCCAGATTGTGGAATTCTCTGCCAGTAGCCATCAGAGAAAGCCCAACCCTGATGCAATTTCGCAGAAAAATAAAGACCTGGCTGTTTGGTCAAGAATAGCTGCCGATTTAGCCTCTGTGGGAACTCTACGCACTGCTTCTAGCGCCGAGACGCCTACGGGCATTTGTTCGCGCTGTATAAATTGTAAAAATAAAATAAATAAATAAATAAATACTATATCTTAGCAAAGGGTGATTACACCACCTTGCCCCAGCTGAGTGATCAGCCAGTTCTGTCAATTTAGGAAGGCCAGCAAGGGGTGGCATAATACATGCTGCAGCCCCTGGTAGGCCTTGGGTGCACCTATGCCCTGGGTACCGAGGGTACACTGTACAGTGACTCACAAGGTTGACCCAATATCCAATGTGGCATGTACTTAAAGTCCATGGTATCAATTTAGAGAGAGCACAGGCCCACAGCCACACTAAAGTCGAAAACCAGTGGAGCAAAAAGTTGGGGTGACCATAGGAAGCAGACCCTACTCTCCTACAATAGAGATAGAGAGAGTGGAGAAAGGGAGGAGAGGGAGGGAGAGAGAGGTGGTGAGAAATACAGGGATAGAAAAGAGAGAGAGGGAGGGATAGAAAGAGGGATAGAGAGAGAAAAGGATAGAGAGAAAGGGATAGAGAGAGAGAGGAACCAAGAGAGATGTGGGGATAGAGAGGGAGAGAGGGGGATAGAGGGAGGGAGAGAGAGGAGGAGAGAGTGAGAGAGGGATAGGTATAGAGAGAGTGAGAGGGATAAATAGACAGCGTGTGAGGGAGCGAGAGAGAGGGATAGAGAAATAGAGAAAGAGGGAGCGAGAGAAAGAAAGTGGGAGGGACAGAGAGAGACAGGAGAGAATAGAGATAGAGAGGGGAGGGAGGGGAGAGAGAGGGAGAGAGTGGGGGGAGAGAAATGCAGGGAGAGAAAAGATAGACGGATAGAGAGAGAAAAGGATAGAGAGAAAGGGATAGAGAGTGAGAGAGGAACTGAAAGAGATATGGGGAGAGAGGGAGAGAGACTGAGAGGGGGATAGGGATAGAGAGATTGAGAGGGATAAAAAGAGTGTGTGATGGAGTGAGAGCGAGGAATAGAGGAATAGAGAGAGAGAGAGAGAGGGAGGGAGCAAGAGAGGGAGAGAGAGAGAGGGGGCGAGTGTGACCAGAGAACATGGGCCATTCTGGCAGGTTACTTGCAGTTTAGTTGCATCTCAGTCCTGGTAGATTAGACATAGATACAGGCCAAGTATTGCAAGCAGTTAAATACATTTCCATTCCAGTTGTTTTGAGAGGGGAGGTAGGAGATGGATTACACTGTACTTCCATAGCTGGGAGTGCCAGTTGAGACAGAACATGGGCAGTTAATGACATTTCAGTTCAAGAGGACTTTTAAAATGGTTGTGATAGACAGTGACTGTGGGTGCAAAATAATCTCTGATAAATCAACAAACACCATAAGGCAGTATTACAGAAAATCTAGCAAGTAGCACAAAGAAAAAAAAACACGGGTCTAATAAATTTGCACATATTTTGATGCTGGTCCAAACAGAATATAAACAAAATTGTCTCTGGTTTACAACACAGAAAAACACTGTTCAAGCAAAACCATCGAAGAAACCGATTCTGAAACACAATTACCACACCCAGAGAGTTTAAGTGCCATGATACCCCACTGGTGATAACTATGTTCTATTGGAATCCTAGGTAACATAATATGGCATCATTTTAACACATTTCAACAAATGGAGTTAATATTTCCAAACTCACTGTTAGTCAGCTGACTTCATACAGATGAAAGGCGGACTCACTACTTAAATGCTTCAACTTTAAAGGGACACGCTAAATGCGGAACTATATTACCCAGTGGGATAAAAATGAAGTCAGCTAGGCTAGTTCCTCTGACTGTAAGGGTTGTTGTGGTAGAGGCTGGACTTTGAAAAGGCTGGCAGGGACTTGAAAAAGTAGGTCACAGGCCTGTGCAGTTGAAACGCCAGTTGTGTGCCAAAATAACCCATTCCTCTTGGCCTCCCCTTGCTATATTCAGTGTTCGTGCCCCTTGGGTCAGATCCTTTATTTAAAAACAAAACCTAAAATAAAGAATAAAATGTGAAATAAATATCAACCCGTCCCTTTAGTTTCCCGCATGCGCGTGACTCACTCAAATCTATGTCTATTTTCATATAGAGCCAAGATTTCCCAGGCATTGCCAGTGCACGTTACACAGGCACGTTACAGGCAGAGGTGAACTCCTACAGGGTACAGGTTACAGGCAGAGGCGGCCTCCTACAGGACAAGAAGTTAGTCAGCAGAGGCTGGCTCCTACAGGGCAGGCGGCGGCCTGTCAACGCGCTCCAGCTATAGGCCTGGCTCCAATTTTTACAGAAAGAGAAGTATTCTTTCTTTTTCATATTTTTTCCACTGGATGAGGCTTCCACAACATTTATATTATTCCTCCTTTGTTGCTGCTAATTAGGTCTTAAAAATAGCTCGACCAGTAATGGGTGCACAGAAGTCAGTCTTTCTGGGGGGAAGGCTATGTGATAGGGCCACTGTTTAAATATCACAATGAGGGAATGCCTTAACTTTTAAGGTTCATGTATTTAAAGGTTTGTGGCATTGCTGCTTTCCAAGTATTAGACAATTTCTTTGCATTTGGGTTTATTTAGTTTTGCGTGTTGGAGTATGATAGTTGGTTTGTGGGTATACAATTTGTGGGTATATGTTGGATAAAGACAAGTGCTGCAAACATCACAGTGCACATCCCTGATCCGAGGGAGTCTCCGACCCCCCCGGCTCACACTAACCATAAAATCTAGCCAGCTCGCCTTTGAATGGCAGAGTAATGGAGCCCCGGGATTTGATGAAGAGTGGATCTGCTGGCCTCTGGACCAGCGAACACATGCTGCAGGCCATGAAGTAGACTACATGGTAATGATCACTACTTGGACGGAAAATAGAGGATCATGGGGGCTGGGAAGATGCATAGCTGCCAAGGTTTCAGATTGCTATGTGTGACATTTGTGACACTTTCTTGTGAGCACAATTAAGCAAAGATGCCAAGGGAATCATATAAATATCAGAAATTACAACCATTTGAGCAACAAGAAACCCTTACAAGGTTTTAAAACTACTGCAAAGACCAGAAATTGAAGAGCACTTGAGCCCTTGTAACCAGATCATACCGTTAAACGAGTGTGTAACCATGATATTAAACACGTTTTTCAGAGGCACTACTTTATTAAGTTCTGTGCACATAAAATAGACATACACCTGGGTTCGACATGAGCACAGGCTGAGGCAGGAAGCCATAGGACTGCGCTGCCTGAGCCTGGTTGGATTCATTGATGTGTTGCCTGACGGATGGACAGAAAAGCCAATTAACAACCGATTGCCATAGTCAGGCTTTTGAGTGAGCCCTCATACTCCTCCCAGGTCCCTGGCTATTAATGATGCCCAGATGCAGACCTTCACAGTGTGGACTCCAGTGCCTCTCTGTCCCACGTGGGACCCGGCCCAAACAGGATGCGAGGCCCCAACAACATTCTCATCTCAGCCGTTAGTAGTGTTGCAGGGTGGGCGGCAGAAAAACAACTTTATTCCTACTTTAGCCAGCTTTGCCCACTGGTCACTCAGGATCCCCGTCTAGGGTTCAATCAAATTCAATAGGTCTTGTCTTTGAGGACTATTGGCTCTACCAATCCATTATGCTGTACTCTTTACAGCAACAAATAGAAAAGAAAAGGTGCGATAGCGCATATGTGATGTAATATATGTGTCATTATGCAAGCGCCTTGTGCATGACCATGCATGCACGCTTCCAAATTGACGCAAGTGCCTTTAAGAAAAGGAATTGGTAAAGTATAACATAAAAAAACAAATAATTAAGAAACATAGGACTGAGTGGTGGGGGAATTGGAGGTGCAGTTCTGGGAGGAAGGAGATGGGGAGGGGAAAAGCAGCACACAAGGAAGAGAAATACTGTGGGATCATACAAACGAATGAGAACAACACGGAGCGTGGGAGAGAGGAAGAGAAGCACTCAGGTGGGAGAGAGCAACATGGAGCTGCTCCCATGCTATAGATTATTTGTGTGCTCAAGGATTATTGTGATACTTCCCTCAGGAAGCTGGTGCGCCTACTGCTCATAATACCGCTGTTTATGCAAGGAAGCTTGAATGGCACCTAAAGATGTTGCACCTCTTCTATATGAAAGAGGGTTTTCAATTCCATTAATTCGTGCATAGCTCACCCAGTTGAGGTTTGTTTTTTGGTTCTTCTAGTTCTGAATTTACACAAGGTAAAATATAGAACTAAAATACAAGGAATGGAGAGAAAAAAAGTGTTGGTGATGTGAGGCCCTCAACAACGCAAAATTCGTAATTTTAATTACGCACAGCAGCTGAGAAGATGGAGAGCCTTCTCAGCTGCATTGCGTAATTAAAATTAGGAGTCAACAGTCAGCTGACTCCACACACTTCCATGGTCTGGCACCGGGTAAGGCTGAGGCACACATAGTGAGATAGGTGAGTCGGGCGCTGTAGAGTAGTTATTTAAAAACTATTACTACTCTCAGGCCAAATCAAATCATGACCCGAAGCTGTCACAATCGGTGCGCCGCTACCTTCCCAGCCCCACAGGCACTGCAGCCAGGGGCACACAGTTTAGCTCCCAGCTGCTTAATTTATAGTACAGAATCAACACCCAACAGTCAGTACTAAACTAGCTGACTCGAGAGCAGCACTTCCGGGCATTGATTAGGCAAGCCTCCGACTGAGTGAGGCACTACAGCAGGCGCTGTATTTATTTCAAAAAGCGCTGGGCAGGGCAGCTCATCGCTACATATCCAAGTCCTGACAAGTCTCTTACTGTGTGTGTGTCTGTGACATTAGAACTTTACTTAGATGTGGCAGAACTCGACTAACCGGCCCATGGCAACTTTCATTGATAAGTACACCTATCCTATCTCGCATGTGGAGGTTGGAGCAGCAAGTCACCCGGGATCTGGACTGCTGATTATCAGATAATTCTCCATCGGCAATCTGAAAAGAGTTGCCAATATGGTGCGACCATACCTGAGCAGGACACTGAGACCCATCATTGCTGCAGCATGGAAAGCATTTTTCACTCAACTGGGCAGAGTGCCATGGGCCTGTAAATACTCCTACTGTGCTCCCTCGATACGTGTAAGACCGTTGCTTCGCTTTTGTGGCACTGGGCTCAAAATTCCCCATTGCTAATTATTGCCTGCCATCTACCACAAAAACACGGTAGAGAACTTAGACGGGCGGCCACACGGCACAATTGCTCTTCACATACAAAGACAGTAAAATATACATCGCATTGTCAGACCTTTGCTCACTCGCCCATTCTGACTTAAGGTAACAGAGGGAAGCGCCTGTTTGTCACGTTGAATAAAACCACGCTGCGTTTGCGGAACCGGGCCGGGGCCTAACTAGGCTTTAATTGCTTTTAATTCCGGCCCGGTCATAACACGACGCCCCTAGACAGTTACAGTGCCTGCCCATTAATTAAATGATAAGGGTAATCACTCACCTGTGGGCGCTGGGTGACAGCCGGCAGACACGGCCCGGGGGCCGAAGCAGGCTACAAATAATTTAATTATGGGGCCTCTCGCTCACTCTCTGGCCTCCTCTACGTCGCAGTCACGCGCACTTTCGATTGCGCGACCCCAATGCGCTTGCGCATGATAACCTCTGACCACTGACTCCAGACCCACGCCCCCACCATAAGAGTTAATGATGCGCCATGCCCACACAGACGTGAAGGCGGATACTATGCCGCGCATGGTGCCAACGGTCAGACCACCCAGTGGATTTTTAAATAAATAATATGCTGCAGTGCTGGACACGGATGGACAAGTGCGTGCAGCACCACAAGGCAGCAGCTGCATTTTATGCAATAGTTGTGTGCTTGTTTGCTGCTTGGTCACGCCAGGGTCCAAACCGGCCCCCTCTCAAAAAAACGGCCCCCTGTCACAAAACCGGCTCCCACCCCATCCAGCCTACCGGGGGATTGCCCGGTGCCCGGAATTGCCAGTCCGGCCCTGCCAAAGAGCCCCACTTTGAGGTGTTGCCCGTTGGGTATTGCACCGCCGACCCAACGAGGAGCATTGCCGATGATGAAGCATGACACCTGCAAGGGTGTGTGAGGCCATTATATCCAACACATTGGATACCCACGCGTTCATCCACGACATTAAGTAGTCACCAACATCCAACCTTCACCCTATTTAGGAACAGCCTGGTACTTCTTGTGTTTCATACCTATTTGGGCGAACACCTAGCTGGACCTACCACTCTCTCCTTGAGTGGGAAACTCACCTCCACTATCTTCTTTCCCCTCTTTGAAAATATATCCTTTCTTTGGCAGTCAGGCAACCACTGCAGGCCAATCCCCCAAGCAGCACTTCAGCTTAGGGATAGTCTCTCCTCAGTCTCACTGGTTCCACTCCTCATCAAAGGTTTCTTCTTGTTGTCCAAAAGTGATATAATTCTCTGTGGTTTTGGTCCCCTCTTTCATATACAGTTTCTCTTTTTTCTCTGAAGGCACGGAGGCCTTTGCCTAGTCCAAACCAGTTCCAGTCAGTCCTGGAGCACTCTGTTTACATAACTCCTTCTTTTCTTTCACAGAGCAGGGCAGAGACATCAGACACACCACAGGGGGTGGAGCCGGCATTGTGGAGGGAAGACCCATCCCTATACAGGTCCCAGGTGCAACTCCTTCCTCCCATCTAGATGCAGATCTCTCTATTCCGCACTGGGTTGACTCACGCTGTCTCCTGGAATACCCCAGCCCCTGTCACTCAAACTCCAGACAAGGAATACACAACCTAGCAGAGGCAGGCTTGGATAGTTAGACAAGAAAATACCTATTTTCTAAAAGTGGTATTTTCAAACACAGAATGTTAAAACCAACTTCACTAAAAGACGTATTTTATCATTCTGAGTTCAGGCATACTAAACTCGAATTTCTACCTAGGTCCCTGAGTCAGTTAGGATTCTAAGATGTAATAATCAAACGGCCCATTCTGGTCTATGGGGATTAGGTAGCCTTGCAATAGTGAAAAACGAAAATGGCTGTAATTCACTATTAGGACTTGCCACACACATCAGGGCTTGTCCTACCTTATACTTACAACGCACCCTGCCCTAGGGCCTACCATAGTGTTGTCTGCTATGAAGAAAAGGGAAGGTTTAGGGACTGGCAAGTGGGTGCACTTGCCCAGTCAGCATGGCAGTACCAGACTGCACACAGGCTCTGCAATGGCAGAACTGAGACGCACTTTTACAGGCTGCTTATGTGGGTGGCACAACCATTTCTGCAAGCACACTAGCAGCATTTGGTTTACAAGCCGTGGGCACACTCAGTGCACTGTACTAGGGTCTGACCAGTAAACCAAATCAGCCAATCATGGAAACACTAATCCATACATCAATTTACAATAAGGAGCATATGCACTTTAGCACAGATCTGCAGTGGTAAAGTGCCCAGAGCCATAAAACAGCAAACAACAGGTCAGATAAAATATAGGAGGAAGGCAAAAAGTTCAGGGATGACCCTGCAAAAAGGGCCATGTCCAACACTTTGGGTCATACAAGATAGTTCATAAAGTGTCTTAGGTAACCTATTTGGTGAGCACAGGTGCCACAAGGGAACCCAAGAGGGTGCTCTATGCAAAAAGGCTGACACCTTACCTCCAAAGAGACTACACAGTAAATGCAATGACTGCAGGAAGAAAAGTGGAGGAAGACAGTGAGCGTCTTCCTGACTTGCTGCATTGTGACATGAAGGATGGTGCTGTGGGAGTGGTACATTTAGCCCATGGGTTAATTCCTGAGCAGCAGAGAGAGTGTATTGAGGTGTTGGGAAGATTTTCTAACCTGTTCTCGCTGACTATGGGGTTGCCACTTGTCTGTGTGCGTGCCATAGACACTGGTGACAGTCTGCCTGTAAAGGGCAGGATGTACAACATGTCTGTCTGGTTACAGGGATGCATCAAGGTGGATGTTACCACAATGATGGATCTGGGGGTTATTTAGAGATCTTGTAGTCCTTGGTCTATTCCAGTGGTTCTAGCACCAAAGCAATGGTCTACTGACTCACAGTTCTGTGTGGACTACTAGGCCCTCAATGACGTAACCAAAACTGATATCCACCCAATACCCAGAGTGGAGGAGCTTTTGGATTGGTTAGATGCCATTAAATACTTGAGCATCTTTCATCTGTCCAGTGGTTATTGGCAGATTGTGTTAACACCAAGTGCAAAGGAAAAAACTTCATTTTCTATGCCAGAGGGAATGCATCAGTTTAAGCCGATGCCCTTCAGGTTGAAAAATGCTCCTGCCACTTTTCGATTTACAAAAGGGGGTGGTGATGAACAGAGTGTCTGAATTGAGCAGACCACTCTTACCCAGTCCAAAGATCAGGGCTTGATCCATCACCGTTATTTATCTCACTGCCCCATCCCAGCTCAGAACCTGGCTATATGCAAATCAGTCTGTCCCTGGCCCAGTGCATCATGGGAACAGGGCAGACTAAACTACCAAGCCAATTCTTTACCAGAAAGGAGACAAGCTACCGGGGACCGGTTTCTGGCATTTCAGCCTCTTCGGCCCGGCTTGCTTGAATCCTGATGGAGCAGTGAGAAAGGGACTCATGTCTGAGTATACCCTGCCACACCTATAGTGGCCAAAATCGATTTACAAAAGGGGGTGGTGATGAACAGAGTGTCTGAATTGAGCAGACCACTCTTACCCAGTCCAAAGATCAGGGCTTGATCCATCACCGTTATTTATCTCACTGCCCCATCCCAGCTCAGAACCTGGCTATATGCAAATCAGTCTGTCCCTGGCCCAGTGCATCATGGGAACAGGGCAGACTAAACTACCAAGCCAATTCTTTACCAGAAAGGAGACAAGCTACCGGGGACCGGTTTCTGGCATTTCAGCCTCTTCGGCCCGGCTTGCTTGAATCCTGATGGAGCAGTGAGAAAGGGACTCATGTCTGAGTATACCCTGCCACACCTATAGTGGCCAAAATCGATTTACAAAAGGGGGTGGTGATGAACAGAGTGTCTGAATTGAGCAGACCACTCTTACCCAGTCCAAAGATCAGGGCTTGATCCATCACCGTTATTTATCTCACTGCCCCATCCCAGCTCAGAACCTGGCTATATGCAAATCAGTCTGTCCCTGGCCCAGTGCATCATGGGAACAGGGCAGACTAAACTACCAAGCCAATTCTTTACCAGAAAGGAGACAAGCTACCGGGGACCGGTTTCTGGCATTTCAGCCTCTTCGGCCCGGCTTGCTTGAATCCTGATGGAGCAGTGAGAAAGGGACTCATGTCTGAGTATACCCTGCCACACTTATAGTGGCCAAAATCGATTTACAAAAGGGGGTGGTGATGAACAGAGTGTCTGAATTGAGCAGACCACTCTTACCCAGTCCAAAGATCAGGGCTTGATCCATCACCGTTATTTATCTCACTGCCCCATCCCAGCTCAGAACCTGGCTATATGCAAATCAGTCTGTCCCTGGCCCAGTGCATCATGGGAACAGGGCAGACTAAACTACCAAGCCAATTCTTTACCAGAAAGGAGACAAGCTACCGGGGACCGGTTTCTGGCATTTCAGCCTCTTCGGCCCGGCTTGCTTGAATCCTGATGGAGCAGTGAGAAAGGGACTCATGTCTGAGTATACCCTGCCACACCTATAGTGGCCAAAATCGATTTACAAAAGGGGGTGGTGATGAACAGAGTGTCTGAATTGAGCAGACCACTCTTACCCAGTCCAAAGATCAGGGCTTGATCCATCACCGTTATTTATCTCACTGCCCCATCCCAGCTCAGAACCTGGCTATATGCAAATCAGTCTGTCCCTGGCCCAGTGCATCATGGGAACAGGTCAGACTAAACTACCAAGCCAATTCTTTACCAGAAAGGAGACAAGCTACCGGGGACCGGTTTCTGGCATTTCAGCCTCTTCGGCCCGGCTTGCTTGAATCCTGATGGAGCAGTGAGAAAGGGACTCATGTCTGAGTATACCCTGCCACTTTTCAGCACCCAGTGAACATTGTTTTTGCAGGGTTGAAAAGGTCTGTGGGGCCTAGTTAGATGACATTGTGTTGTTCAGCAATTCATGGGAAGACCACCTGAGGCACCAAAATAAATGTTGGCTAGGAAACAAGAGGCAACACTGACCATCAAGGCAACTAAGTGTCAGGTGAGGTAATTCTCTGTAGTCTGCCTTGGACATAAGGTGGGGAATGAGAAGATGAACTCATTGAATGACAACACTGAATCTGTGATGGAGTGGGATGCGCCCACTACCCAGACTGAAGGGAGCACCTTTTTGGGACTCACTGGGTATTACAGGAACTTTGCAGCAAACTGTGGACGTATAGTTGCCTCATTCAATGCTTTGATCTCTAAGAAACAGCCCAGGAAAGTAATATGGACTGTAGAGTGTCAAAAGGGATTTGAGGAACTGAAGAAGGCACTATGCAATACACCGGTACTGAAGGTGCCTGACTACAGTCAGTCTTTCCTTGTACAAATGGATGCTTCTGACAAGGGAGTTGGAGCAGTGTTAGTTCAACTGAATGATAAGATTAGAGAGCATCCGGAAGCCTTTATTAGAAGGAGATGACTACCAAGGGATCAGAACTTTGCGGCTGTTAAGAAGGGGAGCTTTGCTATAGTGTGGGCCCTGCATTAGTCTAGCACTTATTTGTTTTACACTAAGTTTGTGGTGCAGACAGATCATAAGCCATTGAAATGGTTGATGGCTATGAAGGGAGAGAATCCCAAGTTGTTGAGATGGTCTATTTCTTTACAAAGGTTAGACTTTGTGGCGGAGCACAGACCCGATTCAAGTCATGGGAATACTATGGGATTTTCCTGATGGTTTTACAGATCTAGACACCAAACCTTTCTAGGTTAGTAGATGGTTCGGAGTGTTTTGAGCTGGGAGGGGTGTCTGTTGAGATAGAAAAGTCTACTGCATGGTGAGAGACATGTACCCCTGCCCAGTGTGGCTAACTGCAATGTTGTCTGTCAGTCAGTCAAATTCACTTTATTTGGTTAATTAAAACGATAAAAGTATACAACAAAAATGCATTACAAGGAAATTTACAAAAAATATTAAATAAACATGATCATCACGATTTATCAAAAAAGACATAATTAATACATTAATATACAAAATGAAAAGGGGAACATTTCATGTAAGTCCTGACACAAGATGCACATTATTAGCAGCACTTCCTTTCCTCTTAATCCTGACAGCCGCGGTTAAAAAACTAGCTATATTTAAAATTTCCCATGTATTATTTAACATTTGCAAATAAATGAAAGCCGGTCTTGCATGAGTAAACCTTTGTCCTTTGATATCTGTATTATAAAACGATTATGGATATGCAACAAATATTCACAAGATGCAGAGAATCCTGAGTAGAGAAATTGTCACAGGTACATACATCTAAGTCCTTCAGCTTTTTCGATCCCTTTGGCTCGGCAAAAAGCGAATGTAGTTTGTTTAACCTTAATTGAACCAATAGGAAGCGATGGTGCTGGTTAGACACAATGGTTAAGTATGGCTCAATAATTAATGATGTACATATCAGCTGATGAGCCCGAACAAACGTTTTGCTTAACTCATTCTGCTCTCTATCACTTTGAGATACCTGAACATACACATTTTTAACCCACAATTTGTCGGCTTTTAACAATTTCTCCGGGGGAAGCTCAGGTCTGCCTAAATAAGCCGCAGTCCATTTGACATAATTTAGCCATGGGATGCTACTTGCCAAGTCAAGAGTTAAACAGTCACGAATGATAACACGGTTCATATAAAAAGGGTCAGGTAAGCACTATCCTAGAAGTAATGTTAAATGTGCCCTATTAATCACAACAATTTTTTAAAATCCAAACAGTCATAATGCAAGCGTGCTTCATAGAAGAAATCCTTCTTCAGACAAGATGATCAAGCCGAGGTCTTTTTGCAAATGCTTTTCTTTTTATTCACAAATGTCAGAGAAACAGCCAACACGTTTTCGTCAGTACAAAGTCTGTACCATGACTTTCTCAAGGCTAAAAAGAATGAGGATCAGAAATGTCTTATGAAGATGTAGTAAAGTAACCTCACTCGGTAGGTGGATCACTGTAGAGTGTGTACTCAGTGGTTGGCGCGAAAAAATATATTGTCCCAAACCCGAGTAGTAAAAATAAACCGGATCACAGCTCTCCGTTGTCGTTGGAGAGAAATATCTCTAAGTAGTAAATAAATAAAGTAATAATGGGGCAGCTTTCAACTGCCGCTGGTGGGGGAAGCCTCTAAATAGTGGCCAAATGTAGTGATCACGTAGTATTTCACTCAGTGTGCGGGTTCGGAACAAAGCAAGGACCACGATATATTGCGTCTATGCTCTTAATATATCATTGTATGACCGTCCAATAACATAAAGGACGAGCATAACGCCACTAGTCGTAGTAGTCGGGTCAATAGGAAAATAGCCGCAACCGCAATCCGGAGTTGTGACAGTAAGCACACCTAATAACGCGACTAATAACACGGTTCATCTCCAGCTCCGGATTGGTCCAAATACTTAACCATTTGAGCAGAGGAGCCGTTCCAATGGTGTCTGTTACATAACCTATGCCCATTTCTTGATGAATAATATAGGTGGATGTCAATGACGGTACGGCTAGCACATTTCTTAGAAATTTATTTTCCACTATTTGCACGTTCCCGGCGTTTCTGTAGCCCCAAAGTTCTGAACCATAGCTCGCAATGGCCAGACATTTAGCCCTGTAAATATTTAACATAGCTTGTATGGGTTTAGAGCCCAATCTGCGAGCAAAATCTAAAACAACGACAGTTAATCTTGCCATTAGATTTCTTTTGGCATGCATTTGTGGGATCCAGGAACCCCCTTCGTCAAATAACACTCCCAAATATGAGAAAGATGTTACCCGTGTGAGATTGTTTTCCTCACAATAGTGACTTTTACAATTCTTTGGCTTGGCCCCCATGATCATATTGTGGGACTTAGAGAAATTTACATCCAAGGACTTCATGAATGAAGCAAAGGTGGTTAAAAGCTGCTGTAGGACGTTCGGCGTTCTAGCTAATAGAGCAGCGTCATCCGCATATAGCAGGGCCGGAATTAATCTCTCTCCTATATGCTGGATATCAATACAAGCACCCAATAGAACGATTTCAAGATTGTTAATATATAAAGTAAATAACAGAGGGGCCAAAATACAGCCCTGTCTCACTTCTTTAATTATACAGATGCTATGTGATAGGTTCCCTCTTTGATTGAATCGTACTGTGACACCCAGATCTTGATGCAATGTTGTCTGAATCCCTAATGCTGATTCTTTGTCATAGGCGAACATGGATCATGGATGTGTGCCATGACATAAGACTGTCTCATGGTTTGTGGTCTTGTTGGACCGGGAGGGGCACCCAAAGTGCTACCTTCATATTGGTGGAGGGCTACTGCCTTCACCAGGAGTTAAACAGTGCAAGCTCATTGGTGGCAGCATACCGTGTAGGGCTCAGTATTAGTGAATAGGTCTTTTTTATTCTGTGTCACCAGATTGAGACATACAGGCTCACTAACCTTCTTAAAAAGTTCAGCTGCTGTGTCTACATCAGGTTGGTGTGACAGTGTGTATATGATGAAAACGTGTGCTGGGTGCATGTGTGCTCAGAAGGAATATTGTAAACCTAGGGTGAAGTGTAGTAGAGTGCACACATGGTAAATGTGTGTGTGCCTGCAGGATGTCCTTTTAAAATACCTCTCCAAGGCAGTACTGAGAGACTGCAGTATCGACCACTTTGTGCAGACTGAGTGTGTGTGAGTCTTTTGGAAATGCTGGTGGTAGCATAATACAAGAGGACAGCAGTACTAGGCAGTGAGTGCGCTGTGAATGTACCCTGAGTGCAGAAGTGCCTGCACTAGCACATTAGCACATAAAATGTTTTATGTCTCTGCCTCTCATATTTTTTCTCTGCAGAGATCTCCACCCTAAGTCAGAAGCCTCTACACATATAGGTGCATATTTTAGTAGTAAACTTTGAGGGCAGAGATGCATGGCTGGAAAATAAGAAATACCATTACTAAAGAGGAGATGTTAAGGGAGGAGTATGGAGGGGTTAAGAGAGGATTGAGGAGTGGTTAAATGAGGATTTAATGACATCTGACTATCAACAAATGAATAAGTCCATTGCTATTCACAAACTGCACTTCTAAAGTTAACACAACCACAGTAGGACATAAAACAGTATAACATTTCTCCAGCTCCAAAGAAAGTCCAGGACCACATGTGGCCAACCACTGGTACTGCAGTACCGTCCTATTAAAAGTCCTATGCAAATTAATGGATTTAGGAACTTAAAAATAAAACAACATATAAAATAATGTTTTCAGATTTATTTCATTGAAATATTTCTAAAAATAAATAAGTATCTAATGTTAAAAAATAGCAAAATAGTACATATTTTTATATAATTGTAGAATATATTGTTAATTATTAATTATTAATTATAATTAAATTACTTTTATAAGTCTATACACTACTTTTCTTAATTAAAAATATTACTTTGGTTGGGAATTTATTTTTTATTTTAAACTTGAGAAACAATGTTTTTATTGTAATGTAATTTAGTATATTTACATCAATTAAATATGTATTTCAAAATGTATTTGTCAGTGCTGTAGCATCTTTCCTTAGCTCTACATTTAAAATAAATCTATAACATTATTTAAACATTCAACAATAAAATATTTCAACACACTTCTAACACCATTATTGAAACTTTTTTCTGTTCTCTGTACTTTACCATAGAGAGATCTCCAGCCAAGTGGCAGATATCAGTTGGCCAGTTATAAATGAATAGGAACTGCCTTAATTTAGCTGGTCCTAGAAGTAGGTAACAAATCCAGTTCTCATTTACTGTGACCTGGCATTTACAAGAAGAACTCCTCAGTGAGAAATCTGCTGTCAGGACCAAGAGCTGAACGTGTAGTTGGGAAGACCGGGATACCATCTGCTAGCTTAGGCAGATGCAGGAGAATCAGAAAAGACTGGCTGCTATGTAAACACACACCAAGCACCCCTCTGGAGAAACTCTGTGCAGTTTGGAAGCTGGCAAATTTGCCTTTCTGCACAAGACACCTGTCTCCACATCCAGTTCTTCTGACCTAATCTAAGGTAAGAGGTAGACTGGAGCTTGTTTGTGCTGTGCTTCTAGAATGGGAAGAAGCCTTGAGTGGCCACTTCTATGTCACAACCATTTTGAAAGGAGAAGTATGAAATCAAATAATTAGAAAAAGTCTTATGAAATCATTGCTTAGTATTATCAACGAAATAGAAAGGGGAAAGTGTGATTTCCCTTTAAGGCCGTTTAGGAATCCTAGAATATCCAATGCTTTATAGTACAAAAAGTAAAATAAAAATAATGAGCTTCAGTCCCAGGCCAGCTTTAGGGCAGTGCAACCGGTACAACTACACCCAGCATGAAGCTCAGGAGGTGGTGATTTTTTAGATAATTTAGATTTTTAAATAAAGCAGCTGCAGAGTTCCCTGCTTGTCCTGCAATTTCCAGACAATTACAATTTTCCAGATAACAAAGGTGATTAATTTACTTGCTGCAGAGGGAGAGTGTTTAGTCTAGTGGTGGTTTTGACTTCTAAAGTAGCTCAGAGGGTTAATATGTCTGCTGCAAAGAACGTGTGTAGGAGAGTAGGATCTGCTTACCATGGTTACTCCTACTTTTTGCTGGTGTTTCACTGTTTTTCGACTTTAGTCTGGCTGGGGCCCTGCTATCCAGGACCCCAGCCTAGCTGCTTCCTCTCTAAATTTATTGCATGTACTTTAGGTACACTCCAGATTGGTTACTGGGTTACCCTTGTGAGTCCCTAGTATATGGTACCTTAGGTAATAAGGGCATAGGTACCACAGAGGCCTACCAGGGGCTGAAGCATGTATTATGCCACCCATGGGAAGCCTTCCAAAATGCTCACTCCTATGGCAGGCCTTATCAATCCTGAAGGCAGAGTGTTTGGTTTTGTGTGAGAGGGTGCCCATGCATGAGTAGGACCCCTCTGCAGCATTCGGAATCTATTCTCTGAGGCTGTTCTGTGATGCAGCCAGACCATATACTCCTAAGCACTGTTCCCTCTAGGCTGCGCGCGTGCGCGCACGCACACCTTCCCTGACGTCAGCGCGCACCACCTATCGTGGAGCGCGCACACAGGCCGTCGCAAGAGATTCGCGCCGCCCGCCGCTTTTAAAAAGCGAGCGGCGCGAACATGACATGCAGCACATTTCCAGTGTTGGCGGCGGTGCGGGCGTGAGAAGTTGCAGGTAAGGAGCGGGAGGTAAATGTATTTACCACGGCGGGAGGCGGGAAGCGGGAAGCGGGAAGCGGGAAGCGGGAGGCGGGAGGAACCGGTGGTTATTGTGGGGGTTATGGTAGTGCGGGAGAAGTCGCTTGGCAATTAATGGGTAGTCGTTTGGAGGAGTGCTTTCAACGTAGTGCTCATATCAGGTGAGGATGGCATCAAACGGACATTGGTGAGTGGACAGGGTAGTGCACTTGGAGGCAGGGAGGGTACTGTATGTAGATGAGGCAGGGCGAGCAGCTGGGGGGTGGGACAGGAGCGCACTCATTCATCATGGTACAGGGAGGGCAGCGAATGCACATGGGAGGAAGAGAGACCTGAAGGGGCTGGGGGGGTGGGGGGGGGCACGAATGAAACACTGGGACATAAAGTGCACTGAATAGACACGGGGTCTCCAGGGCAGGACTTGACTGGACGTGGGCAGGGAGAATATTGAAGGAATTCGACTTGAAGGACAGTAGACAGGGGCAGGGAGGGCTCTGCGTGAACAGCGGAGGAGCGGGCAGGATAGACATTTGGGCAGAGAGAAGATGTATTCACATGAGTGAGGGTAGACTCTGGAGGAACTGGGCAGGATGGGCGTAGGGTAGGGAGGACGCAGCGACAACATCGAGCATGGACAGGACTGAAAGGACAGGGAAGGCACCGAATGGGCACTGGGACAGTACGGGCATACATCAGGGAGCAGGCTGGGGAGTAGAAGTGAAGTGTGGCAGGGAGGGAACTGAACCAACAGGGGGCAGTGCCTGAAATGCACGGCCATGGGACAGGGGGCATTGAGTGGGCACAGGGCAGGGAGGGCACTGAACTGGCACTGTAGAGTCAGTCAACATCAGGCCGGGAGGAGGCAGGATGTAATCCGGGGATTGGTCTGGCTGCCCATTGAGGGCACACTGAAAAGTGGCAGAGAGGGCAGTGGGTGAATGATCAGAGTGGCATCTTCGACACTGTGGGCAGCAGAATGGATAGGGGGGAGCAGAATAGCATTGGGGGTGATGTGGGTACTAATTGGAAGTGGATGCACACTGGCACAGGGCACCTCTGAAAGGACAGTGGTGGGACAGCAGTGAGGCCAGGGTAGCTCCTGATAGAAAGCTGTTAATCGGAGCCCATGAGGGGGATCTGATTGTCAGCAATATTTAAACAAAAGGCCACAGCAGACTCAAAAAACGTGTGTCACACAGGTCAGAAAGGCACAAAAAACGAGTGATGCACAGGTCATAAAGGCACAAAAAACGACTGAGGCACAGGACAGAAAGGCACAAAAAACGACTGATGCACAGGTCAGAAAGGCACAAAAAACGAGTGAAGGCACAAAAAACGAGTGAAGGCACAGGCATGGGCGTCCGCAGGGGGGGGCAAGGAGGGGCGCTTGCCCCCCCTGGAGCGACCCCCCTTGCCCTCCTTGCGGACGCCCATGAAAACCGTGACTTCCAGACAGGGTTCTCACTCTCTTTCCTCTCCTTTCTTTTATTTGCTTCCTTTGAAATGGATCCAAAAAAGAAAGAAGCTTTGGCTGGAAATGTAGTATTTTTCTGACATTTTAATTCCAAAGTGCAGCATTGGGAATAATAGACTAAAAATATGAAAAATAGATAAATAACTAAATAAAGTAAGACAGAGTGGCAGCAAACTGGCCAAACTGATTTTATTCACACTGAAACACATTAGCGCCACTTTTAAAGAGTTTGCCAGTGAAGCACTATTTTTGTTTTCTTGTCTTTGTTTTCCCTGAAATTGGAACTAGTGCACCAATCCTGGAGGTACCAAAATGTGTGGATTGGAAAACAAAATGTGTGCTGCGGCTCAGCGTTCAGGGATGTGGTCTTTTTTACCATACTGCTTACGTTTTGTAAGGATATAAGCAACGGCCATTGAAATGGGTCCATTCAGGGCCCTGTAGTCGTGTCCTTAACTTTTCAGGCAAAAGCACTCACTGATTTCTGAATAGTGAGTGTAAAAGCATTAAGGTAACCATGTTGTTCCTGCTTACATTTCCCATGGTTTGCCAAATTTTGCATTCCCTATAAGTGTTTGCTTCTTCCAGGATGTTGTTCCTTTTTTTTTTGTAGGCCGCATATTGCTCTTGTCTAGTGCGTAATTTAAATTGCGCATCCAGGTGTTTATAGCGGGACACAATTGGGTTGTAGTTGAAAACAGTGGGAGTTTTTCTCATTGGGGCAGTACGGTATTCAGTGGGGGAGAGGATGTGGCACTATGGTCAAAGCTGCTGAATTTGGAACTGGGAACCAGGTTCAGACTTAAAAACCAGTCCACCAGATCACTCTCCTGAGAGAGCACAATCACATGCTAGACCTGAGAAGGCTTCGCAACACCTTAGAAGCCCTGGTGTCTTCGCACCAGCAGGTGGACCCTAGCATGACAAGTGTAGGTTAACCTTCAAGGCTTGTCCACCACTATCCATACTGAAGTTCACCTCCAGTCTTGCGGGCAGACCTATGAAGCAGCACACCCTAGAACAACAGTCACTGAGGTCACAGGACCCTTGAGAAGGGCCAGCTCTAGGGCGGTGCAACCAGTGTGATCGCACCAGGTGCTGACTTTAGGTGAAGGCAATATGTTTGCAAGTATATTATGGTTTTAAAATCACTCGCTGCCTCCTTCCTAGCTTCCAGCTATTTTCGGCAACAATAAAAATGTCATGATAACTCTAGTGATTAATGTTCTTCCTAGAGAGAGATCAGAATTTTGTCTAGTGGAAGTTTTAACTCATAGAAAGGTAGCTCAGATGGTTAATGTACCGCCTGCAAAGAACATGCGCCATGCAGATCACAAAGTGCACATAATGTAAATAGATCAGTGGGCTACTGCTTTTGTCAGAGATCCTTTTGTTACTTGCAGTTTATAAGTTAAAATCCTAACTTAGAACAGTGAGCTATTAACTGTCATCTAAGAGCTGCATGAAAACTGCAAGGTATAAATTAGAGCGTTATGTCCCCCCCCCCCCACTCTTTGATTATCATAATGTCCCAAAAAGTGTTCTTTTGGACAGAAATAAATTCTGATTATTAAGTAGAACCCCCAACTATGGTATTACGTTTTAAATTCCAGGTATTGTGTTTCTCCAGACCAATCACTATAAAACTATACGGGCTACTAGTATGGTTGTCATGTGACTCCTACACCTTGTACAATGGTATGAGTGGCACTGTAAATCAATTTAAATGCATCTGAGAGAGAGTGGTTATGGAGACTTGTGGTGCACGGTTAAAGGGTGGTAGTGAGGGAATCCATGGCAGAGGTGGTCATTGGGGGGCACTGACAAACATTAATGCACCGGACACCACCAGTGCTATAGCTGGCCCTGCCCTTGAGGCCAGTCTGCCTCACCCAAAGGTACCTCCATTGGCCTTGTTTCAGCAGCAGTAGCTGCAATTCACCAGGGATTGGCAATGCAGGATTTGCACACATCAAACGAAGTTCGCAAACTTCACAGTCTCCCTGCTACATTCACAAGCACTTTTAACATGTGCTGCCTGCTGTGGGGCCACTGGAATTAATTATGCAGCAAAGGATGACAACATTATGCCGTAGTGTTGACTAAATTATGCATTAACCCCTTCCATGCTGATAACAGCCGGGAGCCGTCATGGCGCACAGTGCTCGTGTGTTGATGACGGCTCCCGGCCGTCATGACCACGCCCGCGATCGGAATGTGCCGCACAGGAGCGGAATTCCGGCCGTGGGCAAGGGGTTAAAAAAAGAAGGCTGCAGCGTAATGCAGTATATTTTCAGATATTTTATTATTTTGACGTGTGTACACTTGCTAACAGTCTCTGGAAAGATTTTGCCTTATTAGTACCAGTGTAACATACAAACGCAGCAGTGAGAAAGGTGACCAGTCAACCTTTGCAATAGGCCATCCATTCAGCAGCAACAGAAGTCACATTTTATATTAACTTTTTATATGTTTGAGCTACAAACAATTTATTAGTTTAAATGGTCAGATCATGCAGCAGATCTTGCATTATGAGGCAAATATGGCAGAGCCATAATTTTAGAGAAAACATTTGTAAACTAGGATATTTTGCCATTCATGTTTGAACTGCTGCGGTTGAAAAAGGGTGAAGTGCTGATGACAGAAACTCCATGGCTCGGAGACAAAGTGCTTGTGTTTCCACATTTTATCGTATTTGGTACATTCTGTGATTAGAAGCATATCCCACTTTGTGAATATATTTTAATGTCAATAACTCATTATAACCTTAAATAATCATGTGTATCCATTGGTTGATTAAACTGGGCAGTGAAATGCCAAACAAATACTAAAAAGTGGGATGTCTGCGCATTCTGGCCATACCTCTGGCTCCACCCACAGATCCAATACTTGGGTTATTCCTGCCCTCTGATTCTCCGCCCACTGTTTCCCTACTTTATTTCCCCCACTTCGATCACTGTGTAAGACTCCGCATCCCTGGACCTGTGAAGTGCCGTCGCTGCGGGCGCCGCATGTGCCACACATTTACCGTGCCGGGCTTCCGCATAAGGGAGCTGGCCATTATTGTATCCCTAAACGTGCGCACGATGCCAGTTTGATATTGACTACACGTAGAGGGACTGTAAGTTTCTTTTAAAAAATGTAGCTAACATTTGGACCTATACATTTTATGTTCTATAAATTAATTGAATGTGTGTAAAATTTAGCAATGCCCTGAGAATTCTAGTAAAGGGATCACCCATTGGCGAATCACTAGCGTTTGTGATTGCTGCATTATTTATTACTAACTTTGATGTTGTGCTTTAACTTTGGATAAAGGTTATCATGAATTCTAGCACCAAGAAGCCAATATTGGTAAATATGTGTGCTATAAAGAATCCCTAACATACACTGTGCATACAGTATATTCAATCTGGTGCTTTAATCTTAGGCTGTTTTAAAGTATTCTGATAAAAATCGAATTGTGCTGAAGACAGCCTTGATTGGTGTTGGATTGAGGACCCGGAAGTCTGCACACCTAGCAGACAGAGATAAAGCAGCTTGCCAGAATGTTTCGCGTTTTCCCTACAGGCTGTGTTTGTTGGCCTGTGGCAGGGTCAGTCACATGTCCTGGATTCCTGGCATTTAATTGAGTCTATCTCAGTTCTGCGCACCAGTGTTTCTTGTGCCCCACCTGGCACACATCCTGGCGGAGGATGGTGAGGAAGTTAACATTTTGCCCCCCCCTGGAAAAATTTCTGCGGACGCCCATGGGCACAGGACAGAAAGGCACAAAAAACGAGTGAGGCACAGGTCAGAAAGGCACAAAAAACGAGTGAGACACAGAACAGAAGGGCAGAAAAAACGAGTGAGACACAGAACAGAAGGTCAGAAAAAACGAGTGAGACACACAGAACAGAAGGGCACAAAAAACGAGTAGATTCAGGGCATAAAGGCACAAAAAACGAGTAGGGCACAGGACAGAAAGGCACAAAAAACGAGTGGGGCAGAAGGGCACCAAAAACGAGTTGGACACAGGACAGAAAGGCACAACAAGCATTGGAAATGCAATAGGTCTCGCATTAGAAAAGTTGGAGCTATTGGTCTTGTAAATGACAAATATTTTATTTATGTGTTGGTTTTTAAAATAGCTAAATGGATAGCTTTGTCATTTACAATGCCAATAGTTATAACTTTTGCGAATGTGACACCTATAGCATTTGGAGTGCAACATGTTTTGTATGTACGTGACTTAGATGGCAGCTCTGGTCGTTAGGCCACATCTCTAGAGAGCACGAGCGTGCAGCAGGGGAGAGAAGCACAGAGAGTGCAGCAAGGAAGGGAAGCACGGAGAGGGAGCCCAAGAGTGAAGCAAGGGTGAGATGCACTGACAGGGAGCCTGAGAGTGCAGCAGGGGACAGAAGCATGGAGAGGGAGACAGAGTGTATCAGGGGCGAGAAGTACGGACAGGGAGCCCAAGAGCGAAGCAAGAGAGAGAAGCAGGAGAGGGAGTCTGACATTATAGAAAGGGAGAGAGTTGAGCATAGAAAGGGAGAAGATGAGTTTGGGAGAGAGGCATGAGAGGTGAAAGGCAGAGCAATAGAGATAGACCTGGGAAAGGAGTAACCATGGGGCAGATGAAGATGAGAGCAACAGAGAAAAACTAGTGGTGTTGACTAATGCCGAAATGGTATAAATGATGCTGTGTTAGTGCTCATTGACAATCGTGTGTACCTTGAGGAGAGATGGGAGAGGGGAGGGGAAAGAAGGGAGAGGGAGGAAAGAGGGGAGAAAGGGAGGAGAGTGTTGTGAGAGAGGAGAGAGGGTAGAGGAGAGAGAAGGAAGAGTGTGGTGGGAGATGGTGGAGGGGAGAGAGAGGAGAGAGAGGAGACAGGAGAGAGTAGAGTTGTGAGAGGGGAGAGTGGTGAGAGGGAGGGTAGAGTGGGGATAGAGGGGGAGGGGAAAGCGATGGGAGAGTGAGGAGTGAGGGGAAAAAGAGAAGGGAGGGGAGAGTGATGGTTAGTCTAGTGACGCCACTTGACGTGTCTGAACAGCCCTCTACCTTCTTGTGTATATGTGATATTGTATAGGCTCGCAGCATTTCCCCACCCAATGAACTGTGCTCCAGTTAAGAATATTTATTAAAATCTAATGAGGGTACCACCATTGAAGTCTTGTGCTTTTCTAAACTTGAAGTGTACTTGCCAGTGTAACCAATTCATGTCATGGCGTGCTTATCCAATATTGCAAACTGCCCTTAAGACCCTTATTGTGGCGCTGTATGTGTGAAAATGCACTATCTTTTCGCTTTTTAAAGAAAAATTTTGGAGTGCCATTTGGCGCCGCAGACACGCTCGGTTTGGTTCCTGGCGCACATAGCCATGGTTGCAGCGCACAGAGACCCTCCACTGCCGCACACAGAGGAAAAAAATTAGAGGGAACATTGCTCCTAAGTACATTATAACCTGGCAGTAAATGCTAACTTTGGAATGGCTGCATGGAAACATGTCATGTTTGGTGTCAAACACTTTGGAATCCTAACCCCCCCACCAGTCCTGGTGCCAGGTTAGAATTCCACTCTTCTAGAAGTAGAAGACATGTACACACTAACCTAACCAGAAATAGTTTAAAAGAGCCCCAGCATCACAAAATGTATGCTGCAGCCACAGACACGAGTCTGACCTCCTGCTGCTGGACGAAACTCCAGCAGGGGAGGCCTAGACAATGGGTTTCCCGTCACAAGGGGGTGTAACCACCTCCTAGACAGGCTTTAGTGTATTGGGGCTGGGTGGGTGCATTCATAAAATGCTTTTAGACAGTGCTGGGGGCACATTTGGTGTCCCTGTGCATACCCTGGTTCAAACCGGTTGCAGGGGTGCTCAGCCCCTGCTCTGGCACGAAACTGGACAAAGGGAAAGGAGTGTAACCACCCCCTCCCTGGATCCTCCCATAGGTGAGTCCCTAGAGTATGTCCAACCCCCTAACTTAGTTAGAGTATGGGAACCTAGTCCTTAGGACTTGAGATTACACCTGGACAAAACTCTGCAACATATATCCTAGAATTTTGACATTCTATTTTGACTAGAAGACGGAAGAATCTCCCTTGGGGTCAAGTAGTGACTCCCCTATTCAAACATGAACCAATGAAGCAATTGCCGGTCTGCATCTTTGGTGCTCTCGCAGGATCCCGAAGTACCTGCAGACCAGGTAGAGGATTTCCAGGCTTCTCTAAGGCCTACACGAGTCCCCAGCAAAGCTGAGACCCGCAGCCCGAACGAGTGCTGTGGATCCGGAACACTTGACACCGTGCACATTTGCCAAGTGAATTGACTTGCTGGAGAGGGAGTGTTTAGTCTAGTGGCGGTGTTCACTTGTAAAGTAGCAGAGAGGGTTATATGTCTGCTGCAAATACTGTGTACCATGCACATTACATCATTATATTTTATGTAGTGCGCACAGTGGGTTACTATTTTTGCCACAGATATCCTTCTGTTACTTGCAGTTCTTAAGTTACAATCGTAGCATAGTAACTATGAGCTGTCGTGAAAGAGATGTATGCAAACTCCAAGGTATGGGTTAGAATGTCACCTTGCTGCGCTGCATCACTGAGAAAGGGTGGGCATGCATTATATAGAAGACAATACAGCGCATTTATGTCCTTTCCTCTGCACTGACGCACATAGGGATGACCAGCACCAACACAGGCACCCTTGCGCCATGTGGTGCAAGGGTGCCTGTACTGCTTGCAGGATTGTTTTGTGCAGGAAAGGGCACCTCCCTGCACAAAAACAATCCTGAGAGGCTTGTTCTCTTTCTATGTGAGCTGCAGAATTCAGCAGACATAGAAAGGGTGACAAATGAGAAGAAATAAAGATATTTCTACTTGTTACGCCTCTCCTGGGGAGGCATATAATTTTGGTGAAATTCCTAGTTTACCTGTTCTTGTAAATCTGGGAATTTGTGGAAATCCATTGATGGTGCATGGGAACGCCGAAGCAATAACCATGGAAACACCTCCCTGGCGCAGAGTAATGCAACACAAAAATTTGCTCTGCCTTACATTACTCGAGGTTTATGTGGCCATTCAGGGCCACGCAAGTTGGCCTTTTCATGGATTCATAAATCACATTTTTCATTTGCACTGCTCTTGCACCATGTTGAGTGGTGGAAGAGCTATGCAAAGTGGCTCATAAATAAGCCCCTTTATGTCTTCTTCCCTATTCTTTCATTATTATTCTAATGTTACTAAAAAGGAGTCAATTGGGTAGATATAAATCCTTATTAGTAAAGCTAACACCAACCAAAGTGTTTATTTTTGAATCCTGAATTTGTGCTTCTCCAGACCAAACACTCCTAAAATATACAGCCTCCTATACTTTGACTAATGTAATATTTCCTGCACACCCATTTACACACTTATGATTCATTGTTTTTGTATAATGTATGGTTGATGGGAAGTGTTCTGACACCCTACCTTGGTATGATTAGCGCTATAAAACAAATCAAATACATGTAAGAAAGAGACTTTAGTGAGATGACGGGCCCCATTAGAGGGTAGTAGTGAGAGAATCCATTAAGAAGAGGTCATGGAGGGGCCAACATCACAAATTGTGACACTGGATGCCATGAGCAGTAAAGCCGACCCTACTTGTGCTCACAAAGCTCCCGCTAGCTGTCGAAGTGTTGAGGGAATGTGGTCAGACCGGGTTGCTGTAGTCTAAGTCTGTGAACCGGAAGTAGAGGCATATTGGGAAATATACACTATTAGTTAGCAATCTGAGAGAGGAACACACCAACACCCATATTCATTGGTATTATAAAAGACTAATTTCAGGGAACCAAAAGGTCTAGGCGAAAGACTAAGAGAAGGTGCAAACCTTAAGTGTTTGTGATGTAAAAAGCAACACCCAAAAATGCAGAAACGAAAAAAATTGGCCTCAGCCTGCAGCTGGAGCATAGGGACATCATGGAAACGGTAGGCTCACAACAGAGCTTGTCAGGAACTGCGGCTATCAGCACCTACCCAGCGAGCGTGAAGCCAAACAAACAGCTACATATCCCATGAGTCTCTCCGCTGGAGGCTCATGGAATAAATACGGAAGACGCACCGAGAATTACATGCGTAATTCTAAGTTCCGGATGCTCCCTGTTCCAGTGGGGAGACGTTGCCCTGGACTTCGTCGGCCGAAGGAAGCGTTCCCATTCTGAACTATGTCGGTGCTTTGGGAGGCAGTGCGACCGTGTGCAGTTGAGCCTCCTGTCTTTCCTGAGGTAAGGAAAGAAGCCGGTTCCCTAAGGCGCTCTGTTCATAGTTGAACACCGGACTGGTGCTCTACTCAGACTCTCTTAGGGCAGCCTGCTTGGCTGCGTGGATTTGGGGCAGCCGTTTTTTCTTTGGTTTCCTGCGAGGGTTTGCAGAATCGAAGGCGGCTTTTCTTTTAAAGTGGCCCATTTTTCCACAGTGGATTGCTCTAATCTTCCTTGTTGCTTCACGGAAAGAGTGCGTCCCATTGAAACCTTCCACTTTGAAGCAAGAGTAGAGAGGTTTATTTCATTTATTAGTTCCAGGGCTCATGGGGGTGTGTTTTAACATCCTGCAGGCATTATTAGGAATGCAAGACAATCCATAGTTTTCTTTATGGTATTTTTGTGATCTGTTCTATTTTCCATTCTTTTTCCTACCGTTGGATTGGCATTCAGAGTGAACGTGAAGATATGAATTTCTATACGAGACTTGTTGCACAAAAGGATTTCCTTTCTCTCCCTCTCTATAAGTCGTATAGGAAATGGTCATCGACCTTATATGGAAGGACTATTACTTATTCATTCAGTTATGTTGTATGCGGCATGTATGATGATGCGCTAGATTTGTGCATATCATTGTTGAGAGTGGCAGAAAGGAACTTCATGACTCATTCTATTTTCCTGCTTGCAGGTATCAGCAGACACTAAGAATCCTTAAGAAAGCGGGACATAGACTGTGGAATTCTAGGAGATGTGGTCTTTCTGGTGTTTTTAAGGTATACATAAGTCCAAGCGAGAATTCAATTAGAGTAGTCTTGATGCAATGAGTTGATGTGTATTTCTTTGTTCCTTTCAGATGGCAAATTCCCTGCTGCTCCTCTTCCCAATACCCTTTCCCTCGCCTGCTCTCCCTTCACTCTGTGTTTGAATATTCTCAGAGTTGAGGCTAACAGGAGGTGGAACCCTTTGTGCATCATACCGATTCTGGAGAGTGTTCGTTTGAGGATCAGGCTGATCCGACAGAGCTATTGTTAATAAGGAAAACAGGTCTCATCAAGTATAAGAACGGAAATGTCGCTCCTTCAAATGTAACAGACAACAAGCAAGTTCTATGGTGTCCCTGTAAGCTGGCACAGAAGTTCTTATAATACTTGTATTGCCCTACAAAGATGCCTCAACCTAATGAAATACTGAAACAGTAGAGTCGAAATAGTACACAGCAAATAATGTAATTAATTAGAGTGTATATTTTGTTCACTTTTTTGGGAAGTGTTGCATAAGTTTTTAATTTATACATATTTAATTTGTAAACATGTTCTTTCTTCAACCCTGGCCCTGGAATACATCCATTTTGTATTTGGATGCTTACACATAGCCTCGTCACAATGTTTCTGAAATATTTCAAATTGACCTGTACACCAGAGCCTAAATTTACAAAGCGTCAGGTTTGAATTACTTCTTTAATGCAACCTGACACAAAATATTCTGCTGGTATTTACAAACCAACACAAATCACAATTTGTGTTCATGTTTATGTGCAATCCAAATTAGTCAAAGGCAGTGCTATGTTTTGTCTTGCGTTACTTTGCATCAAGAGGGCCTTCCACAGGTGGTGCATGTGTGTTCCCATGCAAATACCCATAGTTTTGATGTAAGCCCTATCTAAAAAGAATTGTAGACAGGGATTGTGTCATAACCCTGCGCCTTCCAGAGGCGGTCGTAATGAGGAGGAATGTTTACATTTTTTCCTATTTGCATGTGTGCTGCAGCAGCACACATTCAAAGAGTAAAATGCCTTAAAGCATATCTTTTGTGGAAAAAGGGAATCCTTCCTCCACTAAAAAGCTATCCTGTCTCCAAGATATCTTGCACTATGGTGTAAGAGTTCCTATATTGGCGCATGGCAGTCACAAGTACGCCGGCGTAGAGAGAGAGAGAAGAACGGTGCCACTTCTAAGTAGATATTGCACAGTTCTGCTCTCTCCCGTTCACACAATGCAGCACAGAAACTTTACTTGCTGCACTGCCTTGCGCAAACTCTTCCTAAATATGTGCCCCAGTGTGAAGGGCAGAGCAACATCACCAACAATTGGAGCCTAAAGATAGGAGATAGGTTGCACAGAGGCATTCACAACACGAGCAGACAAACAATGGCAAGACCTCATCAAACCTACTAAAGAAGGCCAAAGGCATAGCTTGACATTCAGTATGGGCATGTTTCCTGTGGTAGTATTGCTGTCCCCCCCCTGTGCTGCTGTCCCCTGCACCCACCCGCCCCGCTCCCCGCTTTCCGCTTCCCGCCGCCGGGAGTGTAGACACGCCCCCTTTCTCCCTGCTCCCACCTCCCAGCTGCTCCTCCCTCCCTGCACTTCGCCATAAATGGCGACCGTGCGCACGTGCAGCGTTGACGCGCAGCGGGCACGCTGACTGAGCGCCGAAGGTGCGCCAAAGGTAAGCCCGTCTGCGCCCGTCCGCGACTGGACCGCGCCCATTGCCAGGACCCCTGGCTCCTGCAGACTCCAGCCCACCCGCCGGACCTACCTCGCCACCGAACTCAACGCACTCAACGCCGGCCGACCCCGGGTTGCTACCGAGCCACCCCTTGACGCACCCACGGACCCTTCTGCTGCCACTCCTGCAAGTTCACCTGCATCCGGACCTGCACTACACCAGCACCAACCAAGGCGAACAACAGCAGCAGCTACCTGAAGTGCATCCTGCTCAACACCCGCTCCGTCCACAGACACGCCGTCGAGCTCTGGAACCTGCTCGACACCACAGCCCCAGACGTCGCCTTCCTCACGGAAACCTGGATGAACGTCTCCTCAGCACCCGACATCGCCATCGCCATCCCAGACAGCTACAAGATCATCCGGAGGGACCGCATCAACCAGACTGGAGGAGGCATCGCCATCATCCACAGGGACACCATCCGCATCACGACCAACACCGATGACACCCTCGCACCCGCCGAGCACCTGCACTTCCGGATCCACATCAACCCCAAGACCTCCCTCAGAGGCACCCTCATCTACAGACTCCTGGGACCACGCAGTCAATTCAGCGAGGACATCGCCGACTTCGTCAGCCCACACGCCCTCCCCTCCGCTGACTACATCCTCCTCGGGGACCTCAACTTCCACCTGGAGAACAACAACGACCGCAACACCACCACCCTGCCGGACAACCTCGCTAACCTCGGACTCAAGCAACTGGTGACCACCCCCACCCACTACGCGGGACACACACTCGACCCCGTCTTCTCATCCAGCAAGGACATCGCCTTCAGCCACGCCACCGGACTCCACTGGACGGACCACAGCTGCGTCCACTTCAGCTTCAGAAGGACCACGATCCACCACCACCAGCAACAGGTTGCACGCAGAAGCTGGAATAATAACACAGCCGACCAGCTCGCGACTTCCCTGAGCAAGAACCCACCCACCAGCACAATGAACCCCAGCCAAGCGGCCACCAACCTCACGAAGTGGATCAGCGACTGCGCAGACGACCTCGCCCCTCTGAAGACCCCGCCCAGCAGACCCGGCAGCAAGAAAGCCCCATGGTTTACCGACGAACTCAAGAGCTCCAAGAAGAACTGCAGAGCCCTCGAGAAAGCCTGGCGCAGAGACCCAACACCGGACAACATGACTGCCCTCAAGCTCGCCACCCGGAAACACCACCAACTGATCCACGCCACCAAGAAAACTGCATTCAAGGAACGACTGGACAACAACGCACACAACAGCAAGGAACTCTTCAACATCGTTAAAGAGCTCTCCAACCCCAACGCTGGAAACAACAACATCACCCCTTCGCAAGACCTCTGCAACTCCCTCGCCTCCTACTTCCACAACAAGATCGCGGAAATACACAACAGCTTCAGCACTCAACCGACGCACGCCACGACCGAACCACCGCCCCCCACCACCACCCTCCACGCCTGGACTCCGATCAGCACCGAAGACACCGTCCGCACAATGAACTCCATCCACTCCGGATCTCCGACCGACCCCTGCCCTCACCACGTCTTCAACAAGGCCGACGCTGTCATCGCACCCCACCTGCGGGACATCATCAACACCTCCTTCGACACCGCCACCTTCCCGGAGAGCTGGAGGCACGCCGAACTCAGCGCTCTACTAAAGAAGCCATCAGCCGACCCCACCGACCTCAAGAACTACCGCCCCATCTCGCTGCTCCCGTTTCCTGCAAAAGTCATCGAGAAGACCATCAACAAATAGCTGGCCGCCTTCCTCGAGACGAACGGATCCCTCGACCTCTCGCAGTCTGGCTTCCGGGCCAACCACAGCACCGAGACCGCCCTGATCGCAGCAACCGATGACATCCGAGCCCTGCTCGACAACGGAGAAACAGCGGCCCTCATCCTCTTGGAACTCTCCGCGGCCTTCGACACTGTCTGCCACGTACCCTAGTGCAGCGCCTCAGCGACGTCGGAATCCAAGAGAAGGCACTGGAGTGGATCATCTCCTTCCTCGCCAGAAGGACACAGAGATTCCGCCTCCTCCCGTTCAGATCAGAAGCCACCAAAGTCATCTGCGGCGTTCCTCAAGGCTCCTCGCTCAGCCCAACCCTCTTCAACGTCTACATGAGCCCCCTCGCAGCCATCGCACGCCAGCACAACCTCAACATCATCTCCTACGCCGACGACACCCAGCTGATCCTCTCCCTTACTAACGACCAAGCCACCGCCAGAGCCAACCTACACGAAGGGATGAAAAGCCGCCTGAAACTGAACTCAGACAAGACGGAAGTCCTCATCCTGAAATCTTCACCCTCCGCCTGGGACGACTCCTGGTGGCCCCCCGCCTTAGGCAGCGCACCCAAACCATCAGACCACGCACGCAACCTGGGCTTCATCCTGGACTCCTCCCTCTCCATGACCAGACAAGTCAACGCCGTCTCCTCGTTGTGCTTCAACATCCTGCGCATGCTACGGAAGATCTTCCGGTGGATCCCCACCGAGACCAGGAAGAGGGTCACCCAGGCCCTCGTCACCAGCCGTCTGGACTACGGCAACTCCCTCTACGCCGGAACCACCGCCAAACTCCAGAAGAGACTCCAGCAGATCCAGAACGCCTCAGCACGACTCATCCTGGACATCCCCCGCCCCAACCACATCTCCGGACACCTGAGAGACCTGCACTGGCTCCCGGTCAACAAGAGAATCACCTTCCGTCTCCTCACCCACGCACACAAAGCCCTACACAACCAAGGCCCAGGATACCTCAACAGCCGCCTCAACTTATACACTCCCAAGCGCCAGCTTCGATCGACCGGCCACGCCCTCGCCGCCGTCCCCCGCATCCGAAGAGCCACCACAGGGGGAAGGTCCTTCTCCTACCTCGCCGCCAAGACTTGGAACTCCCTCCCGACCCACCTCCGCCTGACCCAGGACCACCTCGCCTTCAGGAAGCAGCTCAAGACCTGTCTGTTTGAGCAGTAGCGGACCCCCCTCCCCTAGCGACTTGAGACCCTCCGGGTGAGTAGTGCGCTATATAAATGCGTTGATTGATTGATTGATGGTCTCCTATTGTGTGAAGTAAAGCTAAAACACAAGCTCAATATTACCATGGTCCATCTTGTCATTAGTAATCCCCAAAAGGAACTGTCCTATTGAAAATAAAGAACATTGTGAGACATGGTTAACTACATCAAAGAGTAGAGACCTAACAGTAGGCAACAAAGGAAGTACCAGATATGATCATTTAAACTAATGAAACAAGTGTCATAGAGAAAAGAATTTGAAGTCCAGCACAGTTGTCTAGTATTTTATCCAGGTTATTTGTTTTCAAATTGTATTATTTTTTACTTCGACATGTGCGTGTCCCTACCATGCAAATGTATCAGAAATTATGACAAGCATTGTTTTACATTGTGAGAAGTTGGCCTGATATATGATGTTTCCAATTCTGGAACCACCTTGTATCAGTCCAAACAATCCCTTATGGTGTCTGGTTGTAAGTCAACCTTGTTAGACAAGCTATCCTAGAGGTAGCATGGACTAAGCAGCCTTAAAGGCTTAACTTAAGAGGTCGTGTTAAGCGAGCTGTTTTACCACATACAATCCTGTAATATCAAATGAAAGGACACCACACAATTATATATTATAAAAATATATGTGTTTATTTCTAAAATAATCCCCAGTACTCTTTATGAGCAAAGGGGCACAAGCGTTAAATCAAAAGCACAGTATAACATACAAAGTTGCACAGTTATGGATGAGGGCGGGTGGCCACTCAAACCATATATTAAAAAAGTGGTTTAAGAGATACCAATCGAACAGTGGTTAGGCCTAGGGCCTAGGGAATCGCTGGGAGCAGTCTGGACTAGCAATGCTGAAGTCGGGAAAAGCCCGCGGGATTCGGGTGCAGCACGTAAAGTGCGGCTTGCACCAATGCAAAGTCAATGGTGCATAAAAGTTACACAAAGTTAGTTTAAAGATACTTCCGCTGAACCTAGAGGAACAAAACGTAAGACACAGACCCTAGAGGTGTGTACCAGTGTAGGGACAACGGCGTTGCAATGTTACCATCCCACAGGAAGTAGGTGCACAGGGTCGAAGTGGCGTCGGGTTTTGACACGCAGGCTCTTGGTGCTTGGAGCTGAAGATGCTGCAGGCGATGGGAAGCAGAAGTGTCCGGTGTGATCCAAGAGTGGATCGAAGTCGAAAAGTATCTGAAAGCAGAGGGGAAAGAGTCTGGGTCACTCAGCAGTGACCAGGGTGGAACCAGGACGGAACCAGGCAATGTCGGGCGCAATCAGACGTTTGTCGAGGAGCTTCTCTCCGCTGTCACGTGGGCTCTGGGGCATCTGCGACGTCCAGGAGCAGGTCACGATCTGTCCCACGCAGGCTCTCGCCGTCAGCGCCGTCAGCTTCAAGATTGCAGCAAACAGCACTTGGCTAAAGCAATACACGCGGAACCGGGAGATTGCTTCTCACTCAGACCAGGAGGGTCAGAGCGGGGGCTCCTTTTCACAGGAGCTGGTGCAAATCTGGAGCAAACAGAAAAGCAAGTCGGTTTAAGGTTTTCGTCGGCACAGGGGCCACAAGCCAGCTGGCAAGTGACCGGGCCAACGCGTCAAGCCAACACCAGCAGAAGGGCTCCACGCAGCACTCGTCGAGTGTGGAGGGGGAAGCTTCGGTGCAAGAGCAGCTCAGGGTTGGGGCTTGTCAGACCCCGGAGTACAGCTTTGAGGATCACTCGTGGGCTGCACGGTCAGCGTCTCGTGGCCTTTTCAAGATGGCGTGCCCCACGCTTCCGGTCGCCTCAATGGGTCTCAGCTCTGCAGGGACTGTGGATCGGGCTGGAGGAAGGCAGGCAAGCTTGATCTCGTTGATCTCTGTCGCTCGAGTTCTGGCGGGAACTGCAACAAAGCAAGGGTCGAGGTGCTGGATGGTACCTGTTTGCACAGGGTGGTCACTCCTTGACCACAAGGGAGATTCTTCAGTCTTCTACGTTGAGTAGGATGTCGAAGGGTCCAGAGTTTTGTTTCTTATGTTTCTTCAGGATAATCTGAGTTGCATTGGCACTGCTCCCACTCTTATTTGAATCTGGTGGGCTGGATTACCTGCTAGGTCCCCTCCTATGGGTGGGACCCAGGAAGGGGGTGGATACACCCCTTTCCTATGATCCAGGCCGCGCTGGGACTGGGGCTGGTGTGCCCCAGAACCGGTTTGGCCGGATTATGCAAGGAGCAGCCTTGTGTTCCCCAGGCAGTGTCTGGTTTCTTTGAACCTCCCTGCTACAATCCACTATCTCCTGTCTGGGGTGGTGTAACACCGCCCTGCGACAGGAAACCCTTTGTCCAGGCCACCATTTGCTGAGTTTCGGTCAGCAGCAGGAGGCCAGACCCGTGTCTGTGGCAGAGGCATCCATTTTGTGGATCTGAGGCTCTTTTAAAATCAACCGCGTTTCAGTAAAGTAACATGTCTTCTCCCTCTAGAAGGGTGGAATGCTACCCCCGTCGCCAGAACTGGCAAGGGGGTAGTATTCAAATTCATATGACACCTTACACGACATGTTTTGATGAAGCCAAACCAAAGTTGCTATATAACCGCGAGGATTATAAGGCACTTAATAGTATATGGAATGGCATTATCCCGGATCAACTTAGGGAGTTGTTCCCGACAGCTGCAGACAGGCTCAGCTCATGCCAGAGCTCCATTTCACATTAAACTACGCACTCTGCCTCCTGGATTGATAAGGCCTTCCATAGGAGTTTCTCACAGGTTTATATGTGTCCAGATATAGGTTTAGATATAGGTATACTATATCTAAGCAAGGGGTGATTACACCCACTTGCCCCAGCTGAGTGATCAGCCAGTTGTGTCAATTTAAGAACCAGCCAGGGGTGGCAAAAGATATGCTGCAGCCCCTGGTAGGCCTTGGTGGCACCTATGCCCTGAGCACCTATAGTGCATGGTACAGGGGCTGACAAGGAGTCCATTTCCAATTGTGGTATGTACCTATAGCACATGTATTATACATTTAGAGAGAGAACAGCAGGCTGGGGGTCTGATTAGCAGGCCCACAGCCTCAGTAAGTCGAAAACCAGTGAAGCAAAAAGCAAAAATTGGGGTGACCATAGGATAGCAGACCCTACTCTCCTACACAAAACCCCCCCCCGCAAACGCAGGGACATTAAACTTAACCTTGACCAGATAAGTCTTCATGTTCTAAGTGGAAGTACCTGGAGAGACCATCTGCATTACCATGGTCAGTCCCTGGGCGGTGCTCCACTGTAGAGTCCATCCCCTGTAGGGAAATTGACCACCTGAGCAGTTTGGGATTTTCACCCTTCATCTGATTTAGCCACAAGAGGGGCTTATGGTCTGTCTGAATTAGGAAGTGAGTACCAAACAAGTATGGCCTCAACTTCTTCAGGGCCCAAACCACAGCAAAGGCCTCCCTCTCAATAGCTGACGAACGTTTCTCCCTGGGGGTCAGTCTTCTGCTAATAAAAGCAATGGGCTGGTCTTGACCATCTTGATTAAGTTGTGAAAGCACAGCTCCCACCCCCAACTCAGAAGCATCTGTCTGTACAATGAACTATTTGGAGTATTCAGGACTCTTCAGGATAGGTGCAGAGCACATGGCCTTCTTCAGGTCTCAAATGCCTTTTGACAGCTAACTGTCCACTGAACCTTTTTGGGCATCTTCTTGGATGTCAAGTCATTCAATGGTGTCACAATGGACCCATAGTTCTTTACAAATTTTCTGTAATACCCAGTCAGGCCCAAGAAGGCTCTGACTTGTGTCTGGGTAGTTGGAGGAGCCCAGTCCTGTATGGTCTGGATCTTGCTCTCCAATGGTTGAACCTGACCCCCACCTACTAGGTGGCCCAGGTACACAACCTTACTCTGCCCTATCTGGCACTTGGTAGCCTTGATAGTCAGGCCTGCCTTTTGCAGGGCCTCCAGAACCTTCTTCAGGTGGATCAGGTGATCCTCCCAGATGGAGCTAAAGACAGCAATATCATCTAGATATGCTGCGTAAAAGTCATCCAACCCAGCAAGGACTTGATTCACCAACCTTTGGAAGGTGGCAGGGGCATTCTTCAAACCAAAGGGCATTACCACAAACTGATAAAGTCCACTAGGGGTAGAGAATGCTGTTTTAGCTTTTGACTCTTCAGCTAACCTGATCTGCCAGTAGCCAGCTGTCAATTCAAATGTGCTCAGAAACTTGGCTGAAGCCAATTTATCAATGAGCTCATCTGCTCTTGGAATGGAATGTGCATCTGTCCTAGTGACAGCATTGAGACCTCTGTAGTCCACACAATACCTAATTTCTCTCTTTCCATCTTTGGTATGAGGTTTTGGCACAAGGACCACTGGGCTAGCCCATGGGCTCTCAGATGGCTCAATCACTCCAAGCTCCAACATCTTTTGCACCTCAGCCTTTATACAATCCCTGACATGGTCAGGTTGCCTGTAGATCTTATTCTTCACAGGCAGACTGTCACCAGTGTCCTCCTCATGGGTGCACCAGTTAGTCTGGCTGGGTGTGAGTGAAAACATATGCCTGTGGGCCTGCAACACCTGTCTGCAGTCCACCTGTTGCTGCTCAGTGAGGCTGCCTGCCAAGGCTACTCCATCAACTGAACCATCATCAGGGTTCTGGGAAAGCAGGTCTGGGAGAGGGTCACTCTCTTCCTCCTGATCCCCATCTGTGGCCACGAGGAGACTCATGTCCTCCCTGTCAACAAATGCCTTCAAACCGTTTACATGGAGCACCCTGTGGAGGCTCCTAGGGGTGCCAAAGTCAACCACATAGGTGACTTCTCCCTTTTTCTCAATGATAGGGTAGGGTCCAGTCCATTTGTCCTGGAGTTCTGCTGGGCCCACTGGGTCCAACACCCACACCTTCTGCCCTGGCTGGAACTCAACCAGAACAGCCGTTTGGTCATGCCAAGCTTTCTGTAATTCTTGACTTGCCTCAAGGTTTTTGGATGCTCTCTCCATGTATTCAGCCATCCTGGAGCGGAGACCAAGTACATAGTCCACAATATCTAGCTTAGGCTTTTTGAGAGGTAACTCCCATCCTTCCTTCACCAAACACAGTGGACCCCTCACAGGGTGGCCAAACAAAAGTTCAAAAGGGCTGTAGCTAAGGATGGGCGTAAAATCCGTTTCGCTGGCAAATTTGCGGATTTTCCGCGATGTCACGATCCGCGAATCTCACGAAATCGCGGTAAAATCCGCGAATCAGCGGGGACGAATTTTCAGCCAAGCAAGAGTTACAGCAGCAGGTGCAAAAGTTGAACCTAATTTCTTTGTAACCTTTTACACAAGGGTTACAAACAAATTAACTTCAACTTGGACACCTGCTGCTAATTGCTTCCTGGCGCCTCGTTGCCTACTTGCAACTATTCTCTGACCCTGCTCTGACCCTTGAAGCAGGGTCAGAGAATAGTTACAAGTAGACAATGAGGCACCTGTCCAAGGAATTAAACCTCATCAGGAAGCACTTACAGATATAAAAAAGAGGAAGAAGGGAGAGGATGGCAAATACACCCATTTTGAGTTGTCAGGAGGGGTTAAACTAAAAGAGACCTTTACAGCACAATTTTCATATGCATTTTGCTAAAAATAAAAAGCTGTATGTTCTTTAGGGGCAACTCAGGAATCTGGCCCTTCAGAGATCCGGCCTCTCTTTCTTTCTCTCGTTCTCTCTCTCCCTCTCTCTTTCCCTCTCTTTATCTATCTATCTATCTATCTATCTATCTATCTATCTATCTATCTATCTATCTATCTCTCTCTCCCTCTCCCATAAACGACTGCATGGGTAACTTCGCTATGCAAGCGGCTCGCGAAGACGCAAAAAGCCCCGCGAAGACGCAAAAAACCCGCGAACACGCAAAAAAACCCGCGAACGCGCAAAAAAACTAAAATCCGCAAATTCGCACAAATTCACGAATTTTGCGGATCGCGAATTCGCAAATCCGCAAATTCGCGGATCGCGAATTTGCAAAATTCGCCCATGCTTAGCTGTAGCCAACCCCCTCCTGCGGGACCTCTCTGTAAGCAAAGAGCAAGCAGGGTAAAAGGATGTCCCATTTCTGCCTAAGCTTCTCTGGTAGACCTTTTATCATTCCCTTTAGGGTCTTGTTGAACCTTTCAACAAGCCCATTGCACTGTGGATGGTAGAGTGTGGTAAACTTGTAGTTTACTCCACACTCTTTCCACATTGCTTTTAAGTATCCAGACATGAAGTTGGTACCTCTGTCTGAAAGAACCTCCTTTGGAAAGCCCACTCTTGAGAAAACTGCAATGAGGGCTTTTGCCACCACAGGTGCTGTGGTGGTCCTCAGGGGCATTGCCTCTGGGTACCTGGTCGTATGATCCGCTACCACCAGCATAAATCTGTGCCCAGATGCTGTTTGAGGATCCATGGGACCCACAATATCTATTCCAACTCTTTCAAAGGGTACCCCCACCACAGGTAGTGGTATCAGGGGGGCCTTTGTTGTGCCACCTGACTTACCACTGGCTTGGCAAGTGACACAGGAGCGACAAAACTCCTTGACATTTTCTGACATGTGAGGCCAGTGAAAGTGAGGAACAAGCCTGTCCCAAGTCTTGTTCTGGCCTAAGTGTCCTGCAAGGGGAATATCATGGGCCAATGTGAGAAGGAAACCCCTAAACGTCAAAGTTATAACCAACCTCCTGGTGGCACCAGGCTTGGGGTCTCTAGCCTCTGAGTAAAGGAGTCCATCATCCCAATAAACTTTATGGGCACCTTGAGCATTCCCTGCAGCCTCAGCAGCAGCTTGCTGTCTGAGGGGTTCAAGTGAAGGGCAATCTAATTGAGCCTGCCCCAGGTCTGCCCTTGAGGGTCCCCCTGTCCCCAGAAACTCAACCTGATCAGGTTCAAGCTCCTCAGAGACAGTCTCCTCTTGGACTGCAGAATCAGTTTCCTGTGAAACCTGATCCTCAACCTGGGGCAAGTGGGAAGGCACAGCCTTAACCCTCTTGCTTCTTCTCTTGGGTTGTGGTTGGTCTAATGTTTCAAGATCCACCACTGGTTCAGGAAGGCACTTCTTAGCCTGAGACCTTGTCACTGCAAGGACATGAGCTGAAATCCCTAGCATTTCTGCATGAGTCCTGTACTCCACTTCTGACCAAACTGAGCTTTCAAGATCATTGCCTAACAGACAGTCTACTGGGAGGTCTGCACTCACAACAACTTTCTTTAGGCCATTTACCCCTCCCCAGGAGAAGTTCACAACAGCCACACTATGTGAAGTAGTGGAGTTGCTTGCATTGGTCACTAGGTAACTTTCACCTAGTACAATCTGACCAGGGTCCACAAAGTCAGGTGTCACCATAGTGACACTGGCACAAGTGTCCCTGTAGGCCTGAGCCAGTTTCTCATTTATTAAAGGTGTCTGTCTATACTTGCCCAGGTTACTGGGGCTCACAGTAGTGGACAAAGTCAAGTCCACATCATAGAGCAGAACAGCCTGAGTAGGGATTCTGACAGGGCCAGACTCCATCTCATTACCCAAGGTTTACCCCACTAACCCCTTAGGTTGTGCACTACCACTGCTGACTGTACTGGGGGGGGGGGGAAGTTGCGTTAGGAGCTGCAGTGGCAGGAACTGGATTTTTCTTAGTGCATTCACTGCCCCAGTGTGAAACTGATTTGCAGGTATTACACCAAGGTTTCTTTGGGCCATCATTCTTCTTTTTCTTTTTGTCATTTTGGGAACCACCCTCCTTATTACTAGTTTGGGGGCCTGAAGACTTCTGGTCCTTTTCTTTATCTTTCTGATTCGCACCCTTCTGGTCTGTTTTCTTCTGGTCACCATGGTTCTGGGGTTTCTGCTTAATCCTTGTTCTGACCCATTTGTCCGCCTTCTTTCCCAATTCTTGGGGAGAGGTCAGATCAGAGTCAATAAGGTATTGATGCAACTGCTGGTTCTGACAGGTATTAAGGATCTGCTCTCTCATTATAAGATTGTACAATCCTGTATAGTCTGAGACTTTACTTCCCTGCAGCCAACCCTCCAGAGCCTTAGTGGCACAATCAACAAAATCAGTCCAGTCCTGAGTCTGTGCTTTTTGGGTGTCTCTGAACAACAACCTGTATTGCTCAGTGGTTAGGCCAAACCCTTTAATAAGAGCACTCTTCAGGACAGAGTCGTTTTTGGCATCCTCAGGTCTAACTGTGAGGAGCCTATCCCTCCCTTTCTCAGAAAAGGAGTACCATACAATTGCAGCCCACTGATCCTGAGGAACCTGCTGTACCATGCAGGCTCTCTCAAGAGCAGTCATCCTTTTGTGGATGTCATCCCCTTCCTTGTAGGGGGGCACCATTTTTGTCAGGTTTCTATTATCATAGGCCCTGTCTTTCTCTTTAGGAACTTTGCTGCCACCAGTGGCATCTAAGCCACACAACTTTCTTTCTCTTGCTAAAGCAAGTTTAGCTTGAGCCAAGGCTATCTCCTTCCTCTCTATCTGGAGTTGGACAGCCCTCATCCTGGCCCTATGCTCTTTCCTCCGGGGGGGAAGTCATTCCCCTTTGAGATTCTCTTGAGACACCAGAACCATGAGAGTCCCCTGATGGAGATCTCACCCTTCTGTTGCCTGGGAGAATTAGGTTATGGGATCTGGGGAGGTGCTGGCCCTCTCCATTCCCTAGTAGGTCCAAGTTGGCTTGGTTAAGCCTGCCAATCTGTACCTGGGTCACCCTCTGATCCTGATTCTCAGGCTCCTCTATCTCTGAGCCTTCTTCCTCCTCTTCCTCCTCCTCCTCTTCTTCTGGGAGAATCTCAATCTCAGGGGAGTTCACCCCCTCTCCTGACTCTAAGGGAGCCTGACTCACCTTATCTAAGTCATCCTTTTCCAGGATGGCTATCAGGGAAGGAATGGTAGGGCCTCTGCCCTTCTTTAGCCCCCTTGCAGTGCACAAGGCACCCAAGTCTTTGTGGCTAAGGTTGTCATATCTGGAAGTTGCCTTGGTAAGGTCAACTGTTACAGGGACAGAGCCTGAGGCTCCACCTGCATCAGACATGACTGCTAGTGAGGTGTAAGTGGTGCACTTACCTACACTAAGTGTTTTCCTACTGTACCTTGCTAGTGAGTTGTAGTCAGGGTGTGCTAATTCCTTTAATGTACAACTACTAAGTTCAGTAGAACTTAATATGCTAAGCGTTTGATTTATATGTACCTAAGGTACTTGATGTGATCTTTCAATTTGATAAAAGATTGAAATGGTAAAACAACAGCAAGCTCAAATCTGCACCGCTGCGCACCAATGTGAGAAGTTGGCCTGATATATGATGTTTCCAATTCTGGAACCACCTTGTATCAGTCCAAACAATCCCTTATGGTGTCTGGTTGTAAGTCAACCTTGTTAGACAAGCTATCCTAGGGGTAGCATGGACTAAGCAGCCTTAAAGGCTTAACTTAAGAGGTCGTGTTAAGCGAGCTGTTTTACCACATACAATCCTGTAATATCAAATGAAAGGACACCACACAAGTATATATTATAAAAATATATGTGTTTATTTCTAAAATAATCCCCAGTAGTCTTTATGAGCAAAGGGGCACAAGCGTTAAATCAAAAGCACAGTATAACATACAAAGTTGCACAGTTATGGATGAGGGCGGGTGGCCACTCAAACCATATATTAAAAAAGTGGTATAAGAGATACCAATCGAACAGTGGTTAGGCCTAGGGCCTAGGGAATCGCTGGGAGCAGTCTGGGCTAGCAATGCTGAAGTCGGGAAAAGCCCGCGGGATTCGGGTGCAGCACGTAAAGTGCGGCTTGCACCAATGCAAAGTCAATGGTGCGTAAAAGTTACACAAAGTTAGTTTAAAGATACTTCCGCTGAACCTAGAGGAACAAAACGTAAGACGCAGACCCTAGAGGTGTGTACCAGTGTAGGGACACTGGCGTTGCAATGTTACCTCACCCACAGGAAGTGGGTGCACAGGGTCAAAGTGGTTCGGGTTTTGACACGCAGGCTCTTGGTGCTTGGAGCTGAAGATGCTGCAGGCGATGGGAAGCAGAAGTGTCCGGTGTGATCCAAGAGTGGATCGAAGTCGAAAAGTATCTGAAAGCAGAGGGGACAGAGTCTGGGTCACTCAGCAGTGACCAGGGTGGAACCAGGACGGAACCAGGCAATGTTGGGCGCAATCAGATGTTTGTCGAGGAGCTTCTCTCCGCTGTCACGTGGGCTCTGGGGCATCTGCGACGTCCAGGAGCAGGTCACGATCTGTCCCATGCAGGCTCTCGCCATCAGCGCCGTCGGCTTCAAGATTGCAGCAAACAGCACTTTGCAAAAGCAATCTACGCGGAACCGGGAGATTGCTTCTCACTCAGACCAGGAGGGTTAGAGCGGGGGCTCCTTTTCACAGGAGCTGGTGCAAATCTGGAGCAACCAGAAAAGCAAGTCGGTTTAAGGTTTTCGTCGGCACAGGGGCCACAAGTCAGCTGGCAAGTGACCGGGCCAACGCGTCGATCAACACAAGCAGAAGGGCCCCATGCAGCACTCGTCGAGTGTGGAGGGGGTAGCTTCGGTGCAGGAGAAGCTCAGGGTTGGGGCTTCTCAGACCCCGGTGTACAGCTTCGAGGGTCACTCGTGGACTGCACGGTCAGCGTCTCGTGGCCTTTTCAAGATGGCGTGCCCCACGCTTCCGGTCGCCTCCACAGGTCTCAGCTCTGCAGGGACTGTGGATCAGGCTGGAGGAAGGCAGGTAAGCTTGATCTCGTCGATCTCTGTCGCTCGAGTTTCGGCGGTAACTGCAACAAAGCAAGGGTCAAGGTGCTGGATGGTACCTGTTTGCACAGGGTGGTCACTCCTTGACCACAAGGGAGATTCTTCAGTCTTCTACATTGAGTAGGATGTCGAAGGGTCCAGACTTTCGTTTCTTATGTTTCTTCAGGATAATCTGAGTTGCATTGGCACTGCTCCCACTCCTATTCGAATCTGGTGGGCTGGATTACCTGCTAGGTCCCCTCCTATGGGTGGGACCCAGGAAGGGGGTGGATACACCCCTTTCCTTTGATCCAGGCCAGGCTGGGACTGGGGCTGGTGTGCCCCAGAACCGGTTTGGCCGGATTATGCAAGGGGCAGCCTTGTTCTCCCCAGGCAGTGTTTGGTTTCTTTGAAACCTCCCTGCTACAATCCACTATCTCCTGTCTGGGGTGGTGTAACACCGCCCTGCGACAGGAAACCCTTTGTCCAGGCCACCATTTGCTGAGTTTCGGTCAGCAGCAGGAGGCCAGACCCGTGTCTGTGGCAGAGGCATCCATTTTGTGGATCTGAGGCTCTTTTAAAATCAACCGTGTTTCAGTAAAGTAACATGTCTTCTCCCTCTAGAAGGGTGGAATGCTACCCCCGTCACCAGAACTGGCGAGAGGGTAGTATTCCAATTCGTATGACACCTTACACGACATGTTTTGATAAAGCCAAACCAAAGTTGCTATATAACCGCGAGGATTATAAGGCACTTAATAGTATATGGTATGGCATTATCCCGGATCACTTTAGGGAGTTGTTCCCGACAGCTGCAGACAGGCTCAGCTCATGCCAGAGCTCCATCTCACATTAAACCACGCACTCTGCCTCCAGGATTGATAAGGCCTTCCATAGGAGTGACTCACAGGTTTATATGTGTCCAGATATAGGTTTAGATATAGGTATACTATATCTAAGCAAGGGGTGATTACACCCACTTGCCCCAGCTGAGTGATCAGCCAGTTGTGTCAATTTAAGAACCAGCCAGGGGTGGCAAAAGATATGCTGCAGCCCCTGGTAGGCCTTGGTGGCACCTATCCCCTGAGCACCTATGGTGCATGGTACAGGGGCTGACAAGGAGTCCATTTCCAATTGTGGTATGTACCTATAGCACATGTATTATAAATTTAGAGAGAGAACAGCAGGCTGGGGGTCTGATTAGCAGGCCCACAGCCTCAGTAAGTCGAAAACCAGTGAAGCAAAAAGCAAAAATTGGGGTGACCATAGGATAGCAGACCCTACTCTCCTACATACATAAACCACAAAAATACTATAATTACCATAATGCAGAAAGAGATATTTGAGGTTGATAAAAAGGAGCATACATGCTCAACGTGGTAACGTTTGTGAAGTGCTTACTGGTAACTCTAGCTGCTGAAAGACAATGTAAATTGAAGTGCCATCTATATCGGGTGTCCTCAGACATGCAATAATGACCAATAGAGTAACTGCTGCATGGACTATAGCCCATAACTGCTGGGAACACTAGACCTCGAGAGCAAGCATTCAACTGTCGAAGCTAACCAACAAGTAGCAGCATGGTAAACTATCACTAATACAATAATCCATTGATAAAATCACATATTTCAGGAGAACCAACCAGTAACTATTGCTATCACTTCTGGATACCCAAAACAAAAAAGGCTGTATGCCATAGGGATAAATAAGAGAAAAGCATTCATGTCACAATTAAATTATTACCTTCGACTGAATTCTACATTCAATCAATTATCTTTTCCTTTATCAATCAATCGGTCAATCAGAGGGCCTTGTAGAACATGGATTACCACTCCAGGGGGTCTCCAGGCACTGGTGTGCCATGAGCCTCAGTCAAAGGGCGGTGGCAGTCATGGAGCCAGGTCTCGACCTGTTTCCTGAAGTCCTTCAAAGATGGAGAGGTATGTAAATGGGAGGGAGGCCGTTCCAGGACTTGGCGGAAAGGTAGGAGAACGAGCAGCCTCCAAAGGGGATGAGAGGGATGTAGGTCAATGCGAGAAAATAGCTCTGTCTTCGGTTTGTGGAATGTCAGGCGGCTATTGATGTAGGCCGCCTAACATGTGGAGGGCTCTGTAGGAATGTGTAAGAAGTATGAAGAGGCATCTTTCCTGTACAGGCAGCCAGTGGAGGGCTCTGAAATGGGTGGGGATGCTGCTTCTTAATTACATGAGTCTGTCTGTGCGTCTGTTAACATTCAATCATACTTATGGTTCAATGTTACAAAATAAACGGCACCAAAAAAATTTACAACATACAAAGACAAGTCACTGTCATGCGTACATTAGTGCAAATATCCGCAAACTATGGGAAATTTTATTGTTCATTTATTCATTTCACCTTGCTTCCTCATTACTGTAAGCACATTCAGTCCACTGAAATGAAACACAACATCAATTAATAAAGATAGAGTATATTTTTATGAGTCCAAGCTGAGTAATGTCCCTTAGGGATTCCGGAGATAAAGATTTGTGAAACATTTTAATGCAACCACAGACATGTATTAGAAACTGTAACCTTTCTAATATTTTGAAAAGTTTGAAAAAGTTAGTTTGGCTACTCTGGCCCTGATTTGGCAACCAAATCCAACAGGAAAGAGGTCTGGGGGCCAATGGGACAAATTTGGACAGTTACTTGGAATGGGCACCAGACTGTTTTTCAGTCCAATCCAAACTTTACAGCACAATCGTCATAGACATCAATAGAGTAGTCCTAATGCTGTGGATGCATGAGTTGAAGATGCTCAAGGATGCTCTGGGTGTTGTGAGGTCGAAAGGAGATACCTTTGCGGTTATTCCTCGGGGTGACATTGGAGACAGAGGTTGGGAACTCTTGAAGTCTTCTCTGTGACCCTAAAAGGTCAGCTGCAGCTGGACTACCAGCCTCCGTGGACAGTGGTCCCAGTGATATGCTTTGGTGGGGGTTGGTGTCTGTCTTGGGTGATCAACCTGGACTCAGATGGCACTCCTGGGTCCAGTTGACGTTGGTACAATGTTTTGGCCATCACATATCGGTTTCTTGTGGTATCCAGCACCAGTCAGTGGTGATACTCCTGAAGTGCCTACTAACTTGCTGATAAGGGCTACTTCAGTTGTACTGAACCCAGTGCAGGTACCACCAGGGGGTCAGTCTACTGTTCCCTTGAGTCACTCTTTTGGTCTGGGGCACAATATTTCCCTGTTCCAAGAGCCACAGGCACAGTCATCTCTTCGCTAGCCCAAGGTGGAGCAGGTGCAGTCCAGGAGATGGTGCAGCATCATTATGTGCAGTCCAAGGGGAAAGCAAGGTAGCAGCCACGGCCCGTGGAGGGAGTTGTGGTGGGGCAGGGAGGAGGGGGAGGGGCAGGGTGGGGGGTGATAAAAACCAGCATATGGATATTTGGAGGTAATTAAACAATTTAATTAACAAAACAAATTTCGTGGCGTGCCCTGCATCGCAAAAGTGACATTAAATTCGACATGGAAATGAAGTAGGGTTTAATGTTACGAGTAATTTAATACCTTAGAGTAACCAGCTAGTTAGTCCCATTCATAAGGTAGCTGGGCTGAGGGGTCAACCGGTAACCCTGTGCTAGCCAATAGGTATACTAACCCTTCCACAGCTAATGACAATTTAGGAGGTTTGCTGTAAAGACAGAAACAAAAATACATGTCCTACTTAATATTATACAGATCCCGGCCTTGGAGCTCAATAGGCCTACATAAGGTGAGACTTACATATATTGCTAAGAGAAGTGGGTGTTTGCCATGTATTTAAATGACAAAGTCAAACTAGCAGTGTTACCACCGCCCTTTCAATCTGCAGTGGTAGGCTGGGAGCCATTTTGTCCATTGTCACAAACAGGGTAGCATAAGTGGTGCTGGAGCCCTGGGTGGAGGCTCTGCCTTACATTCCCTAGGCACCGTATACTAGGGACTTATAAGTAAGAATGCCCTTGACAATTGGGTATAGCCAATTCGACATATACTTTGTTGTGGGCTAGAACATTGGCATTGAGGTATGAACCGATTAAGTATTGAGGTAGCGTTATGGCCAACGATGTTAATTCTGTGTGGGGATTTTAATTTACATTTGGATGGGACTTTCGATATATACAGTAATATTCCTTATGTAGGTAGAAAGAAAAACTTGTTTAAGGCTATTAGAGCTATCATTCAGGAATTTGGATTAGTAGATGTTGGGTTTCTTAAATCTGGGGGTACTTCTGGGAGCACTTTTTTTCTGCTCCACATCAGAAGCATTGTAGGCTGGACTGTTTTTTTGTGTCCGCTGCACTCACGAATTCTTCTGCAAATCTAGGTTCCAATATTATTCCTAAATTGATCTCGGACCATAATCCCAATATTCTTAGCTTGGATATTAATTTCCCACCATCTTATAAACCTTGGTCTTTTGAACGAAAACTCCTATATGATCCCCTCTATATTGATCACATGAATAAGTGGATCCCGGAGATTTTCAATAATAATAATGGGTCTTCGTCAACAGGGATTATATGGGATGCGTTAAGTCTGGAGTCCTGGGTGAAACCTTAAGTTATACATTAAGAAAACAGAGGGAAAAGACGGAAGAAGGAGAGATGAGTAAGCTGAGAGATTTAGAGATTAAATTAATGCTGGTGTGTAGTAGAGGCATTGGAACGGAGGGGATTTTAAGGGATATAGTGGTCCAGAAAGCAAAGATTTATAATGGTTTTGCAGCAAAACTTGCCTATCAAATAGCCGCTTATAGATCGGAAGTGTATGAAGTTGGGGAAAACGCTGGAAAGCACTTGGCCAAAAGTCTGAGACAAAAGGCAGTGGCAGCTAATATAGACAAAATAATGGACGATTCAGGGTAAATATATAATAATACAGCTGAAATTTTGGGGGTTTTTCGTGAATTTTATTGTAATCTTTATATGGATGATGTTACCGGAGACATTAAAGGAAGGGTAACTGTTTTCTTGGAGTCAGTATCTAACTCTGCTTTATCAATGGAAGAAAACAATGGTTCCTGTGGCTTAGTAAATGTACGATGCTGAGTCAGTACATGGCTAAATAGCAATGAAGGTATTAGAGGGAGGATGTCAAGTTATTTGTTTTTCAAGACAAATATTTCATCGATTATATACAATTGTACACATAGTATTCAGGCAAAAGTGTAAAGTGTCCCATGTGTTTGTGTGAGAACCAAAGAATAATAATTGAGTGACAATAAACAATTGTGTACAGGTTTCTGCTGGGGGTATTTACAAGGAGGAAGGAAAATGACCATAAACAATAGTACAAGCAATCATTATACAGTGGCTATCTACAGTCATAGGCACTGTTTGTCTGGTTCATTTCCTATGGTGTTGACGTCGTTTCAACACTTGGGATGGGGTGTCTCGTCAGGACTGATTGTTGGGGGACATCTAAGGCGATGAAATTCAGTGAGGGCGTGTTACTATGTGTACGGCATTAATTTATATTAGTGGACCACTTGGTTTGAAGAATTACCTTGAGGTGTACTTGATTTCACATAACGCAACCCATGCGTGATAAAGGAATATTAAATCTACTTACAGTCCGAGAATTCACTACACATGAATCAGCAACAGGACTCAAACTACCCTCTACCTTTTATCCCACAAATAGCATGATGCCGCCTGAGCTGCTCACCTTTGAAAAACTCATCCTACAAAGCGTAGACAGTCTGAAAAACAGTAAACAGTTCACCCCATACAATATTACCCTTTTGGAACGTCAACCACTTAACAACCTAATAAAGGACACTTCCATAATACTCAAACCCGCTGACAAGGTTGGGGGTACAGTCATCCAAGAAAGAACTCACTATGACACTGAGATAAATAAACAAAACTCTCAAGAAAAACATTACAAAAAACTTAATCGTAACCCTTAAGTCGAGATCCGCAATTAAATCATACGCATTACCAAGGAAGGATTAGACCAAGGTTTCCTACCCAAGAAGGAATTTGAATTCTTAAATTCAGAAAACCCCAGAACTCCTGTTCTGTACACCCTCCCAAAGGTATATAAGAGTGTTACACACCCTCCAGGAAGACCAATCCTATCTGGATGCGGTTCTATTTTAGAACCGATTGGTAAATATATTGACTTCTTTATAAGAGATTATGTTCCCTTACAGAATAGTTACGTCCGTGACACCATGCACATGATCAACCTGGTAGAAGGACAACCATACAACAAAGAAACTGACTGGCTAGCCACTCTTGACATCTCATCACTATACACTAACATTCCACAAACCGACAGTATTCTATGTAGAGAACACCTTCTTGACACAAGACCAAGACCAGTAAATGTCCCCACCTCATTCATAGTTTCACTACTACAGGTGGCTCTCTAAAAAAACTACTTTGTGTCCAATGGCCTTTACTATCAACAATGTTGTGGGACCAGCATGGGAGCAATGTTTGCTCCCAACCTGGAGAATATCTATATGAATTATGTGGAACAAACCTTTGCCGTAACTGACCAGAACCCCTACTATACCAGCATAAAATGCTGGTATAGGTACAGAGATGATATCTTCCTAATCTGGAGTGGTAACAATGAGGACTTCAACAATTTTTTAACATATATCAACCATGTTTAAACCCATCTCTCTTTTACATCCACACTTCACAAATCCACCATTGCGTTTCTGGACCTAAATATCCAGAACGAGGATGACAAACGTTTTAGATCACTTCATAGAAAACCCACTGAGAGGAACACATTACTGTCATACAAAAGTCAACACCCGAGAGCGCTCAGAGACAGCCTACCCTTCAGGCAGATTTTGCGAATCTGTCGCAACTGGGCTCGAAGAGAAGATTATATGAGAGAGGCAGAAATCTTGAAAAACAAATTATTGACGAGGGGGTATCCGAAAAAAATAGTGAAAAGATCGCTCAAACGGGTGTGGTATTGCCCACGTTAAGAACTCCTGGTCACTAGACCCAAGAAAGAAATGCAAAAAATTGTATGTGTTACCAGCTTTGGGATACATACCAATAAGATCCGCAATTTGATCACCAAAAATTGGCACTTGATTAAAAGCATTGATCCTCTGATGGAAGTACCATTGTTTGCTTACAAAAGAGCGAAAAACCTAAAGGATCACTTAGTCAAGTCATCCACAGAAACCTCAAGAAAGAAAAGTGGTACACTTGAATGCACCTGGGGCCTACCGCCTATCTTAGGCCACCATCCATGTGGAAATTGTGTGATATGCCCCCTCACAGAAAAAACAACAACCTTCAAACATGGCAACTATGAACACACATTAGAATTCTTTTCCAATTGCAATACGCGCAATGTCGTTTATTGCATTTTGTGTCCATGTGGGCTTTCATACATCGGACAGACGCAACAACCAGTGAAAGCCAGGATAGGGCAACACCGTAGCCGCATAAGGAAGTCAGTCATGACCGCACCTCTTGTGGCCCATAACAAAGAAAAAAATAATTCAGCAGACGAGATGAAATGGCAAGTCATAGACATTGCCACATTACCTGAAAGAGGCAGCGACATTGTACAACTACTACAACGCAGTGAATGTCACTGGATCAATAAAATCAATTCAATCAACGAAGGAATGAATTCTGCTGATGAATGGAGAGGGTTTGTGTCTACTCCAACCACCTAAAGCACAGACACCCCATTAACACACTCTGCAAGGCCCAACAAGTATAACAAACTAACGAGTTACTATAGATTAAATACGTGGCTATGACACTTGCCCATGTTTCACTTATGTACCAATACATGTATCTCTTGATGTACTCCATTGTCCCACGCATCTCATCTCAGAACATACTGAATGGCTGCAAAGTATATTAATAATGTTGTCATCAATTATTAATTGGGCTGTTGTTTTGATGATTTAAAATGTCGAAATGTCTATTAACAGTATTTGTATTAATGTTACATGCTTATTTTTATGGTACCAATTGTTTGAGCCGCAAATATGCAACATATGCAGAATGCCGACAACTGTCCGGGCACACGCCCAGACTTCCCCAGACCCACATGCATACATTCACCTAGAGTGCTACTTGTTGAGGATGGAGCTGCCTGCTCTCCTTGTCAGGTCTGTGCACGTACCACACGCATTACGGTATAACCGCGAGGACGCTGACCTCCGCGGCATACCGATTTCCCAGATGGACTCAGACGTACTGGTAGACGTAATCGAGCACCACTTTTCAGCACACAGGTATGGAAGAACCTTGACCCCCACCCCCTGCACATACCCCTCGCAACCCCAGTAATAATTTGACTCATCACTAATCGGTCCTTTTATCATTAGGCATTGCCCTGGCTGTTCTCTTCTGACACGGACACTCGCTCTGACGGCATTGGCCACCACCTTCAACCAAGGATACCCCTGACACCCGTGACTACCACCCACAGTGGTAAGTTATCTACCAGCCCGTTGTTCAGACTTCTAGCATTATCCTGCTATGTCATGTCCTTACGATTGTGATTTTCTCTTCCTCTACCTTGCGACAGTACCCGGCTGGGTTCACTGTAAGTAGATTTAATATTCCTCTATCACGCATGGGTTGCGTTATGTGAAATCAAGTACACCTCAAGGTAATTCTTCAAACCAAGTGGTCCGCTAATAAAAATTAATGCCGTACACATAGTATCACGCCCTCACTGAATGGTTTCATCCCCTTAGATGTCCCCCAACGATCAGTCCTGACGAGGCCCCCATCACACGGGTCGAAACGCCGTTGACGCCATAGTAAATGAACCAGACAAACAGTGCCCATGACTGTAGATAGCCACTGTATAATGATTGCTTGTACTATTTTTTATGGTCATTTTCCTTCCTCCTTGTAAATACCCCCAGCAGAAACCTGTACACAATTATTTATTGTCACTCAATTATTATTCTTTGGTTCGCACACAAACACATGGGACACTTTACACTTTTGCCTGAATACTATGTGTACAATTGTATATAATCGATGAAATATTTGTCTTGAAAAACAAATAACTTGATAAAAAAACTCAGTATTTTTTGCGTTGCTTCTCTCTTTGTCATCCTCCCTCTAATACCTTAATTGCTATTTAGCCATGTACTGACTCAGCATCGTACATTTACTAAGCCACAGGAACCATTGTTTTCTGGATAAACTAATCGCCCTGGTTCCTCCATGAGTAGGGTTCCCTTGTTCTTTCTCCTTATCAATGGAGGAGGCAGAACATTTGGAGTCACCTATCACTTGGGAAGAAATAGAACTGTCCTTCCTTTCGTTGTCTTCAGGTAAAGCCGTTGGACCTGATGCAATTCCTCTTTAGTTTTTTAGGGTGTTTCGTTCGGTCTTAAAATCTGAGTTAATTAATGTATTCACAACCGCTCAAAAAGGAAATGGCCCCAGCGTCTTGGCAGGGATCAATGATTACGTTTTTTCTTAAAAAGGATAAACCTCGTCTTTCTCTGTCTTCATTTCGTCCAATTTCATTAATTAATGCAGATAGTAAGGTTTATTCTAAGATCTTGGCCTCTCGACTTTCTAGCATCATTTCCCCACGTGTTTAGAAATATCAGCATGGATTTATCCCGGCTCGTGACACGGCTGATCACATACGTTGCCTTTTTACTTTTCTGGATTGGACCCAGGCCTCGTGGTCAAATATTGGCCTAACCCTGTTGGATGCTGAAAAAGCATTCGACAGGGTGGCCTGGGCTTATTTATGGGATATCTTATCTAGAAAGGGATTTGGTCCCGGAATTTTAACCGCGCTTAGAACTATGTATACTGCTCCTAAAGCATCTATTCGTATCAATACTGAAATCTCGGCCCCTTTCCCAATTTCTCATGGAACCCGACAAGGGTGTCCATGTTTCCTTTACTTTTTGCTTTTTAAATCGATTCTTTAGTTAATCGCCTTAATTTGGAAGAAAGAATAAAACCAATTCATCTAGCCCATACTAATTATCGAGCGTTAGCATATGCTGACGATATTGTTGTCGCTACAACAGACGTTGAACTGGTGCTACTTGCAATTAATGACTTAGCGTTACAGTTTGGGCTCTTCTCGGGATATAAACTAAATCTTTCAAAATCACAGAATTTGTTTTCCGGGGATAGCCCTCCAGCTAATATTCCACTTGCTTCCGAAGTTACGTATCTTGGAATTAAGATCTCGCTCATGATAGCCAAAATTCCTGAACTGAACATTAACCCAGTTCTGATCAAAGTTAATTCTGTGTTGGAACGTTTAGATCACTTGCATTTATCCTTGCATGGAAGAGTCAATGTTCTAAAAATGCTAATCCTGCCAAAATTTTTGTACATGTTCCGCACAATACCTTTAGAATTTCCGCCTATCTGTTTTAAGAGCATAGAAAGGGCGACCTCAAGATTCTTGTGGGGATATAAACGTCAACGGAAAGCCTATAAAAATATAATTCTTGCTAAAGTGTGTGGGGGCTGGAACGTCCCCTATCTTTTCTTTTATTACGTTGCAGCGACTCTTCAAGTTATCAGTCCGCTTATTATCGGAGATAAAGCTAGAATTCCCTATTGTAATACCCCATCAATCTACGAACTACTTAAGGGTGAAGGAATGAAGGCATGTTTCATGAAAGTGATCGAACCAAGTTATTATTAAAAGACGAGATTTCAGACGGTTAAAGCAGTATACGGTGTGTGGCAAAAGGTTCAACGACATTTGGGCATTGCAAAATTTAATAAGTACACACCTTTTACTGCACCTGGTCTACTACCTTCTCCCATTTTTGGTGACTTAGTAGCAATTCGATGGGGGACGAAAGGGATACACTGCTTAGGTGATTTGTTTGTCGATGGCTTGTTGGTTTCTTTTCAAGAATTACAGATTAAGTTCTCCTTGACAAAAAAGGATTTTTTTAAGTTTCTTCAAATTCGCAGTTTTTTACAAAGTCCAAGATACTTATCAGACATACGAATGAATAAAGTTCTCCTTTTGGAGTATTTAGGGGAAAAAAAACATCAATTGGCACTCTGTACTCATGCTTGATGCAAGAATTTCCTAATGACTTGGAAAATTGTCAACTAAAATGAATAAATAAGTTGGGGATACCTGAAATTGATATGCATGAGTCAGGTATGCTTGCCAATAGAATTCTTATAACTGGGATGATGAAATCACAATACTTTATGTGTATACAGGATTTATATTATACCCCCAATAAGGTGGCTAAATGGAGCACTACAACTGAGACTCATTGTAATCACTGTGGTCTTTATGATGCTGATGCAATACATATGTTTTTTTCAATTTCCGAAGCTTGGGGAATTCTTTAATCATATTTAGCTTTTCTTGGGGGTCGTCTTAAAGAATAATTTCAACATAACTGCTGAGATGGTGCTGATTGGTTTGAGTTCAGGTACCAGGGGCTTTCCAAGACCAAAAGCGGTAACTTGTTTTATTTTCATATGCATGGCAGTAATACGAGCCTGTATTACAAGAGATTGGATCAACCCAGACCCTCCGTCATTTTTTAATTGGCGGGAAAGACTACTCTCAATGTATAATTTAGAATTTGCTATCTATAAAACTAAAGGATTTAAAAGGAGGGGCATCGGAACAAAAATTTGGGCACCAATTACTGAATGGATTTAGAACTGCTTTTTTTTGTTTTTCTTTGTTATGAAACTCATATCTTCAGAGTATGGTACTTGACTATATTGTATGATTTTGTGTAATTGACCGACTATTTCTGAGTTTTCCTTGCTTAAAAGAATAAAATTAAAAAATATTTTTTTTAAAAAGAGGTCTGATTAGCAGGCCTCAGTACACTCCCAGAGTCAATAAAATCGCAGCATCAGTGCGTAAAATGTGGGGGCGAACATGCAGCAAGAGGCATTTCCGTACAACCTGTCAGTTACCAGAACTTGCAGTGCTCAATTTGTAAAAATCATAAATGACAGGGTACACATCAGGAGGCTACTGCAGGTTGCACTACCCATTGCCCCTGTAAGCGCTGACAATGACAGTACTAATGCAACTAACTACCACACTCCTATAGGTGTGACTATTCAGATTATTTGAGGCCCCCAAAGCTATTAGAATAGTTTTGGCAGCAGGTGGTTTTGGTCCTTTTAATGTGTATTGAATTAATAAATGACTGTTGTTGTGCTCAGTTCTGAATTAGACAGACAGCACCACCATGTGCCAGACTGTCATGAGTGCCGGTGTTGACAATTAAGTGCTGGTGCCGAGCACCAGAAGCCACCAGTTAAAATTAAGCTCTGTGAAATTGACAAACTTAAGCAGCAGCACCTCTGTCTAAAGCTCAATAGTGGTATTGAATCCTAATCAAATGTGCAGTTCACGGTGAGTAAACAGGTAAGACTCCCTTGCGGGTTGTGCTCAAAGTGGGCCTATGATCAAGGCTGTCTGATCATCTATGGGTCTAGAGGAAATATACCACATCTACCAGATTAACAAGGCATCCTGACAAGGGTGAACAACAGCTTTATGATATATATAAAAACTGACACTTTTAGTACTTAGGAGGGTTATTACAGCATTCTGAAATTTAGAATGTAGATATTTAGAAGTGAACAAACAAAACAGAACTACAACATTACATGAACCTGCAGCCTTCCGCACACAGTCAAGCTCCTTATGCATTATATGGGAAGGGCTTGTCTTGTGATGACTCACCTCCTGTACACTCAATTGTACAGCAAAGGCCTGATCACTTTTAAATATGAAACCTAAATATAAGTGCAAAGATATTTGATTAGGGGGTATATCACTGTTTTATACTATTAAATATTGAACAAAATGTTTCTAAGGGACAAAATGTTTCTAAGGGATCATCCATTATCAGCAGTGCATCAACCAGTATTCACAGCAGCATAGCATCATAATGCCACTACATCCTGGGAGTAATAGCCCAGTAGCACATTTTATGGCCAACTGATTAAAATCCCAGATAACACCTCTTAAATAGGGTAAGACTAATTCCCACACTCTGAAGAGTATTGAAAACATTAGGATAGAGAGACCATGAACCACAAAAACCCAAACCACTATAAAACAACTAAAATGGGTTATTACCCCGGAAGATAAGGCGAAAAGAGTTGGCGGAGGAAACTCCCTTTTTGTTTAACACAAAGACACAAACATGTGGCCTTGCATAATCTAGAGGGGTGCAGCTCAAAAACTCCGAGAGAAATAAATTGAGGACCCCCCACATTGACCACTGCACATTGAAGAAACCATAAAATTGATAAAACCATGACCCCAAGAATTTAGAAATCTTAAGAAATGAGAATGGAAGGTCTTAGGAGGGGGGGTGGGGTATTGCCAGACCCTGCTTACCTGGATACAGGTCGGAAATAAAGTAAACTGATTAATCGAAGACTTTGTAGTGTGATTTGTAGCCTTTGGGGAAGGGTTTTATGGATTTCATTCTGTGACAATCTATAAGCCTGAGTATAGTCTCCTAATCCATATGATATATTGCCTCACTAACTAAATTTTTAAATTTCATAGTGTCTCACTAACTACCAATTACAATTTTAATGGCCTGTTTTATGTATAAACCTCTTACGCCCAACAATTTTCCCTGTGTGCAAATAGACATAATGATATGACCTATCTGGTGCACTCTAAGAGAAAAATGCAAGCACAAATTGTGCACTACAATAAAAATGACCATTGCTGCCACATGATTCCCTAGAGCCTACACACGATGAGCCGGATTCACAAAGGTAAAGTGATACGAAAGTTTAAATTCACAACTTTTGGTATTCACAAAAGGTATTTACTATTCGTAACTGCCCTTTGTGATTACCAAAAGTTGAACTTTATGATGTTCGGTATTCACAAAGGGCATTTACGAGTAGCAAATGCTCTGTGAATACCGAAAGTCGTAAAGTTAGACTTTCGTTTCACTTTACCTTTGTGAATCGGCCCTATGCTTTTGAGCAAGCTCTTTAGCAACATGTCTTTTTAACGTCACCCCGGTTCAACACATGTCAATAATACATCAATCGCAGTAACCAGGGACAATGCCTTACAACCTTGTCGCAAGCATGCGGAAGGAAGAATACCTGGATCAGTACTGGTCCCAAGGATTACTCTCTGCTTATCAGCCAATGGGTCAGTTGGGCTGTGTTAAGTTATGTGCAGAAAGAAGAAAGATTTACAGATGTTAGTGGTGTAAGAATGAATGCAAAATAAAATGAGGCAATTTTAGCATGATGTTTGAAGATTTTTTAATAATTCTGTTCACCTTTGCTAGGTTTTTCTGTTATGATCATGGGAGTACTGACCCATATATTCTACAATGAGTTAGAGTATAATAAAACCCCACCATTATGATCTATCATTTGGGAATTGTTTGACAATGGGGAATGATCCTCACAATGCTAGCACATTCACTGGCAGGACATTTTTTCTTCCAAATATCTCTCCTGCAAATGTGTTCAACCCAAATGGAAGGGTTTGAAACACCTGTTTATTTTCCGGTCGCCTGAAAAGGGATGGCTAGATTTAAAACTCTGAGGTTTAAAGAAATATGCCCTGTTGTACCCCAAAACACCTTACTCTGGTATGCCACCCTCAACCAGCACAGCAATAGCAAATTACTCCTGGGCTATGTAAGTCACAGTGGGCAGTCAAAAGGAATGTCAGGCTTCTACGATATCGGCCTGCATGGCTAGTTCCATCCTGAAAAACAAGTACTAGGGAAAGCAAATGTGTTTCTAAATGGGAGCAATCACTGCAGAAGTAGAACCTCTCCAAAGTACATCCCAAACAAAGCAAGCACGTAACACAAGGAACGAAAGGAAACTTAGCTACATGCAAAGTAAAAATCCAGTTTCCACTTCTACATTACTTATGGAAAGAAATAAGACTTCCACAGAAAACTCGGGCATTTCTTTCCTTATATCATTGAAGAATGAGGCTGTGAACATATTGTTAAATTTACAGGAATTGTATTACTGCATCTTCCCTTAACATGATTCATCATCTAGGACTGCCATGAATTTGAGGTACAAAGTAGTAATTTCCTTCACACACCATATAACAATATTTTTCAGACACCTATGTATTAAGTCAGTAATAATTGGTTTGCTTGGAAGAATTATGTCTGGATCCTCAAACCTTCAGAATAGAGCATTTCAATAACCAGCAGCTTCAAACACAGCTAAAGGTGCATTGTGTAGGCAGAAATGATGGTCTGTAAGTGACTTGATGTGTTTCATGGACACAATATCAAGGATGCATCTGCTTGAGCTCACATCACTTGCAGACTCACCAAGGTCGAAAAGAATAGACATGAGCCAGCATAGCAACAGCTGAAAGCTCACATTGTGTCAATGAGCCCTCCACAAACTGGATGGGAACCAGTATATTCGATGTCAGCCCTCTTCACATGGCCCTCTCCACTCCTGGAGAAAATGCAATTACAAATGGACGCGTCGAAAACCTTGACCAGATCTCATTGTTACACACACTCAAGGTACTTAGCCGAATTTTTAAAAGCTTGCATACACACAAGAACACTTTTCTCATTCTGCCACTTAACGAGGTATTTTTCATTAACTTAACTTTAAGAGCGTGCGAACATCTCGTTATTTGTGCAACAATAGTCATGCCCGCATTAGTCCATAACTGAACACTTCTGTATCACCTATAAGAAACCTAACATTAACTAGTTATTGAAAATAAAAGCGCAAAAGGAGTTTTTACAGATATTTCGGCCAAAATGGACGGGAACACATGCGTTGCACAGTTTGTCTTCTCAGTCAGTCCTCAAGGTTAAAAACAATGAAGAGCCCAAAGCAGGCCCTTGTTAATAATGAAATTATGTTCATCTTTAGATCAATGCGCATTATTCACCCGTGCTCCTGCAAACATCTACGCCAGAGCTGAGTGGAAGCATTTCATGGCCAGTGAGCTGAAGAGTAAATTACCCAAACAGTGAACCATAGCAAATACTTACAAAGCCCCAAATGTATTACTCCTAAGAGACTCGCATTATCAGGAAAGGGCGAGAACTGTCAGCATATTCTGCCAGAGCGGTGTTGGCGGAAGGATTAGAATGACTGCTCAGGCTGATAAATTGCCATTTATTTTTATTTACGCACAAAGGAGTCTTTCAGTTTCGCCTTTATCACCAAGTCAAACATCTTCTGGAATGTTCTGCTGTGAAACAACATTTATCTACCAATTACCGACAAGAAATATCCAGCATCAACAACCCAGGAGCTAATGTGAAATGTCACGAAGAGGAAAAGAGTGTTGGACATAAATGAGGATAATAATGTTGAGACATCGAAGGAGATGAATAGATCAGACAGTTGTTAAAACTAAAAAAAGGCTAGATTGATGTCGAATGTGTTGTGGAACGGAAACGACTCGTCTCTTTTACAACAAATGTTTTGAAAAGAGATGGTTTTTGGGAACTGTTTTAGAAATTCTAAAGCAGCACGAGAAGCATATTTATTTAAATAAAGTTTATGTTTACAATATGCCTGTAGCTGATTTGATAAATTAAAAGAGATTAAAACATATCATTGTCATTGTGAAATAGAATTACGAGGACAGGCTGGCAAGGAATTAAACATGGACTCTAGCATGCTTCAAAAATATGTGTTACATTTGCAGAGAGTTTCAACGGGTAAAAGTGCTTTCAATATTTAATTAAGATATAAATCAAGATTTGTGTCCAGTTTGAATCCTAAACACTCGGTTTTCAACAAAATAAGAAAAGACTATTTTTTTATAACTTTGGTTTTGCTAAAGTTTTCTTAATGTTTTTAATTTCACAGTAACATTTTGCACACCACACCAAGTCATGAATGAAATTCGAAAATCGTGATGTGCTGACAGTTTTTAAATTAATTTGAAAGGTATGTGCCCTGGATATTTTTTAAATATTCTGTGGCCCTCAACCAATTATTAATCGCTTAATCTGAGTTGACCGTTGCACCGTGGCCTCAGCAGCAAAGTTGTACTCCAGTCTCCAGGGCAAAATGTGTGGCATCTACAACAGCAGCAGTAATGCAGTAAAAATACATACAGTTCTTCTTTGATTTCTTCTTTAAAAAAATTCAAATGTTTAATGGCTGTTAAGAATCAGAAACGATTATACATGAATCAGTGGATCAATATATACTAATCATAAAAACTGCCAAAAGACAAGAAAAGGCCTGGCTTGTTAGTTGCATTTCAAACAGCTGGAAATGTAATTGAATGAAAAAAAAACAATTACATAAAACATTATAGAACCGGTATTTGGGGCACAAGTTCTGCATGACGAACTTTATGATGGAGGATCAAATATGTGGTAGTAAGAACACGGTTAGCAGCTGATGCAAGGAATTGGGTCGAATCAGTAACTCAGGTTACAGCAACCTCTTGAACTAATTTAACATGTATAAGCTCCTAGGATGTCATTGTGAGGTTGTGCCTAATCCCCTGTAGCTGTTCATTTTGAAATATGTGCCTGAAGGTCTTCCCATGCCTATTTGATACACAGTTGCTGGAGTCTCCCCATAACATACAGGGTTCTCCTCTCTCTAACACCTCCTTCTCGGCGCTTTGATGATAAGCCAAACCAGTATCAGTCTAATCCAAACGCCCTACTAGCAGTATGAATACTCCAGGTACCCAGAAGTCCAAAATACTGTAGGATGGTGGGTTCAATACATAGAACCTGAAATTGGCGTAGAACTCATTTCTTCCCCTTCCAAGTTCATATAGAATAAAAAAGGAACATTATCTCTGACGGGGTTTTTTTAAAGAAAATACCCCTGTGCCATAATGTCCGGGCTATTACTGAATCACTCAACATTCACACTGTAAGTAACACATTGTTTTATTATGGCTTGGGGTATGTTTTTCCCTGGAACAGTACACTGTGGCAGAAAAGATGGTGAGAAGCCCCGCTAGATTCGGATTACTTCCTGCTGTCATGCTCTCTCTCTCTTTTCTTCTTCAACTGCCATGAAGATAATATACACACATCTGTGGTAACTAATTATTACAACCATATTGTGAAGATCAATCCTTAAGTGTAGCTTGGTTTTCTCAGCATGAATCGAACAGGCAGCAAAAGTGCATAGAGAATGTGAAGTAAATTGCATTTTCTGTGTCTCTTCAGCCTTCCATTGACAGATTGTTATAGCCCTCGTCACTCTCCATGGACCATGGTAGAGCAAAAATGGTCTGCACAGAGAACGGGCATTCTTTAATTAAGGCTCACTTAAATAAACAGTGAGCTGGAAAACAAGTTAAGGCTGTTCTCACATAAATGTAAACTGGAATCAAAAATGTATGTTTCGGTGCAGTATCCTCATGCGGAACCGTGGACCTAATTCACAAGGGCCAACTTACACTTTTGTGTAAGTTTACACTTGATTGCTATTCATAGAGGTATTTTAATAATAAAGGGGAATAATAACAAGGGCTTTATCTCCGCTTTTTTGGCTTTAAAAGCCAAAGAAGCGGAGATAAAAATATCACCTTCTCAACAACAGGGTGCTAACATGCAAAATCGCATGTTAGAACCCTTTTTCACTACGCTTCCCTTAGCATCTCAAATGTGATGCAAAGTGGGTGTTCCAGAGCCTAATAATAGGAGAAATGTCGCTAGACGACATTTCACCTATTATCAAGCTTCACGCTTACCCTGTTAGAGACAAAAAAGCAGCGCTAACCATGGTTAACGCTGCTTTTTTACGTCTGCTAATTTTCAGATTTAGCCATGTGATCCAATGAGAGGTGGATTACATGGCTAAGTCCACCATGGGCTATCAACAAGGATATCCTATCCTTGTAGTTTTATCGCTGCATTACCAGCGATAACCTCCCAAAATGCCGCTGTCGCTTGATTTTTTATCACCTAGGCCGTTAGCGTTGTTAATAACGAGATAACCAGGCGATATTATCCAGCGATAACGGGCGTTAAAAAAATTAACGCTAAGCGCCCTTAGCGTTAATTTTCCTTGTTCCTTGTTAATATGCCCCAGTATCTTTATGACTGCGAAAACTCCACATAAAAAAATACAGGACTGTCCTATTCTTTTTATGTGGTGAGACTCCTCAGTTATAAAGACAACACTAGTAAAATATCTTTGTGAATAACAATCCATCGTAAACTTACACAAAAATGTAAGTTTACCTTTGTGAGTTAGGCCCTCTAAATTGTGGACACACTAAAACTCCTCACCTGAAACCATCAATGAAAGATTAAAGTTCTTATTTTGGTGGACAGGAATTTATTCTGTCAGGGGTCAGCAGACATCTCTTGCATTTACATGAACAGCCGCCGTGGAGGTTGTTGATAATGCTTTGAAAGTTTGACAGACAGCTCCATCAACATTACAGAGTTGTATGAGAAACTTAAAAAAGCAATTATTTAAAAAAAGAAAATCCTAAAGCAGGAGTCTCTTTTTGAAAATAGAAAAAACAATGACCTCGCAAGGGACTCTTTTTCCAATGGCATGAGAACCATTGTACGGTTTTCACTAGTCATTACAGCCAAGTTTTACATGACACACAGTGAAAACAGGCCAGGTATTTACCACTTTAAATAGGGTGGGTGAACAAATGGGCAAAAATCTGACTGCCCTTACTCTGTAGGGCTGTAGGAGGTGTTTGTAGGTGGTAGAGACAGAATAGTCTCCACATTCTATAGACTGAAGTACCACCCATCTCTAAATGAGGTGGCACAACTTTGCTTTGGCTGAAGGGATAAACTGTTGCAGAGGTCTAAATCAGGCCCTAATTCTGTTAAATAGTTACATGTTGCATTTTTGGGTGAAGTATCTCAATTTAATGATATTGGCCATGGTATACAGACGTCTGATTATTTGACATATTTTAGGGAGGATACAACTTAAATCCATACCCTATAATTTATGGCAACATGCTAGCACTGCTGTCTGTGGGGAAGGTACAATTGTCTACCTGTTATCATTTGGTACCATTCAGTACAATTTACCTATGTTGTCAAAGTGCAGACATTTAGCTCTGTGTTATATGAGCTCCACATAAAAGTAGAAGGGCTGCCATTTAAAAATGTTGCTGTCATGTCTTGTATAAAAGGCCTTAGAAACATTGAACATGTGATTTAATACATAGAAAATTTGCACCCAGAGGATTTTGACCTAGCTGGGGTAGAGATGTCCAACATTTTGTAATCCAAATTATTTTCCTGTTTAGGATTGAAACCAGTGAAAATTCCAGGTTTCCAGGTGTTCTACTCAAAAAACATTGCAAACTCCATTTTATCAAGTGAAAATATTCACTTGAGTCTTAAAGGGGTTTCCAAATCAGCTTATAGATGATCATGCATTTAAGGTCGTTTTAATGAGAAATAGTTTCTAAAGAATGTCTCTTCAATGTCCTAATTGCCTCGGTGACAATCTTTCCTAAAAAGCTTGTGTTAATCGTGTGAGTATTGTTTTTATTGAGTCCTGACGAATGCCCCATAGACCCAGCTGGGCGAGATGGGGCAGAAACATGTTGACTATTCTGTGAGGTATAACGAGATCTAGTAACACGGTCTACTATTATGCCCAACAAATTTTAAGAACAAACCCCATCCAATTTTCGATTAAAATTTATATTAGGATGTAGGCTTGTTATTTTATAATTTTTGTGGGCACTTATTAATCTCTAGGACACTACTGCGCTTCCGAGAGGTTGCCTCAGGCTTGAGGCTGGCATACAGCACATTATAAAACCCGATGATAATGCCATAACGCATGTGTGGGGCGGAGAAACAAGATAAACCGCTATCGAGATAACCATTGCGTTTATGAGGGTTTTTTAAGTGAACTAAGGTAACGCAGTTACAAGAGTCCATTCTCCTTTATGATTGTTAAGTATGTTTACATGGGGAAATTGAATGGACAGTGATTCCTCCTCCCTACCTGGTGATTAGTAAAGTGTTTTTCTCTGCACAAATGGGGTAACACTGGTTGGTAGGAATTTTGTGGATAACAGAAATATAAGGAAAATATGTGATTTCAGGCAGAGTTTGAGGTTTGTGGGGCATTGTGGGTAAGAAACCTCATGGGATCCATTCAAGGCACACCACCCTGGAATCCCCTGGTCCAAAATCTCCAGAAAATCCCCAATCCAGGCTCTTGCATCACCTCCCTGAAACAATGCGAGGACCTTGCCACCTTTTTTACTGAAAAGGTGAGGAAGATCTACGCGTCCTTTCCACAAGACGATGCTACGGCCCACTAACACCCCCCATTCGACGGCAGAGACATCAAAACTGTTAAGAATACCCGACATATCCCTCGACGACCTTTCTAAACTATGTAGACAGGTCAAATCTGGTTCCCCAGCAGACCCCATGCGACCGTCCAAATTCTTGGAATCACTTGACTTCTTCCTCCCCCCGCTTGCCAAACTACTCAATCTCTCCTTTTCCTCAGCGGTGGTCCCCACCTGTTGGAAATCTGCTTGGGTTTCACCCATCATCAAAAAACCCACATTGGACCCCAATAAACCAGAAAATTTCCGGCCTATTTCACTGCTCCCCTGGACGTCAAAACTGGCTGAAGCTCATGTCAACAAAATACTATCCCATCACATGCAGCAAAACCATGTCCTGGACCCTTCCCAAAACGGCTTCAGGCCAGGTCACAGCACTGAGTCGGCTCTGCTGACCACTACGGAGCACCTTCGAGGTATCCTAGACGCCGGTCAAAGTGCCGCGCTGATCCTGTTGGATCTCAGCGCGGCCTTTGACACGGTCTCACACAACATCTTGCTGAAACGACTTGAGGCCATTGGGATTGGCGAATTAGCCCTTGAATGGTTCCAGTCCTTCTTAAAAGACAGGTCCTTTCAAGTTTCAGCCCCACCCTACATCTCTCAACCCCATTCCATCGGGCAAGGGGTCCCCCAGGGGTCGGCGCTTAGCCCATCCCTATTTAACCTATACGTTCAGCCTCTCGCAGTAGTGGCAAAAGAGTGGGACCTTACGCTGGTGTCGTACGCTGACGACACACAGCTGGTCATCACACTCTCAGAAGGTCCATCACCTTCGGCAACCAAATTCAGAGATGGCCTCGCAGCAGTCGCAAAGTGGATGACACTCAACTGCTTGCAGCTAAATGCCGGGAAAACGGAGGTCCTCCTCCTGGGAAAAAACCCCACCCTTTGGAACCATCATTGGTGGCCCTCTGTGCTTGGCCCCACCCCCGTGCCAAAAGATGTCGTCAAAAACCTAGGTGTCTGGCTCGACCCCTCACTTAACTTTCAGTCCCACACGAAGAAAGTGGCAGCTACGTGTGTGGGTCTCATGAGGAGCCTCAACCCCATACTTGGATTCTTTGACTCCAAAACCCGCCAACTCATTATACAATCTATGATTCTTGCCCGGCTGGATTATGCCAATGTCTTACTCTTGGGGGCAAACAAAGCTGAACTAGCAAGACTGCAACGTATCCAGAACTCGGCCGCCAGAGCAGTGGTTGGTCTCCCACGTAGGTGCTCTGCCAGAGCCACCATCCGCAATTTGCACTGGCTGCCAATTGAATCTCGGATCCACTTTAAAACCCTGACCATGGCATTTAAAATTCTCAACTCTGATTGTCCTGAACTCCTGCGCCCGCTTCTGGTACCATACACGCCCCAGCGCAACTTGCGCGCATTGGGACAACACCTCGTGATGGTCCCCCGAACTAAGCTCTGTAGACAGGGTGGACGTTCCTTCAAAGTCTTAGGGGCTAAGCTATGGAACTCCCTACCTCCGCACATCCGTACCCAAACCAATCTGATCGCTTTCCGAAAGAAACTCAAAACCCATCTCTTCTCTGTCATCTAATTCCTCTGTTGGTTCCCCCCTCCCCTCAGGTACTGGTTAGGTCAGCGCCGGGACGCTCCGTTGCTGGGGCAGCTGTTTGCGCTTTAACAAATAAATAACATAACATAACATAACATCTTAAGGCTCACCATAAGAGAGTTATAATCAGTGTGCTTTTTAATCTTCTTAAAACTTACTGAAGTCCTTTTAGTATGATATTAAGTAGAATAATATCAAGAGTATAGTTGATATTTGTCAAGTGCTACTGCCATGTTTGGGTGCATTGAAACATCCATGAGATAATTCTTGCCATGCATCACATAGATAACATGTATGGTGAAGTAGATAATTATTGGATTCTAACCATCAAGGGGCATATTATCAAGCCCATTTTTGCCGCTTTTGCGACTGTTTTTGGCAGCAAAGCGGCGATAATTTCATTGCAGTATTAACAAGGGCACGCTAGCGCGTGTTTCCTTGTCTTAGCACCCGTTCCAGTTACGCCATGCCACGTATTGTGAATGAGATGCAAAGAGGGCATTCCCTGGCAACACAACAGGGAAAAACTTGCAAACCACACATCGCAGTATTAACATGCTGATGCCCTGACACCCATAGCGATATTGAAACCCGCGCTAACCCCGCTTATTGCTGTAAGCTAACGTCTGATAAATTTCAGACTTAGCTATATGTGAAAAGGGGGGTGGATTGTAAGGCTACAACCACCATGGGCTATCAACTAGGAATTCTCTATCTCTGCAGGAATATCGCTGGTTTCCCAATGATATTCCCGCAGTTCACGGTCTATCACTAGGTTTTTATCACCTGGGTGATGAGCGTTGTTAATAACGCGCTAACAGGGCGATAAAAAACAGAGATAATTAAAATAGCAATGAGCGTGCATAGCGATATTTATCACATTTTCTTGTTTATATGCCCCCAAATCTACTATCATGATAGGCTAAAACGGTCCTAGAGCAACACAAAACTCAACCCTACCCTTTCTAGAAACCTCCATCCTAATTCCCTGCCTGATCACAGAGTTCTAAAGTCCTTTCAGTTGGTGTAAAGTCGTTGTACGTAGCCTTTCTCCCATTTGCTGTTATATATATCTTTCCTTGGTTGGTGGATGGATCAGAAAAATATTACCTGGGGGTATATGATTTCTGTCCACTCTCTCTCGAAGTAAGGTAGTAGTAATGTGCAGGTTTTCAGAAAAAATCTCTTTATCTATATTTTTTCCATGCCTAGAATAAACCTGAATGGATTTTTCTCTTACCTTCTAGGCACTGCACTTACGCGCAGACACAACAACTCTGAGGCCCTATGGCTCACTCTCGTGCCTCCTCTCTGTGTCAACTCCAGGGCCCTGCAGCTCCTGCTTGTGTCTCCTTTGTTCAGCTCAGTAGGACAGATAGCTTTTCCAGTGCCATTACTTACCTTTGCAGATCTCAATAGAGAAATGTCAAGCATTATGGAGCCACATGGAGGGAGACCCCAGAAAATACAATAGTGGTCAAATACATCATTAAATATTTGTATTTGTACCATTTCAAGTATTCTTCTGTGATATGTAAGAAATATATATTGTAGTTATTTGTAGTTTTATTATGTCTAGCTTTTTCACTACACGAAGAGAGTCCATTTTGATTTCAGTTGTGTCACAATTGTGTTTGCTTGATTGCTTGTTTTCTGGACCCGTGTAATTTCTGATTTCGCCAATTTCTGCTTTGTTATACTCTACTCCATATATACTGTTATAGAATTCCAATAGAAGCCCAGGTTAGATGTCCTGCACGTTTAACCTGGGTTTCTTTAATGCATATTAGCAAGCCCATTATTGCCATTTTAGCGGCAGTTTCCTGCCGCTAAAACAGCGATCATTTTAACAAGGTTCTTGCTAATATGCCCCAAGATGCCTTTCATTTGAAGCTTCCTAAAAGATTTCCTCAGATAGAGTAAAGGGTCATGAAGCTGCTGCTTTTAGGCAGGACTGGGACTCTGTGGCTCACCTGAATATGACATTGTGATTCCTGTGATGCATATTCTCCTATTACTTTGAATGATTTCTTGTCCTCTTCTTGAACAAATCCTTAAACCTTTTGCGGTGTGTCCTCTACAAGAATTTAAATGTTGTTCAGTCCATTTGTGGGAAAACTTTGGAATGCCTGGAATAAATGCGAAAGGGGTTGGCAGTGGAGTGAGGTAAATGTTTCTGACCACTTGATCCCTGTCTCGTGCCACACCTTAAATACAATTACAGGGACATTCCTATCAATACTTTAAATTGAGTAACCCACCAGTATCATTGATTGGCATAATAGGTCAGACTTCTTGTAGAAAAATCTAGCTAGGTTCCAGCTTGATTACCTGTTACATTTCATTTCAGCACCTAACAGTATCAACAATGTATACTTCTATTGTTTATTTACTATGTCAGTTATGTGTAGGACCTTTTTTGTTTTGCAGATATACAATTATATGTCTAGGTTTCAAGTATCCAACCCTGTCTGATCCCCTTTCTATAGTGACCTGTTCATCTCAGCCCTTTGCTGACAAGAAAGACAAGTAGCTATATATTACTTTTAAATTAATTGATAATTATTATGAGTACCTTCTTTGCACACAGTCCCAGTAGTGTAATCTCCAACAGAGCTATGTAAAGTCACAGTATGATTGTGTAGCTTCAGTTTTCTAGCTTGTATGTGCTAGTATGAAATTCATTGTACTGGGCACCATGAATAATGCCTATCAAAATCAATTTGGACATTTGAAGTATTAGCAATAAAATTGATTAGCCCTCCAGTAACGTTTTAACAATGTTCTTTGATTCTGGAGTAAGGATTATTAATAATCGATCACTAATGACTTCCCAGATTCTTGTTCTTTTAAATTGGCAGCAGTGTTTCTCCCTTTCCAAGTATCAGGATACAGTCCAGAGTCAATTAACTTCAAATATACAGTAAATAGGATTGGTGCTCACCATTTGGAAGGCATCTTTAAATAATGATTTCACCATCCAAAGGGTCTAAGTGGTCTAGAGGTTTTGACTATTGCAATCAAGTTTATCATCCTATTATAACCAATCTTAGGCTTTATTCTGTCATCCCGGATGCTGAGTACACTTCTATCCATACCTGCCACTTGGCATTATACCATAATGCTAACCTACCCTTATTATCTTAATATGGGCAGAAGATTTAGTTCACCATCCATTCTTGCATCCATAGTCTAAAATATTAAGCATTACATATCTTTCATATAACTCACATATTTTCTTTTTACAAGTTGGATATTGATTTTTTTGCAGTCTAATATCTCTTTTTTAAGAGTTTTAGCTCTTTTACTATCTTTTATCAGATTAACTTGTATTTCTTTACATCCTAGATTAGCCCCTAGATCATCCACATAACATGTGACATCTCTTGTGAGAAACGTATGCCTATCAATCATTTAACTAAACGTTGTCAACTTTATCAAACATGTTGCTGAAACTGTTGACCAACATGTGCTGGGGGACACTTTCCTGTGATATTCACCTATAATAAACTGAAATAAAATATACTCTCTTCATTGTACACTTCTCATTTTATAAAGGCAATGTTTAATCCATTCACACAGTACACATTTACCCATAATCTTTGCCCCAAAATTATCCCTTCGGTTACTTTCAATGTGTTGAACATAGTCAGCATCCCAACATTGAGGTTCATGATCAGATACAATTATTTATGTTATGTGAAACTGATAATATTCATATTTTTCAGTCGATACAAATGTATAGCATCTATGCAAATGCATAGTTAAATCATATGTTGGTGGCATCTTAATACCATGAATGACTTAATTCCATGAATGTCTTAATACCATGAATGTCTTTTGAAGTCAAGGGAATTTCTCTAAAGTAGTTGGCAGGCACATTGTCAAGTTTTCATAAATACACAATAGGTAGGGAAGTCACCACACTTCATTTCCTACCATCGGGTCCTAAACATAACAATTTCTGGCTCTTTTCTTGGTTCAATAGCATCACATTATGGAAATCTAACAAAACACAAATTAAAAGAACTTGTGATGGGGATTTAAATTTGTTCCGCATTTATCCTTTTGTCAATATAGCTGCAATTTTTACAATCACAATAAAAAATTAAGGTATTATGTCATGACTAATTACAGTTAATAGAGCTAATCATTGCCTCACAATAGAATACTCTAAAATATTTGCCAACTATTTTGGCCAAAAAGTCACATCTCCTACAGCACGATTAGGTGAGGCAAATGTAAGTACCATCAATCTTCAGAGAGACCAAAGCCCTGTTTCAAATTTGGTAGATGAAAAAATATGGTGGTTAACCCACTCGTGTGTCAAGTGCACTAGACAATAATGCATTTGCAATCCAGTGGATGGTAACATAGTATCCCATCTGCCAAACTCTAAATATGGATCTAGGCTCCAGTTGGGTTACCTACTATCAAATGTATCATGCTTGCTGTCTATTTAGACATAATTTTGTCCTCTCTGTACCATTCAATCAATTCATTTATTCCATAGTTTTCCATTATTCAAATGATGAATGACAGAAGAGATCTAATCATAATATATCCCTAAAACTATCTATTACTATTATGTATAGGCATATTATAGTGAATGAATGAATGAGTAATTTAGCAATATATAAAACAAAACATGTTATGTGCACAGCTGTTAAAACAGGTTGGAACAGGTAATACTTAACAGACTACATTAGCAGCAATAGCTGGCCCATAAAACGTATTTTAGTTCTTGTAAATATGTGAAAGCAGTTAAAATAATTCTTGATTATATCTTCACAATTTTAGAAATTTAGGGCCAGATGTAGGAAGCCTAATACTGGTCGGTAACGGCCGAAATTACCGAATTTCGGCCATTACCGACCGGTATTATGCTTTTCTGATGTAGGAGCCTAATCTAAGGATTCAGTAATTTACCGAATCGGTAATTTAAGGAATCAGTAAATTACCAAATTATTAAATACCGATTCGGTAAATTACCGAATTCCTAATGTAGGGAGCACTTAAATGAGTGCTTTTCCCATGTTAGGATTCGTTATATACCACCAACTACATGTTGGTGGTAAATAACGAAAACCCCCAAAAAAGCAATTTCATGCAAATGATTTCAGTGCCATGTGGCAGACATACATGCCCTTAGGGCATGTATGTGTGCCACATGTGCACCCATACACAATTGAGGGGTGGAACAGGGTGTCAAATTGACACCCTGCCACCCTTCAATGTTTTGCCCCTTTTACCGAATCAGTATTTACCGATACAGTATTTCCCAATCATTCCTATGGGCCTCCAGGCCCATAGGAATGAATGGGGGAAGTATTACCGAATCTTAACGATTCAGTAATACCGATTTGGTAAATTACCGAATTCCTAATGTAGGGAGCACTTAAATGAGTGCTTTTCCCATGTTAGGATTCGTTATTTACCATCAATGATAGCTGTCTGTGTGTGTGTGTATCATCCTGAGGCGGAAGCCGGGAGGTTGTGCATGTTGTTAGCCACGATTTGATCTTAAAGCGAACGTATTTTAAAATTGATGAACGAATTTTAAAACTTATTCTCAAGGGCTCAGGCTTGATTGCAAAGCCTTTTCTCCCCTCCCACTCCTGGTAGATGCACTTATCCAATGCATACCCTGCTGTCTTTCAACACCTTAGAGATGCCTTGCCATCATTCGGTTCCCCATAGGGCTTTGCGGAAGCACTTAACTGCTCATGCTTGGGAAAGGAGGCTAGCCACCGCCCACATTTCCCCCGAAATAGACACTCGAGATCGGGAAGGCACAAGCCTCCCCAGCACATTAATGAGACAGGGTTCCTTATGAACACCAGATCCCACATCAAAAATAATCTCGCCTTCAGAGACTTTACTTCCAATAAAAGACCTCCCTGGGTCTTCATTACGGAGACCTGGGCTGCAGATCATTCTGGACCCGAACTCCTGGATGCTATCCCGGAGGGTTATTCCCTGTCCAGAATGGATAGAGTCGGGCGAATTGGTGGAGGATTGGGCATCTTACACAGATCTTCCATAAGATGCAGAACTGAGCCCCCCTCCCTGCCATCCGATTCCTTTCAGGCTCTTTATTTTGTACTCAATCCTTCCCCATCAATCTCTTTTGCAGGGATCTTGATTTATAGGCTCCTGGCCCCCGGCGTCCTTTCATTCAGAAGCTTCTCAAGCTGCTTGAACCCTACATAGACAAACCTAATCTCACCATTCTTGGAGATTTTAACTTTCACTTAGATATAGAGGACTCCACTGATACCGCCTCCTTGATGGATTCTCTGGCATCCCTCGGTCTTAACCAGATCATAAAAGGCCCCACACACTCAGCCGGCCACACCCTGGACGGGGTCTTCACTAATGACCCCAGCGTAGAGCCCGGGACCCCCCTTCCTCTGTCTTGGTCAGACCATATGGCCATTCCCCTGGATTTTATACATCCCAACCTCCCCTTATCCCTAGCAAGTCCCTGCAAGTGGGAACTCAAAAGAAACTTCAGAGCAATAAATAGTCACCTATTAGCCCCCTTTTTGCCCACCCAACTCCAATCTCTTACAAATGACATTGACTCTGCAGCTTCTGATCTGCATAACGCTATTTCAAAAGCGGTGGATAAACTTGCTCCCATTAAACAGACCTACTTTGCTAGGAAACGTCCCTCGGCCCCTTGGTACTCCCATTCTCTAAGATCTCTGAGGCAGGGATGTAGGAGACAAGAGAGACTCTGGAGAGTCAATCTAGACCCAGACGAAAGGATCAAACACAAACTCCTACTTAAAGATTATAAAATTGCGGTGCTCGCAGAAAAAAAATCACATTTCTCTAAACGGACTGCTTCCCTCACCTCCTCCAGGGAACTATTCAAAATTGTTGACTCTCTGTCAGTTTTGCAAGCCCCCAGTCCGGTAACAGAATCTCAGGAGCTATGTGATCAGATATCAACCTTCTTTCACACAAAGATAGCTGATATTTACACCAGCTTAGAAGCCTGCAACCAAGCATTAGGATCCCCCCCTACCCCTCCTCCCTATCCTCTTACCGAAGACCCGACAGAGTCACCACAGGGTAGCTCTCTTACTTTCCCCCCGATCACATTAGAGCAACTCAACAGGTACTTGGATAGGCTTAAATCAGGCTCCCCTCTTGATCCCTGCCCTCTGAAGGTCTTCAAAGAGTGTAGAGATGTTCTACTCCCTGTGTTCCTGGAAGTCATCAATCTAGCCATCCATCAAGGTGTTTTCCCGACCCTCTGGAAAATGGCCATAGTTAATCCCCTCCTTAAAAAGGCCTCACTTGATCCTAGGATCCTTAAAAACTTCCGGCCTATCTCACTACTCCTAGCACCCGCAAAAATGCTAGAGGCCCATTTAAACCACCATCTGAGTGCCTTCCAGGATAACTCCAGCCTCCTCGATCCCTCTCAGCACGGCTTTCGCAGGACTCACAGTACTGAGTCCGCCCTGACTGTCATCACCAATAACATCCGTGCTAAGGTCGACAGTGGCCAGGCTACACTTCTGGTCCTGCTCGACCTTACTGCCACTTTCGACACCCTATCCTCCTCCATCTTAGTCAAACGGCTCAAGGAGATAGGAGTGGACGGACCTGCACTCAGTCTCTTAAAATCTTTCCTGGTTGGCCGTGCACAGAGGGTCAAGCTGGGTGACTTTCTTTCCCCAGCCAAGCCTGTGCAGTGCGGGGTGCCTCAGGGTTCGTCCATGAGCCCCACGCTCTTTAGCATTTATGTTACACCTCTTGCCAGGCTTGTAAGATCGTTTGGGCTGGAAGTTCTCTCCTATGCTGACGACATTCAGATTATGGTCTCCCTTTCTCAAACGGTTGAAACTACATCTCGAAACTTCAGGAATTGCATGGAATCGGTTGCAAACTGGATGGTGAGGAATTCCCTAAAACTGAATGGGGAAAAAACTGAGGTGTTGATTTTCGGAGGCAAGGAGGAGATCTGGTCAATGAATGGTGGCCTTCTTCTTTAGGAACCTGTCCACTGCCCTCTCAATCTGCCCGGAACCTAGGTGTCATCTTTGATACCAAACCCTCCTTTCAAAAACAAATCAGCAGAACGACCTCCACCTGCTGTGGTGTTCTCAGAACCTTGAGGAGATTAGTTCATTATCTTTCCACCGATGCCCGTAAACTGGTTACGACGGCCCTAATCTCCTCAAGGCTAGACTATTGTAACTCACTGTACCTGGGAATTAACAAATCTAGTACTGCGAATAGAACCACTCGTAATCCCGCCCCGGACTTGACAGCAGTTTCCAACTGTGGACGTTGGTTAAAGTGGGCGAAGCTGTCGCTCTCAGAGGAGAAAACCTCGGTCATCAGGCAGCTTCTTACTTCAGCTCTAGATAACCTTGACCCCTGTGAGGATGGGTTGTTGGAGGTGACCATTAGGCTCTGCACCATAACTAAGGCCATCAGTGACCTTTTCGTAGTCCCAGCTAGTTCTAACAGGAGGAAACCCCGTACACGGGCTAGACAGGGCTGGTTTAACCAGAAGTGTAGGGAGGCGAAGTCGCTTCTTATTGAAGCAGTTAAGTCTAAAATACCCTCCAGGACTAGGGTGGCCAGGAGGCACTATTCACTCTGCCAAAAAAATGCCAAGAAGGAGTGGGAGGATAATTACTGGCAGGACCTCTTGGCTGCCAGTCGTGTGAAAGACGCCAAAGGCTTCTGGGACTTGGTTGGAAACAGGAACCGTCCCGATGACACACTGAGGACCTGCAGCATCAATGCTCAGACATGGTTTTCCCACTTTCAAACACTCTATTCCGCCATTGAAGGCCCACTCAATGATGCCTTCATCCTCCCACCTTACACCTTAGACCGAGACCTGGACTTGTTTTCGGTACTGGATGTCACAAAGCAGATCAAAACTTTGGTGCCATTAAAAGCAGCTGGCCCGGACGGTCTCCCAGGAGACATCCTCCGAGCCTACCCAGAAGAATGGGGGTATTGATCTCGGTCCTTCTTAACGCAATCATCAAGGGAGGATCTGTGCCAGACTCCTGGAAAGGAGCAGAGGTAGTCCCTATTTTCAAAAAGGGCTGCCGGGACTTACCTGGGAACTATAGGCCCATAAGCCTAATAGACTCGAGTCAGAAACTGGCGGGGAAAGCCATTTTGGGGAGGATTTTACAATGGGTGGACGACAACCACATTCTGTCTGATATGCAAGCCGGGTACCGTTCAGGAACCGGAACTATCGAACAAGTATTCAGGCTCCTGCTATTGTACTGGAAGGTGGTGGAGCTAGGCAAAGGCAGTCTCTACCTGGCCTTTATAGATCTGAAGACTTCCTTTGACCTGGTTCCTAGGGAGGAACTCTGGAGGGTGCTACATGGCCTAGGGATGCCTCCGTACATCCTAAACCTCCTCATCAAACTGCATAACAACACCTATGCTCAGGTTAGATGGGGCTTGAATGAAGAAAAGACCGATAAGATCAGGGTCGAGAGGGGAGTGCGGCAGGGTTGCGTCCAGGCTCCCACCCTATTCTCCCTCTACATTAATGGGGTGGTAGAGCACCTGCTCGGCGAACCAGCAGACGCTCCCACTTTGGGAGGTGTAAAAATCCCAACTTTGCTGTTCGCCGATGACACCCTCCTCATTTCGAAAACCCCCCAAGGTCTCCAGAAACTCCTGAACCGCTTCCAGGACTTCTGCACTATCAGAGGACTAGTCATCAATGTGGACAAAACCAAGTATTTAGTCATGCACCCTCCTCGTAAACTTGGCCGTCCCCCTATCTTGAACTCCACCCCCCTTGAAAGAGTGGCAGAATTCGATTACCTGGGAATCCGTTTAAGTGATGCGATGAGCTGGACCGCCCACATCAACAAAATGACAATTGGTCACAAAAGGGTGGGGGGGGGCCCTCCTCAAGGAGTACAATAATTCAACCAAACAATGTGTTGCCCCTTTAATAGCCATCTATAAAGCCCGAGCTGTATCTGCGTCACTTTACGGAGCTGAACTGTGGGGCCTAGGTAAAGTGGATTCACTGAGCAAGGCCGAGAACAAATTCATTAAAGACCTCCTTGCCATCCCGATGAGTAGCCCGACACTCCCAGTCCTAATGGATGTAGGCTGTAAAGCAATTGGGGACCAGGCACGCCTCCGACCTCTCTTGCTTTGGGCTCGCCTGTGGAGGGTTCCGGAGCTAAAATCCTACGCTGACGGACTAGCAGAGGTGATGCGCTCCGATGGTTGGCACAAGATCAAATGGCTCCGGGAAATTAAACAACTTCTAGGGGATCTAGGTCTGGACTCCTGTTGGCTTAGTCACTCAGCCCCCCAAAGGAGTCCCTAAAAAAACTTTACTGGGAATGGGTCTTCGCGAAGCGCATCAGTAACCAGCAGCACTGCAAAGCCACCGCAGCCTTCTTGCTAATAAAAGATGTCGATGCCTTCGAGCCCTACATGGACATAATTACCATCGCCATGGACCGGTCTTTGTACATTAAATTCCGGTTAGGAACCCTACCCCTTGCCGACCTTTGCTCCAGGTGGAACAAATCCCAGCCCGCATCAAGCCATTGTGCCCTTTGTCCTGACAAACCAGAGACGGTGCCACACTTTCTTTTTGAATGTCCGGACTATGGGCGCCCCAGATCACGATGGCTTAAACCAATTTGCAGAGAACTGGGCACTCGCCAGCACTCGGTCGCCCTCCGGATCCTTTTAACCAATACAGCCCCTCCCATTGTCTGTGCCGTTTCCAAGTTTTTAAAATGGGCTTGGTTGATTCGACTTAAAAGACTGTCCATATCAATTTAATTCTGTCTTAGTTAATTTATGCTGATCAAATGTGTTTTTATTCTTTTTATTCTTAATGTACAGTCATATTTTTCGACATGCTGCTTTTATTCTTTGTACTGCTTTTATGATATATGCATATCGAAATAAAGCAATCAACCAACCACAAATCCCAGATACAGCGTTTGCAAACAGTTCAAAACGCAGCAGCTCGGTTTGTCACTGATGCCCCGAAACTCGCCTCAGCCACTCTTATTGTGGTAAATAAATATTTACCGTCGGAATTTCTATGCAGTAAAGTTCAATAAAATAACTCAGTCAAAAATAAGAGGCAAAATCCGTGATATCTGAGTTTATAAGGGTTTTATTCCATAAAATGGAATGGTTCGAACCAGGGTATCATGTTCCTTTCACCATAAAGGATCAGGAAGGGATAGACAATACTTTATTGACAGCATACAATATTTATAGTAAATGCATATAATGGTGATGGATACAGAAGGCGTAACAGCTGAGAGAAACGATATAAGAACACATGTGCGTAACAGAAAGGCGTGCACGAGGGCGTACACAGAGGTGTGTGCTAGAAACGTCACATGAAAGTGTCACAAGTGGGTGGTTACATAGTGGAATCTTGCAGTGTCAGCAGAAATCTGTAGCAAGGATGCGCGCGCAGCAGCATGACGTGTGACTGACGTGAGGCTGGAGGGTGCAGGGGACTTGACATTTAGCACTAGAGGAAAGAGACAGAAGTCTGGCATGTCAGATCGACTCGTTCCTAAATCATATCTGATATCTTGTGTTTGGGGAACTGTATTATCTAGAAGGAAAGGTCTCTTGGGCAGAGGCTACTCTATACTGACTATTAATGCGTGCATATGTGACTACATGTCTGCGTGTAATGCGAGGGGCTATGGGCCTACCATGGTAACGGGAGCAATGAATCACTTGCATGGAGACAGAGAGGCCGGGCCCTTTGCTCTGTAGCCGGGGAAATGTTTATCTATTCTGCTAGACTGGAATGTGTTTTCGAGGAGCTGAACTCGGCTATACTGATAACTTGAAGGCAAAATACTGTCTTTGGCAAGCAAGCAGGCCGAGCCGGGCACCGCTCGCCGCGCAGGGAGTAGGACAGAGGTCAGGGATGCATCCCACGTTGCAGCTTTCAGGAGGCAGAGAACAGAAAAGGGCTCGATGGCAGAAATCAGGGCCTAGCTCTGTAGGGCTAGGAAAAACGTGAAAGTGCACCATGAAAAGACGTTGGCAAGGCATACTTAGGAACTGAATTATCGATCCATTCATGGTGGATCTGAAAGAGGACATGTTAACGTTGGACGCAAATGTATTTGCGTCTTCATAGCAGGTCGAGGAGGGAAGTTACATGCACTTTAAGCTCGTACATGGAGACGGTGGGGTTCACGTTAGGGGACACAATTGACCATAAAAATGTATATTACCTCATTCCCTCCTTGTCCCCTACGGACCCTTCATGATATATCAATCTTCATTAGTCCATCTATTTGTTCATATAACATCATTTGCTCTTCCTTTTTCAGGCGGGATTTAGAACGTGGACTTGGATGAGGAAAACATGATGTGGCGCACAAGCCGCAAATCTCTGGCCCACATTGTATACATAAGCAACAACTGAATATTATGAGAAGGGCTATTCCGAGGAAGGATAGGACTGTCCAACCCCAGGCTGATAATACGCTCCAGAACCAACCGGACCAAGTCCAGGTGCCTGGATTCTGGTGTATCTGACTTGCAATCTTATGGAGATGCGTTATGGCTTTATATACTGACGGTGCGTTTTCTGGAATGAAAACACAGCAACTCGATCCGATGACTCTACAGGCTCCGCCCCTATCGGCCAGGATGACGTCAAGAACAAGACGATTTTGAAGGACAACAATTCTCATAGCAGACTGTTCCTCTGTTAAGTTGCCTAGGGCGGAAGTAGTTTCATTTACCACTGCTTCAAGGGTTCTGGTCAAATGACGTATCGCTTTGCTATTGAAGATAGCTCCTAAATAGGGAAAGAAACCTTTATTGAAATCTGTATATTGTTCCAATGCCGTTTCAGTATAGTCGACAATCGGGAGATCTCTCTTGTGTCTATTAGGTACTAGCCGGGAGTTCTTATGATAATCAGGTGGAGCTAGAAAAACAGGTGGCAGAAGGAATGCAATGTAACAGGTCCCATCCCAATCTAGTGGCAAACGTATATAGGCTGTATGACCACAAATGAAATAGGAATGGCGGGTAGCTTTGAATGTAGATTTGCCTTTATCACTGAATTCGATCACAGTAGTACATTTACTATGACCTAGGGGTACTGAACCATTCTTTCTGACACATAATTTGCCTTTGACTGGTAATACTGACATAGAGGGTAAGTCTGGTCCTGTATCAGACTGGACATTCAGAATCATGAGGTTAAGTGTATAATTACCTAATCCATATACTTCATTTTCTAGATCGGTCCCTGTCCTTTGTGGAAGACCCTCCTTGTTAGGGTAACATGCTTTATGCAGAACTGTGTTCAGATTTCCCCATACCCAACTGCCTTTGTAGACTATGGACTCAGAGTCTAAGGAATTTATTAAACTAAACCATGCACCACAGGAACCATTATGTGTGAACGGATACGGGAAGAGGGGCAGGACTCCCTTGTATTTCTGGTAGGGAGGAAGTCGGCCACATATCCAACAATTGGTAGCATTGCTGGTCTGATGGGAATGATGTAACATACTGATAAAAGTATTGTTGCGCAGCGCAAGCCGGTAAGATAACTCGTGCAGGGGTAGTTCGCTGAAAGTATGCTCGACAGTGCTATTTGGAAAGAAATGTGCATGTATGGAAATAGGGAAATACACGTGTAGCAGTAAACTTGCAGCAATAATCGTAAGACTCAGAAAAAACATAATCAATAATGTCACAATACAATGACTACGAAGAGATTTACAATATTCTCGTTTCTTGAGCTGTTTCTGTCTATCTCTCTCTCTATTGGGATCTAGCTTGTACATGTCAGGAACCTGTCTAACCGCTTCACCTAGGGGAGGACTTAAACAAATAAACTGTCTGACTTGCTAGACCTCAACTTTAAACGGTACTCCTGTTGAGGAGTTTTCTCTACCAGTGGGAGTTTTGTATCAGTCTCTAGGATGGGGCCGGGCTGGGAGTCTGACTCTGGCTGCAGTCCATTATATTTTTTTTATATGACTTGAGTGGAGCCAGCCGTTGCGGCCCTCCACTTTCACCGCTGTCCTTGTAGTTAATAAAACAAGCTTCGGCTCCTGCCAGCGGGGCTCCAGCGGACTCCTCCTGTCGAAGTTCCTCACAAAGACGAGGTTCCCCGGAGTAATCTCGTGCGGCTTCACCTCGGTGTTGTCGGGAAAAGCTGCAGCTACCTGTGAACGACAAGATTGTAGTGCAGACATCAAGGAGGCAAGGTAATCTGTCAACATGTTACAGTCAACATCGGTTATTTTACGAGGCAGAGGCGTCCCCCACATATTCGGTGGCCTACCAAAGACCACCTCATACGGGGATAGCCCTGTTCTAGAGTGTGCAACCATTCTCATGTAAAACAATGCAACTGGCAAGGCGACTATCCAGTCAACCCCTTTCTCGGCACAAATCTTAGCAAGACGTGTTTTCAGTGTCTGATTGTGGCGTTCCACGAGACCTGCTGCCTCGGGATGTCGGACGCAGTGGAATTTCCACTGATATCCTAGCAGGAGTGATACCTGCTTCATTAGCTCGGACGAGAATGGTTGGCCATTATCTGAATACACGACACGAGGCAAACCGTACCGTGGGAAGAATTCACGAACCAACTGTTTGGCAGTGGTCGGAGCAGTGTAATCTGGGACTGGATATACTTCTGTCCATCGGGAAAGTGCACATACAACTACGAGGACATATTTGAATCCTCGACATCATTCCTCCTGGATATAATCCATCTGGAGGACTTCAAAAGGGTGATCGGGAGGATTGAATCCACCTTGCTCTACAGGAATGCTTTTACCTGGGTTGAACTGACAACAGATCATGCAAGTACGCACTTTCTGTTTTGCTGCTGCTCGTAAATGTTTATTGTACCAGAGATTCTATAAACTGTCTAACATGGCTTTTTCTCCCAAGTGTGCTGGACTGTGTGCAGTGTTGATCATAACTTGAACCATAGAGTCGGGGAGAAACCATGTGGCTTTTCCCTTCGTCATCCATCCCTGATCTGTCTGGATCCCTCCTAGTTCAGTCCATTTCTTAATTTCGTCTGGAGTAGCATGTGTCTGTATGTCAATTACATCTAGCGCGGGATCCTTAATTGTCATGCAATGTGTAGGTGTCGGAACTATTGTCTTTGTCATATCAGCTGCATATGTATGAGTCAGAGCTGTGTGTTTCGCGGTTCGATCGGCCAGATCGTTACCCTGGGAAATGGTATCTGTAACTTTAGTATGTGCCTTGCACTTCATGATAGCTATGGCTGATGGCAAATGTATTGCTTCCAATAATTCTTGAATGAGGGGACCATGTTGGATTTTGGCTCCGTGAGAGGTCAAGAAACGTCTTTCCTGCCAGAGTACACCGAAGTCGTGTACGACTCCAAATGCATAACGTGAATCTGTGTATATGTTAACATTCCTGTTTTTGGCTATTATACAAGCTCGGTCAGAGCAATGAGCTCTGCAGCTTGAGCAGACAATGTATCAATGCGGTGTGTTTCTTTGACTTCAGTTTCAGTGGTCACTGCATATGCGGCCACTAATTCTCCTGTGCTTGTTCTCATACATGAACCGTCCACGTAAAGTGTCAGGTCTGGGTTAGTCAGTGCAACATCTGTCAAGTCTCGTCGGGGCTTTGTTACTGCATTAATGATCTCTATACAGTCATGTGGAGCTGGATCTGTAATGTTCGAAGGCAACAATGTGGCAGGATTGAGTATATTACATCGTCTGATTTCTATGTGTGGCTGGAACAATGTTAATTCATAACCTGTCAGTCGTGCTATAGTCAAGTGTTGAGTCTGCGTTCTGTTTAAAAGAACTTCCACAGAGTGTGGAACTTGTACTTTCAGGGGATGTCCTAACACTATGGAATCACTTTGTCGGATCGCTAAGGCTGTCTCTGCAACTGATTTTAAGCACGCAGGCAGGGCCTGGGCTACTGGGTCTAATGTACTCGAAAAATAAGCACACGGCTTATGTGAACCTGCTTGGTCTTGTGTGAGGACAGATAATGCTGTGCCATCTCGTTCTGTAACAAAAAGTGTAAAAGATTTGCTGTAACAAGGTGTTGCTAAAACTGGTGCTTGACATAATGCTTTCTTTAATTCGTCAAAAGCCTGTGTGTGTTCCTGAGTCCAAGGGAGGACAGTCGAAGTCGCTGCCTCCTGTGTTGTCAACTGTATAAGTGGCTTAGCTAGAAATGCGTATTGGGGAATCCATTGCCTGCAGTAAGAGGTGAGGCCAATGAAGGCCCGCACTTCCTTTTGTGTCTTGGGTTGCGGTAAGTGTGCAATTAACTCGATGCGGTCAGGTGTTAGCTGTCTCCCCCTCTTGGACAGCAAGTGCCCAAGGTACACCACTTGCTGAACACAGAATTGTAACTTTGAAGGGGACACCTTGTGTCCCTTGTCAGCTAAGAAATGCAAAACCGTCAGTGATGCATGTTCACATTCAGGTTCGCTACGAGCGGTGATCAACAGATCATCGACATACTGTAGTAGGGCAGTGTTAACTGGCATGAGAATACTGTCAAGTTGTCTTTTCAATGCTTGGCTGTAGATGCTGGGGCTTTCTGTGAATCCTTGAGGTGCGCGTGCAAATTTGAAGCTACGGCCATTTAAACAGAATCCGAAAAGGTATTGGCTCTCCGGATCAATGGGGACACTGAAGAAGGCGTTCTTGAGGTCAATTACAGTAAAGAACGTCGCCTCTGAATCAATAGCAGTCAATAAGGATGAGATGTCGGGGACCACAGGGTACTGTGGCACAATGCATTTATTTAATTCTCGCAGATCAATCACCAACCGATAAACTGGTGGTGCATTTGGGTCAGTACGTTTAAGAATCGGAATGATAGGGGAATTACATAGATTGGAGTCAGTTTCTACAACCACTCCCTGTGCAATGAGCTCTTCAATGATTTCCAGTAAAGCCACTACAGCATCGGGTGGTAACTTGTATTGTCAGATTCGGGGCAGTACAACTCCTGGCTTGAGTGTAACTTGATATGGTGTAATGTGCATACAACCTACATCAGTTGGGCCTTTCGCCCACAAATGTTCTGGTACATTTTTCAATCTGACATCAAAATCTCGTAATACATAGTGACCTTTAAAGTCACGCAAAAACAGTCTAACTCCTTCCGGAGTACAACATATTACAGCTCCTAGAGCTTTCAGTGTCTTGATACCTAACAAGTTTTCTGGACATGACTTCGTGAGTAATAGGTCTGTAGTACGTGACAATGGACCAACTGCTAGGGGAACAGGTTTCGATACTTCATTAACAATGGGCTGTCCTGAAAATCCAAGGGAAACATTCTGTGAGCCTGAGAGGGGTGCCCCTGGAACCTCGTCGTGACTTATTGTTGTTCGACTTGCCCCTGTGTCAATCAAAAACTTTCTATCTTTTCCTAATACTTGACTATGTACATAAGGACCCTCTTGATCTACAGGAACTTCAATGAGAGGCAAGCCAACCTCCCTCTCTAGGCTGTTTCATGAGTATCGCTGATAATCGGGGTAATCAGATTGTGCATACTGGTACATCTGCTGTGAAACTTGCTGTGCCGCGGCAATGGGCTGTGGATGTGGTACCGCTACTGTCTGTCCTGTCTGTTGTGAAGCAGGCATTGGCTGTGCGTTCTGTGAAATATGTTGCTGAACTTGGTGTTGGACCTGGTCCTGTCTAGGCTGACGTGGTCTCTCTTTAGTTTTTCCTGTTGCTATATTGTATTTCAGAACCGTGCATTCATTCACATAGTGACCTGGCTGTTTACAATAGTTGCATGTCCCTTTAACGGGAGCCGCCGTATTATTTGACTGTGTCATACCCTTTTTCTGACCGTCAGCAGGAACTGACTGAGCAACTAACATTTTCATTTTCGTATCTTTCATACGTCTCTGTTCGTGGTCTTGTTCTTCTCTAATTCTATTCTGGTGGTACTGTAACATTTGTAACATTTGGGACGGCGTATTTGCTTGCCATGTACTTTCTACTTTCAAAACGCGGTTCTTAACTTGAGGCAGGGAATTCTCTACTAATTTTGATACAAAGAGGTGTGGATATGACTCGCTACTTGTTTTCAGGCCACTGTTAATAATAAAACATTTCTCGAATCTAGAATAAAAATCACTAGTATCTTCATCGTGTTTCTGTTTACAGGCTGAGATCGCGTCCCAGTATTCCTTTTTAGTTGCTAACAGTCTAGGCAAAACCTGAACTAATAAACCTGGTAATGCTTTAGCTTTATCCCCAAGGCCTAAACCTGCGGTACGACCATTTTCTTCAACTTCTAGTGCAGCCCAATCAATCTTTGTGTCTCCCACCTCCCATTCTTTCTCCTTCAGTTTCTCTTAAACTCCAGCAGGTAACAGTACTTTTAACATTTTCATAATATCTGTATACGTGTAATCGCCCATGAGTAACATATCTTTAATCTCTCGGTGAAAACCTGCGGGGTCTTTATCATGGCTAGGCACTATTTTCTTCATTTCCAATAATTCCATTTTAGTGATGGGTGTATATACAAATACACGTTCTAGTGTGTTATCGTCTTTTCTGACCGGATGTACTTCCCGTAAGGGATTCTGTCTGTCAAAGTAATACATTTTTCTTTCTGAGGGTGGTGGGGCTGACATAAACTGTGGTTTCAGGAAAGCATTATACTTGTGTCTATGTTCTAGAATTTCTTTAATTAAATCAGTACCTAGGCCTCTCCATCTATTAGAGAGCAGTTCTACTAATATATCTGGTAAGGGACCTGGATCAGAATGTTGGCTTTTAAACACTGTAATGAGATGCTGAATCATGTATACACCGGCTAATTTTTGTTCATCAGGGGAAAGGTTCAAAAACGTCTGAGCTACTGCATCATCATTATATGTACTGGAATCGTTGGCCCATTGTACTGCGGACCGGGCTAGTTCTTGCTCATCCATGGAATTGAGTACATGGTACCCCATTCGATCTTGAAGTATTTTATCGGTAGCCTGAAACATATGTTCAGGAGAACTCGGATTTGATATAGCAGAGAGAAAAATTATTTTGCTTTCTGGACGTATTGTTTTCTTAAGGTATTTTCCCTTACCTACATATGCTATCATCTCTTTGTCTGATTGTTGTGATGTTTCTGCTACATTCTCTGTTTCCTCCTCCTCTTGCGAGGACAGTGGATCGTCTAATTCAAAATCTTCGTCAGGTGCTCGCTGGGCATGTATGTCTATTATTTCTTTACGGATCTTTTTAACCATAATATGTATACTGTTCTCCTTATCATGTTTACCCTCCGCCATGTTCTGGCTCCATTTAATCAGTCTTTTCATCTCAGTTTGCGGAAAACCTGCCTGATCTTGTTCTCTTATTAAACAATTAACCAAAAATCGCATTATAAAACCTTTAGTCTCAACTTTCTGACGTGACATGGCATCGGCAACAGACTCCGGTCCTTCTCCTGTTCTGATAAAGAAATACAATTTGTCTAGATGTTCTGGCATTTCGGGTAGTAGCATCAAATAATCTGTAACGCGTCTCAAACGTATGGACGCTAACAACATGGGTCCTGACGTACCAGGCACTGTGTCATATCTGCAGTCTGTATCTGTAAGTTCTCTTCTAAGTTGTTCGGTCGAAGCGGTTTTCGGTGTTCGAGCCTTTGCTAAATCTCTCATTGTAACTCGGTGTATCTGTGGGGGTGTTTGATAACCTCCTGTAGCACCTCCTGAACCGGAGGCTTGAGCATAACCTGGCTGTAGGGTTTGTACCTGCTGTAGCTGGGTTGGGTCCTGGACCACGCCAGTCCCAAAACGTCACAGGCACGTCGGAACTGGTGGGCCTCTAAACACCTCGGATCTTGCTCTCTTGGCTGGGCTCTGGTCGGGATCCTCCGCACTCCTTACCGCCTCGTCTGGGTGTCGATCGCAGTCTCAGTCACCTCCGTTGGCCAGAGGGAGATACAGGAAATCCTGCGGGTACGCGTAATTGTCCGTCTCGGCTGTGGCAGGGGGCTAGGCTTGCAACGCACCTCCGGCGCGTAAGGTGGGGGAGGGGTCCCTATTCGGGCACCAAATTAATGTGGTAAATAAATATTTACCGTCGGAATTTCTATGCAGTAAAGTTCAATAAAATAACTCAGTCAAAAATAAGAGGCAAAATCCGTGATATCTGAGTTTATAAGGGTTTTATTCCATAAAATGGAATGGTTCGAACCAGGGTATCATGTTCCTTTCACCATAAAGGATCAGGAAGGGATAGACAATACTTTATTGACAGCATACAATATTTATAGTAAATGCATATAATGGTGATGGATACAGAAGGCGTAACAGCTGAGAGAAACGAGATAAGAACACATGTGCGTAACAGAAAGGCGTGCACGAGGGCGTACACAGAGGTGTGTGCTAGAAACGTCACATGAAAGTGTCACAAGTGGGTGGTTACATAGTGGAATCTTGCAGTGTCAGCAGAAATCTGTAGCAAGGATGCGCGCGCAGCAGCATGACGTGTGACTGACGTGAGGCTGGAGGGTGCAGGGGACTTGACATTTAGCACTAGAGGAAAGAGACAGAAGTCTGGCATGTCAGATCGACTCGTTCCTAAATCATATCTGATATCTTGTGTTTGGGGAACTGTATTATCTAGAAGGAAAGGTCTCTTGGGCAGAGGCTACTCTATACTGACTATTAATGCGTGCATATGTGACTACGTGTCTGCGTGTAATGCGAGGGGCTATGGGCCTACCATGGTAACGGGAGCAATGAATCACTTGCATGGAGACAGAGAGGCCGGGCCCTTTGCTCTGTAGCCGGGGAAATGTTTATCTATTCTGCTAGACTGGAATGTGTTTTCGAGGAGCTGAACTCGGCTATACTGATAACTTGAAGGCAAAATACTGTCTTTGGCAGGCAAGTAGGCCGAGCCGGGCACCGCTCGCCGCGCAGGGAGTAGGACAGAGGTCAGGGATGCATCCCACGTTGCAGCTTTCAGGAGGCAGAGAACAGAAAAGGGCTCGATGGCAGAAATCAGGGCCTAGCTCTGTAGGGCTAGGAAAAACATGAAAGTGCACCATGAAAAGACGTTGGCAAGGCATACTTAGGAACTGAATTATCGATCCATTCATGGTGGATTTGAAAGAGGACATGTTAACGTTGGACGCAAATGTATTTGCGTCTTCATAGCAGGTCGAGGAGGGAAGTTACATGCACTTTAAGCTCGTACATGGAGACGGTGGGGTTCACGTTAGGGGACACAATTGACCATAAAAATTTATATTACCTCACGGACCTTCACTGGCTTCCTATCCAGGCCAGGATAGAGTTCAAGGTTTTATGTCTCACCCATCGTGCTTTGCACAGGCTTGGCTCTGAAGACATTAAACCTCTGGTAACACCGTATATCCCCGGCAGGGCACTTCGGTCAGCCAATAAACACCTTTTGCTTGTTCCTAAAACCAGCAAAGCCAGATGGGGCGACAGAGCCTTCAGCTTTTGTGCTCCTGAAATTTGGAATACCCTTCCGGCTGAGATCAAGGAACTCACCTCCCACCCCCTCTTCCGAAAGGCTCTGAAGAACTGTCTCTTCAGGCAGGCCTACAACTGATCTTCCCTCCCATCTTTCACCAAACAGCTCTTTATTCCATCTCTAGCGCCTTGACGCCCTTGGGCAAAGTAGCGCTCTACAAATTTTCTCTCAACTCAACTCAACTCATCTCAACTACATGTTGGTGGTAAATAACAAAAAAACACCAAAAAGCAATTTCATGCAAATTATTTCAGTGCCATATGGCAGACATACATGCCCTTAGGGCATGTATGTGTACCACATGTGCACCCATATACAATTGAGGGGTGCAACAGGGTGTCAAAGTAACACCCTGCCACCCTTCAATGTTTTCCCCCTTTTACCGAATCGGTATTTACAGATTCGGTAATTCCCATTCATTCCTATGAATTGGGGAAGTATTCGATTCGAGTAACGATTCGGTAATACTTACCGAATTTTTCCCTACATAGCATTTACCAATTCTAAAATACTGAATCGGTAAAATTCGGTATTTTAGAATCGGTAAATGTCCCTCACCTACATCTGGCTCTTATACTCTTAAACAACTGGGGCTTATTTGTACTTCTAATATTGTGGGACCCCTACTTGATCAAACGGTCAAAATTGTAGTCACAATTATTGAATTTCCAAATTCCATATACTACAAAATGCTGATACGACTGCGGTAATATATCATTACTATGGGACCTTTGTTGATTGATTTGATTTTGTGTTTTGTAAAGCGCTCGAATGCCCGAGGGCATCTTGGCGCTGTCATAGCTCGAAACTGCTGCTGATGTATCTGGTGCAACCCCTGGCTAGGCTGAGAAAAGCCAGGTCTTTAAGTTCTTACGGAAGGACCAGCCAGAAGGGCTGTTTTTTAGTTTGGCAGGTAACTTGTTCCATGTTTTAGCCGTGTTGCCTATGAAGCTTCTCCCCCCCCCACCCCCCCACTATAGTTGTCTGAATCTGGGTGTCATGAGGAGCTTAGCACTGCTGGATCTTAGCATCCTAGATGGTACATAGGGATTTAGGTTTCTTTTCAGAAAATGAGATCCTGATCCGTGCAGAGTTTTGTACCCCAGGCATGCTGACTTGAACTGAATTCCTTTTTCAATAGAGAGCCAATGGAGGACTCTCCTTTTTTGCGTTATAGGGATATTCAGAACCAGCCTGGCGGCCGCGTTCTAGAACCATTGAAGTTTTTGTAGCAACTGTTTTTGTAGCCCTACGTATAAAGCATTGCCATAATCCAATTTAGATAAAACTAACATGGTAACCAAGGTTTTTGCAGTGATAGGTGGAATATTTGGCAACAGTTTCCTAATGAGTTTCAGAGTGTACCAAACAGATGAGGAGAGATTGTTTATTTGTGCTTCGAAGGTTAGTTTGGAATCGAATATGACACCTACGTTTCTCAACTTGTCCACCGGCGACGGGCATCTACCTAGGCTGTCTGGCCACCAGAGATTAGACCAGTTATCCGGCTTAGTCCCTAATAGCATAACCTCCGATTTGTCGCCATTTAGCTTTAAACAGTTGTCCTGCATCCAGTGACTGACCTGGTTCATACAGGCCCTGAATCTATCCGCCGTCTCTATGGAATTGTTAGAGATAGCCACCACTGTTTGGGTGTCGTCCGCATAGGATAGAGGTACGAACCCGCAGTTGCTGATCATGTTGGCTAGAGGGGCGGCGTATAGGTTAAAGAGGGATGGGCTCAACGATGAGCCCTGGCGGACCCCCCGAAGGCAGATCGAAGGACTTTGATACAAATGCCCCGAGCTGAACTGAGAAGTTTCTATGTCCTAGGAAGGAGGCCAGCAGATTGACAGCTGAAGTATGAAGGCCTATGGCTTTCAGCCTGCTTATGAGGATTTCATGGTTAACAGTGTCGAAGGCTGCAGGCAAATCTAGCAAAATGAGGGCGGCCTTCCCTCCTGCGACCAGAATACTCCTGATTTCCTCCGCTGCCATCACCAAGGCAGTCTTCGTCCCATGTTCCTCCTGGAACCCATATTGGGAGTCATCTAGGATATGACTGTTCCTAACGAATCCTGCCAGTTTTGAGTTTAGCAGTTTCTCCAGGATTTTAGCCTGAAAAGGTATTCTTGAGATTGGCCGGAAGTTGGCTGGAACGGAAGAGTCGAGACCCGGTTTCTTAAGTAATGGAAGTACAGAGGCTGTCTTCCAAGCTTTAGGGAAGCATCTGGACTGAATTATGTTGCTGAAGAGTAGCTGCAGTTGGGCGCTCAGCAGATCAGGGAACAGATGAAGGGCCTTAGATGGACAAGGGCCCATAGGGCCTCCTGATTTGGTAGACACGACCAACTACCTAATCTCTTCGGTCGAGGGAATAGAAAACATAAATTTGAGAGTAGGGGGGCTAAGGTCTGAGGGACTAACATGAGTGGTGAGAATCGGTTGTCTCGTACCCTCCACATGTGTGACAATGTGCCTCAGAGGGAATGAATCGTATATTAGTCGGACCTAGTCCGTGAGGAACTGTCCTAGTTTGTTGCATAGGTCTATGCTGCCCTCGACTTGTTTGATCGCGGGACCAGTAAGTTTCTTTACCGTGGCGAACAGTTCTTTACTTGAGTCTTTGGCCTCGTCGATCTTTTTAACAAAGAACGCCAATTTTTCTTCCACAATCGCCTTTTCAAAGTGCTTAAGGTTTTGCCATAATCTATTTTCTCTTTTTTTCCATAGTTTGCCCTCCATCTTCTTTCTGCCCTTCTGCAAGTCTGTTTTTGCAATCTAAGTTTCTCAGAGAACCAGGGTTCAGAGCGTTTACTCCTTTTTTGTATTTTGGTTATGAAAGGGGCGACTGCCAGCACTGCTGATTTGATCCAGCTCTCTATCTGGTGTGTGGCTATGTTGCAGTCCTTATCTAGATCTAAGGTAGTTGAGCCAAGTTGTGCTTGTAGTTCCGCGCTATCTATCCTTTCCCAATCCTGATATGGGCACTCCCCCACCCTCGAAGCCCTAACCATTTTTGCCTGGTCCAGGTTTAATGAGAAATAAATTACTTTATGACCGGACCATGGGACAGACAACACTTCCCCTAGTCTGATATTGGGATTCGAGTTGAAAATTCCATCCGGGTGTGTCCAGCGGAATGAGTGCCCTGATTTACTAATTGGGACATGGCACATTTGGACATAGAGCCAGATTCATCAAAGACCCATTTTGCGAGTCTTCAATAGCGATTCATAAGGAATCGCTATTACAGACTCGCAAAACGGGATTCATGTAGGAATCGCAAAATAAGATGCGATTCCTACACAGTCCTTATTTGCGATTAGCAAATTGCTAATCGCAAATAAGGAATAGCTCCCCATTCATTCCTATGGGCCAAAAGGCCCATAGGAATGAATGGGGAGTATTCCTTATTTGCGATTAGCAATTTGCTAATCGCAAATAAGATAGCGATTTCAAGGGTGCCAGGGGTGTCCTAAGGACACCCTGTGGCACCCCTTAAATGCAAATTTAAACAGGTGTTGCGCACACACATGTCCAAAGGACATGTGTGTGTGTAACATGCAAAAGAAAAAAATGCACTAAAGTGTTTTATTCTCTTTTTTCGCAATTTACCACAAAGTCAGACTTCGTGGTAAATTGCGACCAAATATTGCGAATTCGCAATTTCAAATTGGTTGATGAATTGCATTTAAGGAATCTCTATTAGAGATTCCTTAAATCCAATTCCTCACAAATATGCGATTTCGCTAATAGCGATTTTTGCATTTGGGATGATGAATCCCAAATGCAAAAATTGCACTCGCAGAGGGCCAAATTCTCAGAATCTGGCCCTTTGCAAGCTCAATTTCGCTTGATGAATCGGGCTGTATGTATCTAAAAACGTACTCGTATTGCTATCATCCGTTTTTTCCAGGTGTATATTAAAATCCCCCAAAATCGTGAAGTCTGCCCAGGATAGGCTGGACTCAAGAACGGGCCCCAAAAGTTGTGCCAAGGGGATGTTAGCCTTTGGAGGCCTATACAGTTTGCGGCCAGAGAATGTATAGTTATTAGTGATGCGAATCTTGAAAGGAAGCGTTTCACACTCCAGGGAGTTCAGACTCTCAAGTCCCTGCACATGAAGTGTGTTTTTGCTGATGATGGCTAAACCTCCTCCCCTCTTCCCGGTTCTATCGGCGAGGAGGAGTGAATAGCCCGTCGGCATTACTAAAGCCAGATCAATGTCCGACGATCTATCTGCCCAATTTTCAGTTACAAACAGCAAATCCAGTTTATAGGAGTCAATCAGGATTGCTACTTCTGTGTTATGTTCCATCAGGGATCTGGCATTCACTAGTGCAGCCTTTAATTGTTTATTTAATGGGAGACCCTGATGCTGACAGCGAGGTGCTGTCATCTTGCAATGTGCGTAGGAGAACTCAAGATGACAGTTTGTACAATATTTGATTTTGTCTCCTGGATTGAGGGGTGCACAAGAGCGGTTTGGCCGTAGGTTATGCAGTAGTAGGCTGGAGAAAACCTTCTTACTTAAATTAGTGAATATTTGGGCAGGGGTTACGGCCCTGGGCCCATGCCAGGCGCGGACGGGCGCGGACGGGCTTGCCTTTGGCATGCACGAATCGGCATCTGTTAAAATGGTCTCAGGGCTTCAACGACTAGCCCGCTCACCCTCGTCCTGCTCTCCCAAGCGGGAAGTGGTATTGCTGCTACCTGCGCCCTCCACCCCCTCCGTACAATCGGCACTTGCCCTGACGGACCGGGGAGCTTTGGCGGGTAGTTGGAGCCTGGGAGCAGTGTAGAGGCGGTAAGGAGCAATGTAACAGTAGTAAAATCACCGATTTACAAAAGATATACAGTTTTAAAATCACTGTAGCAAAGCGCCTGTATAGTCTAAATCACCATACAGTGCTTAAGCAATGAGGAAGAGTTGTGTTTTAAAAAAAGCGCGATTTCCCAGCGCAGCACCTCTTAGTCTCAGCGGCGGTCTCGATCTAATAATCAAAGATTACTGCATTTTTTCTCTTGATTTTTTTGAAGCACTGGTTTGAGAGGTAATAGTACCATAGTGATTAAATATTAACTTCTTGCAGTAGAGAATCCACTTTGTCGTGTCAAGGTGTTTCATTGGTGTGCGTCAATAAATCATACTCTTGCTAGAGGACACATTTTTACATTTTTTTTATATATTTGTGTTTTATATGGTGTGAACATGAACCATTAGGGTGTCAGAGCGCTTAACAGTGATTTAGTGTTCCCAAATGCAACCAATAGCAAGCAACACAGGACTAACAATAATATATGAGACTGAACAAATACGTCAAATTACAAATGATCTTTTACCATTTAAAGACTATGAGTTCAAAGTTTAGATGAACGATTCGTCTCAGTAGCTTAACGAGATAGGGGACCCAGTAAAGAACTGTGTAGATCCCAAAACATATTGGTTCAGGAAGTGATTGTGGGGCCCTCTGATTTATAAATCTGTTTGAAACGGAAAGGTGATTCGATCGACAGATGAGTTAGTTGATTCTTTGTAAAGAGTTATGGTACAAATTTCCCCATTAGGAAGATATTAGCTTCTTTTTTGAATTTTGAAGGGAATGGTATTCTTCTAATGTTTGGCGGCAGCAAGTTCCATATTCTGGGTGTGGCACCTGAGAAAACTCTGTTGTATATTTTCTTCCACTGGAAGCGGGGCGGTTTCCGCACAAGATCTTTGCGCCTCTGGAGTACCTGCCACCTCCAGATATCAACACTTTCTGGGCAAGGTATGCCAGTGTTTTTGAATGTAGCGCCTTAGATGTGATACAGGCCTGTTTGAGCTGTACTATGGCTTCGTATGGTAGAGAGTTCAGAGCTTTTAAGTGTGGAGAAATGTGGTCACATTTTCTGGATCCAGTTATGTGTCTTGCAGCTGTGTTGAGACACGCTTTTAGTGGCACTGTTGAGGTCCTGGGCAGGCCAGATAATGTTGAACATCCGTATTCGATCCTCGTGATGACCAACGCCTGAACCGCCATTTTGAGGTCTGATGTTTCTAGGAATGGTTTCAGTTTTCTAAGACAACTCAGGTGGTACCTGGCGTTTTTAGCCATCAAGTTGATGTGGCTTTGCATGTTCAGGTTTTTGTTCAAAGTGATTCCTAGTGATTTGGCTGAGTCCACTAAGCTCGGGTGCAGTTAAGCGCAGTGATCAGTGTGGTCATTCCTTTATTTCAGAAGAGATTTTGGGGATGGAAAGTTAATAAAAATTCAGTTTTTGCTATTTTAGTTTAAGCTGAGTACTAGTTAGCCATTGAATTGTCATCTTTAGCGCTTCATTCATTGACTTGATCTCTTCCAGTGATGAGACTTTAATGTAGATCTGTGTGTCATCAGCATACTTAGGAAATAAGATGTTTGTGTGTCATAGTCTCTCAGCCAGAAGTTCCATGTAGAGGTTTAAAAGAGTTGGGGAAAGAGTTGATCCTTGCGGTACACAAATTGTAATAAGGGACAGCGATTATAGCTGTTGATTAACTAAAAATCTTTGAGATCTATTTTCCAAGAAAGACATTCGAGGACAGTTCCCGACAAGCCCATCCTGCTTCCCAATCGATCTAGAAGTTTATCATGGTTTACGGTGTCGAACGCAGATGAAAGGTCCAGAAGAATTAAAAGACAAGCTTTGTCTTGGTCTAGAGCTTGCAAGGCGTCATCCACTCTATGAAGTATTGTAGTTTCTGTACTATGGTCTGGTCTGAAACCTGATTGGCAGCCGTCCAGAAGATTACATTTAGAGATGTGTTGGCACAGTTGTTAATGCACACATTTTTCTAGCACATCCACTAATAAGGGAATAGTGGATACTTGCCTGAAGTTATCTGGGTCAGAAGCGCTCGATGTCAGTTTTTATGATGGGTATGACTTGCCTGGTTTTTAGGCAGTCTGGTCAGGAGCCTTGAGACAGAGAGGCGTTGATTATTGTTGTCCAGATGGGGACAACAAATTGCCTGGTTGTCTTCGAGAATTTAGACGGGTGAGGATTGTTGAAGTGGTTATTCGGCTTGTCGACGAGAGGATTTTGGAGATTTTGTTTTTGTCATATAACTTGAAAGAAGAGCATTGGGCTTTATTTTTGGGAACTGCTTGGAGGGAATGTGAAGGTTCATCAATTTGAGATGCCGATAGGGAGGGTAGATTTAAAGCAGCTGATCTAAGCTCACTTCCCAATAAAATGATTTTCTCTGTGAAGAAGGACGAGAATTCCTCACAGTTTATTAGGTGTTTTGTTGCTCCTTCAGAGGATTTGACCTATTTACTAGACTGCAGCTTTACCTTTTCAAAGAGTTCACGTGGTCTATTATGAGCATTCTCCAGTTCCAATCTAAAGAAATCTTCTTTTTAGGTTTTGCCTGCAAATGCTCACGTAGTGAGCATTCGCTAAAAAACCTATTGAGTTCTATATATGATCGATGACCCGCCTCTGCCTCTCATTGGCTAGCTCCATAAATGGAGGCTAGTCATTGGGAGACAGAGGCTGTCAATCGCGCTTTCTCCAGAAAACGCGATTCGGGGGCGTTTCGCGGTGTTTTTTTAAGCCCCGCCCCTTTGTCCCGGACCGCGCTGCGATTGGCTGCCGGCCCGGGACACCCCCGTGACGTCATTCCCGGGACGCGCTGTGATTGGCTGCCGGCCCGGGACACCCCCGTGACGTCGGCCAATCACAGCGCGGCCCGGGACCTGACTTCTCTCTCTGTGAGTCATCTTTTATTTCGACACTCCTCGTTGAGTTACACCTGACCTCAGCGCTCCAGCTCCCAGCCTGGAAGCCGAGCCAGCACGTGGGCGCGCTTTTGAGGTCTGCAGCAGCTGGAGTGGAGCCCGTTGAGGCAAGAAGCAGTTCCTCCTTGCCATGGCCGCCGCGCACTGTCTCTGCTATGAAGGCTGCAACTTCTTCCGTCAAAGGATCGTGCTGGCCAGTTTGAGCGGAAAGCCAGTTAAGATTCGCGGTATCCGGGCCAAAGAGGAGAGCCCGGGCATCTGAGGTACAGCAGCAGCGTCTGTTTCGCGGAGGCACGTGTGCAACAGGCGTTCGTTCATGTGTGCTGCCGAGGGCGTGGAGGGAGGTTCAATATCTGCCTATTTTGGGACTCTGGGCTGTGTTAGAGTTATCAACGACAATGAGTATATCATGCTGGGTGTTTTGCATGACCCGAGTTAGTGAGTAGTAGAAACCTCGTGGAATAATTAGAGAAACATGCTTCGCGTGAAAAGGGAATGTGCGATGATGGACGTTAGATCCGCATACCCCGGCGCGGGCGGGAAGGTGGTATTCTGTCCTCGTTGCGCTCACACTACTTAATTTAACAATGTTGGGTATTGTCATTCATGTAAGTTTCGAAATATCTAAGTAATGCAAACGGTGTGACGCTGTACTCGCAGGCACAAACGGAGCCTACGCAGGCAGTGATTTATCATACTGTACGTACGTTGCTGTTCTTGTTGCGCCCCCTTTGTCGCTCTCCATCGCGAACAAACTCTTTTCTCTTTCGATTGTAAACAAGGACACGTTGTTTCGTGGTCGCTCGGCTATACTGGGCATATGTTTGAGAACATGTATCGTTTATTCGCGTTCAATCGATGGCGTTTCCCGTCGAACCTCCTCCATGTTATTGTTTGCAGAATTGGGTACCCGGGTCCAGGGGGTTACTCGTGTTTTAAAGTTAGTTATTCCTTTATTCTCCCACTAGGCTCATGTTTAAAACTGTACAGGGTTGCCATTTCTAGAAGCAACCCGTGCTGGCTCAACTCCATAGTCTGTGTTTACCTTTTCATAAGGACTCTACCTCCATAGCATTGCTCTGTTCCATGGATGTACCCGATTCGGAGGTCGACATGGGTGGCATGACATGAACTGCTTGATACAACCCTAAATGTTACCTTTCTGCGAGGAACCTTGTGTTTTGAATTTCGAATCTGCCTTAGCGGGGAACGTCTGTCAACAATTTTTTTTGGCAGCGTCATCATATTACAGTGCTGCAAGCTATTTGGACAGCATTTTAATTGAGTACACAAGGCTCTGTTTTAACCAAGTAGACAGTTTTTTTTCCAGCTGCAGGATGCTTCTGTCATATGACCATCATGTGGTGTTTGCAAAACCGTGCTAAGATTGGGAACAGGCTACCCAACGAAAGGTATTTTGCCCAAAAATCCACAACATTGGATTGAACGCCTTACACGCTCCCAGCATAGATATGACATGCTCACAGCAGCTTATGCCCGATCTAATGCTTTAAACAGCACCAACTACTTAACTGTTTAACATACTTGCCACTCGCCCTTTAAAAAAAAAAAAAGGTCCAAATAGACCAGTAGATGGGTGTAATATCACCTGCTCCACTACTACGTCCAGTTAACACATTCCCATACTACATGTTATGGGCAAGACAGATAACCTAGATCAGCGGGTTCTTAACCTTTTGACTTCTGTGGATCCCCGCTTAATTATTACTGGAATCCGGGGACCCCTACTGGGTCTTTATTAGAAGCTGGCGACCTCCGGCCTAAGCAATTATTTTTAAACCCTTAGCGAATGCACGAGAACTGCACAATGAGATGTAAACTTGAGGCTAAAGTGAGCACGTATTATACATTGGACAATTCACACTTTACTTAATCAGAAGTACCATGGCTGTGTATTGTTGCTTGCCGAACGAGTGCCGCACATTGAAGCTATGAACTGCTATCGAAGCACTAGATGCAAACCGCATGGTACAGGTATGGCCAGTAAATAGCACTAAGAAACACTGGGCCTCAGAGGCGGACCAAACCATATACTAAAAAAGTGGTATAAGAACCACGACCCAAGTGGGGCTCTGTCTGAGTGTGTGTGGGGGGGGGGCTCTGTGTGGGTGTGTGTGGGGGGGGGGCCTGTGTGTGTGTGGGGTGCTCCGTGTGGAGGGGCTCTGTGTGGGGGGGGCTCTCTGTGGGTGTGTGTGTGTGGCATTTGCGAGAGATTAGGCTATTGCCATTATAAATGACAATGCCATTTATTTATCTGTTTTCAAAACGAACACATAAATAAAAATGTTGTCATTTACAATGCCAATAGCTCTAACTTCTACAAAGGCAAAACCGTTGCATTGTAAATGCTTGTTTTGATTTGACAATGCTTCTGTTATTTGCGTTTCTGGTCTTTCTTTGTAGTTTTAGTTGGGGGGATGAGGGGTGTCATTCGGTTAGTCTAAGCTCACTTCTTTCCTTGTTCAGGGCACTACTCAACCAAGGGTTTTTGTCGCTATCCATGATTCTTCTCAGTTTTAGAGGAGCAACTGAATTGATTATGTCTGACATCGTTGCGTTGTAGTGTTACGTGAGTTCGCAGACATTCATAATGTCAGAGGGTGAGCGAAGAGCCTTCTCGCAACCCGCAGCCAGTTTCTCATAGTCTAGATGTTTTTTTATCTCTAATCCATCTCTTTGGTTTGACAAATTATGTGGATCTTTCCTTTACAACTCCTGGAATTTGGAAGGTTAATTGGAATGGTGGACTGACCAATCACAAAGAGAGATCAAGATTATACTGACTGCCTTTTCCCTTGAGATGATATAGTCCAGAGTAGATCCTTTGCAGTGAGTTGGGAGAGTTCAGGCTTGGGTGAGATTTTGTTCAGCTAGGAATTTTTTAAGGACATTGATAAGTTGCTTGAATTCTTGGCGGATTTACTCCCGACTTTTTGATCGGGGTGGACAAAAAATGACTTTATGAAGGGTACTTTGATTTTTTTTACTAACAGTTAAAGTGCCCAGGAAATGCTTCCAGTCCATACGTTAAAAGCATCTTAGAAGTTGTATTTTTAATGAGCCTCTCTGCTTTCATTTCAAGAAGGAAAGCTTTAGGGGTGCAGCTTTGTTTTCCAGGGCTAAAGCTTCACATTAGTTTTCTTTGGAACTGTTCCCTCGCTCAAATATTTGGAAGATATAGCACTTGGCAGTCCAAGTCTGTTTGGAGTTTGAGCAGTGAGCAAATACTACCACATTGGGCTTGTCATAATTGACCTCCGATTTGTTACTGCTGCAGTAAATACCCAAGGTGATTAATGTATGCTGCAGGTTGAGGCTAGTTTGGAGCAGAAGTATTGTATATCCATTGTTTTCAGACAGAAATCCATTTTGGAACAGAGCTATTAAATTCTGGGAAACTGCCGAGGTGTGCAGTTTTTTCTAACTGGACACTGGCATAGTATTTGGAATCAACTTCAAAATGGATGAGCTAGCTATGGTTTGAAGGACTGGGTTTGCAGCTTCTCTTATGATTTAGGTGAATAATTGATTCTTACCATGATTCTGATACTGTACTAGTAAAATAAGACAAATATTAAAACGCATGTTAATAGAATCTAGCCAGTAACTTCAGTTCTATTTAAAAATTGCAGATAGTAGATAACTTGAGCCTGGTGACCATCCTATCTACTTTCATTTATGACTGCTGGGTCCATTTCTAAGTTAGATACTGAGAATGACGTAGATTCTTTGCAAGCTCGATAGCCCTAGGACCAGATAACATTGCATCTGATATTACAGTGCGGGTTCCTAAAATCAATACAATATCTAACCCTATAATGAATTAGTCAGACATCCCAGATAAACCTGCCAGGATTGGTTAAATTGTCACCATTTATAAAAAGGGAGACAAGATTGGTCCCAGTAACTACAGCCTATCAGCCTGCTAGACAACTTGCAGAAGATTACCGGACAAGCTTCAATTAAGGGTGAGGGAGACTGTTATCTTCTCTCCATTCCAGGTATGCTATGGATCAAAAGTGGGGCAACAAGGAAGGTTTGGGTCCTATCTCTGACTGGCTTGGACCACTCCAATGTACCAAACAGAACAAATAGCCAGACAGGTTTACTTTTTAATCATTTGATCACACCCAGCCTAACTGTTCTTTTGATGACATACAAAAAAATCCAATGAAAAAGCAAAATATGACAGAAAACTAAAACAAAATAGCAGATCACTCAGTACTGGTAGGCTGGGTGTGATCAAATGATAAAAAAGTAAACATGGATTAAAAGTGAGCACTACAGACAAACTATTCAGATAATCACATATTATATAGAAATAAAACAAAAAGCACCTTTATAGCACCTTTATGGAATTATGAACAGCCTTTCATCTCGTCCTTAGACAAAAGGTTGTGGGACATCCCGAAGTCTTTGGGTGACCCCGCAAGGCTCCTAAATGTTATGATAAGTATGAATAGACATAACTGTGCCAGGTCTGGTGGGGTAAACAGGAAGAGTTTACTGAGCTTATCCCTATCCACAGAGGCGTACACCAAGGTTTTGTGCTTGCTACTCCTCTATTTTCGTTATTCATCAAAGATGTAATATAATTCCTTGGTGCATGCACCCATAACTCACCTATACTCAATGACATACCAGTCCCAGCCCTCCTATTCATGGAAGACGCACTGCTCTTCTCACCAAGCCCTGTATATCAACTAAACTTAGTGAACAAGTTTAAAGCTTTGTGTGACCTGTGGAGCCTTGAAAGCAATGCTTAAAGGTATTTTTTTTGTGGTGGTGTTGTACAGTATTTATGCAAGATAAGTTATGTGTATAGTTCTATTAGATTTAAGAATGTTGGGGAATAGAATGTGTTTGAGAGGTAAATGATCAGTTGGACCTGGAAGCAGGAGAGCGAAGTCGTGCTTGTTACCTGTCTACCACTCGTTACTTTTCATGGATGTAAATGAAGTGAAGAGTGCTTCTACAACCATCTTTGTGTGCCATTCCTCATTTCTCAGCATGTGGCCTGAAATTGATGGTAAATGGCATTGATAAATGTCAATAAATTAAATTATTTGGGAATTAGAGTTGATACCTCCTTGGCCTGGTCTTTCCAAATTGACAGAAAATCAGCAATAATGCTCAACAGATCTGCAGCTGTTTTGAAGTTATACAGGGTGACATTATCCAGATTTGTGTCCCTAGCATTACATATATACATAGTAAAGGCTCCAACACCAGCCCTACATTGCACAGAAATCTGAGGAATGGTCAATGATAACATGCTCACTAATAGAGAGAGATTTAGAAAGAACTGTCTTTATTCTAACCCAAATGCACTAATTTTGTACCACTTTTAATTAAGATTGGATTTACAAGGATTGGTAATTTTGCATCCTTGACAACGGTTACGCAATGGGAAAGGCTATGGTCAACCCAAGCTGCAATCACACAGGAATCGCCTAACAGAGATGCACAACTTAGACTAGATTTCCATTTTGCCATGGGGCATCATTACAATGGCAGATAGTTGAGCTGCCGCCCGTCATCACAGCGGCCCGGGGACCGCATGACAGACAGGTGGCAGTCCAACCGCCCAATTACGGGTTGACTGCCATGGTGGCGGTCAGAAAAGTGCTCTTTAACATTTTGCCTTGTGCTGCAGGGAAGGTGAAGGGCTGCAGCACAAGCCACAGTGTTAGAGAGCACTTTGTGCAAATCCATACCCTGTGTACCATGCACTTTGTGGTGCATGGCACACAGCGTATTGATGTGTGTGGTCAAGACTGATTTGCATATGGCTGGGTCCAAACTGGAATGGCATGGTGAGCAAAAAAACAATGGATTTAGGGCCAGATCTCTGTACTGAGATGAATGTATGACATTGTTCTGCATTCTGTCCATCAATTGTTTTTTTTTGCCTTTGTCACCTTGAGTGGGACGGTGTTATGGCTGGATTTTCCGCTTAGATGGGATCAGCCCCCAGGGGCCCCTTATGACCCAGCCAAAACGTACTCACCTTCCCTCCTTAGAACGTATTCACATTGGATAGATATACAGGTATATATACAAATCACACCTAAGGATGGGGAATAGCAATACACATGCATAGATTTTCTACAATGTCTTATTCACATCAGTTGGTCTCGCGGCCACCCCGACCCAGACCGGTCTACCCTAGGGCAGATATTGCGCACAATCCGGTGCGACTACACATGGGCCTGAAGAACCCAATGCTCCCTTTTCCAAACGATCCACAATCCTGTAGATCTCCACGCCAGTCTCCCATCTGACGCTCTCACTTATTCAAGCCACAATCCTGTGGGTATACACGCTGGTCTCCTACCCAGCGTTCTCACTAACGCTGCATATCAACAACGACCACATTCCTATGAACAATCATCAGGACAATGTCTCAGTTATCTACTCGGGATAAAACTATAATAATGACTTTTGATACGGTCCCCAAATTATATAATGTACCTCCTATTCCTGGCATCAAAGGTCCACTCACTCCCTCTTTGTTCGATCACCATTTACCTGATCGGGATTTCACATCCGCTCACATAAACAACTCTCAACTAGGAGATGCATCTACCGAGATTGAACAGGAACATGAGGCACACTGTAATTCTATAAGAATTAGGATATTTATTGGCAATACACACATATCACATTACTATGCAACATAATTTCTGCAAAGAAAAGGTAAAGATTAGAGTGCACACTAAATGGGAAAAGGACGGAGGTCACCTGGTTAACATGAAGTCTGGACTCGGCAGTCATCTAGGTTCCCTACTCGTCTCTGTGTCCTGGCTCGCCTTGCAGTCACACCCCAGCCGTCACAAGTACACGTCTGCACCGCTAGGCTCAACCTCGTCTGCTTCCCTCCAGGGCACCGGAACCTTGCTGGTTATTAGCTACCGTCTCTCTCTCTCTCTCTGTGTCAGTGCGCTCCGCGCTAATTCTCCTTCAGTCTTTCTCAGAGAGTTTCGGTCTTAAATCTTTCTCGGACTTCAAAGATGACGACTGTCCGCCATGAGATAATTAATGGCAGAGATGCTAACGGCTAGATGCCGCCTACGGACTAACTCACTAACTCTCGAACTGACTAACACCTTCGCTAATATCAAAGCCCGTTCCTTCATGGAAAGCTACGGCCAGTAACCTGCCGCCCACCAAATTCTTGTACCTCCCCGTACCAAGGACATGTTCCCAGCCGGCCGGCCTGAAGTTGTGTCTTCGGTGTGGAGAAAAATACATTCCTTCGATAAGGGCCAGCCTGAGCCGGTTCTCTCCAAGCGAACAACAGCTTGAAACTAAAACATTACACTTCACCTAGAAAGTCTTCTCGAGCTACCGGGCAAAAAGCAAAATGGAGTCTGTCCCGTTTAAGGCCTACGGAGCCCACAATATGCATAACTCCATGGAAAATATCCTAACATGTTAGCAAATGAGCAGATCATGACTAATACCTATATATCTATCCCCTAACTTAAATTCATAAGCCCTACATTAAGGAAAGTGACACGAAAATACTCTAATATATGGAAGGCAGGGGCCCTGTCTATAGTCCTAATCCCTATGCTATGGGGGTGATAGGCTGGAGTCACTCTCCATTATTCTTCCCCTTAAAGGAGCCAGAAAAGGGCAGCCATTACATTACACCCCTTGACTCCAGTCTATTAACCACAAACTAAATAGAACTAACATCAGTAGAAGAATAGTAGGAAACAAAATTAACTGATCTATGTCTCTTACCAATTCTAAAAAATTGGAGTAGGGAAGGGATACACTGAATAAAGCAACAAATAGCTATCAGGACACAAATAGCGACAATAACTCCCCCTAAAATCTGTTGAAAAGAATGTAAGTCAGGCAGCCAATTAAAGAGCCAGTCAAAGAAACCCTGATCTATGTGTTGTCTAATTTCTGCAGTCAAGTCGTGAAGTTTATCAATATGGGATTGGATAGATTTAGAATGGTCAGACAAATTAAAACAGCATAGACCTTCAAAATCAGAACATTCATGTCCATGTTTCAACAAAAGATAGTCAATGGCAGCGCGGTTCTGTAAAATCGCTCTACGTTCGCCTTGGGCATCTAATAAAAGGTCAGATAAGACAGTAGATGTCTGATTGATGGATTTAACCATCCAACAGGCCATTTTGCCGATTGTCTTGGCATTATAAACGGCCAATGCAGGCACTCCAATAATAGAAAAAGCTAAACCAAGGTATTCAGATTTAGAAAAGAGGTGAACAGAGGAATCACAATCCTCACGCACTGACATTGAATCACGTACAATACGGGAATGTGAATTAGGATGTGAGGAAAACATTAATAGGCTCAATCTAGTGATGGCACATGGGCCACCAGAAATATTCGCAGGAATATAGGGCCAAGATGAATTCCCGCAGGAGAACAGCCATCCAGCTGGCAATAACATCGAACGATAATAACTAGGGGCAACTAATAAACGTTGACATGTCATATTGTTTCTTACAGAAAGACACGAATTCGGAAGTCTCTTTAAACACAGCAACCGTTGATGAGCTGAAAAAGAAGTAGCGGCCTGAATCTTTAATTTTAAGCATTCGGTGATAGCCTTAGGGTCACATGTCATCATAAAACATAGGTCTCCAGGGGTAATATTAAAAGTAGTAATTCGGGAGTGAATAGGAATATCAAGGTCTGGGAGAGCAGTACATGAAGGACAAAACTCGTGGGCCGCAAAGTCGCCCAGAATAACATTAGGTCGGGCATTCGAAATATTAAAAATATGTCGCAAAGTCTCAGTAGATGCAGGGACGGCAACCAAACAGGTCGCTAAAATGTCAGTGACAGATTTCATTGGGGTAAGACAGAAATGCGGAGAGTTCGTCACCCGCTTTGCGAGTGTAATCCAGAAGTTGGACGAGGTGGCCCACGCGGACCGCGGAGCTCGCAGTATCCCATCAACCGGCGTCGGTGGATCCTCTCCTCTCCCGGCGTAGCAGGCCAAAAGGAGTCCAGCGCCGACACATCCTGCAGCAGCAGTCCAGAGAATGATCTGAAAGAATACAAACACAGGCCTTAATCATTCTCGTAAGTAACATTTATCAGCTGGGACAGCTTCCCAGCCATCTTTCCCTGGCTTCATCACCAAAACGGTGTTGTCATGACCGATCGCAATAATATCAGCCTGCTCAGGAGGATTTTTAGGCAATTGCACCCATATCTTAGCTCCAGGAAGATCAGACGATCCGAAGCCTTTTTGTCCTCGCACAGTTAGCAATGTTGGGGCAGAGCCTTTTTTGATCTCACCACTGAAGACAGGCATAATCAGTAATTGAGCAACACGGTCAGACTTTTTAATGAACAAATCAGTCTCACTGCTATTAAGCAGGAGAACCTTAATCTCTCCCTGATAATCACTGTCAATTACTCCTCCGAGCACTTGTACACCTTTCAGGGCCAGGCCAGATCTAGGGGCAATTAATCCAAAACTACCGGCAGGAATACAGACACCAATGCCAGTTTCAACAATGATTCGATCTTTTCCCGGAAATTTTGTATCATTTAAAGCATGCAGGTCGAGGCCTGCGGAACCTGGGGTCGCTCTACATGGAGCCAAAGCACCGGGGGTAATTTCCCAATACATGACAGTGTTTGATAAAGAATTAGGCTTCACATCAACATTTGGAGGAAACAAACGCATTAAAGGGGATTCAGCATGTAACAAAGGGCGATTATTTAAAATTAATAAAGCTTGAAACAAGACATCCCTCCACTGGCTGTATCGGTCATCAGTCAATTTACGCAACTGTTCTTTCAACAAACCATTCATTCTCTCAATCAGTCCTGAAGCTTGTGGGTAATATGGAATGTGGAACACCCAATCAATATTATTTTCCGCACAGAATTCCTGCACCAATCTTCCACGAAAGTGGGATGCGTTATCTGATTGAATTTGGAACGGGACACCATAGTACAGAATAAGTAGCTCCAGTGTTTTAATGGTATTCACTTGGGTAGCATTCTTACAAGGGAAAGCGACCAAAAGGCCACTATAAGTGTCAACAACTGTACAAATATATCGACAATTTCTGCTCATAGGGAGCGGACCGATATAATCAATCTGCCAAATTTGAGCGGGCAATTTACCTCGATGCAAGTGGCCTCGAACAATCTGAGGCACCTCCTTTTTCCTAGAATGCTGACAAATGGGACAGTGTAGAATGACATCTTTTATTAAAGAAAAAGGAATATGAATTCCTCTATCGGCAGCCCACCTGCTAGTGGCTTTCTCTCCAAAATGTCCCGCTTTCTGGTGGGCCCACTTCGCCAATCCCGCCAAATCAGAATCTTGCATATCCACCACTGCCTCAGCAATTTTAGATTTTTCATCTGCAATGTTATGGAAAAATTTATCAAGGGAGTCAATTGGAGTGTGAGCATCCACGTGGAAGATCGTTACAATACTCTGCGGGAGCAGCTCCCAAATTTCTTGCCACAATTCCTTTCCCCACAATTCTTTTGAATGCAATTCCCAATTATGAGAATGCCATGTTGGTAACCATACCGCCAGTCCATTCGCAGTGGACCAGGAATCAGTGAAAATATGACATGTGCCAGGTAGTTCCTGTTTCAAAACTTGGTAAACTGCATAGAGTTCAGCATACTGACTACTCTTACCATCTCCAGTTGTACTCAATAGTTTCTGCGTGATCGGGTTATATGAAACAGCTTTCCAATGTCTTTTGTCACCAATGAACTTCGCTGAACCATCCGTAAACCACACATGTTTTCTATCCTCCACGGACAGATCATCAAATGATTTACCCCACTTAACGGGAGACTCCTGCACCACGGGAACCGAACACTCATTTTCAATCTCATTGGAGGGCGCCTGCGCCACTCGCTCATGTAAAACCGCCACACCTTTCGGACCCACACGTGCCCTGTCCTGAATGTACCATTTCCATTTAATCACACTAGCCTCCTGAGCATGTCCAATTCGATGGGACTTCGGTGAACTCAAAACCCACTGCATAATGGGAATCTCGGGCCTCAAAATCACAGCATGGCCTAAGGTCAGTTGCTCGGTATCCACCAGAGCCCAATAACAAGCAAGTAACTGTTTCTCAAAGGGTGAGTAACGCTCACCAGCCTCAGGTAGCTTTTTGGTCCAAAAACCTAATGGCACTTTTTGTCTGCCCTGCTTTTGCCACAGGCTCCAATTGGCATACAGGCCTTCCACGGACACATTCAGATCCACATCACCTTCACACACGGGCCACAAATCCAAGGCATACTGAATCGCTTCTTTAGCCAAATTAAAAGCAGTCTGTTGAGACTCACCCCATTCAAACGCATTCTTTTTACGAGTGACTCGATACAATGGAGCCAAAATCTGACTTAGATGGGGAATATGCTGGCGCCAAAAACCAAACAAGCCGATGAAGCATTGAGTCTCTTTCCTATTTCTGGGAACTGCAAAGTCAAGTATTTTACGCTTTACCTGTGGGATCACTTCTCTGTGACCTTCATGCCAATTAATTCCCAAAAATCTCACATTCTGGGATGGAGATTGTAATTTGTCAGGGTTAATTTCCCAACCTTTCGCTCGCAAACAGTCAAGGATTTGATCTAAATGGGACTGTACCTCGTCTTGCGTTTCACCTTGAATCAAAATGTCGTCAATATAATGACAGACTTGAACTCTCGGATTCGTAGACACTTCAGACAAATGCTCCGCCACCAGCCGGTGACAGATCGTAGGACTGTGCACATAGCCTTGAGGAAGACTCCGGAATGTCATTTGACGTCAATTCCATGTAAAACTGAACTGTTCCTGACATTCAGGGTCAATCGGGATCGAAAAGAAAGCATTAGCAATATCAATAGAAGCATACCACGTACCTGGATGCTTTTGAATTCTCTGAATTAGCGTGACAATGTCAGGCACTGCAACAGTTAATTTAGGCGTGTACTTGTTCAATTCTCGATAATCAACAGTCATGCGCCAAGAATTGTCACTTTTGCGCACGGGCCAAACGGGATTATTCCATGCAGATGTGACCGGAGTTATGACTCCCGCGTCAACCAAATCCTGAATTGTAGCAGTAATCTCTTCATGACCACCTGTGTACCGGAGCTTGACCAATTTCCTAGTCATTTTTCCCGCGTTCCGTCAACCAAGACAAATCAGGGTAAATGCTCTCAGTCTTCTTAGGTATCAAAATGTCTTGTTCATATCCGACTCCAGTACGAAACGGATTATTGTCATGTTCAAAAAATTGCGAATTACGGTCAGAGAGTTTGTGACGATCTACTCTTTGTCTCATGTCAGGGGAATAACTCCTTTCATCTCTACCTCGGTTGGAAACACGATCATCTCTCCCTTTCACACGATCATCCTCTCTCCCCTTCCCGTCATTACGATGAGGGGAACCATCACGTTCATAACGCCGATCATCACGGCGATCAGAATCCACACGCCGCCTCTCATCACCACTGTCATCCGAACCACGATCATACTCATTCTTACGCACACGACGGGCACCCTCCTTTCGATCTAAACCACGCTTACGAAACATATCCCATAAGCGATTATTAGGCTCACCGTCAATGTCCTCCCTTTTGACACCATCAGCAATGAGAGCAAGAAACATGTCACGTCTAGAGAACTTATAGTCCCCAGCAGTACGACCCTCAGGCCGAGATTGTCTTTCAGGTTTAAACCATTCACCCTGCTCACCAAGCTGACGAACAGACTCAAGCACAGCAGACAAAGGATTGCCAGTTTGGTTAATCAATAATGTCATCATGACCTGCTTGTAAGCAACAGGAGAAGAACGGATAATGCGATTGCGCACAGAAGATGTTAAAAGACCATCCAATAATCTATCAGCAGTACTAAGAAAGATAGCCGTTTTCATGACCTCCTCTTTTAAACGTTGCGACGCATCGCGCAAAGTGTACCACGGTTTCTCATCAGTGGGCCAATCAGATTCAGTTGGATATTTATGATTACAGCCGTCAGACGCAAGCTGGAGCAAAGTAATTTGACCAGCACCATTATAGTTCCGAAAATGATCTTGAATCGTAGAATCAGAACTCAAAGAGCAAAACCGTAAACAATCAACAGCATCGAGCATAATACCGGCAGCGCCAAGTTCATAAAGACGCACCATCCAGGTAAGCAAGGCCTCACCAGGCCGTTGTCGAAAACGTTGTAAAATGTCACTAACCTCCTGCTGAGTAAAATCTTCAATACAATCTAAAGCTATACCAGCTGGGTTACCAGGGGCTTGTTGTAATTTACGTCGAAAAACAGGGTGAGCAGAAACTTCAGGAAGAGCTTCCGAGGAAGCCCGCGATTTAGATTTAGTAGAACAATCAAGACAAGTTACGTCATCCGAACGGGAAGAACGAGCACGGTCATTGTGAGGACCTATATCAGTACATGAAGCAGATTTACAATCACGTCCGGAGCGAGAAGACTCGCGCTTGTCACCCTCCTCTGCCGAGGAGTCAGAAGTATGAGAATCCCAGATATTACCGTCCCACTCATCGGGGTTCCAATCCATTCCAGCTTTTGCCACAACCATACGCACTTTACGTGCAGACACACGACCACGACGATGTTTATACTTATATCGTGCAATACGGACCGCAGCTCTTTCGGCAATGGTCTGATATGTTTCAAGTTTGTCGGCAAGCAATTTATTTTGACAACGCAATAGAGTATGTGCATTTTGCAATTCAACACACTGTCCTTCCATATCCTTAAACTGCTTTTGTAGTTGAACAAACCTCTCATGCAATATTCTGTATGCATTAAGAACAATCCAACCTCTGCGTCCTAAAATAGGAAGCTCATCACCTTTCACTACTGGCGCTTTCTGTAAGCATGACACCACATCGGCAGGCTCCGCCTGCTCCAAGCATGAAGACCAATTTTCACTCAAACCAGTAGAGTCAGCCCACTCACGGGCCAAGGCCTCGTAAGGGGTACATTCCCAGCCGGGAATCTGAATCGGTAACTTAAAAACCGATGTTGATTTTTTCGCAAACATAATGATACAAAAAAGTTATATACACAATCACAAACAAAATCTTATACGCACGAGCCGAGCGCAAACCAACAAGATTAAAACAACACAATGCACACAGGCTTCGTAAACAGTTCGTGACGCCAGATGTTATGGCTGGATTTTCCGCTTAGATGGGATCAGCCCCCAGGGGCCCCTTATGACCCAGCCAAAACGTACTCACCTTCCCTCCTTAGAACGTATTCACAATGGATAGATATACAGGTATATATACAAATCACACCTAAGGATGGGGAATAGCAATACACATGCATAGATTTTCTACAATGTCTTATTCACATCAGTTGGTCTCGCGGCCACCCCGACCCAGACCGGTCTACCCTAGGGCAGATATTGCGCACAATCCGGTGCGACTACACATGGGCCTGCAGAACCCAATGCTCCCTTTTCCAAACGATCCACAATCCTGTAGATCTCCACGCCAGTCTCCCACCTGACGCTCTCACTTATTCAAGCCACAATCCTGTGGGTATACACGCTGGTCTCCTACCCAGCGTTCTCACTAACGCCGCATATCAACGACGACCACATTCCTATGAACAATCATCAGGACAATGTCTCAGTTATCTACTCGGGATAAAACTATAATAATGACTTTTGATACGGTCCCCAAATTATATAATGTACCTCCTATTCCTGGCATCAAAGGTCCACTCACTCCCTCTTTGTTCGATCACCATTTACCTGATCGGGATTTCACATCCGCTCACATAAACAACTCTCAACTAGGAGATGCATCTACCGAGATTGAACAGGAACATGAGGCACACTGTAATTCTATAAGAATTAGGATATTTATTGGCAATACACACATATCACATTACTATGCAACATAATTTCTGCAAAGAAAAGGTAAAGATTAGAGTGCACACTAAATGGGAAAAGGACGGAGGTCACCTGGTTAACATGAAGTCTGGACTCGGCAGTCATCTAGGTTCCCTCCTCGTCTCTGTGTCCTGGCTCGCCTTGCAGTCACACCCCAGCCGTCACAAGTACACGTCTGCACCGCTAGGCTCAACCTCGTCTGCTTCCCTCCAGGGCACCGGAACCTTGCTGGTTATTAGCTACCGTCTCTCTCTCTCTCTCTCTCTGTGTCAGTGCGCTCCGCGCTAATTCTCCTTCAGTCTTTCTCAGAGAGTTTCGGTCTTAAATCTTTCTCGGACTTCAAAGATGGCGACTGTCCGCCATGAGATAATTAATGGCAGAGATGCTAACGGCTAGATGCCGCCTACGGACTAACTCTCGAACTGACTAACACCTTCGCTAATATCAAAGCCCGTTCCTTCATGGAAAGCTACGGCCAGTAACCTGCCGTCCACCAAATTCTTGTACCTCCCCGTACCAAGGACACGTTCCCAGCCGGCCGGCCTGAAGTTGTGTCTTCGGTGTGGAGAAAAATACATTCCTTCGATAAGGGCCAGCCTGAGCCGGTTCTCTCCAAGCGAACAACAGCTTGAAACTAAAACATTACACTTCACCTAGAAAGTCTTCTCGAGCTACCGGGCAAAAAGCAAAATGGAGTCTGTCCCGTTTAAGGCCTACGGAGCCCACAATATGCATAACTCCATGGAAAATATCCTAACATGTTAGCAAATGAGCAGATCATGACTAATACCTATATATCTATCCCCTAACTTAAATTCATAAGCCCTACATTAAGGAAAGTGACACGAAAATACTCTAATATATGGAAGGCAGGGGCCCTGTCTATAGTCCTAATCCCTATGCTATGGGGGTGATAGGCTGGAGTCACTCTCCATTATTCTTCCCCTTAAAGGAGCCAGAAAAGGGCAGCCATTACAGACGGGTAGGCCCAGATGTGGGTCCTGTGCTCTCCATGACACTGGAGTCGAGCTATTCTGGCTGATGAGGGCTGAAAGACCTAAACAGGTCCTTGGATGCTTGTTTCCAGTCCAGGGAGGACCTGGCCTGGCAGTTCGGGCTGGACTGTTCCCATTGGGCGCAGGGTCAAGACTGACTTGCATATGGCTGTGTCCAAACTGGAAATGCATGGTGAGCACAAAAACGATGGCTTTAGGCCCATATATCTGTACTGGGGTGAATGTATGACATTGTTCTGCATTCTGTCCATCAATTGCTCTTTTTGCCTTTGTCACCCTGAGTGGGAAGGGTATGCCCAGACGTGGGTCCCGTGCTCTCCATGCCATTGGAGTCAAGCTATCCTGGCTTGCGAGGTCTGAAAGCCTGAAACCGGTCCTTGGATGCTTGTTTCCAGTCAAGGGAGGACCTGGACTGGCAGTTCGGGCTGATCTGTTCCCATTGGGTGCCGGGTCGGGACTGATTTGCATATGGCTGGGTCTACACTGGAATGGCATGGTGAGCAAAAAACTGATGGATTCAGGCCCAGATCTCTGTACTTGGGTGAATGTATGACACTGTTCTGCATTTTATCCATCAATTGTTATATTAGCATTTGTCACCTCGAGTGCGAAGGGTATGCCCCGACGTGGGTCCTGTGCTCTCCATGTCACTGGAGTCAAGCTAGCCTGGCTGTTGAGGGCTGAAAGCCCGAAACCGGTGCTAGGATGCTTGTTTCCAGTCCAGGGAGGACCTGTCCTGGCAGTTCGGGCTGGACTGTTCCCATTGGCCGCAGGTTCGAGACTGATATGCATATGGCTGGGTCCAAAGTGGAAAGGCATGCTGAGCAACAAAAAAAATGGATTCAGGCCCGGATCTCTGCACTGGGGTGAATGAATAACATTGTTCTGTATTCTGTCCATCAATTGTTTTTTTTGCATTTGTCACCCCAAGTGGGACGGATATGCCCAGACGTGGGTCCCTTGCTCTACCTGTCACTGGAGTCAAACTATCCTGGCTGATGAGGGCTGAACGCCTGAAAAAAGTTCTAGGATGCTTGTTTCCAGTCTAGGGAAGACCTGGACTGGTAGTTCAGGCTGGACTGTTCCCATTGGGCGCAGGATCGAGACTGATTTCTTTGCATATGGCTGAGTCCAAACTGGAATGGCATGTTGAGCAAAAAAACTATGGATTTAGGCCCAGATCTCTGTACTGGGGTGAATATATGACATTGTTCTGCATTCTGTCCATCAATTATTCCTTTTGCATTTGTGTGTGGGGGCACAACATGTGGCCCCTGTTTGGGGCCCCCAAAATCCCTTTCCAACAGCCTTTTTATGATGGTGAGATCAACATGAAAATGCTGTAGTAAATGAACACTGTAATCCCGATGGCGTGCCTGCCTCAGCACTGCTGCCATTCTAGGGATATGAGTCCAACATCCGCCCTGTCGGGATCTTAGATCCTGTCACAGGTGGCGGTCTTCCCTCGATTGGTTTCAGTCTGACCTCCTGCATCATAATGCAGCGGTCGGATCAAAAGGCTGTCTGTCAGTGGGACCGCTACTGATAGCCTGTCCCACCAACATCGTAATCAGCCCCATAGCTTTTAGCTTTGAGGTTATGTATGTGGTCTGACCTGGCCTCCATGCAACAGCAATCAAAGGGAACTTTAGAATCTACATATTTTGCAATGTGTTGGAGAAAATATTATCAAATACAAGAAGTGGTAGCCTTTCTGATATATACTTTGCCATCAAACCTATCCCACATGCTGAAACCTACATGTACAAAATATTAGCCCACCAGGGAAATGGTGATGGGTTTTATAAAACATGTAAATATTATGTGGAAAATGATCAGCACCTTCTATTTTTCCGCCCTGCATATTTATCTGCTAGGAAATAATGGTTTCAGCCATTATGCACAAAATTGGGTCTCGCACACTACTCAATAGCACAAAATGCCCAAAATCTAACAGCAGTATGTTTATTGTATTTGGCGTAAGCAAATTCTAATATTCAGTATTGCTTAACAAGAACCATTTAGGGATACACTTTTAGCAGACGGTAGACACAAAACTGGGTGTAATCACATTTTGACCTATGGTAGACATGAAGTATGTGAGGGTAAATCACATTTTGGAGCTGATTTTGATGTCAGTGAGACCGGTCCCAATTACAGACAGCCCTTCAATTCGACCTCTGCATTATGATGCAGGCGGTTGTACCAAAACCATCTGGGAGGACCACCTGCTTCCGACTGAATCTACGGTCCAGTCAGGTAGCTGTTGGAATCGTATCCCATGAATGGCGGTAGTGCCAAATCAGGTACTTCTGTTGGTATCTCAGTGTCCCTTACCTACAGCCTTTTAATGGCAGTCTGACCTCCATGAAAAGACTGTCGGAAATGGACCTTGTGGACCCCAAACAGGGCCCCCATCAATCGTGGCTGAGGGCATATGTAGTGGCCCCATGTATGTCCATGCACTACATAGTGCATTCCACATGGTGCATGGATGTGCACAAAGTGCTCTTTTACACTGTGGCTTGTGCTAAACCCCTTTGCCAGAGCTACAGCACAAGCCACCCTGTTAAATATCGGGGTGGGAAGTTAATGAAGTACAAATTATTTAACAAATAATTATGAATTTATCATCAATAATATAATTGCTTATTAATAATGTAAATTGTAAAATAATTAAATTTGCTAGTTATATTTTAGGTGCCCGCTGTTGGATTTGTCGGGGTTTAGGATGGGAAGTTAATTAAGTTATAATTAATGAACTAATTATTATTATTGTTTAATTAATTATTTAATATGTCAATTATGTAATAAGTTTACATTATAGTTATATTTTAGCTGTTAACTGTTGGGTTTGTAGGGATATAGGGTGGAAAGTTAGGTAATAAAATAACAATGAACTATTTCTTTATTAATAATTATTTAATTGATAATTACTAATGTATATTATGTAATGCTGATTGATTTTAGTTATATTTTAGTTGAAGGTTTCTGGGTTTTAAGGGGTATAGGGCAGGAGCTTAATTACATAGTAATATATTCACATTCATTATTCATTGTAATTAGGTATTTGATCATCAATTATGTAAATTGTGTTATAGTTATTTATTTTAGTTATATTTTAAATGTGGACTGGTAGGTTTGTGGGGTGTAGTGTTTTTTAAATTGAACAATTATCAATTTATAACATTCATGTACATTGTTTAGGGTGGGGGTTGGGTAAGGGCACTGGATGAGGAGCAGGGGGATAAAAAGAAGAAATAAGTCCTTGTTTTCACCTTACTATGGTACTAATAAGTGAAACCAGCAACATTAACTATAGCACAGGGATGTCAAGGCGTAGTTGGTTAGAGAATATATGGGGGGCACCAAGGAGATGCGGCTGTTGACTTGGAATGTCAACAGCCTTAAGATAACGCAGAGGCAGAGATTAGTGTTCAGATATCTTGAGGACATCTCATTGCAATTGAGAGTCAAGACCTTTTTTCTAAGTATAGGGGGATTGAGAGCTTTAGAGTGTCAGATCAAGATGTCTGTTGCAAGGGAGTCACCATCCTTCTGAGAAGAAGGGTAGGCATGGAAGTGTTGGCCTCAAAAACAGACAATTCTGGGCAATGAGCGGTGGTGGACTTTAGGTGGGGAGGGTTTGAATTTACATGATCTACCTTTTATGGCCCAAATTTGGACGATCCCTCCATTTTAGCAACTTTGGAATGGAATCCGTTGGAATCTAACCTTCCGGTGAATCTGGGGAGAGATTTACATATTCTATTGGATCCTAATTTAGATTGGTGTAGTAAAAGGAATGTATACACTCACCCAAGACTAGTCAAGGTTTAAGAACAATGATGCAGGACATTGGGTGGGTAAAAGCCTAGAGATATAAAAAGGGTTTGGAAAGAGGATACACATTCCATAGTAAGAAATATGGGAATGACCCAAGGCTGGTTTATTTCTTTGTGGATGGTAATTTAGCTGAAAAGATCAAAGAAGTTAACCATCTCCAAAGCCATATATCTGATCATTATGCCATAATTGTGACAGTTCAATGCCCCAGAGACTTTCAGAGATCAAGATGGACTGTTAAGTGAGGATTGTTTATTAACAATATGGGCTCTAATTTCCTTGCTGTAGTTTGGGATATCTTCAAAGCTTTTATCTGGGGGTGACTTGAAAGGGCAAGCAAATTCTAGGAAGAAAGTATAGAAAATCTAACTCCTTTTCATAGAGCAAGAAATGGCAGTTTTAGAGGCCAATTTGTAGACAAAGGTAGATCAGGACAGAGATCAAGTACTGAACTGCTTGGAAGAGATACAACTGAATTTTAAAATCAGGCTGGCGACAAAGTGAAGAGAGAGAAGGCAGGCTAGGTCCCAGAGTATTTTTGAATATGGAGAAAGATCAGGGTCACGTTTAGCATGGAAGGTGAGGACAGAAAGGACTTCTAAAAATGCAGGAGATATTCAGGAACACTTGGTCTCCCTCTTTTCAGGACTATATACAGAGGAGATCTATCCAGACTTTGATAGGCTAAGCGAATGGCTGAAGGAAAGGGAACTAGCTGGACTAACGGAAGTAGAATGGGGTGTCTAGAAGCCTAGATAACAGTGACAGACATTTTAGACCACTTAAGCATGTTAAGGCAGGGAAGGCGGCAGGACCGGATGTCATTCCAGTAGAGCTATATCAGCTTTTGAGGGTAGCGGTTGAGCTCGTCTGGGGAAACGTTTAACTCCATTTATTTAGAAAATGCCCAGATTCCAGATGCATGGAAGGAAGCTACACTGGTATTGATTTTGAAACCAGCCAAGGACCCCATAAAGGCAGATTCATATTGGCCAATTTCACTATTAAATGACAGCTATAAACTCTTGACAAGTATATTGGCTACAGAATGGCCAAAGCAGGCCTGCAATGAATCCACGTGAGTCAAAAGGGCTTTATTCCAGGGTGTCAGATCCACAAACTCACTCAACAGTTAATAGCATCAATAGATTTAGCCATAACACATTCTATCCCATTGCAAGTTGACCCTGCTAAGGCTTTCAATAGAGTGTGTTGGGCATCTGTCTGAGAGATTCTGGCGATATTTGGCTTTAGCTCATGTTCTATCATACTCTTCAGAAATTGTATGCAAATACGACTTCTCAAATCTTATTCAATGGGGCATTGACAAAGAGCTATGCAATCAGTAGAGGTACGAGGCAAAGGTGCCCTTATCTTTCTCCTACTCTTTGATTTATATACTGAGCCATTTGCCAAATTTCTCTGAAGGGACCATAAAGTAACTCCTTTAAAATGACAGCACTTTGAAAATAAGATAGCCTCATACGATAATGATCTTATACTTTATACTTTGAATCTCACCCAGACCATTCCAAAATTAGAGAAATTGGCAAAACAGTTTGGGGAGCTATCAGGATATTTAGTTAATACATCAAAGTCATAAATTATGTGTTGAAATATAAATAATGGGGATGAAGAGATTAAGTCAGAGATTAAGGGGCAGATTTATGAGGCCCTTGCGCCTCTTTGCGCCGCAATTGCGTCACTTTTTTTGACGCAACGGTGTTACAAACTATGCGCCCTATTTACAACGTGACGCATCTAGGAGATGCGTCACGTTGTAAAGCCCTGCGCCACAAGGAGGCGTTCCTGCACAGGGGGGGGGGCGTTCCTGCGCAGGAACGCCTCCTAAAAGTGGCTGAGTGAAATCTATAAGATTTCACTCAGTCACTTTCAGGCCAATGCTGCGTCAAAACCCTGCGCCTGCTTGAAGCAGGCGTAGGTCTTGGCGCAGCATTGTGAAGATGGGGCACCCCCGAGCCTTGCTGGAGCTGCGTCGCGCTTGCGACGCAACTCCAGCAATGCGGCACAGATGCGTCACGCATCTGTGGCATTTTTGCCCCATGGTGCGCCGCATTGTTAATGCGGCGCACCATGGGTGGCGGAGCTGTGGCGCACTGTGGCGCACATTAACTGGCACATCCCTGGGGATGCGCCAGTTAACATAAATCTGCCCCTAAGTGCTTAGGTATTTCTATAGTAGAGTCTTTGGAGGCTCTTCCAACACTTGACTTAGTAAGGGTGGCAAAGGAGGTTGAACTATTGTTTACTAGATGGAGGAAATTGTCTGTGACGGTCTATGGGCAAGTAAACTTGATTACAATGTCAATACTACCTAAATTGACATACCTTTTTAATGGCATTTTGCTAACACTCTCTAGATCAGCTTTAGCTAAACTTTATGGGAAGATCACAAGTTTTATTTGAGGTTCGGGGGAGCCAGGAAGAAGTTGAGGCAGAAAGTGAGAAAAGGAGAACCGGTGCTCCTTGATTTGACCCTGTGTTGTATGACCTTTCAATTTAAGAACTGCAGGATGCTTCTTGGGTCTCAGGATAGTTCATCCTGGGGAAGGATGTTAGCAGAAATGACCACCAAATGGGGAGGTACGGGGTTCCTTAAAAAAGTTTGGAGCCCCGAAATTCTTCAAAGAATTGTGATTAATGGTATTAAGACCTTCACTTGCTTTATAGGTCAAAGTTAGGAAAACTTTGGGGATAAGCTACTACTCTGGGTTTTCACCAATTTTGGATTCTCCTGGCATGCCTGAATGTATGTTGGATAGTTTAAGTCTCCCCTGAGAAGGGTAGGGATAGTCACCTGGGGGAAGATCTTTACAGAACAAGGTTTAATACCTTGGAAAATACTCAATGTTAGAACAGGGGGCTCCCCAACAAAATTCAAGTATATTCAGCTCACTTCTTGGTATCAAAGTGCTATTTGGGAATGGAACAACACCTGGGAGGAAAAATCTCCGATGCAAGATGTGAAACCTAAAGGCAGAGAAGTTGCTATATGGTATTGGAAATTATTAGACGTCGAGGATAGGAGACTGCTGGTACCACAAAAGTTATGGGAGGAGATGATACCAGGGCAATAACTGTCTTATCTTTATCATAAATCCTTACAATTTCTATACTCTACAAATAAATCTTGCCAACTTAAAGAGAAATCATTATTTCGCCCTGAATAGATTGTATTGGACACCTCAGAAGGGTGCCAAATTCGTAAAAGACCCGACCCCAAAATGTAGACAATATGGGTTTCTTGAAACAAACGAAGAACATGCTTTCGTGACTTGTCCATTACTTGAATCATTCTGGGAAATCATATCAGAAATTATGGGAACAAAGATTATGACGACTCCTGTGCTAGTATTGTTGTGGTCGATACTACATCAAGGTGTCTCCTTAGTAAATCTCAGCGATGCTTGCTGTTCTACATAGTAATGCTGGCCAGAAGAGAGATATGTATACTTTGGTTGGACCCAAGCCATCTCATTGCAGTGAGTTTGTTAAAAGCAGTTCATCAGACTTGTAGGTTGGATTTTGGAAGTACTCTAGTTAGAGTGGGTACAATATGGGCTGAGTATATAGGATGGAGCAATATCCAGGATTCAGGGGGGTGAAAGTCCTATGATTTCACCCAAGCGCATGGGTTTTGGTATTCAGCTAATAAAAGAGAGCTGGGACCATTGAAATGCAGTAGGTTGAAGGTCATACTCGCCAAATACAACTTAGCTTGAATCTGCAGTAACTATGGTGTTATGAGGACAAAAACATTATTTTTTATACTTGTTCCAAATTAATAGAGTTACTCAAATATGTAATGTGTTTGAAGGGAAGTACCTTCCCTGCTGTACACTGGAGTGGGAATAGTAAATCTTACCCAATCAGAAGTTCAATGCTTTCCTTACTGTGGCACAGACTGGACTCATCAGTGGGGGGAAGCCAACTTCAAGTGGCATTTCTGAGGAGCGGTATGTCATATGTAGCTAGTTTAAGGCTCTTTATGACTATACCATATGTCAGAGGTATTCAAACTTTTCCAGGTTGAGCCCCCCCAGCTGAATTCCCCCAGATGTTGGGGCCCCCCACCACCCGACCGAAACCTCGGGAATCCGGCACACCACATGATCGACTGCAACGCGCACACCACGGGCCATATCCGGCAAACAATGCTCAACACAACAAGAGTGCCTAGCAAACTGCAGGCCTGTGAGTGGGTGTGGCGAAACGACAGAGGCGTACCACACAGCTCAAAACACAATCCTCCAAGGCAAAGGAAGTCATCACAACCCTCCCCATCCATCATGTACACCTTGTCATCCACCAACTCCCCCACCATTCATTCCTTCCCTCCATCTGTGCCCCATCCACATCCAAACCCCTTCAACCACTTGCAAACCCATCCACCATCCATCCCTCCATCCATCATCTCACCCATCCATCCCTCCATCCACCCCCTCACCCATACATCCATCATCCATCCATCCCTTCACCCAATCCATCCCCTCACCAATCCATCCACTCTTCCACCCATCCATCCAACCACTCACCCCTTCACCCAAGCTATCCTCCCACTCATCCATCCACTCCTCCATTCATTCATCCATCCACTCCTTCATTCATCCATCCATCCACTCCTCCATTCATCCATCCACTCTTCCACCCATCCACTCACTCACTCATCCATCCAACCACCCACCCTCTCACCCATCCAGCCATCCCCCCACCCACTCATCCATCCACCCAGTCACTTATCCGTCCACCCACTCAACCCCCCACTCATCCATCCACACACCCATCCATCCCTCCCGCTCTCCACCCTCCCCCCACTCATGCATTGACTCTCTGACCCATCCATCTCCATGCTCCTCTCCTCACCCATCTATGCACACACCTGCCTATCCACTCTGCCAATCATTCATCCATGTCCTCACTCATCCATCCATCCATCCTCCCCCTCTCTCTCCATTCCCCCCTCACCCAGCCACCCATCCCTCCATCCACCCTTCACCCATCCACCCACTCATCCATCCACTCATCCACTCATGAATCCATCCATTGACCTCTCACCCACCCCTTCACTCCTCCATCCATCCCCCGTCCATCCACCCTCCTCAATCACCCATCCATCCCCACATCCACCCCTTCACTCATCCATCCATCCATTCACCCCTTCACCCATCAATACATCAATACATCCATCCATCACCTCTTTCATCCATCCACCCACCGACTCGTCCACCATCCACCCCCCCATCGATCCATCCACCATTTCACTGATCCATCCACCATTTCACTGATCCATCCATCCCTCCACCCATCCATCTACCCTTCCAACCATACACACATCCATCCACTCCCATCCATCCCTCCACTCATGCATCCATCCTCTCTCCCACCATCCATCCACCCCTTCACCTATCCATCCATCCCCTCACTCATCCATCCACCCCCCCACCCATACATCCACCATGTCACCCACACATCCACCATTCCACCCATCACTCCACCCATACATCCACCACTCCACCCATACATCTATTCACCCACATGGCAACATAACGGACGTCTGGTGGCCGGCTCCACCCGACATCCCTCGCTCTCCCTCTAGCTGCCTCTGTCTCCCTCGCTCTGCTTATGTCTCCCTCGCTATCCCTCCCTCGCACTCCCTCTGTCTCCCTCGCTCTCCCTCTGTCTCCCTCGCTCTCCCTCGCTCTCCCTCACTCTGCCTCCCTCGCTCTCTCTCTGTCTGCCTGTCTCCCTCCCTCACTCTCCCTCTGTCTGCATGTCTCCCTCCCCCACTCTCCCTCGCTCTCCCTGTCTGCCTCAGTCTCCCTCGCTCTCCCTCGCGCTGCCTCCCTCGCTCTTGCTCTGTCAGCCTCTGTCTCCCTCCCTCGCTCCCCCTCTGTCTGCCTGTCTCCCTCCCTCACTCTCCCTCTGTCTGTCTGTCTCTGTCTCCTTTCCTTCCTCCCTCCCTCTCCCTCTCACCATGCCTGTGTGTGCCCGGGCTGACACAGCTTCTGGGCACACACTCAGCCAGGCAGCCGCACCCGAGCACTTCACACCTCTTTAAGAGACCATTCGCATGCTAATGAGCTTTGTTCAGCTTTTAGGCCCCTGCAGCCCCACTCTGACGGAAATCGCCCACCCTCACAGAGAGTCTCTACAACGCGCTGCACAAAGGGAAGATCGGAGTGGAGCACGCGCCCCCCCTGGGATGGGGCCGCGCCCCCCCAGGGGGCTGCGCCCCACAGTTTGAAGAGCCCTGCCATATGTAGTGCCTAATTTGAGCTTTTGCTTGCTGGTGGATGATACCAGCACCTATTTTTAGGGACCGGCACCTATTTCTCCTTGTCAGATATTTTCAGGGAGCAAGAGAAGAAAACACACACATTCGAAAGAATTGGGAAGAGAAAAACAAAAAAAATGTTACCAAGGGAGAAAGTAGGAGCCTGCAAGACTAAGATAAAGGGAGAGGGAATGTCTGGCAGTGGAATAAAGAGGCATGAGGTGGATTGAAGACTATGAAGTCTTGGTATTTGGTGCACTCAAATTTAAATGCATTGCCTATGGGCTTCTGAGCAGCGTGGGGCACCAACACTCATTATTTTACTAATTAAGCATTGACCATATGTATGGGATCTGAGCGCCAGGCCAATAAAGAACAGCCACATTTTAAATTTAAAACATGAACAAGAGTTTGTTCACTCTACAGTGGATGAACCCATCCAATACATTCCCTATCCATCGACTCAATCGGGTTTCTGTCTGAAACAGTGATTTCCTGCAGCTCAGGCTGGTTTTTGTTCCACAAATCATTAGTCCTGCTCTCTGTAGGAAGAAGTAGTGATCTCATAGGATTCTCTTTTCATAACTGATGAAGCAGAAGCAATACTACATCAACGTGTGCCATTCACATGGAGCAGTGGATAATTTGACAGCCTATTTGGCATATATCTCCATGCCCTTCAATTTGTGAAGCACCCCAAAAGCCAGGGCTGTACTGGGAACGGAAACACGCACTGGCAACGAGCTCAGGCAGGGGGGTGGGGTGGTGTGCTGGTGGAAAGCTTTGTCCCGCTTCAGTTGCTATGCTGCAAAACTGCTCCCTGGAACTAAAAACAGCCCTTCAGGGATCTAAAACGTGCCCCATCCAAGCAGCCCACCTGGGGAAACACCCGGTGCCCACTATGGCCAGTCTAGCCCTGCCAACAGCCCCATCCCAGTCAAATTAGCTGAATTTTGTATTGGCCTTGTTAGACTCAGATCTCTCCTTTGCCCACAGATCCACCATAGTTATGAACACGAACTTTCTACTAGTGATGCCGATGGTTGGAATACATTTCCTTCACAGTCAACTCTGTACATACCACCAAAACATTGAGACGTCTGTATCATATAAATAAGACTATAGTATTTTTCCAATAACGCCCAACAAGCATTTCAAATACTTGAGGCATTTAGGACCTAGGACCATATGTATGAAGCTAAAATGGGTTCGCAAACGCCAAATTTTGCAGAATTTCGGCGTTTGCAAACTCATTTTCGCTAAATGGTATGTATGAAAAAATTTGGGTGCAAAATAAGGAATCGCAAAATTTGTGATTCCTTATTATGCGATTGCATTTAAGGAATCGCAAAGTTTGCGATTCCTTAAATGCAATGTATGAAGCAAAATTTTTTTGAAAATTGATCTTACGGAATCGCAAATTACCACCAACTTCAAGTTGGTGGTAATTTGCGAATTCCTTGAAAAATGCACTTTTTTGCATTTTTCAAAGTGGACTGTGAAGCACATACATGCCCTTAGGGCATGTATGTGCACCACATATGCACCCATGCTAATTTCGGGGGTGCAACAGGGTGTCCTTTGGACACCCCTGCACCCTTGAAATTATTCTCAATTTGCGATTAGCAAATTGCGATTCGCAAATTGAGAATAACTTCCCATTCATTTCTATGGGCCTCCTGGCCCATAGAAATGAATGAGAAGTATTCCATAATTGCGATTCGCATTTTGCTAATCGCAATTATGGAATTTTAAGAAATCACAAAAAAATGCGATTTTCTACATGCATACCAATTTGCGAATCTCAAATAGCAATTTGTTAAAAATCGCTTTTTGAGATTCGCAAATGAGTACCTTCATACATATGGCCCCAAGTGCCCAGCCTAAGGCTAGCTAACAGTATAGCGATGCACATAAGAAAGACGCACCCTTTCACCATTGAAGTAAAGTATAGAAACAACCCTATTCAGAGGACATTTTGCATCGCCATTGAGACAAGAGAACTAGTCTAAATAGGCTTCAATTACTAGAAAAAACTGAGGAGTTATAACGCCCATTAAAAAAAAACACAAGTCCTCTCCCATGAGTTCTGTGTAATGGTGGATTATTGCAATCTACACCATAAATGTTGAATGCTGCACACTGTTGTAGTGGGTTATACCCCCGATGCCTATGGGCTGAATGAAGAACTGTGAAGAAGTTGCATATTTCCAACCGAGACACATGAAACACACGGAAAACATATACAAACATACACTTAAGTGAATATATAAGTTAAAAAATGTATTATTTAAACACCGGAAAATATACAAACAGATATGTTTACTAATAAATACTTATATATATTTTTTACCACTTTCACGTCTATGTGTATTCATTCATATTTTCTGAAAATCATACTGAAGTGTGAAGCTTCCTCCTGATCTCTGATACTGGGATAACTTGAGTTGAGTCGTTTTCTTCAACTGCCTTATGTTGATATGTATTTTCACTCTTCCAAAAATATGTTCTCTAGATTGCAGTGATGTCAGTAAAAGTCCTTTGACCCCAAAGCACATGCAGCATTCTATAGGTATAATAGAAAAACTATTTCCATTGCTTAGTCAAGAGCTGAACATTTTGTTTGTGTCAGCCCCTATTTCATTAGAGCTCGGAACTTGTAATGATGGGTAATGATATCATTAATCTAGAATGCCCACTTAGGGCCCTATCAAAAATGACAGAACTCTAAAAAAATAAAAAGTCTTTCTGCAAATTGGATAACTAAGCAACTGCACAATTTAAACCACGAGAAATCATCACGGTCAAGGTTTTTACCGTGCCCCTGCGCGACATGCCGTCCAAATGAAGTACACAAATAGGTATTTAAATAAAATGCTAAAAGGCCTGAGAGCAAATTAAACTTGTTATGGGCAGCATTGTAATTTAGCACAGCTTCTTTGTCTCTCTTTTTTAATCTCATAATTAGCTTTCCGTTAATATGATTAACCACAGGTGAATAAATAAAGGGCCTGGGCGTAAAAGCATTGTCCGAGCACTCACACACGCACTTAACTGCAAATTTTAAATTGAAGTGTTTATCTGCAGGTGCACACTTTTTTGGCAGTCTAATATATATATTTTCTAATACTACGCATATAATCACTTGAAAGTGACAAAAGCTGCACGTGGAGTTTTGGTTTCCTGCTTCGGCCTACATGTATATCCCAACTTTCACATATAAATAAATATTTTATTATGTTGCAGATATGATTTATTGTATTCTTGAAATCAGCTGGATGCATTCTGAGACTATTTTGTCTTCACCGCCATTACTACGGACACACACTGAAGGAAGTAATAGCTAACTCAAAACTATAGAATTGTTCTCGTATCCAGTCCCATGCTCTCTGGCTACAACATAATTAATATTTTCCTTGGAGACTGCCAATCGTTTTTTGGTTCTGGCCCTAACACCAATGACTTCCTGCTAAAAATGCTGAACAACACTTTCCTTATCTTTGTCAGTGGAAATTCTTCTACTTAACTTATTAGCTTCGCGAAAAGAATTGTGGAGTCCAGTCACACTATTTTTTGATTTAAGTGCTCAGAGTTCTCTGCCTTTGTCCCCGTTACAACAAGAAGTTCCTAAACCTCCATGAATTCCTGTATTTTGTTAAACATATTGATATTATTTTCGCATTTCTTGTAATTACAATGTATATTTAGTATATCTTTTATTACCTTATATCATACCAGTTGCCAATTTTGCTTATATTTATTCTCAATTTTTGATGTTTCTTTTTGTAGCTTATATTAATACCTTTAATTATCTTGATGTATACTTTTGCTTGTTATTTTCTTTGTCTTACTTTGTATGCTTATGTCATATTCTTTCAATAAAATTTTTCTGAACTTAAAACTTATTAGCTGCATTTAATACCCATGACTAAGAAACATTCGAAAGAGTTGTCAACAGCAGAGTGGGTATGGAAGCAACAGTGCCCAACTTGCGCAGGTCCTGTCTATAGTGGCATCCTCCACAAACAAAGGGTGATGGGGCGGGTGGAGGGACTACGAGGAGGGGGACCCCAGGGGGGATCACACAGAGGGGGTGTTAATAATATATATATATTTTTTAAAAGAACTCATCTAAAGCCGCCTGCCACCTCCCATATCGTGTCGCGCCTCCTGTCCTCTTCCTTGTCCCAGCAGCCCCTAGGACAGACTCCCATCCAATCCCTGTGCTGTGGAGCAGCGCTGGGATTGACCTGAGCAGGCTGGAAAAACGCTTTGCTCAGACAAGCAGCCAGGCTGGAGAAATCCAAGGGGTCCATTAGGATGACGGGTGGACTTAGTCCGCCCGCCATCCCATCGGGGAAGGGACCGCCCGCCATAAGGGTGGGGTCCCGTGAGGGGTATTATGATGCGCCCGCCACAGTGGCGGATGCATCATGCATGCTTAACATTGTGGCGGGCAGTGCTCTCAGCACCGCCCGCCACAATGCTAAAATTAGTGCCTGCCGCTTTGTGTATGCAAATGCAGGGGGGTACCACAGGTACTCCCCCATGTGCACCCCCCACCTTGCCTTCATCATGGGGGCCCTCTGGGGGCCCCCAAAGTAAAGACCGCATGCCTTTCCGTGGCGGCATTGCCGCCACAGAAAGGCAGCTGAATGAGGCCATCATAATATGGCTGGCGGTGTCTGATAGAAAACTGGGAAAACTGAAAAGTAATACGCTTACTCAAAAGTGTAAAGTTACTCAAAAGTGTAAGTTACCTGTGTGAATCATGCACAAAATCCTCATAGTCTTACGTGCTACTCTTACTTGATGACATCCATTCATTTGTATTAGAGGTGGTATGCAGACAGGACAGAGTGAAAATTTCAAACATGTTGAAATAAATAATGACTAGGCTTTAGTAAAGATTCTAGGAGCCAAGGAGAATTGAAGATGTTGCCCCAGTATTGACTTAGAGTCAAAAGTGACTCACAGAATTTGTTCTGCTATTAATTTGGTCTATCAAGTACAGAACGCATAAATCACATTTTATTGTCAGAGTTCTTCCCTGCGCTGATGTCAGACATCGGCATACCGCCTGGTTTCCAGTTCTGCTGATTTCAAGCTACCGGGCTGGGCCGGGACCTGAAGCCCAAAATCCTAAGATGGCTGTAAACTCCCAAACCCTCCTACCAGATGCTGGGTCACCAGTGCTTGAAGTCGGGGCTTGAAGCTGTAACTTCCTCCGACATTTCACAGCTTCATCTGCTCCACCTTGCCCTGTTTTTCCATCAGTGGTTCAGTGCCCTAGCTTTGCTTCTGTGGAGAAGCTTCATTGATGTACCAGTACTAGAGGTCACAGAGGTGTGCCAGCGGGGTAGGCACCTGTTGCCAGGAGAGAAGAGAGTGGGAGAGAGCAGAGGCTTTAGTCCTCCCTGCATAGGGTGGAGCCCGGAACCAACGTAGCCAGCTCGCCTAGGTGTGGCTTGTGGCACCCAGTGGGCTCCCCACTCTCCATCATTGTCAGTGCCTTCATTGTGAGGTTCATCATCTGCCATTAAGTCGTCACCAGCTGCTGACTATGTAAAGCTTTGTGTGGAGTTCCTCTACCTCTCAGTCATCAAACGCATCAGCTCGGATGTGATTATCATGGTCACGATGCATTCTGGAAAACCCTGAGTGTCTGGCCATAATAATAAGAAAGGGGGGTGTAGTGGTTACCCCATAGATGCAAGACATAGTTCTGAAGGGTTAACCACAAGACTTTATTCTGGTCCGTAAATGCACAAGATACAAACAACCTCAGCCACAGCTCCCTGTCACCACGGGTGACAGCCTCCTTATCAGCCGGCGCTCACCTTGGAATCTTGGTCGCGGCGACATTCGAAGTGATGTCACTGTGAGCAGTTCCATCACATGCAGCGCTGTAAATGAAGGGGTGAAAGCGCGGTGATGGGAGATACCACACATCCCCCTTCCCTACGAAAAGGAAACATCAAAAGAACAGGGTAAGCAGCAAAAAGTTACATCATCACATATTGCACCAAGTGTCTGGGTGGTCTGGTCACTCTCCGGCACGTTCTGCTAACCGGGCGAGGGATCGTCCCGTGTTCCCTGGGAGGGGGTTCTTTGGCCACCCCTGATTTGTTTTCACTCCCTCCCTCCACACTGCTCTCCTGCTTAGGAGGGCGATACCTCACAACTCTTCCCAGGTTCCAGATCTTCCCTTCCTGGGTTTTTACAGCATTTCTGAACAATGTTACTGTCTTTGTGGGCTTGCTGTATTCTGACCACCTCGCCTTGCCAGTGGGTGTTCTGATTTTAATGTCATCCCCAACCTTGATCCCAGCCTCTTGTGTGGAGTGCAGTCTATCAAACCTTTCTTTCCTCTCTGTCATGGCTATGCTCTGTCTCACTAGCCCCCTCGATTCCTTGGAGTAGTCTGACCATCCCTTGTGCCACCCCATCCAACCTGGTGATAGTTTTGTGTTCGGTACCCTCTCTCTGAGCAACTCAAAAGGGGTGACGCCCGTCGTCGGGTGTGGCGTGAGTATATAAGCTTCCAACCGTTTCCACACTTCTTCCTTCCAATTCAGGCCGCTGGTCTTTGCCAACTGGATGCTCTCCTTGAGAGTCTTGTTGAAGCTCTTGACCATTCCATTGGTCTCGGGGTGGTACAGGGCGCAGCGTTTATGTTTGATCCCCCCCTCTTTGAGGAAGTCTTTCATTTCTTTCGAACACAGTTGAACCCCATTATCTGTGAGTAGACTGCTTGGTAGCCCCTCCCTGATGAACAGTTCTTGAAGGAACTCAATGACAGTCTTCGTCGTGATCTCACTTACAATCTTCAACTCCGGCCACCTTGAGTATAGATCCATAAGCACCAAGAACTGTCGTTCTTTGCCCAGACACAAAACTGAAATTTTTAATTTCTTGATGGATGAAGCCCCTGACGCATTGTTTATTACTGAAACATGGCTTCATGCTGGCTCTGGACCGGATGTAGCCACAGCTCTTCCAGACTCATATGCAATTATATGCCTTGACAGGATAAACAAAACCGGAGGAGGCATAGCAGTTATTTTTAAGAAAATCTATACCTGTGAGTTTATAAACTTCCCATGTCCAGGGTGCGAAGGCGCCACCTTCAAAATTATACTCTCACCCAATTTTAACTTTTCCGGTGCACTTATTTACCGCCCACCTGGTACTGCATTAAATTGGCTAAATAACATTTCGGAACTTCTAGGCCCTTTTATTATGAATACTACCAATTTTACTGTCATTGGTGATCTGAATCTTCATCTGGACAACGAGCACTTTACTAAGGCTACTGAACTTATTGATGACTTTATGTCCCTCAATCTAAGTCTCAAAAACTCTGGCCCTACGCATACTGCAGGTCATTTACTGGACCCAATCTTTTCAAATATTCATAATTTAAACACATTTCCAGCTCTACCTATTCCCTGGTCAGACCATTTTCCCATCAAATTCTCCTTTCAAAGGCCAACTTCCAATAACTCTCTCACGGCTCAACCCCCCACGGTAAGAAAATGGAAAAAATTGATATTAATATTCTCAATACCCTGTTAGAAGACTCGATTCCAGGCACCAATTCAGGAGTACAAAATCTATCAGTTTCTGTCCAATCATGGTTCCTAACAGCCATTGACTCTTGCCTCCCTAAGACCAAACTAAAAGGCCTAAACCAACGTCCACCCGCTCCGTGGTTCAGTGATTCTCTAAAGCATGAAAAAACCGGTATACACCCGTTACAACGCATCTTTTACTCCGCACTACCATTACAACGCGACTTTTACTCCGCATACCATTACAACGCATTACGCTGGGGGGCGCTCTAGGATAGGGAATAAGTATAATTTACTATCCAACACCTTCCCTAGGGTCCACGGGGACTGGAGTTAGAATAGTAAATTATACTTACCACTATCCAGCACCTCAAAGCGCTATGCGTTGTAATGGTATGCGTTGTAAAAGTCGCGTTGTAACGGTATGCGGAGTAATAGTATGCGGAGTAACATCATACATACGAAAAAACCAAATGTAAGAACGCTGAGCGCCAATGGAGAAAGTCCTACTCCATTGAAGCTAAAAATGATTACAAAATCAATTAACTCAATACCAAAAGCTGTGCAGCAGAGCATAAGCTAATTTTGTCTGCACTAAAATTACTGCAGCCTTAAATCAAGCTAAAACGCTTTTTAAAACAGTTAAAGAGCTAGCCGGCTCAAATACCTCTCCAACTCCACCTGATTTAAATAAAACTCAATGCAATCAACTTGCCGCATTCTTTGTCGACAAAGTTGATAAAATCTATCAGGCCATCCAACTTAACCATAACAATCATGAGGAAGATCATTGTGACGGTAATGATCATAACAGACTATGCACGCAAGAGACTACTTTTGCTATCCCTTCTGATAAAATTTCCACCCCCTCACTGAGTGCCTGGCCAACACTCAATGTTGACACTGTCAACGAACTTCTAAGCACGATAAAATCAGGCTCACCAAATGACCCTCTACCCTGCCCCATTTTAAAATTACTTAGTAAAAAAGCTCTATCCACCATTATAGATCTTCTAAATAGCTCCTTGCAAGAAGAATGTGTTCCTCAGGAGTGGAAGCATGCTATGATCCATCCCCTTCTAGAAAAAGCGGATGCCGACCCGAAGATACCCGCAAACTTCCGACCAATATCTCTCCTTCCGATTTTTGCCAAAATTCTAGAAAAGCATGTCCACCGTTGTCTTTCGAATTATATAACGACACATGATCTGTTACCTCCCCATCAATCCGGCTTCCGAGCAGGTTTTTCAACAGAAACCACCCTCTTAGGCGTAACAGAAAACATACGTTCAATGATAGACAAGGGTGAAACAGTGGCACTGGTGCTTTTAGACCACAGTGCCGCATTTGACACTGTTTCACATGAGGTACTAATAAAAACTCTTCGCTCAATAGGCATCTGTGGCCCTGCTTTAAATTGGATCACATCCTTACTTGAAAACAGAACTTTTTAAATCTTCTCTAATTCTGCGTGTTCTGATATCCATACCTTCAAACATGGAGTCCCACAAGGCTCAATTTTAAGTCCACTACTTTTTAATTTATATATGAGCCCTCTAGCAAAAATAGCTAAGGAAACTGGACTGATAATGTTCTCCTATGCTGATGATTCTCAGCTTCTCTTTTCCCTTCCACCAACAGGCAATAATGATCCGTCTACTTTAAGAGTAGGACTTACAAAAATCGCTGGATGGATGAAAAAAAACTTCTTGAAATTGAACGGTGAAAAAACCGAACTTATAATCCTGGGAAGAAATAAAGAACTCTGGGGACCCCAACACTGGCTCACCTCCAATTCCAACTAACCAGGTCCGGAACCTAGGCTTTGTTGTTGATGACACACTCAGTATGCACCAGCAGGCCATCAAAACATCAGCCACTTGCTTCGTAATCCTAGAGTGGCTAAAGAAAATCTGCTGGATGTTACCGGATCACACCAAAAGAATTGTCATTAACGCCCTAATAACATCAAGATTGGACTATGCCAATGTGCTATACTTAGGGTCCAACAAGGCCACAATCCGCACACTGCAAACTGTGCAGAATGCAGCTGCAATATTGTTAGGTAAAATTCCTATCCACGCGCCCACTACCAAGCTCATACGTGAATTGCACTGGTTAAAAATTGAGAACAGAATCAAATTCAAATCATTATGCTTCATGCATAAAATCTCAACAAATAAAGCTCCCAAATACCTACAAAGTCTGGTACATTGTTACCTTCCATCTAGGACGCTGAGATCTGCAACAGCGAATAAATTTGTTGTGCCCAGAATAAGATTATCACGCATGGGAGGCAGATCCTTCGCATACCTTGGTCCCTCCCTATGGATCTCCATGCCACAAGCTCTGCGCTCAGAGGTGAATTACATCAGGTTTAGAAAAGCCATTAAAACCTGGCTGTTCAATGTCTAAGTCAGCTGTCCAATTACTTTTCACGGAATCATAAGCGCCGGGAAACCCTTTGTTGGGTAGCTGTTTGCGCTATACAAAATAAATAAATAAAATAAATAAATAAAGATCTAGGGTGTGCGCACCTCTCCCATCAGTGGGCCTACAATGTCTAACGCCACCTCCTCCCACGGCCCTGACGGGGGTGGCCTACACACCATGGGCGGCGTCTGTTGTCTCAACACTTTGTCGCTAACACTGCACGGGATACAGTCTCTAACTTTTCTCTCGATTGCATGGTCCATGCGTGGCCAACAGTAGTCTTCTCTTAGCCTTTGTTTGGTCTTGGTGATGCCCAGGTGACCGTCATGAGCTATATCCACTAGATCCTCTCTCACTGCTGTGAGTGGGACCAACCTTGTCCCCCTGAACAAACAATCGTCAACCACTGATAATTCGTCTTTGACAATCCAGAACGGCCGTAGAGCTTTGTCCCGTTTATCTTCATGTCTCCATTTGCTTTGTACACTCCCGCACACTTTGAGAATGATCTCGTCTGTCCTGAGCGTTTCTTTCCATGGTTCTTCCCCTATGGCTCTCTGAATGATCGCGCATACGTTTTCAGTTTGGTAATCCTCCTTCTCTTCCTCATCTATTCCTTCGGTCTTGTCTCCATCACTTTCCGTCACTAAGCACGACAGGCAGTCTGCAGCAAGATTCCTGGTTCCAGGGACATATTCGACCTTGAACGTGTACTCTTGGAGACCTACAACCCACCGCCTGATCCTGCTAGAGATCGCATCAAGGCCCTTCTTTCCGAACACCTCTACCAAAGGTTTGTGGTCCGTCCAAAGAATGAACCTTGTTCCTCATTTGAAGTCCCTGAATTTGCTCACGGCCCAGAACACGGCCAAGGCCTCTTTTTTGATCACAGAATAGTTGCTCTCTGACTTCTGTAGTGATCTCGATGCGAATGCTATTGTTTCTTCGCCGCTTGCTCCTACCTGAGTGAGGACCGCTCCAAGCCCCTTGGCACTAGCTTCGGTGGTGACTACGGTCACCCGATTGGGTATGAACGACTTGAGGTTGCGAGCTTCTGCGAGTGCTCTCTTCACGTCCTCAAACTCTTTTTGGCACTCCCCATTCCAGCTGAACGTCGTATCCTTTTTTAGCAATTGGCGTATGGCAAACGTCCTTCCAGCGAAGTTCTGCATGAATTTGCTGTAGAATTCCAGCAATCCCATGAATGACTTTATTTCGTCTTTGCTCTTCAGTGGCATCAAATTCGTTAAGGTGTTTTCAAGTTCTGCTTTCGGACGGATTCCTTCTGCCGTCACTCTGTGTCCCAAAAAATCCAGTTCCTTGCAGCCAAACTTGAACTTTTCTCTTCTCACCGCCAGACCTTGTGACCTAAACCTGGCTAGCACTTATCTCAACCTCTTGTTGTGTTCCACGTTGTCTTTTGCGAATACCAATTGTTGCACATGAGTCGTTGGAACACTGCTGCGGCCGATACTAAGCTGAAGGGCATCCTCTTAAACGTGAACGCACCCATGGGCGTCACGAACGCCGTGAGCTCCTGAGACTCCTCATGTAGCTTGATCTGGAAATAGGCTGAGGTGAGATCAAGTGTTGAGAATACTTTTGTGCCTTCTAGCATGCTTATCATCTGAGTGATGTTGGGCAGAGGGAATCTGTTGACCACAACTTCTTTGTTCAAGGACCTGAGGTCAATGCACAAACGAACCGACCCATCCTTTTTCTGAGCTGCTACAATTGGCGCCAACCATTCCGTGGCCTCCACAGGTTCGATGACTCCTGCTTTGCACAGTTTTTCAAGTTCAATCTTCACTGCTTCCTGGATTGCTATGGGTAGTTTCCTTACTTTGGCTACAACAGGTGTCGCGGTTTCCTTTAGTTTGATCTTGTGGCAGTAATTCTTCAAGCATTCTAGTTCTTCTCTGAAAAATTCCTTGAAATCTGTGATAATATCCTCCCTCGTTTCTCGCACTTCCTGTATTAGGATTTGAGGATCTTTGTTGGGATTTAGATAGACCCCTAATTCTTTCTGTGCCTGCCAGCCCAAGATGTTGTCACCCACTGTAGATACATAGATTTTTGACACAGTTGCTCTATCCTTGTACTCTACTGTGTCCCAGAAGTAACCCTTCATGGAAATGGGACGTCCTGCATAGCCCCCAGGCCTTACATCCATCCTGTTCCATCTAATCTTCCCCCTGGACACCCATGAAAATTCCTTTGCGCTAATGATCGTTATTCTTGAACACGAATCAAACAATGCTTCTACTTCAGTGCCTTTTACTTTTATGGTGTCTTTGGGGTTGCTGACCTGATCTCCAACTACTTGCAACACTATCTCGTCACACACTGTGTTTGTCCTGTCTTTGCTCTGTTTGCTAAACCCCTGAACGCTCCTGCAGTACTGCCTAAAATGTCCCTTCCTCCCGCACTTGTTGCACGTGAATTTGAGTGCAGGGCACTCCTTATCATTAGCCATGAGCCATGTGTCCTTGCTTTCCCCATCTGTAGCAGGTACCTTTGAATGACTACCCTTTCTTGTTCTCTTTTCTTTTTTTTATGTAGTATCTTCTGGCCCTTGACTTCTGACACCCCTTCACATTCAGTCAAGACCTCGCTTACTTTGATTTTGTCTTCGCTTCCTTTCCCACCACTGTCCTGCTTTATCTTCCTAACGCACTGCAACATGTGTTCCACCTGTTTTACAACTATTAGGACCTCCCTCAGAGGTGGGTCATCTTTCAGCCACAACTCTTCCCGTACGCGTTCTGTCCCACACGCTAACACAAACTGGTCCCCTATTCTCTCTTCGCATGCACCACCAAACTTGCACGTCGCTGCCAGTTTTCTTAGATCAGACACAAAATCTTCTACTGATTCCCCATCCTTCTGCACTCTCTTCCCGAAATGGTACCTTCCATTATGGTGCTGGTCTTAGGAAGGAAGTGTAAATCTAATTTCTTAAGGCTAATTTCTAACTCATTCAACCCTCTCACTTCCAGCGCACCTAGATCTGGGAGGTGTTCCAACACCTCTTCCCCCTCTGCTCCTAAGTAGTATGACAGTAAGGCTACTTTCCTTTCAAACCCTAGGTTTGGGCCACATACCGTTGCATAATTCAAAAACACCTTTTTCCACTTTTTCAGTGTATTGCAGGCTCCCCAGGGTTAGACTGAAAGAAAGGTGGGAGTGTCACACTCTGCATCCTAGATACTGTATTTGGGAGTCTACCCTGGGCAAGGTAAGCATGTACCCTAGATGCACACCGGAATAGCGTTGAATGCCAGCAAAATACTCCCTCAAGGAACACAAAAAGAGTTGAATTAGATTCTTGCACACATCACCCAATGCACAAGATTAACCGTCAAGCATTACTCGGTGGATGAGAATTGTGAAAGAAAAACATTCAAAATGTTTTCCGTCCACTAGGTGGCACTGTGGTGCCAAAGTCAGCTCTCATAGTGAGGAGATGCACTTGAGAATGCACTGTTGTTTTCGCTTGCCAGCCCAACTTCCCACTGAACACCACAAAGATAATCAGGCAGATCCCATGCGTCGATCCTCTCCTCAAGGGGCCGGGGTGAGTAACGAAAAACCCGCTCACCCGTTGCCAACAGGACGCACAGTCTCAAAGGGTGTAGCACGTATTTTGGTCTGCTCGCCGGCATGAACATGGGTGTATTCCTCAGTTCTCTTCCTCGATCCACACATGCAAGCCCCCTTTCGCCGTCATGCTACAACCATGCAAATCGCTATACTTCCACTCGTGTCGCTCCCACGCCGTGCCTTTCTACCTCTTGACACGCGTCGTGCTCAAGGGTTTATTTTCAATAGCGTCCATCAGCCACCTCACATTTACGGCCACAGCGCTGATACGATTCACACAGTTACGCCACACTGCGACTCACCGCTGGTCGATTTCTCCCTCCGTGACCTTTTCCTGCCCTTCAACGCACCTCCGATGGCTCACTCTTCCCAGGCTCCGCTTGCTACCGCACTCTCATAGCCATCGCGTAGGAACAGTCTTTATTCTTCTTTCCTTAATGTCACTCACCGCAGGTCTAATTTTCTCCCCTGACCTTTTTCTGCTTCTTTCTTTCCGCGCCACAGGAGGCTACACGTTCGGGATGTGACTTGCTCACTTTACGTCAAGATTACTCCTCTGTCAGCTATTTTCCGCTCGTTCCAATATACGTTGGGATGTTCTTTTCTTCTTCAGTGTCTTGCGTGTTGAGGTCGTTGTTAAAGCTTCACCCTTGTCGCCAGTGTAGTGTTTACCCCATAGATGGAAGACACGGTTCTGAAGGGTTAACCACAAGACTTTATTCTGGTCCGTAAATGCACAAGATACAAACAACCTCAGCCATAGCTCCCTGTCACCACGGGTGACAGCCTCCTTATCAGCCGTCGCTCACCTTGGAATCTTGGTCGCGGCGACATTCGAAGTGATGTCACAGCGAGCAGTTCCATCACACGCAGCGCTGCAAATGAAGGGGTGAGATCGCGGTGATGGGAGATACCACAGTGAGGCAGAGAGATCGATAAAACAAACTTGGCTGCCATAATTGATTAAGTACCTACGTCAGTATCTATTTCTCTTCTGTCCCCTCCTTCATCTAAACGGTTGAAGATTTAAGAATTCTTAAAGGCGAGTGTATCTAATGGGGTTCTGACCCCATTACAATGCCCTGATCAGTGGTTCCAGTGTTGCAAACCTACTGAAGTACCAACCACCAAGCAGGACATAGTCCGCCACGACACACACCGCACAAGTCCAAATATCTCGGCTGATGAAATCTCATAATCTTTTAGTGTAAATGTTGTGTACCACGTCTTACTGGTTATCTTTGCTTCCTTTTGTATCACCCTCTTCCCCCGCACATCTTTGAAATCCTCCTTTGTTCTTCCTGGTGTTCTGGGGTTTTGACAGTCTAATTGTCATTGGCTATCAGAGATTATTCAAGGAACATTAGACTCATTACTCGGCTCATCATTGCCGCTATTTCTTCATTATATCGCTGGCGACGCTTGGAAATCAGACCAAGCTGTGCAGGGGGCAGCTGTACAATCCCATCCATATGGATGTTTAGTATCCCAGTAGATTTTTGCTGTTGCCTACTGTGTGATGCCTGATTTACTGCTGTTGAGGAGTTTCTTTTGAAATTGGAACGTGTTCTTCATCTCCGTATACTGGGAGCTCATTTTCTTGCTAGCACTTCCTGGTTCATTCATACAGGCAAGTTTTTGTGTCTCTACCAATTATGTCTGAGGAGTGGTATCGTTCTACTGAGGTAGCTTCACATCGTTTTCACACCGTACTCAGGCAGTTTGGACATGGGCTCTGGAGGATATATGAAGCCTGTGCTCTTGCGGGGTGGCTTACTCTCTGCCTTTCCGCTCAGTGTGCAGGGAGTTGCTGTCAAAATCAGCTGCGGAGCAAAGTCGTACTCCTGATGTCTTGTCTTTTTAACGTACCGTGTGATGTGAAACAGTATTGGACATGATCTTTGATGTACTGTTCTACGCGTGCTCCTGTGGTTGTGGCATGCCTTTCCGCTCTTCAGGCAGGAGTTATGATGCAGTAAGTGACGCAACTCTTATCTTCACATCTGGGCAGTCTGCTTCAACCTCTTGCTGTGTAAATGAGGAGTGCGGAGCGTGTAGGAAGCAGTGAGAGATTTCCTTAAACATTTGCACATTATTTGAGTCCACTCACCATTCTTATCCCAATAGTGAGTGCTACTGGTGCCTGCTCAATGTCTGGAAATTAAGTGATCCGTTCAGAGGACGGTGAAATATGTTGAGATTTTCTTCCTTATTCTGGTGACTGAACTTTCTATTGCAGCCTTGAAGGTTGTTTTAGGTTTTAGTCATGCCCAGCTGGGAGGTTCTTAGCTCCAGCAGACATTAACTATTTTCCTCCTGTATAGCCTGTGATACTGCATGTTTCTCTGTGCATTTTTTTTTAATGTATTATTTTGTTTTCGATTTTCTTCCTTTCATCTGGTAACTGCTGGTATTATTTTGTGTGAATTCTTCCTATTTAACAACTTAACTGTTACATCCTATTGCATTTCTTCCCTGGGTATTATGGCTATTACAAATATGCCTCAACCTCTTCAGTTCTTTGATGAGGAGCGGAAGCCCCTTCTACAATGGAAGGAATGGGAGAAATAGTTCCAGTCATATTTGATTGCCATCAGAGAGGAGACGTTTTCTGCATTAAGGAAACAACACATGTTGCTCAACATTTTAGGAGTACATGTCAGGAGGATCTATGAGAACTTGGTCACACCTGCCTCTGGTAGTGATGAGGATGATCAGGACCAAAGTGATGTGTTTCTGTCAACAGTCCCAAACTTGAAGAACATTTTTAAGGAAAAGTGAATGTTGTGGTAGAGAGACACAAGTTCTTTTGTAGAGTCCAGGGCAAGGATGAAAAAATTACTAGTTATATAGCTTGCTTAAGAGGTCTTGCCAGTCTTTGCGAGTTTGGAACGTTATGTGACTCTCTCATTAGGGATCAGTTCATTAGCTGTACCAACATTTCTTGCATTCAAGAGAAACTTCTTGCTCTTAACCCAGATTTAAAGGAGGCTATCGAATTAGCTAGGAGTATCGAGTATATGACAGAGTGTATCAAGGAAATCAGGAAGGGTAATGTTTCCGAAACCATTCATGTAGTAAAGAATCAGTCAGGGGGCGGGCGGGGGCAAACACAAGTAATTGGATACTTCAAGGAAAGCGTCAAGTGTGCAGGCTAAAAATGGGGTGGAAGTTAGCATGGAAAGAGAGAGATGCCGGTGCTACATGTGTGGTAGTTACAACCATTTAGCCAATAGCTCTTTTTGTCCTGCAAGGTCTATTGTGTGTAGAAAATGCAACAAGAGGGGCCATTATGCAAGTACTTGCAAGAACGTGGAGTCAAGTACCAAACAAATCCATGCAGTTGTGGATGTCAGTTCAGAGGACAATACATTTATTTTATAGGTCAAGGCTGGAGAAGTGGAGGAGTGCAGCGACTATCCCACTTGTCAGATATTTTTGGATGGGTGGGGGTGACAGTGATTGCGGACTCTTTCTGACCCTATACTATTATCAATCAGAGCACCTTTTTTGACAAACGGGGTAAAATCTGTTATACACTTGTTGGTGCTGACATCAAACCTGGAGGGTACAATCAAGATCCCATCCCTTTTAAGGGAATGTGGGATGTGCACATTGCTTTTAAAGGTTGCTCCACCCTAGGTCCAGTTTACATTGTTGAAAAAAGGTTCCAATTTACTGCGCTGGAGACACCAGAGTGACTTGGGTATCAATTTGGATCCCAATAGTAAAGATCCTGTTTCAGCAATCGAGTTGGATCAATGCGGCAATGGCATAGTCAAGGAATTTCCAGAGGTGTTCACTGATAAGCTGGGTCACTTAAAGGGCTTCCAGCAAAGGATAATATTGAAAGACAATGCAACACCAGAGGTTCACAAGGTTGGTTCTATTCCCATCTTGACGAGGAAATCCCTAAAGTTAGAACCGGACAAGTTAATGGAGTAGAAAGGTATTGAACCCATTGAGTGTTCTCTCTGGTTGGCCCCCATTGTGGTAGCTCAGAAGGGTGGGGGTGGAGGGATTTGCCTGTACATCGATTTGGTGGATTTAAATAGTAATATCTGGGTGGACAGGTTTCCTTTACCCAAGATTAATGACATGATTATCATGATCGGGAAGGCAAGTGTTTTCAATGTGATAGATCTCTCGTCAGCCTACCATCAATTTGGTCTCTAGCCAGATTCTAAAAGTTCGACCTCTTTCATTACCCCAATTGGTGCTTTTAGGTTTTGTAGGATGCCATTTGGCCTCGCCTCTGCGGCAGCGGTTTTCCAGAGAGTGATGCACCAATTATTGAAGGACACTAAAAAAGTACTTTATTTTCAGGATTGTCTACTGATTTATGGTGAATCTAATGTTGACCATGATACCACACTGAGGAATGTATTGGGGACTCTTAGGGATGCGAAACTAACCATCAGGGTGGATAGGTGCAAGTTTGTTGTGGACTCTGTGGACTATCTGGGTCACCACATCTCCAAGGATGGTATTAAACTCAAGCTTGACCTGATTGAGGCTATAAAGGATGCACGCCCACCCGAATATAAAGATGAATTGAAGTCTTTTATGGGCCTTGTGGAAGATATGGCCAAATTTATGCTAAGCTTTGCCAGCTACACTTTACCATTAAGGCATCTTTTGAAGAACTGTTCTTATTTTGTATGGGATGAACCTTGTAATCATGTATTTGAATGTATAAATCATGCCATTGTTGCTGCACCATCCTTAGGCAATTTTGACACTACACCTACAACTGCACTTTACACGGATGCCAGTGCCAAAGGGTTAGGTGCTTCTCTCATACAGGTGGCGGAGGAAAAGGAGAGGATTGTGACATTTGCCTCAATGGTTCTAAAGTGCAGAAGTCAATTACTCCACCATCGAAAGGGAAGCGTTAGCGTGCTTCTGGGCTATCACGTACTTTCAGTTCTTTTTGTGGGGACTTCCCTTCATTTTGAGAACTGTTACCCCTTACATACATCTTTACCTGCAGGGGGAATGAATAGTCTACCACACCCTTAGCTAAGGGGTTCCTTGGATTAGAGGGTTACAATTTCAAGAATGATTTTGTTCCAATAAGAATGCTGTTGCCGACTGCCTCTCCCATCTACCTAGGAAAGAAAGTGCTTTGGAATGCGGATGTGATGTAGGCAGGGATAAAGATATTGAACCAGTTATGGTTGTATCTAACCCTGGCATCTCTAAGGAGGAGTGGTTAGAGTCTTCAGAAAATTATGTTGTTATTTCAGCCTTGAATAATAAGATTATCCATGGGTAGCCACCTAAACCTAATGGGTTGGAAGAGGATATTCCTACTTTTGGGAGGTGAGACATGAACTGTATATTCGAGGGAACATGGTCATGAGAGGTGAGAAAATAGTTCCTCCTGGGGTTCTCCATGAGAGATATATTGATCTGGCACACAAAGGACATTTGGGACATAGTATCACCAAGCCTAATATCAGGCCACTTACTGGTTTCTAGGGACGGACAGTCTTGTGGAGGAAAAGTTAAGGATTGCCTTACCTGTTCGATGAGTGACAAAAGTAGTTATGTCAGGAAAGCCCTGTTTTCCCCAGTGGAGGTTCCATCCCTTGAAGTGTTCAAAGTGGTCTGACAAGTACATTATTGTTTTGGTGGACTAGTATTCCCATTGGATTGTTGTTAAGACGGTCAACCACATAACTTCCCAAGATGTTATTGATTTCTTGTCAGACACTTTTATGATTGAAGGGATGCCTAGTTCCATCATTACAGACAATGGGGTTCAAATCAACTCAGTGGAAATGAATGCAAACTTAAAGGTTTTATCAATCGCATACCTTAACCCCTTGTGCGCTGTGATAATTCTCCCACTGACGGGAGAATTAATAAGCACTTGGGGTTGGACGGCCCCTGGCTATCCTCCACACACGCCCACCTTGACATAGGACAGCCGGGGTTCCGTCCTATGCACCAAAGGGGTTTAAACAGCCCTATATTGTCCTAAGGCAAATGTTCTGGTGTAATGAGTGATCTGTGTGCTAAAGGAGTGTATCCAGTCTGCTCAAAGGCATGAGTAAATTCTCCAAACCACTCAAGGTTCCCAAGGTTGATAATAATGTGGCTACTCTTGAGGATGGCAAAGTGTGAAGGATGGACAGGATTACAAAGTGCCTTGTTTTGTGCCTGAATTGGGATCTAGAGCTGATGCACCAATATATAATCCCTGGGAGTTGCCAAGCTGTTCTCGCACTTCTAGGGTCTCTCAAGCTCCAGTCTGGCACAAGAATTATGTGTTTCAATGATTGCCTTATTAATGAATTCTGTTTAATTTTCCCTAGTTCTGTGTTTTCTTCTTCGCTGGTTACCTGGTATAAGTATACATGTGGAGAAAAAATTGTATAGGAAGGAGATGTATTGTAATCTCATTATCTCTTTGTGTAAATTTTGTGTGCCACATCTTACCTGTTATCTTTGATTACTGATTTCTAAAAGCTGAGTCTATCTCAAGTGGTTTTGATCCCATTACAATGGCCTGATCAGTGGTTCCAGAGGTGCAAACCTACTGAAGTACCAACCACCAAGTAGGACATAGTCCCCCATGACACACACCACAAATTTTCAATTATCTCCGCCTAGATCCATCTCCCAGCCACTGAGTAATTAGATGGTGATATTTGCATTCTAGAGACTGCATTGGAGCACCCTCGCTGGCCCATGTTAAAGGCAGAGGGTGTAAGCATGGGGGGCCTCCACCTATCCCATGTAAGTGCCTTAACCCTTTCGATGCTGATGACGAGCTGGGCTCGTCATGGTGCACAGTGGTCGTGTGCTGATGACGAGCCCAGCTCGTCATAAAACAATGAAAATAGCAATTTCCAGCACAGGAGGGGAATTGCCTTAGCAGCGAAGGTGTTAAACTATAACGGGAGTGAACTATCAAGCCCTACAGCCAGCTTTGTCAATAACATCTCTTATTGTCCCGTGGACCGCCATGGGACTAGATCAACAGTCCAGAGCCCATTTGACAAGTTAACAGATGGCAACAATTCCACTGGACATTTTGCTTGCCAATAGTTCTTTCTACACCACTTAGCCCAATGTAGATACATTTGTTGCCTATTGCACCCATACCCTTTAGTCAATAAAGCGGTGCAACCATGAATACTCCTTTGGATGAGAAATCCAGCACTCTTGAAACCTGCTCTTTAGGTCATGCTGATCAAATGGCCTTATGGTAGAATGCAACTCCCCAAATAAATCCTGCAATATATAGTCTGTTGAAAGGTCTCGAAACCATGCGAGCATTACCTTATGGAATGTCTTGCTTAACCACCTGGACTCAGTCTCTGCATCACTGATGTACAACTTTGACAACCTTTACACGCAGGCTGACATGTTAAGTGCCTTGGTTGCTCGTGTAATGTGACATGCTAAGTTGTTGGCTTTAAATAACCTCCTTGCAAGAGTGCAATCTGATCCAGTGGTTGCATATCATGCTTTCTCTTGCACCAGCGCAATTGACTTACTTGCTAGGTTACCTTAAACCCTTGATGACATTCTGAAATGAGTAATTGTGCCAACTCAGTTGTTAACACAGCAGCCACTTCCTCAAACTGACCAACAGGACATGCCTGTAGTCAGGCTTATAATCTATCGATGACCTCAGTGAAAGACTGCCGCCTGATAGCTCTGAGATTGACAAGGCACTAGCAGAAAAAGTGCTAAAGCATTCTACCCTCCCTGAAATCCTACCTGCAAGGATCGGCAGTAAGGAAGTGGGTGCTTTAGCAGGGCTACCACACAAGCCGCAAGTAGGCGATGACCATTAAAATCGGGACTCTGAGCATTGTAGGGAACCACCAGTTAAAATTGTCCCCTGCCGAGATCACACTATCTGCACTGAGACGGCCACTTTTACCAACAAAGGGATAGTCTGGCCAAAACTAATGACATAGAATCGAGAAACAGGAGTAAACCCGTTAATCCAGTCGAGACCTGGGTAGTGTATGTAAACAAAGAACTATGGGGCATATTATCAAGGGGGTTTATCTCCACTTTTTTGGCTTTAAAAGCCATGAAAGCGGAGATAAAATGATCTCCCTATTACCTAGCAGTCGCTAATATCGCTATCTCCTATTGCCAACTTTTGGAGATATTCGTGCTAAGCGCGAATATCTCCAAAAGCTAACACCTGCCCCTGAGCAGTTCTTAGCCATGTTATCCAATGGTAGGTGGATAGCATGAATATCGCTGACTTTTCAGCGATATTCATGCATTTCGGCCGATTTTTATCGCTTAGGAGATAAACCTTGATAATAGCAAGGTTCCTAAGGGATAACAATCGCCGCAGCTGGGCGATAAAAATATCGCCGCTAAACCAACATAGCGATAATTATCGCTAGTCGTTGGTAATATGCCCCTATATCTCAAGCAGTGGTAATTTAGAGGACGAATGCATAAAAAAGATACAATCAATAGGAGAGGAAAAAAGGGAGACCACAAGAAATTGTCAGGAAAAGATAGATTCTTAGTTGCAAGTAGTTATATCAGCACTACATTACAGTGTATGCATAAGTAACTCAATGATGGGTGTGCACATATCGTGTGTGTGGCAGCGGATGGCGCAGTGACACAATAAGGTGAAAAATAGCAAGGATGGCGCAAAAAATTATAATACAGAAGACTCGGAGGTCAACAACGCAATCTAAATGTAATCTGTAATAAAAATTATGAAGAGATGAATAGTAATCTTGATGAATTGTCATAAGGGTTTTTAAACAGATCTTTTTTCTCCTTGCAAACCTAATCAAACTATCATATGTATTGGTATACTATAAACGTCTGGCACAATGCATCTCTTATTCAAAAGAAATTCAGAGTGATTTGTGCTTGTGCTTTAGCATAAAGGCTGAAACCTACTTAAAAGTCAAATTATTTATCATAAGGCACAAACTAAGAAGTAATTTTAAAAAACAATTATTTCAATAAAATGCTTCTTCATAAGTTTTTGGTGATTTACTGTAATCTAGTGTTGGGACATGTAGTACTCGTTGGTGCTAAGACAGCAAGCCATGTGCAAGATGTATTACAGAACTGGCACCCGATAATGAAACTGAATTTCATATGTATACTGGAGGGTTTTATTATCCCTTCACCAATAAGCATTTCTATGATTATAAAGTTTGATACACAGATAATCACTAGGAAATCTATAGCTAACAGGAGCATGTACTGAAATTCACCTCCATAAACATTCGGATCAACTGAAACAACTAAACAAAACCGAACCCCTAAAAACTAGACACCTCAAAGGTTTGCAGGTTTGATTCATGTTTAGGACAATACCAAGATCAATTGTGTCTGACCTCCAAGCAATCCCCAAAAAATCAGGATGCCGCATTTCAGTTTCTCATTTCCAGTATTATATTTTTCTTCCATCATTGTCATCTTTATTAAAAAATCAGAGGCAATCATGGAAGCATACATATAAAAACAAAAATCAATGTGCAAATAGCTATATGCTCATGCATTTCACATAACACTAGGCGTGGGTGGAATGTGTGGAGTTTCACTCCGCGGAGTTACATGAAAACTCTGAGAGATTCCACAGCTGGAAATTGGCACATTGCGCAGCTCCCGCTGAATTTTAGCACTGGGAGCTTGTTCTATGGTGCAAATTCAGTGCAAACGGCATCCCGCAGCATGCCAGAGGCTGCTACATGTAGATTTTCTATTCGAGCAGCAGGTTCAGGCCACGAAGAGTCACAACCGCCCACGACAGCCCTTGTTGAGAAAATCTCACCAGGTGGGAATGGTGCTAAGGGATGCTAGTTCTCACTCGTGCTCACCAATTTACCATTGACAAGCTGCACGTGAGAATAACTTTGCCATGTGGTTGTGGGCGGAGTTAGCCTGGAACCCCACAGTACAAACGTATAGTGGCCGAAACTCTGTGACCTCCACCAGCTGAACAGAATATATCGTCTACCACTAGAAAACACCCATCCTCATTAGGCAACATTTGTAAAAACCATAAAGTAACTGTACATTGCCTAAATTTGGGCATCGTTAAAAGTGGCAGAAAAAACGGTATCTAAAAACTCTATACAATTTAAAAAGGAATGTAGTGCAAAAAGATTTTGAAGAATTGTCGCCGTTAATACACTTTTTAAATTCCAGAGTAAAAAATGCCCCAGTGGTAAAATAATAAATAACATATAATACCTGCTCTAAATATCCATAAGTGAGCCACCTCACAACTATTATACACAAAGTTCACAAAGGTCAAATAAGGCCCCATACCAAAATTCGTTTTTAAAACTGCGTATTGCAGAATGAGTGGCATACTTAGTTCTTGCCTTGCCCTCTGAGTATGACATAATTTCAAAAACAATTGTTTGACAATCAATGTATCATCTTTACATATGCTGTTGGATTGTCAAATAAGGAGGGTCCGTCTAAGTCATCAAAATTCTACTTCACATATTTAACTCAAGGAATGTTCAGACAACGCTCACAAACAAGGCAATTAGTGAATATGGCCTGATTAAAAATAGCTCATGGATTATTCCATAATGCGACCCTCAACAAAATGGGCTCCAATGTAATATAATCCTCAAGGTATGGTAAAGCAAGCTCCTTATGGCAAAGATAATGTGGGATAGATTGCTAGAGGGGAAGAAGGTGTTTACAGAATCTGCTGCCTTCAGCCTAAGGGAATGGTTCAAACCCTAATTATTGGTAATATTTATTTGCATCCATCCACAATGCAAAAACGTGAGTGCGCAGGGTTTTTGGTGAAGTTCCTAGAAGGTCTAGAGTTGAGTATCCAAATGCCCTGCTACTGATCTGAGGTGACTTGGACACACATTTACTGTGGGCTAGGACTATTGAGGAGTGGAAAGACACAGAGAATACATACAATACATACTGGACCAGTCCCCCAGTGATGTCCTGGCCTAGAAAAAGGAGATGTCTGGAGAGCAACTGACAAACACACTAGTTGCTCTAGATATGCAATGTCTGAATGTCGGAATAAAGAGTGACAACCCAGCAGCTTCTACATATATAGTCCCATTCAGACTAGCCACGCTGGACTTTATATTGATCTTGACAGAGCATTTCCGTTAGAAATGGGGTTCTCTAGTTGGCAATGGTTTGCACCTTTTGCCCAAGTAGGGACCCTTCGTCCTAGTCAGGGTAAGGAGGATACACTTCTAAAATAACCTCTGCTCACTCCCCTGGCAGCTTGGCATGATCAGGCAGGCTTATCTCAGAGGCAGTGTGTAGGGCATTTGTGAACACACACAGTAAGTAATGCAGTGAAAACACGACAAATGGACACCACAACAGTTTAGAAAAATCGGAATTCTTTATATAAACCCAAAATACAAAAATCCACAATACAGTAATCAAGATATGACTTTTAGAAGGTAAAAACAGTTCTGTCCATAGCCAACTATAGATGCAACACTTTCAACACAAAGTACCTTGGATGTGTCAAAATCATAAACAAAAACAGCGATAGGGAAAGTGATGAGTCAGTTCCTTACGCCCAGGTAAGGTAATAAATATGGTTCCTTACTCCAGGGAAGGTGATGCGTTGGTTTCTTACTGCCACACAGGGAAGGTGATGCATTGGTTCCTTACTGAAGGGAAGGTGATGCGTTGGTTTCTTACTGTGTGGGAGGTGATGCATCATTTTTTTACTGCTACCCTGGCGTTGATGTAGACTTTGCACCCCTGTGCGATGCTTGGGGATCGGGAACACGTTGGATCTCGATGCAACGTTGCTGGGGTGGTTTCCCCAGACGCCGTTCCACGATGCGTCGGTTCTTGCAGCCACACAGCAGGGACTGCGTCAGAATCGATGCTGTGATCTTGGACTTTAGAGGTTGGCGCACTTGATTCGGGGTGCTGCAATTTCTCCGGCGGGGGGCAGGCACTGCGGCGGTTTCTTCAGCAGCACAAGGCGAAGACTAGAAATTCTTCCAGCACGGTGGTGATGCATAGTAAACGGGTGCGGATGAGTCATGCTTCTTAAGTTGCTTCTCTTTTTCCAGCTCACTGCAGCAGGACAAACTCCAGAGGCCCAACACAGGAACAGACACCTCTTGGCAGGTCAATACTCCCAGCAAGGAAGATCAGGGGAGCTGGTGGGAATGTCTTTGTGTCCCTGAGACTTTAGAACAGGAGGCAAGCTCTACTTCAAGCCCTTGGAGATCTTCGTCAAGAGGGTTACACAGCACACAGCAAAGTATTTGTCCTCTTCTTGGCAGAAACAGCCACTGCAGGCTAACCCCAAACAGCACACAGCAAAGGGGTAGTACTTCTCCTTCATCTTTTCCCAACCCTTCTCCTTGGCAGAGGTTCCTTTTGAGTCCAGAAGTATTGTAAAGTTCTTGGGTCTGGGCCCCAATATTTATACAGCATTTCTCTTTGTTTCCGTGTGTCAGAGAGGCCCTGTGTTCAGTCAAAACCAGTTCTGTCCTCTATGGGCCAGCTTCCCAGCAAGAGATGGGGACAGCATTGTGTAAGGCAGACCAGGCCCATTCAGGTGCATTGAAATTTCCTCCCCCAACTCTAAATGCAGCCAAGGTCTAATCAGCCCAACCCGAGTCATCCAGGAAAAGCAGGACACACCTCAAGCTTCCCAGTGGCTGTCTATAGGGAATGCACATCTCCAGCCCCTGTCACTCCAAAGCCAGACATTCAATCCACAACCCAGCAGAGGCACACAGGATGGGTAAGCAAGAAAATACCCACTATCTAAAGGTTGTATTTTCACACAGACAAAACTAAAAACTATCTTTACTAAAATATGCATTTGTAGATTCTGAGTTCAGGCATGGCAAACTCCACCTTTCCCTCTTGTCTCAATGGGAAATTACACTTATAAGATGTTATAAATAAACTCCCATTCTATCCTATGGGACATATAGCCTTTCAATAGTGAAACACGAAATACACTGTATTTCACAATCAGGACATGTCACACACATCAGTACATGTCCCACCATTCACATACACGTCAGCCTGCCTACAGTGGTACCTTGGGCCTACCTTAGGGGTGACTCACAAGTCATAAAAGGGAAGGTTAGGGCCTGGCAAGTGGCACACTTGCCAAGTCAGCATGGCAGTAGAGACTGCGCACAGACACTGCCTTAGCAGGTCTGCTACCCCTTTGAAATGTTGCTTGTGTGGGTGGCACAATCAGTGCTGCAGGCCCACTAACTTCATTTGACATACAGGCCCTTGGCACACACAGTATATTGTACTAGGGAATTGGTAAATCAAATAAGCCAATCATGGAAACATTAATCCATAACAATTTACACAGAGAGCATATGCACTTTAGCAGTGGTAAAGTGCCCAGAGTCATAAAACCAATAAACAGGAGGCCAAAATGAAAATGTCTTGGAATAAACCCACTGAAAAAGCCAGGTCTAACAATTTCTATAGTCTAAAAGATTTTCTTATATGCCCATATATTTCTAGTGACTGCCCAGCATTGTTATGCAAGATCAACATAAACCTAAGGAGGTGCTCCAAGCTCATGCTCATGAACCATCAAAGTTAAATAGCCCCTATTAAACAGATGGCTGAAAGTTGGAAGGGTCCCTGACAAGTAAACTTAAGCGAGGATATGATCTGATTAGATGAGGAATTCAGGTGTAACAATGACGTAAAGGAGGACTTTCATAATTTAGTAGGATCACGAGGGGGGGGTCATAAGAGAGGAAACCACAAACATACTCACAGAGCAGAGCACTCAACCCAGTGGGGACATAAATCACAGAGATTAAGAAATGTACTAAACAAAGTCTTGTTCAGCTGCAGTAGCAAGAATTCAGACACAAAGAATTTGAAAGAAAAAGTCAAACTTCTGAGGCAAGTGCATTGAAAACAAAAATGGGCCGATAAACGGACCATGGAGATGAATTGGGCCAAACTCCCTAATGCACTCTATTTAAAAGATCCAAGAAAATTCTGGGGATTGGCAAATAAGCTAACACAAAATACAAACTCCACAGTTTGCAACATCTTTCCGAAGCAGTGGTCCAAATACACAGCACACGTATATCAGGCGAAGCCAATGTCAGCATTAATAACACCTGCAAGCAGGAGCCTAAACATGCCCCAGAAAGTGCTAGCAGAGCTGCAGAGCCAACTGGCTGATTAAAAGCTAATAAAAAGAGTGATGGACCTCCTTTTTAGGTTTTGCCTGGCGAAAGCTGCGCTCTGCGCAGCTTTTTCCTGCAGGCGAAAACCTAATGAGTATTGTACTGGAGTTAGGAACGGCCCCCGTCTTCTATTGGCTAGCTCCATAAATGGAGGCCAGACATTGGAAGATGGGCCTGTCCGTCAATGCCGGACCAGATTCGGGGGCGTTCCCGAGAATTTTTGGCTTTTGGCGACGTCACGCTACATCAGCCAAAAGCCGAGAACGCCCCCGAATCTGGTCCGCCATTGAAGGCACCCGGAAGAAGTCCAGGTGAGTGCTTGCTTTTTTTTTTGCTTTTTACCACTGCCTCGGCTCCCGTTCCCGCCCCCCTACCGCTGCCTCGCTCTCTGTGTCTCCCCGGCCCCGTTCCCGCCCCCCTACCGCTGCCTCGGCTCTCGTTCCCGCCCCCCTACCGCTGCCTCGTTTTGAGTGAAGATCCCAGAAAGAAGTAATTAGTTTAAAGGCTTTAGAAAGAAATCCAACAGCCATCAAAGGCTATTCTTAACTAGCATGATCAATGGCCGATGCAGAGCTCATGAATGGCACAGGCTGCTAGCCGGGCAAAGGCAGCTGAGTGAACACGCAAATGGGAGATGCCAGGATATGTGGGTATGCATGTGCTGCATGAACAGGTGGTATGGAAAGAATGATGGGTGACTCCTCTGTCATGTAATCTGGCCCCATGGACTCAAACTGCCTATGCCTATGACTAGTACAATCTGAATGCCCAACTCCGCCCCGTTCCCGCCCCCCTACCGCTCTCCGTGTCTCCGGACCCCGTTCCCGCCCACTCCCGCTCTCCGTGTCTCCGGCCCCCGTTCCCGCCCCCCTCCCGCTCTCCGTGTCTCCGGCCCCCGTTCCCGCCCCCCTCCCGCTCTCCGTGTCTCCGGCCCCCGTTTTACTTCCTTGCAGGATTCTCTTTGGAGCCCGTCCACCCTTTGCGGTCTGGCCACCCCTCCCACTTCACCAGTGAATGGGACTTCTCGTCCGTCCAGCAAAGCCCCCGTCATACCTGGTAATTTTCTAACTTTAAATGCACTGTGAATAGCGATGTGCCGTTTTGAGTGAAGATCCGAGAAAGAAGTAATTAGTTTAAAGGCTTTAGAAAGAAATCCAACAGCCATCAAAGGCTATTCTTAATTAGCATGATCAATGGTCGATGCAGAGCTCATGAATGGCACAGGCTGCTAGCCGGGTAAAGGCAGCCCGTGTGAACACGCAAATGGGAGATGCCAGGATATGAGGGTATGCATGTGCTGCATGAACAGGTGGTATGGCAAGAATGATGGGTGACTCCTCTGTCATGTAATCTGGCCCCATGGACTCAAACTGCCTATGCCTATGACTAGTACAATCTGAATGCCCAACCCCTCTTTCGACATATGTCTCTGAACTCCAGACCCTGAAAAATAAGCCCTGTGCAACACTTGCGTGAATTGAGCAATGCCTTTTGTATTCCGAGACGTGTTGAAGATTCACAAGCAGTGCTGAGGCAGCATGATCATACTGCAGCATTCAGAACCCAAGAACTTGACTCTGGCAGCTTCCTGAAGTCCTAGATTTAGGGCATTTAAATGGGTCTAAAAAATGTGTGTTCCTGTGTTTTTATTTTTAAGAGCTGCAAAGACCGTGCAGAATGGAAGACTTGTCGAGTGGTGCCATCGTAATCTCTGGTGTTAAAAATATAAATGAAACTCTGCCTCGGAAGGCAATTAGAAAGTACTTCGCAACCTACCCCCCCCCCACTCCGCCCTCCAATACCATCATAATTACGGCTCCATGGCATTCCGAGACATGTATCGGCCAGAGCACGGAGGGTACTTAGAAAATACTGAAATCTGCACCCTGTAGTCTACCCACGACCCACTCCAGCAGTACCATCATAATTAGGGCTCCCGGTGTTATGCACATTCTTTTAGTAATATTTCCGTTTGTATTTCTCCATTTCTTTTTTACTCATCGTATAGGTATTCATATTTATTTTGTGTTCTGAGAATACATAGAGGCCGTACAATTGCATGTTTATTTAACTGATGAATGCACATAAGCATTTTAGAAAATTAAACAGCCAAACATAACAGACCGAGAAGTAAATATAAGCATTATATACAAATACTAGCAGCCCGCCCCGACGTTGTCCGGGGGCAATCAGGCTTACAGCGCAGGCAGTCCGCCAAACTTAGTGTGTGGGGGGGGTTTGCAGTGTGTGGGGGGGTTTGCAGTGTGTGTGGGGGGGGGCTCGCAGTGTGTGGGGTGGGGCTCGCAGTGTGTATGGGGGAGGGACATGCAGTGTGTGGGGGGGGCTCGCAGTGTGTGGGGGGCTCTGTGTGGGTGTGTGTGGGGGGGCTCTGTGTGGGTGTGTGTGTGGAGGGCTCTGTGTGGGTGTGTGTGGGGGGGCTCTGTGTGTGTGTGTGGGGGGCTCTCTGTGGGTGTTTGTGTGTGGCATTTGCGAGAGATTAAGCTATTGGCATTGTAAATGACAATGCCATTTATTTATGTTAAAAAAAAACATAAATAAAAGTAATGTCAAGAGCAATGACAATAGCTCTAACTTTAACAAAGGCAAAACCATTGCATTGTAAATGCTTGTTGTAATTCCAGTCCGACACATTAGAAGTGGCCATTGTAAAACTGAAACCAAATGAACAATTTGGAGACAACACATGTCCCGAAACACAGGTAGGTACAGCTCTGAGCAAGAAGAGAGTAACAGGGGCCCCAAGCTCCTGTGTCCTGACGGTAGCATTATTATATCCGACCCCCACTTCTGGACTCTTTTCTTTACCTCAGTCTTTTCAAAGTGATTCCTAACATGTATAATACTGGATAGCTGGAGAGGGTCCATTTTGGTCCCAATTTATTTGAAGGGAAGCCGAAAGTCTCCTGCAAATTATTGCATGATTGCATTGCTAGACACGGAGGGTAAGTGTTATGCCAATTTTTGAATGACAAGTTGAAATTGTGGGCGGAAGATAAGCAGCTGAACCCATGGTTTCAAAACGGTTTCCAAAGGAGCTGTAACATTGAGTATAACTGGGTAACCTTGACCTGCCTAATTGATGACGTTTCATTCCCTACACCTTAATGCAGCTTTTATTGATTTTACGAATGTATTTGACAACTTACCAAGAGACCAACTTTGGGAAAAGCTAAGCAGGTGGGAAATCCCAACTCCACTTCTGAAAGCTATTAAGTCATTGTAGAGGAAGACGTGGGCAAAGGTTAAGGCAGCATCAAATTGGGCCACACCAGAATAGATCACCGCAAGCAAAGGATTAAATCAAGGCTGCATTCTCGCCCCCCTTCTTCATAATTTATACATGGAAAGCAATCTGGCTATCCCCAGAATTTGTCCACTGCTTCTAGTCAAGACAAAAATACAAATGTTACCATATGCAGACAAGATGGTCTTACTAGACTGTACTCGTGTAGGCCTTCAGAGGTCGCTCAATGCTCTTGTCGCTACCGCTCAAACAATGACATCTCCAATAAACTAGCCCAAAAGAAAACAATGGGGCATATGTACAAGAAGTTAACGCCGCATTAGCATACATTTTTTGACGCTACGGGGTCTTTTTTTTATCTGAATATTATCAAGTTGCCGCTAACATCCCTGTAACATCAGTGTACTCATGGTGTGTGTCCTGCAATGCACACTTACATTTGTACATTACCAGTAGAAGCCTTCAATTATGAGCAAAACAAGTCGCAACATGCATACTTTGCCTGTCATTGATGTTAAAACAATAACATGAAAAGACCTGCCATCAGGTAATGTTCATTGTTCATGCAAGACGTTCAAGAAAATGGATGGGACCACCACATCACACACAACACAGGCATTGTCATCTCTGTCACTATGCAGTAACTCAGCAGTATCTGTGTGTAGAGACCAGGGTCTCATACAAAGGCACAGCTTGCTCCTCAGGCCATGTGGACTGCTTGTGCTAACAGGCATTGTTACTTTTGCAAGTACTGTGACATGCGAAGTGCAGCCTTGCCATTCAAAAGTAACAATGACTTGTTCACATGAGAATCTGTGTCTTCAACATGCTTGTACATGGCTCAGTGTGGCATGTAGAGGTATGCATTCATCTGAGGTTTCAGTTCCATTATGCTATCTGTTACACACATTTAAGTATGCAATATCTAAGCTATGTCTGCAGGATATGGTAGTCCATAGTGTGCTATAATATGTGTAGACACAACACCAAAACTAACTTTCAATAGTATCTGCCCATGCAAAACATATGTCAACATACAAGCTAATATTAGCTCATTGCTGACATGAAGGACTGTGATGTTGCGCGCACAAGAACATACTCACACCATGTAACGTCTTGCCTAGCAGTTTAGGTAATGTTTACAATGGAGATGGTCATTGCACACTGACCAGAGACCATGTAAAACAAAGCACTGTATTATAATACATAGGCATATATTGTTAAAATGAAGCCATGAGGACCATATCACAGACTGTCATCAATGTCCCCCTCTGTGTCTCCAGCTATTCATACACCCAAATGTGAATATGCAGCCATAGCTAGGCATTGCGTTCTGCTTTGAAAACTTCATAGACAAGTAGTTACTGCCTGTTGGTCAAGTACATTTGTGTAGCAAGACCATCATACTTGCACAAACATCACAGCATTGTGTGATGTTAGAAGCTCACATGTAGTGACAGAAACCAATAATACCAACCCTAAGGTGTGACACTCTGGCATGGGTCTACTTACACACATGTCCAGTAATGAACAGACACCAATGTTAGTAAATAGTGCCTCCTATTGGCTCAGGACCACTCATACATGTACAGTACAGATAAACCACACAAAAGTACAACGCACAGATCACATCACAAATATATGTATTGTGCTTTTAGTTCAGATAAATCACATGAAATGGTACTTACATTGTACATGTATCAATAAGCGTTAAAAAGATTTACGCAAGTCCATGTTTGCAGCAATATTTTCCATTTCCGGGCAGAAAATAGTTGCTAAAAACACATGTATGTACAACACAAGAAACACAGGGGGTCTACCAGCTGAATATTAGAGCTGCACTGTCAAAACCGAGTCCACAAGATCTCAGAGTGTATATATCACATAGACAGTGTGTTTGTGAAAACAAAAGGAAAGAAGAGTGAACTCTACATGCATAGAAGAGACCGATACATCATAGGATATTCATAAATGGCTAACCAGTCCAAAACAATTAATATAGGGTTTCCATCAAAAAGACTCAATGATCAGTCATATCATTTGGCCAAACCCTGGTGCATAAAAGGCTGGTCCCCTGATCATTGGGACAAAACCCGCACCTTATCGCTGTTTTGGGATTTGGTCCACCAACATAAACAAAACGTTCATGATGACTGATCTTTTGATGGTAGAATAGACAAGTGCAACAGAAAAAATAGTGACTTAAAATAGGATGGAATGCCCTCCTTCTAACAACTTTATTCTACGGACAAGACACGCCTCCTAATTAAAAAACCAGAACAGTGCAAAAAGGACAGTAACAGATATCTGCCTATAAATGGGCCCTTGTCTTTTCTACCATCAAAATATCAGTCATCATGGACGTTTTGTTTATGTTGGTGGACCAAATCCCAAAACAGCGATAAGGTGCAGGTTTTGTCCCAAACACATTGTCTATGTGATATATACACTCTGAGACCTTGTGGACTCGGTTTTGACAGTGCAGCTCTAATATTCAGCTGGTAGACCCCCTGTGTTTCTTGTGTTGTACATTGAGTAGGAGCTGGGGATAAAATCAGGTGTGGGTCTTTAAACTATATATCCCTTGGACCCTTTTTCTAACTATTGTGGTTTTTGTCTAAAAACACATATACACATGAAATCTTCTCGCGCAGCCCTAGGCATGTGAAATTCCATCGTAAAAAAAGAAAACGGGCCGAAAACTGACAGGAAATGGTGTCTGTCTGCATCCTGGCACATGGAGGAGTACAGTACACTTTCACTTTCTCTTTAAGCCACACTGGTACTGTCTTTTGTGATTTGTGGAGGTTTTGGAAGTTGTCTGCTGGTCTTGGCATGTTTGAGAGAGTGATGCATGTAGTGTACTGTCCATACTATCCCTGTTAAGTTCTGTGTTACTGTCCCTACATGTAAATTGTGACTGTCGGATTGTTTTGTAGGTGTACGTCTCTGGGGTATCTTTGTATTTAAGCAATTAATAGGGGTTTACTGTGGGTTTTTGTTGTTTGACTGATGGACATTTTGTATTTGGGGATATTGGGTAGGGTAGGGAGGGTAGGATGTTGGAAGGGGCCTTTGGGGCCTTCCTCTGGCTAGTTACATTTTACGTGCCCAGGATGGTAGAGGCTAGGGGACACATTCTATGGGTACGATATCAAAGTCTGGAAAGTGAGATGGGAGCACATCTGGGAGAAGATGCTCAACATGTTTGGTGTGCACAGGACTGTCCAGCAGTGAAAGCACCGGTGGCAAGACTGTGCTGGCCACGAGAGAGACCTAATGGATCACCTTGGAATCATCATTGGGATTCAAGGTAGTAAGTACATGGCCAACATTGTATCACATCAGCAGATGAATGCACAGGACACCAATTATATTGAGCAAGAAATACGCACACATCTTGGAAATTGCTATTTGGGAACATAGCTTGCCAGTCATGACATACTGTGCCAACCCTACATCAATTTTTTGGAACACTTCACATGATCAAGTGGCTGACAATCTCTGTGAGATACACAATGTTGGTCACAAACATGTCAAAACCCGTGACATACCTGTACATAGTTGAAAAACTGATTTGACCCTCAAAGGTCACGTACTTTGATGTGTGACAGCAGATTTTGCATTCATGAAGCAGTAGGACAGGTCACAGTATGTTATGTCACTCAGACCATGGCATGGATGTCCATTAGGCCACCAGTGTTAAATTGACTTGTGTTATGGGTAAGACAGGCTCTGCAGATTACAAAATGTATGTAACGTGGCAACACACATGACTATTCAGATGCATGAAATTTATTCATTTAACCACCAGTGATCTATGTGAGTTTTGCTAAATGTGAAGTCAATGACATTAATTGTACTTTCCACAATTTTTCTACAGCAGGAAGACCCTTGATCACACAAGGAGATGTGGATCATTCATGGACCCTCACGCCACCGGTGAGTGTATCGCCCCAAAGTTTGGATTATATGTATTGATATATGAAAGCAATGCCACAGGCCCTGTATTTTGTAGTACACACTGTGGGTGTGCATCACATGAAATTCACCTGGTGTGATTATGCTGCAGGAAGTCAAGGACAGAATTTCCATGTGTGATTTGATGTTGTAACTCATCATGTGATTCGCAACACCCTACGTGCAAGCACAGAGTCCATGATGTGTGTGATGTCATAGCCATGTCATACAGCCACTCACACAGCATCATTAACATCTATCTGCCCTGACACGATTGTGCAAGTTTTCCAGATCTGCAGCAGCCAATTTCACTTGAAAACTTTTGCATATGATGATAAGTTTGTTCCACTGAACATGTCACATCTGTTGTCAATAATCATTATGCAAAGTGATGTGGCATTCAGACATGAACAAATGACAAAAACCCACATACAATCTAATTGTAAACTAACTAGAATGTATCACCATCACCAAATGATATTTGTCCTCATGGCATCAACCTTGTTACCACAAAACAGTGGGGCATATGTACATGCCCCTATGGCCACCACAACGTCATTTTTATTGACTTTGTGGTGGCAATGGGGGCTGTGCCTTATTTACAAGGCAGCATTAATACACTTAACATGGATTAACACTGCCTTGTTAATAAGGCCCACTTTCACACTGTGGTTAGCGTGAAAGGGGGGGACAGTGGGTGTTGCGGTGGGCATTGCACCGCAACACCCATTCATTTTGACACTGCTCCCTATGTACAAGTGCGGCATACATGGGAAGCTGCCCTAAAATCAAGAACTAGTACAACCTGGTTTAAAATTGGCTAAACGAGGAGAATTGCATTATTTCTCATTGTTTCTGATTTTTCCATGTGTGCTTCCTTGTGCAGCACACATGGAAAAAATAAAAAGGCCATGGATTGTTCATTTACATGTTCATGTTCCCTGTTCCAGTACATCACCAATCCTCTCATGCTCGCAGACACACTTGCAAAACGGTGAAGCCTTGCATTTCATTAGTGGTGGAGAGAGTCATAAAGCCATGACGTATAACGCCTCTCTCCCCCACCTCCTTGTAAATATCCCCCGGTGATTTTACCCAAGCTGTGTCTGTGTGTCATCATGAAACATTCATTTTAATATGTCATTTAGCAACAATGGTCTTACACATATGTATTGGGCTGGCTGATCTGATCAAAAACTCACAATGATCATGGCTCATTCATATGGTGTCATGTGTACAAGTCAGCTTGTGTCCTTGTTGCATGTCAACTGCTACAACATGTTTCATAATGTACCTTTGCATGGAATTGTTTCATTGATGAATATGGTAGATAGTAAGTAACTGAATTAAGAGACCATCAATACAAAGTTTGCACATCACTCCAGTCATTGTAGGTACATCCCAGAGTGTACACATGTGACAAGATATATTTGAGTAATGGTGAAGATGTGTATGAACATACCTGGTACACATTGACACAGCACTGATGGGATGTACCATGTTACAACGCATACCATTACAACTACCTACTGTTACAACGCGACTATTACAACGCATACCATTACAACGCATAGCGCTTTGAGGTGCTGGATAGTGGTAAGTATAATTTACTATTCTAACTCCAGTCCCCGTGGACCCTAGGGAAGGTGTTGGATAGTAAATTATACTTATTCCCTATCCTAGAGCGCCCCCCAGCGCAATGCGTTGTAATGGTATGCGTTGTAAAAGTCGCGTTGTAACATTATTGCATTGTAACAAATGCGTTGTAACAGGTGTATACCCACTGATGTGCATGTAGGCAATTGTCCTGTCTAATAGCAGTTCCAGGTGACATTGGCAATTAGTTGTTCAGGTAGCATGTCACATTATCACAATGACACCATTATTGTGCGTGACAGACGGCTGAATGACAAGTTTATCAGGAACACTCCTACAATGTGACATGGATTGTGGGTACATATATCTGTCACATCAAATTCTAGTGCATTGTATGAGGAATTCTGAGAATCATTTCCATGCTGCTGTAAATAAGCAAGCCTCTGTAGCCCTAGGACGTTTTGTAGTTACAACATAGTCTTGTACAGGCTATTGTAGACACAGGGGCATCATCAAAATCATTGAGTTTTTAATGTTTTGACTGTGTGTAAATTATGTCTAAGATATGCTCTGTATGGTGAAATGCTCAACAGTTCTGCCGATGCACTTGTTACTAGTTGGTCATCTGAATGTGTCACACACGAAATACACAATAGTTCACTGATGGATCAGGTGCATGAGGGTGATCCTTGCGTAACATTGACTAACATGTGCTCAAATCAGGCAACAGAGCACTTTTGGGTGAGGGTGCTTTCCTTGGCACTACTATAAATGTGTTCACAAGTCCACTGTTTTAAAAGCAGTGCAGACAACTGTGTGGTTCACATGCAGCCACTTTGCTGTCCCATAGGGTCATGGCACAGAAATGTGACAGAAATGTGCAGAGCCGGTTGATACTTTTACACAGAGCTTAATGCACCATATGCCCACTTTCCTTGCATGCATGTCAACGTGTAGGCATTGTTCAACAAACTGGCAAGTACATGTGTACATGATACAATCTGATTTTGTAGCTGTGGTTGCAGCTCCAAGGGCTCACAAATATGATGATTTTCGCTTTCCTCAAATGTGCTACATGACACTGTTGTGACTAGTCATCTGACTTAATTGCAGACTGTGCAGCCTTCTGTCTTTGTGTAGTTAGAATGGCAAGGTCTGATATTGTCCTGTTACTTACTGTACTCTCCCTCTTGGCCTATATAGGTATTTTTTTGCACGGCTAAATTGCAAACAGAAATCCGACAACTGCTGTCACTGCACTCTGTGCGTGCATTGTCCAAACAGAGGAATAACCATGTTGTCATGAACATCTTATTCTGACTCCAGATATGATGTGTTCATGATTTATCAGATTATGTGTCTAGTTGCTTGTTTTTTTATGATGTTCACAAAACCTATGGCTCATTATTAATAGGTGTAGCAAATATGCATTATATCATCATGTTCTTGGACTCAGGAAACATGAAATGTATCATTTTTATTTTTCAGATAACATGTCCCCGAAGGAGCTGCGTCTGTTCCTCCAGCGGAAGGAACATTACCAGCACATCAGGTGTGTGGCTAAGGGGTACAATGCAATAGGTAAGAGGTACTTGGAGCAAAGGGTTGCAGGGAGGTGGAAGTCGATCACAGACAGTACAAAGGAAGCTGGGAAAAACACACAACCCTGCCTGCATCAACAACACACAGGAGCCAGCCACAGCAAGTCCCTAGACCATCAGGAAATCCTCGGCCAACACAAAGTACAAGGTCAGATGTCCCAGGACCTTCAGGAGCTGCTCCACATGTGGCACCCACATCTCCACCCTAAGACTACCTCCCTCACACAGTGCACAACTGGAAACATCCTCCAGAGCAGCAGGACACAGGGAAAGGTATGTCCTCACAAAGAGGGAGAGGAGGCTGATGATCACTTTGAACATACGGCACTGATCAAGATGGCCGCAAGGATGTGATCTGTTTCAGCTCCGTCGCAGCCCACTGCTATGTAGCGTGTTTTGCGCCCAAACCTAGCCTGGAAACACTGATACGGAGCTGTGAAGATGCATGGAGACGGGGGAAGCTGCTGAAATTGTCGGTGAGTGCCCGGACCAGGAGAATGAGTCGGGTGAAAAGAGGAGGAGGCGCAAACCAAGATGGCACCCTCCCGCGGCAATCGCTGGATTTAGGCTGCAGACTGGAGCAAGTGCTGAACACCGGCAAAGAAGAAGCTCCGAGGACAGTCTACTATTGGAACAGGGGAATTGTGGCACATAGAAGGCTAGAAACCAGATGGACGTATCGTAGACCAGGGACACAAGAAGAACTCGCCAAACCCAAGCGCAGCAAACACTACAAGGAGCAGACTGGGACTAAAAGGATCCCCCGGTGCACTGAGACTCTGGAGCTATGGTACTGGTGAAAGGGGGTCCCAAGAACCGAAGGCAGACCGAGAGGATAGGTGATCCTGTGGCACCCCGCCTAACTCCAAAATGGCGGCTGTCCCTCCCTTTTTCAGCAGCTGGAGACTCACGTATTCTGCAGAAATCAAGGCTGACTATCGCGCAGCTCTCAAAGAATATCGCACATTTCTCATAAAGAATAAAAGAGCCTTCGTATCCGATAGAATTAATAATGCTAAGAACTCATCCAGGGAGATTTTTAAGATTGTCACATCCTTCACTGATCCACAGGCCCTGACTCACACTCATCCTACATCACAGAACCTATGTAATAAACTCTCTGAATTCTTTGAGGGTAAAATTGCATTGATCTATGCTTCTTTTCCCAAGCCGCAAGACAACCCCCAGACTTATGAAGACCATGTGCTGGTACAGGTTTCCAGGTCAGTATTCTCAGAATGTGCTGTAATTTCGGAGGGAATCTCTCTTCAGGAACTACAGAAATGCAAGTCAGGCTCACCTAGTGACCCCTGTCCAGCTAAACAATACCAGGCCCTGGCGGGATTTCTCAAACCGCATTTAAACCCCATTTGGAATTTATTGCTGATATCGGGTATCTACCCTACAGTGTGGAAACACGCATTTCTCGTGCCCACCCTAAAAAAGGCCAATGCAGACCCAGAAGCCCCTTGTACCTCTAGACCTATCTCCCTATTACCTGCTCCGACAACGATATTAGGGAAGCTGGTCAATCAGCAATTGGCCAGTTTCATTGAGTCCAGAGGCCTTCTTCATGACTCTCAATCCGGGTTTTGCTCCGGATATAGTACAGAGTGAGCCCTAATTGAAATGGCAGACTCAATACGTTGGGCAATAGATGGAGGTTCCAAAGCGGTGTTAGTGCTGTTAGACTTGTCTGCAGCATTTGACACCATTTCCCATCCTATCCTTCTGATCCGCCTAAAGTCCATAGGAGTCCAGGGCACAGCATTGACTTGGCTATCTTCCTTCCTCTCGGACCGCAAACAACAGGTCCGGACCTATCCATATACTTCTCCGGTGAGACCTCTCAAATGGGGTGCTCCACAGGGCTCAGCATTAAGTCTGCTTCTTTTTAATATATACTTAACCCCTTTGGCTGAAATTATCTCGAAATCTGGGATCAAAATAACATCATACGCTGATGACACTCAGCTTTTATTCGCCTTCAAGGATGTATCCGTTGCCACCTTTGACCCCCTCAAAATATGTCTCAGGAATATTGCGGCCTGGATGGACTGCAATTTCTTGAAATTCAATGCGGATAAGACTGAGATCTTATTTTTTACCAACCATCTCCTCTCGCCTCTAATTTATGGTGGCCTGAGGAATTGGGAATTGCCCCTCTTCCAAAGGATTCGGTCAAGAATCTGGGCTTCAGATGGGAGAATTGCTTGTCCTTTGCCGCTCAGGTTCAGACAGTCTCAGCCGCTTGCTTTGGCAAATTTAAAAACAATAAAAAAATGCATTGACTATTTGCCTAACGCTACTCGAAAAACTGTGGTCCATGCGTTGGTTACTTCGCACCTAGACTATGCAAATGAATTATATCTGGGTCTGTTGGTGGGACTGATCCACAGACCCCAGACGGTCCAAAATGCCGCGGCCTGCCTTGTCTGGGGCGTCTCGCTCAGACAACACATATCTCCCTTCTTGCGGAAACTGCACTGGCTCCCCATAGCCAAACTGATCGAGTTTACAGCATTGACATTGGCCTTTCGGGCAGCCAAAGGCCTAGGACCAGCCTACCTTATGCAGAGAATCTGTCCCTACAGTCATTCTACAGCCCTAGGCTCTAATACTAAACATCTGCTTGTTACCCCCAGATTAAAAAAAACTAGATCAGGAGGCAAGTCATTCGAGGTGGGTGCCACTCAATGATGGAACAAACTCCCCCTTCACCTCCATCAGATCCAGTCTGAACTTGAGTTTCGTAAATCTCTCAAGACCTGGCTATTCAGCCGCCAGGACTAGTCAGCGCTCTTGCTCTGCTCCGCTTGCTGTTTGCTGCCCCATTGGGGTAGCTGTGCAGTTACTAAATGCCTTATTATTAATAATATTATTATTATTATAATTATAGTGCGGGCACCCCAGAGGTGCCCTGCGGGGGGAAAACAGTAATAGCAGGGCCCCAGGAATGGCCTCAGCAATCCGTGAAAAGGACCCAGATGTGGGGGCCTACAGGGGTTTTAACTCCTTGCCTGACATTTAGATGGCCACCAGGGGAGACTTTCACCACGAGGAGCTCCGACCATGGAATCTGTCCATTCCCACCTCTTCATGTTGTTCCTTGTGTTCCTGTTTCATGGTTTTCCACCCCCAACACTCTGCGCTACTCTGACACTCTCTGAGTACACCAGTTCACTACCCTGACAGCCGAATCCGAGCATTATGTCTGACGCCCGGTGGAGCTGCTTGGTTCAGCTATTGAGGAGATTGGCCCTGGTTCATCACCTCAGCCACCACCTACCCAGCTGGACATTGGGCACAGTTTCTCCCCATTTCCCTGTTTCTCCCTTCCCTTCCTCCTCCCATGACGAATGTTCTGTAACTCTGCCCTTTTTCTTTGGTTACTAAGTTTTGATTGCTTTTAACAAATGTACCATGTTAGCATGTAACTCTGATCCTCATTGTGTAAGTCATGTAAAATGCGTGACTTGCAACTCGCTGTTCCTTATGTAAAGCACTCTGATACCTACAGGTCTAACCAGCGCTATATAAAAAACTCAAGCTAATTAAATAAACATTGGTATAGATCGACTTGAACGGGACAAAGATGAAACAAAAGAGCTACCGCATGGACATAAAGGGGGCCCTGGGGCTCCCCTATTGATGGACAATGGTTGTTTTTTTTTCACCCTGTCCAGTCCCACTGTCCCCCCCCCTCCTATTTATCCTGTTAATAGATTTTGTAGTTAGTTATTGTTAAGTGTGTTTTTAGTGTAGGGATAATAAAGTGTTAGGTGTAGTTAGCTTTTAAAATATTTGATATTCTCTTTTTAGTGATTTTGTTTAAGTTTCCTTTTCCTTTGGGTGGGGGGTTGATGTGCTCTTCGACTTGTTAATAAAACAAAAACTCAAACAATAAATATATTTGTTTAGTATGTATGTAGTATGTAGTATGTATGATTAGTTAGTTAATATATAGGTATGGTGTCCTTGTGCCGTCATATATGTGTTGTAAGGGGGGTGGTGGGTTGATGTTTAATACATTTTGTTATATGTAATTTCTTAGGTAGGCCAGTTAGTTTAGTTCAATATTAGTGCAAGTTAGGTTATTGTAGTTTAGGATTAGTAAGTATAATTAGTTAAGTATTCTAAGAGTTTTCTTATTACAAATACATTGCCAATGGTTGATACTTTGTGCTCCCATTACTTTTTGTTGTGTGGAAATATGCTGTTGGATTGGTAGTGGATTACGACAGATGCAGCCACCCCATCATCAATTAGAGTGTCTACAAATGTGATTACACCATCTTCAAGGAACCGGCTACCAACAAACCTCTTTTGAAATGTGTTTTAAACAAACTGATTTCTGTTTAGAGTATCAAAGTTCATTTTGAAAAAGAGTTATTGATTGGTCTGATAAAAATGTATCCATATGTCAATATTTTACTAGGACAGTTTTACACAGGATACACAGTGGGCATTGTGATCTGCACTGCATTGGTTGTATGCTGTGAGTACGGTGTCAGGATACAGTGTGACATCTTTGATTAAAAAGGTCCCCAGAACGGCTTTACTTAAAATGTGGGGGTGCAGGGGATGTATGATTACCATTCTTCACAAGTCAGCCTGATGCCTCTTTACATGTTTCCACACAGCCTTGTACATTGGGGACAACACTGTGAACAAATTGCCAAGTGTTGGACGAGGGATGTAGTGATGTGGGTTACAGCTAACCTGTGTACGTATTTGAACCATTATCAATTTTTTGAACTATGCTTTCCTACACCGTTGCTCTACTTCATGCTTGATGGAATAATTTTGAATATGTGACAAGTTGAGTGAACTGTCTTTACATGTGTCATACCACGACACACATCTTTTCAAACATTGTCCTCCACATTGACTATGGGTACCTCTTCTGGGTATATATTTATCACGTATTGCTGGAAGACACTTCATGAGGCTTTACACTGCCATGAGTATTGTTCCAAGTCACAATCAACATCATGGGCATGGAGTAATTTTGTACTTCATATACAGTGTTGTCTTACAGATCAGAGCATTGATTAAGTCACATGTGTCAGGCCCTCACAATGCCTATCATGGACAATCAATCAATCAATCATGACACTTATAAAGTGCACTACATGCTGCCGGTGGTCGTTCTTCGGATGCGGGGAATTGTGGCGAGGGCGAGGCTGGCGGAGGGGAGCTGGCGCTGGTTTCCTTATTGTTGATGCTGGTCCAGGAGAGCAGACGGTTGGTGCAGGTGGTGGTCGTGGGGGCAGTGGTTGTCGGGGCGGTCGTGGCATTGAAGCTATTTTGGATGTCGGCGATCTTGCGGTGGAAGAAGCTGGCCAGTGATTCATACAGTTCTTGCGAAGCCGGTGTTGGAGCTGGGGTTGGAGAGTTCCTTCACAATGTTGAAGAGCTCTTTGCTGTTGTGTGCGTTGTTATCCAGGTGGTCTTTGAAGGAGGCCCTCTTGGCGGCTCTGATGAGTTGATTGTGTCTGCGGGTGGCATTCTTGTGAGCTGTGTTGATTTCCGGTGTTCGTTCGCGGAGCCAGTTCTTCTCCAGTTTTTGCCATGTTCGTTTGGAGGCCTGGAGGTCTTCGGTAAACCAGGTGTCTTTCTTGCTGGTGTGGCTGTTGGAGGGTGTCTTGAGCGGAACGAGGGTGCTGGCGCAGTCGCCGATCCACTGTCTGAGGTTGCGGGCGGCTCTTGGGGTCGACGGGTGGGCTCGGGTGAGGGTGTTGGTTAGCTGGTGTTCTGTGACCTTGCTCCAGCAGTGTTGAGGCATCTGTTGGGTGCGGTGGTGCATGGTAGGCTCCCTGAAGGTGAAGTGGATGCAGTGGTGGTTGGTCAAGTGGGGTTCGGAGGTGCGGTTGAAGGAGACATGGGGGGTTGTGCTGAAGATGGGGTCGAGCGTGTGACTGGCGGCTTGGGTTAGTGTTGTCACAAGCTGTCTAAGTCCGAGGTTGGCGAGGTTGGTGATCAGGGTGGTGGAGTTGGTCTCGTTGTTCTCGAGGTGAAAGTTCAGGTCCCTCAGGAGGATGTAGTCCATGGTGGTGAGGGCGTGTATCCTGAAGAAGTCGGCGATGGAGTCGCTGAGCTGTGGTTGGGGTCTGGGGGATCTGTAGACAAGTGTTCCTCTGAGGGTGGTGTTGGGGTCGGTGGGCTCTGTTAGTGAATGTGTTCGGCGGTGCTGAGGGTGTCGTCGGTGTTGGTCGAGACTCTGATGGTGTTCCTGTGGACGATGGCGATACCTCCCCTATGCCGTTGCGGCGGTCCCTGTGGGTGATCTTGTAGCCTTCAGGGATGGCTATGGCAATGTTGGGGCTGAGGCGGGGTTCAGCCAGGTCTCCATCAGGAAGGCGACGTCTGGGGAGGTTGAGTCGATGAGGTCCCAGAGTTCGACGGCATGTCTGCGAGTGGAGTGGGTGTTGGGGAGGATGTATCTGAGGTAGTTGGGTTCTTTTGTTAGAGGTTTGGTGGGCCGGATGCTGGTGAAGCTGCAGATCAGGCAGGTGAAGGGTCCTTGGGTGTGCTTCGGGTGGCCCGGTAGCAGGTGTGTTTTCGTCCGGGGTTGAGTGCGTGAAGGGTGTTGGCGTCGTAGCAGAGTCGGGCATTGTGGCGTTCGTGGGGGCCAGGAGTTCTGCTGTTGGGCGTGGTCCAGGAGCGGACAGGCGCAGACGGGCTTGCCTTAGGCTTGCCTTTGGAGCACCAAAAATGGGGAGGTGGGAGGGAGGTGCAGCTGGGAGGCGGAAGCATGGAGGCCAATGGGGGACGAGGGGGCGGGGCCACAGGGGACGCAGCAGCGGAAACCGGGGATGGGTGGGGGTGGCAAGGGAGAGCAGAAGGCAACAAGGGGGGACAGTGGAGAAACAAAATCACGGTACAACATGGATCAACTAAACACCCACACAGTACAATGATACAGTACAGTTAAACAGTACAGTACGAATCACCAATACCAAAACGACGAGCAGAGCCTACAACGGGCTTCGAACCCTGTACACAGTGGAAGGAGCTGACTGGGAGCACTGGCGCAGACAGGTGGAGCTGCGCGGTACGTGGAGCGACCTGCCTGGAGGCAGGGTTATGGTTGCTCTCACTGACGTGCAGCAGCCGCTATAATGGGGAAGTGGGATGGAGGTGCAACTGAGAGGTGGGAACGGGGAGGCCAATGGGGGACGAGGGGGCGGGGCTGCAATGGATGCAGCGGCGGGAACCGGGGATGGGTGGGGGCAGCGAGGGAGAGCAGAAGGCAAAAAGGAGGGACAGTGGGGGAACAAAATCACGCTACAATGCGGATAAACTAAACACCCACACAGTACAATTATACAGGACAGCTATACAGTACAGTACAAATCACCAATACCAAAACAATGAGCAGAGCCTACAGTGGGCTTCGAACCCTGAACACAGCGGCAGGAGCTGGCTGGGAGCACTGGCGAGACTGGTGGAGCTGCGCAGTGTGTGGAGCGACCTGCCTGGACTGAGTAATCATATTCCCTTTGACAAATTTTCTATGATTAATAATGATGGCTACCCTAAACATGCATTATTGGCATATTTAAACATAATTGGTCACAGGCAACACACATCTTAGTGACTCAATTAATTTTATTTACATGTCCAGTAGCTGAGGTAGTACATTGGCCCATATCTAATTGGCAATCCATTTCAAAGTCCAAGGTGAGTGTTGCAGAGTCATTAATGGGACAGTGGAAGCTGATGTACCAGGGCATGATGGCAGTCATAGTTCCAAGCCGAAGCAGTGCATTTAACAGAGAGGAATGCTACTGCTGACCTTTTCGCAAGATTGTTAATTCATCCACATCTTCCTCCTCTGATGTGTCATGTGCATCCACTGTGTGTAATGGAGTGCTGGCTTGAGCAGTGTAAGGTTGTGACGCCATGGGGCTGAGATGTGGATGTTGAAGGTGCAGCAGCATTCATCTGTGCCAAATGTTGTGGCAGCACAGCAGTGATGATTAGCTGCAGGGCTTGCAAGACTCCAGAAATGTCTCTGTCATATGCAGCCATGGCTGCAAGTGTGAAGTCTGCATCCTTGGTGACATCGTTGGAGCCACTTTGACTAGACAGTTGTTCATGTCTCTTAGTCAGTACTCCAGCGATGTTAGCCACCGAATGCTGGAGAGAATGGAGTGGACTGTGGGTGCCTGTGATGGACCCTAGGTGGTCCCTAAAGGGACTGAGATACCTACGGACCCCATCTAGTTTGGCTGCCAGGCTGTCAAACCCACCCCACCCACACCTGACCGGTCATCTCCTGCTGGACCTCTACCGCACAGTGTTGAAATCTAAGAAGTAGGTCATCAAGGTCCAGGGAGACCGATGTGGTGGTAGGTGCTTGCTGCTGGATGGTTTGTACAGGGGTGGAGCTACCACAACACTGCTAGATGTCCCTGCTTCTGGAGATAGGCTGCCAATGGAGTTGAGCAGCTCTTGGAGGGTGTCCTTGTCGATGATTGAGCTCTCTTCATCTTCGTCATTGTAGAGTGGGACTGGCTGCCTTACAGGAGGTGATGTTTCTTCCTTTGCAATGTAAAGGTGAGATTCAGTTGTATGTGTTTCTCAAGTATGATCATACATTTGATCGGTGTACAAGCAGACTGCATGACAATGTCCATTCAAAATGTTTTAAAGAAAATACCTATTACATGCAGGTTAGTGAATCATTGTACCACATCACTGATGTGACATTAGAGTTGTCAATTCTATTCTTACAGTTTACAAGTATGCCAAATGTGAGTGGAAAATGTCTACACACATGCAGCACCAGTTGTGTCCTCTGTTCAGTAGTGACAGTGGTGCAGGTTGTACCACATTGTTGTCAATGCAGATTGGTTGAATTGATGTTTCTGTACACTGCATTGTGGGAGATTTACCCCTACTCATTACACTGGAGAATGTCTTCCGATTGTCTTGTTTTGGAGGTGTTTATTGCATGCTACCACACTTTGCTGTTGGCAATGACAAATGATTCTTATTGTGGCATGAGTAGGACTATCATGGTGTTGAGATCAGGGTTGATGTGATGTGCCACATGATATGGTCAGGTATATATGTTTGATTTGCCATGATTAGGTGTGGGCGGAAAATCCGTTCCGCTCGCGGATTTTGCGGATTTTCGGGAAATTCGCAATCCGCGAGATTCGCGAATCTCCCGCAAAATCCGCAAATCCGCGAGCAGCGGATTTTGCTCGCACTGTTCGCGTGAGTTCGCGTGAGTTCGCGCCCCGCGAATAAGTGCAAAATTGCAGAAATACGATTTTAGCAAAACTGAAAGTAACTACTTACCAGGTTCAAAAGTTCAGGCTCATCATTAGTAGCCATTTCCTGTAGTGCTTCCTGAGGGGCCCCTCCAGAGTTCAGTTGCCAGTTGAAACTATTATGTGACCCTGCTCTGAACCTCAGAATAGTTACACATATGCCACAAAGGTCCTGAATTACAGCTAAGGGAGACAAGCAGGAGCCAGGCTGGAAGTTAAAATCCATTAATCAGCCCCTAATTCATTATTGTCAGTTGGGGCAGGGCAGGTGTTGTAACTAATTTTGCAACAATGAAAGCACTTAGCAAGTGCAAAAGATCACTAATCAGGGCGCACTAAGGAAGCAGGTGCCAGCTAAAAAAATATTCTGTGACACATTAATCAGCCCCAAATTAATTCAGGTCACTTGAGGCAGGGAAGGTGTGCTTTGCTTTGCCGAAAATAATGTACACTGGACAACCAGAGCGTGTGGTGATGAAACAGAGGGTGGCATGGGTGGGCCAGAGGGTGGCATGAGTAGTCAGAGAGTGGCAGTGGTGACAGAGAGTGGCAGTGATGAAGAAGAGTGTCCTAAACAGGCTGGACACGTAGAAACAACAAGTTCGCAAAACTTGCGACCCGACAGGTAAGTTCGCAAATTGCGAAATTGTAAAAACCCTCGCGAACTGGCAGAAACACGGGCGAACACAAAAAAAAAAAAATCTGCAAATTCGCGGGAATTCGCGGATTTTGCGGATTGCGAATCCGCAAATCCGCAAAATACGCGAACGCGAGATCCGCAAAATTCGCCCATGCTTAGCCATGATCCAAACTGTGTAGATACATTTTAATGTTTCCAAATCACATTGTCATATAACATTCTCATTGATGCATGTTGAAATGCAGGTATGGTACTGCTTCTGTTTTACTAATTCTTCTTCCATTCACAATGGTGGGATGGGGAAACAACCTTTACAACGCAACCATTACATCGCACTACACTTACAACGCAGGCGTTACATCGCAACATCCTTAACAGTGCATGGCACTACAACGCAGCCATTACAACGGATACCATTGGAGTTACAATAGTAATTTTTAACCCCTTCACTATCCAACACTTACCCTACTGTTGCACCCCTGGAGTTCAATATTCAATTCAATAAAAACTTTATTCGGATAAAAAAAGTATATCCATAAAAGTACACAGATAGTGAATAAATTGTACATTATAAAATCATTTAAAATATTGCACAACAAGTACAGATTATGCTATGCAGTAAGACCAATTTTTTATATATAAAATAGATATCTCAGAAGACTAGTAGTAGATGTCATATAAAAGATGATAACAGATTTTTTAAGAGTGCAAAGTACAAAGGTTTTTTGACAGATATCTGCAGGTACAAATATAAAACAGTAATGTGCAGATTACTGGGAGCATAGTGTACAAAATACTAGTACTAGGAAGCCACAATTTCTAGAGTCTTTGATTTTGGTAGGTGGCAGTACAACAGTTCCTCTTTTTAAAGTTAATCATAGTCTCTGCGATATTTAATACAAGCTTTTAAAAAACAAGCTATGGTTTAACACTGAATTCTGTGTCTAGGCATTGTAAAGCTAAAAGCGCCGGGCGACAGCGACGTAATCCCATGTATTTTATTAAAGGAATGATCCACTGTCTCCGCGGATGTTCGTAAAGGGTACAAAAAAAGACTATATGCAGGAGTGATTGTTCAGAATGCTCATCGCAGGGACAGGGAGAAAGGTTAGCAGACCAATCATTCTTCTCCGGGAATGTTAACAATCGGTGGAAAATGCAAAAACGAAACTGTGTCAGTAAGTATTTATCATAATCTGTGATAGTAAGTAGTAGATAAGGCTGAATCCCATATGAAGTCTGAACTGCTACGAGATGGACATTTGAGGGCTTAGAAATCTCCTTAGTCAACCGAAGATCACGTAAATGTGATAAACATAAAGTTTTCAAATTTGATCGTGATATTTCTACGATAGTTTCTGGGTATAAAAAGTAGGGTTCTAAGTTAATATCTATCAAAAAATTACAGCTATAGGCCAGCCATGCAATCTTTTTCCATTTTTCTAAGGCTGGGCAGTCTGTAATCAGAGAGCGGGTCAATTTACATTCCTTTGTTTGCCATATACGGTGCCATAAAAGTATTGGTTGGATAGCAATATTGTCGGATATATAATCCAAACCTAATTCCAGGTGGCAGCCGAATATCGGCGAGCTTTCTGGGACAGCCAAGAGATGTCTTATAAAATAATTTTCCACTTTTTGGATGGTGTCGGTGGCAACGAAGCCCCAAACCCCTGCCCCGTATGTTGCCACTGAACAGCATTTCGCTTGGTAGATCTGGAGCATCTCCCGGGAAGGGTGCTGTCCCAGATTCTGGAGTTAAATAGTAATTGTTACCCCTAAACTATCCAACACTTACCCTACTGCTGCACCCCCTGCCTTTAGAATAGTAATTTTTACCCCTCCAATACTTACCTTAAATGTAATGTAATGGTATGCGTTGTAACGGTATGCGTTTTAAAGGTAGTGTGCAATGTAATGGAATGCATTGTAAAGATAGTTTTTAAAAATGTAATGTAGTGTCATGCGATGTAATGGGATGCGTTGTAGTGGATGTTGCGATGTGAAAACTGCATTGTATGTGCATGCGTTGTAAATGTATGTGTTGGAACGTCAAACATTTGGTGAGATGTTGCAAACTGGAGGAAATATGGCTCTTGGTCAAGGTTAGGACACTTGTGCATTTTTGGACTGCTGACAATTTTCTTACACAGGGGGTGTATCGATGTGATGTAGTGACAAAGTGATGCCTTCTTCTTACAGGGTTTACTCCACACTCATCCACTTCAGTGACAGAGGCCTGCACCATGTTTATAGCTTTATGTTGCAGGCATGCATTTCATCATGCACTGGCACTTGACTTCTCAGTGTGGGACTCAAACAGGCACCATAGCAGGGTAGTGAAGGTGTGTATGTGTTCAGTGTAAGAATGTTTATGTTGAAGGAGGGACCCCTTCAGGCACATTAGAAATGATTGACACATTGCTGTTTCTATTTGTGATGCACCATGCAGTACAAATGTAAACAGCAAACGCGTTGACAATTGAGGATTAGCTTCATTTTTGTATGTTAGGGCTCATGGTTTTCCTTGCATACATTGCTTACTGGCCTCATATTGGCTGCACCGTTGTGAGTATAGTGCAGTGTGTATTTTGCTGGGTGTTGCAGGTTGGACAGCCAAAACAACACTCATTACCCTCACCTTTCACACCACATGAAGTGTGTTAGTGGTCCTAGATTACATGGCTGTGGATTTACACTGGCTTCTTGTGATGCTAAGACCCTATCACCACCCCAACGTCACATCAAGTGACATTGGCATGGGGATGTATGCTTGGAAATATGGGCCTATGATGGACACATGGATGATACGTGCTGTTCTGCTCATAATGATTGTATGCCTTTGTTCGTGTAAGGATATTTACAGACATGACTGTGTATTTGTTCACTGCCACTGTTGACTTTCCCTAAGGACCGGTTTCCATGCATGTCAATGTGTCATGGACATCTCAGGACCAGGACTGCGATTCCAGTAGACAACTGTTTTCTGTATGGCACGTGTGGAGACTTTGATGTGGGTGAGTGCATTTTGACGTATACGGTGAAAGTGACATGTAGCAATTTGATATGCATTGGAGGTACATTGTTATTTTTGCTCAGTGTCATACTTAATTTGACATGCACCTTGACAGGGATTGTATGATTCTGTGATAAAGGCATACAGATTAGACATGTACATAGTTTTTATGGTACACATTCCAGATATGCAGGGTCCTTACACTGTACTTTTTGAAGCATATCCCTTCTGCTCATATTTGAATATCACATTAGTTCTCCAGTATGCTAAATGTAGGCATTGTGGAATATTCACATTTTAAACACAACGGTGCATATTCACTATGTTGTGGCAATGCATGTTTTTATGGTATTAAGACTCATTACATGCTTTGTCAGTTTGAGAACACAGGACTCTATCTCATGAAGAAGCAAAGGGGCATATTGACAGGAGAGGTAGCATAGTGTTGAATTGGCCTCCTTACCTCAACGCCACTTTCAAACAAATTAGCTACACAGGGCTGCATTTCATTGACAACAATATGATGCAGCCTTGTAAACCAGACTGCTCTGGGACTAAAGTTAGCAGGCCACCACCAATGGCGGCACAAATGCACCATTGTCAATGGGTGTCTGAGTTGAGTTGAGAATTGTACATGTGCATGTAGGGGGACCTTACTGCACATACACATCACAGTCCCAAAGAGAACTATGGGAATCTTTGGCAATTAGTTGGATTGAGTGCAATATGGTTCTGGTATGTTCTGGTATGTCGGAGGGGTGAAAACCAAAAGATTAAAATGGAGCACAAAATCAGCAGGCCAACAATTGACTTTTAATGGTGACTTTTAAATCTGGGTATCGACAAATACATTTCTGGGGAAGTAAATTAACCTGAATTGTGATGATCATGTAAGAAATACAATTGTGAGGGTAAGGAATCCACATGCTGTGATGTAATTATGTTATTAAATCAAACATCAATAAATATTTATCTATCTATTATGTATCTATCTCCTCCGGTTGAAGTTTGTGACAGTCTGCTTAACCCCAAATTCCATTCCCATAACTCGCAGTATGAACAAACTGTTTTGTATATATCTCTAAAAGGAAAGGAATAGACTTGCCCACCACGATTTGGAAAATATGAAAAATTGAACTGTGCATCACGATATGAGATGTTACAAGCTGAGAAACATCTAGACTCAAACAGTAGTCTTTGGTAACGAAAATGTCTTGTTTATTACCTTTAATAGAGTGGGTACGTAATAGATTATGCTTAAGACCAAAAGCCATAGTATGTGCCTTGGAAAACTTTGTATCAAGGTCCGACACAAGTTCAGTAAAGGCACCAACCAAACAATGCAAAGCATTTGAAGTTTGAGCAAAAGTACAGCATCATCTGCATATAAAAGTATGGGGACAGAGTAGATGCAGGGAATATCAGGTGTAGCTGATATCAAATATTGATTATGTTTATTTATGTACAAACAAAAAAAAGGAACTAAAACGAAACACCTTGTTGGTGTTGCAGTTGGCACAAATGATCCCTGTCATCTGTGAAGTCAGTCAGGGTTCTATTCAGTCTCCTGTCAGCTTGAACCTTAACATGGAGCTATTTGGTGCTCTACTGTCAGATACCAGCATCAAGATTCACTAATATATTGATGATATATAACTCTACTTGAAAGTCTCCTCTGTTTGAGACTTCCAAATCCTTAAACACTGCATGTGCAGCGTCCTGGCCTGGATGTCAAGCACTTACTGAAGCTTAACCTGGTCCAAGACAGAATGCCTTTCATTTATGAACAACCTTAAACAAGATACTGTACAAACCTAGAAAATCGAGATGAACACTGACCGCTTGGAAACCCAAATTTCACCCAGTGCCAAGTCACTTAGGGCCAGATGTACGACCCACCAGTTTACGAGTAGCAAATTGCGTTGCATTTGTGACTCGCAATTTGCGACTCACAAATTGGGATGCGCAACAGTGTCTGAGACACTGTTTACGATTCCCAAGGGGGTTGCAAACTGCATGCCTCATGCATATGAATGAGGCTGTCACAATTCGCAACCCCATTGGGAATGGCTGGCACTTCCAGGGATGGTGGTCTGCTGGGGTCAGCAGACCACCATGTCTGGGAATGCTTTTTAAATAAAGACTTTTTCCTGTTTTTTAAATGCAGCCCGTTTTCCTTAAAGGGAAACGTGATGCATTTAAAAAAGAAAAATTAAACTTTTCAGTTTCATTTTTTTAAGGGCAGGCAGTGGTCCCTGGGACCTCTGCCTCCTCTTAAAAAATATTTTCTCACATACTCACAAAGAGGAAAGAGTCTCCTGGGGACCCCTTCCTGTTTGCATGTGTTTTACCACCTACTTGTAGTAGTTGATAAACTGTGAGTGTTTTGCGGTCGCAAATGCGGTCGCAAAACAATAGTACATGGCATGGTGACTCGCTAGTAGGAAGGGATGCCCTTTCTGAATAGTGAGAGTTGCAAATGCTATTTTGCGAGTCAGTGACTCACAAAATAGCATTTGTACATGCTATTACCCTTTTTTACAGTCGCAAACTGAAGGATCTCCTGTTTGTGGCTGTAAAAGGGTTGTACATCTGGCCCTTTGATTCACCCTGGACACCAACTTCACTCTCAAGAAATATATACCAGCTTGGTATCATTAAAGTGAAACAATTTCTTCCAGAAAATGTCTTCTGAACTGTTGTCCAACCGCTCATACTCTTGCATCTGGATGATTGTAATGCCTTATTCCATGGCCTCCCAAACTCCGTGCTACATCCCCTTAACCCCTTCACTGCGGCGGCTATTCCGCCGCAGTGCTAAGGGGGCGGGGCGGAAGAGTGGCGGGCGCATTATGGTGATGGAAACGCTCCGTCACCAGCTGTGGTTGTGCTGTGCTTATGACGGAGCGGTTCTGTCACGGCCCCGCCCGCTCAATAGAACGTTCAGCGCAGGCGCGGAATCCGCGCTGCGCAGGCGTTCCGAGCGGGCCGTGACGGAACCACTCCATCATCAGCTCAGCGCGACCGCGCTGATGACGGAGTGGTTCCATCACCAGCAGGGGAGGTGTTAAGGGCATACTACATGCAGCACATGTCTAATCCAGGGGCTACAGAAATGTGCCTGCACCATGTTTCATACTTCTTGCATCATGGTGAGCACCACTGCTTATCTTGCAGACAAGCTCACCATTTATGGTGGCTCTCAGAACACCTGCAGCAGAACACCATCAAGCTGCAGAACAAGAAGTGTAAAAAAAGAAAAATCAAGAAAGCAGATGTTTTCTATCCGTTCACAGAGGATCTGGAACAACATCCTCATATACATCAGGTCTATTTTAGGAAAGAGACGAAGACTCACAATTTTAGAGAATAATACATCACAATTTATTAACCATCCACAACATAGCTTCCTCTCAATACTTTTTCATTCATAGTGCTCCTCTGCCTTTTAGATGGGTTTACCCTATAGAAATATCATATACATGCATACAAACATACCGGGTATATGTAAATGTAGAGGCAGTAGGGTATAGAAATGCCAAGAGGAAACTAAGGTATTGTCATGGTTAGAGGTATTAAGGCTTAGGTCTGTAAGATGTAGTAGAGAATGAACTGGAATAAGGGTATTTGTGTATAGGTATGCATAGAGGGTGCTGGCAGGTTTAGAGGTACTAGGGCATGATTAGGCATTAGACATAGTCCAAATGGAGTGGATAATTATAGGCAACAGCGGGGTATCCTAATTTTAAAATGTTCAGGGCCCCTAACAGTGTTCAAGATACACTATACAACTGAAACTGTGGAACAATAGAGAAGTATCAAAGAAGGAATCTAACACCTTGCCCTTGCGCATAGCAGAGGAGTATTATGTCTTGAAAAAAACATTTAAAAAACATATAGGGCAGGGTACGGATACCCTGACCTCCTTGATGTAGAGGGACCCCGTCAGTGGCCCAAAATATATTTTTAGTAATATTACTGCAAATCCATGGATATACCACAGATCCTTGGTAAAATGTAAAAAATAAAAAGGGATGAGCTTGTTTTTGTTACTTTAGGGCACGAGTTCTAGTTGTGTGAAATAAGTATAGCTGTGAATTTCAGTCGTTTGGTTAGTTTCACATATTTGGTTTTAACTGACATTTTACCTAACTGTAACATCACTTCAACCTTTGCTTTTTTTAGGACAGGGGACTAGGCTTCAGAGTCCTAAAATTGCTACTGTAGCTACTTTGTTGATCATGAAGGCAGTCAATCAGTTTTAATCTTTTGATCTGCTGCGCCGCAGAAAGTCCATGGCCTGAAATATAAATACATCTTGAACCTTAATTTTTCAAACTCCCATTCTGCTACTTTTCAGCACTAATCTACTTCTATCCCTACAGAAAATAAAACCTATTCAGAGTTTCAGATATGGTTCACAACCATACACGGGTTTGAAGAATAGACTTCTGTATTCAATGTAATAGCAACGTCTACTATTCTCACCTGATGAGGCCAAATGTAGCCATTAGTCAATCCTGGAAGCATTCAGATACAATCGGAAATATGATTCTGTAAGGCCTGTCCCAATGTCATGTGGTGTGAAGATTCCCTACATCCCTTTAGTCTCTGGGCTCAACATTTAACATATAATTTCATCGCTGTTGGAAACTCTTTTATTCTACTAGATTGTGTTCATTTGAATGACCACAATATATGAGACACTTAGGGGCCGATTAGGAATGCGGTGAATCCGCATCCTCCGGGCCGGCGGAAGCCACCGCCGGCCCGGAGGATGCGGATTCACCGCTGCGGTGATAGAAAAGACCCCCCGCCAGATTAGGATGGCAGGGGGGTCGGGAAGACCGTCTGCAGCTCTTCCGCCGCGGTCCCGTGGCGGAAAAGCTCTAATATGGTGGTGGTGTCTATCAGACACCGCCAGCCATATTAGGATGCATGGGAAAACATGCTTTTCCACGGCTGCTTTTCTGCTGTGGAAAAGCATGTGGTCTTTTCTGTTTTGGGGCCCGTTGCGGGCCCCAGGGTGTCAGGGGGTAGGGGTGCACATGGGGGGGTACCTATGGTACCCCCCTGCATTTGCTTGCACATAGCGGCAGGCACCGCACGGTGCCAGCCGCTTTGTGCATGCAAATGCACTGCATGTATTTTTAGCCTTGCGGCGGGTGCTGCTTCAAGCATCACCCGCCGCAATGTTAACAATACAGGATGTGACCGCCTGGCGGTCACATCCTAATTCGCACGGAGGGACCACCGCTGCCCTGCGGACGGTCCCTCCACCTATGGGGTGGCGGACGGACGCAGGTCCGTCCACAATCATTATGACCCCCTTAGTTCTCAACCCACACTATAAGGTGAAGCTGTCAGAGTGTAGATTATATGCCGCACATAAATGGTTATACGCTTGATTATCACATTGCAGAACACAATAATATAAATTAAATTTGTATGATATTAATCACATGTATACAGCATTTTGAGTGATTGACTGGCACTGGTAACTCAAGCAGGAGAATACCCAGAATAGAAAAGACATAATAGCAAGACCCAACCTTCTTGCCTTTCTGCAAATCACGTTCCTCAACGGCGATATTGGGCCAGACTCAAAAACAAAAAAATATATACTGAAATGTGTTGCATTAGCCAAGAATGAACATATAGAAAGAAATGCCAGTAGAAGCAACTATTCAACATGAGGGGCTAGTGTATTCCATGGAGGTGCAAAGGACGAGTATCTGGTGAGGCAGGCCTCTGAGTCTGCCTCCTTTGCCTTGTTTTCAACTTTGTGTGCTTCAAAGTAAGACTCATCCAGCCTTCTCAATGATGCTTCGTCCTTTTGAGCTTCACTCCATTGGCTCAGAACTCCAGGTACACTTGTGGTGAGGATAAACACATATTTCAGGGTGGCATCAAAATGTGCCACCCTGAAAGGCAGCTCACCAGCATCTTGCAAAAGTAGACTTTTAGCCAAGGATGATGCTTCTTTATTGGTCCCCATCAGACGGCCTTGTCGAAATCCCTTTAAAGGTGCTTCCTGGTGACCAAGGTGATGACGCCTGGAGAAAGCTGTGGTAAGGCACCCTTAGCACACCCCTTTAATTCCTTCCCAATGATTTTGATTCCCCTGACGAGAGATGGGTGTGAAGAAAGATTTTGCTTGAGAAAATTGACTGTATATTTTGCATGTGCTGCATTTATGTTGCTCTCTTACATTACTTTTTAGGTGTGGCGTGATAGTAATAGCTGCCTGCTACAATCATATCATGAATAAAAAATAAAAAATACACTTTGGCAAAGTCTATCTTAAGGCTGTCTACTAAAATGAGGCCATAAATTCAACAATCCTTACAAACCTTACAAGCCTGGTTTGAAGGTGCTAACAGATGCCTACACAAAGATGTTTTGCATATGTTACCCCAATAAAGACAAACCTATTCGCTTTCAGAATGCATGTCTCATTAGTAACAATCAAACATACCCCCTTTTAAACACAGAGATCATGAAAAAAAGTAATATAACATCTTTTCTCATTTGATGTTAAAGTAATTAAACATTTCTGATTAAAATCGGCATGAGGTTTCCAAAATTACACTGTAAAAAAAGGCAATATATTTCCCAGAATCAGCAATCACTTATAAAAAAGATTCCGTTCTGTCAGGTGTAACACATTTAGATGCTGAAATTAATGAAGAAGAACTTTTCGTGTTAATTAATTTTAAGGCAGAGGTTACTTTTGAGTAATGGCAACAAAATTACACCGTGTATGCTTTAAAAGGAACCTTCGCAATGCAGTCAGTTCAACCATAAGTGAATCTACTAAGCCAGATCTACAAAATTTGTTCTGAAAATGAGGAACTGGACATCATATGACGTGCGTATTTTTTGGGGGTAATTCGCAAAAATAGATTTGGAAACGCTCTATACAGTCCAACGCTGCCTTGAAAACTGTAACTCGCAGAAATTACATTAAAATACCACACACATCAATGAATACAGTGAATAACAATGCTATAGCAAGGTAATAAGAGGACAGTAAAATCAAAAAGGACATAACAAAGAGGTTAGACTACTACCAGTTTCAGAACAGAAATGCATCGGGGGTGCGCAGATTCAGCATAAGAAATAAAAAAAATGTAAAGTAGTACAAAAGTAAAATAAAATGCATGGAAAATACAGTCTCAATAACAATAAACACTGCATAACAAACACAGCGAATACACAAATTCCTTCTAAAGTACATATCCAACTAACGATCCTCAGAGTGGAAGACGATTTGCTGGGAACACGGGTGCCATCCGACTGCAAGCAATCAACCCACTGATCTTTACCACAGATCAGCACCATAGGACAAGCAGCCTTAGGGTTAGTCCGTTTCCACAGTATTTGTAGCACTCAAGCTGATCCCGAGGAACAAACACAAGTGGAGACAAGCATTGGCAATGCCAATAGGTCTGACTTGCAAGGAACGGTCTATCTATGATAATGTGAAGCAGTACAAGTAAACACCATGGAAATAAGCATGCATTTGCGTTGAAGCACTTTAATTGCTTTACCATGTTGTGTGTGTGCCCCTGAATGTTCATGCTCAGGCAGATGGAGAAGTAAACAAAATGAAGCCGGCAACTTCTGTTCAATCAAAAAATGCACTCTTAGCTCCCCACATGTGGGTGGAGCTAAAGCCCCTCTCTAGTTATGCCCACATATTTGACTCGTGACAGCTGCTCTGTCAAGCTTGACCATAAAAAAGGCTATTCAGGGAAGCATTGCACTCTTTTGTATGTTTGATGAAGAGGTGTTGGGGATATAAAGATTCCTTCCATCCTTCCATTAATGATCATGAACGTGCTAACAGAAAAAGAACACAAGAGCTAACTTCATCCATAGTCAACTCCTATGTCAACCCTGCCCATGTCAAGGTACTTGCTGAACTGCACTTCCTAGCTGCTGGATCATTCCAGAGGACCAGCAGCATTACCCCCAGGTCCCTCCTGTCCTCGTCCCCTTCATACTTACAAGTGAGATAACCTATCTCCCAGACAGAAAAAAGAAAAGCAGGAACGCTGGTACACCCCTCCCCTGCCCTACTGGGAGTACATAAGGGTACATTACCCAGCATTCCTCCTGTTCTTTTTTCTGTCTTCCGACACTATGGATTTGGAGCAGGAGCCTGGAGGCTCCTGGAGCTTACCTGTTGCTGGGCTCCGGGTTTGTGCTGGTCTTCTTGGTCTCTCCCCCTGTCGGGCTTGGGGGGTGCTTTAGTGATGCTGCCCAGTGGTTCCTTTTTCTTCTGGGGACGTTTCTTCTGCGCTGGTGGTGTCCTGGCCGCGTCTTCGTTTTTCCGGGCATGTCGAAGACGCGGCTGTTTCCTGCTTCTGCTCCGGGAGGGCAGCGGCCTCCGTGCGGCTGGGGCACTTCCCTCTGGGGCTTGCCTGACTTCCTTTGTTTGGTGCAGGAAGTCAGGCCTATTCGATATGCGGCAGGCGGCGGTGAATTGAGGTGCTTGCCGGCCCTTCCTGTGAGTACCGCATAGCGTTTTTTTTCTATTTAACCATTGCCTTTGTTTCTGCTTTACCTGCATTCTGTTTTGGGCTGCTTGGTGCGAGGTGCTGCAGTTTTGGTCCTCGCTTCTGAAGTCCTTGTTTGGGCTGCCTCTGTGTCTCTGCCCTTCCTGGTGGTCCTGGGCTGCTCGTGGGCTGCCTTGCTTCTGTTGTGCGATGATGTGGTCAAAATCCTGTGTGGGGCTTGCAGGGCTTCGGTGGCCTTCTGTCTGGCTCCTGGGGTGGCCTGCTGCTCCTCATGCATCATGGGTTAACATGCCAAGAAGAGTTGGCATGTGGTTGAGTCCTCCTCTTCTTCCTCATCCTCATCTTCCTCATCTCCTTCTCCTGCGCAGATGTATGACGTTAATACGCATACTTATACAACGCCTACCTTTACAATGCATTTTTTACAACGCAACATCCATTTCAACGCATTCCATTACAACGCATGCATTTACAACAAATTTTCAAAAACGACCTTTACAAAGCATTCCATTACATCGCATACTACCTTTACAACGCATACCATTACATTGCATGTAAGGTAAGTATTGGATAGTGTAGGGGTAAAAATTACTATTCTAACCCCAGGGGGTGCAACAGTAGGGTAAGTGTTGGATAGTGTAGGGGTAAAAATTACTATTCTAACTCCAGGGGGTGCAACAGTAGGGTAAGTGTTGAATAGTGTAGGGGTAACAATTACTATTCTAACTCCAGGGGGTGCTACAGTAGGGTAAGTGTTGGATAGCGTAGGGGTAAACATTACTATTCTAACTCCAGGGGCTGCAACAGTAGGGTAAGTGTAGGATAGTGTAAGGGTACTATGGGACCGATTCTCAGAATGAACTTAAGACTCAATCCTAAATTTACTACTATTTTGGTATTCACAGAATGCACTTACTACTTTTGGCATTCACAGAATGCACTTACTACTTTTGGCATTCACAGAATGAACTTACTACTTTTGGTATTCACAGAAGTTAGGATTTTGTCTTAAGTTTGTCTTAAGACAGACTTAAGACAGACTTAAGACAAACTTAAGACAGACTTAAGACAGACTTAAGACAAAATCCTAACTTCTGTGAATACCAAAAGTAGTAAGTTCATTCTGTGAATACCAAAAGTAGTAAGTGCATTCTGTGAATGCCAAAAGTAGTAAGTGCATTCTGTGAATACCAAAATAGTAGTAAGTTTAGGATTGAGTCTTAAGTTTATTCTGTGAATCGGGCCCTATGTGTTGTAATGCTATGCGTTATAATGGTATGCGTTGTAATGACTGCCTTGTAATGCCATGCGTTGTAGTGGTGTGCGTTGTAGTGTCATGCGTTGTAATGGTTGCGTTGTAAATGCATGCGTTGTAATGGATGTTGCATTGTAAAAGTTTCGTTGTAATGGTAGTGTGTTGTAAAAGTTGCGTTGTAAAGGTTGTTTCCCCTCCTGCGCGTTCCAGGCGTCATGATGCCAGGATGAAGAGGCTTATTCGGGAGACTTTGTTGGAGATGGGGAGTGCTCCCAGGTCCAAGTCCTCTGGTCGTGCTACGCCTACTTCTTCTTCCGTTGAGTCCGAGGATGAGTGGTTGGGAGATGATGTTCAGAAGGGCAAGTATGTGGACAAGGACATGTTGCCTGACTTGCTGGGTCATGTTAAGGCTAATGTGGGGTTTCCCACTGATGATGTACCTAGTACTTCTGGGAGTTCCTTGCTTCGCCAGTTCCAGTGCTCTGCTCCTGTGGTTCTGCCGGTTCCTCCTTGTGTCAAGGATGTTCTGGACTGGGAGCAGAAGGATCCGGATCGTATCCTGCTCCCTCGCTTCATGGCTAAGCTCTATCCTCTTCAGGATATGGCCAAGGAATTGCCGGACTCTGTTCCTGTGGATTCTTTTGTGGTGAGTCTTGTGGGGCGTACTTCCTTGGCTGAGGATGCTGTTGTGCATGATCCGGTGGACAAGAAGGTGGACGCTTCCTTGCGGAAGGTTTATTGTGGTTCTCATCTGGCTCTCTGGCCTGGCATCTACGGGACTTACGTGGCTCAGTCTCTGCTTTCGGACTTGAAGTCTTTTTATGGGTCTCTGGATTATGCCACTGACTGTACGGATCTTCTGTCTCATATTGAGCGTCAGGGGGAATTTCTGTTGACATTTCCTTCAGTGTGGTGCATGCTTATTCTCTCTGTGGTGGTGCTTGTGTGGCTGCTCATCGTAACTTGGTGCTGAAGGACTTGAAGGCGGATTGGGTTCAGAAGTCTGCTGCTCTGCGGTTGCCCTTTCAGGGATCTATGTTGTTTGATAAGGAGTTGGAGGGCAGGTTGCATCGGCTGTTTAAGGAGAAAAATCATTCTTCCTCTTTCAAGCAGTCTTCTGCTGTGCCATCGTCTTCCAAGCCTAAGCCCTTCTTCCATCCTCCCTCTCGCAGGCAGTTTACCAGGGGACGGGGTCGTTTTCTGTCTGGTAGGGGAAGGGACAAGAAGGCGAAGTCCCATTCTGCTAAGCCTCGTTCCTGACTATCTGGCGTCCGAAGCCAGATCCTTGGTCGGAGGTCGGCTTCAGTTCTTTCTTCCAGCCTGGATGACCTCCTGTTCAGACCTGTGGGTCCCGGACGTTATTCGCTTGGGGTACCTCTTGGAGTTTTCCGACCCTCCTTCGGACTCGGGGGTCCGTCCCACTCCCTAGCAGTCTAGTCCGTCCAAAAGGGAGGGGCTGTCTCTGGGGGTCAGGTCTCTGCTGGACAAGAGGGCGGTGCAGGTGGTTCCTCCCGGGGAGAGGGGTCAGGGCTTTTATTCCATCATTTTTCTGGTTCCCAAAGTTACAGGGGGTTTTTGTCTTGTTCTGGATCTGAAGGCCCTGAATAAATTTGTGCTGCGGGTCCCATTCAAGATGGAGACTCTTCAGCGGGTAATTCCCCTAATTCTCCAGGGTCATTACATGTGCACTCTGGACCTTCAGGATGCCTATTATCACGTGCCAGTCCACCCTCTTTCTTGTCCTTTCCTGAAGTTTTGTCTTCTGGGGGTCCATTACCAGTTCCAGGTTCTTCCGTTCGGCCTGAGTTCGCCCCCCGTGTGTTTACCAAGGTGGTGGCTCCCTTGGTGGCTTTCTTGCACCTTCAGGGAATGATGGTATACCCTTATCTGGACGATTGGCTCCTCCATGCTCCATCCAAGGGTCAGTTGTTGAGGGAGCAGGGGTTGGTGTGTTCCGCTTGTGGACCCATGTGTTCCTGTTGAATCTCCCCAAGTGTCAACTTCTGCCTTCTCAGGACCTGACTTACATAAGGGCTCGTTTCCGCACGGATCTGAATCGGGTCTTCCTGCTGGTGGCTCGGGCTGTGACCTTGTGTTCCCTGGCTCATCGGTTCCTGGTGGGTCCGTCCTTCCCAGTCCGTCTTTGGTTGCGCCTTCTGGGTCTGATTGCGGCTACGGTGTTCACTGTGCCTTGGGCGCGTTTCCATCTTCTGCCTCTTTGGTCCTATCTGTTGGCTCGGTGGGATCCTTTGTCTCAGGATTTGTCCATTTTGGTTCCGGTGTCTCTGTTGATATTTCCTGCCCTGCGCTGGTGGACTCTGTTGGACAATCTGGCCCGGGGGTTGCCTCTGGAATCTCCGCCTCCGGTGGTCCTTACAACGGATGCCAGTGCTCTGGGCTGGGGGGCGACTTTGAGGTCGGAGTTTCTTCAGGGTCGTTGGTCCCTGCCGGAGGGTCGGCGGTCCTCGAACTGGCGAGAGTTGTCTGCGGTTTATCGGGCTGTCCTGGGGTTTCGGAGCCTGCTGTTGCACCGGCATGTGTTGGTTCAGTGGGACAACTCGGTGACCGTGGCCTACTTGAATCACCAGGGGGGTATCCCCTCTCACTCCCTGAATGCGGTGGTGTCCCCGTTGTTTTGCTGGGCGGAGGGCCATCTTTTGTCTCTGGTGGCTGTACATGTCCGGGGGGTGGACAATGGGGTGGCGGATGCCCTCAGTCATTTTTTTCCTGTGAGGTTCCGTGACAATTGTAAGTGGTGCTGTCGACTCGCACGAATATGGTCGAGTCTGGTATCTATGAACCGCAAATGACGAGTTTAGTAAGTGTGCGCAGTTTCGCTGTGCTAGCTTAAACCGTTCGTCTGCTATGTGGGTTTTTCATCTGTACCCACGGGTTCCATCTTAGATACGGCATCCATTTTGTCTCTTGCCCTCAAGTAGCCAGCGAACGGACGCTGTCCGCTTCGCGACCCTGGGACTCCCAAGATATTTGCGGAAGACACATGTCCTTTGTAAGTGTCTTTATGACGAGGGGGATGTTACTGTAAGGCAGATGGCGCCGCTCAAGGCTCATCTTGCCGCACGGACTTATTGTCTCAGCCGTGCATCTCATTAGGCACGTCCTTTTGATGCTTGTATCTCGTGCTTCTCGATACCTCCCCTTTTACACCCTTTCCGATCTCCTCACTGTCTCCGTCTTCCTCTGCACCTGTCTTTGTTCCTATTTCGATCTGTTTACTACCGATTGGAACGCACTAATGTTGGGAAGATGGGTTTTTACAGTTGGGAACCGCCAAATGTTTCCGCACTTATGTTCCGGACCTCATGTGTTTCAAAGTGACCAAAGCGACCCCTCTGGGGGATAATGATGAGAACCGGGTTGTAAACTTTTGTGTACCATGTTGTCTTATGGGTAAAAACTGTATAAAAGGAGCGATCTACAGAACCAATTTGAAGCAGTCTCCCCAAGTTGCACGTGTGTTGCTTGTCGTGACTTCTGTGTTCCCTGCAGTAAATAAACCTTGAATCTTTGACGCCAAAGGAAGTGTCCCGTGTCTCTGTGATTCGTACGCCGGAGCAGGTTACCCACGAAGGTTTCAGGTGTTGTGCCCTGGCACCGCTGGGTCTTAAAGAACCCAGTCCTTCAGTTGGCGCCCAACGTTGGGCAGCATCAGTGGTACCGGTCCAAGCCCGACGATCGTGAGGAACTTCGTGTGAAATCTCCGAGGGAAGGTGCACTCCGCTTCATCGATCCTGTTGTCGAAATAAGTGGCCCGAAGACTTTTCCCGCGAAGATTCCCGCCTCCTGACGGCTGCGACGGACTGCTGCCCTGACTGTAGACCTGTTTTGGCGCCTGGCGTAGACCTTGGTATAGCGAGACGACAGACGGGCCTTCCTGGTGACACCATTGATCTTTGAGTTAAGTATTTGTGGGTCGCTCCCATAGTTCTTGGTTGTTGACACTTTAGCGAGTGTTTTTGTTGTTAACGCTGTGTGAGTGTTTTTGTCGGTGACACTTTGCTAGCGTACTTTGTTGTGTTGTTTGACGACTGCAGCCGCCAAAAACCGAGGGTTTTGTTCTTTGCTGGGACTTGGTCAATCCCGTAACCCTTGAAGTTTGTGAAACTCGGCTAGTGTGCAAGATGCCTGGTCGTAGTACTTTGTTTAGTTGTTTCAGACCTTGTGGTACGGATTCCCGACTGGAGGACTCGTGTCCGATACCTCCGGTTGGAACTCCCACTTATGAGCTGTATAGCAAACATGGGCTAGGCCCGATTACCTTTAACGATTATTGGATTAAATACACAAAGAAGGATGGCGACCTTCGTTGGCCACCTCACGGTAGCTTCGAGGCGCCGATCTTAGATAATCTAGAAATTAAGTTGTTCGAACAAAAATCAAGGCCGGCCATGTTTGATGCCTTTCGGTTGTGGCGCAAAGAAGCCCGACAGAAAGAAATCAGACAGAATAAACGTAATCAGCGAGATAATGTTGCTACCATAGTGAAGAAAGCAGAGCAATTTCAGCGAGATAAGGAGGATAAGGATAAGGAAGTGTTTGATAGATTACAGCGTATGACTGTAGATAAATGTTATCCCGCTCTGCCTACGGAGTCGGAAAAGAAGGAAGAGCCAGTTGAGGATCCTTTAATGTCTTATCTTATGAAGTCGCCACCTCCCTACGTGCAGGGTACCGCAGCTTCTGTGGTTCCCGCCGTACCTATTCTTCCGCCTATTCTTCCTGTGCCTGTTCCTCAGCCTGTTCCACAACCTGCACCTGCTCTTCCGAATGTTCCTGTTTCTTTGCCCGTTTCTATCCCTACTGCTCCTCCGCTTCCATATACTTCTGCTCTCGCTGCTGCTCCTGTTTTGTTAACTCCCGCTGTTGCTACTGTTTCTACTCCTTCACTTGTTAGTCCTGTGTCCTATACTTCTCCTTCTACTCGTTCTCGAAACTCTCCTCTTGCTGCTAGTTTCTTTCATTCGCTTGGGCCTGTTCATGCGTCCGCTAACTCCGATGGTCCTCAGAGACGTAGTCAGCTTCCTGGAAACAGAGAACGCGTTGCGCTATATAATATGGCGATGGGTTGGATGGTAAACCCCCTCAGAAATCCGCCACGTGTTGTTCTCGAAACGTTTTGTCAGTTCAATATACCAACCCAAAGATACGTGTTTGATGAAATGTGTAAGTTCCTTCGCGATCAGATATCGGCTGATGCGCCTGACGAGGTGCTGGCCGCTTTGTCTGATCTTCAGCTTCAGTTCTCAAATGGACTGATAGTGGATACTAATGTTCGACGTGCTATTGAGCGGTTGCTATCTCTTCGCCCCGCTCCAATACCTCATGCATTGTTTGTCGAGGATATTGAGAAACAACCAGATGAGTCTGGCCAATACCCCATGCGAGAAGTTCCACCGGTTTGGATACCACCTAATCCTAATGCTCAACCTCCGACAACAGTGGGGCATTTCCAGAGAGTATGGATACATCTCCCATGGAAACGCTCGGAAGTGTTACAGGTGAAGCAATCTTTGCCTGATCCGCGCAAAAATCCTACAGGGTATTACAAGGAATTATCGCAGCTCGTAGATGCTACGGTAATGAATCTTTCCGATATCGATATGTTGTTCGGTAATGTCGTACCGCAACCGGTATGGGCTAAGATTCGGCAGGAAGATCATCAGAATGAATTGGGTGGTGATTGGAATGCCATTGTAGCGGCAGACGCCGGACAAGTTGGGGGTGCTAAACCCGACCAGCTGATTACTGCTCTTCCCCAGCGAATAATTACGTTAATGAAGACTCTTATGCCAGCTATGAGGGTAAATTGGGACAAATTGTCAGCTTGCAAACAAAAGAAAGATGAGAGTGTTTCCGACTTCTTTACGAGGTTTGAGGAAGCATTCATTGACCATAGTGGACAGGATATGGGTACCGAGGGTGGACAAAGGTTGTTTGTGGATAAATTTGTTTCGAACTTATTGCCCGATTTGAGCAACAAATTAAAGAATTCGGAAAGTGCATGGGCCGTTTCTACCTCAGCTCAGATATTGGCTACGGCACAATATTATGAAAACAGGGAGAAAGAGGAGAATGACCGTGCTGACAAAAAGACGAAAGAGCTGAAAACTAAAGTGTTGTTGCAACAAGCGTATCCGCCGCGTTCTAATCAGAATGCGCCCCAACAGAATAGATCGCAGTCCCAATCGAATCGGTCACAGCCGCGAAACGATTCCTCCTCCCAAAGATCATCGTTGGGGTACAATCAATGTGCTTATTGTAGACAGGAGGGACACATTAAATTCAACTGCCCTGTTTTAAACGAACGTAATAGTGGTAATCCGTCTAGAGGAGGCCGTGGTGGTTCGCAGCAGGCATCACGTGGTAGGGGTCGTGGTGCTCAGAACGATCGCTCAGACAACTCATCTAATTCTAATAATTGTTTCGATCAACGTGGATCCTCGCAAGGACGATCTGCGCAGTACAATGTAGACGATTACTACGTCGATCAGGGAACTGACGACAGTAATTACTAGGACAGCCTAAGACAAGGAGAGGGAGTGGTATCAGTTCCGGTTGATCAGAGAGGGCCTTACGTCGCAGTTGCTACATCGGGCGTCGTTGAGCCTTTTCTGTTGGACACTGGTGCAGCGAAAAGTTCTATTCAGCATTCGAAACTCCCTGGCGCACCTTTGTCTGGCTTAACAAATGTTTCCGTAGGATTCTCTGGCGCCCCCGTTAGCAATCCAGTTTCGCGCCCTTTGCCCCTTAAAATTGGGCCACGTGAGCTAGAAGCTCCATTGATTCTAACCACAGGTTGTGGTGAAAATCTTTTGGGCCTGGATTTGCTTAAACGTTTGTACGCAACTTTGTATTGTTCTCCTGCGGGTGTAAAGCTTACGTTAGGAGAGAGGGTTGTCTCTCCTATGTACTTGTCTCTCGACAAGCTCCCACCGGAATTGAGTTCTCTTCCTGCATCTTTGTGGGCAACGGGTCCGAATGACGTGGGCCTACTTGATATCTCGCCCTATGTTGTTCAGTTGAAATCTAATGTGCGTTTGCCACGTATTCCCCAGTATCGCATCTCTCTTGATGGTGAACAAGCATTGTTAGAGATCATTTATGATCTAATCGAGAAAGATGTTATTGAAGAGACTCGGGGAAACGTGTGCAACAGCCCTGTACTGCCTATTCTTAAACGTACAGATCCTACAAAACCGCCTGTTTATCGTTTTGTTGTCGATTTACGGGAAGTGAATAAAATTGTTGTTCCTCAATTTCCTGTTGTGCCTGACATCACGGCGCTACTGACTCTGATTCCAGCTTCTGCATCGTGGTTTTCGGTGATTGACTTGAAAAATGCGTTTTTCAGCATCCCGATTGCCGAAGAGAGCAGGGACCTTTTCGGTTTCTCTCTCGGTGGACGTAGCTTCCGGTTCAAACGCGCTCCTCAGGGCTACTGTGAAAGTCCATCGATTTACAGTCAAGCCTTGAAGGGTCAACTGGATGCGTTTAGGTTGCCGGTTGGTGCGGCCTTAATCCAATACGTCGATGACTTATTGGTGGCTGCTGATACCCAGGACATTTGCAAAATCGCTACGGTGTCATTGCTGCGACATCTCTGTGAGTTGAATCATAAGGTGTCCCCTTCTAAACTCCAATATTGTTGTCAAGAAGTAACCTATCTAGGTCACTTATTGTCAAAGGAGGGAAGGAGGTTGACCCCAGAGAGAATTGCAGCGATTGCACGAATGGCTGTGCCAAAAACCCAAAGAGATGTGCGTGCCTTTCTAGGTATCACGTCGTACTGCAGGCAATGGATTCCTAATTTTTCACTGCTAGCGAAACCATTGGTGGCTCTTACGTGCAAGGATGTTCCAACTCCTTTACCATGGACGGAAGAATGTCAGAAAAGTTTTTCTGAACTGCGTGATTCATTGTGTTCGGCTCCTGTGTTGGGTACCCCTGACTACAGTAAGCCGTTTACATTATATGTTCACGAGAGGGAAGGTTGTGCTTTGAGTGTCTTGACGCAACCTTTTGGTGGTAAGCAGCGTCCATGCGCATATTTTTCCTCGACCTTGGACCCAGTAGCTAGGGCATTGCCGAGTTGTTTGAGAGCAACTGCGGCAGCTGCGGTCTCCATCCGACAATCAGCAGGATTGGTCATGGATAATATGCTTACGGTGATGGTTCCGCATGCAGTCGATACTCTTTTGAATCGCACGAAAACTCAGCACTTGACAAGTGCGAGGTTGTCTGGGTACGAGTTGACACTGCTGGCAAGCCACATTCAGATAAAACGTTGTAACGTTCTGAACCCGGCAACTTTGTTACCAATTAGCACAGAGTCAGATGAAGTAGTAGAGCATGATTGCTACTTGAGGACTGAGGAAGAAACGAAAGGTCGAGTGGACCTTAAAAACACCCCACTGGAAGAACCGGATGGTACCTTGTATGTGGACGGGTCATGTTTTAAGTTGCCGAATGGTGATGTGACTACCGCCTATGCTGTTGTAACGTTGAATACTGTTGTTGAGACTGCAAGATTGAATCAGAATTCTGCCCAAGCTGCAGAATTGATTGCTCTTACTAGAGCATGTGTGTTAGCGAAAGGGAAACGTGTGAATGTGTTCACCGACAGCCAATACGCTTTTGGCGTCGCGCACAGTTTTGGACGATTGTGGCGAGAGAGAGGTTTCTTGACGTCGCACGGTACGAAGATTCAGCATGGCCAGCTTGTGAATGATCTTTTGGATGCATTGACATTGCCTACGCAAGTAGCGATTGTCAAATGTAGTGCACATCGTAAGGTGACGGATGATGTTGGTCGTGGTAACGCGTTTGCGGATGAGGTTGCTAAGGAGACTGCCCGGAACCTTAGCACTCGAATGTATGTGACGAGTTCGGTTAGGTGGCCTACGGAGTCGAGTATGTGTGAAGACACTATTGAAAGCGTGAAGAAAATTCAGAATGAGGCCACCGAGACTGAAAAGGCGAAGTGGAAAGAAAGTACGGGAAAGCTGGATGCGAGTGGTTGTTGGATTGATTTGTCAGATCAGAAAAGATGGTTGTTGCCCGATGCGTATGTGCTGGCCGTTGTGACAATGGCACATGGGTTAGCACATATCAGCGTGAAAGGCATTTGTAAATTGTTGGCGCCTGTGTGGAAGAATGATGGCATTACGAAATGTGCTGAACGTTTGGTGAAGAATTGTATGGTGTGTATGATGTACAATCCTGGCAAAGGAACCCCAACTCCTCCTGGCAGTTTTGCTCCCCCTTCGTATCCCTTTGAGGTGATTCAATTGGACTTCATCCATATGGAGCGATGCAATAACCTGAAATACGTTTTAGTTGTGGTTTGTGCATTCTCCCGATGGATCGAGGCCTATCCTCTCAAAGACAATACTGCTTTGTCGACTGCGAAAATCCTACTGAAGGAATATTTTCCTCGGTATGGAATGCCTAGAGTCGTGTGGTCAGATAACGGAAGTGAGTTTGTTGGAAGTGTGATGAAGAGTGTGTGCAAGGGCCTTGGAATTAATCAGAAATTCCACAGCGCCAATCATCCCCAGTCAGCTGGATTAGTTGAGGGGTATAACGGCACCCTTAAACTAAAGCTAGCAAAGATTCAGGCTACGACTGGTCTTTCGTGGCCTGACGCTTTACCTTTAGCATTACTGTCAACTAGGGCGACTGTACACTCCCGAGTAGGGCTTAGTCCCTATGAAATAGTGTTCGGCCGTCCTGCGAATGTGTGGGGGGTTCCTAGGCCAGGAATGTTTTCTGATCTTGAGTACCCAATGTTGATTGACTATTTACATGACTTGACTGCTAAACTGAGGTTAATTCACCAACAGGTTTACGACGCATTGCCGACGCAGACGGAGGGTCCAGGCCACCAGCTCCAGCCCGGAGACTGGGTGGTGACAAGAAACTTTTCACGTAAAAACAATCTGGACCCGAGGTTCACCGGACCTTACCAAGTGCTCCTGGCCACGAGGACTGCCGCTCGTCTTGAGGGGCGTAAAAATTGGGTGCATGCCACCCACACTAAACGAGTCCCCATTCCTTTGCCGGCAGACCCGTGGGTAAGGAGAGGCATTGCGTCTACAGAAACAGAAACATTGCCGGCGTTCGTACCTTTCAGCGACGCACAGCCTGTTGGAGAATCCTCAGCGCAGCAGAAAGGCACTGTTGAACAATTGTCATCAAAAGACTCAAGACCAGAACAATCAACTGATCAGCAGGACGCTGTCTCTTCAACGGATCCTTTGTTCGACGAGCAGACACGTCCTGGGAAACACCGATACTCTTTGCGATCTCGCACTAAGGACAAATAAAATATTTTCCTTTGCTGAATTGACAATTGCATTATCTCCGTTTTCCGTGATCAGTTTTGAACATTCATATCACTGTGATTTTTTGTATATATATATATTGAGCTTCCTTCCTTGTATCTTTTTGCTTTCACAGCTGAGAGACTTTGTGCTTGCATATACATATTGTGTATTGAAGGCCGTAGGGCCGCGCGCGTACTTCCTTCTGGATAGTAGGTCTTGACGCTAGGTTAAAGGCCGTCGGTTCCTGGGAACTCCTAGGGATTGACTATTGCTACACAGAACGAAGTGCGTCAAGAAACGTTGCGGACGGTCGTAGGGAATGGCATTCTCGAAGCTGAATGATTTGGAAGAAGCTCAAGTCCACAGATTCAAGCTGCAGCAACTCAGTCGTACCAAATGTTTTATATTCCAACTGTTTGTATTGTTTTTGACTGCTTCTGCACTTTTAGCGGGTGGGGTGTATTACACGATGTCTTACTTCTTACCTGCTACACCTACTCCTACTTCTGACCCTAATCTTACCTCTACTGTTTCTCCTCATTCCTTTCACATGTTACCGGAACACGAGCAGGCTAGACGTGTAGAATTCCGCAACAATTCCTTTATTCAGCTCCTTCATCAGCATCAGTTAGTGGTTAACACTACTAATTGTTGGGTGTGTGGGTTGATGCCACATACTACGGATAAGGGAATTCCATATCTGGTGTTACCGTATAGTTCCCAAGGGTCAGCTCGAGCATTTCAAACAATGTTTCGAAGCGCACTGGGTTTTCACCCCATTCGAGAACCACGTTCCCCCTACTCTGGTCCTACCTCGTATCAGAAGCCTTTGTCGATAGCAATAGAGGATTTAGATAGCGATATCTATGATCCCTCGCTTATTCACGAAGAAGAGGTACAAGCCTATAGAGTCCTAAGTAGAGGTGAATATAGTGTGTTCAGCAGCGAAAAACAGCTTAAAAACTCGCCTCCAATATGGGTCGTACCCCACACTGGTAATTTTTGTCTCATGGGTCGTGGCCGAAGATCGCAAGCCCGACTTGGAGCAAGCGCTTGCACTGAAAATTACATTCTGCCGATGTCCTCGTCCCCTGTGTTTCTGGCTGCCAAGGGTACCTACTTTATCTGCTATGATCGTGCATATGCATGGTTGCCCGCTGACTTCATGGGCTCATGCTTCATTGCAAATCTGTTGCCTCCGACGTTCACTGTAGATGCCGATTATCACAAGACTAGAGTTGTGAGAGGCGTAATTAGCGAAGAGGACACTGCCGGTCAAGAGGCAGGAGACTTTTTCAAGGGTTTCCTCCCGTTTTGGGGTCCTATGGTCAATAGTAGGAACCTGAGACAGTTGACTCGAGTGGTAGAATCGACAGCTAATATTACAGCCAGTGCCCTTGGTAATATCACCACAGAACTTCAGGCGGAGAGACTTATGACGTTACAAAACCGTATGGTTTTAGATGTCATCTTAGCAGATCGAGGTGGGGTATGTAAGGTGATCCATTCGAGTTGCTGCATTTTTATTCCAGATAATGCTCCAACTGTCTATCAAGCCATCTCGAGGTTGCATAAGATCTCCGAATCCATACACGTGGATGTAGGGGATTGGACGCTGCTAGGATGGTTTTGGGGCCTGATGTCGACCTGGGGTTGGAAAATTCTGATGATCATCGGAGTCGTTGTAGTGTTCCTGTTCACGTGTTGCCTTTGTGTGCAGTGTGGTCCTGCCTTATGTGGCCTCTGTGCTACAACGTGTATGAGACAGCCGCCTGTTACCAATGGGACTCGATTGGACAGAGCTATGCTACAGCAACATCTCGATGGTTTGATGAATATCGAATATGATTCCGACTAGTGCTTGCCTACATGAGGGCAAAAGGAGCGTCTGAGGTTCCGTGACAATTGTAAGTGGTGCTGTCGACTCGCACGAATATGGTCGAGTCTGGTATCTATGAACCGCAAATGACGAGTTTAGTAAGTGTGCGCAGTTTCGCTGTGCTAGCTTAAACCGTTCGTCTGCTATGTGGGTTTTTCATCTGTACCCACGGGTTCCATCTTAGATACGGCATCCATTTTGTCTCTTGCCCTCAAGTAGCCAGCGAACGGACGCTGTCCGCTTCGCGACCCTGGGACTCCCAAGATATTTGCGGAAGACACATGTCCTTTGTAAGTGTCTTTATGATGAGGGGGATGTTACTGTAAGGCAGATGGCGCCGCTCAAGGCTCATCTTGCCGCACGGACTTATTGTCTCAGCCGTGCATCTCATTAGGCACGTCCTTTTGATGCTTGTATCTCGTGCTTCTCGATACCTCCCCTTTTACACCCTTTCCGATCTCCTCACTGTCTCCGTCTTCCTCTGCACCTGTCTTTGTTCCTATTTCGATCTGTTTACTACCGATTGGAACGCACTAATGTTGGGAAGATGGGTTTTTACAGTTGGGAACCGCCAAATGTTTCCGCACTTATGTTCCGGACCTCATGTGTTTCAAAGTGACCAAAGCGACCCCTCTGGGGGATAATGATGAGAACCGGGTTGTAAACTTTTGTGTACCATGTTGTCTTATGGGTAAAAACTGTATAAAAGGAGCGATCTACAGAACCAATTTGAAGCAGTCTCCCCAAGTTGCACCTGTGTTACTTGTCGTGACTTCTGTGTTCCCTGCAGTAAATAAACCTTGAATCTTTGACGCCAAAGGAAGTGTCCCGTGTCTCTGTGATTCGTACGCCGGAGCAGGTTACCCACGAAGGTTTCAGGTGTTGTGCCCTGGCACCGCTGGGTCTTAAAGAACCCAGTCCTTCACCTGCCTGCCTGGAATTGGCCTTAACCCTGGTGGCATTTTGTCTGGTGTGCGTGAGGTTTGGTCTACCTTTTCTGGACCTCTTTGCTTCCCGGCTGAATGCTCTGCTTCCCCGGTTCTTCTCTCGGGTTCCTCAGGAGGGGTCTTGGGGGTGGATGCCCTGACCCTCCCTTGGCCTTCTCGCCTGCTGTATGCATTTCCTCCCCTTGCTCTGATCTCTCGTTTTCTGTCACAGTTGCTGATGGAAGATGGGGAGGTGGTGGTGGTTGTTCCCTTCTGGCCCCGCCGGTCGTGGTTTCCGACTCTGAAGTTGTTGGCGGCTCAGGGTCCTTGGTTCTTCCCCTTCCCTCTGTCTCCCTTGCGGTCCTCTCCGATGATGTCCCTCCGGCAGCTTCGGCTGTCGGTTTGGAGGTTGAGAGGCAGGGGTGGAGGCATACGGGTCTCCCCGAGCATTTAGCTTTGGCTATTTAGCGGTCCCAGAAGCCTTCTACTCTTCAGTCCTCTGGCCGGCATTGGGGGAACTTCGAGCATTGGTGTCTCGGTCTGACGTTGTCCCCCTTGGTTTGTCCTTTGCCTGATGTTCTTCAGTTCCTTTGGGATGGGTTTGAGAAGCGTTTGTCCGTCTCAACTCTGCAGGCTCAGTGTGCTGCTATTCAGGCCTTCCGTGCCCCTTGGGGGAACTGCCTGATGTTGATGGCCTGGTTTCCCGTTTGTTGCGCAGATTTGCGAATTCCCGTCCTGTGGTTCGTCCTTCTTTTTCTCTTTGGGACCTCCATTTGGTTTTAAGGGCCTTGGTGGCTGCTCCCTTTGAGCCTTTGGAGGAGGTTGATTTGAAATTTGTCTCCTTTAGAGTTGTTTTTTGGTGGCTATTACTTCTGCTCGTTGCCTGGGGGAGATGGGGGCTTTGATGGCTTGGGAGCCTTTTCTTTCTTTTTCTGTGGATGGGGTTGTTCTTCGGTTGATTCCTCTTTTGTTCCTAAGGTTTCCTCCCAGTTGGGGCGCTAGAGGGAGCGCACACAGAATGGCCACCTAACGGTGAGGCTCCTGTACCCTGGAGCAAACATCCTCCAATAATCCTTACCTACTGGTGCCCGGGCAGCTCCGCAACCCACTCAGTCTGTTCCGGCACCGATCCTCCTGACTTGGTCCAAGTTTGGGGCGAATCCGAGCAGTGAAGCCTGAACACTGAGACTCGCTTGCTTCCTCCGGAGCTGCCGCTGGAGCTGCTGGGCGTCCAGGAACGGATCCCAGGGGTTAGGACAGGCCGGGGATCACCACTAGGCGGTAGGCCTGGATGGAGGACCTCATCTCGGGATACTATCGGCCCCAGCTCCCCTTCCTGCGGGCTTCTCGCCGGATCCCTCCTCGCAGGCTGCGGACTCACAGCTGAGCCCACTGACTTTACTCACGGCCCCTGAACTGACACCATTATCACCAGGCCGGATCGGCGCTGCTATGGATTGGGAGAGACTACGGCCTCCTGCTACTGGAGGACGGATTGAAGCGGCCGCTGTGACCTGCCGGTGTCCCCGACGCGAGGTGCCCACAGCTCTCGAACTGTGCCCCCAGGTTTCTCGCTGTGACGTTGGTGAAGGACTGGGTTCTGCTAAGACCCAGCGGTGCCAGGGATAACACCTAAAACCTTCGTGGGTAACCTGTTCCGGCGTACAAATGACAGAGACACAGGACACTTCCTTCGGCGTCAAAGATTCGAGGTTTATTACTGCAGGGAACACAGAAGTCACAGGAAGTACAACACGTGTAGGTTCGAGGAGACTGTTTCAACTTGCCTCTGTGGATCGCTCCTTTTATACAGTTTTCATGCATAAGATAACACAGTACACAAAGGTTTATAACTCGGTTCCCATCGTAAAGACCATAAGGGGTTGCTTTCATGTATTCAAGGCCCGGAACATAAGTACAGAAACGTTTGGTAGTTCCCAACTGTAAAAGCCCATCTTCCCACCATTAGTACATTCCAATCAGTAGTAAACAAATCGAGGAAGGGACAGAAACAGGTGCAGAGGAAGACAGAAACAGTGGGGAGATCAGAAAGGGTGTAAAAGGGGTGGTATCGGGAAACACGAGCTGCAGGCATCAAAGGGGACGTGCTTAATGAATGCACCACTAAGACAATAGACCGGCACGGCAAGATGAGCCTCGAGCGGGGCCATCTGCCTTACAGTGCCATCCCCCTCATCATAAAGACACTTTCAAAGGAAACGTGTCTTCCGCAAGGTTTTGGGAATCCCAGGGTAGCGAAGCGGACAGCGTCCGTTCGCTGGCTACTTGAGGGCAAGAGACAAAATGGATGCCGCATCTAAGATGGAACCCGTGGGCTTGGATGAAGAAACCCACGAAAAAAACGAACGGTTTAGGCTAGCACAGCGAAAACGCGTACACCCACTAAACTCGTCATTTGCGGTTCATAGATACCAGACTCGACCATATTCGTGCGAGTCAGAAACACCACTTACGATCGTCACGGAACCTCAGACGCTCCTTTTGCCCTCATGTAGGCAAGCACTAGTCGGAATCATACTCGATATTCATCAGACCATCTAGATGTTGCTGTAACATAATTCTATCCATCAGAGCTCCTTTGGTAACAGGCGGCTGTCTTATACACGTCGTAGCACAGAGGCCACATAAGGCAGGACTACACTGCACACAAAGGCAACACGTGAACAGGAATGCTACAACAACCCCGATGATCATTAGAATTTTCCAACCCCAAGTCGACATTAGGCCCCAAAACCACCCAAGTAGCGTCCAATCCCCTACGTCCACGTGTATGGACTCAGAGATCTTATGCAACTTTGAGATAGCTTGATAGACAGTCGGAGCGTTATCTGGAATGAAAATACAGCAGCTCGAATGGATCACCTTACATACTCCACCTTGATCCGCTAAGATAACGTCTAAAGCCATACGGTTTTGTAACGTCATAAGCCTATCCGCCTGAAGCTCTGCTGTGATATTACCAAGGGCACTGGCAGTGATATTAGCTGTCGATTCCACCACTCGGGTCAACTGTCTCAGGTTCCTACTATTGACCATAGGTCCCCAAAACGGAAAGAAACCCTTGAAAAAGTCTCCTGCCTCTTGACCGGCAGTGTCCTCTTCGCTAATCACGCCTCTCACAATTCAGGTCTTGTGGTAATCGGAGGCGACTGTAAAAGTCGGTGGCAACAAATTTGCAATATAACATGTGCCCGCAAAGTCAAGGGGCAACCATGTATATGCACGATCATAACAGACAAAGTACGTACCCTTGGCAGTCAGAAACACAGGGGAAGAGAGCATTGGTAAGACATACGTCTCGGAGCAAGCACTCTCTCCAAGATGAGCTCTCGGGCTTCGGCCACGACCTTTTAGACAGAAATTTCCAAGGTGGGGTACGATCCATATTGGAGACGAGCTTTTAAGCTGTCTTTCACCCACGAGCGCACTATACTCAGCCTCACTCAGATCCCTATAGGCTCGCACCTCTTCCTCTGGGATGAGCGACGGCTCATAGATATCCCTATCTAAATCAGCAATCGCTATGGCCAAAGGCTTGTGGTACGGACCGGGACCAAAGTGCGGAGGACGTGGCTCTCGATTGGGGTAGGAATCTAATGCACTTCGAAACATTGTTTGGAATGCTCGAGCTGAACCCTGGGAACTGTAAGGAAGGACCAAGTACAGAATTCCCTTATCGGTGGTATGTGGCATTAACCCACACACCCAACAATTGGTAGTGTTCACCACCAACTGATGCTGATGAAGGAGCTGAACGAAGGAATTGTTCATAAATTCCGCACGTCTGACCTGCTCGTGTTGGGGTAGGATGTGGAAGGAATGAGGAGAAACAGTGGATGTAGGTTTAGGTTCAGAAGTAGGGATAGGTGAGGCAGAAGGCAAGAACGACTGTATCATGTAATACACCCCGCCCACCAATAGGGAAGAAACAGTTAAGAACAGAAGGAACACCTGAAACATGAAGCATTTTGTACGAGTAATTTGATGCAACTTAAATCTTTGGGCCTGAGCTTTTTCCAAATCCACCAGCTTAGAGAATACCATCCTCTAAAACCGTCCGCAACGTTTTTGACGCACTTCGTTCTGTGTAGCAGTAGTCAATCCCCAAGAGTTCCCAGGAACCGACGGCCTTCGACCTAGTGTCAAGACCTACTAACCAGAAGGAAGTACCCGCGCGGCCTTACGGTCCACCCGGATGTAAGGTATTTTTTTATTTACAAATATATACAAAATCTTCTAGCTGTGGAGGCAAAACACATATATGGAAACAAACTCACAATATTACAAAAATCATAGTTATACGAGTGTATTCAACTGGTCAGTGATAATGGGGTAGCGTGGAGGTCCAGGGGAGAGAGCAAATATTCAATTTTTATTAGTCTTTTTAGGGTTGGAACGGAGAAAATATCGGCTTCTCCCAGGACGTGTCTGCTCGTCAAACAATGGATCTGATGATGGAACAAAGTTCTGCTGATCAGTCAATTGTTCAGGTCTTGAGTCTTGCGATGACAAATGTTCAACAATGTCGTTCTGCTGCACTGAGGGCTAATCAACAGGCTGAGCGTCGCTAAAGGTGACAAAGGTCGGCAATGTTTCTACTTCAGACGAGGCAATGCCCTTCCTCACCCACGAGTCTGCTGGTAAAGGTATAGGTACCTTTTTAGTATGGGTGGCGTGCACCCAGTTTTTCCGTCCTTCCAAACGAACAGCAGTCCTCGTGGCAAGGAGCACTTGGTAGGGTCCAGTAAAACGGGGCTCAAGGTTACGCTTTCGTCCGAAGTTCTGCGTTACCACCCAGTCTCCAGGCTGGAGCTGATGGCCTGGACCGTCGGCAGTGCTTCAAAGACCTGTTGGTGAATTAACCTCAGTTTAGCAGTCAGATCATGCAGGTAATCGATCAACATTGGGTACTCAAGATCAGAATACACACTCGGTCTAGGGACCCCCCAAACATTTGCAGGACGGCCGAACACTATTTCGTAGGGACTAAGCCCTACTCGGGAGTGTACAGTCGCCCTAGTTGACAAAAGAGCTAGAGGCAAAGCGTCAGGCCACGAAAGACCAGTCATAGCCTGAATCTTTGCTAACTTCAATTTAAGGGTGCCATTATACCCTTCAACCAAACCTGCTGACTGGGGATGATTGGCGCTATGGAATTTTTGAGTAATTCCAAGGCCCTTACACACACTCTTCATCACACTCCCCACAAACTCACTTCCGTTATCAGACCATACAATCCGTGGCATTCCATACCGAGGAAAGTATTCCTTCAGTAGGATTTTTGCAGTGGACAGAGCAGTGTTATCTTTGAGAGGATAGGCTTCGATCCATCGGGAGAATGTGCAAACCACAACTAAAACGTACTTCAGGTTATTGCATCGCTCCATATGGATGAAGTCTAGCTGAATTACCTCAAAGGGACATGAAGGGGGAGCAAAATGGCCAGGAGGTGTAGGGGTTCCTTTACCAGGGTGTACATCATACATATCATGCAATTCTTAACCAATCTCTCAGCACATTTAGTAATACCGTCATTCTTCCATACAGGGGACAACAACTTGCATATACCTTTCGCACTAATATGTGCTAAGCCGTGTGCCATTGTCACAACAGCTAGCACATACGCATCCGGCAACATCCATCTCTTATGTTCCGAAAAATCGATCCAGCAGCCATTCGCATCCAACTTTCCCGTACTCTCTTTCCACTTCGTCTTTTCAGTCTCAGTGGCCTCGTTCTGAATCGCTTTCACACTCTCGATAGTGTCCTCACACATACCAGTCTCTGTAGGCCACCTAACCGAACTCGTCACATACATTCGAGTGCTAAGGTTCCGGGCAGTCTCCTTAGCAGTCTCATCCGCAAACGCATTACCACGACCAACATCATCCGTCACCTTACGGTGTGCACTACATTTAACAATCGCCACCTGCTCAGGCAATGTAAGTGCATCCAAAAGATCATTCACAAGCTGTCCATGCTGAATCTGAGTGCCATGCGACGTCATAAAACCTCTCTCTCTCCACAAACGCCCAAAACTATGTGCGACGCCAAAAGCATATTGGCTGTCGGTAAACACATTCACCCGTTTCCCTTTCGACAACACACACGCTCTAGTCAAAGCAATCAGCTCTGCCGCCTGAGCAGAATTCTGATTCAATCTTGCAGCTTCCACAACAGTACTCAATGTTACCACAGCATACGCAGTCGTTACATCGCCATTCGGCAACTTCCACACGACCCATCCACATACAAAGTCCCATCGGGATCTTCCAAAGGAGTATTTTTCAGGTCCACACGACCTTTTGTTTCTTCCTCCGTTCGTAAGTAGCAGTCATGAGGTGCTACTTCGTCTGATTCCATACTGATTGGCAACAAAGTCGCCGGGTTCAGGACGTTGCAACGTTTTATTTGAATGTGACTTGCCAAAAGCGTCAACTCATAACCAGACAACCTTGCACTCGTCAAGTGCTGAGTTTTCGTACGATTTAAGAGAGTGTCAACTGCATGCGGAACCATCACCGTAAGCATATTATCCATGACCAATCCTGCAGATTGTCGAATGGACACCGCAGCTGCCGCTGTTGCTCTCAAACAACTCGGCAATGCTCTAGCTACCGGGTCCAAGGTCGAGGAAAAATATGCACATGGACGCTGCTTACCGCCGAATTGTTGCGTCAAAACACTCAACGCACAACCTTCCCTCTCGTGAACGTATAGTGTAAACGGCTTACTGTAATCAGGAGTCCCTAACACAGGAGCCGAACACAACGCATCACGCAGTTCAGAAAAACTTTTCTGACATTCGTCCGTCCATGGTAAAGGAAATGGAACATCCTTGCACGTAAGAGCCACCAATGGTTTCGCTAGCAATGAAAAATTTGGAATCCATTGCCTGCAGTATGACGTGATACCTAAAAAGGCGCGCACATCTCTCTGAGTTGTTGGCACAGTCATTCGAGCAATTGCTGCAATTCTCTCTCGGGTCAACCTTCTTCCCTCCTTTGACAATAAGTGACCTAGATAGGTTACTTCTTGGCAACAATATTGTAGTTTAGAAGGTGACACCTTGTGATGTAAGTCACAGAGATGCTGCAACAACGACACCGTTGCAAGTTTGCAAATGTCCTGAGTATCTGCAGCCACCAATAAGTCATCGACATATTGGATCAAGGCCGCACCGGCCGGCAACACAAACGCATCAAGTTGGCCTTTCAAGGCTTGACTGTAAATAGATGGACTTTCACAGTAGCCCTGAGGAGCACGTTTAAACCTAAAACTGCGGCCACCAAGAGAAAAAACGAAAAGGTCTCTACTCTCCTCAGCAATCGGAATGCTGAAGAAAGCATTCTTCAGATCGATCACTGAGAACCAAGATGCAGAAGCTGGAATCAGAGTCAGTAGAGCCGTAATGTCAGGCACCACAGGGAACTGAGGAATCACAATTTTATTCATCTCCCGTAAATCGATAAACAGGAGGCTTTGATGGATCAGTGCGCTTCAAAATGGGTAGCACAGGACTATTGCACACGTTTCCCCGTGTCTCCTCAATAACATCTTTCTCGATCAAATCATAGATGATTGCTAACAGCGCTCGTTCACCATCAAGGGAGATACGATACTGGGGAATACCTGGCAATCGCACATTAGATTTCAAGTGAACAACATAAGGGGAGATATCAAGCAGGCCCACGTCATTGGGACCTGTTGCCCACAAAGATGCAGGAAGAGAACTCAATTCCAGTGGAAGCTTGTCGAGGGACAAGTACATAGGAGAGATAACTTTCTCACCCAATGTAAGCTTTACCCCCGCAGGAGAGCAATACAAAGTCGCATACAGACGTTTCAGCAAATCCAGGCCTAAAAGATTCTCACCACAACCAGTAGTCAAAATCAAGGGAGCTTTCAGCTCACGAGGCCCAATTGTAAGGGGCAAAGGACGCGAAACCGGATTGCTAACAGGGGCGCCAGAGAATCCAACGGAAACATTTGTTAAGTCAGACAAAGGTGCGCCAGGGAGTTTCGAATGCATGATGGAACTTTTCGCTGCACCAGTGTCCAACAGAAAAGGCTCAACGACGCCCAAGGTGGCAACTGCGACATAAGGCCCTCTCTGATCGACCGGAACTGATACTACTCCCTCTCTTTGTCTATGGCTGTCCTAGTAATTACCGTCGTCAGCGTTGTGATCGACGTAATAATCGTCTACATTGTACTGAGAAGATCTGCTTTGTGATGATCCACGCTGATCAAAACAATTGTTAGAATCGGAAGAATTATTGGAACGATCAGTTTGAACACCACGACCTCTACCACGTGATGCTTGTTGGGGGCCGCTACAACCTCCTCTAGATGACTTACCACTGTTTCGATCACGCAAGACTGGACAATCGAATTTCAGATGACCCTCGTTCCTACAATAGGCACACTGATTGTACCCTAATGAGGATCTCTCAAAAGAGGAGTAATTTCGGGATTGTGACCTATTCGACTGAGACTGCGATCGATTCCGCTGTTGCGAATCATTCTGATTCGAACGTGGAGGATACGCTTGCTGCAACAACACTTTCGTTTTGAGCTCTTTCGTCTTTTTATCGGCACGATCATTTTCCTCTTTCTCTCTATTCTCATAATATTGGGCCGTAACCAATATTTGAGCAGAAGTAGAAACAGCCCACGCACTCTCAGAGTTTCTTAATTTGTTGCTCAAGTCCGGTAACAAATTAGACACAAATTTGTCCACGAACAACCTCTGACCCCCCTCCGTACCCATATCCTGACCACTATGATCGACGAATGCCTCCTCAAATCTCGTAAAGAAATCGGAGACACTCTCTTCCTTCTTTTGTTTGCAAGCGGACAATTTGTCCCAATTCACTCTCATAGCTGGAATAAGTGTCTTCATAAGAGTGATTATTCTCTGAGGGAGATTAGCAATCAACTGTTCGGGTTTAGCCCCACCAACTTGCAAGGCATCCGCAGCAAGAAGTGCAGCCCAGTCACCGCCTAATTCTGCCACATGATTTTCTTGACGAATTTTCGCCCAAACCGGTTGCGGAACGACGTTACCAAACAACATATCGATGTCAGCAAGGTTCATTACCGTAGAGTCCACTAGCTGCGACAATTCTTTATAGTACCCTGCAGGATTCTTGCGAGGGTCAGGCAAAGATTGCTTTACCTGCAAAACTTCGGATCGTTTCCACGGGAGGTGTATCCACACTCTCTGGAAGAATGATAAGATCGAAGGATTAGCACCAGGGTTACCTGGCATATACACTGGATGAACCTCGCGCATGGGATACTGACCAGGCGCTGCTGGCGGTCCCTCAATGTCTTCTACAAACAATGCCCGAGGCATTATAGAAGGACGAAAAGACAGCAACTGCTCGACAGCACCTCGAACATTGCTACCCACTATCATTCCACTCGCAAACTGAAGCTGAAGATTAGATAATGCAGTCAATACATCATCAGATGCATCAGCCGATATTTGATCACGTAAAAGCTTGCACATTTCCTCAAACACGAACCTCTGTGTCGGTATGTTGAATTGAGAAAATGTGTCAAGTACTATACGTGGAGGATTCCTAAGAGGGTACCTAATCCAACCCATCGCCATATTATATAATGAGTCACGCTCCCTACTACCTGGAAGCTGACTTCGTCTTTGGGGACCTTCAGAACCAGCGGACTCAAGAATTGGTCCAAGAGAATCGAAAAAGTTAGCAGCAACAGAAGGAACTCGACGTCGAGCAGATGGGGTAGTAGAGTAACACACCGGGGTAACAAGAGAAGTATCAGAAACAAAGGGAACAGCAGGAGAAATCAGGACAGTAGAGGCAGCGGGAGCAGGAGTATGAGGAAGTACAAGCGGAAGAGCGGTAGGGACAGGAGCAGGCAAGGGAGCAGGAACAGGTTGAGGAACGGGTACAGGTTGGGGAACAGGGACAGGGGGAACCACAGGAACTGCGGTACCCTGTGCATACGGGGGAGGTGACTTCATAAGATAGGACATCAAGGGATCCTCTACTATGTCCTCCTTCTTATCCGTACCCGTCGGTAAAACGGGGTAACACTTATCGACAGTCATGCGCTGCAATCTATCGAAAACTTCTTTTTCCTTTTCCTCCTTATCTGGCTGAAACTGCTCTGCGTTTCTTACCATGGTGACAATCCCTTCTCTCTTATTACGTTTGATCTGTTTGATTTCTCTCTGCTTGGCTTCTTTACGCCACAACCGGAAGGAATCAAACATGGCCGGCCTTGCTTTTCTTTGAAATAATTTAGCTTCAAGATTATCTAGAATCGGAGTATCGAAACTACCATGAGGTGGCCAACTAACAACACCGTCTTTCTTAGTGTATCGAACCCAACACTCATTGAATGTAATCAGACCTAATCCATGCTTACTGTACAGCTCATAAGTTGGAGTTCCAATCGGAGGTATCGGACACGAGTCCTCCAATCGGGAATCCGCTCTACAACTTTTAAAGCAGCTAAACAAAGTACTACGGCCAGGCATCGTGCTCACTAACCGAGTTTCACAAACGTCAAGGGTTATAGGATCACAATATCCCTACAAAGAGCAAAACCCTCGGTTTTTGGCGACTGCAGACGTCAAATATCACAACAAAGAACAAAGTACCAAGAACCACAAATGCAATGGAACCATGCAACAACTAAGCACCCACAACTAAGGACTATGGGAGCGACCCACAAATACTTAACTCAAAGGTCGATGGCGTCACCAGGAAGGCCCGTCAATCGTCTTGCTATACCAAGGTCTACGCCAGGTGCCAAAACAGGTCTACAGTCAGGGCAGCAGTCCGTCACAGCCGTCAGGAGGCGGGGATCTTCGCGGGAAAAGTCGTCGGGCCACTTGTTTCGACAACAGGATTGATGAAGCGGGGTGCACCTTCCCTCGGAGATTTCACATGAAGTTCCTCACGATCGTCGGGCTTTGGACCGGTACCACTGATGCAGCCCCAACTGAAGGACTGGGTTCTGCTAAGACCCAGCGGTGCCAGGGATAACACCTAAAACCTTCGTGGGTAACCTGTTCCGGCGTACAAATGACAGAGACACAGGACACTTCCTTCGGCGTCAAAGATTCGAGGTTTATTACTGCAGGGAAACACGGAAGTCACAGGAAGTACAACACGTGTAGGTTCGAGGAGACTGTTTCAACTTGCCTCTGTGGATCGCTCCTTTTATACAGTTTTCATGCATAAGATAACACAGTACACAAAGGTTTATAACTCGGTTCCCATCGCAAAGACCATAAGGGGTTGCTTTCATGTATTCAAGGCCCGGAACATAAGTACAGAAACGTTTGGTAGTTCCCAACTGTAAAAGCCCATCTTCCCACCATTAGTACATTCTAATCAGTAGTAAGCAAATCGAGGAAGGGACAGAAACAGGTGCAGAGGAAGACAGAAACAGTGGGGAGATCGGAAAGGGTGTAAAAGGGGTGGTATCGGGAAACACGAGCTGCAGGCATCAAAGGGGACGTGCTTAATGAATGCACCACTAAGACAATAGACCGGCACGGCAAGATGAGCCTCGAGCGGCGCCATCTGCCTTACAGTGCCATCCCCCTCATCATAAAGACACTTTCAAAGGAAACGTGTCTTCCGCAAGGTTTTGGGAATCCCAGGGTCGCGAAGCGGACAGCGTCCGTTCGCTGGCTACTTGAGGGCAAGAGACAAAATGGATGCCGCATCTAAGATGGAACCCGTGGGCTCGGATGAAGAAACCCACGAAACAAACGAACGGTTTAGGCTAGCACAGCGAAAACGCGTACACCCACTAAACTCGTCATTTGCGGTTCATAGATACCAGACTCGACCATATTCGTGCGAGTCAGAAACACCACTTACGATCGTCACGGAACCTCATTGGGCTCTGTAGAGGCAAATGAACTTGATGGGGTGCCTGGCACGGCGCCATTAGGAGGGGTAGCCGCCATTGCCTGGCGATGTTTCCCGCGCCTCCACACCCTGCGGGCCCAGGGCGCCCCGGAAAATTCCAAATGAGACTGCACCACGGTGGGATCAGATGAGCTGTGTGCAGCTCGTGAGTACTACGTGTGTTAGGAAAGAAACTAAAGGCTTTTGGTCAGCAAAGAACACGGGTGCACAACCAACAGTGAACACACTTGATACTCGCTAGTATATAAGGCGGTGCAACTGGGTGAGTGGAGAGCCCTGGAACCACTCAATGTTCGGTAGTAAAACTACCAAAAAAACAAGAATTACAAGTATACCCAATGCACTCAAAAGTAAAACATATGTAAGGTAACATTCAGACACATATATAAAGTACAAAGCGACAGAGAGATGACTTGAAACACACCCCAGGGAATTACACGGCAACGCTGCACTGCAGACCTGAATTGGGAATTTCTCTTCACAACAAAGCAAGTCGTACCCGACTCGTCACTACTTAACAGTAGCGTGAAGCCATGAGAGACCTTTAATTAATTTTTATAAACGCTGGAATTCATCTTAAATGAAGTTGTCGTGATCCAAATCTATAGACCAGGACATCTGACAATTGCCTTACACAGGGGTCGTCTGCTTCTTTACTGATATTGCTTTTCTACGGTCACAGTCCCAGCTGGGTCGGAAGTATCACCAGCTAAGCGACCTTCTGGTGTAACACAGCCATACATAGCCCATAGGATTCGTAATAGCGATGAAACACGTGTCGGCTGGCTGTTGTACTAAATAAAGGACTCCTTCAGACCACTCTCCCATTGGAGATTCCTACATCTCTCTGTCGTTTTGTACTTTGTGTATGTGTCTGAATGTTACCTTACATATGTTTTACTTTTGAGTGCATTGGGTATACTTGTAATACTACGTGTGTTAGTTGGCATCTTCCCCTTATTATCCTGCATTGTCGTGCACGAACATTGTGGAGGGCCTGAATACGGCGCTGCGCGGCTGGGGCTAACATCGCTGGAGGTGCCTGGCGTGTGAACTGCGTGCTGGGCCTTGGTGACTTGGTGTTGACACCCTATTCCATCCGACTGTGCCCTTTGATTATACCACTGCATGGGCCTAACCCGGAGCGCTATTGTGGTGTTTCACCCCATGGACTACCCTGCAGAGGAGCTGCGTTGCGAGTGGTTCCCCATCTGCATATAACCCCCCCGTCACCATATCGCCTTACCTCCTCCAGAGACAAAGACGAACTCTGGTGCCACCAGCATCGTGACCTACTGGGAGCCTGGGACACGCCTGGGCGACCAGTCCACCGTCTGAGTGATTTTGAAGGTCCTATCATTTCCTGGCCTGTAGCGCGCCGACTGGGCATTGTGCAGTGGCGCGATGGTTCAACAGGACACTCGCCAACAGAAACTCTCCTTTGAGGCCGCTAAGAAAGTTAAAAAAACGCTGAGCGAGAGGCCCGGCATGAGCGGCGCGGGAGCATCTAGCACTGTTCCCCCCCCTGAAGCCCAGGACATGCAACAAATCCTGCAAGAGATGCGACAGGGTTTTGCTACAGTGGTGGACAAGGTGGCCAGAATATCGTTGAGGACTGACGCCCTCGTGCACAAAGTCGATCGGCACGAGGAGCGGATCACAGCCACCGAGCAGCGCATCTCCGAAGTCGATGATGCCGTGGCTTCCCATGCCACCCAGCTTGCCCGAATGGATAACTTACTGCGGGTCATCGCTGCAAAGAATGAGGATTTGGAGGCCCGCAGCAGACGCAACAACATTCGCGTCACGGGCATACCGGAGTCCACAGCCACAGGCAGAATGGAATTATATGTGGAAAAGCTTCTTCAGACATCCATCGGAGCCGAGGCCTTTTCATCGCAGTTCATAGTTGAACGAGCGCACAGATCTCTGGGCCCGGTGACCAAACAGGGAACGCCACCGAGGCCCATTATAGCTCGTCTGTTGAACTATCGCGATACCGCGTTGAGAGCGGCACACGCCAAGCAGTCTTTGTCCTATGATGGCACCAATTTCTCCATTTAGCCTGATTTCACTCCAGTGGTCCAGGAACAGAGACACACGTTTATTGAGGTGAAGAAAAAGCTACGTGCTGCACAACTGGACTATGCCTTATTATATTCTGCTAAGCTCCGGGTCACACATCAAGGGAAGCAACGGTTCTTTACCAATCCGCAGCAGGTGGAGGACTACTTAAAAGTGATCAAGAGAATGCGGAATGGACCGCGAGACCGTGGTGCAGCGCACGACGACAATCATCCAGACTCGGAAGCAGACGCCTGACCTATCCCTGATGCAGTTTTGTCTAGTTTCAATGTGGTACTCTGGGTTTGCTGAGACAGCACTCCCTTTCTTTGATGGACATGTCAGGTCATTTGGACACGGAGCTGCGACCTGCATCCAGTGGTAATGTACTCCAGGGTCCACTGCCCCTCCTCAGTCCCACCCAAGGGCGGTAAACATTGTGGGGCTTGAGGGGGGTGCTGTGGCTGTGCGATTTTCTATGCTGTTCCCCCTACGGGTACACTCCACACATGGGTTTTGTTTTTCAATTGAGACTGAACCTTGAGGGAAGGAGGGTGGGTGGGTGTTTGGGGCGTCTTTTTGACAAGTTGGGGTTGCTGAGGGTGTTTGGAGGGTGGGAGTGGGAGGGAGATGGCGGCTGCTGGCATGATTGGGATGCAGTAGTGGGAGGGGGGCAGGGTACTGTTAAGGCTGGGGTCTTTCTTTGCAGGGGGGATACAGCTGTTTGGTTTGTGCGGTGCTGGGCTTCACCTGAGAAGAGTTGGCTCTTTGTTATGTTATAATTATACAATGACCTTTATCTTATGGCGGGGATTAAGCCCAAAGCGCAATCGAACTGTATGGTATGGAATGTCAGGGGCCTTAATAATGGCAAAAAATGTCGGAATGTGATTGCTTACTTGGATCGCCATCTGGTCCAGATCGCCATGTTACAGGAGACACACCTGTCACCACAGACACGCACTACCTTTGCAGGCAAATGGGCCGGCACCCGCATCTTTTCGTCTTACTCCACTTATGCGAGAGGGGTAGCTATATTGATTAGACGCAATGTGCCATTCCACGTATGTGGCGAGCTATCAGATGTGTATGCCCGCTTTGCTATGTTGTGGGGTCGCCTGGGCCGAGACACTATTACTTTAGTAAACTGCTATGCACCTAATATAGATCTGCCACATTTCTTCACCACACTGTGGGGTAAGATCCTAGACGTGGGGTCCCGACATGTTATCTGGGGAGGTGATTTTAACATGGCATTGGTTCCTCACTAGATAGGGCAGATGGAATCGCACACTACAAGCCTCTCTCCAGGGAGGCCCTTCTGGGTGTGATCACTGAAGGCGATTTGGTAGATGCTTGGCGATGCATACATCCCCTAAGGCACAAACTTCACATCACTAACGGGCACGTGGGCGTGCTTGGACTACCTGTTCTTGTCTAGAGAGATGAGTGCTGGGGTAACTAGAGTAGCTCACTTACCCAGGACATACTCCGACCACAGCCCGGTCTTAATGCTCCTACGGGTGCCTGGCTGGGATAGCCCCCGACCACATTGGCGGCTGAAGCCAGCGGCCCTTCTGGATGCGGTGTTACACGCCGAACTCAGCGAGGAGATATCGGCTTTCTTCCCTCGCAACAAGGGGTCTGTCGACTCTGTCAAAAGCATCTGGGAGGCATTCAAGGTTACGGTCAGGGGCTACTGCATATTGAAAAGCTTTGGAGTGCTACGCGATATACAGCGCACGTTGCGCAGCCTTGACCGGGATCTAAAGGACCTAGAAATTCGTATGGCATCGGGAGATCGTGCTGATGTACATGCAGAATTTAGGGAAAAGTTGACGAAGTACAAGGAAGAGGCGGCCAGGGAAACTAAGTTCAAAGGGAAATACTGGCAGGCGAGAAAATACTGCGAGGGAGATAGACCTGGTAGGGCTCTAGCACTGTTAACGCGACCTCCTCACACTCACAATATGATTCTCGAAGTTCTGGATACACAGGGCCAACCATTTAGGGACTCGGATGATATATTGGCAGTTTTCACGTCCGCTGCGACCCCGGACATGACTTTCGATGACTTCCTTGGCGATGTAGCTCTGTGTTGGATTAGTGACGTGGATAGGTCCTTTCCAGCTGCCCCTTTTGAACTAGATGAAATCAGGGATGCCATCATGTCACTCAAAAATGGCAAAGCGCCTGGCCTCGATGGGATACCTGCCGAGTTCTACAAAGCATATATAGACATAATGGCCTCGGTCCTTAAAGAGGTCTTTGAGGAGTCGTTGGCTGATGGGATGCTCCCCCGCTCCATGAGAGAGGTCATAATTACGTCACTTCTGAAACTTGGCAAGAGTCCTAACACTTGTGATTCTTACCGCCCGCTCTCTTTGTTGAACTGCGATGTTAAGATACTGGCAAAGGTACTTGCTACCCGGCTGTCCCTCCTTATGACCACAAATTGTACTACCCGACCAATCTGGATTTGTCCCTAATCGCTCAACCTCCCATAATCTACGCACGCTCTTCTCCCTGATTCGCACGGTGCACCCTGATCTCCCCGTTGCGGTGGTTTTTCTGGACGCTACTAAAGCCTTCGATTCGGTCGAATGGCCATATCTATTCGCAGTCCTGACCCGTATGGGATTCCCTAAATTATTCATCTCCTGGGTCCAATTACTGTACACGCAACCATCAGCGAAGGTACTGATCAATGGGTGTCTCTCTCCCTCAGTCGCAATCACGAGAGGCACCAGACAAGGTTGCCCGCTATCCCCTCTCCTTTTTGCGATAGCTGTCGAGCTGTTGGCCTGTAGACTCCGTCAGTTACACCGAGAGGGCGCCTTTTGCTGTTTTCGGCGACAGATTGATGTGTCACTGTACACAGATGACATGACGTTATATGTCAAAGATCCGTTGCACAACTTGAATCCGCTGTTAAGGAAATGAGTTGTCTTCGGAAGGCTTTCCGGTGTATGTATCAATTGGGCTAAGTCGCAATTCTACCCCCTTACGGATGCAGTGGCTGACTTCCCGATCGACTTCCCCTTAGAGTGGTGCCGATCGGACCTCCGCTACCTTGGTATCCAAATCTCTTGCGATAAATACAAAACATTACGCCTGAATTACGGGGTCGCGATCACGAAACTCATCACATCGGTTGATGGCTGGATCTCCCTCCCCTGTCCATGGCTGGGAGAGCATCCCTTATCAAAATGGTGGTGCTACCCCGCTTTTTGTACCTTTTTCCTAATATTCCTTATCACCAGGGTGCGTTTTTCTTTAAGACATTAAAAGCTGAACTGTGCCGACTACTCTGGGGGGGTAAACAACCCCGACTGCAGTGGTCGTTGCTGACTCAGCCATATGATAAAGGGGGCTTTGATATTCCTGATTTTGAGACTTATTATATATGTGCTCAGGCGCACTATGCTTACCACTGGATGACCCCCACACCCTACATGCCCCAACTGGTGGTCGAGGATTGGATTGCAAACCCCCTCCCACTGAACGGGCTCATACCTTGCCCATTCTTGTCCATAGAAATGCTGTTCACCACTGTTACATGCACCATAGACGCCTGGCTTCGCATGGCGAGGTTACTAGGATGCATCTTCCCATACTCTCCTCGGATGCCATTGGCGTACCACCCCAAACTAGTGCTCCTCCAGGAGCGGAGTTTCCAATCGCTCTGTCAGCATCTGCAAGTCACTTGCTGGGGTGACCTCTTCACCAATGGTCAGTTCAACTCTACAGACCTCTTCTTCAACTCTCATACGCCTACTCGACTCGACTCTCTCTATTATATGCGACTGCGTCAGGGGATGAGGGAGATTCTCCCTGACTTTCCCAGTGGCCCTGAGAGCTTTCCTACTTTGCACTTCATGCTATGCTCACAAGATGGCTCGCATTTTCAGGCATGTATCGCCTCGTTAGAGCGTCCAGCCCCGGACTGGCAAACCCAGCCCACTTACACTGGGCTACTGACCTGGCAGCAGAGATTACTGATGAACAGTGGCTTTACTGCTGCGATCTCACGGCTAGGATATCCGCCAGCTGTCAACTCAAGATAATCCATTACAAGTTCCTACAACGGCTGTACTACACCCCGGTAAGGAAATTCTGGTTCCACCTGTCCACCGATGATAGATGCGAACGCTGTCACGCGGAACACACTGGATTCTTTCACCTGTCCTGGGAATGCCCCGTGGTCTATGCCTACTGGCAACGAGTGCATGCTGCCCTCGAGTTCATGAACGGGGTATCGATAAACCCAGACCCTTTGCTGATGCTACTGGGGCATACACCACACATCCGTAAGTCCTGTAGGAAACTCCTTGACATTTCTCTGCTTCTTGTGAAACGCCGCGTAGCTTGTAGATGGGGTCGTGGCAGGGCCCCGAAGTTTAAGGACTGGCTCACGGATGTGACCCTTTGTCAGGAACAATCTGCTATTTTTGCTGAGACTTACCCGACCTCCAGTAGGCCTAAGGATATCTGGGGCCCCCCAGTCACATATTTACTGGCCCAGGGAACAGACGATAACGTGCCGAGTGACAGAGAGGCACGAAATGGTGACGATGTACAAGTGGGCTTTGCATGATTCAACACATGTGAATTACTGTCAGTGGACAACACTTATGGACCCTACCGCCTTATGTAAATGTATGTTGACTATCTCACATGTATCGCTTTTGTTTAATTTCTCACTGTATTGTGGCCTAGCCGCTGACTAACTGTTTACTTTCTAAACCAACTGTCCTAGGGTGCCCCAGTAATGTACTGTGAAAGCTGGTTGATGTTCTTATTTGCCATGCATCGTGCCTGACATTGCTCTTTTCCCGCTGTGTTATATTGCTGTATACACATGTACTAACTGAACTGTGTGCTACTGGTGTTAACGCTCTGTATCGCACTGACAAACCCTCTCTATGTTCTTTGTTGAAAAAGCAAAAATAAAGTCTATAAAAAAAAGGTTTCCTCCCAGTTCCATCGCTCTCAGGAGCTGGTCTTGCCTGCCCTGTGTTCTGTTCAGGTAGATGAGGACAACCTTCCCTGGTCCTTGGTGGATGTTTGCCGAGCTTTGCAGGTCTATGTGGACCATACTCGTGCTTTTCGGCGTACTGACTTCCTGTTTGTTTCCTTTGGGGTGGTCTCCAGGGGTTGCTGGGCTTCCACTTCTTTCATTGGTCGTTGGTTGAAGCAGGTAATTGTTTTGGCCTATTCCCTTTCTGGTTCCCCTCCCCCGGCTGGGGTTCGGGGGCGTTCTACACGGGGTGGCTGCTTCCTGGGCGGAGGTTCGTGGTGTATCCATTTCTGAGATTTGTAGGGCCGCTACTTGGGTTTCTGCTAATACCTTTGTTAGACATTACCAGACTCAGAATGTTCTGGGGGATGACACTAACTTTGGTTTGGGGGTTCTTCTGGCTGTGTGTTCCTGGACCCTCCTTTTTTCTTTGGTACTGTGCTGTTTTCAATAAACTGCTGGGTTTGCTGTGGTTCTGTGTCCTGGTGGTTTGTTGAGTGATGATGCTGGTTGCTGCTTGGGTATTCTCACTTGTAAGTATGAAGGGGACGAGGACAGGAGGGACCTGGGGGTAATGTCCCATTATTTACCCATAATCTCCATTACTCCTGGTCCCGCTGTCCTCGTCACCTTATATCATCCCTCCCTCCCTCCCGGTCTTTCCGGCCCTCATCTGGGGCTTGGTGGTTCAGGAGGAATGCTGGGTAATGTACCCTTATGTACTCCCAGTAGGGAGGGGGAGGGGTGTACCAGCATTCCTGATTTTATTTTTTCTGTATGGGAGATAGGTTAGCTCACTTGTAAGTATGGAGGGGACGAGGACAACAGGACCCGGAGGAATGAAGATTACCAGTAAGTAGTAGGACATTACAGCTGGCATCTCGGAGCAAAGCTTTCAGGTGATTGTACCAGGTATTATGCATCACCTCACCATGCTGTAACCAGAGCAGGGCAGGTAGCAAGTGGCATGGCAGATCTGAACTGCTGCCCATTTTCCTGGGTTGCTTGGAGCCACTGATTGCACACATATAGCTCTTGAGCCAAACTTGAACATAGTATGGATTTATTTCAATTAACATCATGTGTACTCCATAAACATACATGATGTCTACAGCACAATGGGCTTCCTCACTCATGTGCATACCATTGTTCATTTTATTTACAATGCCAAAATGTAATTATCAGAATAATGTCTGACATAAGGATTGTGTCCAAAATATTGTTTTCTAAAATAATGTTCCTCTGATGTTAATAATAGAAAATCCAAAATAAAGGAGGCATTTTCTTTCTAGCAATAGTTAGGAGGTCAGATGAAATTTCTCTAGATGATATTCTGTTATGCTATCCACATTTCAACGCATGCAACCTTTGTCTATACCATTAGACAGTCACTGTGTAATTGAATATTAGAGATTACATAAATATGTGACAGCATGGAATGCAAGGGAAACTAACGAGACATGCACTCTCAGAGTTTTCCATCATGGTGAATGGCACACCTCAGTACAGTCTTCCTTTCATACCCCCTGATGACACTTGGCAGTGTTGGCCTGCCCTAACTGTGCGTGATTTTACGTACAGATATATAGTTAGACATTATTCATTTCTTTTCACAGGTGGTTCTGCCTATGCCCTCTTTTTTCATGTCACTTCTATGGTACCTCCACTGACCATCAACTAAGATACAACAGAGGCATCGTAGAGGGGACATTTGATGTCACCTTTCTGATGCCTTGATCACACTGGGTGCTACTGTGCTCCTCAGATGTGGACTGCAAGTTGAATGATGTGTCCTGTGAATGGGTCATGGCTAAGGGTGGGGGTAAAATCCGTTTCGCCGGCGAATTTGCGGATTTTCCACGATTTCGCGATCCGCGAATCTCGCAAAATCGCAGTAAAATCTGCGAATCAGCGGGGACGAATTTTCTGCCAAGCATGGGTTACAGCAGCAGGTGCAAAAGTTGAACCTAATTTTTTTGTAACCTTTTACAAAAGGGTTACAAACAAATTAACTTCAACTTGGACACCTGCTGCTAATTGCTTCCTGGCGCCTCGTTGCCTACTTGCAACTATTCTCTGACCCTGCTCTGACCTTGAAGCAGGGTCAGAGAATAGTTACAAGTAGGCAACGAGGCACCTGTCCAAGGAATTAAACCTCATCAGGAAGCACTTACAGATATACAAAACAGGAAGAAGGGAGAGGATGGCAAATACACCCATTTTGAGTTGTCAGGAGGGGTTAAACTAAAAGAGACCTTTACAGCACAATTTTCATATGCATTTTGCTAAAAATAAAAAGCTGCATGTTCTGTAGGGGCAACTCAGGAATCTGGCCCTTCAGAGATCCGGCCTCTCTTTCTTTCTCTCGTTCTCTCTCTCCCTCTCTCTTTCCCTCTCTTTCTCTCTATCTATTTATCTATCTATCTATCTATCTATCTATCTATCTATCTATCTATCTATCTATCTATCTATCTATCTATCTATCTATCTATCTTTCTATCTATCTCTCTCTCCCTCTCCCATAAATGACTGCATGGGTAACTTCGCTATGCAAGCGGCTCGCGAAGATGCAAAAATCCCAGCGAACACGCAAAAAACCCCGCGAACATGTAAAAAACCCGCGAACACGCAAAAAAACAACAATCCGCAAATTCGTGCAAATTTGCACAAATTCGCGAATTTTGCGGATCGCGAATTCGCAAATCCGCAAATTCGCGGATCGCGAATTCGCAAAATTCGCCCATGCTTAGTCATGGCACTGCACTGCAGCTCAGTCCAGCTCTAGACACCATCAATCACAATCTGTAGGCTTCCAGCTGAATTATGACCTCACATTCGACCTGAGCCACATGTCTGGCGGATGAAACAAAATTAAATGACATACATGAGGCAATACTAAAATATAGAACCTAGCTTAGCTTAGGCGGCATATAGCACCCTGAGACACCATCATTCGTGTCACACTGATGCATTTTATGGCACTTGCAGCTGCCAAGCACCAAAGCAGGCACCCTTGTGCCATGTAGCAAGGGTGTCCGTGTAACAGACATGATTATCTTTGGGCAGGAAGGAAAACCTTCTTGCACAAAAACAATCTTCAGATGCATTTTCCTCTTTCAATGTGTACTCCAGATTTACCAATCCACGCAGAGCCATGGAAGGTGACCTTCAGTGGCAAAGTAAATGTCACTGAAGCCCTTGCATTGCATCACCTTGCTTGACACCATCCGAAAACAAGGGCTTTGTAAATATGGGCCACAATGTCTTGCTACTAATCTCCTGACAATATAAATCAAGACATTTTCCGTATTCTTGTATTTCGTATTTTCGTATTTCGCACTAAAAAACATCAAACTACAATTTGTTCGGAAAACATAATTTGAGGTATAATTGGGAAATACATATTCATGGAATATTGAAATAATTTTTGATAAACAAGGATATGCTTTTACACACATCTTGTAATGTCCCCACTTTGTGTTCCTGCATGATAGAGATATTTTACACCATCTAAATATATTTGAAAAGGGGTCTCTAGTTGGCAGAGGTATGCATCCTCTCCAAGTAGGGAACATCACTCTAGTCAGAGTAAGTCAGATACACACTAAAAGATAACGTGTGCTCACACTCTGGTAGCTTTACACGGAGCAGTCAGGCTTATCTAAAAAGGCAATGTGTGAAGTATTTGTGCAACACAAATACACAGCAACACAATGAAATACCACAAAAAGACTCTATACAGGTTTAGAACAACAGACAATGATCTCATAAATAATTCAAGACCCAATACAAAAATAATCCAACAAGTAGAAGTTGAATTATTATTATTTAAAGAATCAAAAGAGCTCTAGTGTTTAGTTGCAATAAGTGCCTAAGGGGTGTATCTGGTCATGCTGGACCAGGGCAAAATCAACAGTTCAGGTCAACTGCAGTGGAGCGCAGACTGGGGACAACAGCCACGCATCCCCTGATTTTCTTCACACAGTGGCGTCAATGCATCAGGTCCATTGAGCAAAGTGACAGTTCTGATTGCTGCGGTTCCGAAGATGATGCGCTGGCTTAATCCTCACTGGAGGGGTAATGCGTTGATCTTCTCCATACAGTGGTGGTGATGCGTTGCTTTGAAGGGGTAGCTCAGGACGTGATACAGCAGTTCCAAGTGCGATGCACCAATTCTACTCCTGCTACACACAGAATGGAGATGCGTCAATTTATCTTGTGCGAGTATCTGGGTACACTTGCAATAAAGCAGGCTCGGGAACAGTGGTGGAGACTTTGATAACACTGAGTCTCAAGCAACAGGAGGCTAGCCTTGGAGATCACTTCAATTGCAAAGCAGAGCCAAATTTCCTCAGCAGGGTCAAAGAGCAGCAGGACAGCACAAGAGAAAGGCAGGCCTACAAGGTCAGCAGTCCAGCAGAGTGGCAGTCCTTGATGCACCACAGCAGTTCTTCTGACAGAGTCCAGTTGTAGGCCAATAGGTATCTGATTTGATCAGGGACCAAGTATTTATTCCCAGTTGTGTCTTTGAAGTGGGGCTGACTTCAAAGAAAGGTCCTTAAAGTGCACAGAAGCCCTTTTTTCCCCAGCCTTGTCTCCAGATTATCAGTAGGGTTAATCAGACCTTTGTGTGGGGACAGGGGATTACCTATTAAGTTGCGAATTTTAACTTCTACCAGGGCTAGGCTAGCCGTAATGGGCACCAACTGTTGCTGTTTCCCTGGTGGGCCGCTGTGGTAGGGACAGTCTTGGGCCCATGGGGGGCCGTTTTCATTACTGGGGGCTGGCAATATCAGCCCCTGTAACAAAATCGTCTGAAACTGGTTCTTCTAGGAACCAGCTCGGCCTCAACCCCCCCCCCCCCGCCAGTAGGGGTGGCCAAGAAGTTGGCTAGGGTCAGTTTCAGTTACCAGTCCGGCCCTGGCCAGGCTCCTATCACCCTTCCTTTCCAGGATAAGCCATCAGAATGCAGATGAGTGGTCTGATATACCTGACCTTTGGCTGTCACCCCCTCCACCCCCCCCCCCCCCCCAACATGTATTGGAGACAGGCTGCAGGCACATAGAGAAGTAAGAGCAAGGAAATGCCCACCTTATAAAAGTGGCATTTCTAATATAGTGATGTTAAATCCAACCTTAGTAGAACAGTGGATTTATCATTAAAATTCTAATGATATAAAACATGACACAGCTATTCCATTCTAATCAGGAATTACAGCCTAAAAGTGTATTAAGAAATTCACAGTGGCAAGCTACGAGAAGAGTAGGCCTCACAGTAGTGAAAAATAAATGTGGTTGTTTGTTATTACAAGGAAATGCAAAACTTTAAAGTACATCTCCTACCTTTTGATTACATAGCACCCTGCCCTACGGGCTACATAGCACCTACCTTAGGGGTTACCTATATGTAATAAAAGGGGACTTTAAGGCTTGCCAATGGGTTTAAATGCCAAGTCAAAGTGACAGTAAACTGCACACATAGGTCCTGCGGTGGTAGGCATGAGGTTTCAAAGGCTACTATTGTTGGTAGCACAATCAGAGTTACGGGCTCATTAGTAACCAGGTGGTTTAGGATGCCAACAAATTATTTACTTATAAACAATGTTTCTGTTAGACTTAATATTTATTTGTGATGCATAGGATTTACATCACAAATAAATTGAAGGTTATTTAACATATATAGGTTATTTATAAAGGAAATTAATTTTAGATGAGGGTATAAGTATTTTCAGATTTATATTTAGAGAAAACAGATAAACAAATAATCACAAGGGTTCCAAACATACATATAATTGTACACAGACAATTTTTGTTAGAATATATTTCAAGTCTTATATAACATATGTAGATAGACTTTATGCCCACTTTCTGACAAATAGCTAGAGACTATTTTTTTCAAAATACAAGACTTTTAATAGGTTTTCACAATTTCTAGAAGAAAGTTGGGTTATGTGTTGATATTTCAGTTTTAGTTGTTGTACATCTGTGAAATCATCTTCAGGACCCCCCCTATAAATATTGAAAATGGGAACATAACTTACATGGAAGAATCTCATGAACTTCGACCTTTAAAATATACCTCCGCAGTGAAACAAGCAGAGATTGCTCTAAAGAATGTGAGGATAGAAGACCGTCACAGTATTTATAGTCCATTTAAACCTTCTATGAGAGGCTTTCTCAGTATATGAGGTACACTTATGTAAGTGGACACCTTGCATTGAAACAGGCAACCCTTATGGTGATTTTAATGGTCTTAGACAACCTCAAAAAGCACTCTAAATGGCGGTAGTGGAGAGCAGCCTTCAGGCTTAGTCCAGAAGGAGTGTAAAGCAGCTTGTTTTACCAGAACATAATCTTATAGGTATAGATTAATTGAAAAAGAACAAGACAGTGAATTTATCAAAAATATATATTCATAAAAAGATACTCACTAACACATACAGATATATCCTAGCCGGAGATATACACAATGCACACAAACAGGTAAGTTGCCCAGAATACACAGTGGTCCCCAGGGGGAGATTGTACCATATACTAAAATATTCGTATGCGAACCACGACTTGAGTCAAGACAATAGTCAGAGGATGTAGAAGTGCTGGGGACTAGAGGAACCACCCAAGGTGAGTATCTAGGAGTCCCACGGAGGTCGTGTTCAGTGTGGGAACACAACCGCATTCTCAGTACAAATCAAAATGCAAGTCGCAATTTTAAAGAAGAAGGCCCTTCCCCGTGGACCTTGAGGAAACCCAGTGGAAGACAAAAGGTTGGAGAGCCACCACACCCATGGATACCTTAGGAACCAGGATACCTGCCCCAGGGGAGTCGGGTACATAGGTGAGAAGTGGCGTTGGAAACCGCCGTCAAACCCAATGGAGAACTTCTGGAAGAGACCGTTGCTGGAGAAGGTGAAAGTGTTCAGTGGAACCCAAAGGTGGATTCAAGCTAAGAAGTAACTGAAAGTGGACAGAGTCTATGTCACTTGGAAGTGACCAGGAGGCATGGAAGGCGAATGCCCTCTGATGTTGCGTGCTGTGGAAGAGTTGATGGTGACCTTAGAACTGCAGCTGTGTGGACCAGGCAACGCTGTGAAGGACCAGGAGCTGTATATAAGCTGTCCCATGTTGGATGTTGAGAGTTAAGGGGTTGGTGTCCAGCGTGAGCACCAACAAGCCTTGGCAACTGCAAACAACATGGAAGTAGAAGAAGGTGTAATGTCGCCACCAGCAAGGTCCAGGAGACTCACCACAAGCAGAAGAGGCAGGGTAGGCCCGAGCCATCATAGGAACCCAAAAGAAATCCAATGTGAACCTCAACAAGACCCACATACCAGAGGCACTGGAGTCACAAGAGGACTTCAAGCAGCTACCAAAGAAGCAGGCCCACAGTGTAAGCAATGTGTGTGGTCAAATATTCAAGTCACCGGCGATGATTAATGTTGGGGCTACTTGGAGTACAAAGATCTTGGTGGAAGGACACAAACAAGCTTTTGCAACTGCAAGTCAACACGGTGCAGTGGGGTTCAGTTGCCTGATGTATGTCTTGCTGTTTCTTTTGTCTCCTAGGTCACATCAGGAACGTTAAAACTATTCAATTGCAGCCAACCTGTAAGGTTCACAAGTTGGCCCTCCTGATTTCATAGAGGGTCCTTTACCGTTTCAAAAATCATCATTTACGTGCTCTATTTATTCTAAGCGCAATCTTTTGGTTCTGATGAAGCGCCACAGATCACTATGACCACATGGGCGCAAAACATGTTGACCCTTTAGTTACCAAACACATTGCACCGATTGGGGAAACTGTTAACCTTTTGTTTTTTTTTATTCTTACAAGGGTACCGTCATAATAAACACCGTTCTTTGGTAACCCTTAGCCAGTTTCAAACCTTGCACGCACTGACCCACCCTTCACATAGGACTCACACCCGCACACACCATACGGCATTTGCAAATGATCTCCGCTAAAGTGACCCTTCGGGGGACCCATAGGGCATTGCAGGCCGGCCGGACAGGGAGAAAACGCCTGATGATGAAGCATGACATCCTTCGGTGTGTGTGAGGGCAACAAAAGGCAAGACATGTTCTTCCCTCTCACTAGTTAGTTCTAGACCTAGGATACCACCTTTCAAAATCTCCCTACACTTTCTAGTACCTTTTTGAAGTGAGCGGGTGACATTCTGCACCCCCCACCTGGAACAGAGATATCTATCCTCTATCACGGTTCACCAATTCTCATAACACTTTCCTAGTCAGCGCCGAGATGCCCCAGGGTGATTTGAGTGCTTTTCAAAACAGTTAACATAACTTAACATATAACAGTGTCTCCCCCATTTTGAAGTTACATTCGACTCTAGGAGCACAGACACTGGACCATAAACATCTCCTGGTCCCACCCCTCCCATTGTTGATACAGCATAATACATGCTTCAGCCTATGGGGGACCTCCGGGATACCTATGCCCGGGTACCTTAGTACTGTATAGTAGGGACTGATAAGGGTACCCCAGTATCCAATCTGGGATGTACCTAAGTACTTACCATAACAATTTAGGTGAGAAAGCAGAGAGACCGGGGTCCTGATTTGCAGGATCCCAGTCAGACTAGTCTGAAACAGTATTATATCAAGCAAAAGGTGTGGGTAACCATAGAAGAGGATCCTACTTTCCTACACCTTCTAATCAGGAATTACAGCTTAAAAGTGTAGTAAGGAATCCCCAATATTAACCTATCAGAGGAGTTGAGCTCACAGTACAGAAAAAAGAATGGGGGAAAAAGAATGTGGGTGTTTGTTATTACCAGGACCTGCAAAACTTAAAAGTACATGTCCTACCTTTTACTTACACAACATCCTGCCCTATGGGATTCCTAGGCTCTACCTTAGGGGTGACATATGTGTAATAAAAGAGTAGTTAAAGGCTTGGCAAGGAGTTTTAAATGTCAAGTCAAAGTGACAATAAACTGCAACATAGGCACTGCAGTGGCAGGCCTGAGGTAGGTTTGAAAGGCTACTTGTGTGAGTGGCACAATCAGTGCTGCAGGCCCACTAGTAGCATTTGATTTACAGACCCTGAATATAGGTATAAACTTATAAGCAACTAAGTATGCCAGTTGTGTATACACCACAAAGGATGAAAGGTCTACCAAACCAATAATGCCTACTTTGTACACATTTCTTGCTACATGGTCTAATTTTCTGACTGAATTATTGTTGCCTACGTCACAAATTTCAAACAAATGATAGTTAGAACATAAGCAAAATGCCCTATTGATCCATGAATGAGTGCAGGGTACCCCCACTCCCATCTCGTTTTTGCTGTTTTCAGAATTTATGATGCATACAATTACACAGCATTCTACTTAAAAATTTTCAGTGAGACACACTTAAAAATGAGTAGCACTGACGTGCATGATTGGGCATCCTGTCAAGTAATATCATGCACTAACATGTAGAGTGCTCTCAATGGTTCTGCAGGAGTGCTGTGTATCCACCACTTCACTTCTTGGTGACTTTTGGCAACAAGAAATAAATAATGAGTGATAGAGCCGAGGGTGGGGAAGGCGATAGGGAACAACAGAGGGAGTACACACCTCTTGTGCTGCATGGTTCATGACACTCATGTTGGTATGTCTGCCAAGTGTATTCACAAGTGGAAAAGGCAACAAGTTATACAGCAATCTTTACTTCACTAAGGATCAGTCTACAATTATGCAATCCACAATGGAATTCGCTTTATGTATGTACCTGTTGAAGAAGCTTTTCCAGCCCTCTTTGTAAAGCATGATTTCAAAGTAAACATAAATGGATATTCAATTGTGCTAAATAATACAAGCAATGTTAACATAGGTTTGTTAAAAGTACTACTGAAACAATGTTAACAAAACATTGGACTGAGATGCTCTTCCAATTGAGCAGAAGGAATACATACTCACGGTCCAAGGTTCTGGAATAACAATTTGCCTTTGTAGAATGTGTCATGCCTTGAGATGAAAACTGGGAGCATTGATTTTCTCAAGCGGTATTCAGGAAGAAAGTCTATAAATATGAAGAATCAAAGAAGGGGTTATGGTACCTTGATATTTTGCATCCAGCACAAGAGATGGTGAAGCACTGCAGAAAAATGGGTGAAACACTAGGATGAGCTGGTCTGGACTTGAAAAAGTTGAATCCTGAAGAGATGCTCCTGGCTTCTATTCAGAAAACTCAAAGCAAGCAGTGAGATACAGAGTGGTGTGAATTTCATACCAAGTCACATCCAGAGCCTGGAGTCACAGCAACAAGGTGAAGCTAGAGGAAATCTTACAGCTAAGTAGAGAGTTCTAGACCAGGTGTGCTTTCAAATCGAGCCACATCCGAGTTCCTCGAGGAACAGGGTAGGAAACTTTCAGAGCCAGTCAGCCAAGCATGTACACAATCAACATCCATGCTTTTGCTCACAGGTGTCCTTTGTTCCCGAATTGGTTATTAGGGAACTGAAAAGGGACATTAACATGGAGGTGGATAGGATTGTGGGCCTACTGGTCCACAAAATTTACCACCAACTTTATGTGGTCTCCACCACGAGGAGAGTCTCAAGATTAAACTGGCAATATGGTAGAAAATTGTCAAGAATTTTATTTCAGTGGGGAATTACCACCACAAAGGGCTGGGATGGATGCCAGCTGAAGACTCAGGACAACTTAAGGAGGTCCCCGGCATAAATTAAAGATCGCATCTCGCTTACACCGCTGCAGTGGATAGTCATGCAAATGGCATACATAATTAGCTGTAGGGACTTCAGCAGTCCGTACCTTCAAATCGTCGTGCTTTTTTTAACAATACTCTCAGGCATGCACAATTGCATCATCTTTGTGTAAGGCAAGGAACTGAAGTCTTGAAATAATCATATCTTGTTAGTACAGTATGCCCATTGGCATACTACCACACCAGATACATTAGCTCACAAGGCATGTTCTTCAATGGTATGCAATATATAAATGTTTATTATAATACACTGATTCACACCATTCTTTAATTGATGGAAATGTATCATTGGCAATAGACTGGCATTACTTTGCTACTTTTATTAAAAACAAACTTCCACTTTCAGTTAATTTCTGAAAATCAAAAAATGCTAGGTGGATGTCCATCAAAACCGACAGAGGTTGTCCTTCTGCCATTGTAACCTGAAGAGAGCCACCCTGATGGTGGTTCCCGTCAAGGTACAGAGATAACTACTGAGCCAGCAGTTTTTAAATTTGAGAAGTTCATTAGCATGGTGGAGGTGATGCCCTCCACCCTGACAGACAAAGTGCCATCCGTCAAACTTAAAATCAGGCTCTATGTCAAAAACATTGTATTTAGTGAAAGGTTTGTCCTAAACTAAACAACTTATTGCGCTGATGTACTCCTAAACCTGAGCTTCATAATTTTTTCCAAACCAGGATGAAGCTGTTAATAGTGATGCAGGTGTAGTGGCACCAGAGTATAAGGGTGTCAGGTGTCCTCAATAAAAACTTTTTTTTACTACGAAACCTAGGACTGGCACCCATTTTTATTGCTGTCTCTAAGGCCCATACTCCCTGTATAAGCCATTGCTTAACAACACTGCCCTGTGTTGTCAAAAGGCGTTCTTCCATATAGTGCATTTTTGCACAAGAGAGTATGGATGCATTTTTTCTAATACATGTGTTTTTTATAACAAATGAAGGGGGAGATTTGCTAAGATTTTAAAATGTGTTTGCATCACAAAAGTGACGCAAATCGAAGCAAAATCTTTTGTTCCAATTAAATTTCCAGCGCTAAAGTTGTTTAGTGCTGAAAATAATGTGAAAGTAACGCATAAGCAGAGCATAGCACTCCTTTACATTACTTAGCACCAAGGGGGTATACCTTGGGTGGTGCACGGGCGTTCCCATGCAACCACCTGTTTTGACACTAAACCCAATTTACTAAACAAAGTAGACATGGTTTAGCATTAGAAAACTGCACCCTTTTAAAGTAGGCGCAAGGAAGAAGAAATGCATTGTACAGCACACATACAAAGTCGGAAAAGGGTTGAAGTCAGTCTATACATGGTATTTTGAACTGGAAGGATACCCTTTCAGTGCAAAATCTATGCTAGACTCAGGGAAACATCCTTGCATCATGGGGCAAAGGTGCCTCAGCTGATTTCAGTGCTGGCGCCAAGGAGAGGGGAGGAGAGTGCCATTTTTGAATTAATTTGGCGCTCTCCTGCTCTCCTTCTCAAACATCACAGCGCAGAGCAGCATTTACTAGCTACTGCACTGTGCTGCGTGAGAACTTAATAAATCTGGCAAGACAATGTTTTCCTTGTGGTACTTTATCATCTATCATTAGAAACTCAGCACTAAACATAAAATACAGTTGTGTTAAGTCAATAGTCTATACTACAGTAGCACTGTAACCTTATTATTCTGAATTGTAATTTGTAGGCAACTTTCCATTTTTCTTGTGAGTCACAATAGCTGCAAATGCAGTAGAGTTGAATAGAAGCGAGGGAACCAATCTCGAACAAATTGTAAAGGTCAGTTAAATGTGCATTATTATTTCCTTTGGAAAAGCAACAGAACAAAACGAAATCATGACTTATTCATATGAAAAGATTACATAAAAAAGGTAATGACATAAGCGGAAATGGAGGACACATAAAAAGAATTCTACGAATTTTTGCATAATGACCTTTAGAGCTACTGCACATGTGCGTGAATACTCTAATTTCTGTCCCTTTAGACTCAATAATTTTAAGAATCTTTCTCAAATGGCAGGATAAACTGTACTTTCAGCAGTGTGGAGTGTATTCTAGTTAGTGCGTTTCCAAAAATCTGTGGTCAGCCTATATGACCTTCAACTGAACAAAGTGCATTCAGTAATCAAACCTTTCTCCCAGACTTAGTGCTGCTTAAAGTTAAAGGCTAAATTCCGATCCCTGTGCAAGAAAATACTTTGCACATGGTTACGAAATTAAAACTTGTATGAAAACTATAACACCCTAAATAGGACTTAATTACTAGTTAGGCGAGCAGGGTGATTGGTGTATTGTCATACTGTCCCTATCCAATTTCAGCCAGGCTAGGACTGATGTGACCTGGGTGCGTTCTATGAATGACATAGTAGTGATTCAGGCTTTGTATGTGGGGACTGGCAGTTCGGTTTGTGCTTGGATGTGAGGGAGCTGGGTGGCAGCCGCGGCTGATGCAGGTAAGAGCAGTGGAGCTGGGGATTTCAAGTGACGACCATGAGGGTAAATTATTTATTTATTTAATTTTCCCTTGTGGTTGTCACTCGAAATCCACCCCACCCGGACCCACCACCCCACCGCTCTGACCTGCTGCGGCGGAGGTTGCTGGTCAGTCTCGGTCTCCTCAACTACTAAACATAGAGGACCTTCAATTCCACTGCGGTAGCATTATTACTTCATTCACAGCCGGTATTTGCTACACATGGCAAATATCATTACCTTAGGATGCAGTGTTTAACACTGACATTAAAACTTGGGATTGAGCAGGAGGAAGGCAGACCAGCAATCCATGTGACATGCAGACAGCGCCTCACAGTGCCACTACTCCCACTGCTGGAGGCAGGTCCACAGGTCACAAGTGAAGAAGATCAGCCAGTCCAGGGTCAGCACACAGCACAGTCTCCTGTCCATCCTAGTTCAGGAATTTCATTCAGCTGCAGGGCAAGGCCGTCCACCAGCACAGATGTCGTAGGCGAAGACACAGTGTTTGCAGGGCTTGAAGGCAACATGCTAAAAGTCCAGCGCCTGCAAGCAAAGGCATTAAAGTCAATTCAGTGCCAGTTTGCCACACATAACAACAACATGACCCAGATGAAGGATAGTTTCATGGGTATGACACGTGCACTAGAAGGAATGTGCACAGAGATGTGGAGAGACCGGGCAGCCAGGCGCAGGGAGAGACAACATCTCCACAGCTGGCTGGACATATACCCCAAAGCTGTGAAACTCCTCTCCACTGCCACATCACTGCTGGCACATCGCTGTGTTAGCATGCAGCATGATATGATATGGCTCACTGCTGCCAGGAAGTGGCCAAGGGCCTGGTGCAGGTCACTCATGCCGTGGACCAGCTGCGGGCAGCAGCCACAGGTGGCACAGTACCGCTGAACTCACTGGAGAGTGAGGACCAGTCCGGCAGGATCAGCATCACTCCAACTATTCCCCAGGACAGACAGCGGAGTGTGAGGCAGGGGAGAACAGCCGATGACTCAGGAGAGGACAGTGGGCACCCTGATCTAGGGGCAACAGGCCGTGCTCGCAGGAGATGAAGTGCCATGAGGGGCACATGGCAATGGGTGAGGCAACACATTTCATCTTGACTCATGTCTGAGCGACATACGTGCACTGTGTGTTTAACATGTGCAAGCAATTGGGACTCACATTATGTGCACGTCAGGCTGTGTGATGGGTATGTTCCTGCCCCCAAGGAAATAAAAAACACAGTTTTGCACCAATCTGTAGCATTGTGTCATTATTACTCATATAGAAATAGTTCTGTGTGATCTCATCTCGTCTCTGGCGGCCAGCAGCTGCACTAACACCACTGGCTGGTCTGCATCGTGGAGCTAGCCCCTCCTTATCTGATGAGTCAGACTCTGTAAGATCCACTGGGGTGCCATTCTTGGTGGCGATGTTGTGTAGCATGGCACATGTATCCACGATTTTACAGCATGTTTCGGGGCTGTACTGTAGCGCTCCTCCACTCTTATGTAGGCAGCAGAAACGGTTCTTGAGTGTGAGAAGTTGGCCTGGCATAGGCTGTCCACTATCCTAGTGGGCACCTTGCACCAGTCCAAACAACCCTTACTGATGGTAGGTTAAAGACAACCTTTATGGAAAGCTATCCTAGTGGTAGCTGTGGAGAGCAGCCTTCAGGTTAAGTCTTGGAGGAATGTAAAGCAGCTTGTTTTACCAGTCTATAATCTCGTGAATGGCCAAATGAAAGGAGAACCACACTAGGTATATATAAAATATATGTATTTATTCTAAACACATCCCACTAGTCTCTTTATGAGGCTAGTGGCAAAAGTACACACAGTAAACTTAGTAGCACACAGTAAATTAGCACAATATACTTTGAACCCTAGGAGCTTACCAAATCATATATCAATAAAGTGGTATAAGAACCACAACTTAACTAGACACAAAGCCTAGAGCCTGAACAAGTGCGTGCTGGGGCCACAAGGAAACCACCCGAGGTAGTGACACAAGGGATCCACAGACAGCGCGTGCAGTGTCTAAACACAGCCGCGGGTTACCGTTAACTTCGATGGGGAAAGTCGCAGTTGGAAATTTAAAGAAAAGGGACACTTCGAGGAGGACATGGAGCAAACTCCTTGTGACTTAAGGGGTTTTAGAGTCAACACCCATGGGAGCACCAGAGTACTCAAGTTACCTCACCCAGGGAAGCCGGGTGCATAGATGTCTTTTGGTGTCGGGAATCGTTGTTGTTTCCAATGGCGATCTGCTTCAAAGTGCTGCTGCGGTCGAAGATGAAAGTGTCTGTGGTGATCCAAGCCTGGATCCAGGATGAGAAGACCTGAAAGCAGAGGGGACAGAGTCTGCTTCATTAGCCAGTGACTTGGGGCACAATAGATGAATGCCCACAGATGTCGGGTGATTTCAGGTGAAGAAGGTGAAGCTTGATTCTTCAGCCACGAGGACCAGAAGGTGTTGACAATGACAAGGATCTGGAATCGAGCTGTCCCACAAAGGATGTCGAGTGCTGCGGTGTTGGTGCCCGGATTGAACCCAACAAGCCTTGGCGACAGCAACCCACACAGAAAGCAGAGATAGACTTCGGTGCAGACCAGCAAGGTCTGAGGGACTCACTACTTGGTGGAGAGTTAGCGCATGTTTGGAGCAACAGGAAAGCCCAAGGAAAAGTAGAGTTGCCTTCACAGGGGCCCACCAGTCAAAGGATCAGGGACAATGAAGGAGCCTCAAGCTGAAATGCAAGAAGTGGGCTCATGGAACACTCGAGGAGTGTAGGCCCACAATCATCAGTGCAGATGATGCTCCAGGCTTGGGCTATAAGTAACCTAAAGCACAACTTCAAGAAATGCTGTGAAGTTAATGCACTAGGAAATGTGCACAGTGTTCAGGAGTTCTGGTTTCACGTCACTCATGAGGGCTGAGGGTCTCAGCTTTGCTGGGGACTCGGGTTGTACTTTGTGAAGTCTGAAAATTCTCTTCCTTGGCTGCAAGTACTTCAGAGTCCATCAGGAGCTTCAGAAATGCAGACTGGCAAATGCTTTGTTGGTGCCTGATTGAGCAGGAGAGTCACTCCTTGGCCCCAAGGGAGATTCTTCCATCCTCTAGTCTTTAGTAGAGCGCCGAAGTTCCAGGATTCAGTTTCAGAGTTTCGTCCAGGTGTAATCTAAAGTCCTGTTGCCAGGGGTTCCTTACTTATATCCAAGAAAGGGGTTGGGCTTACTCTAGGGACCCACCTATGGGAGGGTTTGGAAAGAGGGGTGGCTACACCCATTTCTTTTGTCCAGTTTTGCGCTAGAGCAGGGGCGGTTTGAGCTGGACTATACACAGGGACACCAAATATGTCCCCAGTGCAGACTTCAAAGCACTCCTGGAGTGCACCCACCAAACTCTAATCCACTAAGGCCTGTCTGGGAGGTGGTTACACCTCCCTGTGATAGGAAACCTATTGTCCAGGTCTCCCCTGCCGGAGTTTCTATCAGCAGCAGGAGGCCAGGCTCGTGTATGTGGCTGCAGCATCCATTTTGTGATGCCAGGTTTCTTTTAAACTGTTACTGGGCAGACCGGTGTGTACATTTCTCTCTCTCTAGAAGGGTGGAATCCTACCCCCCCCCCCCAGCCAGGACTGGCAGGGGAGTAGGATACCAAAGTGTTTGATACCAAACACAACATGTTTCCGTGCAGCCATCCCAAAGTTAACATTTACTGTGAGGATATAATGCACTTAAGAGTTTATGGTCAGGCTGCATCACAGAACAGCCCCAGAGAATAGGCTCCGAAGGCTGCAGAGGGGCCCTGCTGATGCATGGGCACCCCCTGACACGAAACCAAGCACCCTGCCTTTAGGATTGATAAGGCCTTCTATAGGGGTGACTGATAGGTCTCTATGTGTAGTGATTTAAGATAGATATAGGTAACCTATATCTCAATGAGTGGTGCATGCACTACCTTACCCAGGCTGCAGCAGCAGTCCTGTGGTGTCATTTTGAAAGGCTTCCTAGGGGTGGCATAATACATGCTGCAGCCCCTGGAAGGCCTCTGGGGTACCTATGCCCTTAGTACTGAGTGTACCATATACTAGGGACTCACAAGGATACCTCAGTACCCAAACTGGAGTGTACCTATAGTACATGGGATCAATTAGGAGAGGAAAGCAGATAGTCTGGGACCCTGGATAGCAGGATCCCAGCCAAACTAAATCAAAAAAACAGGAAAAAAGTGTGGGAAACCATGTAGTCAGATTACACCTCTTACATTAAGATTTCCAAATATTCCCTCAATGGCACAGCGGGTAGCTCTGTGGGCGATGTTATACCTCTTCTCTCCAGCAGTGGCTGGATTTAGGTACGGAGTCAGGATGTCGTCACGTACAGCATACGCACTGTCACCTGCAGGGTGATAAGAATCAGGTTACACTCTGTCCTGCCACTTCTGTTCTTTACTGATTGTGTGATTGAAAGCGATGTATTTACCTAGCAGCATTGTGGGCCTCTTTAAATATGTTGCATCTGGTTACCACCAGCTCAGAGTTGGTGGTAATTGCAGTGTGCAAATTTGCGAATTTCGCAAAATCGCAATGTGTAAATTTTTCCTCCATCTCATTTTACGAATTCTCAATTAGCGAGCCCGTTATTAGCAAGAATTGCAAATGACGGGCGCAGAGTTCGAGTTTGCAAATTTATTTGCAGATTCCATGCCTTGCAAAATTGGAAATCGCAAACTTTGCGATTACCGTTTTTGCGCACTCGAACACTTTCCGACATACACTGTTTTTCTGCGATTCGCAGTGTTTGTGATCGCAAAACAGCTTCATATGTATGGCCCTTATCCCTGAATTGAAGTGAAGGGTTTGATTCTGGCAGGTCAAGAATGTAGAAATTTCCTGAAAAGAAGGGAAAGCAGGCAGAATTCAATGTGTTAAAAACGGACTTCTCTTGTTAACGCTTATTATTCACACATAGTAAATACCTAACCCTTGGGTATTGACGTTTACCACTTGTGGTAAATACCTCCTCCTATTCCACTGAACCTGTAATGAGAGCCTAAAAGTTTGATTAAAGTGGTAGAAGAGACTAGCATGATAAAAAAACAATGGGATTCAAGATCACGAAAGACAGTGTTGCTTCTTTATTCCTTAATCATGGGAAAGCATATTTAATAGAAAACAACATGGACAATAGGTTGTATAGCAGTGCAGTATAGGACATCATTGCTTTGGTTTCCTGGTGTGTGATTCAGCATTTTGATTTCCAATCTGCAAGTGTCCCCTCTGGACACAAAGTGCACCACGCCAATGATAAAAGCACTATAATATTTGCTAGAAGCTACCTGATCTATACTCGTTCAGATTAACCCTGTGCAAAATGTGAAATTTAGGGTCAGTCCAGCAGTGCTGGGGATACAGATCCAGTTAAGTTACTCATTCACTAAGGCTTGTGCCTTGTACTCTACTCTCCTCCAGTTTTTCTCTCCCTGTGTCCTGAGATGATGTAGGAGACAGAAAGGTAAATTCAGAACTTGACATGAGACAAATATTGCCTTTTTTCTGCACTGTAGCCAAAAGGACAGTAATGCTCAGTAGGACCACATATTTGCTTTACAAAATTATATTTCTACCCATATATCAATGGGAAGCAAATTCCTTGAGGGCTAGCCACACAGATAAATCCATTGCCAGGAACATTTGGGGTTGGAGCTTGGCCCACCTAAAGGGAGCATATGCCAGTAAGCCAAAGGATCCTACAGACCAACTCCTTTGCTATCAAGGATAGCCTAACTTCACACCACTTCCAATGACAACCTGGATTTAATTTTTATAATTCACCCCAGCATGCAGGAAGACGTGCACCCAACTATTTGTGAATCTGACCTAGGATATTTACAGTCACAATTGCAATCTTCATTCCTAATTCCAGAATGATCATATTGTAGGGGTATGTATGATAGAAGCTGGCATTGTTGTTATGATAGATGTTTTCTCATAGGGAATAAGAGATTACTATGGAAATTAGGTATGTACATACTGATTTCCACATCTTATCTTATGATTCCTGACAGTTTTCTGCACATGCAATCCACAAGATTTAAACTGGTGGACTGACTCCGTGGAAATCTTTGAGAGTGCGGATTTCCATAATTTTGTCTATTCCTTATTCATTCACAAACTGCTATTATAGGTCAGATCAAAAGTGATCAACAAATGACAAATTCAGTTGACACAATTGGTGTCTGTAATGCTTGCAATCTCTTCAAGCGGTACAATCCTCAATGCTGGTATAATTTAATATTGATGGAGATATACAGACATGCTTATTTCACATTTCAATCACCTACCAAGGGGACCGATTTCCTTCCTGGCATTAGGGCCCATGACACACTAGCTACATCATTCTCATAAACATAGAAGACCTGTCATGACATCACTGGACATCTTAGAGTGGGGACCAGGACATGTATGTTCATTATCTGAAGGTTTACAGTAGGGGCTGGTGGGGGATTGTTGCCCCAGAACCAAAGCTCAAATCAAGATAAAACTCAAATAAGTTGGGCTTGAGCCTTTTTTCTATCAAAATTATTATTTAAATCTACTACAGGCAATGGAATACAATTAGCCACCAAGTAGATGAGGTATGTTAACACATAAATACCACATGAAATATAAGCAATGTCCCATTAACAACTACTCCTTTTATAGCATCAATGTTACTCCCTCCCAAAACATCAGGGGGACATTTTTGATCTCTGAGTGGATCTACAACCAGATGCCATTTTCCTGACTGAGACATGGTTTACTACCAGCTCGGGTCCTGGCATAGCCAGAGCCTTGCCACCTAACTATGCTATACTCAGGAAAGACAGAGAAGATAGATTAGGTGGAGGGATCGCCATTATCTTCAAAAATAATTTCATCCTTAAATTCGATGAACTTCATATTCATGGCTGTGAAGCAGCAGTGTTTAAATTGATCCTACCCCTCACTTCACGCTTTCAGGGATACTGGCATATTGTCCCCCGGGCCATATGGCTCATGGGCTGCAAACTTCCCTGATCTTGTCCTTCCTTTTCTATTCAGTTCAGCCAATTTTACAATTCTGAGAGATCGTAATATTCTGGGAGATCGTAATCTCCACTTGGAGGACCTTGCTTGTACTATAAGTAACACCTTTATTTCTGAATTGGCTGCCATGAATATCTTACTCCATAACACAGGGCTTATTAACAAAGCGGGCCATATGCTTGACCCGATTTTTTCCAACTTAACCTGTCTTCAATGTCCTGCAGCTACCCCTCTTTGCTGGACCGACCATTTTTTTGTGGGTTTTAGGCTTGTGGTCTCACGTTTCTCCCACGTGGTGAGTGACAATGTCACCAAACCTATCAGGAATTGGAAAAACTTGGACATTGCCTATCTTAATCACTTTCTTTCCACTAATGCCCCAATTAAAAAAAAAAAATTTGCCCTGGATCTAGTGGCGTTTCAAAGCTGGTTTCAGTCTGCACTTGACGCCTCCATTCCCGTTTCTGTCATAAAATTAAATAATCGTCGGCCTCCTGCCCCGTGGTTCTCCGCAGAGCTAAAAAGGGAGAAAACGAAATGTAAAAAGATGGAAAGACAGTGGCAAAGGACATATACACCTGAAGCCAAAATTGCATATCTAATGACTGAAAGGGCATATCATTCCCATTGTAGGTCAGCACGTGCAAACTTTGTTTCCTCAACCATTACAGAGGTAAAAAACTGTCCTAAAATCCTCTTTAAGATGGTGAAAGAACTCTCTGGTTCAGCACCTGTCCAGCCTCCACCCAGTCTGAACGCTAAGCAATGCGAGGATCTCGCCCAATTTTTCTTAAATAAAGTGGAAACAATCTATTCCTCTCTGGCTGGCAATATTCCTCCCTCTACATTCTTACCCACCCCGATCTTTGCCCAATCTAGCACCTAACCTGAATGCCGAGCTGTGACTACCACGGTCTCAATGAATATACTTGACACCTGGTCTCTCTTAGATATGATGTTGCTAAAACAATATCTAAGCAAAATTAAATCGGGCTCGCCATGCGACATCTTGCCCATTACGGTACAAAAGCAGCTTGAACCACCGTAGCTTCAATACATCCTGGAACTTCCCAAAGCATCCCTAATAGAGTATTTCACCCCTTTGGACTGGAAGCATGCAATGGTCGTTCCACTTTTAAAAAAGGCCAACTCCGACCCTGCGCTCCCTTCAAACTATCGCCCAATCTCTTTGCCTCCTGCTCTCTCAAAAGTCTTGGAGAGACACATTAACTGCCAGTTATCCAAATTTATCTAAACAAATGGGCTGCTTCATCCCTCCCAGTCCAGTTTTAGGACTGGTTATTCCACCGAGACTACACTTCTAGGTGTCACTGAAATGCTGCGACAGAATCTGGATACTGGCGATACTATGGCTTTGATGTTACTAGACTTAAGCAATGCCTTTGATACGGTTTCCCATACCGGACTTATCAAGGCTCTGCAATCCAATAGGGTCACTGGCTGAGCCTTGAGCTGGCTTCATTCCTTCCTCACAAACCGTACCTTTCAGGTTTTTTGATCCACAGCCAAATCTAAAGTCTAGTCTTCACCTTATGGGGTTCCACAGGGATCCATTCTCAGCCCCTTGCTATTTAACATTTATGTTAGACCTTTGACAGCTATTGTAGAGGAATCTGGTCTGTCGTTATTCTCTTATGCTGACGACACCCAGATTATTTTCTCTCTCTCAGCTGGTAAATCCACAGAGCCCTCTGCTCTTAGGACAGGGCTCAGCAATGTGGCGTCCTGGATGAACGCCAACTTGTTGAAACTCAATGGCGAAAAAACCGAGGTTGTGGTTTTTGCCAAAGATAGAGTCCTCTGTAACCCACAGAACTGGGTGCGTTCCCGCAACCCTCCACCCAAGTCCGCAACCTTGGCTTCATCATTGATGATTCTTTATCTATGCATCAACAAGCTACCAAGGTTGCGGAAACATGGTTTACCATTTTGAAATCGTTGAGGAAGATTGTGTGGATGTTACCTGGCCCCACCCAAAAAACTGTAGTCCTGGCCCTCGTGACATTTTGGCTGGACTATGGTAACATCCTCTATCTAGGACATAATAAGGATGTAACACGCAAGATACAGCTAGTACATAACTCTGCTGCCAAATTACTGTATCGGGCCTCCAGAACCTCCTCAACCTCCAGTCTGCTTCAGAACCTACACTGGCTTTCGGTCGAGAAACGGGTGAGGTTTAAGGCCCTAACCTATATGTTCCGTATCAAACACAACAGAGCCCCTTGCTATTTGCAACACTTAGCTTGTCCGTACATAACCTCTCGTACTCTTCGTTCCTCAACACAAGCCAAATTCCAGATCGCTAGGGTCAGACTCTCTCGTATGGGCGGTCGCTCCTTTTCGTATTTAGGTCCTGTATTGTGGAATACTCTTCCTCTGTGTCTCTGCACCCAATCCAATCTTCTATTGTTTGGAAAGTCTCTCAAAACCTGGGTCTTCAGCCAATAGGTCTCTCTCTTTCCTTCGCTGTTCCCTGATAGCGCCGGGAAACATTTTTTGGGTAGCTGTGTGTTGATATATAAATTTTAATAAATAAATAGAGTGCAATCAACCAAGTGGAAAAGCTTAAAGATCTGTAACATTAATCTAGAGTATGTACCAGAAACCTCTGCATCCAAAACAGACTGCAGGCTTACTATGACTACTACCCTAAGGAAAGGGAAAAAGGAAGACTTTAAAACATAGAATAAATAACCTTCAGTATAACATGTCATACAGGTCATACATTTTTGTTTGGAAACATCCAGATAATGAGTAGTGATGAATTTTACTTTTTAAACAATGTATGTGTTAGGACTGGGGCTTGGATAAGACATTGTCTCAGAAAAGGTTTTGAAATGTCAGGTTTTATTTTTTATGATCCATCATAAAGACAATTTCAAAACAATAGGAATATGAGTCATTGTTTAAAAGGCATTTAGTTACTTTAGTCACTTTAAAGAGGAGATATAAAATGTAAGGGTCTAATTTGATGACTGACAAGTGTACCTTTCTGCAAAGTGTCTGCCACTCGGTATCTTTAAAGCATGCAAGAAAGGTTAGCTTGAAAAGGTTTGCATATTCAGCATACACAGTGCATCTTGAAGTACAATTTAGGCGTAAGTAAGTTTTCCAGAAATAGCACATTATAACAATTTTCAAAATAATTAGATCCTGTAAATGGACTGGCCCTTGAAGTGGTCAACGAAGTGTTCTCTGAAATATCCATTTCAATTTCTGTCTGATTGTCTCTTTTTGATTTTTTCAGACGGCAAAACTGCTGGTTGAAATGCATTTGCAAATTGTAGAGGGATCAGAAATCTATCAGAGTACATCTAGTTACAACATCTCAGCTGCCAACAGCTGGAAGATTTTACTGCAACTATTAGAGGAAAAACTGTAGGCCCCCCGAAGTAGAACCACAGTTCACTTTTTTTTTTTTAAAGACCTTTATTGCACACTTCCATTTTAACACAGCTTATGGCCTACAACCCCTTGGGCCGGCCGCAACAGCGACACAGTCAAAATATCGTTATCTGGTTAACACAGCCGTTTAGCCGATAACCCTGGGGTCCGGCGGCGAATGGAAACATGTTGTACATAATTCAAACAGTTCAATTGTACGATATGTCTTAGGTCTATGATTTTTTGTTTTTTCTGTGTAACAAAACTTTTTGTTGAATTAAAATTACATTAAATACTTCAATCCTAGAAGGCGACAAAACATATGCTCATACTTGCAGTATTTTTAGTATTTGCAGTGCAGTCACGGACCCGTCCTTAACATTATAGCACCTGTCAAGCAGTAGGGCAAATTTCAATACAGAAAGAAATACATCTACCGACATATAAATTCCCAGGCCAAACACTTAATCTGAAAGGTATTCATTCAAGTCTACCCGTGGCGGCTCACATATGTCCCCTCTGAACTTATTCCATGCCCCCCCGGTTTTTTGTCCCCACTTTTCAGGGCATGCCCGATGGACAAATACTGCCTTCTCGGCCCCCATTGCTTCATCCATGTCTCTGCACCAGTCTCTCAATGTGGGCAGCACATTAGAACCCCACAGTCTAGCAATATTGCGTTTTGCCACCATCATTCCCAGCATGGCCCAGTCCTGTTGACGATGGGTTAAGTCTACTGCATCCCATATGTTTAAAAGACAGCGACGTGGGTCGGGTATCAGGGAAACAGCCGTGGTTTGGGAAATGGTTCGCATCACTGCCGCCCAGTACATGGCCACCCAACCACAATCCCAGATGGTGTGATAGAACGTTCCCCTCTCTCCGCATCCACGGAGACAACACTCGTGAGAGGCTCTCCCTATCTTGTAAAGGACCGTTCTGGTGTAATATGTGCGGTGTAATACTTTCAGCTGAACCATTTTAAGTCTGGAGGGAATCGCTGTCTCTCGTGGCGAGGAGAGGGCCTCCTGCCGTTCCGAATCATCAAGGTCACCAATATCGTCCACCCAACCCAAACACAATTTGGATAGCATGTCAGGGAGGTTGTTAACCAGTTTCCGATATGTGAAGGATGTTGCTTTGTGGGGCATATGTTCTATTAGCAGCCTGTCCTCAAGAGGGGTGGATTCCTGTAGACTCGTCCCCGTCGGGACGACAGACTGAAGTGCATGTCGTATTTGCATGTATCTGTAATGCTCGGACTGCGCCAGATCGTATTTGGTTTGTAGGAAAGTGAAGTCTACTATTTTGCGCTTTTTCCAGAGGTCTCCCACTACTGAAATACCTATGTTGTCCCACGCCTGGAACCCTTTACTGTTGCCCATGAAACCTAATCTGTGTGAATCCCACAGGGGTGTCATTTGTGTAATAACGTTAGCGCACTGAAGGTGTCTATGTGCCTCATACCAGAGTTGAACCGTGTGACGAGTCGGACCCAATAGATTGGACGGGATGCTACGACTATAGAGGTTTCTTAACAGTCCCCTGGATTCAAAACCCTGCCTGTCCGCCAAATAGGTGAGCTCTGCCAGCGGGGCGTGTAGCCAGTAATTGATTTGCTTGAGATAGGCAGCACAGTAGTATAGTTCAATATTAGGGAGTGCTATACCCCCATCATACCAGTCCTTCACCAGTTTGCATTGCGCAATTCGTGCCGGCTTCCCGTCCCACAGCAAAGTAGAAACCGCCACTGCGATTGCCTTAAAGTAGGAGGAGGGGACCGGGAACGGTGTGTTTTCGAGGAGATACAGGAAGCGGGGAAGAGTCATCATTTTGAACAATGCAGCTTTGCCCAGGAGGGTGAGAGGGAGGGAATGCCACACCTTTACATCCCGATTGAACCGTTCCAGTGGGGGTTTCAGATTTAGGGCGTGGAATTTGTCCGGGTTGGAAGAGACGTAGACTCCCAGATACTTAAAAGTGGCGTCGGTATAACGTAACGGACAGCCCACCAGGAGTGAGGGTGGGCAGCCGGCAAGAACGAATAGGACTAATTTAGTCCAGTTAATCCTATATCCTGAAACTCTCCCGAATCTTTCGCAGACATTAGGCAGTTCTAGGATTGATTTTTTAGGGGAAGTGAGATAGAGAAGGATATCATCCGCGTAAAGAGATATCCGATCCTCCCACGACGGCGACCACCGGATACCTTTGATGGAGGGTTCCCATCTAACCCAAATCGCTAATGGTTCAAGGACTAGCGTGAATAGTAAGGGGGATAACGGGCAGCCCTGCCTCGTCCCACGACCGAGCGGGAAATCTCTGGAGATGTGACCATTCGCTGCTATCTGGGCTAGGGGCCTGGTATAAAGCAGGCGGACCCAGGCGCAGAACTTGGGGCCAAAGCCCATGTGACGAAGCACCGCGAATAGATAAGGCCATTCCACGGTGTCAAACGCCATAGTGGCATCAAGGGAGAGAAGCACCGCCGGTTCCTGTATGTACTCCTGGCGAGCCATCACCGCCTGTAGACGGCGCAGATTATGTTAGGTATTATGATTTGGCATAAAGCCAGACTGATCTGGGTGTACCAGAGTGGCAAGATGGGGGGCTAATCGCTTTGACAGTAATTTGGCAAGGATCTTTGGTTCCGCATTCAGTAAGGAGATGGGGCGGTAAGAAGTGGACACCTCTGCTGCCTTACCGGGTTTGTGGATCGGGACGATTGTGGCAAGGCGTTGATCTTTAGGGAGTTCTCCTACTTCTAGGCTGTCTACAAACATTTTGAGGAGATAAGGGGCTGTTATTTGAGCTGTTTGTTTATACAGTTCTACTGGGAGTCCATTGGGTCCCAGAGTCTTGCCAGACGCTAGTGCGTCGGTCGCCTCCCGTATTTCTTCCACGGTGATGTCCGCCTCAAGCAAAGGTGCAGCCTCAGGGGGGAGGCAGGGGATTGTCAGATCTTTAATATAGTCATATGCCTCTTCTATCGAATACATCGCTTGGGGAGCGTCTATTGTTTTAAAATGGTCAGCCAGCAGTCCAACTATGGCCCCGGGGTCCGAGGTCAAATGTCCCTCAGGTGATGTCAGTTGTGCAATGACTCTGCCTGCTTTTTCTTTTTTGTCAAGCCAGGCCAGCATCTTTCCAGCCTTGTCACCCAACTCATAAATCCTGTGACGGGAGGCCTGAATTGTGTTCTGAACCATTTCTTTTTGATATTTCATCCACTCAGTGCGCCGCAGTCGGACTGCCTGAGCGGCTCCTGGGGACGGGTGAGTCTCTTGTTCATAGAATGCTATTTTAAGAGCCTCCTCTAGGGCGCTGAGTTCTTGACGCTGTGTTTGTTTATGAACGGCAATGGAGGCGATCGCCTGCCCGCACAGGACTGTTTTGTATGCCTCCCATAGCGTACTGTGGGAGTCTACTGAGCCCGAGTTCTCCTGAAAGTAGTGTTTAGTAGTATTGGAAAGGGTTTTCCTCAAAGGGGCGCCTTGCAGATAGCCCGCATGGGTAGGGAAAATACGGCTTCTATGGGAACGGTCGTTTGTGTATGTGAGTCTCAGCGGAGAGTGATCTGGGATTCCTCTAGGACGGATGTCCACCTCCTCAACGCCGTGTAGCCCATCTCCAGAAAATAAAATGTAATCTATTCGTGAGAGACAGTTATGTGTTGCTGAGTAATAAGTGTATTGTTTATTGTAAGGGTGTTTGTGTCGCCAGCAGTCCGTTAGCCCCAGGGCATCCAACAGTCCGGTGAGTCGCCTGCCTCCCCGCACCGTCGTTGTATGTGGGTGTCTATCAATCTCGTGATCTATAATGTCATTGAAGTCGCCCTCTATCACCATCGTCGCCGTCGGTAAGAACAGTAGAAAGGTCGCGAGGGCAGTGTGTGCTGTAGCATGTAGGCCAGGGGGGATATACAGGGACACAAAGTTGAAAAGTTGGCCCTCCCACTGTACCGTCACCGCTGCAAAGCGGCCCTGATCATCTAGTCTTGTCTGTTGACATACCATCTGAAAGTTCTTCCGTATAAGTATCCCCGTCCCTCTAGAGACGGAGGGGAAGTCTGCATGTGAAATGAATTTATATCCCCATCTATCCATTGCTTTCGAGGCCGAGCCTACAAGATGAGTTTCCTGCAATAGGACTATCGCTGGGTTACAGCATTTCAGGTATTGCAGCACTAGGCCACGCTTCACCCTATCACCCAACCCCCTGACATTCCATGTTAGGACTGTTAAGGTCGATGCGTGGGAGGGTTGTGATATACGATTCTCGGGTGTATCTATCACGTGTGCTGCCATTTACCAGTGTGTGTAACATCGTGTAAGTCAATAGGGGACGGATCCCGCAGTGCACTTTTCACCAAATAACCTGTCGCCTTCGTGTTGTTTCGTACATGTCGTGTTCTGCCGCACAATACAGTAACTAAAACATTCAAACATTCCCTCCCCCCCCCTCCCTGCCTCCCTGCTGCACGGACCTAAAACCGCCCGCCTTCCCAACTTAGCAAAGCGCGTGGTCCCACCCCAACCCATTGTACTTGCTTGCAGGGGGGTAAGTAGCTCTGCGACTTCGATAGCAGCCCCATATGTCCTCTTTCGCCTCTCACAGAGTGGATTCCAAAGGTCTCATAGTCAGTTTGCTGAAAGTTTGTGACCATTGGCCGTGCCTTCTGGCGTTCACCCCTTTCGGATGTTCTCCTTCCTCCAGACCTGATTCCGCAAATAGGTCCTGTCTTTGTCCCAGTGATGCCTGGTGAGTCGTCTGGTTATCTGTCTTTTGCTCGCATTGACCCCTGCCCGTTCGCAGAGGAGCCTCCACACGCCTCCAACCATCCAGCCATTCTCTTGCCGCTTCAGGGGTGTCGAAGAACCACGCTTTGTGATTATCTACTATTCTTAATCTCGCCGGGAAAGCATGGAGTAGGGTAACTCTTTGGCCCTTAAGGCTTTTTTGATGTCCGTAAAAGTCTTCCGTCGCCGGGCCACCTCAGCTGTGTAGTCTGGGAAGAAGGCGATGGTGGAATTCTGTATTTTAATAGGTGCAGAGATTCTGGCTGTTGAAGTATGGCATCCCTATCACGAAAATTAGAGTCTAGCCAGCACTGGCCGTGGCGGTGCCCCAGGTTTCGGCGCTCCCCCGGGGACTCTATGCGCTCTTTCGACAGAGAAGAAATGAGAGAGGCCCTTTGGTTGCAATTTTGTCTTAATTAAGTCTTCCACATATAGATCCATCATTTGCTTGCCTTCCGACTCTGGTATGCCTAGGATTCGGACGTTGTTCCTCCGCGAGCATCCTTCTTGATCGTCCAGTCGTTCCTGTAGCTTCCTGGTGACCGCTTCCATGCACTCCACAGCCAGCTGTAGTTCCGAGGTGTCCTCCACTAAAGATTTTGTGACCACTTCCACCTACGCCACTCGCTCCATCATCTTGTGGAGATCCGCCCTCAGTAGGCCAACGACTGTAGAGATAGAACCCACTGTCGCCTGGACGCTGGAGAGCATTTTCATTAGATCCTCCAATTTTACTTTTTTGGCTCCATCTCCCTCAGGGCTCTTGCCCGTGGACGGGGGTCCTTCCGGATGTTGTGCGGCGGTTCTATCGAAGGCGTATTTCTCCAGTTTTGATTGTGCCGCGGTATTCCTGGGTCCCCTTCCCGCCATTGTGTCTGGCTGTTGTCTCGCTATGGTACCTGTGCTTCCGTTCCGCAGTATGCCTATTTGACCGCTGTTTCGGGTTTTTGGGGCAGCGGTATCAAAATGGCGTCGTCTTCCAGAGCCCTTTCTCTGCCACAAGGTGTATCAATATGGTGGCTTATTTAAGCAAGGAGCTAATGGCTCCACTACCACTCCCCTGCTAAGAACACAGGTCCTCACGCCTCCGGTCGTCAGCCAGCACTCCAGGTCTTTTTTTAGGCGGTATAACCTTCTCAGCCACACCACTCACCTCAAGACCCAGCTATGGACACACCCAGAGTCCAGGTGTCCTTACTTAGTCTCAGCTGCGCAGCGGAGCAATGAGTTCCCCACCAAGTTTTATCATGCGCCTCCCGTGCGTGGTGTATCTCTGGCGCCTTCACCACAGGAATGAGTGCGGCAGCGTCGGTCTCTGTAAACGACGCCCAGGTCTCTCTCCGCACATCATTTGCACCACTGCCTCTGTTGGGTAAATATACTCGTCTCCAGGGAGAGGTGGGAGCAGGCGCCGCCTCCGAGCCCTGACAGCACAGCGGTCCGCAAGCCCCCCCCCTGGGTCCCGGAGCGCGCCGAGCGTAGCAGGCGCTCCATCACTGGGGCTCCGTATTAATTGTCCGCCGTCTCGTGGGTGGCAGCACCACTGGGCCTTTAGTCGTCCGCAACTGCCTTACCTTCTCTTCCACCCAAGCTGACCGTCGAAGCGATCCACTTTCGATCTGCGGTACCTTCCGGTGAATTTCTCCGTCCACAGGGCACTTCCGGTCGGCCCGCGGCTCAGCGTTAGGACGGCGTCCAGGTACGCGGAAGGGTCCACCTCATCTCCACGGCCTTCCTTCGGTATTCCTCTCTCGATTTTGTCGGGATAGAATTGGATAGTGCCCCTCAGCCTCTACACTCCAGATCAGCTTCAGAAGGTGCACTTAAGCCGGATTAGCAGACGGATTTATGCAGTATGAGCCGCTTCGGTCTCAGAGCTCTTTCACTACGCCGCCATCTCGGTCGGCTCGTATCCACGCCCCCCCACAGTTCACTTTTAAGTGAATATGACCTTCACCAATTATTGAAATGGGCAATAAAAATCCTCAGAATTAGCTAACTAAGCAAATAAGTTCACTATGGATCTAAAAAGATCAGTTAAATGTTTTGCCATGGAGGCGAATTTCAAAATTTATTTATGCCAAATAGAAGTCAGTAGGAGTGATCAGACATGTGGTTCTGATTTTAAACATTTATGGGTAAAAACAAACATGCAGTTTTAATAAAATGTAAAATATGAGATCATGCCTAAATCATGTCAGTGTAAAAAACCAAGCAACAAACCATCTTAGGCTGGAGAGTCTATAATAATAGAGTTTAGGGTTTTTGAATATTATGAAAATTAGCCAATGTCCTCAACTAAACATATGACTGAGCTTTGGAATTTCTAGTCTAGGAAACAAAAATCATTCTGTTTTGGGCCTTTTTCTGTCTTGATCGATATGCTCACCCACACAAGTAAGGTACCATTCTCATTGGGAGACATAGCGAAACACTGGGTGGTAGGACATTTGTGGCTTCTAGCAAATTTCACTCCCAGAAAATTGGGAAAAATAATATGTGTTTTCAAACAAAATTTGAGTTTGCAAGGTGTTCTGAGTAAGAAAACCTAAGAAGAGCCCCACGTGTCACCCAACTCTGGACTCTCTCAGGTGCCTTGTTTTCAGAAATGTGTGAGGTATCAATTTTATTGGGAAAGATGGGGGAATTCTGGTTGGTAGAAAATGCGTGGCTTCCTACAGAGTCTAGAAAATGCCCTCACAAAAATGTGAATGAATGTGTCTATTTTAGCAATGTTTGAGGTTTGCAAAGGCTTTTGGGCAAAACCCTGGTGAGAACCCCAATAGCCACCCATCCATGGGCTCCCTCCGAGTGTCTAGTTTTGTGCGGGTATAGTAGGTTTCACAAGTGGCCGGTTTAACTTGGGCCCACAATCCACAGCTTCAAAAATTGCAAAATAAGGGTCGGTTTTAAGTGGAAAGGTTTGATCTGGCCATGTTTTTTGTGCCTTTTCCTGACAAAGGTGCTAAGCCCACCCACACAATTAAGGTGTCATTTTATCATGAGACTTGGGAAAATGCTGTTTGGTAAGAAGTTTGTACCTCCGCTCAGATTCCAGAACTTTATCTCACCAAAATGTGAGGAACATGTGAGTTGTTGCCAAGGTCTGAGGTTTTCTGAGGCTTCTGAGTAAGAAAACCTCAGAAAAACCACACCCCAGGGTGTCTAGGTTTCAGAAATGTCTAGGGTTGTGTGGCTCTCGGGGCAGCAGCTGAACTAGGCGACAAAAGCAGCAGCTTCCCACATTTTACAAAAGTGTAGATTCTGTTGGATTGCTAGGTTGGGTTTTGTGGTGTTTTGTGTCACAGGTATTGGTCCCAGACACACAAGTGAGGTATGTTTTTTTTTATCAAGAGACAGATGGGAAAACAGAATAGTAGAAAAAGTATTATTACCATTGGATTTCTCCGAATTTCTTTTATTCCAAATATAAGGCAGTGTGTAAGAAATCAGACATTTTGCAAAATGGCCTCCAAATCACATGATAGTATGCTTAACCCCAAATTCAGAGGTGTACAAATAACCACTGTTCCTAAATTCAGTATCTTGTGTACATTCCAGGAATACAAAGGTATGCCTAATAAAATTTTTTCATTTTTTACATTTTACCATACTAAATACTCCATAGTTGGTACACAATGAAAAGTCATTGTAAAGTGTAGTTAGGTTATTGGCTCTGGGCATCCTGTACATTTGGGAAATCTACAAACCCTATATTTTACTACAAACAGAGGAGCCTAGCAGGCATAACAGTATATTGCTTTTGTAAATATCCATTGTGGCAAGAAGTTACAGATTTAAATGTTGTCACAAATGACCCTTTCATAGTATTTATTTTCATAATATTTTAGATTTCAACAGTTAGGGCCAGATCTTGGTGGACAGGTTACTCCGCAACAAAGGTACTGGCTATTCCGTCCACCAAAATATAAATCCCATATGATATAATTGGATTTAGATTTCGGCAGACAGATATCTGTCACAGTTGTGATGGAGTAACCCGTCCACGAAGATCTAAATCAGGCCCTTCATTTTTTTACAAAAGCGCCTTGAGGTATATGTACAAATGCTCCTTTGCTGAATTCAGTATTTACTTCTCAGGAATAAATAGCTGTCTGGAATCACGCATGGGTTTTGCACCAGTTTCTCACAAACTGCAAGTAAGTTGACACCACATAAATGAGGGAGAATGTACTAGTCTTATAAAAACACAAAAATTGTGGCAACATTTTCGTTGATTCAGCTGTGATTGTTCCTAAAAGCTAGGAATATGATTATACAAACACGGCAAACCATTTATTGATGGCATTGTTAGACAAAAATGAGGAAATAAACAAGAGTACCTCTCAAGCCTCTGGGACAGGGTTATATCAACCTAATCACGAAAGACTCCCCTTGATGATTATCTAGTCAAATCATTCAACAATACATCTCTTGCATATATATATATACCAATCACGATAAGACACACTGTGATGTCAATCTCACTCCTTCAAGCAGCTTACCCCCTTTACAATTGTTTTCAGTGTGTTTTCTCTAAGCAAATAAACAATACAAGCAACAATTAAACCTGGCTGCTCCACCTAAGGAGATCCACTCTCACAAGGTAATCAAACTTTTCTATAAGTATTCACTTCAAATGAAATCTCGACCAGCGGGATTTCACCATAATTGATATAGTTAATCCATGTGCATTTGAGCTCAACTATGACAACCGTTTACCACTAAGAGAACCCTTCACCATAAGATGTTGCCGATGACATCGCATGACAAATACCACAAACAGCAGACAACTTACTCAGAGACTTCTACACTGAGACTACCACAAAAATAAATATCTTGAGATCTTAGGCTATGATAGACCATGATAACTTGTTTGCATCAAGCGCCACAATCATACATGGCCTTTAACCATATGGAGTTTAACCATTTCTCACACCGTTCAATTACATTCAACTATTTCAAAAACTGCAATCTTTAGGCCACTGCAATTGCATTGCACATCCGTATTAATTCTCACACTCCTTTCCTGCTACTTGTTATCAAGATTCCATCAGTGCTTCATCACTTTTTCTCTTTGCTGAACAAACATCTTTGGACTCTTGGGTCTTAGACAGGTGAAAACTGTTTCTGAAACCGTCAAACCTCAATTCACTAGGCTGAACCATAGCTCTGCAAGCATAATTTGATCAAGCGAAAGTGTTTTTCTGATTTAACTCACTACTCTGAATGTACATGACCCTCTGTGATTAGTCATCTCCTCATTACTGCACCTTACGACAGAGGCGATGGTCCTCTGATAGATTTTTGTCTTGCCGATAGGAGGGGGTGAGAATTAGGGCATTCAGATCCACGTTGGCCACTCAATGAGGACCATTAATTGGAAGCTTATGCCCTTTAAATAATCTATGACTCTCTATTGCGAATCTAGAATAAATACTTAAATAACACAGTTTTAAAGAAAGAACATCAGACCACAATAACAGACTCAGGTACATTTAGACAAATTGGTTCTTGTATTAATGATCCAAAATCACTGCATATAAGTATCATTTTAAGTCTTTCAGTCAAGAACCTTACATTTCGTCAATGTTTCTAATCAAGAAATGGTTCAAAAGGTTACAGATTCCTACCAACATTGAACATCAGAGGATGAATTCTTTACAGAATAAACTCACAGCGAATGGAAATTACAGACTCTTCCCACCATCATAGGCAGAGGATGGTTTTAATATTCACATCAAATAGAAGTTACAGGTTCAAACTGTTATTTTCCCGAGTTAGACCCACGTCTGGTGGGACAATGCACCATAAAAACCCCGGAAAGAATACACCAGAAACAAGCCAAAGCACGTAGCAACATGGATGCACCCTGACCCAGCGCAGAGCCCAACTCGAACCCCACAACCCCAACAGAGTACCAGCAAGGAACGACGGGGTTGGGGAAGGCCAAGGAGAAGAGGGAGAGGAAGATGGGGAGCAGACCGCAGGAAAACAAGACCATTGTCACGGAGGTCATGTGGAATTTTAATTTGCGATCTAAACATCATCTGCGCCAGCTTGTCACCCACGTACGATGTGCACGGCAGCCATTTTAGGTATCATGGTCTCCCTGTCCGCGATCTATCGTCAGCGCGCCCCTCTGACCCAGCAAGCATCCTCCGCGCATCCTGGTTCCCCCTCCCTCCCTCTCATGAGCCTAACCCTTCTGCATGACCCTGTCCTTGGAAGTCACGCCAGCGCCTGACCAGCACCTCCTCTCCACCCATGAATGCCCCTCTGTTGATAAACCTTCCCTCCGCGCTCAAATTATCCGTGCAGCATGAACACCACTCCTTTGATGACCCCTTACCCCGTGTCCGAGTGTCCACACAGGCCCGAGGCCATCGCCTAGGCCAGGAGATACCATTTACTGCCCCTCATTGTATGGAGTCATCCCTTTTCAAGACACACTGTTGACCAGGGCCTCCCTACCCCCTGGGGTATGATCAGGCACACACATCTTAAGACTTGGTGGAACACTCAGCTGCGTGATGACCCCCTCCCCTTATCAGCAGGCAAATCGGACCTCTATTGTGAAGGTATACGGGGGTGGGATTGACACGAGGATTGTGGGGATGTCTTTTTCTTGCTTCACAATGTTATGATTGTAATGAAGAAAGGTCACATGCCATAAACCAGTGTATAAGAGGCCAGGCCTCCGAGAGGCTGTTAGAGCACCTCGAGACGATACCTTGTTGTCTGATCTGATGTGTTCTGCTCCGTCGGAATAAAACTTCTGTTTCCTGCCTTCTGGTCTCCGGCGCCTGCCTCATTGCTTGGTAAATTGAATGGTACAAGGGCGGTTAGCGCCGGGCAAATCTTGAAAAAGGTGATAGCCCTACCTTTTTCCACAATTGGCGTCCCAAAGCGTGGGGCCCATCAGCGACACGTGGATCCAGTGGGAGAGGTCCCGACGACAGAGTGAACGACTGCAACTATCGGGAGAGCTCGTGTCCGATAGACCCTCGTCTGACAGCCGATCATCCGACCTTCACTAGTTCCGAACAGACCTCTCTCGAGTGATCTACGGTCCTGACTGGGAACCATCAGGAGTGCCACGAACATCACGAAGAAGAGAGGACGATCGGGCGCTGGATTCAGAAGACAGGAAACCGTCCATGCGGTCCGGGTAAGGTCGTGTAAACACGACAAACTGAGAAATAATTGTTTGGTTTGGATAATACTAGTATTACGCTTTGTTGAACCCTCTGGAGATTCACCGTCTGCAAACGGAGAAAACAACAGGCTCTCTCTTTGCAAGCAGTGAAGGATAGGTAACGCAGACTTTTGTCCCCATTGTAATCCGTCGTGCCTATCTTCCTCCCCCACTGTTTTCCCGAACTATCGTTCGTGGATTGTTGTCTGGAGATTCTTTGTCTGCAAACAGGGAAGAACAAGGTCTCTCTTTGCAGGTAGAGAAAGAGTGGGTAACGCAAACTTTTTCGTACCCACTTATTCTCCCCACTGATTGTTTGATTGACCGTACATTAAGTGTTCGGTATTGGTTCTTTTGAGGTATTCACGGCCTACAAACAACGTAGAATAGAAATATTCTGTCTAGTCTTTGTCCGCCGTGATAAGATAGGTAGTGCAGACCTTTGTCCCCGTTGTAACCCGTCATGCCTATCTTCTCCCCACTGGTTGGTAGCCTGTACAGCCCGGACCGCTTATTAGAGATGAACCATCCAGCTCCACTGGAGGGCACCCCTAATAAGGACATGTTCACTAAGCATGGACTAGTCGCTATAGCTTATACTAAGTTATGGCATAAATATACAAAGAAGAACCCTGAAAGTCAGTGGCCACTGATAGGTTCATTTGATGATCATAAAATAAAAGCATTAGAAATAGCGCTCCAGAAAAATAAGACTACGCCCACTATGCTCGACAGTATCGGCATGTGGCGCAAAGAAATGGAACAACGAAAGAAAAGAGAAGAAGCAAAAATAGGGAAAGAATTACGAAAGGCAGCCCACCTAGCCGCTAAGCAACTAGAAGAAGAAATAAAAGAAAGAAAGGAAGCCGCACAAAACCAAGAATTAGGGTCGACAGGCCAATGTCCTGTTAGGACCCCCTCTGCGCTCTACCCTGAATTGCCCTCCAAACAGCGGGCGAATGATGAGTTACTACTAGGTCCCCCAATCATCTATATGCCCCCTCCGTATGCCCCCTGCCAACAACACCCGCAGGCCCTAAGTGCAAACGAGAACGACCTTAGCGCTAGTGCACCGGCCCTCACGGCCTCCGCACCAGCCACATTAACAACTTCGTCAGACGACCCCGAGGCTAGCAAACAACCACCAGCCAGACCAAATAGGCTGAGCAAAGATGAGCGGGATGGGATCGACAAAATAGCAAAGACATTAGTAGAACGAAGGGAGAGCGAAGAATACACAATGAACATATATAATTCACATGCCGACAGCCACAGACGGCATTTCATTTTACGATTCAGCTACCACACCCTGAACGCATATGAAGATAGGTATCAAAGTAAGGGCCCCGCTAAACTAACAACGCTGTATAGGAAGATTGATGTTGGAGATGGGACTGAACGTGAGGCGACGGAGCTCTTCATGCAGATGCTTGAGGTCTTCCGCCACCTCACAGAACAAAAACCAGAGACCAAGGTTACAGTCCCTGAAACGACCACAGTAGAAGTAGCCAATACTATGATGCCCATCAGAGAGGCGGCCCCTTACTGGATCCCGCCACGTGGCCAGGGAACAAGCGATGATATTAATCATGCAGATGCAAAAGGGAGGGTTGTGTACAATTGGGTTTACCAACCATGGGACCGACAAGATATCCTAACCTTTAAACAAACTCTGCCCGATTTAAGAAAGAACCCGACAGCATTTTATACTGAATTAGGCACAGCCTTGGGTTCAACGATAATGACTTTAGCGGACATTGACTTGTTCTTTGGGTTATGCCTGCCAGCTGACGTGTGGAAGCAAATCCGGAAGGCTGACCACACGGATCTGTTTCGACATACCTGGGACCAACTCTGCAAACTAGATAGACAGCGAGAGCCAGGAAGGAAACCAGTAAAGGACATACTGGAACTCCCAGACAAACTGGTTCAGAAATTAAAGACACTGATCCCAGAAAGAAAGGTAGACTGGTCGATAGTCACGGCCTGTCGACAGAAACCCCAGGAAGATGTGTCAGAATACTTCTCCCGATTCGAGACAGTGTTCTCCGACTACAGTGGCCAAGACATGACCACCGCAACCAGACAGCACCTGTTTGTACAAAATTATGTAAAGGGCCTAACACAAGAGGTCTCCCAAAAACTACAGACGAGTGAGAGTAGTTGGGGGGCCTCCAAACCTGCAGCTATCCTTCAGATGGCTCAGTATTACGAGCACCAAAAGAATGAGAATGATAGGGCGTCCGAGAAAAAGAAGAAAGACTTAAAGGAAAGGGTAATGATAGCCCAGATACAAGGTATAACGGTAGGACGGGAACACCAAAGGGGGAACTACCAATCGACCACCCCCAGCAATCTGCCCCCTAAAGATCATACCCCAGTACCCCACACTGGACGCAGAGACATTAGCAATGACCAATGCGCCTTCTGCAAAGGGTTCGGCCATTGGAAATCCCAGTGTCCGGTTCTGCTAGAGATGAATAGAAATAGGGACTCCAGGGATGTGGCAGGTGGTTCGAGAAATAGAGTACAAGGACGAGGGCACACCAACGACACCAACAATGACAGATCAGGGAGACTGAACACATTTGACCGTCCCCGACAGAACCAATATCAGCTGTCCGAAGGTGAAAATGCCCCCGACTTTGCATAGGACTGCCAGGGGCAAGGGAGGGATCCAGTCGAGCTCTGTGTTGACCAGCAAGGTCCTTATGTCACCGCTAAGGTCCTGGGTACAGAGTCTCCATTCTTGGTAGACACTGGGGCGACACGTAGTGTGTTATCAAAACGACTGATTCCAAGGGCACCCTTGTCTGGCTCACACATAACGTCGATAGGTTTCGATGGAACGCCTTCCACTAACCCCCTGTCCGTACCTATTACCTTTGACCTAGAAAACAACACCACTGACGCGACATTTCTGCTCTCCTCCAACTCCCCTGACGCCATTATGGGCATTGACTTACTGAAACATTTTCGAGCTACCATTAGGTGTTCCCCAGATGGAATACGAGTCATCCTGTACGACAACCCAGACATGCCCAGATCCTGCCCCCCACGACACATGTGCTCCATAACTGACGCTGACCTGTCCTTGCTTGACACCCTGCCTCCGTACCTGTGGGCCAAAAATGACTCTGATGTGGGGCGAATGATGATTGATCCTATTCACATAACTGTACGACAGGACGCTATGCTCCCGAAACTCCCACAATATCGGATATCCCCAGAGGGTGAGAAGGCACTGGTAGCGATCATTCAGTCTCTGGTAGATGCAGGAGTGGTTGAAGAGGTGGTCAGCAACGTCTGCAACAGCCCAATCCTACCTATTGTTAAGAAGCAAGGTAAAGGAGATGAGAAAGCATACCGCTTCATCATCGACTTGCGAGAGATTAACAAAGTGGTTGTACCCCAATACCCTGTAGTCTCCGATATCACCACCATTCTGACCCTCATCCCGTCCACTGCCACCACCTTCACTGTTATCGACCTTAAGAATGCGTTCTTCTCTATCCCCATCCATCCAGACAGCCGTTATCTCTTCGGCTTCACTTTAAAATCCCGCTCGTACCGATTTTGTAGAGCTCCCCAGGGGTACACTGAAAGCCCCAGCATTTACAGCCAGGCCCTCAAAAGACAGCTGGATGCCTTCCAGCTACCAGATGGAGTGGTGTTGATCCAATATGTTGATGATATCCTTTTGGCGGCCGACACCACCCCACTTGCAACGACAGCCACTATCCAACTCCTACACTTTCTTGCAGAAAATGGCCATAAGGTCTCCAAAAAGAAGTTACAGTTCTGCCAGCCACAAGTGACTTACCTAGGCCATCTCCTGTCCAAAGAAGGGAGGAAACTTACACCCGACCGAATCCAAACCATCCTAGACACCCCCATCCCAAAAACACAAAAGCAAGTCCGCTCTTTGGTTGGCCTAACCTCTTTTTGCAGACAGTGGTTACCTAACTTCAGCCTCATTGTAAAACCCCTACTTGCCCTATTAACCAAAGATGCCTCCTTCCCGCTCCCTTGGACCCCTGAGTGTCAAGCATCCGTTAAGGAATTGCAAGATGCCCTCTGTTTAGCGCCTGTCTTAGGAACCCCGGATTACTCCAAACCCTTCTCCCTCTTCACCCACGAAAGGGAGGGGTGTGCATTGTCTGTCCTAACACAATCAATTGGTCCTAAGCAGCGCCCTTGTGCCTACTTCTCCGCCACTCTTGATCCTGTAGCCAGAGCTCTACCTGCCTGCCTTCGAGCAGTAGCTGCCGCGGCTGTCTCTATCCGTCAGAGCGAGGGAATCGTACTTTCCAACTCCCTCACTGTGCTAGTACCCCATGCTGTCGACACCCTTCTGAACCAAACCAAGACCCAACACCTGACTAGCGCACGACTGACAGGGTACGAACTGACGCTACTTGCACCCCACATCACACTAAAGAGATGCACGACTTTGAACCCTGCCACGTTGTTGCCCCTGCCTGAAAATGACCCCGACGTTCCTCCCATACACGACTGTATGACCCTCACGGACGAACAAACTAGGAGTAGGGTTGACCTCCGAGACACTGCTTTCACTGATCCCGATGGAGAGCTATGGGTAGACGGCTAATGCGTCAAGCTCCCAGATGGCACCACTTCAGCTGCCTATGCAGTAACGACAGCCCGAACAGTAGTTGAGACAGCCCGCATCACGCAACGATCTGCCCAGGCAGCAGAGCTGATAGCCCTCACACGAGCATGCATCATAGCCACAGGGACCACCGCGAACGTATATACAGACAGCCAGTATGCCTTCGGGGTGGTCCACCTTTTTGGACTCCTGTGGAGGGAGAGGGGATTCCTGACGTCCCACGGCACCCCGATCCTCCACGGAGATCTAGTCTCCGCTCTGATTGAAGCAGTTCTCCTCCCCAAACGATTAGCGGTGATCAAATGTCAGGCACACAAAAGGGTGACAGACTTAGTCGGACAAGGGAATGCATTGGCCGACATCACTGCACGAACCACAGCTGAGAATAGGACGGTGACACGCATGTATGTGACCAGGTCACAGGCAGAGAAATGGAGTGACGTGAGGGTAATGATCAGAGACATCCAGTCGGCCAGCACCCCTCACGAACTGACTAAGTGGGCAGCGGTGGGTTTGAAGGACGAAGAGGGCTGCTGGCGAACGAAGGATGCAAACAAATGGTTGCTGCCCGACTCATATCTGATCCCCATACTGACGATGGCACATTCCCCCGCACACATAGGATCTGCACCCATGCTCGAACTCATTTCCAAAGTCTGGCACAACGACAAAATTCCCGACTCAGCCAGACGCCTAGTCCAGCAGTGCCTTATCTGTCTGCAACATAACCCCGGGAAAGGAACTGTGGTACCCCGGGGAGGGTTTGGGACCCCCAATCACCCCTTTGAGGTCCTTCAGATGGACTACATCCAACTAGAGAGATGCCAAAGCTTGAAGTATGTACTAGTCATCGTATGTGCCTTCAGCAAATGGGTAGAGGCCTATCCAACCCGTGACAACACTGCCATGACCACTGCCAAAGTACTACTGAAAGAATTCTTCCCTCGCTATGGCCTTTGTCGAATTTTATGGAGCGACAATGGCCCCCACTTCATAGCTGAGGTTATCCAATTAATCTTAAAGGGGTTGGGGGTGAAGCAAAGGTTTCATGCGGTCTTCCACCCCCAATCCGCCGGTCTGGTGGAACGCCATAATGCCACACTGAAGTTGAAATTATCAAAAATAGTGGCAACCACCGGACTTAAATGGCCAGACGCTCTCCCTCTGGCCCAGCTATCGATGCGCTCCACTCCCACCAAGCACCATTTGACCCCCTACGAGGTCGTATTCGGGCGACCGATGAATCTCTGGACTGCTCCCAAACCGACCTCCATTCATGACGTCCCGGACGTCCTACTATCTGATTATTTGTGCAAGTTAACTAAAACGTTGTCTGTCATTCATCAACAGGTGCAGCAGGCCATCCCCGATGCTTCCAGGGGCCCCGGCCACGACATCCAACCGGGAGATTTCGTTCTAATACGAAATTTCCAGCGGACCAAGAGTCTGGAACCTCGGTGGACGGGCCCCTGGCAAGTGCTGATTACCACACGAACGGCGCTTCGAGTGGAGGGGAAGAAGCACTGGCTGCACGCACATCATTGCCGGAAGGTCTCTGCGAACCTGGCCACGACAGAAAGCGTCAGCACCCAAGAAGAGCTCCTGAGCAAAGATCGACCGATATTGGACTGTTATCCCGATACTGAGGCACTCGAACTTGCAAAATTCTCTGATCCCACTGTGCCATCCAGAGAAGGGTATTTCCTGCGTCGAAAGGAGGGAGCTTCGGCTAAGTAGGCCACGGACTAAGTTGAATCTCAGAACGGTGACCTAAGCACAACCAAGGGTCGCCGGGAGAGAAGCTAAACGAAGTCTGTGGTTCTGCCCACTACCGAGCCCCTTGAAGGTGATGGAAGCGCCAGATAAGAAGATGATGGAAACGCCAGATAAGAAGATGATGGAAGCAACAGGAAATACCCACTATAGAAATCCAAAGACTGACAACTTGCACAAATCCAAGACAATCGCACTCTTCATTGTCTTCCTCTTCTGCCTCCTCCTCATGACCTCCTTCTGGATTCTGGAGGAAAGCACACCGGCCCATGAGGCATTGCTACCCACTGCACAACCAACACCCCTGAAAGAGCATCACCTAATCTCTCTGTCGCCTCAGCTCCGAGAAAGGCGCAGGGAATTCTGGAACAATTCCTTCGTGCAACTGTTGCACCAACACAACCTTGCTGCAAATGCTACAAAATGCTGGATCTGCGGGTTGCTCCCGCATGCCACTGGACACTCCATCCCCTTCATCCCTTCTCCTTTCTCAATTCACGGCTCTTGCCTCGCCTGGTTGATCCTCATGCAAGAGAGCCACAAGGACAACGCCACCTCCAGCCGGACAGTGTCGCACTTCTACTCTAGGTTCTGGCTGAACAAAACCGAAAAGACCTCTGCTGCCCTGTGTCCTGCGCTCAAGGGCGCCACCTTCCTTAAAGACATTCCAGCCAAAGAACGAGTCGAAGTACAGGTGCTCCACAATCCAGCCAGAACCACCTTCTCTCATCTGCAAAAACAAACTACCGCCACTCTGACTGTGGCCCTGTCTGTTATCAATGTCACAGGACTTGTGTGTCTCGAAGGCCATGGAACACAGCTGGTGGGTCACAGTGCCTGCCGAATCACCAGAACATTGGACTCAGTTGACCCCCCTTCCTTTGTTGCTTCTCCGAATATGTACTTTGTGTGTGGCACCAAAGCTTACACCTGGCTCCCGAAAGGTTGGAAGGGCACCTGTTACATTGCCTTCGTTCTTCCACCCACATATGTAGCCCCTGCCAACCATCACCGGCAGAGGCGTGCAGATGACATTGGACAAGCCGACTCCACCGGAGCACAGTTCCTAGATGCAGCAAAGGGACTTGTTCCTCTGTGGGGCCCAATGGCAAACAGCCGCGCTATCCGACACCTGACCCAGGCAGTAGAAACAACGATCAACATCACGGCTGGCATCCTCGCCAACAACACGGCGGAGCTTCAGGCGGTCCGCCTTGTGACCCTTCAAAACCGCCTTGTCCTAGATGTGGTCCTAGCCGACCGAGGAGGAGCATGCCGCATCATCGGATCCAGCTGCTGCACATACGTGCCAGATAACTCGCCCTCAGTCTACAAAGCCATTGAACACCTCCACAGACTTTCCTCGGAGGTTCACCAAGAGCAGGAAGGATGGTCGCTTGGGAGCTGGTTTTGGGACACTCTGAAGAACTGGGGTTGGAGGTTGTTTTCCTTCTTGCTGATACCTGTTGTGATATTATGTGGGTGTTGCTTAGGTATCCAATGTCTGCCATCTTTGTGCGGCCTTGTTTCTAACTGTATGTGCCCAAAGACTTTGGACTTCCGAAATGAGCACATGAGTCCCCTCTATGAAGTAGAAATACGTGGCCTTATGGGGATAAATCCAAACTGACAAGTTGGCGAGACATGTTAAAAGGGAGGACTGTGGAATTTTAATTTGCGATCTAAACATCATCTGCGCCAGCTTGTCACCCACGTACGATGTGCACGGCAGCCATTTTAGGTATCATGGTCTCCCTGTCCGCGATCTATCGTCAGCGCGCCCCTCTGACCCAGCAAGCATCCTCCGCGCATCCTGGTTCCCCCTCCCTCCCTCTCATGAGCCTAACCCTTCTGCATGACCCTGTCCTTGGAAGTCATGCCAGCGCCTGACCAGCACCTCCTCTCCACCCATGAATGCCCCTCTGTTGATAAACCTTCCCTCCGCGCTCAAATTATCCGTGCGGCATGAACACCACTCCTTTGATGACCCCTTACCCCGTGTCCGAGTGTCCACACAGGCCCGAGGCCATCGCCTAGGCCAGGAGATACCATTTACTGCCCCTCATTGTATGGAGTCATCCCTTTTCAAGACACACTGTTGACCAGGGCCTCCCCACCCCCTGGGGTATGATCAGGCACACACATCTTAAGACTTGGTGGAACACTCAGCTGCGTGATGACCCCCTCCCCTTATCAGCAGGCAAATCGGACCTCTATTGTGAAGAGATACGGGGGTGGGATTGACACGAGGATTGTGGGGATGTCTTTTTCTTGCTTCACAATGTTATGATTGTAATAAAGAAAGGTCACATGCCATAAACCAGTGTATAAGAGGCCAGGCCTCCGAGAGGCTGTTAGAGCACCTCGAGACGATACCTTGTTGTCTGATCTGATGTGTTCTGCTCCGTCGGAATAAAACTTCTGTTTCCTGCCTTCTGGTCTCCGGCGCCTGCCTCATTGCTTGGTAAATTGAATGGTACAAGGGCGGTTAGCGCCGGGCAAATCTTGAAAAAGGTGATAGCCCTACCTTTTTCCACAGTCACACAACACTACCAGCAACTGACCCACAAGCAGACCACCTGGAATGCAGTCGGATTGCAGAGGAGGCCAATCCAGGAGGCAAAAAGGTAACGGCATGACCTGACAACCTAAACCACCCACCAATCTGCTGCCAACAGGAAGGCAGCAATGGGGACAGGAGGTGGCAGTCCAGCTCCACCAGAGGAGATGGAGGAAACCCAGCCCACAGTCATCAGTGTGGAGACGGTGCAAGGAGTAGGGAGTACGGACACAGCTCGAGAGGACCTGACACAACACCAACAGGGAGTGCAGTGAACAGGGCCTGGAGGGACGGGGGAGATGGGCACAATGCCATACATGCACGAGGCATAGCACACTGCACACCCACAAACACCAGGATCATGTCCCAGATCCCTTTGACACACTGCAGCACACATAACACGAACACAATACCCACATTGACAACAACGCGGAACTACGCGCATAGCCGACACTGCATAACAGAGGACACAACTGGCTCCGCATATGCACAGAAACATGCCCACTATAGCTGACAGGGCTGATAACAGTGAAATTGAGTGGGTGACGACAAAGCTACCAACCTGCTGCCTTCAGTGACATGTCTGCATCCGATGTACACAGCACAATGTACAGTCGTAGGTCCCAGGGCCCACATGCATACAACAAGACCAAAGAGACACATGCAGAGACCATGTTGAACTGGCTACGGGCACATGCGCCCGGCCCCTTTATTGGCAGGGCCACATGTACAGTGGCATCTGTGCTGGATTTGTGTGGGGTGAGTGTAAGCCAACCCACACAGAATGTCTGGTGATGGCAACCACGTGGACATTTGACACCAGTGCAACGGAAACAGAAAACACATACAAAACAGAGTCAAATGCTGAGCAACATGGGGTGAGCCAGATGAAGTCCAGAGGACAGCCGACATGCAAACAGAAGTGTCCGTGAGTTGCAGTGCACTGGGCTGTGGGCACTAGAGATAAGCGCGCTCATGTGCAGAAAGAGTCTATTCCAGACGCAGATGCAGTGGGGTGTGTCATACCTGAATCATCACGGCCCCCACACTGTTAGAGGTGAGATAGCTGCGCAGCTGCTGTACAGCACAAAACTCAATCAGCTATGGACAATTGCCTGCGGTGCACCGAGTCACTGGCACCTGGAGTGCAGAGCAGGGAAGCAGGCTGATGATGGCACCCACGACAGGCCTGAGCAACCACAAAGTCTGTCAGGACCACCACTTCAACTCTGGCAGATGGCGTTTGGAGGTGGTCCTTGAGGTGGTGGCGTGTGCCTCCTGCGGTGATGCATTGTCCGGACCGGTCTGGACTTGCTTTTTTGTGTGAGCCCTGGAGGGACGCATTTGGGCCCGGATGCTGCGTACAGCGCAAGGCCACAGAGTAATGGCGTTGATGAACCCAAGACCCATGCCTCAGGGGCCCGCCTGTGTCTCTGGAGAAGGGGTCCTGGACTTGACCAGCACAGAGTTAGTGGTCCGGGATGAACTGCGACCAGCACAGGCACCCAGCCATGGGATGGTGACTTGCGGTGTGATCAGATCGGCCATTCAACCTGAGCGCTTATCCATCATTGTCCGAGGTGTATGTTTCGGAGTGTTTCGGGGGACAGTGGAAGGTGTCCTCCAGGGCAAGACGCAGAAAGGTACCTATTTTATCAGGAAGCTGCAAATTGAGGAGTGGAATGCGACAGCACATTGCCACCACCAAGTCCGTTTCAGCTACATGGGGGTGAAAACTGACCCCTAGTCCATAGGCTCAGACGCCCCCTCTGTTCGACCAGAGAGTGTCCATGAATGTCGGGGAACAGACTTAGTAGCACCGGGGCTGAGTGGGGATGCAGACTGCGATGATGCCGGTACACTGATATGGACTCCACCATAGCTGAATCATGACTCGGTGACCTATTGGACCTCAGAGGAGGCCTGAGGCAGCGGTCAGCAGTGGCCCACAGCCATGTGTCTTTGGCTCACGATGCACAGTGCTAGTGACACCAGGGCAGTTGTTGGTAGTGTACGAACACCTCCGTAACGATGATTCTTTTCTCTCCGGCAAGATGCAAGGCAACATCCTCTTAGGCCTCTCCTTGCATGCAATGATGTGTAATCTGCCTTTGCATACTCGATGTTCAGTTCCAAATCTGTGGCCTACTCGAGAACAGCCTAGGCCCAGAGCAGTGAAGGCCGGAGGCAGCGGTCAGGACGTGCCATTCAGCGAGTGTCGCCGGCAAATGTTGGTGGCCCCACCGGCCTGTGTAGTTCAGGTTCAGGGGCACCAAGTGTTTGGTCACCTCTGTGACTGTGACCTGGCTTTCGTCCGGACTGAGCCGCATCTTCCTCTTACTCCTCTCCGTGCGTCCACTGGTGTGGACTCAGCCATTCATGATTCGCGACTAGGTACTTGATATGAGACCTTCTGGTCCGCAGAGTTGTCCTGGTCACTCGTCCATGTCTCACCAGATGGCGTTTGGCAGGGTTTGTGGCAGCACGGCTCGCTGAATCACGTTGGACAGGGTTTGTGGCAGCATGGCTCGCCTTAGGGCGTTGGACAGGGTCGCAAGATGCGCATATGGCACTATGCCTCACTGATCGAAGGTAGTCTGGTGCTGTGGCCGCTGTCCTGGATTTGGGGTATCTGCTATTCAGGAGCCAGGACACAGTCTCACATATGGGACCTGCTGGGCCACAGAGGTCGCCGGTAGAATATGTAAGCGAGAAAGGAGTAATGTGGGGCAGCGTTGGGGGGACAGCTATGGTCTGAAAGGCTGGCCAGGCCTCGGGATTGGAGCTTACACTGGCAGGTGGTGGGCCCTCCATGACACACGCCAGTGTCGGATGCAGATTAGTGTGGCCTGGCTGCGTAGGGTTGGCCCTGATGGGTTTATGGTCCAGTGGGCCGGGGCAACTCCGCTAACGACGACATCGGCCTAGTGGCGGGTGGGAGGCGCCGCCCTGGCAGAGACGTTGGGCTTTCCGGAAGGAGACAACGCCCATGTCTACATGCTTTTTATTCATACCCCTATGCTGGCATGATGTACGCCAGCCCATCCCACTCTACTTACACTTACTGGTGGGGTGTAACAGGCAACATTTCCGCAAGGACCCCCACTGGCTGGGGTGACATGGTTGCGTCTACTACACTCCATTCACCAGAGGTGTATGTCGCTGTGGCTATAGGTGTGTTCTGCATATTGCGATTTGTTCAGCACATTGCGCGCCACTCTTGGCATTGTGTACTTTCCCAATCATGGTCCTACTGCATCCTCCACATATGCCTGGTTGCCTCCTCTCCCAACAATCATCTATTGTGTGTCTGAGGTACCATGCCGTATACTTGTCTTGTTCACAACGTGCCTGGGTTACTATTATGAGTTCTTCTATCGTGACTGGTGGGTGGGCATGTTGTTGTGCATCTTGGTTATGGACTTGTGACGTGTGCATTGCCAGAGTTGTGGATTGCATGGTTGTGGAGTTGAGGCGAGTGGGGTGTTAATTGGGAAGTTGCCAAGGGGCTGTGCACTTTCCTTGGTGCCATCCTGGGATTGCTGGTTGCTGTTGGACTGTTGGAGGGTGAAGGGATCATGCACACTCGCTGTGTATTTGGAGGCAACATTGGTGGAGGTCCCACGGTGTTCGGATGTTGCCTGCATATTGATGTGTGACGTGTGCTTCTTGTTGCGCTGATTGTTTGCTGTGTCATCAAGGGGCACTGGTTGGACATGTGTGCAGTGGATTGCCCCCTACACGTGCGTGCACCCGGCTATGGTCTATGGTCCTCGCTTGGTCTCCAGCGGTTCCTGCGCGTTGTGTTGGCCGTACGGGGACTGAGGTGCCAGGATGATGGTGAGGTCCAGGACAGGTGTGGGGGTCTTGGAAGTGGCTGGCTGTGAGACTCCGCTGACTCTGGTGTGTGTTGTTTGGGGTGTGCCAGTGGCAAACAGGTTGTGTACAGCCAGCAGCTTGGTGTGGGTTGGGATGTTGGTTGTCCGCTTTGTTGGTGCAGTTGGCCTTTTGGGCGATGACGGCCAGGATGTATAGGAAGGTTGTTCCTTTCTGCCTATAGTGGACAGTGACATTGTCAGATGTTGAGCCTGTGAGGCAGGTGTGTTTCCTGGGGGCCGCTGTCTTTGTCTGCACTGCCTCTGTTGTAGTCCAAGGGGGGGGTGGGGTGCCGAGTGGGTGTTGTGGCTCTCTTGGGTGTCTGGGCTGCATGATGAGTGGCTCCATGGCATCTGTTGCCCTTCCAATGACATCCTGGGCTGGGCAACCTTTTGTGGTACAGGCTGCCATCCGACTGTACACCAGATCAGAGCAGGTGTAAAATTCCTGCTGCTAACGCGCCATATTGCGTGTTTTGTGTTCTTATCGCCGATCTGTCTGGTCGTTGTGAATGTTGAGGTGTGGTGTTGTCGCGGGATCACCTACCCTGCATCTCATTAGCGATAGTTGCAGGGGTCCTCTGGGGCTTTGGATGTGATAAAGTGCCGTTAATTCGGCGATAGCTCCTTGTGAATATGCCCCTAAATGTGCAGACTTTCAATTTACAGGCCTATTTAAAACTAGGCAGTACTTATGTTGTGGGCAGTGGAGTGTACTTTGAATTCGATTCTTGACTGGATGAGAAACCAGAGTTTTTGTTTAAAAAAAGGGTAAATCGAGGTTCTTTCTGTGTGTGCTTGTCACTGTCAGTGACAGTACATTTTCGAGTATCTGGCTCAAGGAATTAGCTTCTTTAGGACTGTGTTATAGTAATTCTTTACTGACAACGGTAACTGCTCTCAATAGTCAAATTATTCCTGCTATTATATGACTCTGTACGTTACAGAGGCTCCCATTTGATCTTTTGGTGATAGATTCCGGAGAGTTCTTAGTGGCATATTTACAAGCCCCAAGCCCCTATGCCGCAGGAATGTCACTTTTAGTGCAGATGGGCAGCTAAATTTAGTGCTAGCACAGAGAAAAATGTGAGGGTGCATTGAATTATTGTAAATACAGCGCATCAATGCATTTCTAAAGTGACAGAGAATGGCGTTAGCAATTTTGGGGCTAACTCGCACACTGCCAATTTCTTATACTTATGCCCTTTTGTATCCTAAATGTGGGTTTGGAAAACGATTTGCAGAAATATTGTGCCTCATGGTAGACATTGGATTGTAGACAATAGACATATGAGTTCCGGTTCCCAGTTCATATTCCTAAATGGGAACTCAAACAAGGGAAACAACTGCATACCGAAAGATACATTGATTGTGTCCAATGTTGGATAACACGCCTTTTCCGACAGAAACCCTGGCCCTCATTTATGAAAAGTGACGCATCACTGCGTAAAAACAGCGATGCGTCACTTTTCATTGAGCCCTTCTTGCGACATGCTGGATGCCTCATATTTACAATATGACGCATCATGTCACAAGGAGTTACAGATACGTCAGTATTTCTGACGTATCTGTAGGCGCAAAAATGACGCATTTGCGGCGTGTGTCACAAAAGTGAGGCAACTTTAGCAATGGGACATATAACATGGGCCAGTCCTGCTGTGAGGCAGGGGTAAGATAATGATGCATTGGCATCCTAGAAATTACACAGTGAAATCTCATAGATTTCAGTGCGTCATTTCTACGAGGCTTACTTGCGTCAAAAGGCCCACTCTGCATACATTATACCTGGCGCAGGTATAATGTGGTGCAGGGGTGTACAAAGTGACGCATCTACCTAGATGCGTCACTTTGTAAATATGACGCAACATGACGCATTTTTTACCCTGCTGGTGCGTCACAAAAAGTGACCCACCAGCGGGGCAAAAGTGACCCAAGGGCTCATAAATAACCCCCCTGGATCTTAAAATAATCCCAGACATGCCTTCACAAAGTTCAAGACAGTTGTGCCTAGCATATCATCAGTACATATCTTAACTCACCTTTCTATAATCTTTATTCAGGGTTCTAATTCGTATGCAAACTTTTTTTAACAAGATTTTACTCTAACTAGTGCTTAACTAAATAAGACTTCTCATGTTACATTTCAACCGAGAATTATTCACCCGTGCATATTGTTATATAATGATCACATTTTCACTGTTGAACCAGAATTTCTTCTCCCCTTATTTCTTCTTTTCAAATACGAATAATATGCACAGGGTACTGCATATGTTCTATGTCATTACTTTGTCTGAGACAGTGTATGCACTGTTGCTTGTCAGACATTTTATTAACTTATCAACTTGCCCCCTACTGCCCTCCTCCCCGTGTCCCTCGTGCTGCTTGTCCCGTCTCACTCTGTCCTTGCTTTCCCCGCCCCTTGCCACCTCCCACATTGTTGACTCATTCTCCTTGCTTACCCCGCCCACCCCCCTCCCGTGATGTTGCTTCACCCACTACCCCATCTCCATTTCCCCTATCCCCGTCGTTGCTTCCCCTTGTCCCCTCATCTTTGCTTGCTCGCCACCTTTCCCACTTCTGTTTTGTTGCCCTGTAATCACTGCTTACCATATCCCTCTACCTCTTCCGATTTTAGCTATATAACTGGCTTGCCCTACCCTTTCCCCTGTCCTTGCTTGCCACGTCCCCCCACTACCCTTCCCACAACGTTGCTTGTCCCGCTATCTTCCATTGACTTAATTACTTACCTCTCACCTATTGCTGTTTGCCCCGTCCCCCTCTCCAATCAGAAGCAAGCCATATGATGCTGGCTGCGTCATAGTGCTTTTTTAGGTCGAGGCTACCGTCGCACTGTGAAGCAGTGGTGGCGGAGCTGAAGATTTAATGACTTCAACCGTGGGGCTTTAACCCTCCTCTCTCTTCCATTGGCTAGCTTCGTAAATGGAGGCTAGCCATTGGAAGAGATGTGTGTCACTCGGGGCTGGAGCAGATTCGTGGGCGTTTCTTGCTTTCTTTTAAGCCCCGCCCCTTTTTGTTTGTCATTGGAGGTGGGCGTTTACTTTTTTTTTTTACACGGATGTTTTTCGTCATTGCAAACCTCGTCCTGGTCCCTCGTGGTTGTATCCGGACCCCCTCCCGCTGTCCGTCCCCCCTCCCGCTGTCTGTGTCTCGGTTCCCGCCCCTCCTCCCGCTGTCCGTGTCTCCGTCCACTATCATGGCCCTAACTTTGTTAAGGACGAGTGTTCTCCGCCTGCTGGTCAGTGATCCGGGTCGCGCGCCCTGCAGTAAGATAATGGCGCCCGCCACCGAGTACTGCTGACAGACAGCTGTGCCTGATAGCCAAGCCTGGGGTACTGCTGGTGTGTGGCCGTGGAGCAAAGCTGTTGCTGCTTGAGAGGACTGCGGACTGAGAGAGCCATGAATTGCTGCGAGGGGTGCCCCGTATCCTGGGGGCTCGGGACACCCTGCTGGCGGCGGCCTTCTGTGCTGCCTGAGACACCCCTGTTAGCCTGCTGCAGTGTAGTGCTGCGGGCGGCAGTGGGCTCCTGCTGCCCGCGACATCCGAGGGAGCTGCTGAAAGTCTGGCGGCGCATTACAGCCGCCGGCCTGAGCACCCAAGAAGACAGTGCGGGTGGAGGCAGTTGAGCGTACGGGCCCTGAGTGTTGCCGGACCTGCACTGACGCTCCCCCGCTTGTTTTTTTTATGAATAAAAAAAAACATTTTTTTAAATGAACAACTCCTGCTAGAAGGAAAAGCGAGAGTGATGTGGACCCGAACCAGGGGCGCAACTAGGTCTTAATTTCGGGGAGGGCTAACATGGCAGATGAAGGGGCGTGGCTAATGTAAATCAATGGGGCGGAGCTAAAATGGCAGATAATCAGGATCGGTTAATGCTCAGGTCAAGCTGAGAAAAAAATTCTGCATTTGAAACTGGACAACAATTAAAGCACACATTTTTGTTAGTTTGATGCATTGCCCCCCAAAACCCATACTCACCCTGAATCTTAAAATTTCCCCTGGCACACCAAAACACATACCCACACTGAACCCTAAAATTAACCCCCTCACACCCTAAAACTCATACCCGCCCTGAAATCTATAATTACCCCTGGCACCCCAAAACCGATACCCATCATATCCCTAAATTTATCCCTCCCCGGCACCCCAAAACCCATACCCACCCCACACCCTAAAATTACCCCCTGGCACCCCAAAACCCAATACCACCCTGAACCCTAAAATCACCCCCCTGGAGCCCCAAAACCCATACCCGCCCTGAACCTTAAATTACCCCTGGCACCCCAGAAACCATACCCATGCTGAACCATAAATTCCCCCTTGCCCCCTAAAACCCAAACCCACCCTGAACCTTAAAATTACCCCAGGCACCCCAAAATCCATACCCATACCCATGCTGAACCATAAATTCCCATCTGGCACCCCATAACCCATACCCACCATGAACCCTAAAATAGCCCCCTGACATCCCAAACCCACACCTGCCCTAAACCCTAAAATTACCCCTGGCACTATAAAACACATACCACGCTGAACCCTAAAATGAATCCCATGGCACCCCAAAACCCACACCTACCCTGTACCTTAAAATTACCCCTGGCACCCCAAACCCCATACCCATGCTGAACCATAAATTCCCCCCCGGCACCCGGAACCCCATAACCCATACCCACCCTGAACGATAAATTCCCCGCTGGCACCCCATAACCCATACCCACCCTGAACCCTAAAATTGCCCCCTGACACCCCAAAACCCACACCTGCCCTGAAACCTAAAATTACCCCTGGCACACCAAAACACATACCCATGCTGAACCCTAAAATGTCCCCTGGCACCCCATACTCACCCTGATCCCTAAAATAGCCCCCTGACATCCGAAAACCCACACCTGCCCTAAACCCTAAAATTACCCCTGGCACCCCAAAACCCATACCCATGCTGAACCATAAATTCCCCCAGCACCCCATAACCCATACCCACCCTGAACCATAAATTCCCCCCTGGCACCCCATAACCCATACCCACCCTGAACCCTAAAATTGCCCCCTGACACCCCAAAACCCACACCTGCTTTGAACCCTAAAATTACCCCTGGCACACCAAAACACATTCTCACGCTGAACCCTAAAATGTCCCCTGGCACCCCAAAACCCATACCTACCCTGAACCCTAAAATTGCCCCCTGGAACTTCAAAACCCATACCCGCTCAGAACCCTAAAATTACCCCCTGGCACCCCAATCCGTAACCCACCCTGAACCATAAAATTACTCACTGGCACCCTAAAACCCACACCCACCCTGAACTCTAAAATTACCCACTAGCACCCCAAAAAAAATGAACACTACAGACTTACACTACATTTGCATATTTGGAGGGGACTGTCCTCTTTGACGTTTCTATGTATGTAAGTCAAGAACAACATTCACAGTAACCTAGATATGCAGGCAGTAGGTAATGCTGTGCTGAAAAATGCATTAAAGTTACTGGAACTTACACAAAAAACTACTGCCTGCTCTTCTGATACTATACTGTGGAGTCTGGCTGATCAGCAGCACTGTGTCCAGGCATCCAGCTCCTCCCGAAGGTCTCACTGTGAAGATCAATGTGGGTCAAATGCACAGACAGCAGGGGGAAAGGGATGGCCAGTGCAGGTGAAGCTTTTCCTTTGTAAATTAATTCCTGGTGGCGTCATAGCCCAGGGTTTGCTGTCTGTGCACTTGTATGGAATACACATCTATACAAGTGCACAGACAGCACACCCTGGGCTAAGATGATAGCAGAAATTCCTTTACAAAGGAAAAGCATCACCTTAACTGGCCATGCCTTCCCCCTGCTGTGCACATCTTCACACCCCATGCTGACAACCCATCAAGTGTTTAGGTGAAATCCCTGCCTTCAGGCAAGGATTTCACCTCTGCGCCACTCTAAAGGAAACACAAGAGGTCAGGGCAGGGGGTTCACTCGCTGAAACTATTCAGAGGCTGGCTGTCTGGCTCGGGCTGCTGGGCCTCTCAGAAATCATTAAAACAATCACATTCTCGGATCGGATGCGCAGCCTTCCTGCACCATTTCAGTGCGTGTCATCTTAGCCCGGGCAGAGGAGGCGACGGGGGGGGGCTGAAGCCCGGTGAGCCCAATGGGTGCTGTGCGCCTGACCCGAACCAGCAATGCTGAATTCGGTATAGCGAGCCTCACTACCTAACCTGATCATTTATGCTCCTCGTCCCGGACTACACTGTAGGCCCGCGGCCCTCTGACGCATCTCTCACCCTCCCTGCCTGCAGGCTCCGAGATTTAGCGCCCCACCTCGCCAGTCGCCGCTCTTTCGCCGCTGCCAGGCACAGAGTATTCATTAAAGAAAGGTAATTTTGCCTAATGTGCACTTGTTTGGGATTTTGCAGTTAATTGAATAGCTGCACATGATCGATGGATTGAAGCCCTCCGCCGGCGATCCGTCTTGTCCGGTCCCCCGGCGTCGGGGTGCATGACCCATCTGTTCAGATCACTCTGCTGTCTCGTCCATCAGTGGGACATTACTGGTGCCAGGAGATGCGGCTATGGACCCAGCTGCAGTCCGGTCAATCCATCGATAAATGTCTCTGCTGTGAGGAAGAGGGGTGGACAGGGGTCAGTGGACACACAGCGGGCCTCTGGGGGGCCGGAGAACTAAACCAAGGGCTGTAGAGAGATCACAGAAAAAGGGTTCAAGGAGTAATTCTTGTTTGGTTAGATGGTGGAATGACCCTTTCAACGCATGGTGTCACCAAGAACAGAACAATAAGCTCCCCACTGTGACAGGTGATAGGCCCAGCGCCCCTGCTATGTAACCAGTGACTGACAGACCCCTTATGTTCCACCATGTGCATAAACGTGAATATTCACACGAGCCCAGCTACCTGACATGATTCAATAATGCACACACCCCTTCCCGCCAAAAGCGAGGTTAGTGACTTTTACCTCATCGTTCGCTGCCCGCAGTATAGACGTTGTGCAATGATGTCCAACCACAAACCGATAGAGCATAAAAGGCCACTTTATTAAGACAGACTTGTAGTTCATTATTTACAAATATTCCCAAAACCGGCCTTGCTAATACGTAATAACTCCTGTCCGATCAACCTTAAAATCTCCAAAATTGTAACATTCCCCAACACAACTCCCCTCCCCCACAACATCAGTCTTTCTTCTTCCATTAACAGCCCTTCCCTTGCATTATTCAGTTTCTCTCTCTCACCCCCTTACAATCATTTCTTGTGTAATTACTGGGGTAAATATAAGTCGTTTTAAAACAATGTGAAGAAATGAATAGCAGCGCGGGCTACATCCATTCCATGTTGGTTTTCAGCCAGGGCCTGCCAGTGCAGCACAGTGGGTGTGGCGCAGCGCCTGTTGGCCAAAGACTGAATGGGCTCCAAGACGAAGCACCCCTCTCTCTATAAGGCAGTGCCCTCAAAAGTCAATAGTTGAACGGGAACAGTGATTGAGTTTCCCTCTCACACATGGAGCCGATCTCTACAGAGAGGCCAAGGAGTGAATGGGCACAGATACTCAGCTTCATTCTACATGAGCCCCCTCACGGCCATCGTACGCAAACACAACCTAAGCATAATCTCCTACGCCGACGACACCCAGCTGATCCTCTCCCTGACCAACGACCCCGCCGCCGCCAGAGCCAACCTGCACGAAGGGATGAAAGAGGTAGCCGAGTGGATGACGACCAGCCGCCTGAAACTGAACTCGGACAAGACGGAGGTCCTCATCCTTGGCTCCTCACCCTCCGCCTGGGACGACTCCTGGTGGCCTCCCGCCCTGGGCACCGCACCCAAACCGACAGACCATGCACGAAACCTGGGCTTCATCCTGGACTCCTCCCTCTCCATGACCAGGCAAGTCAACAACGTCTCCTCGGCGTGCTTCAACATCCTACGCATGCTACGGAAGATCTTCTGGTGGATCCCCACAGAGACCAGGAAGACCGTCACCCAGGCCCTCGTCACCAGCCGACTGGACTACGGCAACGCCCTCTACGCCGGTACCACCGCCAAGCTCCAGAAGAGACTCCAGCGGATCCAAAACGCCTCAGCCAGACTCATCCTCGACATCCCACGAACCAGCCACATCTCTGGACATCTGAGAGACCTTCACTGGCTCCCCGTCAACAAGAGAATCACCTTCCGCCTCCTCACCCACGCACACAAAGCCCTTCACGACCAAGGCCCGAGCTACCTCAACAGCCGAGTCAACTTCTACGCTCCCAAACGCCACCTCCGATCAGCCAACCACGCCCTCGCCGCCGTCCCCCGCATCCGAAGAGCGACTACAGGAGGAAGGTCCTTCTCCTACCTGGCCGCCAAGACCTGGAACTCCCTCCCGACCGACCTGCGCCTGACCCAAGACCACCTCTCCTTCAGGAAGAAGCTGAAGACCTGGCTGTTCGAGCAGTAGCGGCACCCTCCCCCCCCAGCGCCATTAGACCCTACGGGTATGTAGCGCGCTTTATAAGTGTCACTGATTGATTGATTGATTCTAGGCCATAGAGCTGATCCCCACATAGAGACCAAGCAGTAAATAGGCAATGCGTGTTGTGTCTGAGCTCGGCTTTTACCCTAGAGGTGATCCCTACAGATGTCCAGGAGCTGATGGGCATGAGGTCTGGCTCATTTCTTAGCGTAGAGATGACCCCACAGAGGGCAGGAGTTGATTAGTCATTGCCCTATATGTGAAGAGTCTCTGGTACTCAGCAGCCCTCATCCTAGATAGGGTTTGGTCGAAAGAAAGTAATAAATGGGCACATACACTGAGCTCCTCTTCACCACAGAGTAAATCTGTACAGAGGCGTCAAGCATTGAATGGGCATATGCACTGGGCTCCTCCTCACCACAGAGTTAATCTGTACAGAGGCGTCAAGCATTGAATGGGCACATGCACTGAGCTCCTTCTCACCATTGAGTTAGTCTGCACAGAGTGATCAAGAATTGAATGGGCACAGAGACTGAAAGTCCCCTTTTATCCATGGGTATACATGCAGAGTGACCGTGGATTGAATGGGAACTAAGCATCTATCTTAACCTGAAGTTGATCTGTACAGCGCAGTCAGTGAGTGAAATGGTAAGGAGCCTGCCCCCCCCTTCCAAAAAAAACCAAAGCTATCTCTACAGACCGGCCAAAGAAAGAATGGGCCTGATGTCTAGCCTCAGCTGAGCGCCCTTCAGAGAGGCCAAGGAGCGGAAGGTCATGGAGTCTGAGCTCCGCGCTCATTGCATAGCAGGCCTCTAGAGAGGCCAAGTGTTGAATGTGTCTGGTTCCGCGGCCGCTCTGGCTACAAATGCTGTCTCGGTGCAATTGTTTTGGATTGGATTACGTGGGCCTGGAGACTGAATCCCCCCACCGGTAGAGGCGACGCAGCCGGGGCAGAGAGATCACACATTTTGAGTGTGAAACTGACCCTGACATCAGCCTGAATTATCGCAGCCTGTGCTTCACCCCTCCTGCCGATAAGCTGGGCGCACCGTTGCCGGCTCTGTCATTGCAGCACCTTTTACTGACTGCACTCCGCCGTGTGAAAACTAAGCGCCGGGCGGGGTGCATTCTGCTTCACTGGGAGATTTTCTCGGTAGAAAATTGCAGTGGTGCGGAATTTAACAATTTTCAGAGTGGAATACAAATTGCCTCCGACTTCCCCTCAGGAGCAGCTGTTAAGGTACCAAAAGGATAAGGCAGGCTCCCCGCGGACGCGTGATGAGGAAGAAAAGGCGGGAATAAATCACGCGCTCGCATAGCGCCGGTGCCTTGTTAACGTGCTCTGCGGCGCCTCGTCCCTCGTGAGGCCGGGCCAGGCAGGAGCAGAATGACTACTGTAGTGTAGTTCCTAGTTTCCCACTAGGCCCTGCGCATTGGAATAACATAAACAGTAGTATCGACGTGGAACTGCAGATATTCCAGGCCTCCACTGACTATGCTAAACTTAATTGGGTGTGTTACCAACTAGCTCAGAGGTCACTGGAAACTTTCTTCTCTGCATAGGAAGTGATCAGCTTCCTTGGCACAGACAAGAAGGGATTCAGTTTTCCAACAACCGTGCAACATGACAACTTTGCTCCTCAGATCAAGAGTCAATCTCTAGGGTCGTGTGAAACAATAGACATGTATTTCACTCAGTCAGTCTAGTGCAGTTTACTTTCACAAGATGTAGAGAATAGAGAGACGGGCATTTGTCAATAAAGGGTTAACATTTATTGAACAGTCTTTCTTCTCGTACAAGAGAAATGTATTGCCACAATTGCAAGAATGGTTATTATAAAAAGTACGTACAGTAAGATAAGTATTGCGAAATAGAACTGTAAAAGCATTGATATGGTTTCTTAGCCATACAATGGTTTAAAAGTAATAAAACATATATACAGTCATATATACATTAGGCTAAAATACTCAACTGGTGCTTCTAACTACGCCTACCCCAGTGTGCCTGACCTAAGCCTAACACGTGGAAGGGGAGTAAGTAAGTAGCTTTAAGTTAAGTTGGTTTTGCCAAGGTTTGTTTTAAGAATTCTCGTCTAAGGGTTTAGTCAACACCATACCTCTGAATAGAATGATGGAGGATTGGTATCTCCTTCAGGGGTCACTCTCGATATCCCAGTCACCCGCAAGGGTAGACCGGAAACGCCGGAGCTGGATTTCTCTGCACGAGAAAGGCAGCTGCTTTCTTCAGCGCGTCGAGGAAGGAGGGGGGACAGCGTCCGCGGGCAGCTGGAATCTGCTGGATGTCTTCGCAGAGGGACGGCTGTTCAGCTCCTAAGCGTACTGCACCATCGTTCGCGCTTTAGCAGCGATAATGGTATCAGCAGCTTCACCACCAAGGGGACAGCAGGCTGCAGCGACAGAGTGCTAGCTTCACCAACACGGGGTCTTGCAGGCAGCTTGCATCAGCAACAGTAGCTCATTGCTTAAGGCAACGTTGGTAATATTTATACCTGACAGGTGCCGGGTTTGACGCAAGTTTGTTGGACATAAGACGTCAATTAAAGATGTCACTAGGAAGTGATAGTTATCAGTTGCTCATTAGAGTTCCATTACTAATCAAAACATAGCAAGCGGGGATTTCCAGGTTTGCTGAGTTTTTATCTTGTTGAAGAACTCGGAGTGTTATCTAGGAATATCAGATAGTGACTTCTGCTCTGTCATTGCACTAATTGGTCGCAAAGGAAGTGGCAGAGAGCTATGCTGGAATGTGGCTCTGTTCGTGTGAGGCCAGAGATGACTTTTCTGAAAATCGCACTTGAACGGTTATGCCAATATAGGGAATAAATGGATTTATAGCCGAATAGGGGCATAAGGTCACAGTATCGATCAGGAACCTAGATAAACACATAACACCCACTCCACGTATTCATGTCCATCAAAATTACTAAAACTAAAGCAATTAGATGCATGTGTAACATTGCCCACCCCAAAATACATAAATGCATTCGAAATAGGCGTACTTGTAATACATCAGATTTAGGTATTGTACGTTTTTTGAAAAATTATTGCATATGAAATCAATGAACGATTATGCAAAAGAATTACACCTGAAGTATCTCTGACAGAAGAAAAGCGATATAAATCATCACATAAAAATGCATTGTAATAACATGTGCTAGAGGCTGGTGTAATGTTGTTATGTCTCTAGATATGATTAGAAATAGAAGTGTGAAGCTTCTGTTCTCTAAGAATAGTTTTTACGTTAAGCAAAGAATTGTTCGTGCCAAAAGGGGTCAATATTAAAAAAAAATGTCCAATTCAAAAGAATTATGGCTTGAACGGGGAACTAGAGTTCCAAAGCTTTTAACAGTTTTTTGTTGATCAAAACTGAAGGCCGAATTCAGAGTTCATGGGAACGCTGTGTGTCGGAAAGCTTCTCCAAAAGTTATTGTTTCTGTACGGGTGAGAACATCGTATCAGACAGGCTCTCAAAAAATTGGTCTACAAAATCAGGTGACAGTTCAACCAAATTAGATAGTGCTGTAACTTGGCAGGTGTGAGAATGATTGCTGTCATCGTATTCAGGAGCAGCAATGCTCACAGATGGCCGTACCTGGTTGATGCTGCTTTTGTCGCTTGCTCCACTGTTACCACCTAGTCGTAGCACAGGAGTCTCCACAAATGCCGTCATCAGGATTGGTAGCCGCTGGGGACAACACAATGCGTGAGCCGTTATTGGACTGAGCAAAGTATCGACGTCCATTGGTACTGCTGATGGAAGTGAAAGACAGATGTCCAACACGCATTCATCTCCGCAAAGCATACATCTTAGTACCGGTAAGATACAGTTCTGCCATATAGGTCTGAATGAAAGGAACCAGGTCATGTTTAGATCTCTCAGCCTGGCCAATCCAAGGACGTTAGTTATCCTGTCCCGATAGCGCATTGCTAGGATTGTCTCTTCCATTCCCATGGGAGCTATGTCTGAGTTTCGGCTTGCCATATCGAAGCAGGAGGGTCAAAAATAAAATCCCTGCTACAAGTCCCAAAAATAATGGTATTCCGCCAAAAACAGAGTGTACAAAATTAGGAATGATTCCCAAAATTGCCTGGAAAGGTGTTAGCAGTCCCGTAAAGACTGTCTTAAATATGCCTGGGATGCTTGTGGCACTAGACATGTTAAGGAGTTGGCTAAGCATTTGTACGAAATGCACGGGGCAATTTGTTGATAAAAGGTCATGAACTTCAGTAGCTGTCCTTGCAACTAGAAGATCATACGTCTCTTTTGATGACGTTATAGGCACTGTTGTCTGTAAAAGTACAGATTTCATTTTGCTTAATGTATCAATTCGTATAGAATAGAGATTCAGACGAGGCCAGATGGGAGTCACTGTGTCTACAGGCCCACTCGGAAACAATGCTTGCATACAGCATTTGACCATGGATGTTACTTCTACTAGATAACTTTTCCCTGGCACGAGGCCACAACATCTGTGATCCGTTCTAAGAATGTAACTCCCGTTTGCGAGTTGCATAAAGAAGGGCTCTATCTGAGTTGCAGGTGTGACTAGCTGGTGGCATGAAAGGTTGTTTGAATTTCCATCACATGCTCCGTGTAAATTGATACCCTGACACAAAAGTATACCGCTTAGTGAATGTTTACAATTTTCACCACTAAGAAATACATTTTTGTCGCTGTCACTATAGCAAGAATGAGTGTATGGTAATTTCCATTCAGATTTTACATATCCTTTACCCAATTGTTCATACTGGCCAGCAGGTATGTACTCAAGGCACTTTTTAAATCGGAAAGTTGTTATCGGAATGGTGATAATTCCGTGTATTATCCATTCAATGACAGGACTCTCTGGCATTGTCAATGGTAATCTCTCAAGTTTTTCGATGCTCAGGATTGTATAGTCTGCTCCTTTCTGTGCCAAACTGATCTGTTTATCAGTAAGGTTAAAAATGGAAAATAATGACGTTGTGTTGATTAAACGCCAAGGCACATAGCCTGAACGAAGATTTTGCAGCGTCCAGCCTAGTTCTATAATAGAGCATAATTGAGACTGGCCATGTTGTAACATTAGCATGTCTCTGTCTATCACATCAAAGGCAGATGATACAATATTGTCCAACGAATATATTCTGGAAGACAGAGTCATTAACCCATTGTCTACTACAGAAAGTGATTTCTCCAAATTAATACGATTAATTTCTCGTATTTTATCAGCGGTTTCAATTTGTTTGACTTTCCAAGCCTCGTTGTAAGCAGCATAGATACTGGTCGCTATGAAACGCTTTTGACGCTGTTTGCGTGGTCCAAGAATGAAATCGCGCAAATCAGCACCATCTTTTAGTAAAGACAAGTGTTGCTTAATTTCAGCCAGTGTGGATGTTGTTAGCCATTCAAGGCAGAGTTTCCCTACACTGTATGTTGTTATTATCCCTGGATGTTGTCTCTGGGAATATCTCGAGTCTAATCTGGTCATAGTTAACCCCTGTGTTTTGTTCAGGAATCTATCTTGACAGCTGTTTGTGTCAGTAGGCCAGATTAACCACTTTTTCCAATCAGGATGTGTTCTGTTGAAATGTAAAATTTTTGACACGTCTAACTCAATATCTGCAGTTGTATTCTCAGGTATTGGCTTTGGTATAGACGGTGTTTTAAGGTCTTTGATCTTAGCTAGGCCAAGACAGGATGTTTGGTGTATTGTGTCATTTAAAAACAACATTTGTTCTGGTATCATGCAGGTTCTAAATAGTGCTTCAATGCCTTGTACCTGCCAATCTTTTGTACCCCAAATTGTTTTCGTTTCAATATTATTTTTCCAATAATCAAAACCAAATGTCATCATTTTGTCATAAAATGCTTCTGAATATATCAATTTAGAATTTGTCAGCATTGTTTTCATTCCTGTTTTATCTAACAGTTTGTAATAAAACGTTTCTGCATTACTGGTGTTAAACCCTGAGAAGTATTTGAATTTCTCAAAAAATGCTTTAGAACTGCTTTTAGGTGGTGTAGCACAATGTTCCTATTGATTATACATAAAAACATTTCTAGGCTGTGCAGATTTATGCAAGTAGTGATCACCATAGTGTGTGTAACAGAATAACTGCTCATAACTAGATGAACCTTGTAAATAATCATGATCTGTGAATCTAGCTGACATTACTAAATCAGACATCATGTCATTAATACTGTTAAAGTCCCAATCATCAGAGAATGTACTAGGTGTCACAAAGTCACTTAAGGAAACCTTCAGTTGATGAGGATACTTCAGGATCTCGACCGGACCATAGATCTCATAGTCAGTTTTCTCCCATACTACCCCACCAGGTATTGGAATTGCTGTGACATTTACTGTTGACAGTTCTCTTTTCTTCACGTGGGATGATCTGTGTGGTTTCAGGACTAGGTTGATGTTCTGACTTGCTGTGTCCATTGTAATATATTTTCCCTCAATGAATTTTCCCAAACACAGTATCATGATGAGCCAAAGCAGGAGGAAAAATACACCTAGACCGAACCAGAACTCTAGCCAAGGGGAAATAAGGTAGATTTCCTTCAGTTGATGAAAGAGTTCCGTTGCTTTTTCTTTAAAAGTCTTCTTTGTTTCTGGCATCACTTCGGGGTCGTTTTCATCTTCAGAGAAGTTGTCGAAGTTGATGAAATAACCAGAGGCAGTTCTGTCAATTGAAGGGATTGTTCTTTCAATCTGTCTCTCAGTAGCACTTTCTGATGCCACATTAGTGTAGACTGGAGTTGTTTCTTGATGAACTGTTTCAATCTGTGTTTCAAGAGGCACGAGTTCCATGGCATTATTGCATAGTCCTTCATTGTGCACTGCAGGCTGATCGAATGTGATTAGTCTTTCAGTTTGAACCTCTTGGATTGTTGCAAGTTTGGGTATTCTGTTGTTTCTTGGGAGTCCACTGGGCCTACTGTTGATTATAGGCCACATGCTTGTGGTTTTACCAGGTCGATGGACACAACTCTGTTCTCCTTTTTACCAGCAAGGGGCGGTAGCACAACTGATCTTGTTCCGGTGACTGCCAAGACAGGTACTGCTTTTCTGTAAGAAGGCCCAAATTCCTTCTTAACCGCGATCTTTTCTCTGACTAGATCCCCAATCTTTGGAATCCAGACAGGCCTTGCTGGGGCTGTTGCTGGTGGTGCCTCGTCAGTGGTACTTGGCTGTTGCTTTAACTTTATGTTGCTTAAGGATTTTCTTGTTTCATTCAGTTCCTGTAAAACAGCCAAACGATCCTTTACATCAAAGTGCGTTGTTTCTTCTTGTACCACTGACATCTGACTATCGAGGTCCTAAATACGCATTCTAATTCCGAACAATAGTTCGTATGGGCTGAAACCTTTTAGAGAATTTCTTGGCATGTTGTTAAGACTAGTTTGGACACTTATTAAATGTTTGACCCACCCACCGCCTGAACCTAATACCTTCGCTGTTATAGATTGCTTTATGTCACGGTTTTTTCTTTCTACCACACTGTTCCCTTCCGGGGTATGACGGACAAGAATACCGCAACCCAATTCCCATGCTAGCCATGGCCTCCTTATAAGCTCGAGAGCTGAAAGCAGGACCCTGGTCAGAATGGAACGTGGTAATTGCGTATATGCCGATAAAGACTCGCAAATCTTTTATAACCGTTCTAGCGTCAGCCGAGCGCTGGGGGCCTCATTTTTTAAGTGTGTTTAGCCTTAACTGTGTACAATGGGACGCGCTTCTCTTCTTTGATTGCGCAGATAGACCGCCTTATGCTGTCTAGAAGGGATCCTGAAACTACACTGGCCTGTTCATTACTGCGATCTCTGTTGCAGTTTTCACAATTTTGAGCAAAACATCGAATATCTATGCTCATTCCTGGCCACCAGTACTCTGATTGTAATTCTTTCAGAGAGGCTTTGATTGTTTGGTGTTTCAGACCCAACCCCATGTGTGCTTCCAGTAAGAGGAAGCCCCTCCTGCTCCTGTTTGGAATTACTCTGTCCCCCACTCCAGGGATTCGAGCAAAAGGAACGGAGTTTGCATCGATTATGTATGCATAATTGAGTGGATAGTTTACGGGTAGTGCTGCATAGTCGCCTTTTACGGTCGTTTTTACTGCCAGCATGGTTTCCCCGTCTATGTATTTATCTGTACGCTTTTTTGTGGCTACGGAAGCCGGTTTAGTTGCTTCTGCGGTGGCTGTATTAGCCAATGAATTCCCTGCAACGTGAACGCCATCACGTCGAAGACTCTGTGCGTGAATCACGTGAGTCTTTTGTAGTTCTTTGTGTAAAAGAGCTACCTGTTTCCAGAGCAATTTATGCTTTATTGTGGCACCTGTGTCATCTTTGTAGTCGTTTTCGATCCAACTCTGCAGTTTATTGTTGTAAGAGTTGACGCAAAAATGAGAATCGCACACGATAAGTGTCTGGAATTCACGTTCTGCATTTTCGAGCGCCATCTTTAAAGATCTGATTTCAGTTCTCTGAACCGAACAGTTTCTTACAGATTCAGTTTTTGTTACTTTCGGTGTAATTTTACCGCACAGCCAACGACATTTAATAATCGCACATGCTGCATCGTAGGATTTTCTCTCTACGTTGAAATGCTGTACAAAGCTATCTGTATAGATTATACAGGCGTATTGTGGGAGAGGTAGAATTTCAATTGGCAGAGGAAATTCTTCTTCATATTCTAAATCATTCAGTTCTTCATATTGCGGGGCGAAATAGAATTTCACATCTTCCGCTCCTAGAGAATCTATACGCTGTATCCATTTCGGATCCAGTGACACTGTAGGCAGGTTTACTGAGCTGAATAGCGCTTCGAAGGCGGATTCCGCTGTAAGGATATTAATCCGTTTGCCGTGTGCTAGTTCTCGTTCATTTGCTAATGCAATTTGCACTGCTTTCACAGTTCTTTCTGTGTGACTGAATGTTTTTTCTGCTTGTGTGTACAAGTGAGATTTAATTGAAATTGGTACCTTTTCTCCCTCATTAGAGGTTAGGTACGTGAATCCGCATCTTCCTGGGATGACTCGGATTACAAGATCGCGTGTGTTGTCACGTGTATCTAATTTTGTTTTTGCTAACATGTCTGTTTGCAGTGATCTCAAAATTTCTGTGTGTTTTTGAGTCCAATTTATTTGTTTAAAATCAGGTTTTATTAGTTCGTAGAGAGGTTTAATCCTCTCTGCGTAATTTAGGATGTAAGTTCTTCCGAAATTCAGAAATCCTAGTATGGATTGCAAATTCTTCAGCGTTTTTTGGAGCTTGGAGTACAGCGCACTTCTCTAAGAAGTTGTCCGCTAGGCTTTTCCCTTCACTTGATAATTCGTACCCTAAAAATAGTACTGTCAGATGGGCAATTCGGGACTTTTTAAAGTTGAATTTGTAACCCTCTGCTGCGAACCCAAGTATAATGGTGTTCACTCTTTTCAAGTGAGTATCCAAGTCGTCATCTGTGAGATAGATATCATCTACGTAAGATAATGCCTCATCATCATAGATTTGTAGTAACTCTGTTACCCTAGCTGAGAATAGTCCTGGGCTGTTCTTGAACCCCTGTGGGAGTCGACAGAATTTTTCCTGCGACCCAAATGCAGAGAAAGCGGTCAAATATCTGCTTTCTGGTGCAATGTTTTGACAAAAGAAACCATTAGATATGTCTAATGTCGTTTTATATTTTTTCCTAACTATATTATTCATTAGGGCTGCACTTTGCGAATTTTGTACTGCAAAAGTTTTGCAACATGTATTAAGGTGTCTGTAGTCCAAAACTAGACGATATGAATTGTCTGGCTTGGAGACAGGAAACAAAGGATTGTTCATTTGAGAGGTGCATGTTTCAATCACCCCCTGGTATTCAAGTTGATCTAAGATCTCCCTGACCTGTTTTTTAGCTTCTTGCTTTATGGGATACTGCCGTTGGGCAGTTGGTTCATTTTTTAATTGGATTTTGTGAGGAGGAGAGTCCTCATCCCATCCTACATGATTTTTATATAATGCAGGTGCCTGGGCCACTGCCCATTTCCTTGCATATGTATATTTTTTGTGAATCGGAATGTGATTCGAGAAGGCTGGCATAATCACTTCTTCGCCACGAGGGCACTCCCTGACAAACTCTGGGGGCCAATCCTTTTCAGCTAACAGAATATCATAGCCTTTTGAGAGCTTATCCCAAAATAGACTCTTAATTTTCCTAGTCTTATCACCCTCTATACGCAATGTTATTTCGTATATTTTATGGGGCTCGCTAAGTCTGGCGTCGGCAGTTTCAACCTGAATGTATTCATTCGTGTCCACTGTCTCCAGATGACTCATCAAGATCTTGCGCGCTATACTGATTTCTGCTGCACTGTCCAACATTGTCAATGCCCACTCCCCGTTTTTCAACTGTGTCCTCAGTATTCTCGGCATGGTTGATTACTCTAATACTGGCTACCTTCTTTTTAGAAAATTGAGATTTTTTACTCTGAGCAGGTTCCTTGTCTTTGGACTTGGTGTGCTCTCCTGGGTCTGACCGTCCTCTTCTTTCCGAATTCTGTGGAAAAGATCGAGAGGGACGTGTATCAATACTTTGATATCTCTCAGGTTTTTTCAGATTATCCCTATTTCTAAGGTTATATCTTTTCTCAGAGGGCTCCCTCTGGGGAGACTGGCGTTCTCGAGTCGGAGTTCTTTCCCTCCGTCGAGGAGACCTTCCTCTGGACTGGAAAACTTTTTCCTTGGGAGTGGATTGTTTATTTCCATCCCAGCTCTTTTTAGGAGTGTTTGAATTATTTTTAATAAATAATTTTACTAACTCTCTATAAGCTTTTGTTAATTCTCCTATGTTAAATAAGAGTTCTTCTTTTGACATTTTTGCAATGTCAGGATGTGGTGTGTAGCTGGCTAGAACCGGCCACGTGGCTCCTGGTCTACCTAGTGGACCGAGCCTAGTAATGTGATCATTGTGTTTTAGGGCGCCATTAAACCAGAGCAGGTGCTCTTGAAATTTAAGTGGAATTTCAATCTCCTCAAAAGGAGCGTACTCTTCCGGGGGTTTCTCTATTTTGTAATAGTGAAACTCTTTTGTTATAGCGTTTACCGCTGGAAAGTTTATCCATGAATAGAATACCTCTGTCTGCCGATACTCCTGAGCCTCTATCACGAAAATTACTGTACCACCTTGTGGTGTCAGTCCGTTCTCTATAAGTTTTAACGTTATAGATCTTCTTAAATGGACCGGGATGATAATGGCATCCGGGTCTGTTTCTAGGAGACTTGTGTCTTCCTCAATTAGTTGGGCTGCCAGCCTAGCTGCTTCCCTTTCTTCTTCACTGTCTGACATTTTTATAAATGCAGGCTTTTGCAGAGTAGGTCTCCAAGGAGACAAAGATTAGGTGCACAATATTTTGGAACACTGTATCCTTCAACGTTGAATAAACCAGAGCTTTACATAGGAATCTCTTCCTACTAAGGTCGGGCGGATTTTAACCTTTCACCCACTCCAGACGTCTATTGGAGTATTTACGGGAGAAAGGGGTGTGAAATATGCACGACTGAGTTACTCTAAAAGTCTTGCGTTAGTTTATCGCCTTACCAAACGTTTGGGCGCCATGTAGTGTAGTTTCTAGTTTCCCACTAGGCCCTGCGCATTGGAATAACATAAACAGTAGTATCGACGTGGAACTGCAGATATTCCAGGCCTCCACTGACTATACTAAACTTAATTGGGTGTGTTACCAACTAGCTCAGAGGTCACTGGAAACTTTCTTCTCTGCATAGGAAGTGATCAGCTTCCTTGGCACAGACAAGAAGGGATTCAGTTTTCCAACAACCGTGCAACATGACAACTTTGCTCCTCAGATCAAGAGTCAATCTCTAGGGTCGTGTGAAACAATAGACATGTATTTCACTCAGTCAGTCTAGTGCAGTTTACTTTCACAAGATGTAGAGAATAGAGAGACGGGCGTTTGTCAATAAAGGGTTAACATTTATTGAACAGTCTTTCTTCTCGTACAAGAGAAATGTATTGCCACAATTGCAAGAATGGTTATTATAAAAAGTACGTACAGTAAGATAAGTATTGCGAAATAGAACTGTAAAAGCATTGATATGGTTTCTTAGCCATACAATGGTTTAAAAGTAATAAAACATATATACAGTCATATATACATTAGGCTAAAATACTCAACTGGTGCTTCTAACTACGCCTACCCCAGTGTGCCTGACCTAAGCCTAACACGTGGAAGGGGAGTAAGTAAGTAGCTTTAAGTTAAGTTGGTTTTGCCAAAGTTTGTTTCAAGAATTCTCGTCTAAGGGTTTAGTCAACACCATACCTCTGAATAGAATGATGGAGGATTGGTATCTCCTTCAGGGGTCACTCTCGATATCCCAGTCACCCGCAAGGGTAGACCGGAAACGCCGGAGCTGGATTTCTCTGCACGAGAAAGGCAGCGGCTTTCTTCAGCGCGTCGAGGAAGGAGGGGGGACAGCGTCCGCGGGCAGCTGGAATCTGCTGGATGTCTTCGCAGAGGGACGGCTGTTCAGCTCCTAAGCGTACTGCACCATCGTTCGCGCTTTAGCAGCGATAATGGTATCAGCAGCTTCACCACCAAGGGGACAGCAGGCTGCAGCGACAGAGTGCTAGCTTCACCAACACGGGGTCTTGCAGGCAGCTTGCATCAGCAACAGTAGCTCATTGCTTAAGGCAACGTTGGTAATATTTATACCTGACAGGTGCCGGGTTTGACGCAAGTTTGTTGGACATAAGACATCAATTAAAGATGTCACTAGGAAGTGATAGTTATCAGTTGCTCATTAGAGTTCCATTACTAATCAAAACATAGCAAGTGGGGATTTCCAGGTTTGCTGAGTTTTTATCTTGTTGAAGAACTCGGAGTGTTATCTAGGAATATCAGATAGTGACTTCTGCTCTGTCATTGCACTAATTGGTCGCAAAGGAAGTGGCAGAGAGCTATGCTGGAATGTGGCTCTGTTCGTGTGAGGCCAGAGATGACTTTTCTGAAAATCGCACTTGAACGGTTATGCCAATATAGGGAATAAATGGATTTATAGCCGAATAGGGGCATAAGGTCACAGTATCGATCAGGAACCTAGATAAACACATAACACTACTGGCATGGACGACTAGCTCCCATTAGATCCCAGTGATCCTCTGACGCGCAGTGTGATCTCAGGCGTGCCCCTCCTCTTCCTGTTTCAGTTTACCTAATTGCAGAGCAGTTTTGGGAGAGGCATATTTCTTTAAATGTATTAGACTTTACACTGTCCGCATAAAGTCAACAAATCATTTCATGCAAAGCAGTCACCCTTTTTAATTTGCATCACAGTGAAATTAGTGCATTCCAGCTCTCTGCTAGAGGTAAAGTCCACCACGAACAGAGAATGTTGTTCTAACTGGCACCGTGCTTAATTTGAGCTGGTGGTTTCCAGTGCTCGTCCCTTCACTTTTTTTCCAACATTGGCACTTATGACAGCTTGCCACACGGTGGCGCTGTCAGTCATTCTAAGAGATAAGTACAACAGCTGTTTATGTATTCAATACAGAGACGCAACTAGAGCCAAATGTGTGTGGGTGGGGTGAAGGGGGTAATTCTTCCAGCAATAGGCAGAGTGGAGATGCAGGGGCTCTAAGAAGGGGCAAAAAACAACAAAGCCTCGTTAAAAAGTAAATGGTCTTTTAATCCCTTGCCCGCGGCCGGAATTCCGCTCCTGTGCAGCACATTCCGATCGCGGGCGTGGTCGTGACGGCTCCCGGCCGTCATCAGCACACGAGCACTGTGTGCCATGACGGACGGGAGCCGTCACCAGCATGCAAGGGGTTAAAGACCTGGGAAGTACTCGGGTGTGGCTGCAATAAGATGGACGTCGGACCACCAAACCTACAGCAGCTCAAAAACTGTCTGTGTGTGTGCGAGGGAAGCTGTCTCAGCTCGGGCTGACACAGAGGGTGGGGGTGGGGGGTCTGAAGCCCTTTGATCCCTATGGGCATTGCGCACCTGATTCAATACACAATGGAAATGGCTAATACTTTCCACTCACCTCATTTTTAGGTCGAGGACCGTAGGCTGTAATGTTTCTTAGTATGGGGGCTTGACCCGCCCCTCTTATCCATTGGCTGGCTTCCTAAACAGAGGCCAGCTATTGGAGGAGAGGGGCGTCACTCCGTTCAAGCCCCGTCTTTTTCCGATTCGGAGGCGTCTTTTTTCGCTTCTTTCTTTTTTTCTTTCTCTCCTCTTCCCATTGGCTGGAATTTTACCTTCCAGCCAATGGGAAGAGGAGAGAAAGAAAAACACGCCCCCGAATCGGAAAATGTTGGCGCTTTGCTGAAGCCATTTCAGCTTGACCGCCGCCGGATAAGCAAGGGAGAACGCCGGAGTCCTCCCCCTCTTGGAGACAAGAATGTATACACCATAGGCAGGCACAACATAAAGACATGGTTAACACGGAGCAGAAAGATAGTTGTGAAGCTATAGTCACACTAAGGCAACATTTTAAACCTCACAAAGTAATCAAGCCGCCCTTTGTGTTCAGCTCGTTAAAGAATGGCCATACACTTTTCATAGTTGTCCTTCCATTTCATTCTCTAATTCTGAACCACAAGTAGCCTACTGCCACACATAGCGGTGGAGAAAGAAAGTGTGTCACAGCACCGGTGTGCCACTTCACACTGGATGCAACCATCGGACCTGCGTAGATAGCAATGGTAAGGGAAGCGGTGTCCAGAAGTATGATGTCATGTTAATGACAGTCGCACCATCAAGGGTAATGGCGACCAGTAGTATGATGTCATTGCACTGACAGCAGCACCGTCGCGGCTAATGGTGGCAGTAGTGTGACGTCATCGCACTGACAGCCACACCGTCGAGGGGAATGGTGGCCAGGAGTATGACGTTATCGCACTGACAGCCGCACTGTCGAAAGGAATGGCGGCCAGTAGTATGACGTCATCGCCCGGACAGTCGCACCATCGAGAGCAATGGCGGCCAGTAGTATGACGTCATCGCACTGACAGCCACACTATAGAGATGAATGGTGGCTTTTAGTGTGACGTCATAGCACTAACATTAGCACTGCTGAGGATAATGGCGGACAGGAGTGTGATGTTTGGTCTACTTGGCTGCAATGGAAATGCTAAAAGAGGAGAAAGACAAGCAGCAGGTATGCATTTTCAAAATATTGGTGACTTTCTTAAGGTATTCCTTTACGTAGATACCATACAGCAAACAGCAGTGTTAGACCCCCTGACTTCGAGAAGCCAAAAAGTACATTTGGGTTGTGTATTGAAGTCTCTCACTGAAACTAAATTTTGTGACCAGCTTCGTCATAGAAATTTACTGGTAGTTCTGAATCACAAAAGCAAGGTAATGTCTGATCTGATTGAAGTGTTGACTGTGGCCAGTAGTATGAGGTTATTGCACGGACAGCCGCACAGTCAAAGGGAATGGCGGCCAGTAGTATGACAAAATAATTGTTTCACGCTTGCACTCTGTAATTCCCTCTTATTTACAAAAAGTTGTTGCGTGCTCCAGGGTGTACCCTCCTTCTGGGTACAGGTAATCAATTGAAACGCGTGACCCTTGATTGAGTGACGTCCCCTGGTCACAGCATTAGCCCCATGGTGAGGGTTGTGAGTTTCCACAAAATGTTTCTGAAAGTGAGTTCAAGATATTTCAAAACATCTTTATTTTCATTTAATTTCTCAAAGTTGATTCTTCATAATAAACAATCCAGACTTCCAAATACATTGATGTTTTGTCCAATGCATTTCGGCTAGATCATAGCCTTCGTCAGGGACATGTTCTACAAATTAAATAATCACAATTAGGAATACGTCAGAGGCTATATGTATCACACATACTATCCAATTCATGTAATTCGACAATCCAGTGATGAAGCTCTAGTTACCACGAAGATGGGGTCAAGGTAAGCTATCCGTGAAAATAGTCTCCGTGAAACTAATCTATATAACTGAGAGACGTGTATGTATCCCTTCACCAACACCCGAGCGGCAAACTGTGCACTAAAACAAGAGATAAGCATAACAGCAGACTGTGCGCAAAACCAGGTGATTGAAAATAAAATTAAGGAACAACCGCGGGTGAAGTTCGTTCCGAAAACGGCATATAAAAAAGATGTGGTGCACGCTTACCGATTAAAGGTAACTTCAGTTCCCAAACGCCATTCCCAAAAAGTGCTGTTCCCCGACCGGAGTCGGGCATGTGAATTAAATCACCACCTAGTTCTATGGGTATAGAAAGCGGACTGAGTCCTTAAAGATTATGTAATGCGGCCATGTTGATTCGGGGTGAAAAACATGAATACAAGTGAAAGGGGAAAGTTAAGAGGAATCAAATAACAATTCACCGCTAATAATGCCAATATCTATCCAAAATACTGTGATACTTAATTAAGCTTATCATTGCCTTACATGAAAAAGTTAAAAAACAAAATATACCATTATCAATGCAGTATGTGAAAATATAAAACAAAATATTCCGTTATCAATGCAGTATGTGAAAATATAAAACAGACATGTGACCATGCACATTCATCAGAAAATAGTAGAAGATTAGAAAATGGTAGAAATTAATGGCAATTGCTCGAAATCATGCAAATACATAGAATAGTAACCATCAGGAAATATGCTGTTATCATAGATAGCAGCTAAATTCAGTCCGATCATTCATGCCAGTTGGTTTCAAAGTTTCCAATTTGAAAATCCAGAAATTTTCTCTTTGTAGTAGAGTCTTGTGATTGTCAACACCCTCTCGTTTTTTCACAATTTCCAAGATGGTGTACCTGAGTTGGCTGATGTTGTGTGAAGCTTCGCAAAAGTGATTTGCTACTGTCGATTTAGTGTGTCTATTGCGAATGTTTGACTTATGCTCGTTGAGCCTTTATCTTTCTCTCAGTTTTGCCCACATATCCTTTTCCGCATGGGCATTTCAATAAATGTACAACATTCATTGAGTCACACGTTGCAGATACACGCAGTTTTATCTTGTATCCTTTGCTTGGATGGGTGATGGTGTTTCCTCTGATTATACTGTTGCAGTGACTGCAGTTATGACAAGGCAATGTTCCGTGATAGATTTCATTGATGTTCTCTATCCTTGGTTTGATCATGTTGCCCAAGTTCGTTCCCCTTTGATAGGCAAATAGAGGTGGTTCCTTGAAAATGTCATTGAATTCTATCTCTTGAGATAATATCGGCCAGTGCCTCTTGATGATACTCTTGAATGATTTACTCTTCGTTGTGTATTTTGATACAACCACAATTCTTGTGTTCTCCTTTTTGGTGGCTTGGATCAATAAATCTTTTCTGTCTTTCTGAGCATCCTCAGAATGTACTGGATGATGCCAAGTCCAGATGTGCTCAGAAAGACAGAAAAGATTTATTGATCCAAGCCATTGGTAAGCGTGCACCACATCTTTTTTATATGCCGTTTTCGGAACGAACTTCACCCGCGGTTGTTCCTTAATTTTATTTTCAATCACCTGGTTTTGCGCACAGTCTGCTGTTATGCTTATCTCTTGTTTTAGTACACAGTTTGCCGCTCGGGTGTTGGTGAAGGGATACATACACGTCTCTCAGTTATATAGATTAGTTTCACGGAGACTATTTTCACGGATAGCTTACCTTGACCCCATCTACGTGGTAACTAGAGCTTCATCACTGGATTGTCGAATTACATGAATTGCCGCACCGTCGAGGGCAATGGCAGACAGTAGTATGATGTCATCGCACTGGCAGCCCAACATTGTGAGGAATGGCGGCCAGTAGTGTGACGCCATCGTACAGACAGCCACACTGTAGAGATGAATGGTGGCCATTAGTGTGACATCATAGCACTAACATTAGCACTGCTGAGGGTAATGGCGGTCAGGAGTGCTAAAAGAGGAGAAGGACAAGCAGCAGGTATGTTGACTGTCCCTTGGGCTGAGTCGGGTTATTTTTAACAGTACTGTGCAGTTGACCACCCTTGAGGCAGCTGCCTTTTGTGAGCTCAGCTGTTGCATTTACTCCGATCAGTGTGACTGTGTGATGGGAGAAGTCACTTGGGGGTAGCACTAGCAGGTAGAGATGATTACCATGGTTAATAGCCCCCTTGTTTGTTGTGCTTGCTCTCCTGCCCCCCCCACGTTGGTTGTGATTGCTCTCCTGCCCCCTCCCTCGCTGGTTGTGCTTGCTCTCCGGCAACCCCCTTCCCTGGTTGTGCTTGCTCTCCTGCCCCCTCATTGCTTGTTGTGCCTCTGTGCCCTGCTGGTGATCCGGTTTGTGTGCCTCTGTGCCCCCTGCCCCATCGTTGCTTGTGCTTGCTGCCCCCTCATTGCTTGTGCTTGCTCTCCTGCCCCTGCCCCCTCGTTGCTTGTTGTGCCTCTGTGCCCTGCTTGTGTTCCGGTTTTTGTGCATCTGTGCCCCCCTGCCCCCTCGTTGCTTGCGCTTGCTCTCCTGCCCCTGCCCCCTCATTGCTTGTTGTGCCTCTGTTCCCTGCTTGTGATCCGGTTTTCGTGCCTCTGTGCCCTGCCCTGCTTGTGATCCAGTTTTTGTGTCTCTGTGCCCTGCTTGTGATCCGGTTTTTGTGCCTCTGTGCCCCCCTGCCCCCTCGTTGCTTGAGCTTGCTGCCCCCTCATTGCTTGTGCTTGCTCTCCTGCCCCTGCCCCCTCGTTGCTTGTTGTGCCTCCGTGCCCTGCTTGTGATCCGGTTTTTATGCCTCTGTGCCTGCTTGTGATCCGGTTTTTGTGTCTCTTTGCCCTGCTTGTTATCCGGTTTGTGAGCCTCTGTGCCCTGCTCGTGATCCGGTTTTTGTACCTCTGTGCCCTCCTGCCCCCTCGTTGCTTGTGCTTGCTGCCCCCTTGTTGCTTGTGCTTGCTCTCCTTCCCCTGCCCCCTCGTTGCTTGTTGTGCCTCTGTACCCTGCTTGTGATCCGGTTTTTGTGCCTCTGTGCCCCCTGCCCCCTCGTTGCTTGTGCTTGCTGCCCCCTTGTTGCTTGTGCTTGCTCTCCTGCCTCCTCGTTGCTTGTTGTGCCTCTGTGCCTTGCTTGTGATCCGGTTTTCGTGCCTCTGTGCCCTGCCCTGCTGGTGATCCGGTTTTCATGCCTCTGTGCCCTGCCCTGCTGGTGATCCGGTTTTCGTGCCTCTGTGCCCTGCGCTGCTTGTGATCCGGTTTTTGTGCCTCTGTGCCCTGCCCTGCTTGTGATCCGGTTTATAGTGCCTCTGTTCCCTAGGGCGTTACTAGGCAGAGAGCTCTGTGTGTGTGTGTGGCTCTGTCTGTGTGTGTGTGTGTGTGTGTGGCTCTCTCTGTGTGTGTGTGGCTCTGTCTGTGTGTGTGTGTGGCTCTGTCTGTGTGTGTGTGTGTGTGTGGCTCTGTCTGTGTGTGTGTGGCTCTGTCTGTGTGTGTGTGGCTCTGTGTGTGTGTGGCTCTGTCTGTGTGTGTGTGGCTCTGTCTTTGTGTGTGTGGCTCTGTCTGTATGGGGCTCTGTATGTGTGCGTGTGTGGCTCGTGCCTCTGTTCCCTAGGGCGTTACTGGGCAGAGCGCTCTGTGTGTTTGTGGCTCTGTCTGTGTGTGTGTGTGTGGCTCTGTCTGTGTGTGTGTGTGTGTGGCTCTGTCTGTGTGTGTGTGTGGCTCTGTCTGTGTGTGTGTGTGGCTCTGTCTGTGTGTGTGGCTCTGTCTGTGTGTATGTGTGGCTCTGTGTGTGTGTGTGTGGCTCTGTCTGTGCGTGTGTGTGTGTGTGTGTGTGGCTCTGTCTGTGTGTGGCTCTGTCTGTGTATGGCTCTGTCTGTGTGTGCGGCTCTGTCTGTGTGTGTGGCTCTGTCTGTGTGTGTGGCTCTGTCTGTGTGTGTGTGGCTCTGTCTGTGTGTGTGTGTGTGGCTCTGTCTGTGTGTTTGTGGCTCTGTCTGTGTGTGTGTGTGTGTGTGGCTCTGTGTGTGTGTGTGTGTGTGTGTGTGTGACTCTGTGTGTGTGGCACTGTCTGTGTGTGTGTGTGTGTGTGTGACTCTGTGTGTGTGGCTCTCAATCAATCAATCAATCAATCAAACATTTGTATAGCGTGCTACTCACCCGGAAGGGTCTCAAGGCGCTTGGGGGGAGGGGTCCGCTACTGCTCAAACAGCCAGGTCTTGAGTTGTTTCCTGAAGGTGAGATGGTCCTGAGTAAGCCGGATGTGGATGGGGAGGTAGTTCCATGTCTTGGCTGCCAGGTAGGAGAAGGATCTTCCTCTTCGGATGCGTGGTACGGCGGTGAGGGCGAGGCTCGTAGAATGTAGCTGGCAGGTGGGCATGTAGAAGGTTAGGAGGTTGTTGAGGTACTTGGGGCCCAGGTCGTGGAGAGACTTGTGTGCATGGGTAAGGAGCCTGAACGTGATCCTTTTGCTGACGGGGAGCCAGTGCAGGTCCCTCAGATGGCCGGAGATGTGGCTGCGTCGGGGGATGTCCAAGATGAGTCGGGCGGAGACGTTCTGTATGCGCTGGAGTCTTTTCTGTAGTTTGGCTGTGGTTCCCGCGTAGAGGGTGTTTCCGTAGTCCATTCAGCTGGTGACGAGTGCCTGGGTGACCGTCTTCCTGGTTTCGGTCGGGATCCATCGGAAGATCTTTCGGAGCATACGCAGGGTGTTGAAGCACGATGAGGAGACGGCGTTGACTTGTCTGGTCATCGAGAGGGAAGAGTCCAGGATGAAGCCTAGGTTGCGTGCGTGGTCTGTTGGCTTGGGAGTGGTGCCCAGGGCGGAAGGCCACCAGGAGTCATCCCAGTCGGAGGGCGATGGTCCCAGGATGAGGACTTCCGTCTTGTCTGAGTTCAGTTTCAGGCGGCTGTTCTTCATCCACTCGGCGACGTCTTTCATCCCTTCGTGTAGGCTTGTTCTGGTGGTGGCGGGGTCTCTGGTGAGGAAGAGGATCAGTTGGGTGTCATCGGCGTAGGAGATGATGTTGAGGTTGTGTTGGCATGCGATGGCTTCAAGAGGTCTCATGTAGACGTTGAAGAGGGTGGGGCTGAGTGATGATCCTTGCGGTACGCCGCAGATGACTTCGGTGGCCTCGGATCGGAACGGGGGGAGGCGGACTCTTTGTGTTCTTCTGGCGAGGAACGAGATGATCCACTCCAGTGCCTTTTCTTGGATACCGATGTTGCTGAGGCGTTGAACTAGGGTGCGGTGGCAGACGGTGTCGAACGCTGCAGAGAGGTCCAGGAGGATGAGGGCCGCTGTTTCCCCGTTGTCGAGCAGGGCTCAGATGTCGTCAGTTGCTGCAATGAGGGTGGTCTCGATGCTCTGGTTGGCTCAGAAGCCCAACTGTGAGGGGTCGAGGGATCCGTTCATCTCGAGGAAGGCTGCAAGCTGTCTGTTGACGGTCTTCTCGACGACTTTGGCAGGAAAAGGGAGGAGCGAGATGGGGTGGAAGTTCTTAAGGTCGGTGGGGTCCGATGTTGGTTTCTTCAGTAGGGCGTTGAGCTCGGCATGCTTCCAGCTCTTCAGGAAGGTGGCGGTGTTGAAGGAGGAGTTGATGATGTCCCGGAGTTGGGGTGCGATGATGGAGTCGGCCTTGTTGAAGATGTGGTGGGGGCAGGGGTCAGTTTAAGATCCGGAGTGGATGGTGTTCATCGTGCGGGCTGTGTCTTCGGTGGTCACCGTGGTGCAGGTGCGGAGGGTGGCGGTGGGGGGCGTTGGTTCGACGGTTGGGTGCGTGGATGGTGCACCGAAGCTGTTGTGGATGCCGGCGATCTTGCGGTGGAAGTTCGAGGCGAGGGAGTCGCAAAGATCTTGTGAAGGAGTGATGTTGTTGTTGCCGGTGCTGGGGTTGGAGAACTCCTTGACGATGCTGAAGAGTTCCTTGCTGTCGTGGGCGTTGTTGTCCAGTCGTTCCTTCAGTGATTTCTTCTTGGTGGTGCGGATGAGCTGGTGGTGCTTGCGGGTGGCGTCTTTGAGGGTGGTCATGTTGTCTGTGGTCTGGTTGAGGAGCCATGCTTTCTCGAGGGTGCGGTAGTTCTTCTTGGAGTCCTTGAGTTCGTCGGTCAACCAGGAGGCTTTCTTGCTTCTGGGTCTGTTGGGAGCGTTCTTTAGTGGCGCGAGGTCGTCGGCCCAGGCGGTCAGCCACTGCGTGAGGTTGCATGCTGCTTCGTTGGGGTTCGTTGTGCTGGCGGGTGGGTTCTGGCTGAGGGAGGTGGTGAGCTGCATGGCGGTGATCTTGCTCCAGCTCCTACGAGGAACCTGTTGCGGGTGGCGGTGGGTCATGGTTCTTCTCAAGCTGAAGAGGACGCAGCTGTGGTCGGTCCAGTGAAGTCCGGTGGAGTGGCTGAAGGTGATATGCTTGCTGGATGAGAAGACGGGATCAAGCGTGTGGCCGGCGTAGTGGGAGGGGGTGTTGACCTGTTGCTTGAGTCTGAGGTTGGCGAGGTTGTCCAGCAGGGCGGCGGTGTTGCGGTCTTTGTCGTTCTCCAGGTGGAAGTTGAGGTCCCCTAGGAGGATGTAGTCAGCGGAGCGGATGGTGTGCGGGCTGATGAAGTCCGTGATGTCTTCGCTGAATTGTGTACGTGGTCCCGGGGGTCTGTAGACGAGGGTGCCTCTGAGGGTCGTCTTTGGGTCGGTGTGTATCTGGAAGTGGAGACACTCGGCGACGGCGAAGGAGTCGGTCGTGATGCGGATGGTGTTCTTGTGTACGATAGCGATGCCTCCTCCAGTCTGGTTGACGCTGTCTCTCCGGATGATCTTGTATCCGTCTGGGATGGCGATGGCGATGTCGGGTGCTGAGGAGGCGTTCATCCAGGTTTCTGTGAGGAAGGCGACATCTGGTGAGGTTGTGTCGAGCAGGTTCCAAAGTTCGATGGCGTGTCTGTGGATGGAGCGGGTGTTGAGCAGGATGCACTTGAGGTGGCTGTTGTTGGTGCTCGGCTTGGCAGATGTGGTGCAGGTCCGGAGGCAGGTGAACTTGCAGGCTTGACAGGTGAAGGGTCCGTGGGTGCGTCTCGGGGTGGCTCGGTGGCAGGCTCTTGGTCGGTCGGGTTTGAGTGCAATGAGGGTGGCAGCGTCGTAGGTCCGACGGGGGCCAGGGGTCCTGGCGCTGGGCGCGGACGGGCTTCCCTTTGGTGCACCATTGGTGCGCCCGCTGCGCGTGAACGCTGCACGTACGTGCGGACTCTGTCATAAATGGAGAGTGGGGGGCGGGGCGAGGGAGGAGCAGCTGGGAGGCGGGAGCGGGGTGACGAGTGGGGGGGAGCGTGCGAGGATGCTGGAGGGAGCAGGGGTGGGGCCGCGGGGGAGCAGCGGCAGGGAGAGGGGTGGGGCAGTGAACAACGATGGGCAATGGGAGAACGATAAACGGCAGAAAATAGACAACGAGAACCGAGCAGGAACAGGGACAGTCAGGGACAACAAGCAGGGACAGTCAGGGACAGCTTACAAGTTACAGGGCAACACGAGGAAACGCGCAAACAGCGGGAAAACGGCAGTAGAAATGCAGCTAACAACACACAAGTTACAGGGCAACACGAGGAAACGCACAAACAGCGAGAAAACTGCAGCAGAAATACAGCTAACAACACAGGGACGGGCAAACCAAGACAGGGGCAGTCTTGACTCGGCTCAGCAGCGGTGGCGGCAGCGGGAGAAGAACGGGCACACTCGGGGTGGCCATGCGGCTGGAGGAGCGACCGGACCGACCAGGTCAGGTCAGGTAGGTCACAGCTCCTTGCCCAGTGAGCCTCTCCTTAAGTACCTTTGTGGGAGGGAGGAGCAGCTGGGAGGCGGGAGCGGAGTGGCGAGTGGGGGGGAGCGTGCGAGGATGCTGGAGGGAGCGGGGGTGGGGCCACGGGAGAGCAGCGGCAGGGAGCGGGGTGGGGCAGGGAACAACGATGGGCAAAGGGAGAACGATAAACGGCAGAAAATAGACAACGAGAACCGAGCAGGCACAGGGACAGTCAGGGACAACAAGCAGGCACAGGGACAGTCAGGGACAGCTTACAAGTTACAGGGCAACACGAGGAAACACGCAAACAGCGAGAAAACGGCAGCAGAAATACAGCTAACAACACACAAGTTACAGGGCAACACAAGGAAACGCGCAAACAGCGAGAAAACGGCAGCAGAAATACAGCTAACAACCCTGGGACAGGCAAACCAAGACAGGGGCAGTCTTGACGCGGCTCAGCAGCGGTGGCGGCAGCAGAAGGAGAACGGGCACACTCAGGGTGGCCACGCGGCAGGAGGAGCGACCGGACCGACCAGGTCAGGCCAGGTAGATCACAGCTCCTAGCCCCGTGAGCCTCTCCTTAACTACCTTTGTGGGAAGGAGGAGCAGCTGGGAGGCGGGAGCGGGGTGGCGAGTGGGGGGGAGCATGCGAGGATGCTGGAGGAAGCGGGGGTGGGGCCGCGGGGAGCAGCGGCAGGTAGCGGGTGGGGCAGGGAACAACGATGGGCATAGGGAGAACGATAAACGGCAGAAAATAGACAACGAGAACCGAGCAGGCACAGGGACAGTCAGGGACAACAAGCAGGCACAGGGACAGTCAGGGACAGCTTACAAGTTACAGGGCAACACGAGGAAACGTGCAAACAGCGAGAAAACGGCAGCAGAAATACAGCTAACAACACAGGGACGGGCAAACCAAGACAGGGGCAGTCTTGACTCGGCTCAGCAGCGGTGGCGGCAGCGGGAGGAGGATGGGCACACTCGGGGTGGCCAAGCGGCAGGAGGAGCGACCGGACCGACCAGGTCAGGTCAGTAGGCTCTGTGTCCGCTAATACTCTCTGTTACTCTCTAATGCTCACCTATTGCCATTGTAAATGACCATACCATTTATTTATGTTTTTAAAAAAACAAAAAATGAAAAAAATGCCATTTGCAATGCCAATAGCTCTAACTTTAATAAAGCCGAGACCATTGCATTGTTAATGCTTGTTCCTAATTCTTACTTCCTTGATGCTTACAGGAGGTAGCACTGCTTCGCTGTGTTGTGTTCATATTTTTCTAAGACTGCAGTGCCATACATACCATACATCAAACACTTAAGCCTTTACAAAGCTTTCTACTGATGTTATAGTGATAGTCCCTTTATTTTTAAATCATTAACCAGATTTATGAATATTCAGCGCATATGGCATTGACAGCAGTTCACCCCTGAGCACTTATTCAACACATAACCACTTATGATCAACACACTCAAGTGCTAATGAATGTGTTAGGTGAAAGGTAGAAGACTGGAACCTTTGATTACTATTTCTAACGATTTGCGAGATATCTTTAGTGCCAAATCCTTCAATAAAACACGAGCGTCCTTTAATGCACGTTGAAAAATAATGCAAACTTGAGTTGTAGTCCATTCATTTCAAGATACTTTATTCCACTTTATATTTAAAGCCGTATAAGCTTAAAATTAAATTAATAATGAACCATCAATGCACAAATCATGGATACATCAAAGAATCAGTCACATACGCAATAAAACATTTAAAACATGATCACTTCACAATCGCAGATCGTAGGAACAAATAATCAATCACATATACATATGTGCAATATTGATTAAAACCTTTAAAACACAATCACTTCACATTTTATCAGCACCACCGAGATCATGAGCCCTCCGTAAGTGTTCCTATTCGTAGCGCATGCCAAAGATATGATACAACACAGGCACAAATTACGAATGATTATAATTGTAGTAAAAACTTCTTTGCATTGCCAGTTTAGAGTCTAAAGTTATATTCCAATAAAAGAGGTTCACTAAAAGACTTTAGAGGAACAGTTTAAAAGCCACAAAAGATCATGATGTGCAGCCTATTTTGAAGTGAGCAATTTCCACAAGAACATTTATCTAATGTTCTATAGGGATCATTGCTGTGTGGGTAGCTGGCCATACAATATAAAATAAATATAAAATATTGAGTCTAAATCGAGTCAGAATGTATCTTTGCTTGCTTTTTGTAATTTCTGGCAAAGAGAGCTGTAGACCGATCCCAGCTGAGAGTTCTGAGTACTCCATACATGACACTAATGGCTATCAGCCTGATTCATCAAGCTGAATTGCGCTCGCAAAGGGCCAGATTCTGAGAATCTGGCCCTTTGCGAGTGCGATTTTTGCATTTGGGATTCATCATCCCAAATCCAAAAATCGGTAATAGCGATTTCGCTATTTTGTGAGGAATTACATTTAAGGAATCTCTATTTGAGATTCCTTAAATGCAATTCATCATCCATTTTTAAATAGCGAATTAGCAATTTCGGCCCGCTATTTACTGCGAGGTCAAACCTCGTGGTAAATAGCGAAAACTTAGAAAAATGCTTTTAAAAGAATTTTCCAAGTTGCATGGTGCACACACACATGTCCTTTGGACATGTGTGTGCGCAACACCTGTTTAAATTTGCATTTAAGGGGTGCTAGAGGGTGTCCTTTGGACACCCCTGGCACCCTTTAAATCGCTATCTTATTTGCGATTAGCAAATTGCTAATCGCAAATAAGCAATACTCCCCATTCATTCCTATGGGCCTTTTGGCCCATAGGAATGAATGGGGAATTATTCCTTATTTGCGATTAGCAATTTGCTAATCGCAAATAAGAAATATGTAGGAATCAATTTTTTTTTGCGAATCCTACATGAATCCCATTTTGCGAGCCTGTAATAGCGATTCCTTATGAATCGCTATTATAGACTCGCAAAACGGGTCGTTGATGAATCAGGCTGTAAATCTCTCTCTTCCTCAAAATATTAAAGACACAGATTAAAGTTCAGTCCTGCCCACTTGTCACAATTACTCGGGGTCATCAAAATATTACATTCTTTCATTTTTATACATACATTCTTAATATTTTTAATCCACCCGATATCACTTCCCTGATCAAGAGAGATGCAATCCTCCATTACTGATCTATTCAGTGGTGCCTCAGGTTTAGTACATTCCCTTTGCCATCGGAGAATGGGCTGTACTCCAATGAGGTCGTCGATATGAGGCAACCGTAATTCACATAGTTCAAGGTGACCATCAAAAGTATGTTCAAGGAAGCATTTTCAGACAGAGTAAGTTCTGCCACTTTAGCATATTCCCATAACCCACTCCCAGAAGTAGCCATTGACTTACACTTAGCATAATACATCGTGCAAAGTTCCTTCATGATCTTTAACTCCGTCTTGGCTGAAAAGGAGAAGTAAGCAGTAGTAGTGTTGGCATACTGATCCTTTCTCATATTGACCTGCCATCTACAGAATATAAATAAATAAAACTCCCAGATATGCGAATGCATGTGTATGTTTCAAATCGACACTTTGTATACTAAAGCATTGGCTACTAGGGGCAGTTGACCCACAGGTCATTACAAATTACTTGGTAAGGTTACCTTTAAGGTCTGAATCTCACATGAAGGATGTGTAATTGTGTAGCAACAGATGGAAAGCTTTTGCAATACAAGCATTTAGGACAGCGTCATCCACAAAGAGTAGCACAGTGTGGGTTGAGGACCAACCTGGGGCTTCTACTTGCACCCTTCCACCAACACCCCTTCTAAGTTGTTAGTAAATATAGTGAATAAAATGGGTGCAAGGATCCAGCCTTGCCGCACCCACTGTCTGTAGTGAATTCCTTCATGCAGTCCTCAAAATTCCATATCTCACTTTGGCAACAGTACCAGAGTAGGTGTCCCTAATTATTTTAAGTAGGTGTGCATCAATCCCCATGTCCTCCATCAAGAGGCAATATTTGCTATGGGAGACATATTCAAATGTACTTGACAGGTTCATGAAGATTAAGGAAGTTGTGCCCTTTTTAGCTATTGTATATTTTGGGGTCATCAAGCAAAAGTTAACACACTATTGTGCAATGTCTGTATTCCCTCCGAAATCCAACATGAAGACTAGGTGAAAGCAACTCGGGTCACTAAAATTACTTTTCTTGCAGCTGGCTAACGAAGATTGAGAACACAATTTCAGTTTACCTGTTCTGCAAGCTGTCGTTAGAGCATGTGTCCATAGTGGCACGTAGCAATCAAAAGTTGTCCATACAAAGATCTGAAGGCAACCCATAGGATCCCGGAGCTCTTGCAAGGTTAACATTAACATTACACAATCCCCGCAAAAGGAGTAGGGCATTATATGATCCCCCTCCTCAGGTCCGGCCTTCTCATCACTATTTCCCATTGATATACTGCTAAAATGAGAAATCCAATCATGGGCCGGGCTGGCTACTTCAAGTGAGGGGCCTCCCTTATCTCTTAACAGTGGGCGATGTATCACTTGCCAGAAGCCACGATGTCCCTGGCCTTACAGGCTGCCTCAGGGGCAGGACAAGACTCCTCTTTAATTTTTTTCCTCTTCTGCCTGAGAGCACATTTATGAGGCTTTCTGAACTCCCAATCCCAATCTGTCATTGATTATTTTTGAGTTGTATTCACCTTAGGAAATCCCACTTTTTCATTATCGAAGGTTTCTTGTATCCCCTATTTAACTTAATCATGATGTGTTGCACTTGAAACGTATGTTTAGAGCAGCACAAAGAAAGTCATGCCATAAGCACTAGACAATTTGCAATTGTATTTTGTGTTCAGTGCAATGTAGGCAAACACACAGACAAGGAGTGCCACACACAAGATCATAATGTTCTTTGAAATATTACACTCACTATCGTGTCTTTAAACACGCTGGCTGGTCTAGACTAAAAAAAGAAAAAAACACAAAAAAAGGGGTTGAGGCAAACAAGCTTGCACCTGGCTATTACAATTGGCTAATTCGATAAATTGATGGTGCTCAAAACCAGGAGGTACACCCCTCTTCGCCGACTATTTGGAAAAACCAAATACAAAACAGTCGGCAAATTGGAATTAGCACCCATCCAAAATTATAGAATTTCAGAATTTTTTCATATATTTAATTAAATGTCCAGACATAAATCCAAGAGAGCAGGTCTCAAATCCACTTGTAATAGAAAGATTGTTCTTTATTGATGTACTTCAAAAATTTCTTTATAAAATCCAAATCATCAGAAATTTAGCCAACGCATTTCGTCTCTGTCGAGACTTCTTAAGGGCTAAAGAAAAACAACATACATAATATTTTTAGAAAAAATGTATAAAATACATATATATACAAACATATACAAGTTCACAGGTGTTAAAAACACTTATATACATATCTACAAGAATAATACCAATCATTAACATTTTTAAAAAAGGAATTCCTTTTTCTAAAAAATATTATGTATGTTGTTTTTCTTTAGCCCTATTACAAGTGGATTTGAGACCTGCTCTCTTGAATTTATGTCTGGACATTTTATTCAATATATGAAGAAATTCTGAAATTCTATAATTTTGGATGGGTGCTAATTCCAATTTGCTGACTGTTTTGTATTTAGACAAAAAAAAGTTGTAACTACTTTTTCGGTCAAAAACACATATTGCACAATTACAGTACAACAAAAAGTAAATGCAAGTCTATGTAACCTAAATACGTCACAGATTACTTATTCTGCTTCAATTTGTACAACTGCTTACTTAAAGACATATAATCTTGTAATGCATAACTTCTCAAGAGGGCTTTTATGGTGTCACTGAAATTAGCCATAGTCTCGTGGCATGCTCAAGACCATCAGGTCTAGAAGGAGGTTGCTGTGTTGGGTGTCGACGGAGGCATTTTCTGTTCTGAATTTTTAATTAAAGTTTTAGGAAATTAATACGGATACATGAGAATTTATTAGACCCCATGTCTAATTTTTTGCGAGAGTCAGCATTATCATTGGGCGCGATCTTATGATGAAGGAACACTATGCGTTGTGACAATATTACAAAAGTACTTTTATGCATAGCATAATGTTGATAATGTATTGTGGTAGAAACAGAAAATGCATTTGTTCTATGGAGCTGGATGTTTAGAACAATAAACAGGGTTCAAGGAAAAGCTAACACATGAATTATGATGAGGTATGACCACTTGACTAGTGTTTTAGTAGGAAGATATAATAAGTATTCTCAAAGCAAATAGGTCTCACCTATGCAATACCAATTGTCTTTGTTGATGTTTTTTTTGTCATGTTGTACAGTAGCGCGACTGATGTACAGCATGGCTGAAAAAAGGTATGAGACAGTCAATGCTAGCCATATCATTTGTTTTGTTTACTTTTAACTGTGCTACACAGCAATTGCGCTGCTGTACAAATATCCTAAAAAAATAAAAAACACAAATAGCTCTCATGCATGCATATGTCATGTCCTTTTATTGTGGTGGCATGGGAGGGGCAACAAACGCGGGATGGATCTGGTGTTGTTGCATGCCCTTCTTCTAACTCCCCTGCACCTTCCCACAAAGCCTGTTCTTCCGCGACAAATAAATTAATAAACCAAATTAGATTTCACATTTATGAGAGCTATTTTGCTTTGTCAATGTTATTTGTAAACATGCTGTACAGAATCATGGCTGAAAGTTAAAAAAAGATGCTATGACACAGCCAGCATTGATATAATCAGTGATGTGTTGGTTTATAGCGCATTTCTTTTCGGCTTGGACCCGCATCTGAAAAAGGAAGTTATATGTTTAAACACTTGCTACTTTTTAGATTTTATTCATGAATCATGTCTCATCAGATGAACAGGAAAATAATTACCAATGTGCCCCGTTTAATGGCCCTGCTTCAGATCACTCCAAGTGGTCCTTACGTTTTGCAAGTGGGCCTTCAATTGGCGGGGCAATACAACCTGCTTATCGTTAAAAACCCTTTGAAATGTCTCAGAGTTTCAAAGCTGTATTTCAGATATCCCCAACTATTATCTGGGAGTCTTTGCTCAGCTTGAGATTCAATGTACTGGCCCTTAGAGGCTTGGCCATAGCAAATATTGAGACACCCAAACAAAATCATTAGAAATCCTCGCCTTCTCTCACAGAGGGCAATGGACATCCAAATGGCCCACAGATACTTGTAGGTAGCCTTTGGGATCGTCATGTAATCAGTTTCCCAAGACTTTCTATCACCCATTCTCAGTGGGTCTCTCAGTAGCCATAAACAACCCCCATAGACCCTTTTCATATCCCCAGAATCACTCAATTATGTCCTTGAAACATTTGATTTGCCTCACAATATGCCCAGTTCACGCATCTCTAATACACCTGCTACCTTCTCTGTGCTCGCCCGCTAAGATCCTCAATTTACACTTAAAGGTTGGTCAATCTACAGCCACCTTTCGTTGGTCATTAGCCATTTCTATTAGCCCTCATTTATACACACCCAACCAGGCATTAGATGCCACTGGATTTCTCTCATAGACCCTCAGCCTAAATGTAGACATTTCAAATAGGCTCTTAGAACCACTGAGCATTTTCCCTGATACTCTAAGATTGCCCCCACTCCGCTCCTTAACCACTGCCAAGAGGTCCTCCGTAACCCTTGGAGTGTAAAGACAATGTACAAATGTTGGCAAAACATTGCTCAGAACACATAAGACCTTTAAGGTTGTACATTGACATAAAGCATCTGCCTTGGAATATGACAGATAAAGCAATGTATGGATGTTTTTGATATGATGCCAACAGTACACATATTGAGACAGTGCTTTCTTTTCCAAATGGTATTTAGTACTTCAAAATTAAAGTGGGAACCATGTCTTTGTATACACCTGGCAAGCCTATGAGTGTTGATCCATAAACCTAGCAGTGCGCATCCTTAGTGTGAGCGGTTAAGAAATGAACCCCTGCCACGGTACTTTGCAAAAGCTTAAAAAATAACATCGAAAAAAATGTATTAAATATCATCTCCATAAGAACTGTTAATGCTGACTAAGAGCATGTCCAGAACTCTAAAATGGGGACACTATGGCCCCCTTCCAGGTCTTACAATCAATGGGGAAAAAGAGTTTGCAAACTCACCGCTTCCTTAAATTAAAACAAACACATACAATATCATATTGTTATCATATGTGAAAGAAAAATAACATGGATTTACTAGAGGTTCCCTCAGCTCATTTGCAGCCGTAGGCACTCTATGTGGCAAAGTTTTTGTTGTTCATGTGGTAAGAATTTGCTGTGTTCCTTTCGGTTCCCTCAAGGTCATTGACATCAGCACAGGCACATTGTGTGCCTCTCTGTTTCCTGCTAATCCATGATCCATGGGAATGAAGCAAAAAGATGTGCAATGTGATCCCAATTCTCAATCACACTATCTATTATCAGGAATGTTGTGCGATTTGCATATAAGTTCCTCCCGCCTATGGGCACTGACAAAAAATAGGCACAATTCATAAACACAATGTGCAGGCAGTTTTTGTAGGGCCCAAATTGCACCAGCAAACTTGCACATCAAACACAGTTTGGATCAGACTTGTGATACAGTTTTTAGTGCAAATTGAAGTTGGGGCCCGAAACCGGATTTGTGGCCATAATGAAAGTGTGCCTGAAGGAATCAATATAGTCCCATAGTTACTTAACACCAATCACTAGGATCAATCAACTGGCACTAGAACAACAAACATTTCTCAGTGTCCAGTTACAGCATGCATCAGTATTGCTTAAATAGGAACACATGTTGCCCTTTTTCGGCCTATTTTCCCCAGTGGAGTTGAGCACTGTCTTACTTGCTGCTTCCTCTTCTCCAATGGGGAATATATTGGTGTCAACACACCTCATGGCTTGCTGACATCACAGATGGGGAGAGGGGAAGAGATGCAAAACCAATTACGCCTCTCCCCCAGGGGTTTTTTAGAAAAGGGAAAACTCAGGTACTTTGCACCATAGGATTTTGGAAAGCTCTCCCTGGTGTCGGCTAATTGCCATTCCATACACAAGGGCGGTAGTGTGTGTTTCTGGAATTGGATGACACACACCAAAGTTGTTAATGAGCCCTCCAGTCCAGCACGTTTTGGTTGATATGTGTGGGGGTGGGGTTGCACACTACTCACACACCGGCGGTGTCGCCCCTAAGGACCCTGGTCAATGTAGTAAAGTGTTCGCGATGCATCATCTTTCGATCTTCTGCTATCTTCGCTGTCTTTGCCATCCCTGGACACGTGTTTCTGGGTATCACCCCTCGTCAGCAGGGATAGGCCGTGTACTGGGGTTGCCGATGGCTGCCAATATCTGCCAGGTATAGTACCACTCAGGCGCGTAGGTGCGGGATCCCAGGCTCGTCAGCCCACTGCTCACATGAGCTTTAAAGTTACAAATGGGGGTGGGGTCGCACACTACCCACACACCGGCGGTGTCGCCCCTAAGGACTCTGGTCAATGTAGTAAAGTGTTCGCGATGCATCATCTTTCGATCTTCTGCTATCTTTGCTGTCTTTGCCATCCCTGGACACGTGTTTCGGGGTATCACCTCTTGTCAGCAGGGATAGGCCGTGTACTGGGGTTGGCGTTGGCTGCCAATATCTGCCTGGTGTAGTACCACTCAGGCGCGTAGGTGCGGGATCCCAGGTACGTCAGCCCACTGCTCACGGGAGCTTTAAAGTTACAAATGTGGGTGGGGTCGCACACCACTCACACACCGGCGGTGTCGCCCCTAAGGACTCTGGTCAATGTAGTAAAGTGTTCGCGATGCATCATCTTTCGATCTTCTGCTATCTTCGCTGTCTTCGCCATCCCTGGACACGTGTTTCGGGGTATCACCCCTCGTCAGCAGGGATAGGCCGTGTACTGGGGTTGCCGATGGCTGCCAATATCTGCCAGGTATAGTACCACTCAGGCGCGTAGGTGCGGGATCCCAGGCTCATCAGCCCACTGCTAACGGGAGCTTTAAAGTTACAAATGGGGGTGGGGTCGCACACTACTCACACACCGGCGGTGTCGCCCCTAAGGACTCTGGTCAATGTAGTAAAGTGTTCGCGATGCATCATCTTTCGATCTTCTGCTATCTTCGCTGTCTTCGCCATCCCTGGACACGTGTTTCGGGGTATCACCCCTCGTCAGCAGGGATAGGCCGTGTACTGGGGTTGCCGATGGCTGCCAATATCTGCCAGGTATAGTACCACTCAGGCACGTAGGTGCGGGATCCCAGGCTCGTCAGCCCACTGCTCATGGGAGCTTTAAAGTTACAAATGGGGGTGGGGTCGCACACTACTGAGACACCGACGGTGTCTCCCCTAAGGACTTTGGTCAATGTAGTAAAGTGTTCGCGATGCATCATCTTTCGATCTTCTGCTATCTTCGCTGTCTTCGCTATCCCTGGACACGTGTTTCGGGGTATCACCCCTCATCAGCAGGGATAGGCCGTGTACTGGGGTTGGCGATGGCTGCCATTATCTGCCAGGTATAGTACCACTCAGGCGCGTAGGTGCGGAATCCCAGGCTCGTCAGCCCATTGCTCACAGGAGTTTTGGTTGATACTGGTACATGGAGGGCCATCCGACACGGCTCCATGAAACAACCACACTCGTTCCTGTAGCCAATTCATGATTCTGGGCCCACCAGATGAGCTAGGTCCCATCTGTGGCAATTGGCAAAAGGCTGTCTCCTTAGATTATGGTAGAATTCAAAGGAAATCATTTTTTCCGGTTGCTTCTGTGCATATTGGCTGGTTCTGGTCGCGGTACGGGCTAGGACGGCATAGACGGGCTAGCCATTGGTGTGCTCGCACCTCAGCAGGCATTTTTGGGTTTGTAACTCTTACTAACTTCGCCCCCTGACGTCTGATATGTTCCCCTCCAACCAACCAGAGCACAGTATTGCGCATCCCCAGGAGATGCAGAGTTTCAGTGAGGTGCCCAATTTAGTGAAATGTTCTGCCATTGTGCAACATTCCGTCTATCATCTTGTGTGTTTTGCTGTTCACCCTATGTGGGAAGGGTATGCCCAGACGTGGGTCACGTGCTCACTAGGCCACTGGAGTCAAGCTATCCTGGCAGATGAAGGCTGATAGCCAGAAACCGGTCCTAGGATGCTTGACTCCGGTCCTGGGAAGACATGAAGTCTGAACTGGGGTGGCTTGGTGAGCAAAATAACGAAGGAGTAAACCCAGATCTGTGACTGGGAGTGAATGTTTTGCCATTGTGCAACATTCTGTCCATCATCTTGTGTGTTTTGCAATTTAGTGAAAGAACGGCTCAAAACACAATTGAAAATGAAAGGTGCAAGTGCTTTTTTAACAAAGGACGGGTGCAGAGTGCTTAGAGTGATGCTGCTAATATTGTTAGCACGCTCGCACTGCGGCTGGCATTTGAGGGTTTGGAGCTCTTACTGACTCCACCCCATGATGTCTGATAGGTTCCCTTAGTACCAACCAGAACATTGTATTGCACATCCCCAGGAATTGCAGAGTTTCAATGAAGTGCCCAATTTAGTTACAGTGTATTCAGTATTCCAGAACAAGTATTTTCCCCATCCTCTCTCTGTATTATGAATGTGTAGTACTCTAATGCATGGATTGAGCATATTGCATCAAAATGATTCCTATGCTAACGTACTAAGGGGCACACTGTGTTATGTATGTGGGATTTTCTATTCATCACCGTCATCCTCCTCTGGCTGCCATTGCCATCCTGTACCATATCCAAAACCAGTAGCATCATCCACAAATCCATCACAATTGACACCCCTGTCTGTGTGATTAACAAGCTCACCAACTCTAGTGGCTCTCAGTACACCTACAGCCAGGGCACGATCAAACTGGAGATAAAGAGGTGCAGATAAGACAAAATAAGGGTACTAGCCTTCTCTATAAACCAGGATTAGGGGCAACAGCTCCATATCCATTAGGACTGCCCAACAAAGCTCCAATTTACAAAAGAGTTGAAGACACAGTGGCAAATGTATCATTGCTAACCCAACGCTGCTCAAAGCAGCATTGCATCTGACACTTTTGAGCTCAGGTGCAGCATTTCCCTGCCCCATGGATGTGGCATATTTATGTGACGGGGTACCATGGCGGAAGACCAGAGATGATTCAAGAATGTCAATGCAAAAGTGGCGAGAATGGCTCAATGTGCCATCCCGCTACTACAATCTATGTGACTCAAAGTTAAATTGCGTGTCAAAAAGCACCTATACATGCTGCAAATCAAAATTGAGTCATGTAGGAGTGCACTCCAAAAAGTGGTGCAATATGCAAAAGAAAATTCCTCAAGACTGAGAAAGTATGGAATGAGCTCCAGGGAGGCAGGACTGTAGTATCCCCAACCCGAAGAATTCACATCAGCCCTGGGGAACAGGAAGTCTTACTTCAGTGAGGAGGAGAACCAGATATTATTCAATGAGGTGACAAAATATGAACACCTTATCAAGTAAATATGCAATATGGAAACTACAGTGTTGCACAAACAAAGAGGACAATACTGGAGTGTAAGAAGAGGTGATATGACTGCAAGAGTTGGACACAAGAAAAACTGCCCAAGAACCTTAAAGCAGCCATGAGGATGGGAGGATGACCGGATGTCCAGAAGGACTTGTACCCATTGGAAGAACCGGTGACATCCTTCATCCCAACAGAGTTGGTAGCTGGAGTGGGAGGGCAGGACAGCACTGAAGAGGAGGATCAGCAAGGAACCTAGGATGAGTGGAAACAAGGGACCATATTGTTCAAATGGTCATGCAGAGCAATGCAGCAGGACACTTTTCTGCCTTGCGTAAAAGCGAAAGGGCAGGAATGGCCCGCATGTTAAGTCATCGATCACAAAACTTTCCTTTCCTTGCACAGTAACAGTTTTTCCAGCACAGTCCAGTCCTGCTAAGTTTCCCCGGTCCATGCATGATGTGCTGTCTCAGTGCTGGCTTGAGTTCTGATCACTGAGACCATCACATATTTTGGTTGAGTGTCACAGTGATTACCTAAACAGTTGCAAAATGGATTGAAATGAAACAAAGAAGATGATCACTGTTATGTCAATGGTTGTTTATTTTTAGGACTAACTACTCATGTATTAGTGTTAATTATTTCTCTTTATTTTAGGTAAAGACATTTTCTACAATTCGATCATGTCTGTGACGCCTAGGCATAGTGTGGACAATCTCTCCCTCAGAGTCTTAATGCTCCCTCATGGCCCCATGGGACATTTGTTCTTCAGACCGATGTTATGCAATATTGCACATAGCAATGTGATTTTGCAGACCATAATAAGTGAAGTCTTCCACTTGATTTGTCCCGGCACCTGGAGCAGGATTTTGGTACCCTACATGTACACTCCACCTGCAGGATTTGGACAGAGCTGCATTAAACTTCTTCTGCCCATCCTTATTGAGATTTCTGAATAGAGTAATCAGCCATGGCTGCAAACAATATCCCAGGTCCCCTGAAAAGAAAAAACTTCACAAGTCAAAGATTGGATTCTTTGAGACTTCACCATAACTACCTTTGTCATTCGTATGCAGGCAATATCAAACATATTTAATTTTAATTGATATTTCATGGTTATTGTTGAACATTGATTTACACATGCTTGCTATTAATTTTTCGATAATCTGTACATACTGTAAAGCATGTAAGGGATTCAAAGCATTAACATGAGGATTAACATGTTTAGACAGATGATTGGCAGGATAAGCAAGTTTATCTATTTGTGTCGGCTAAATGTAAATTTGCGACTATGGGCCAGATGTAGGTGGCCCAATACCGCTCGGTAACGGCCGAAATTACTGAATTTCGGCCGTTACCGACCGGTATTGGGCATTTGGGATGTAGGTGGCCTAAATTGCAAATTCGGTAATTTACCGATTCGGTATTTTAAGGAATCAGTAAATTACCGACTCCTTAGAATACCGAATCGGTAAATACCGATTCAGTATATACTGAATCTTACTGATTCGGTAATTTTTAGCGAAAATCTATCTACATCCCATTTACCTATTCTTAAATACCGAATCAGTAAAATTCGTTATTTAAGAATAGGTAAATTAGGATTACCTACATCTGGCCCTATGTGTGCACAATGTCTCCAACTTTAGATAAGACTTTCGGGCATGCATTTTGGGATCTATAGGTTGGAATAGTGACAGTAAGGTTGACATGCACACATACATTTGTCATATGTTCAACTATGATGTGCTTGGTTGCCTACATGGTATGCCACTGCCGTACTTAGTAAGATATGAATTTGGATGTCAAGTTGCTTGTTCAAAGTTTTCATTCTTTGACATATGACATGGATATTTTACTTTGAAATAATCATCCTTCTGGTATTGTTTTTGCCATTGCAAGTTGTCTGGATGAGCTTGGACTGTCATGCAGGAATAGAAATGGGGGCCTTTGCTGTATAAGACCACATTATCTTTGAAAGACTGACTTGATCCAACAGCCCTGTACAGTCAACTTTCTGTCAAAAAATGTATGTATGTGAAATGTAAATGTTTATGATTCAGTACTTATAAGCATTGATTCTTGCACCATTTCTTGGTCATGAGTATGTAGAATTGTTTGTGGCAATTACACTGTGGTACATTTCCTTCATCACTATGTGACCTAGGTTTGATCTGAGGGAATGACTTCTGTATTGACCTATTTATTCATTATGTGGCAATTACGTTGATTAAGTGAGATATAGCAAATGTAGTTAACTTGTGACATGCATCTAATAATCTATTATATTGATGAAGAATATCAATGTGCCTTATAATGAAGGTGTAGTACTTGAATTTGAATGTTGTAATGACTGGTAAATACCTGCCATTATTCTCTTTTAGTGTACATTTCGAACGTAGAGTGCATATTTGTTACATTATTTGAACCAACACTTTCAGTGCATGGCAGTTATAGATATTTTATGGTTCTTTCACATTTGTGGTCCTAAGAGTTCATCAACAAAAAGATACATTGCCATGTGTGAAACATATACTTGGGATGACAAGATTTGGACTGCAACATTTTTAAATCAAGGGAATGAACATATATTCCCACCTTGATACAGCATTGCACACACACACACTGCACACATTTTTAGGTTGTTCCTTTGATCTTAGCTTCAAAACAATTGTGGAGCACGAATTATCATTTGCTGTCAATGAAATTGCACTGCTTGTGATTCTGACAGCTCTCACAGTAGGGCAGCACACAATACCTAGCATTATGTAGTTTTTCATTCTTCCATTTCATAATCTGTGAAGAAATCACAAAATGGGACATCATTGATTACATGTTTGAGTGAAATAATGCCCCTAGGTGCACATCATAAAGAATCCAAGCACAGAGATTGGTACTAGGTAATTAAATTTCAAAATAAAGCAAAGTATTTTTTATTCTGTTTTCCTTACAAATTAGTAGGCCAATTCTATATCTGCCATACTTGAACCACTCATTGATGAGACTGTGGTGGAAAATGTAGGCATCAGGGGCACTTCCAGGATATTTATGAAGAGTCCCTGTTGGTCCACTATTGCCTGGACATTTAGGAAATAATTATATTTGCGAGTCCTGTGGAGGTGTACAGTGACTGCAGGGGGCACACATTGCATGTGTACAATCAATAGCCCCAAGCACAGGGGGACATCCTGCAATTTTGTAGAACCCTTGCTTGGTACTTAATTGTTGTTGGTTAGTTTTGGGGACGCGAAGGTACTGTGGTGTCAGTTTTATTATGGCATCCAACACAGATGGCAGAAACACAATTTATGTTCCCTGTGAAAATGCCTGCCAGTCTTGCTGATGTTGTTTGGAATGATCCAGAGGCCAACATCTGAAGCACAGACATCACCTTGATGTGTGTTGGAATGGCATGGGTGAATGTAGTTGCTGTCAGGAGACTTGGCACTATCAATTCCATGATGGACTTCTTCAATCTGTATAAGTAAATTACCTGCTCCTCCCTAAGGTCAATGAGGGATATGTGTCGGCGGAAAATACTCTCCTTCCTCCTTTGCTGCCTACCTGGTTGTCTATGAGCTACCTCCAGTTGCAACATAATGACCTCCATGGCACAGTTGAGCTTGCGATAGTGTTTTGCAATGCGAAAACGCCACACTACGTCACACAGTAGTATGATGATAAATACCACTGTGTTATGGTTGCGCTGGATCTTGTGCCGGTACGCCTACGTTGCATAGATTAATTCCTACGTGACAAAGCAGGATTCGGATTAATTTTTGCATGAGGCAATTGTGAAAAAACTACGCATCTTTGCTGATGCAGCGTTTCTTCAATATGACTTAAACAAGCCCTTGATATATTTGTCCTACAATTCTTTAAATAACACTATATCATGATGCAGTAACAGTCCACAGTTTGTGCGGCCTCTTATGTAATACTGAAACTGGTGGCGCACATACAGCGGCAGCTCTTTCTCAATAGGACGTTCCCTTTTTTTGCAGGGGGCGTGGCCCCATGCAAATGAGGGAATGTCTTTGCCTCTGCACCTGTGCCATATAATAGACGTGAGCGCAGAAGAAAAGAAGCTGTCAAGAGGAGCAATGACTGTCACACCTTAAAGGTGATGTACTGTGAGTGTGCCCCTAATAGCAGACCTGTAGAGGGGGAAATCATGGTCCCATGGACCCCCCAGACATCCCCTTGCAGGTGAGTGCAGTCACTAACTGCACCCACCTGCAAGGGGGCAGGGCATTCAATGTGAAAGGGCGCACTTTCACTGTTTGTGCACTGCACACCTGTCTTAATGTGCACCGCGGCGCAAACAGGAAAAGTTTGTCTTGTCCATGATATGGTCCCAGATACCATTACTTTCACCTTTTTTCAGTGTCTTTGCTTTGGACCTTGTTCAGCTCTGCACCGCTTTTCTGCTTGATTCGCAGGATTTAAATATTGAGGGGCAGATTTATGTTAACTGGCGCCTCCCCAGGGATGCACCAGTTAACGTGCGCCACAGCTCCGCCACCCATGGTGTGCCGCATTCATAATGCGGCGCACCATGGTGCAAAAACAGCACAGATGCGTGACGCATCTTTGCCGGAAATGTGGCGCAATGCTGGAGTTGCGTCGCAAGCGCGACGCAGCTCCAGCAAGGCTCTGGGGTGCCCAATCTGCACAATGCTGCGTCAAGACCTACACCTGCTTCAAGCAGGCGCAGGGTTTTGACGCAGCATTGCCCTGAAAGTGACTGAGTGAAATCTCATAGATTTCACTCAGCCACTTTCAGGAGGCGTTCCTGCGCAGGAACGCCCCCCTGCGCAGGAACGCCTCCTTATGGCGCAGTGCTTTACAACGTGACGCATCTTCTAGATGCGTCACGTTGTAAATAGGGCGCATTATTTGCGCCGCAGTTGCGTCAAATAAAGTGACGCAATTGCGGTGCAAAGAGGCGCAACGGCCTCATAAATCTGCCCCAGAATACATAAATTCATATTTATACACCACCTATCCCTAGAAGTGTATATTATTACCACCGATAAGTGACCTGTAATTTGTGCTACGTTGGACTGAGTTTGGTAGGTGAAAGGCTAAAGGTAAGATTGACAATCACAGGGCCCCAATCTGTTGCCTAAGCCCCATCGGCTGCAGCAAGGGAGAGAAGTTGGCTTTGTCCGTGCTCGCTGGGAGAATTTGCCTAGTTATTGCACCTATGAATTCCATGCAGGATGAGCAAAAACTGGAACAAAAGGCATCTCACCTCCCAGAAATATATATGTCGGACAACAACACATTTTTAAGTCCGGAATGTAATTATGCAGGGTGCAATGCGGTTAATTCCAGTCTGCTCAATTCTTTATTAAAGTGTTTGTTGAGAATTCTGCTACTGCTGTTTTCTGTTCATGGACAGGCTGATGTTTTTGGAACTGATTACCAGACTTTTCCACTTCATTAAAAAAGCATCCAAACCAATAGAGCTGCAGAGTGATGCAATTAAATTACTGTACACGCAGAACAATTAACTTGACAGTTGTTTATTTTATGTCAAGATTTCAATATAATTAGACTTCAAGGCAAAACAAACGGTTGGAAAGGAAATGCCAAAACAGTGAGGCACATTTTTGTAAATGGTTAGACCGTAGCGCACAGCAGAGAGGCAAGGAAAATCAGAGCGAACATTTGTTTTTTTTTTGTTCTTGTCTTCATGACACATTGCGTGGGAAACAAATGCTATTTTTCGCATTTGTTATACTGAACGACCTATTTTGATTGTCAACGTTCACCTCTGTATGTTATTTTGCAGGTGCTAATTCTTTGGAAATGAAATCCAATTTCATAGGTATTAATGATTAATAACCTTTACATGTTATGAGAAAAATCACTACATTAAGTTCTGATTTAGACAGCCTCTTGATGTCTAGTGTGCTATGCACTTTTATGTTGGTTTTGTAAGGCAAGTAATTATGAAATCAGAGTTATTATAATTCTAAACTTTATTTAAGGACTGCCTCCTAGACTGGAAGGTCGGCAGTTTAAGAATTCGATTAGTTTTTATATAAACATAATCTATCTACAACACGCCCTTAAAAACAAGCGGAAGGGGGATAGGAGTGAAAAGGCTGGGCTCCCGACATGATGGTTATATGTACCATATTTATTCAGCACAATATCCCTAGGGAATAAAAGCGGACGACAGATCTGGTGCTGTGACCTTATAAAACGTAAAGCGAGATGCCTAAAGATATAAACTTTATGTGGCTATTAAGAGGGAAAGGTGAGCAATGCCGGCAGTCTAAATCAGTGCCGAGCTGTGGTGTACAGTGACCTTTAGACAAAACGCAGGACCGATAGGAAGAGGGAGGTAATCTGAGCTGCACAGAGGGGAGATGATGATAGCTATCCTGTTCTTCTCAAATAAGCAAACAGGTCTGCCTCAATGCATGTTTTCAAAATGTGTTTATATGCAAATGGATGTTTACATAAAGGTGTAGTTGAGAATGGCAAATCTATACAGACCCATTTATTTGTTTATCAATATACTTAACAATATTGGACCATTCAATATTTGCCCGTGATATTTTGGAAGGTCGCTATTAAAACCCTGATATTCTGCTAGAAATAACTTCGGATGGTTGATTATGATATGACAGTTGTTACTCCATTCATTCTCTAGTGAGTGTTTGTCTGAGTTTTTGACTTTCTTGCCACTGCAACGACACGGACAGTGCCTCACAGGTTTCATTGGGTTTTTAACTTTATCTCATTTAAGGCCAGCACAAGATGCACTTTTGCACATGCTGATTCTATTTCATATTTATTAATATTGCAAATTAAGAAATGTTTGTATACTAATGTGATTGTATGAAATGTCTAATTTTTATATCTAGCTTTTATGTACTTTGAATGGTGCTCATTAAGTATTTTTATGAACAATTGCTAAGATTTTTATTAATCAAGCAATAAAGAATTTACTTACTTACTTAGAAGGAATACATTGCTTAGTTTAAAATTGGATATAGCAGATTCATCTCATCTGACATGGATGTTTGGCAGGCCCAAGCCATTATGGTTTTAGATCTTGTCTTTGCTCATTAACACTCAAATGTATGTAGTCGAAAAAATGTCCTATTTCTCCTTATTTTCTGCATGGGTTTCTTTGTCTGTGTGAACGGCAGGTCAACGAAGTTGAACTCTTCTCACAGATTGGCCACGTTGCTGTAGAAAAAAATCCTTCACAAAGTGAAGAAGAGGTTTTCAAAATGCTGTACCTTGAACATGATTTCTGATGATATTTTAGTAGAGCACCACCTCCTTACAGGTCATTATGTACACCTTTTCCTTCTCAGAACCTTTGTGTGACCCCCTAATGCATAATGGGCATTGTAGTACGCTTTGGTGCCATTGTACTAATTACACTAACACATCTGAAAACATTGATTTTGTAGGTAAAAATATCAGAACTAGAGACAGTGTCCATAATGAACTGGAATTGGTTAGTCATCGTATATGTTAGTTGAACACATCTGTGACTTATCCAGTCATTTAGCTCACAAAATTACCCGAGAGCTGGACTTCATTAACCTGAAGTGAAATTATACTAAATAGATTTTTTCCGTCCTTACCTCTTGAATGGCTTCTATTTTTGCAGCTGTCCATAAGCAAGTTGAATATTGGCCTGGTTCCTGTTACATGCAGAGAATGAATATAAATCACTGTTCACGAAAATGGTGCTGGAGAGAACATTGTAATCTATAGTCTTTGACAATGTGAACGAGGTTAGATAAAGTCTCAGGTGTTGGACTGATGTCAATGCTTGAATTCCATGATCCCAAACCTAATATCAGAAATATTCATTCTTAGTCCAAATAACTGGTAGGAATTAATGTCCTGTGATTTTATGTAGTTTACCTTACCAGCAACAGTTTTAAACACAAGAAACAAATAGGCTTTATGTGCGCTTGTATAAATTCTGCTTAGTTTTTTCACCTTGCATATATCCAAGGCACTTGTGATTGAATGTAATGTTCTGCCTAAATTAAGTCTGGAACACATAACTGGTTCTATACTGTGCAGGTAATTCTTTGTTGTGTGTTCATATTCCACCAGCATTCAGTGATCCTTAAGCTGCCTTGATCAACTTTGCAAGATAAATCTACTCAGAATAAAGAAATAAAACTTAAAGTAAGGTCTATCTGAAATGTGAAGTTGGAGTTGAAGTGGATTGGCAAATCAAACAATATTTCTACTAACCCCGGGTCGAGACCTCCGCTCCGCCCACGGAGGGTGTGGAGAATTGCCCTCCACGCGTTCTGCGGAGAACACAGAGAAAGCAAATCTCCGCACACTCTGCAGCAGAGCGGAGTTGCCCAGTCCCCGCCACCACCCCATTATAAAAAGTATTAAACATTAATAAAAACATTATTTTAAGGCCACGTACCTGTATTGCGGCGTTCCCGGGCTGCCCACCTCCTCTTCTTCGCCGTCTCCTAATCCATGTGAAAACTATGCATGTGCGCTCGTGACAGCGCAAGCGCATTTCTTGCAAGAAATGCACAGGCATGAGGGCATGCACAGTTTTCACAAGGATTAGCGAAACAGCGAAGAAGGGGAGGAGGGCAGCCCGGGGATGGCGCTGTACAGGTAAGTGGTTTTAAATGTATTTTTTTATTAATGTTTAATTACATTTTATAATGGAGGGGTGGAGGCGGTTGGAGTAGGGTGGGGAAGTTCCATGGAGTTTGTTTGCAACTCCGTGAACCTCCGCGTAGTCCCGCTATGCACACCACGCCTGGGGTTAACTTCTACCCGCTGTAGAGCAATATTTTAATTTTTAAAGGTCTCCTATCAAGTATATATATATATATATATATATATATATATATATATATATATATATATATATATATATATATATATATATATATATATATATATATATATATATATATATATATATATGCTAAATCTTACCTGTCCATACTGTATACTACGTAAAACTTAACCGTCAATTTTTTACGCAGATATTCTAATTTATTTCACAAGTAAATAATAAAAAGCTTTTGAAATAGTGCTCATAAATAAAATATTAAAACTTACAATACCATGTCTTTCATTAATATATAACCTCACTGGTCATTACACAATAAACTTTAAATTTTTCTATCACTATCAATAATCTTTACTCGGTTTCAATATTAAAACCATAAAAGCACACAATAAATATAAAATCCAATAATAAATCTTAGGAAAATAAAAAAACAAACCACACCCCACACGGCCGGTGGATTAAAATAACTTGTGCCATTGGAAATGAAAGCGGACCATAGGCTACATATTACAAAAATCGTAAATCAATAAAAACAAGACACCATGGGCTTTGCAAGGGGTACGATTGTGGGGAACAGGTTTGTTAGTCACAACTAGTTCTAAGTCTGATAGAAGATTTTAAAAATCAAGTACATAGAACACTGTGCTGCCTGACAACATTTGTGGATAAATAAAAGCTGGGTGTACTTGCGTAAAATTAGCTCTTTTCATTATTGGAATTATAAAAGACTTTCTAGGGGTTTCATCGAAACTACAAAACATCATAAAATGAGTCATGTCCTGTGGAGATTGACCATCGCAGCCACGGGACAGCAAGGATTGGCCCTTGGTACAGCCCCTAGGATGAGCAAGAAGGAGATGGAAAAGGCTAAACCGGAACCCCGTGAGCAAGAATCTATCATGCCAATTTATGAATACCAGTAGGTAAGGCTCTGCCATTTTGGTAGTTTTTAACATGATCAAACGGCATACACTAGGCTCTAGGGGCTCCCTCTCTTCCCTTGCCATACCCCTCTGTTCCATGAAACTCACCTTTATGGAGTTCAGATCACTCTTGGTGATTCGGTCCGGGTTAGTAAAAAGATAATTTCTCCCCACGCCCGTTAAGTAATCTACAATATACTTCAACTGTGATATTCATGTAGCTTGATCAAGGGCCAGACAATCATTTAAGATGAGTTTGATTACTGTTGTCCCCTTACCTGTCCACATTTTTTACCAGAATGAGACAGGGCATATCGCTTACATATCAGTAATGTATTTCATGCCAAGGTCCTCATGTATTGTGAACGAAGGGGTGCCTTGAGGAACTGATAGGAGCATTTTAAAGAACTTATTTTCCACAATTTGAAGGTACTCTGTGTTAGTATATCCCCAGATTTCACTGCCATATAATACCTTAAATAGACACTTGGCGCTATATAGATTTAAATAGGGATCCCACATGTCTTTTCCCCAGTCTAGTTGTGAAATTAAATATGGCTGCAATCCCTCTAGAGAGAACATTTCTCTTGCAAGTGATTTGGGGTCTGCACTTCACTTTCAAGTTGAAAAGGACTCCTAGGTAAGAGAAAACACTCATTCTTGGGATGGTAGTTGACCCTACCATAAAGGTATATGGCCTACTCAGGCGGGCCCCTGTTTGCATGATAAAAGATTTAGAGTTGTTAACCACAAGCTCCTGCTCCCATATAAACTGAAAAAAGGAGTTAATTAAGGTTTGTAGCCCCCATTCTGTTCTAGCCATCAGAATGGTGTCATCTGCATATAGGAGGACGGGAAGACCACACCGTCCAGCCTGTGGAAATCCGCCCTGGTGTCTGGAGGGTTCTCCCCTAGACCAATGTATAAAACCAATCAAATATCAAAATCTACAACTTCAAAACATAAAACAAAGACTGTTGATGCAGGGCCACCTTCTTCAAGACATAAAGAGTAAACAATACTGTGAATTTAAAACTGTATAAAAGAGAAATGTTTTCTATTGTAGTACTGTACATGTGCTTATTAAGCATCAATATTTATCTCATTTCGATAGATGTCCAAATTTATATAATTTTTAAAACATCGAACACTATGTATAAATCACACCCAGGATAAGATTATAATTGACCTGTACTCTAAGTATTGAATAATGTATATTATTATAACAAAAGAACCATTCATAAACAAGCATGGTATAAACAGCGGCATTGTCAGTTTCATAATCAACATGTATATCATCCAGTTATGGATGATTTTTGTCATTTGATCATTTTAAACACTACTCCATGGTGTCTATTCATACCAAGCATATTCTCCCATTTATTTCACTATAATGGGTCTATGCATCCCCAAGCTATATTAACTCTGATGGAAGTTTACAGAACCCATTTTTTTCTTATATTGTTCTATTCAGTCAAAAGCAAACACTTCCTACATTTCATTCTCCATCTGTGCAATCTTTATATGTAGGGCCATATAGAGGACCATGGGGTCACCTCTTTTCTATTTTCCTCCTTGCAGAGTCTCCTTAATACCTTTCAGTTTCCATTTTATTCTCCAGTGCAATTAATTCTGAAAGTATGGGTACAGCTACCTAAAATTATGATTTTCGAGCCCTCTTTCAACACTGGTCTTCCCTATCCTAAGATAATGCTAAAGTCTAATATATTTTATATAAAGGGATAGTAGAATTTAGGCATTATCCCGTGTACCTCAATTTCACCAGATAGTATGTACTCCTTTCTATCCATGCTCACTGTTTTGTATCTCAGGAGAGTTTTGATTCTTAATCACACATTGAACTGACCTTCTGTAGTGATGTGTAATTAACTAATGAATCTAGACTCACTCCTACTTCATCCACTTCCAATTCTCAGTCCTAGAAAACAAACACTATACTCTAGCATGAATGTTAGTACCAATTCATTTAATTAACCCTCTGTATTAAATGCATGCGTAGCCAGGTATACATTGTTACTTCATCTCTGCACTGGAATTTGGGTTTGTGTGATAAATCCTTGCATTTCCTCCAGGAGTGCTCCAACAAATCTACAAATATTAAATGAGCATCAATATTATAATACATTATATTATAATATTAATATTATATTAATATTATAATCCCTGAAAGCCCCGTGTACTCATTGTGAGCTCTAAACCCGACACTTACCAGACATCAAAATAATTTTCAGTGTCATGTTCCTATTTGTTCTCAGTTCAAAACTCAAGCATTATTCTCTCTATTCCTCTTTAAACCATCTTCTCCAGTCTGACCGAGGGGAATGGCTGCACATATGTGGTTGTATGACAGAGGCACGCAAGGTCAAGCCACGTGTGTCCCTAAAATGCTGCCCTAACAACGGATATATCTGAACAATGCATTCCTTTACCAAACATGCCTTTACCATGCATGCCTTTACCATACAATTATGTGGTAAAGGCATGACTGGTAAAGGTACGTGTGGTAAAGATCACCCCCCAGTTCTGCCCTCTGACCTAAAAATGGCATTACCCCCCTGCTCTAAATACTACCCGACACCCCCTGATCACTAAACAATTCCCTGACTCCCCATGAGCCCTAAACACTACCCCACCCCTCCCTGAGCTCTAAACACTACCTCAACCTCCCCCTGAGCCCTAAACACTACCTCAACCCACCCCGAGCCTTAAACACTACCCTGACCCCCCCCCGCCAAAAACACTATAGATCAGATCAGGAAAACAAGTTATTTGTAAGGAGACGATTTATAAATGGACATCATCCGAAGGAGCATATATGCGATAAATCACAGTGATTCACAGTGGAAATTAACTGGAATAGGAAGAAACTTCTGACAGTTTGCTCTACTCTCTGTCCACACTGAAGCAAAGTCTGCAGAACCGCATTTTAAAAAGCACTACTCCCCGTGGGCACAGACAAAAGACTAATAAAGCCTGACAGGCAAATATGTAATAATTAAATTTCATGTAATTTAAAAGTAAAAATGAAGGGGAGATAAATAAAAAATGAATTAGATTACTCACAACAAAATATTTTTTAAATACATTACACATATTAGATATAACAATTGCTGCTTTTATTCTGTCAATGCATCTAGTTCCTTGTTTCCTTATAAAATTGAGTGCGTGGGGCGATTCGGCAAAATATAGTGTGGACAAAACATTGTCCAGCACTTTTTACCCTAAGTAGGATGGGTATGCTCAGACGTGGGTCCCTTGCTCACTGTGCCACTAGATTCAAGCTAGCCTGGCTGATGAAGGGTAATACCCAGAAACCGGTCCCAGGATGTTTGTTTCAGGTCCAAGGAGGACCTGACTTGGTAGTTCAGTCTGGAATGATCCCATGAGACACAGGGTCAAGACTGATTTGCATATTGCTAGGTCTAAACTGGGGTGGCAAGGTGAGCAAAAGAACAATGGATTTAACCCAGTTCATTTGACTGGAGGTGAATGTATGATTTATTCAGCATTCCTTCCATCATTTATTTGCATAGCAATTTTCACCCTAATTGGGATGGGTATGCCCAGACGTGGGTCCCTTACTAACTGTGCCACTGGATTCAAGCAAACCTGACTGATCACGGGTAATACCCAGAAGCCGGTGCCAGGATGCTTATTTCCGGTCCAGGGAGGACCTGGCTTGGCAGTTTGGTCTGGACTGTTCCATTGAGGGACAGGTTCAAGACCGATTTGCGTATGGCTGGGTCTAAACTGGGGTGGCATGGTGAGAAAAAGACAATATATTTAACCCAGATCTCTTGACTGGGGGTGAATGTATGATTTATGCAGCATTCCATCCATCATATGATTGCGTCACACTTTTCACCCTAAGTGAGATGGGTATGTCCAGACGTGAGTCCCTTGCTCACTGTGCCACTAGATTCAAGCCAGCCTGGCTGATGAAGGGTAATACCCAGAAACCGGTCCCAGGATGCTTGTTTACGGTCCAGGGAGGACCTGGCTTCGCAGTGCGGTCTGGACTGTTCCCATAAGGCACAGGGTCAAGACTGATTTGCATATTGATAGGTCCAAACTCGGGTGGCATGGTGAGCAAAAGAACAATGGATTAAACCCAGATCTCTTGACTGGGGTGTAATTATGATTTATTCAGCATTCCGTACATCATTTGTTTGCGTAGCACTTTTCACCCTAATTGGGATGGGTATTCCCAGACGTGTGTTCCTTGCTCACTTTGGCACTGGATTCAAGCTAGCCTGGCTGATGACGGCTGATTAGCCAGAAACAGGAAGCTTTTTTCGGTCCAGGGAAGACATGGCTTGGAAGTTCGGGCTGCTCTGTTCCCATGAGCCACAGTGTCAGACTGATTTGCATATGGCCATGTCTTAACTGGGGTGGCGGAGTGAGCTAAAGAATGATGATGGATTGAACCCATATCAGTTGACTGGGGGTGAGTGCTTGCATTGTTCAACACTTCGTCTATCATCCCCTTTGGTATTGCATTGTTCGCCCTAAGTTGGCAGGGTTTGCCCAGACGTGGCTCCCTTGCTCACTTTGCCACTGTATTCAAGCTAGCCTGGCTGATGATCGCTGATTAGCAAGACACCAGTCCCAGGATGCTTGTTTTCGGTCAAGGAAAGACATGGCGTGGCAGTTCAGGCTGGTCTGTTCCCATGAGCCACAGTGTCAGACTGATTTGCATATGGCCATGTCTGAACTGGGGTGGCGGAGTGAGCTAAAGAATGATGATGAATTAAACCCAGATCAGTTGACTGGGGGTGAGTGCTTGCATTGTTCAACACTCCGTCCATCATCCCCTTTGGTATTGCATTGTTCACCCTAAGTTGGCAGGGTTTGCCCAGACTTGGCTCCCTTGCTCACTTTGACACTGTATTCAAGCTAGCCTTTCTGATGATGGCTGATTAGTCAGAAACCGGTCCCAGGATGCTTGTTTCCAGTCCAGGGAAGACATGGCTTGGCATTTCGGACTGGACTCTTCCCATGAGGCACAGGGTCAGACTGATTTGCTTATGGCCATGTCTGAACTAGGGTGGCAGAGTGAGCTTAACAATGATGATAGATTAAACCCAGATCAGTTAACTTGGGGTGAGTTCTTGCATTGTTTAATACTCCGTCCATCATCCCCTTTGGTATTGCTTTGTTCGCCCTAAGTTTGCAGGGTATGCGAAAACGTGGGTCCATTGCTCACTTTGCCACTGGATTCAAGCTAGCCTGGCTGATGATGGCTGATTAGCCAGAAACCGGTCCCAGGATGCTTGTTTCCGGTCCAGGGAAGACATGGCTTGGCAGTTCAGGCTGGACTGTTCCCATGAGGCACAGGGTCAGACGGCTTTGCATATGGCCATGTCTGAACTGGGGTGGCGGAGTAAGCCAAAGAATGGTTATGTTATGTTAGTATGAATTTGTAGAGCGCACGTTCACCCCAGGGTTTCTTGGCGCTGTGTGCTGCTGGGGAACCCGTCCTGGCTTTCCCTGTGAGATGGTCTCTATTGGGCATCCCCAAGGTGAAGCCAGGCTTCCCCGGCAGCGAGGGGGCCGTTGTGGAGATTAAGCAAGCTATTGCCCAGAGTTGCAGCGTGGGACCCATGGTTAGAGAGGCACCGAGGCGAGATTTATCGAGCCCGCTGACATTGGTTCCGTACCCTGCCGCGTCGGGAATTGAACCCTGGTCCCGGGCCGACCTCTGCTTCTGGGTCTGCTGCCTCTAACCGGTGAGCTACACTTCTCCATGGTAATGGATTAAATCCAGATCAGTTGACTGGGGGTGAGTGCTTGTATTGCTCAAGACTCAGTCCATCATCCCCTTTGGCGTTGCTTTGTTCGCCCTAAGTTGGCAGGGTATGCCCAGACGTGGGACCCTTTCTCACTTTGCCACTGGATTCAAGTTAGCCTGGCTGATGACGCCTGATTAGCCAGGAACCGGTCCCAGGATGCTTGTTTCCAGTCCAGGGAAGACATGCTTGGCAGTTCGAGCTGGACTGTTCCCATGAGGCACAGGGTCAGACTGATTTGCATATGGCCATGTCTGAACTGGGATGGCGGAGTGGGCTAAAAAATGATGATGGATTACACCCAGATCAGTTGACTGGGGTGAGTGCTTGCATTGTTCAACACTCCGTCCATCATCCCTTTTAGTATTGCTCCGGTACATGGAGAACCTGGCTTGCCAGTTTGGTCTGGACTGTTCCAATGAGGAACAGGGTCAAGACTGATTTGCATATGGATCGGTCCAAACTGGGGTGGCATGGTGAGCAAAAGAACGGTGGATTTAACCCAGATCTCTTGACTGGGGTGATTTTATGACTTATTCAGCATTCTGTCCATCATTTGTTTGCAGAGCACTTCTCACCCTAAGTGGGATGGGTATGCCCAGACGTGAGTCCCTTGCTCACTGTGCCCTTCGATTCAAGCTAGCCTGGCTGATGAAGGGTAATACCCAGAAACTGTTCCCAGGTTGCTTGTTTCGGTTCCAGGGAGGACCTAACTTGGCAGTACGGTCTGGACAGTTCCCATGAGGGACAGAGTCAAGTCTAATTTACATATGACAGGGTCTAAACTGGGGTGGCATGGTGAGCAAAAGAACAATGGATTTAACCCAGATCTCTTGACTTGGGATGAATGTATGATTTATCCAACATTCCGTCCATCATTTGATTTTGTTGCACGTTTCACCCTAAGTGGGATGGGTATGCCAAGACGTGGGTCCGTTGTGCTTTGTGTAGCACACATGGAAGTTACTAAAGGTAATTTTGTTAAGGGCTGTTTATGTGCAGGAAGGGTCAGCTTCCTGAACATGAATAATTCAAGGTGTTTTGCTTTTTCCATGTGCACAAGGCAGCACACATGGAAAAAGCAAAAACTAGGAGAAATATAGCCTTCCTTCTCGTATCGCCAAGTTAGGACCAGGTTTTCTCTGGTGGTCTTAATTTTGGCGCTGCCTCCTATTGACTCTGCCCTTGTAAATAGGGTTATTATTAGCAAAAACAATGGCCCAACCCGAAATAGATTGTTAGCTCAATGAATCATGTGCTCACAGTTGTTCATTTCTCATGACTAGATGAGTATTAGAATTAATCTCCTCTTGTAGATTTAATCAAAAGTATTCGTTCAACTTAAAAAGCAACCTCCTGGAAAAAACTGATATTATTCAAAAAAGGAGTTTAATAAATTACTCCAGCACAGCGAGAAAATCCATATATACATTTGTACATTATTCAAAAACAAACGGTAAAAGGAAGAGCAACGTGCTTCTAAGGGGTGCCGGAAAAAAGAAAGAAAAAAGTGTTTTAGAGAGAAAGGGTGTAAGCCTCAACAGAAAAGTGACATAGGGTTTTGGTGAGTTGGAAAAACAATGCTGCAAAAATTCAGCAAATTATGCAATAAGGCCACTGATTGCTTGTTTCATTTTAAGCATTTATACAGTCTCCACTGGCATGTATAATGTTTGAAAAGACAGTGGTCCTATTTTTGGAGAAGAGCGTCGACGTTTCGACCCGTCTTGGGGTACAAGGGTGACTGGGAACCTCGACCTGCGGGTCTTCCTCAGGACGTGTATGGCACAACCTTCGTACCGTGTTTAAAAAGCTGTGAACCTATAATAAATTAAAGCAATATTCAGGGGGTTGCATGGAGATATGATTATAAAGAGAGGCACAATAACCTCAACTATTTTCTTACCCAAATTTCTTTTTAATGGGATGAACACGGTCCTCCTACATCTGGATGGACGTTAAAATTATTTGGCCACAGTCCCACTCCTATAATTAGTAAGGGGAGTCGACATATTAAGTATCAATTCCTGATCTGTATGGGCATCATTTAAGTTTGGTTTCTCTAACACAAAAGTGTAAAGGCTTACCAATTTAATGGTCGTTAGCGTTCCACACAATTAATCAAGTGGTGATAACAGAGGTAATGAATACAGCTCAAAGACAGGGCATCGTCCGTTACTGTAAGGAAACACATAGTAGGTGTGTTTACCGCGATGTCATTCTATGATTTGGATTAATTTGCGAAAAGAAAAACAAGGATGTTCCATACCTTTCAGTGTTCTTGTACGGACATCACTGTGAGGTGTAGATAAAAGAAGCTCAGTCCTGGCGCCAAAAATACTGCAAGGGCATACAGGAATGGGTGTTACCTCAATAATGTTTATAAGGGTGAGATGCAATGTGTTAGTGGAAGACGGGTGAACCCGAGATCTATTATTTACCTTGTTGTATCCTTGGTTGGGGCGACCCTCACTTGGATGTGTTCACATATGTAGGTGCTATCCAAACCGGCAACTTGCGGCGCTAAATGGAAAACATAAATAAAGTCACCTCGCGGTCGGCAGGGCCGTGATAAAATCTAAGGGGATCTAATTTAGAATTTGAAAGGGTCTGGGAGCAAGAGATGGTATCTTACCGGGTCGTTTGTCTGCTACCGGCGACTCGTCAAGTCCGAAACACTCGCAACGCGGTGACGTCACTCGGACGTTTTTAGCGTTCGACAGTGAATTGACACAGAAGAAAGACTCGCTCGAGTTCTCGGCTGGCCCATAACAGGAAGGTTGGATGGACCAATACACAAGGAGTCGATCGAAAACAATTGAAGGAAACATGGATACTGTCAGATCACGTGCTAAATAAATCATCTATTGTTCAATACTGCTACTTGTTTGCTAATCTCTTCATATTCATTTAGCCCCCGCTTTATAGTATCAAATAGGTGTATAAAGCAGCACTCACGAAGGCTCAATACATGGCTGAAGTCCCCTCCTCTGGGATTTGGTGTTACCTTTTCAAGGACACACCATTTTAGACTGTCCGGTGTATATTCAAATTTTGTGAAATGCTCCACAAGTGGGACCCCCTGGGTTTTACATTTAATGCAGCTTACGTGTTGTAATATACGACACTTGACCCTTTGTATCGTTTGTCCAATGTACAAGAACCCGCATGGGCATGTGATCGCATAGATGACTCCACTGGAGTTACAGTTACTATGTTCTTTCAACACGTGTGTGTGGTTGTTGTGTTTAAAACTTTTGATTTCTTGGGTTAGGGGGCATGCTTTACAATTTCCACATTTCACATGGCCTTTTACTGGTGGAATCCCCCATAGGACAGTTTGACTTGGTGGTTTGATACTGGGTAGTAGAGCTTTCACAACATAGTCTCTGATTTTTTTTGCCTTCTTAAAGGCATGTAGCGGCAAAGTGCATTCCCAATCTCATCAGCAATCATATGCCAGTGTTGGTTAATTATTTTTTTGATCTTATTACTTTTTGTAGAATAGGTGGTTACACACACTATTCGGTCCTCTTTTTGTCTTAGATTTTCTCTCACTTCCAAAAGATGTTCTCTGTGATTATACCAGGCACGTTTACGTGCCTGTTTTAAAAGTCTGATTGGATAACCTCTGTCTATCAAACGGGCTAGAAGGCCTGCTGATTCATTGAAGAAGTCCTCCTTTCTAGTGCAGTTCCTCCGCAACCTCAGGAATTGTCCGAAGGGGAGGTTATCCCTGAGGTTGCGGGGGTGGTGACTGCTATACCGAAGTAAGGTATTCCGTTCGCTGCTCTTACGGTATAAGCCGGTGTATAACACACCCTGGTCCGCATTGATTGTAATGTCCAGAAAATGGATTTTTGACATATCGAATTTTAAAGTGAATTGGATATCTGTGGAACATGTGTTCAACCACTCATGGAAGGAAGTTAATTCCTCTGTGTTGCCATTCCATATGATTAAAACGTCATCTATATAACGACGCCACAGCCCTATGTGGTTGAAATAGGGGTTAGTCTCATTGAGGACATTTGCCTGTTCGAATGCGTCCATGAAGATTATGGCCAGATTGGGGGCAAAGCTTGCCCCCATCGCTACTCCCTTCGTTTGAATATAATACTTGCCCAAAAATGTGAAGAAGTTCTTAGTCATAGCTAGCGTTAGAAGTTCAATGATAAAATCTGTCGGTACACGGTGGGGTGCCGGGCGTGAATTTAAGACTAGCTCGATAACTGTCAGTGCTTGCTTCTGCGGAATGTTAGTATATAAGGATTGGATGTCCATTGTAGCCAGAAGACTTTTTTTAGGGTCATGTGGACGTCCATCTAGGAGCAAGATGGTTTGCATCGTATCCTTTAGGTACGTAGCAGTCTCCTCTGCTATTGGTTTCAGAAATGTATCGATATACTTGCACAGTGGCTCTAGGAGGGAGCCACACCCGGAAATAATCGGTCTGCCTGGTGGGTTCTGCATTCTTTTATGAATTTTTGGCAAAGTATAAATGGTAGGTGTTCTGGGATGTTTGTTATTGAGATAATCGAACTCGTGTTTGTTGATGAAACCTGACCCTAATCCTTGTATAGTTATGGATTTAATTTTCTTTGTTATCTCACTTGTCGGGTCACCTTTCAATTTTTCATAGTTGCCTTCAACTTCTAGTTGGGCAAGTATTTCATTTGTGTACTGGTCATAATTTTGTACGACAATGGCTCCGCCTTTGTCGGCTGGTTTTATGACAATATTGGCATTTTCTTTTAGAGTAGTGAGTGCTAGTCGTTCTGCCTTGGTAATGTTATATTTAACATACTGTCTCTCTGACAATGTGTTCTCTACGTCTCTTAATACCAATTGTTCAAAAGCCAATATTTTGGATGACATTTGGTGAGCAGGGGGGTTAAATTTAGAGGGAGGTCTGAGGCCACTTCCCGAAAAGACGGGATTATGCGGGACTTTCTGAAAGTAGTGTTTGAGTCTTATTTTTCTAAAAAAATGGTGTAACTCTACTTTAAGATTGAAGGAGTTGGGCATCGAGGTTGATACAAAAGAAAGGCCTTTTTCTAACACACTTTGCTCATCTTGATGTAACTGGTAATTGGAGAGGTTGATTATTGGATTTTCAGGTTTTCGGACTACCATCTGTAGTGTTGTCTCCTGGTTTGTATCTCTCCATGGGATGTCTGTTGGAACTGTGTCTGACCTCTGCCTCTGGTTTTCCCCCTGCCTCTGTTCCAATTCTGTGATCGTGAGCCCCTGGGCCTCCCCCAGGGACGTCCTCGTCCTCGTGGTTCCCACCATTGATCCTGCTCTAAAAAATTGGTTTGGTCTGGGTATTGGTTGCCTGGATTAGTTGTGTCAGTGCTAGTGCCTGCTTGTTCGGAATCACTGTCTGCGTTACTGCCAAACGAGGATCCTGAAAAGGTAGTGAACTGTCTGTATCCTCGTCTGCCTCTACTGGAGTAGGTCCCTGGTTGTTCTCTTGTATAATACCCTTCCTGTAGGTATGGGTATACCACCTTTTTATCCCAGACGTGGGACCCTTTCTCACTTTGCCACTGGATTCAAGTTAGCCTGGCTGATGACGCCTGATTAGCCAGGAACCGGTCCCAGGATGCTTGTTTCCAGTCCAGGGAAGACATGCTTGGCAGTTCGAGCTGGACTGTTCCCATGAGGCACAGGGTCAGACTGATTTGCATATGGCCATGTCTGAACTGGGATGGCGGAGTGGGCTAAAAAATGATGATGGATTACACCCAGATCAGTTGACTGGGGTGAGTGCTTGCATTGTTCAACACTCCGTCCATCATCCCTTTTAGTATTGCTCTGGTACATGGAGAACCTGGCTTGCCAGTTTGGTCTGGACTGTTCCAATAAGGAACAGGGTCAAGACTGATTTGCATATGGATCGGTCCAAACTGGGGTGGCATGGTGAGCAAAAGAACGGTGGATTTAACCCAGATCTCTTGACTGGGGTGATTTTATGACTTATTCAGCATTCTGTCCATCATTTGTTTGCAGAGCACTTCTCACCCTAAGTGGGATGGGTATGCCCAGACGTGAGTCCCTTGCTCACTGTGCCCTTCGATTCAAGCTAGCCTGGCTGATGAAGGGTAATACCCAGAAACTGTTCCCAGGATGCTTGTTTCGGTTCCAGGGAGGACCTAACTTGGCAGTACGGTCTGGACAGTTCCCATGAGGGACAGAGTCAAGTCTAATTTACATATGACAGGGTCTAAACTGGGGTGGCATGGTGAGCAAAAGAACAATGGATTTAACCCAGATCTCCTGACTTGGGATGAATGTATGATTTATCCAACATTCCGTCCATCATTTGATTTTGTTGCACGTTTCACCCTAAGTGGGATGGGTATGCCAAGACGTGGGTCCGTTGTGCTTTGTGTAGCACACATGGAAGTTACTAAAGGTAATTTTGTTAAGGGCTGTTTATGTGCAGGAAGGGTCAGCTTCCTGAACATGAATAATTCAAGGTGTTTTGCTTTTTCCATGTGCACAAGGCAGCACACATGGAAAAAGCAAAAACTAGGAGAAATATAGCCTTCCTTCTCGTATCGCCAAGTTAGGACCAGGTTTTCTCTGGTGGTCTTAATTTTGGCGCTGCCTCCTATTGACTCTGCCCTTGTAAATAGGGGGCAGCATCAAAATCAATTGGTGTTGCAGTGGAACACCCACAGCAACACCAACTGCCCACCTCTTTCATGCTAAGCATAGCGTGAAAGGAGGCCTTTTTTACAAGGCAGCATTAAACCACGTCAAGTGGCTTAGCGCTGCCTTGTAAATGAGGCGAAACCCCTATCACCACGGAGCCTTCACAAAAAGTGAAGTTCCCGTGGCGATAGGGCTTGTACATGTGCCCCTCAGAATCAGGCCCCAAGTTGATCAATTATCATATAGGACAGGAAAGTTTCTGCTGATTTGGAAACATGCCGCTCCCTTCTGTCATGAAAAGGCATAGAACGTTTATTTAGTTCTCAATTGTCTACCTACTTTGAATAAAATTAGTTGTTTGATCAGACACAATCAGTTTTAATTTCGCACACTACAGAGAATTATTCTCAATGGCAATGCTAGATGATCTTTATTTGTTTTGGGATAATGGTGTCACAACACTCCTTATTCTGTTAGATGTTTCTGTCTCTTTTGATATGGTCTCCCACCCTAAAGTTACTACTTTAGGATTCTAAAGACTTTAAAGAATATCTTGGCTCTCCTGTCCATTGACATCAAGAAAATAGTGGTTCAAGTGGTGGATCTGTCTCATTTAAACTCTGGGAATTTCTTATATGTGGCATTCCAAAATATTTGTTAGCTTGGGTCCAAACTGTTCATAATATTGCTGAAAGACTAATTTGAGGCCTTCACAGAACCAATCCAGTTTGGCTTCTCATCTTCCTAAGCTTCACTGTCTTGACACCCAGAAGTGTATTAATTTCAAATGTTTTTTCTTTCTTTTTCAAGACAAACCAATACTTCTCATAATTATAAAACAATTAAATGGCATGAGGTATCAGATTTGTGCATTGTTTGTAAAAGTGAACCAGTTTGGGCAATTCAAAAGAAGCTAAATAGTTAATTGACATATTCATAACTCATTTTTAAGTTGTTATAAGGTACTAGCATTTCATCTATATTTTGTAGCCTGTGGTGGAAATACAAGAATGTAAGCACACAGGAAAAGGAAAAAAGGAAAAAAGGAGCAAGGCTAGACACCAATTTTGATTAGGTGGAGCATCTCGTAGTGGTATTATGCTATGTTCCATTAAAAAGAATCTTGCCAAATTGTCCTATATATGTGTCAATAGGTATTTTTAATATAGAAAGTTTCTAAAGTGATCCTTGAAAAACACATGTAAATAATCCATTCATCAACGTTTGGGTGTTTGTTTATTTTTCATATGCTCTAGATAATCCTACTTGCATGCATTCATGTTTTCTATACAATGTTCTGCGGATTTTGAGTACCTAGACCATATTCAGATTTTAGAATAATTATCAGTTTTAAAATTGGCGCTTACAATCCCTTATTTTACGAGATTTATTTGAATAAAGACTGTTCTCTAAATGTTTAATAAAGCTTTGCACATATAAGTCAAAGGTGTCAGACTACTGTAAGGTAATTGCAAGTGCAATATCTGTTAGCCAGACAAAATTGGAAATGTTTCGTCACAATACAAAATGTTTTAAGAATACTTTTCTGTTTTATGAGGGTTTGTCTAAAGTTCATTGAAGTGCTGAAAATTAAGTTCAATATGTTATAATAGAAATCATATACTTAGTGATCCTAGAGCTCCACATCACATGCATTCATAAGTGATTTTAAGGAAATATCCTGAGTAGAGTTTTTCAGTAATTTTTAAAAGGTAAAAGCAGACACATTTGCTTCCTTAATAATTCAGGGAATGGTGGTGGTGAGTAAAATGATGTGCAGTAATATGGATTTCAAATATTTCTTTCAGTAAATCATATATTCTTAATACACAGCTTCAGAGTTTATATTAAAATGTTAACTGATCAAAGCCTAACAGTAGACATTATTATGAATGTATTATTGTATGATTAAGCCAACTTGAAAAGTGGAGGGCCAAATAGCACAACTGTTATACTTAAATGATGAATGAACCCAAAGTTCATTTGGATTTTGCATGCATAAATCTTTATTTCGGTAAAATTATCACCATAACATTTTGAATTTTATCTTCCTCTTATGGTTGCCAAATTGATTGCTTAAGAATGCAATAATTGGTCAGTCTAGTGCTAGATATTTTTTGTCAGAATTAACTGCTTTAGTACTCCAAGGCTTCATATTAGTTGTTTCAGTTTCCATCCAATTACTGAGAGAGTTGCCTTAGAGTAAAGGACAGTTTGTAAATAAATCAGGGTACTCTTTTTAAGATCTATCTTTATTGGTGCCACAAGAAGTAAAAAAAAATCCATAATCCCCTAAACATTTTCCAAGTAAGTTTGAACACTGACTTGAAATCTTATTTTATTATTTTAAATAAAAGGTAGTACAACAAACATTATATTAGAAACTAGGTAACACTTTCACCAGAGTTTAATGTTTTTCTTCAAAATTGGATGCTTTTATTGTGGAGGCTTTAAGCATTGTAAAATATTACATCCATTCCTAAAGTTATAAGCTTTATCTGACTAAAAGAGAACCATTTACTACTTTTAAAACTTATCAAAATTGTCATGTATATACGATTGAGATCAAAAAGTCCCTCAAAATGATTGAGTTCTTCAGAATACTCACTCTAAAGGGCCTTACAAAGATAGTCTCCTTTACTCTACAAAACTTTATAAAAAAATGTAGAGCAACAACGAAGGAAGGGTGTGTCTTAACCTCACACTATAGAGTAAGATAAGTGTAAAATTCTCCTCTGTTTAAGGCTTGAATACAGTAAATATTTGCTAAACGGTGATGAGTTAGGCTTTACAACCTATCTGGCACTGTTGATAATCTTGCAAATGCCTTTAATATTTATTTAAAAAATCCTACAAAATATTCTGTAAATGGCAGAATGCGTGAAGTCTCTCTCCCTGGTCATAAAAGCAACATTGTCATTAACCACGGAATGACACTGAGCACCTCTGGATTGGCAACATAAAGTAATGAAGAAAAACTGTCAGGAGATCTGGCCAGCAAAACTGTTGATGCGGTTATGAACTCAATACTCAATGTAACTGAAAACGTTACAAAAATTTAAAACATGTGTTATGGCACTGTTTTTGTGTAGGCAGAGTATATATTGTTTAACGTGTTACTTTAATGTCACCATATGCGTCCTACATCAAAAAGTGATATATTCATTTCTAGACTGAACCCCTCTAATAACCTATAAACATCAAGAAAATATGTTGCACATATCATTACCCTACCAAATGCAGCATTTTCTAAAAGAAGAAACCAAAGGTTTTGTTGTGAGCAATTTGTTATGTTTTGGAAACACCTAATTTTAAATGTCTCTGAAATGTAGAACAAACTTTTTTTTGTTAAATGGGAATCTTATGAATTAATCCAATATCTCATTCTTGCAACACACAACTTTTACATTGATATATTTAAATACTGCAAGTGCTAACATGAACTAACCAAAACCTCCCTAATTCTCACCAAAATTACCTGCAAGATTGCTTTTGTCGACAGAGGGGCATTTTTCTGCCCAGAAACAATCCTGAGAGGCATATTCCTCTTTCTATTAGTGCTGCATCATGCAGCACTCATAGAAAGAGCTGTAAAAAGGATAAATAAAGATATTTCTCCTCTTTACGCCTCTCCTGTGGAGTTGTATCTTTTTGGTGCATTCCGAGATACACAAGGTGTGGTCAATCTGGGAATGCATAAAAAACCATGGGAGTTGCGTGGAAACACCCACACAATGCCCAATGAACATCTTACCTAGCCAAAGTAAAGCAACACAGTGAATTGCACTGCATTGCGTTACTCCAGATTTTTGAAGCCACTCAGAGCCACACAAAGTGGCTTTTCATGGCTTCAAAAATCTGACCTAAGGTTTGCATCACTGATGCAAACCGGCTCATAAATATGGCCATGAGAATCTGATGTTCAGACTAGTGGCTCTCTGCAAAAGCCACATGTAACGATGAAATACATTCTATAAACTGCCTGCAACATAGCAGTAGTGGTATTAAGCTTCAACAATCCCATGTATAACACTTGCCTTCCTGATGCTGAAACATGGCTTTTGAATGGGATAAACCCAATTGGCATAGCCCTGTTTCTTTATATGATCAACGCTAACGTTTCAGCAAAGCAAGGATTAATTGATGCTAGTCAACCTCAAGTCTCTTTGACAATAATAGATTCCTTCTCTGGGTGAGCCTAGCAACTCGTGGCATTGATCATACTTGTGTGAATACTTTGATCTCATTCAATTAGGGCAATTTTCATCTTCTGAGGTACAGAATTGATGAAGAGCAGAGGGGGTATTTTGTAATAAATCACCGGGTTATCCAAAGCTGCTATTTTCTATATGGTATTTATGATCCTGCTCTTCACCTATGATGCTATTTAACTTTGATTTCCTCAGCAGGGTTCACAGACCTCGTCAGATGGCATTGCCTGTCATGCTAGCCTTAAATGTCTAGAACTGCAATGTGGTGAAGGCATAATTCATGACCATTAATCTCAAAATGTTTGCACCAGGAGAACATGATGAGTGGGATGCCAGTTGGTTTCAGCCAATATCTTCTGTGGATGCTCTAAAAAGCGGGATGCAATTCAAGAACTCTAATGGTTTCCATCTGGTCTCAACAATAGAAGCTTTTGTCTAACATGTAGACTCTATGTCCCCAAAATAATTCATAGAAAGCACAAATACATTTCCAAATTATATCTGTGAGAAGGGGAAAAGTGTGAACCCAATACAAATAGGATTCTCTACCCTAAACAGCTTTAATATCCGTTAAATGCATACACATTGTTGTCTATTACTTAGTTCCTGCTTTATATATGATTTTGGTATTTTTCAGTATTGTTCATGAGAAATAAAAGTTCACTTCAAGTACCTACACTAGGGACAGAAGAGAGCTTTACCCATAGCCTTATTATAAATGTTTGGGTTTCAGCGCCACCTCTAAATCCCCATCATTCATTTTCAATATTAATCTAAGGTAGTCCACATGACTACTCTTTGGTAAGGCCAGAGCTGCCACGTGGACAGACATTCTTTCCTTAGCTCAAATTCTGGGTTGTTTCCCTATATATTTGCCTCAGACATCATTGGGTAAGCCCCTGGATCTTAAAGAATGCTGTAGTGTTGCCCACATCTTGCCTACCCAATTCTGAAACCATGTTTTTTATGTGCAAACTCTGGGTACATTCTAAAACTCTTTGTACAGTCATGCTACAGAGGGCCCAATGGTGGAATGCTGCGCTATGCAAACAGTAGCATCTTCTTTGTACAGTGTTAGACTTTGGGCATTAGTGATGTGACACAACTTGTCAGAAATCACGGCTAGTTTCGCAAGCATTTTCTTGCATTTTTTCGTTCTGCCTACTTTGGACTTAAATGTGGGAATATTAATGTTGTGTTGTCTGGAGATTAAATATATATCTGCTTTGAGGTTTGCCAAGGTGGTCATTTGGAGGGACAAGCCTGTTTTATGGGCTTCACAATGGTTCGGTCTGGGATGATTTGCCAAACTCCACCTAGTATTTGGCAAAATAGGTATGGCACAGCTTTGTAATATGCAAAACCGGATTGCGGCTAATGCCAGTTTATATTGGAACTTGGGCAAAGGCAGTAGCAGGAAGCATTGCGGCTACTCTCACTGCCTCTTATTTACCGAACTAACATTTAATTAATAAAATGTTGTAGCTGGTTAAAGCCACACTAAACAAAGCCCCATTGTTTGAAATTTACACAAGTGGTTGCTTCAGTTGTCTTCCACTCTAAAACTTGGGAACCATAATAATTCAGTCCAGTTGGTGTGTGCGCTTCAGCTTCGGGGAAAAATCACTTGACTATTTTTCATTATTGAAGCTCTGGCTATCTTATATCCTAAAGACATTGGTTAAAATGATTTTGATTAACTCGCAGCAGTGCAATCGATAGGTGGGGATACAGCTCTGGAAATCAACCTCTTTTCCTACTGCAGTAACAAACTATATTGAGGTGGCTTGGGGGATATGGTGTACCCAGCTGAAATTATGCATTTGGAGTGGTTGGCTGACCTATGCAACTCGACGATACATTTTAATCTTTTATGCTCGACTGATAATGGAGTTTTTTTATGATACATGTTTTGCATTAACTCGATTTTAACGCATAGCCACACTAATACTAATGCTAACTGTAGAGAGAAATCATTCCCATTTACATTTGTTGGACTATAGGTAATATAGGCCTGAATGTTAAAATTGTCAATGCTGTTTGCCATCTTGTTTTGGAACGTGAACATTTTATATCTAGACAAGCTGAAGTTCTAATGATCAAATACAATGTACTTTTTCCCTTTTTTACCACGAGAATAAACGTTTTCTTTTCTTTGTGATAATCGTGGAATGTTTTAATAAGTAATTTTATTTCTATTTCTTTTATTCGCAAGACTACTTATCCGTTTTCATCCGCTCTCTTTCTTGAATGTTTAAAATGTGTGGTATTTTGTGAAAGGCTTGTTATGTTGTGGGTGCATTGATTATTTATATTCTCATATATGACGTGTATTTTACACATTTTAATGATACCGCTTTACTATTTTTAGGAGTTTACACCTGATACAAAACCAAATGGTGATGATGAACTCACAGATACTGGGGATGACACATTAGTGAAAAATGTGAACTACCTGATATGACCTGCAAATGACATTTCTGTACAATTACAATGGTTTTATAATGTAATGTCTGTGTTGTACACATCTTTATCAGTATTAAATGCTGAAGTATATGTCTCTTATTCAAGGGATTGGATTACAACATATCAGATGATTAGACATGACCTGGATTTTACATACCTATCAAGAGATGTGTACATCAATGCATCTCTCCATGTTAGGTATCATCATATAACACATACCAGTTTAGCAATTGTCTGAGGGCAATATTTTGAGGTCCCGCACTATGAAGTTTTTTTTAATGGTTTGGTACAATGTCATTTATTGTCAATAGCATGGACAGGGCCACACTTTCTATTGGAATTACTAACATCAGACCCCATTACAATATTGGTCAGCAGTCGATATATTTTCATGTATTGAACTAGGGCTTCTGTACTGAACATGAACGGCCACTTATAAGATGGTAAATGCTCCACTCTTCACCTTTCGTCATCACATTCCTGAGAGGAAGATGATAACAGTGGAAGTTTGTTGGACTTGGCCCTTTTTGGCAGCTTCACCCCTGAACTTTTTGCCTTAAGCTCTGACATTGTAGTAGTGGCTTTAGGCCTCTGGGCACTTTAGCACTGTGAATTTCGGCCTTTGCGAATCACAAAAGGCTTGATACATATGGCCCTAAGTCTCCTTATACATCTGTTTCTGCCTCTCTGAGCTCTGTTTAAGCACAAGGACAACTCCTGAGGACTTTGCAATGCTTTAGAAATTTAACTTATCATTTGTGTGCACAAATATATTTTTACTGCCAATCCAGATTTTCATCTGGAAAAATTGTCTATTTTGCAGAAGTTTCATAGAAGAAAGTTCCCATCAGGGAAAGGAAAAGGAAAATAAACCCTTGACACAAGGAAGGAAACCTACAACCTCTTACGTTCTCCCACAATGTGTAAACATTTTAGAGACATTGTGGGTTCTCTCGCAGGTTTTCTACTTCACTCTCCTTGGCGAAATGCAAGGGAATACAACTTCTGAAAAATATATACTACCAGGGTTTGAAACATAGGGTACAGCTCAGTATTTCGGCTTCTATTACAGGTATCCTGTAAAATCAGAAAATCAGTGACTTTAAGAGTGAGAAAAATCTGGCCCACTAAAAGTGGGACCCTGAGGGTCCCAAGGATATGAAAATTAACCACATGAACTGGAAATGGTAAATCTAATTCCCCTTGTAATTCCTCATTTTTCCTGGATTTCAAACATAATTTCGGGTGAAAATTCACTGATCTCAAGATTACGATGGGGGACTGTTACGTCTGTTACCGGCTCCATCAGAATTAAGAGTTCACTCTCTTCACAAGAAAATTATACTTTCCATGGAGATTCCTTTTTAAAATGTGTTAACATGTGCTACATTACATAAGCAAATTACCAGTGCAGGCTCAGGGTAAAGGGTTTCCATTTTTGATACAAGGATACTGGTTGGAGAGACATTATTTCCAAATCCAGACAGTACTGTCAAAGACATCTACGTGCACTGCAGACAAAATCATATATTAATATGCCAATCACAGATTCGGCAGGTCAAAGAGTACCCCACCAATAGCTAATGTAACAAGCTCGTCAGGAGAAAGCAAAACACAAATTTGCACCCTTTATGTAGTGTCTTGCGAGGTAACAATGACGGAAGCCTTTTGGCTCCTGAGGAACTCGGTAGAGCTACGACATAATGGATAGAGAGTATTGCAGTGAAGGCTGCTTTATAATGTAGAGTTTATAGTTACACGCAGCTGATTAAAGACATGTGTGGCATAGTCATTTACGGGTAACCCAGCTGAGAAGACACTATGAGTGGTGACGAGATAGGGGTTACCTGAAGATTGACAGTGGTCTTTAAGAGTGTTTGCCATGGTCCAGAAAAACTGCTTGTGTGTGCCACATGTGCCGTCGCAAAAGTACAGCATCAACGTTTGATGCATGTAGATTCAAAGTGCACTTCCAGCCTCTGTGAAGCAGTTGAACACAAAAGCATTTACAGAGAATCTAGATGTCATTGGTCGTGAACTTGGTGTTCAGGCCATACATAAATGTACCTTGCTACTACACAACATAGAGCCACATCTAGTTCAGAGCGATAGTGCTGCTATTACAAGTGCTGCTAGTTAGAGATCAACCAGGTGTTCAGAAAAGTACAAAGCGACAGACAAGTGCAAGAGAATGCTGCGGTTGGAAGCAATCACGTACTGTCAATTTACTTAGTTGAACCTTGAAAAAGGAAGAGCTCTAGTCCTCAGTGGCTGGTGAGGCCCAAGAAGAAGCACAGGGTGTGCTTACTGAGTTGTCCAATACCTGCAGTGGCATGCCATCAAAGATGCCGGGTGGCGATTTATAACAACGCCAAAGGTCTCAGAGAAAGGGAAAGGCACCAATGGAGATCAAGAGAGAGGTCACATTCCACAAACTGCCCATGGTAACCCAGAGGCCAGAAAATCACATAGCCTCAGAGATGGTATGGATGACCTGAGTTCTAATGGACAGCAAACACTGTCAGGATGTTTACTTCAGAAAGCTTGCACATGTTGGACTGGCCGCATGTGAAGAAAAGCATCAGTCCAAGAAAAGTCGACATGCGAAAGCACGAAAGTAATTCAAAGATTTTACAAAAATTAGTAAGTCAGTTCCCTTCATTGTTTTATGGTTCGGGAAAGTTGAAGACTATGAAAGTTAAGTTGCATATAAATGATGACGTCCGTCCCGTTGCTCAGACACATAGACAAATTGCTTTTCATTTACAAGATGGTTTTGAAAAAGAACATGAATCATTACTTAAGCATGATATCACTGAGCATTCTACTGGTCAAATGCCATGGGGTTCTCCCATCATGATAGTACCCAAAAACAACAGTGAAGGAGCAGTAGGCATATGCACTGACATGCATCAGGCAAATAAGTCAATTGAATGAGAAAGACATCCAGATCCACACATTGCTGATATGATAACACAATTAAATGATGCAAAGGTTTTCTCTCGCCTTGATTTCAATTAGGGTTATTATTTATTGGTTAGAGCTTAAAGAGAACTGCAAGAACATTACAATATTTTCTATACATCTTGGTCTGTTTTGATAAAAAAGGCGAAGCTTTGGTGTGTCATCAGCTGCAGAACATTTCAAGATGTCATTCAATGTATCATACAGCCTGTCATGAATGCGTTCAATTATATTGATGACATATTGGTTTTCAGAGCTGCCCAAAAAGAGCATGATTCGGCTCTCACACATGTAAGTCAATTACTGACTGATGCAGGTTTGGCTTTGAATGCAGATAAATGTTAGTTCCATAAGACAAAGCTAATATCCTTTGCCCATATCTTTTCTGATGTGGGTATAATACCTGAACCTGCTAAAGTACAAGCACTGGCACATGCCAACCCACAACCAAAAGGTGTTTCATTGGTGAATTCCTTTCTTGGCAGTGCCAGAAACTGTTCAATATATATATGACACTTTTTCACTATAATTGCTCTATTGAGAGAGTTGACATAACATAATGTTTCATTTCAGTGATATCAGTTTTGGAAAAATCAAACAAGCTATTGAGAATGCCACTAAAATGGCTTATTTCAATCTGAAAAGTCATCAAGAGGTCGTTGTTGATGTTAGCCCAGTTGGGCTAGGTGTTATCCTTGGATAGCGGACACCCAAATGCTTGAAGGCATATTGTGGCGTATGCAAGTAGGAGTTTATCCCAACCAGAATGTGCTTACTCATAACCTGTAAAAGAAGGTTTAGCAGTGGTATAGGCTTTAGAACACTTCCATATATTTTTGTGTGGAAAGCATTTTAAACCGATAACTGATCAACAAGCATTACTAACAATATTTGGCAATAGAAAGGCTAGGATGCATCCTTGCATTTTTACGTTCACAACTACGGCTACAAGAGTACAATTAGAACATTGTGCATTGACAAGAAAAGGATCAGAACCCTGCTGACTACTTTTCCAGAGTGCACATTCTAGGTCATGGCACTCCATCCAAGTCAGCTGAAGCTTATATCAACTTTATCATAACATCAGACACTCCAGCTGCCATTTTGTTAGTCCAGATTGTCACTGTTACAAGCCATGATAGAGACATGCTAAAGTTGAAAGATATAATTGTATAGTCATGGAACCAGCACACTCAACCTCTAACTAGTAAGGGTGAATATCAAAAACACAGAAATGTGAAATATGAACTGTGCATAACTCAAGAGGGAGTTTTATTGCGAGGGTCAAGAATCTTCATTCTGGAGAGTCTGAGGCAGAAAATTATTGAAGTGTCCCACGAAGGACATAGAGGAATCGTTGCCCCAAAACGAGCTCTCCGATACCATGTCTGGTTTCCGTATCTCGACAAGCAAGTTGAGAAGGAAGGAAAGGCTTGTCATCTATGTCTATCTACAAAACATACTCAACACACCCTAAACATGTCAGAACTCCCAAAGCATGGCTGAGAGAGAATAGATATTGACTTTTTCAGTCCACTCGTGAACAAATACTCGCGTTTTCTATTAATTGAGGATCTCTCATCCACCAATCAAGAATGAGTAATCGAGAGACTGGGTGGCATCTTTGCGACATCCGGATGTTCAGCCGTCCTAAAACCTGACAATGCTGTGCCTTTTAATAGTTGGGAATTCAAAGACTTCTTATAGTATCTGAGTATAAAGCATCAAAAGAGCTCTCCTCTGTTGGCTCAGGCCAACGGACTTGTTGAGAGATTTACGAGTGTGCTAAAGACAGATGTGCAGCATGCTACATTTGAGAAGCTCAACTTACAAACTGTGGTAAACTCTACAATGAGAGCTTAAGCTTTCAACACCTCGCTCGACCACCGGTGAATGTCTGTTAACATTGATGTTTGGAAGAGCAATGACAACCAAGATGCCCCAGTGGACCAATCAGAGAGAAAGAGATGAGAATGCAACTCTCATGAGGAACATGGTTCAGAAACAAAAGATCAAAACATATGCTGACCAAAGATGACATGCAAAAAAACATTGTCTTCCAGAATTGAGACAGAGGGCTCGCACATTATATGCAGAAAAGAACATCTGATGCTAACTCTGATGCAGAACCTTTCCAAGGGGTGTTGACCAAAGTACATATGGTGACTGCCCAGCACACTGGGAAGTCTATTACCAGAGACTTTTCTCACTTGCATTATTTTATTTATTTTTTACCAGATCTCCATGGTGAAGGAGAGACTGATTCGGAAGCACCAGTGACTCCTGCTGCCTTTTCACCATACCAGAAAATCTTGGATCATGATGGTGGCAGGTCTGAACCTCACACAAAACATTCATGTCAAACACTTACAATGACGAAGAGATTTATTGAAAATATTTAAATGTATTTATGTGTGTTAGAAATGGAATTTCTGGTTGGCTGAGGCTTGCGCCAAAGCCAGGCAGAAACCACCACTCTGGTCAGGGTAAGGGGATACACACTGTAGATAACCCCTGCTCACCCCTTGGTAGCTTGGCATGAGCAGACAGGCTTATCCCCAAGGCAATGTGTAAAGAATTTGCACCAACACCCAAAATAACACTGTTAAACACCACAAATGGACACCGCACAGGTAGTTATAAAAATAAGGTTATCTTTATAAAGTTTAGGTCAGATCAAAGCGCCCAAAAACGCACATAGATAAATTACGCCTCTTGGTAGGTTTGTCTCTTGGTAGGTTTCTTTAGTAAAACAAACGGGTAGGTTTCCTTTTGTAAAAAATTCACTTCAGTGTTGATCTTTGTGCTCACACAGTTCACCTCGGTAATGCTCTTTGTGCTCACACCATTCAATTCACTTTAGTAACACAAACTTGGGGAGCAGATGCCACAAATCAACTCCGGGGTGAAGAGGCACACATGAGCTGCGATGTTACAAAACTCAGGTTTTACAAGACTCACTTCTCAACAAGGTACTTGATTAAGTAGTAATCGCTGGGAGGGTTCCTTCCCTGTCAAACTGGTGCTCCCTTCTAACCCCGTCCCTCACTGTAGCCTGCGCGTGTGCCGATCTTCAGCAGCGCGCAGCTCTCAGCAATTTCCCTCGGGCCAGCAGGCTATGCTAATGCACCCGATTACCGCTGACCTCCTGCTCTCTTCTTCGGTGCACGAGCATGAGGCCGCCCGGGTTGCTAGAAGACGCCTTGCGCTCCAAACAACGTGATGTTGCTCTTCTTGGACGAGCCCCTCGGTTGCTAGGAGACGCTTGGAGTGGGAACCAATCCCAGCGTGTCTTGATCGTAACGATTCCCCTGCCTCTGGGCCAGCGGCGGTGATCTCAAAACGCCCGCTACTTACAGGAATCTGCAAGGGTGTAAAGTGGGCAAAACAGGCAAAACGGGCCGGTGGTGGTGATCACAAGATGTCCACACTTCGCAAGATTGGCAGTGCAGGCAACACGGGGGCCAGTGGAGCAAGGGCACTGGCCATCCGTTTCTTACGCTGGGCACCACAATTACTATGCACGTCAGGCAGACGGCACAAAGGACCTCAGCAGCGTTCTGGGGTCACACAGGTCAGCCCAGAGTCAGCAGGGACAGCAAAACACGATGTAGAGCGAGCTTGAGGGAAGTCCTTTAGTTAACTTTTATGTTCCTGATTTAAAACAGGAGGCCAGCTAATCCCAGGCTCTTGGAGACGTGGTAGGACACAGCACACAGCAAAGTCCTTTCTGAAAGCAGGAGGGGAACACAGCACACAGCAAAGTTCTTCAGATCTCTTCCTCAGTAGTCACAGAAAACTGCAAGTCAGCCCCAGATCACACAGCAAGGGCAGTCCTTTTCCTCAGTCTCTTGAGCTTATCTGCTTTGGCGGAGAGTCCTCTTGATTGCAGAGGTAGTCTATTATTCCTGCGGTTTCAGCTCTTACTTTTATATCCCAAAAGTCTTTGTTCCTACATGTGTGAGGGGTCCAGGATACAGTCTAAACCAGTTTTAGGTACCCTCTGCCAGGGCATGTTTTCTTCCTTTGTGAGTTTGGGCTAGGGCCATCATTATACGCATAGCAGGAGGTGGAGCCAACATTGTGGGTGACAGCCCTATTCATACACAGGTGCTACTCCTCCCCACCACTCTACATGTCGATGGACCTATTCAGCCTAGTGCTGACTCACCCAGTCTCCTGGAGCCATCCTCAGCCCCTGTCGATCACATACCAAACAGTCAATACACAACCAGGCAGAGGCACACAGAAAGGTTGAACAGGAAAATAGCTACTTTCTAAAAGTGCTATATTCAAAAACAGAATTTAAAAACCATCTTTCCTAAAAGATGCGTTATCAAACTCTGAGTTCAGGGATACTAGACTTCAGCTTACCATCTTGCTGCTATGGGGAGATATGCAGGTACACCTGGGAGACAGCATTCCCCATTCTATATATGGGCAAGATGGCCTTTCAATAGTAAACGAAATTAGAAGTATTTCACTATAAGGACATGTTACCCACACTGGAACATGTCCTATTTTTCACATACACTGCACCCTGCCCAGGGAGTTACCTTGGGCCTACCATAGGGTTGTCCAATGTGTAAGAAAAGGGAAGGGTTCAGCCTGGCAAATGTGTACACTGGCCAGGACAACATGGCAGTTAGCAACTGCGCACAGGCACTGCGGTGGCAGGCCTGAGACACCAATTTAGGGCTACTCATGTGGGTTGCACAATCTGTGCTGCAGGCCCACTAGTAGCATTTGAATTACCAGCCCTGGCACACTCAGTGCACTTTTCTAGGGACCAACTGGTAAAACAAATATACCAATCATGGATACCCAATCACAATAACAATTTACAGGGAGAGCATATGCACTTTAGTACTGATCAGCAGTGGTAAAGTGCCCAGAGTCCTATACCCAATAACCACAGGTCAGGAAAAATAAGGGAGGAAGAAGCGAAAATTTTTTGGGGATAACCCAGCAAAAAGAACCATTTCCGACAATGTGTATAGATATTTTTTTTTAATTGGTAACTTTCGTTTAACAGAGGGGTAGATGTAGTGTCTTGCGATTTCACAATGACTGAACCCTTTTGGCTCCTGATAAACTCCATGGACCTATGATGGTATGAATAGAGTGTATTGCTGTGAAGGTTGCTTTAGAATGTGGAGTTTACAGTTACACACAGCTGAATAAAGACTTGTGATACCTATTTTTGTTTGTGGCGTAGTCATTTTTGGGTAACGCGGCTGGGAAGACGCTACAATTTCTTGCATATTATCTTGTCTATTTCCTGCACTCAATGCTAGCAGGTGTTTTAGATCATAGGCACGAGAAAATAGGGCTTTCAAATCGATCTGGAAATGTAAACAGTTTTGTCCAAGCAAGCTCTTCTAGCTTTTCATGCTCTGGAAGCCGAATGCATAAGGTAACCCACGTCACAGATGGGCACTTCCTATGGTCAATGTTACCTTTGATGGAGTTTGGCTGATGGATTTGGTATTATTTGCAATACTGCAAGAAAATGTAGTTCAATGCTTTCATAGTATTTTATTTATTTATTTATTTGGGCATTTGTAGAGCGCCTGGTTACGCCACTGGCGTGTCCCCGTGCTATGATAAGTGGAGTGGCTGCCCCCCCCCCCTCCCACAGAAAGCTACCTGCTAAAAAGGTGGGTTTTAAGCTTCTTCCTGAACAGGACTTCAGATGGTTCTAGTTGCAGTTCTAAAGGCAGGGCATTCCAGCATCTGGGAGCGAGGTATCTAAAAGATATTCCTCCCATACGCGCCTTCCTTACTCTGGGAACCTTTAGCAGTCCAGTCTGCGAGGACCGTAGATTGCGTGTGGGCTCATAGCAGGTCACCAGACTCTGGTGCGAAGCAGGGGCTTTGCCGCTCAGAATGCGGTGGCATGTGGAGAGGGCTTTGAACTCCACCCTCTTCTCCACAGGGAGCCAGTGGAGGGTTTGGAGAGCTGGTTTAGAGGGTGACCTCCTGGGGAGCCTGAGTACAAGCCGCGCCGCAGCATTTTGGAGCACTTGCAGGCGGCCCATGACCCTGCCCGTGGCCCCCAGATATAACAAGTTCCCATAATCAAGTTGCGAGGTGACCAGGGCCTGCACCAGCGTCCTTCGAGCAGCAATAGGGAGGAGGTCTAAAACTTTCCTTAAGGCTCTCAGAACACCAAAACACACCCCCATCACCCGGCTGACCGGGGGACCAAAGGCAAGATCCATATCCAGCCACACACCGAGGTTCCTGGCCTCCCGGCAGGGGACGGGGACTTCACCCAGGCAGGGCGGCCACCACGCCGACGACCAAGCAGACGGCCCTCCCCCCACCACGAGCACCTCGGTCTTGCTGCCGTTCAACTTTAAACAGTTTGCGGACATCCAGGTTGCCAGGTCTTGCATGCAATCCCTGAAGATGTCCGCTGCAAGGCCGGTTGCACGCGATAGGGAGATGACCAACTGCGTGTCATCGGCATAAGACACCAGGCGTAGACCGTGTCCTTCCACAATGGCTTCTAAGGGGGAGACATAGATATTAAATAGGGTTGGGCTCAGGGACGAGCCCTGAGGCACGCCCTGGCCAAACTCAATCTCCTTCAAGTAACAGTCACCCAATCGGACCTGAAAGCACCTATCAGACAGGAAAGACCCGATCCAGCCAAGCGCTTCTCCTGTGACCCCTCCTTCATTCAGACACTGTAGCAGGATGGAATGTGCTACAGTGTTGAATTCCGCGCTTAGATCAAGTAGGATCAAAGCCATGGTTTGGCCCTCATCCACACCCTGTCGTAACGCTTCGACCGCCATGAGAAGCTCAGATTCCGTCGAATGACGGGGGTGGAAGCCAAATTGCGAGTCATGGAGTAGCGATGCCTTCTCCACAAAATGCATGAGTTGTAGATTTGCAATTTTTTTCGCCACTTTAGCCATATAGGGCAGGAGGGAGATTGGGCGAAGATTGTCAAGTTTTTCAAAACTGACATTAGTTTTCTTCTGCAGAGGGAGTACAACTGCTTGCTTCCAAGCATTGGGGACAGTCTGGGACTTGAAGGAGGCATCTAGTAGGTGGCGAACATAGGGTTCAAGTACTTGCAGGCTACCCTTCAACCGACTTGGAGTAGTCGGGTCTCTTGGAGAGCCAGATTTTATCGACCCGCAGATGCGGAGAAGTTCCTCAGTCGGAGGGGTGACAAAGGTGGTTAGTCGCTGTTCCCCTTTGATTTTAGTGGCCTCCAAGTGCATAGTACTGTTGTCGGCCTTCTGAGGGAAGGAGCTGTAGATGTTTGTTACCTTATTTGCAAAAAACTCCGCAATACGGTCACAACCCTCCGTAGTGCAAAATTTCTTGGGCACCACAGCAGGCTTCCCTACCGCAATTGATTTATAGATTGAGAAGAGTTCCTTAGTGGACTGTTCTGCTTCTTCAATCTTGTTGCAGAAATACAGTGTTTTAGCCTTTCTTATCAGTTTGTGGTAGCTGCGCCTGCAGTCTATGTACTCTGCTTTAGCGTGGGTCGTGTAGGCAATCCTCCATTGCCTTTCGGCACGTTTACACGCTGCTTTGGCCACCCGCATGTCCTCGTTGTACCATGGAGCCGATCTCTGAGCTCGGCCCCCCACTTTAGCCACACCGAGTGGGGCCACCAAGTCCAGTGCTTCCGTGATACGCTGGCTAGGTTCGAATTGATTTCTTCTACCCCCTCACCCCCAGGGTGGCCCTTCGCAGTTAGCGCCTGATTGAATTTAGCTTGAGAGAACGCCGCCCATCTACGCCTAGGGTGTTTATCAGCAGGAGGTTCAGTCGGTCGTGCTCCCAGCAACTCAATGGTGAATGGGATGAGATGGTGGTCGGACCATGGGATGGGGACCGGATTCTGAGCTTCCACTTGGTCCCAATTTGCGAAAATCGGGTCAAGAAGGTGGCCCAGTTTGTGGGTGGGGTGCTTTACTTTCTGCTCAAACTGCAATCCTGCCATTACTTGACAGAAATCCCTCGCCACCTTGTCCGTACGGGTATCTAGGTGTAAGTTTAGGTCACCCAGAACTAGATATTTGTCAGTTCTTAATGCGGCCTCTGTGACGCCTTCTACTAGCTTCTCGATAAATGTGGCTGTCGAGCCAGGCGGACGATAGATCAGAAGGCCCTTCAAGGTAAAATTACAGCTTATCGAGATAGAGAAGGCAGCGGCTTCACTATCCTCAATTGTGATACGTTCTAGCTGACATTGGTAGTCCTGTTTAGCGACTATGGCTATGCCACCCCCTCTTCCTAGTGCTCTGTCTAATCTCTGCAGGCAGTAGCCCTCTGGGATAGCTGCAATGATCTCCGGCATGGAGTCCTGATCTAACCAAGTTTCCGTGAGGAAGAGCAGATCCCATTGCTTCCCACTAAGGAGGTCATGCATGTCAAGACAGTGCTTGCGTAAGGAACGTACATTCAGCAGGCCACATACCAGGTTGTGTTGCTTTCTGCTTTTAGCATCCCCTTTACGGAAGGTGAAGCTGCAGTAACTGCAACCCACGTTGTTTTCTGCCTCCATACTATGTGAGCAGGGTCCAGAATGCTCACTGCGGAGGAGAAGTAGATCCTCTCGACTCCAGCTGACATGGTCTAATGGAGGGGCAGGGGGTCTGGCCCTGGCCTGCAGTCGGCCGCGGACGGGCGCAGACGGGCTTAACTTTGGCGCGCCTTCGTCGCGCCCGCTGCGCTGCCTACAACACATTTGCCTTATATCCCCCCCAGCGTCCCAACAACTAGAGCGCTGCAGGTATCTGCCGGAAGTGTCTGGCTCGGACCCTCCACGCCCTCTGCTCGAACGGTGCTAGTCACCGGCGTCAGAACGAGGCGGGAGGGAGGGGCGAGTCCAGCACTCCGTTGCTAGGTAGCGGCAACTGCTTGTCTGCCTTGAAGAGCTCAGCCGAGCAAAATGCAGGTTGATACGGTTAGCAAATGTCCGCAGTAGTGCCAAAACAAACAAACAGTGCAAAGTGGCTTGCACGCGCTGGCTCACCACAGTGCCAGGTGAGGTAAAAGAATTTTTAAGATTTTAAAAGAGCTCACGCGCTATATCAGCATACGAGTATTATTCACCAATACGCCGGTAGCGCTTCAGTAAAAGCGGTAGGGACACTGCCACTGCCCACTTACCACGCGGGGATCCAGGATCCAGTGCCTTATATCCCCCCCAGCATCCCAACAACTAGAGCGCTGCAGGTATCTGCCGGAAATGTCTGGCTCGGACCCTCCACGCCCTCTGCTCGAACGGTGCTAGTCACCGCCGTCAGAACGAGGCGGGAGGGAGGGGCGAGTCCAGCACTCCGTTGCTAGGTAGCGGCAACTGCTTGTCTGCCTTGAAGAGCTCAGCTGAGCAAAATGCAGGTTGATACGGTTAGCAAATGTCCGCAGTAGTGCCAAAACAAACAAACAGTGCAAAGTGGCTTGCACGCGCTGGCTCACCACAGTGCCAGGTGAGGTAAAAGAATTTTAAAGATTTTAAAAGAGCTCACGCGCTATATCAGCATACGAGTATTATTCACCAATACGCCGGTAGAGCTTCAGTAAAAGCGGTAGGGACACTGCCACTGCCACTGCCCACTCTCCTCAGATTCGGGGATAACCACAATGACTCAAATATTTTATTCTGTGTGGTTCCCCTGATTTTGAGTAGAAACAATTAACTTTTTCTGCCTGCCTTGAGCAGTGGAGAAGTGTAAACAGGAGGGTCAGTGAAGGTTGGGGGAATGAGGTATTAGGGTAGGCTTCACCCTGCCCCCTGTGGAACATTGTCTGCTTACCTTTTGTGGCTGCAGAGGTCCAGCATGGGTTGGCCTTTGATCCTACCTGCAGCCTTTACCCCAGCAGCATGTAACAGGTTGAGGGGATTCTGGGACTCAGCTATCCGGTCCACAGTTCAACCGTGAGTTATAATGTTATGTGAAATGTTGTCACTTTTAATCTGGGATCTTGTGGACAATCCACTGAGTAAGTATGACACACAGGAAATGCTTATGTAAATCTATGCATTAATTGTATTCCTGTGAGTTGCATAAGCGTCAGATATCCTATTCCAAACTTGGGGGCACATCACAATGCCATTGGGACTGCCACTGACAGGCCATTGGTGGCGCTCCCACTGACAGACAGCCCTTCTGGCCGACTGCCACATTAGGAAGCAAGTAGTCAGACCCTTTTCTGTCAGAGGACAGACCGCCACCTCCACCAGGATCTCCTGATCCCAATGGGGGGCCGGTCAGAATCGCGATCCTAAATGGAGGCAATTCCTGCATCAGGATCACAATGTCCATTTCCTACAGCTTTTTCATGGCAGTCCAACACAGGGCCGGACTGGGAACCAAAACCGGCCCTGGCAAAGTGCATGGCTGGCCTCCCCCACACCCCCAAGGAAGGGGGGGAGGGTTGTGGGTGCCGGCGAGCTCTTTGCCAGGGCTGGTTTTTGGCCGATTTTGGTACAGGGTCGATTTTGCAGCTATGCTGCAAAAATGGACCTGTAACAAAAACGACCCCCAGGGGCCCCAAACCGGCCCCCCACCCGTGCGGCGCACCAGGGTATTGCCCGGTGCCTGCTACGGTTAGTCCGGCCCTGATCCAACCGCCATGAAAAGGCTCTCGGAAAGGGAATTTTGGAGCCCCAAGTAGAGGCTTGTGTCCCCTGTGGGCCACTGCTACGTGGCCAGGGGGACTATGTGGTACCCCCCGAATATCTATGCACCACATGGTTCCTGGCACATGGTGCGTGGATGTTGGGAAAAAAGAAAATTCTACTGTGGCTTGTGCTGTGGGCAATTTCAATGCAGCAGCCTGTTGCCCGATCTCAATCCCTTTTCATCGGTGATCGGACACTCATCATCGTAATGAGCCATTATCAGCCATAATCTTTGGTGCTCTGTGTCAAGTTGCTAATAATTTTTTATGTCGCAAGAAGACTGCACAAATATAATTTTTTCTCCTGATGTAAATATACTTACTATTCTTGGAAGCATTAACTGAATCGACGTTGCATTTAAAAAAACAAAGCAACTCGCATGCAGAGAATTATTTTATAGTTGTAAAATCGTCAGTATTACTATCATGATGCACGAGAAACTGGTGCCATAGCACCAACAATAAAAGAGCTGTTCGGTATTATGTTTCATTTTCAACTGGCAATTGCAAGCTGTGCTAAAATATTCTTGGGAGAATGTTTTGCTCTTGATTGCATTGGGATCTCCAAAAATGTTGTTCACTTTTGAAGGTCATTGTAATTAAAGTAGCACGCAATAAATGCCTATCCTGCAATTCAAAGCCATATTTTGGTGGGAATCTGGGACTTGAAAGCCACAGGGGATAGTATTTTATTAAAAATGCTGGGAAATTAATCATTGTAGACATAGAAAAAACATGCAATATTGCACAATTACGAATAGCACCTCCCTCACCAGTTGGGCTGTCGTAAAAAAACCTCTCTCAGGTGGAGTACTAAAAGAGAAACATTTTTATAAAATCGTCATTAAAGAATAAAGTCTTCAATCATCTATAATGTGACAAGGGAAAAAGAGAACAATTTAATCAAAATTAGACACACGTCTTCCCTACTTCAAAGTTTATAGTGCACATTAAATAAATATAGAGAATTCCACCTTTTTGTTAGAGTCAATTATCCATGCTGTCTCCACATGCAATCTCACTTGTCACATGCATGGGATATTTATGCTTTCTGTTGTATCAAAGGTCACCGAACACTATGCCCTGTGAACTCTAAAGCCATGCCTGTAGAAAATACGTGTATGATTAGAATGAAATAGGGATAGATTATGCACAGTGTTATGTGGAAAGCCTGTGCCAAGCCCTACTTTAAAGGCTGCCCTTACGGACAGCTTTAGGGTGGTGCGTCCGGTGCAGCTGCACATGGTGCTGACTTCAGGGGGGTGGGCACTGTGTCTAGAAATAACATATGGGGTTGAAAGCACCTGCTACAGAGCTTCATGTGTGACAAGCAGTTTTGAGGCAACAATAAAAATGTCTACATAACTGGTGATTAATGTTCCTCCTGGAGAGAGATCAGAGCTTGTCTACTGGCAGTTTTGGCTCCTCGTAAAGGAGTGCAATACTGCAAAAATGTGGGCAACATGCAGATCACAAAATTATTTTTTACGTGGTTAGCTCAGTGGGTTCCTACTTTATTACATAGATGCTTTTTTAATGCAGTTTATGAGTTACTAACCTAATGTAACACGGTGACCTATGAACTGTCATCAAAGAGATGCATGCACACAGCAGAATGTAGGTTACAATGTTATGTTTTTCCACAGTCTTTCGTTATCCTAATGTTGCTTAAAAGGGGATAATTTGGGTAGAAATACATTCTTATTAGTAAAGCCAACCACAACCACTGCGGTATGTTTTAAATCCCGAGTTTGTGCTTCTCTAGACCAAAAACTGTTAAATTATACTGCCTACTGGGGGCGTGGCCTGGAAGCCAACAATGGTGGACGTGTGAGCCTGCCGATCCGCGCCAGCCCTTCATACATCCTGTTTATTGGAAAGCACAACCTACACTATTCAACACCAGAAAGGTGACACTAAATGTGGGATGTTTGGCAGGTCAGCCGAAGCGTCTTTAGCCCCTGTAGAACATTGCAGGGTGAAGCTGCAGGAATCAGATGTCGTGGTGATCTAGGCCACAAGTTGGCGTCCCTGACTTGAGAGTGGTAAGATCCGGGCCCGCAACGCTTCCCCCTGGGTGTGCAAGAACTACATGAGTTGACAGAGAAAGAAGCAACCTGCATCGAGAACCCAGGTTCTGAGCCTCTACCGGTGCTCCAGGCTGTCACCGCGGAATCCTGGAGGAGCGGTGAGCGGTGGCCTGCAAGCTGGGCATGTTCCCAAAGGTGTGCCAGAGAAAGGACAGAGCCTGCCACCTCTGGTTACCTGTCGGACCCTGACCGTAGAGGAGACTTGTTGGGGAATGTTCCAGAGACACTGCAGCACCTGGAAGACAGACATCGTACCCGATCGCTGACCTACTCAGGTGAAAGGCCCGTTCTGCCCTGGGGACCCCACCTAGACCTCCGCAAGGACTTTCAGTATATGCTGGGACCTGAGAAGGTTTTTATGCTGCAGCAGTGCAGGGGGATGGTGGTGGAGGCACAAACAGCCCCCTGCCGGAACCCACCAATACCTAGCTGAGGCGAATGCAGGGTGCTTCCACCAGAGGCTCAATTGCAGTTCGCAGGTCCTCAGAAAGCTACTTCATCGGAGAGACGAGGAAGTAACGGCCTAGGTGGAGAACCAGAGACCCAGTCATGTAGGAAAGGGTGGCAGAATAGACTCTGGTGAGATCCATCCCAGAGAGGTGGGATCCTCGCCTTCTTGATGCCACAAAGGGACCCAGGCAGGAGCCCAATGCCTTCATTTCTCCCTAGGCGTTCATCACAAGGCCACGCTTGGAGAAGCAAGAAATGCCTGAACCTCAGAGGTAGTTTAATTTCCTCCCGCATGTTTCCTCACTGACAACTGCATACTACACATCACCTTCACCCCCTTAAAGTTTACACAGATCCTGCAGGTGAATAGAGGGTCACTTGAGTAACAGATGGACACACTGCACCCAGGCAGGATGCACATTACCCTCGCTGGCTTAGTGAGCAACACCATCCCGGACAGTCCTGCTCGGGCCCTTGGCACCTCACGGTTGGATGAGAATGGGCAAAGCCAGAGCGAAGGTAGTGGGAGCCCCCTCAGAACAGGGAGAAGAAATTGCAAATCCCCAACAGGCCCCAATAGACTCAATGGCAATGGCGGACCCAGTGTAACAACAATTTATCCAAATCCTGGAAGCAATTGCAGACACGAAACCCACCCGGCACCAGGATATCAGCACTGTGTTGATAGGGCTAGGCTTGCTCAGAACTGAACGCCACAAACTAGCAGCAAGGAGGAAGACTGTGGAGGCCTCGATTACGGAACTTCACCCCACTCAGCAGAGACTGACTCACCAGGTCACTGAGCTCACTGAACGGGTACGTACTGGAGCGCAGTGCTGAGGATGCAGAAGGGCAAAATAGAAGAAATAGCGTAAGAATAGTCGGACTACGGGATATGAAAAGCAATGACATGACCTCCATTCTAGAACCATGGTTCAGCATGGTAGCGGCACTGAAGGGCCTCTTGATATTTTATACCCTTGAGAGGGCACACATGGTTCCCGCTCTCCCCCACCCTGGCCCGTGCCGTCCACCTCATCCAGTTTCCTCTATGGCAGCTAAACATAATGGAACTAGAAGACACTTGCTTCAAAGAAAACATAGGTATAGTCATAGACACTTACATTGACAATAATACACAGATGGCATCCACAACTATGGTGGAATGGGAAGCATTCAAGGTGGTGAAGAAAGGGCATTGTCTGGGACAATCAATAGGGGCACAGAAGGAGCTGGAAACATTGAAGGGCAAATTTCATACATTGGATAATGAACAGGAAACTAGACCGGATGCACTAGACACCTTAAGAGAAACGTGTGTACTGTACCACCAAGCCCTTGAATGGCTGAGATTTCATGACTACAAGGGTTACCTTACTAAGGTGCAGGAAGAATAAGGGAGGCTTGGGAGGTTGTTAGTGTGGCTAATTACACCACATATATAAGGGGTTTGCACAAATCTTCCTCCACTTTCTGGGCTGTAAATGTGTTCGTAAAAAAAAATGATGTGGAGGAACAGATATCCTAAACAATCGAAATAGGGTACAATTAATTACTCCTATACATTGATTCAATATCTCATCAAATTCATATATATTTTTCTCAAGAAATCACATTCATTATTCATTCCTGGTCAAAACCATATATGTTATGTCTTCATTCACATATGGTTAGGAACGATAGTCTTTTTTCTGTCAACTTTACAAGAAACAATCCAACACACATATGTACACCATACATATAAAACATACATAAATCAAAAATAATAATAATTTCCTAGACCCCAAACTAAAACTTTTTTATGTGCAAGTCCATATATTTCAATTCAATATTCAACGGATTCCACCTTCTCTAGTTGCCGACGCATTTCAGTCCTACTACTTGGGCCTCATCAGGACTGGGGTACGAGGAACAACTGAAAGATGTTGTTCAACTGCCGGGATATAAGAGAAAGGCAAATCTTAGTGTCAGATGGCGTTGCCACAATTGCTCTAATCCAGCCTTATTTCTACGACTGTAACACTACTCAAATTCAAAGTTTCTCTGATAATGGGCTATTCTTAAACCACAAAAATGTTGGTAACATTAATAAAATGTGGCACTCATAACGATCTCCTTTTCACCAAAGTCTCCGTGTGAGCCTGATACGCTTCACCGCGGGCTCCATCGGCTAGTAGGCTGGAGACATGTGGATCTCAGATTATGCAAGTCCGAACTAGCATGTTGGATCCAAACCATGATTCCGAGACTATCAATGATTTAGTTCATGACTATTGTAAAGCCCTGTATAGAGCTCCTCCCGGTCACCCCTCGAAATTCAGAGGAAACTCCTGATAGTGGTACGTCCCAGGATGCTTGATAGACAGACGGCAGATATCCTGAGAGGCCCAGTGATAGTTCAAGAGATCAGAGTGACAATTAAAAGCATGGCCAGGGTGAAGATTCCGTGTCCTGATGGACTTCTCACTGATAATGTATCTGACCTATGCCTCGAAACTAGCACCACAACTGGAGAGACTATATACTGAATATCTGAGACTGGGTTACCTCCCTGAGTCCACGCAAGATGCATTAGTGGTTCTGCTTTCTAAGAAACCCACGGTTGAGGTGCAGGTTACAGATTTCCAACCACTCTCCATGCTTGACATGGATTTTAAAATTCTTATCAAGGTCTTAGCGCTTTGCTTACTACCTCATATGCCTGAGCTAGTTCATGAAGAGCAGAAGAGATTTATCCTAGCCCTGCGTACGTCTTTCAACCTGCACAGATTATGATCAGTGCTGTATCATTCAGACATAAAGCAATTACCACAAGCGGCCCGTTTCTCAATTCACCTAGAAAAGGCCTTCGATACAGTGCGATGGGACTATTTTATAGAAAGCATGAAACTCATGGGCCTGGACAAGGGCTGGGTGAGATGGGTAATGCTGCTCTATGAACACCCCCTTTGCCAGGGTAAAAATGGGTAAGACAGTGTCCACACAGTATGGAATCTTCTGTAGCGTGCAACAGGGTTGCCCGCTGTTGCCCCTCCTGTTGGTATTGGCAATGGAGCCCATGGCAGCATTGTTTAGATGGGGCAGTGAGGGGCTCGTCTGACCTAGGGGTAGCGTACCCATATTATCTCCTTGTAGGCTGATGACCTGTTGATTTATTTCAATGATGCAGCTGCTGAGACATTGATAGACCAAATGGAGCAGTTAGAGTTACTGTCTGAAATTAAGGGTAACCGAGCCAAGACCATCTCTTCCCTGTGTCTGCTGACATGCCCGCCCCTCAAATCTTATGGAGGACCTTAACTGGGCCCCTTCGATTTTTCAATATTTGTGGATACAGGTCTTATATTCCTTAGATGACCTGTGCGAAGATGACCTCGGAAAAGCTCTTAGAGCTCTTAAATCGAATGTTTACTTCTGGTGCTGTCTCCAACTGCCGATCATGGCCCGGGTCTCCCTTTCTAAAATGGTTATGTTGCCATGCCTGCAGTATTGTTTTACTAATCTCCCTACCACAACCCCTGCCTCATGGTTTAAACAGCTAGACTCCCTGCTGCGGGACCTAATATGGGAGCAGGGAAGGCGGAGGGTGTCTTTACCAACTCTACAGTGCCCATCCATTGAGGAAGGCCAGGGGGTATCAAACTTAGAGCTTTATTACTTGGAATCCCAGCTGCAGTGGCTAGCACAGTGGCCGGCAGATGCAGGCCTAGAGGGGACAGACCTAACAGACTTAGGGACCCGTACTGATTTGTGACTGGCAAAAATGCTCAATGCTGCAGTGAACACCCCACATTTATCTCTGTTACAAACCACAGCCCTGCGCTGCTTGAAACATTGTGTGTTTAAAGTGGGAGAGACCCCTTAATATACCCCGGTCCTGTCCCTTGTAGGCCTACCACATGGCAACCCAAGAACATCATTAACCTCAGTATCAATAAAGAGCTGGACCGAAGCTGGACTGGAATTAGTAGCAGATTGCTACCAGGAATCAACCCTGGCCCCCTTTGGGGACTTACTTGAGGGTTATGGCCTACAACCGGGCCACTTCCTGTATGATGAAATTGTGCTGCATACCTTTATGGAGTTATAGGGGGAAGCCAAGAAGAACCCAATACACATGCAGTTCTACACTCAGTACTCACATTGGGCATGGCACGGAACTAGGTAAAATGGTGCTACGCTTCTCAATTGGAAATGGCCTGTGGCACTTAATAAAGCTGTGTAATGGCTGAGAGACCATTTTGGATAAGGACATCTCAGACCTGGAATTGGTCAGAATCCTAGCATACCCTAAAACAGTTTCACGGAACACCAGATTAAAGTATACACAATTTAACTACACCCATATGACCTCACATAAACTTCGGATCGCCTAGGGAGGTGAGATACGTAAATGCCAGAGATGTGCCTATAATGATGCAGAATTTGTACACATAACCTGGGATTGAGAGCAAGTCTTGCAGCTTTCAGGAGCGGCAGTAGCATGCACATTGGAGCCTGTGGTTAGAGTATGCTTGCTGGAGATTTTCCCTGTCCCACCTAAGCGAAAGTTGGGTAATAGGTTCTTGGCCCTTGCATTGGTCTTAGCTAGGAGAAGAATATCGATGACTTGGAAATCTATGACAGAACCCACAATTGACACTTTGCGACGGGATGTGACTTATTGGTCTGGGGCCAAGGGTAGAGTTTCAGCTAGAGAAGAAATGAAAGAGGCTGAGGCAGCCTCCTGTCGCAGGGCACTGGAGAGAGATTCTAAGGGCATGGGAGAACCCAAACCGAGACTGGAGTGAAGTAGAAAGGAACAATGACAGTACACAGTCGAGTGATGAGCAAGGATAGAAGGGGAACAGACAAGCGGACAGTATTGAGAGGTCACCAATGGGAGTACATACCACACTACAACATCGATACGCTGACATTAGTGAACAATATATAGGTACTGCCCCTACATACTACACACCACCCACTCCCTCCCAGTGCTTACAGCACACAACAATCAAAGGGCAGAGGCGGCATGAAGCCCAGTAAGCGGTGGCTGAATTTCTGCCCGCCCCACCTACTCTATTTCCTGCATATCCCAGACATTTATCTCTAATCACTGACATAACTAAATAGCCTATGTCCCCCTGCACAGTTTGTTGCATGTTTCACTGTTTTATATAAACTGAGAGACATTTATGTTAAGATCCCCTTTGCATAGATACATGCAGACCATAGATAGCTCTTCCTTAGTACTACATGGAGAAAGGCAAGAGTGAGCCACAATACCAAATGAACAGACACTTTCAAATATTCATGAATATATCCTCACAGTTTACCTATTAGGAACCAGCGTAAATATGGGCAAACAAGCACTAGCATGCATAAAGCTATATATGTTATTGATGTGCTGTGACATTGGAATATGATGTGCACTGATGTGTATTACCACCCCTGATTGATATTGAACCAAATGCCAATAAAAATATGTTTTCAAATATGTTTCTTTAGACTGATTTACACAAGAATGATTTATTGTCTCTGTATAATGTGTATGTGATGTAAAGTACTCCGACACCCCACACTGGAGTGAGTAGTGCTCTAAAACAAACCAAATGTTTGTGTGTGTGTGTGAGAGAGGGGCTATGGAGAAATTAGGGGTGCTGTTAGATGGTGGTAGTGAGGAAATTCGTGGAGATGGAGGTCATGGGGTGTTCTAAAAATTATTTTCTGGCCCTAGCTCCACTTATACATATTCTATACATTGGATATAATAGGAGAATTAGTCATGCATATTCAAAAACTGTATATTTTTTATGACTGTGCTACCTCTAGTATTCATCGGGCCGTCTAAAATAAGCAGAGCTTTCCCCTCCTTTATGTGTATGCATGGGAACTCTACTGCGTCTAGCATAGCAGAGGAGGTGCTACCTAATGATACAATTCATGTGATGCTCACATGCAGGCTCATACATCCATGGTTAGGCACAACCTGTGCAATGGCCGAAACAGACTGACAGTGCCTTTCAAGGCAGCATACCTTGTTTTCAAGGGATCCCGATGCTAGCTTAAGTATCCAGTCCCTTACTGAGCAAATGTTTAAACTTGGGTGCACATATTCAGCCAGCACAAAAAGTAATTTTGCAGTTTTGTTGGCACTGCCAAGAACGATGCCAGCGAGCACCAATCAGACATTGATAGGGACATCATAGTTCCCTTTGTCACACTCCCCACACCCCAGGGAGAGGGAACGTTGCCCCGGTGCATGATCCATAAAGGAGTATGCACCTTTTTCAGAGGGTGTTTGATAACTTCTATGGGTGTAATAATTTGAATAAGTAACCACTGAGGGCTGGCTACATGTATGACCGTTCTTAGTGGTTGCAATTGGGGATTTGGGCCATTTTTAAGTGCTAAAAAGGATTGTGGCATGTATGAACCCAATTTTGCGAGTTGGTAGCCTCGTATCTACTTGCAAAATAGTGTTTGCGAGTCGCTGTTCGGGAGGGGAGGGCCAAGGGAGTTTCTTCCTAACAGCGAGTGGCAAGACCAGGAACTATTGTTTTGAGACCGGAATGCAGTCGCAAAACAATCGCTGTTTACCGTCTACTTCAAGTAGGTGGTAATTCAGTCACAACGGAAAGGTGTCCTCAGGGAACCCTTCCCCTTTGTGACTGGCAGTGAAAACATTTTCAGAAATGTTCACTTTTCTTTTTTAAATGCAGCTCATGTTCCTTTAAAAACCCTGTCTATTTAGTTCAAATGGCCAGTGAAAGTGATATAGTTGATAACAATTAATGTAGTAGCACCAACACCCAGAACTGTTGTAGAATGCAGGAAAAGATGGCATGATTACAAGCTCTGCCTAATGAAGCTAGGACCAACTTTTCACTATAGTATGGATATGGTTAGGGTCGCATTGGCAATTCAGAAACAACCATATCGTTTCTAAAAGCGCTTAACATTAACGTATTTCTTCAAATGGGATACATCTTACACCTTTCCCACATCAACTGTCCTCCAGAGATGATCTGCATCCTTCTAACAATGGCTCATAGAATCTGCACATCCACACTAACACTTCCAGCTAAAGGCCTTGAAAACTATACTTTGTGTACATGGTGGAAGATTCATTCACAATACAAGCTTTCTAGCAACATTGTATATCACTATCACATCACTATCACATTTACGTCATTCACTTGATGCTCTGTGGAAACTAAGGGAGAGAGGACTTTTGAGCAGGACTCTAATTGGTAGGGGGAATGAGCAAGAGCAAGATGAACAGAATTTGGGATACTGCATTCATATTAGAAACTCCGCTACACTGTCAGAGTTTGCAGAGTTTTGCCACTCTGTGCTTTGCTAGGTAAACTTCTCTAAATGCCACGCGGCAGAGTTTACTTTCCTACTTCTGCAACCCTTTTACAGCTGGGCGCTGATTTGTAAAGTATAACAGAGGCAGAAGGTGTGAAGCTATGCTGTCACCAGCAGGGAGAGCAGATGTGAACTGCAGTCCCAGCAGGTCCAGTTCATCCCCTTCCTGGGCTGTTTTACCTTCCAGTGCTCCTCGGCCAGGCATGTCCATCCCAGGTAGCAGAAATAGGATTGAAGAAGAGAAGCCGGCTTTCGGCCTTACCCAAACTCCTGCAGTTAGGTGGCCACTCTGCAACTCGGGTCCCGCTCAATGCTTGTGGAATTCTGCTGTGATACAGCAGTATCCCAGTGCCAGGTCAGTTTGTCACCTCAGGAGACTTCTCTTTATACTGTACTTAGCAGCAAAGAGAATGATGGGTTATTTGGAGTGGGTGCTGCTTACATATTGAATGGGACTTATGGTTGTGGGATCGAATGGAACTACCATCTAAAATCTGTGCAAAGCCTAAGACGAAGCATAGCAAATATTTCATTGCATCTGATACAGAATAACAAATAACATTCTCAACGGATACACGCGTGCCAAATGTAGTCAATGGAACAATCAGATTCACTCAGGGTTAAATAGGCAATGGTATTGGGCTTCCCCTCTGATTCCCTTATCCAGCAAGATTCTTCATGGTTAAAAGGTACTTGTGTTACAGTATTTATGTTTACTCTAGTGCAAGATATTGGATCAGTGAAGGCACATTGCATACCAATCTTACAATATGTCACATTGACATATGCCAACCAAGGAATGAGGAACCCTTTGCCTAGGGAGACAATCCATTATAATATCTTTCGATAAGGCAACCTCTAAGTTTCTCCAGATTGCAAGCCACAGTAAGACTGTCCGAACCATAATCCAATCTGCTAAATAGGAAAGTCCAAGTTCTTTGTGACAAATAGGGTAAGAGGCTGATATAAGGGCAGACAGGAGATTTCTGCAGAATCTGTTTTCTTAGTGCTGAACGGCCAAAAACCTCTGCTCCATACGTAGGAATGGGTAAGCATTAGGATTTATATACTTATAGCAGAGAACTCCCCCTCCACTGGTTGAGAGAGGCTCCAAAGGGATCCCTTAGCCATGGAGAATTTAGTACAACAATGCGCAATGTTAGCGGACCATGACCCTTGAGCAGAAAAAATAACACCAAAGTACAGAAAGCTGCTAGTTCTGATCAAGCACTGAGAGCCAATTATCATACTTGAAAGGGATTTGCTCTTAGAGCCAAAAGACTTACCCCCAGAGGCATCAAGAACCCATTTTGCTATTCCGTAATAGCGAAAAATAAAGATTCGCTAATAAGGAATAGCAAAATGCAATGCATGAAGAAATCACTTAAAAAATAGCGATTTCTTAAACTTCCTTAATTGCGACTCGCAAATTGCGACTCGCAATTAAGGAATACCTCCCCATTGATTTCTATGGGCCTAGAGGCCCATAGGAATGAATGGGAAAACATTCTCAATTTACGAATCGCAATTAGTGATCGCAAAATGAGAATGCGATTTCAAGGGACACCCTGTTGCACCCCTGAAATTGATCTGTGCACATATGTTGTACACACACATGCCCTTAGGGCATGTGTATACGCAACATGAAACTTTGAAAAATGCACTTTAGTGCATTTTTCAAAGTTTTTGCAAATTACCATGAAGTTCAACTTCATGGTAGTTTGTGAGCCCTATTAGAGAAATCGCTATTTTTGAAACTTTAATACATTGCATTTAAGGAATCTCAATTTGAGATTCCTTAAATGCAAGTAATCGCAATTTTGCGATTTTTTAATTTGCGATTTTTGCATTTGGGATGATGCATCCCAAATGCAAAAATACTGGTCACAAAGGGGCAGATGCTGAGAATTTGCCTCTTTGCGAGCGGATTTTACCTTGATGCATCTATGCCATAATATGAGACTTTGTAAAAGTAATCTGCAGATTGAGTGACGCCATAAAATCTATAAAAGCATGCACTAACTGATGCAGTGCCCTAGGGATGCATTGCACAACACAGAGATGGACCCCTTATTCACTCCAAGGGAAATAGTGTACTCTTAACAAGAAAAAAACGTTGATTTCTTCTGGATATCGCAATAATCAAAGCAAATTATTCACGCACCATACACTTTCACCGCTGGTCCCCAAAATTAAGAGAAAATAGAAGAAAAGAGAAAATAAAAGAAAAAAGTAATAGAAGCCTAAACAATAATCAATAGTTGTGGCGACTACTTACACACTATATCGAATTACCACATCGAGAGGAATATTAAGGTCTTGAAAAAGATGGTGTAGGTGTATGACTAAAAAAACAAGTAGTGGCAATGGGTCAGGGATGACTAAAGCTATCTAAAAACTGTGTATACATATCAGGATACAATCCAGGAATCCAAGATATTCGTGGTGAAAAATTGTGTTCCCATCAGAAACCCATCCTGTACCGCCCTACATCATTTGGGATCTTTCACCCGAAGGAAGTGGAAGCATGTCCACTATGGATTAGGTAGATTGTAGCCTAATCTTCTTGAAGGATGCAGGGATGTGTTGAAAGAAAAGTGGTATCAGGGGGTAAACTGACTAGCAGTGCAATGAAATTAATGAAAGTGCTGTGTGCAACAAATAAGTGAATGAATTAATATTGGGTTGCAGGAATGGAAAATGAATTTTAATAGGATCCTAACCACACCCAAGGTTAAAAACAGTGCAAAGTAGTGTAACAAATAACTACTTAGATGTAATCGAGGTCGACATGTTTCTGCAGTATAATAGGGTCAAGAGATCCCTTTCTGCTTCTTCAGGACCTTAACAAAGAATGCTACTGCTGGTGTGTGAATTGAAGTGATTTAAAATCATATCACCTGAAAACGCCCATAGAGATGATCCGGATGGTCATGGAATCATGTTGGACGAACAAACACACAAAGAAATACACAGTTAATGACGATAGCTTATGAAGAAAGACGAATATCTCGTGAGGAATTCATAATGCCAATTAGTATTGGTCAGTGGTTGCTTAATAATCAACTTAGTCAGTCAAATCAATATGTTGATATGAAAATGGATAACACTGTATCCACTCACCCACGATATGGGGAATAAGCTCTCCACCTCACCCGGCTACAGCTCAGGTAGAAATGGAGTACCGCTCTATTGAAAAGAAAAGAGAAGAAACACTATAGAAAGAGGAAGAGCTAAAAGGGCTTTAGCTAGACACGCCCTGTCATAGAAGGGTCATTCGTTTCTAGAAGTTAGGCCATTACATTCTGCAACATTCATAAGCGCCTAACTTGCGCGGCTTCAAATATAAGGAAGGTTACATTTGTCGGCTATTTTGTCATGTAGAATACTAACATGAAATGTTTTAGCGTTACATTTACCTTCGTTATACTGATATTTTGAAGTACATGCTCTGAGCAGGTTGGCCGTGAGAAAGGTTTATGCAAAACTAAATATGGAACCCAGACCGTTTGCATGTTTAGCGTCCAAACGGAGTGATGCCTGGTTCAAAAAGAGCTTTGGGTATTCTACATTTCATGTAGAATACTAACATGAAATGTTTTAGCGTTACATTTACCTTCGTTATGCTGATATTTTAAAGTACATGCTCTGAGCGGGTGTCTGTGAGAAAGGTTTATGCAAAACTAAATATGGAACCCAGACCGTTTGCATGTTTAGCGTCCAAACGGAGTGATGCCTGGTTCAGAAAGAGCTTTGGATATCGCATCTATACAAGCAAAGTGCTGCCGCTATGTAAAAGCAAGTTAACAAAGAGTTTAGTACCCGCCCAATGTGCGCTACGAGCACACTTAACTTGAGCCGTGAAGTTTGTCCCGTCTCCTCTTAGTGCGCTTACCTGTCCGTCGGTACTCCTGACATCCGTCTAGGCTGTCATGTGGGAGGTACCTGGACGGACAGGAAGCGGACATTTAAACTTTTTTAGCGAGCTGCGGTGTGGGTCACATGACCGCAAGTGCTTCGCGCTGCGATTACGCAGGGCTGCTGGGGATTGTAGTCTGTCTGTGTAATAGATACCACAACAACTAAAATAAAAGAAACACTGGGGTAGTTTGTCGCCCGTGAGTCTATGTTGTTGTAACCATATAATTTATTGAAGAACTGGCACATACTTTATTCAATAATACTACAAGATTCATTAATGCCTCAGGTTAAACAGCAGGCTGTAGTATGGATCATATGGTTATACGTATTTTGCGCTGCAAATACGCAGGGCTGCTGGGAAATGTAGTCTATCAGTGTATTCCATGCCGCAATAACTGAAAATGAAAGAAGCACTGGAATAATTACCAAACTTTAGTCATTGTCTATTGTGACAGTATTCTTTACAGAAAAAACTAACACATTCTCTGGAAATTTTGCAGAATTCATAATTGCAAAGAATTCAGTAATGCAAAGAATTTAAAGAATTCATCAATGCCCTACATTAAACAACGAGCTGTAATATAATCGCCAGGAGCTTCGCGATTGTGTGGGGCTGCTGAGAGTAGTGGTCTATGTGTATGTATTAACGCCACAATGACTGAAATGAAAGGCACTTTAGAGGGATATGTTATTGTGACCTCGATTACATCTAAGTAGTTATTTGTTACACTACTTTGCACTGTTTTTAACCTTGGGTGTGGGTAGGATCCTATTAAAATCCATTTTCCATTCCTGCAACCCAATATTAATTCATTCACTTATTTGTTGCACACAGCACTTTCAATAATTTCATTGCACTGCTAGTCAGTTTACCCCCTGATACCACTTTTCTTTCAACACATCCCTGCATCCTTCAAGAAGATTAGGCTACAATCTACCTAATCCATAGTGGACATGCTTCCACTTCCTTCGGGTGAAGGATCCCAAATGATGTAGTGCGGTACAGGATGGGTTTCTGATGGGAACACAATTTTTCACCACGAATACCTTGGATTCCTGGATTGTATCCTGATATGTATACACAGTTTTTAGATAGCTTTAATCATCCCTGACCCATTGCCACTACTTGTTTTTTCATTGTATGTAGGGATCGTAGCAATGCCAGGTCAATAAAAATTTCCCTTAAAACACCCTCCTTATTGTTTAACGTGTTCCAGTACGGTCATCCGACTGCGGGTGTTACACATACTTTTCATCGCGACTCAATTGTGTTGATAGGGAGGAATTTTGATCGAGTAGAGGAGCTATTGGAGTGAAATACTAGACACAAATAAGAAGCCATCATGGCCACAAATCTAGGCCTAGCATTCGATGAAAATGAAATCCAGACACTACTCTCGGAGAATCCCAGCATGCTCGAAATGTTACCTACCACCTCTACCATTCCCGAGGATGGCTGGGCAAAAGTACTTATTCTTAAAAAGAATCAAGCCAGAGTTAGTGTGCACGGAATAGTAATGGCAGACTATCTAAGAAGCAATTGTGCCCCTAGTGGCCTCATTGTGGGGAATGTCCCTCGTCTATTTTTAGACGACAAGGATTTCCTCCATGACTGGTCGCTTATAGCGTGGAAGTGCACACGCGACTGGTTAGTGCTCATTATTAAAACAGCAAAAAAGACAGCAGACAAAATATTGGTGGAGATGCAGGTCTTAGAGGGCCAGATCAAAACAACTATTTCATCGAGTAAATTGTTCACCAAACATCAAGAGGATGGAAATAAATCTAGTAAAGAGTTTAGAGACTCAATACTATTCACTAAACTAGAGAAATTCAAAAAAGATCTGGTAAAATTCGCGATGGATAAGGTTAATCCGTATACTAGCGACAACTTCTCCCCCACTAACCAAAAGGATGTACATAAGGGAGGATCCAACTATGGGAGCTCCAGTTCCGATGGTGCCTCCAGCGACTCGGATGGATCGAATACCAGCCAGTCATCATTCAAACAGCGGGGAAGAGGAGGTAATAGGAGAGGGGGGAGAGGGTACAATCATGCCTTTTCCCAACCACAAGTTCCACCTTGGTGGCAGCCCTCCCCGTGGGGACCACCCCCCTTTCCACCAATGATGAATCCCTACGGTCCGCCACAATTCTACGGAGACTATAACCAACAGTCTTTTTTAGGAGGGGGCAGGAGAAGCCGGGCCGCCAAAGAACTCCCAGGCAAGGACAGGTTCGCTGGAACTTACCACCCCAGACCATGGATCTGAGGAGTGGGAAGAAGATCCCACAAGATCAAACAGCAACCGCGGCGGGACCAGTTTAGTCATCAAACTGAGCTCGCAACAACTAACAGAGACTCAAGAACAAGTACTGAACAAAGGCCTTGGCTTCGTTTCCACGAACAGTACTGATCCTTTTCAGGCGCAAATTGAAATAAGTAAACTCTACAGAAAGATCAGACTCCACTATTTGTTTGCGAATAAGACAACTGAGATGGCACAAACCAGTCCTAATGTGAACACAGGGTTGAAGAAACCTTCCACTTTTAATCCCACCACGTTGGGTCAGCCCCCGAAGGTTCTTACCTTTGAGGAGGCTGTAAATCATGACATACGGGAACTCTTTGCAACTAGACAAAAGACCTTCTCTAACCTATCCAGAAATGAACAAGATGCCATTAAAGAACTGACAGAGAATCCCCTTATTGTAATAAAACCCGCGGATAAGGGGGGAGCAGTGGTCATCCTTGATGTAGAAACCTACCGTAATGAGTGCTTACGGTAACTCAATGATACAAGATCCTATAAGAAACTCAAAGAAGATCCTACTGAAAGACTAACGAACATCATAGGACACATTGTTGAAGAAGCCCTTGCAGAAGGATGGCTCACTCCAAAAGAGGGACAATACCTCCGCGCATCCAATCCTGTCACTCCCTATTTTTACCAACCACCAAAAAAACATAAGGCCGTCCCATAATATCTGGGATAGGTTCACTTCTGGAACCTCTGTCGACTTTTGTCGATGTTTTTCTACAACCGATGGTACAGGAAATGCCGACGTTTTTGAAGGACACTAAAGACATCCTAAGACTTTTACCCGACATCGAATATGACACTCAGACTGATATTCTAGTGTCATTCGATGTCGAAAGTTTGTACACATCAATACCACAAACAGAGACATTACAAGTGATAGAGGAGTTATTACTTGCAAGAGATTTGAATTCTATAACTCCGGTCAAACTCATTATGACGCTGGCGACACTGGCTATGACAGAAAACTTTTTTGCCTTTGAGAATTCCCTATATTTACAGATTAGCGGGACTAGTATGGGCAGCGTTTTTGCCCCTAGTCTCGCTAATCTGTACATGCACCAATTCGAACAGGAGCACGTGCTCGCAGACACCAACCCCCATCTCAGGTGTCTGCGAGCCTGGAAACGCTACATCGACGATATTTTCGTCGTGTGGCGGGGAGATGAGATCCAACTCAAGGAGTTCCATGAGGGGCTCAATCAGAGGAATCGTTTCCTAAAATTTACCATGGAATAGTGCGCCTGCCAATTGGCCTTTTTGGACTTATTGATTCATGGCACACCCAATGGCCTCATTTCGGAGCTTTACCGGAAACCAATGGCCCGTAATTCTTTGCTTAATTATCATAGCTGCCATCCCAAGTCCCTACGGGACAATTTGCCCTACGGGCAATTTTTGCGTATTCAAAGAAACTGCACCACTAAACTTTCATTTGAAACACATGCAAAGAGCCTGGCACGAGATTTACTGGATAAATACTATCCTAAAAAACTGGTACATCAGTCTAAAAAACGAGCGGCGAACAATAACAGAGCCAGCCTACTGGAAATAATGGCTCCCAAAGAGAAAGCAGAACGCATGACATGTGTTACAACGTTTGGCACATTGTCCAATCAAATTTCCAAAATCATTAAAAAACACTGGGGTATCCTAAACACTGGGAAAGACAAACTGCCTGTTCCCCTTTTTGCGTTCAAAAGGGGACAAAATTTAAAGGACAAACTGGTCCATACAAGACCAAAAATGGAAATTCCAAGAACCATAGGCACCCTTTGGGAGATGCCCTCAGTCACCGGTCATCATCCGTGTGGACAGTGTGCAGCATGCCCACAAACCTCTAAATCTACCAAGATCAACATTGGTACAGAACGACCATGGGAGCAACGTAGGTTTACGAATTGCAACAGTTCGAACCTAATTTATCTTATCAATTGCCCCTGTGAGAAAAGGTATGTGGGCATGACCACCAGGAAAATAAAGACAAGAATATCGGAGCATAAGAGCTCGATACGTTTGTAACAAGCAGGCTACGAGACTGACAAAGCATTTCCTAGCAGCCCACCATTCTCCAACTGATCTACACTGGACAGTGTTAGAACAACCAGTGATATCCAAACACATCTCTGATATCAGCACCTTCCTACATAGAAGAGAACAAAGGTGGGTGTTTAAATTACAAACTGATAAAACGGGTTTGAATGAAGACATCCCGTGGATGTCGTTATAGTTCTCCCGGTTATTGGGTGTCCTCATGTTGTGCACCATAATAGTTATTGTGACTCAGCTTCTAAGACTACCTCTGAAAGGCAGTGAGCGACTGTTGGAATCTGCCATACATTTTATTGAGAATGTCTTCTCTATCATCTAGATCTCAAGAGAAGTATTTGTCACAATAACATATCCCTCCAAAGTGCCTTTCATTTCAGTCATTGTGGCGTTAATAACATACACATAGACCACTACTCTCAGCAGCCCCACACAATCGCGAAGCTCCTGGCGATTATATTACAGCTCGTTGTTTAATGTAGGGCATTGATGAATTCTTTAAATTCTTTGCATTACTGAATTCTTTGCAATTATGAATTCTGCAAAATTTCCAGAGAATGTGTTAGTTTTTTCTGTAAAGAATACTGTCACAATAGACAATGACTAAAGTTTGGTAATTATTCCAGTGTTTCTTTCATTTTCAGTTATTGCGGCATGGAATACACTGATAGACTACATTTCCCAGCAGCCCTGCGTATTTGCAGCGCAAAATACGTATAACCATATGATCCATACTACAGCCTGCTGTTTAACCTGAGGCATTAATGAATCTTGTAGTATTATTGAATAAAGTATGTGCCAGTTCTTCAATAAATTATATGGTTACAACAACATAGACTCACGGGCGACAAACTACCCCAGTGTTTCTTTTATTTTAGTTGTTGTGGTATCTATTACACAGACAGACTACAATCCCCAGCAGCCCTGCGTAATCGCAGCGCGAAGCACTTGCGGTCATGTGACCCACACCGCAGCTCGCTAAAAAAGTTTAAATGTCCGCTTCCTGTCCGTCCAGGTACCTCCCACATGACAGCCTAGACGGATGTCAGGAGTACCGACGGACAGGTAAGCGCACTAAGAGGAGACGGGACAAACTTCACGGCTCAAGTTAAGTGTGCTCGTAGCGCACATTGGGCGGGTACTAAACTCTTTGTTAACTTGCTTTTACATAGCGGCAGCACTTTGCTTGTATAGATGCGATATCCAAAGCTCTTTCTGAACCAGGCATCACTCCGTTTGGACGCTAAACATGCAAACGGTCTGGGTTCAATATTTAGTTTTGCATAAACCTTTCTCACGGCCAACCTGCTCAGAGCATGTACTTTAAAATATCAGCATAACGAAGGTAAATGTAACGCTAAAACATTTCATGTTAGTATTCTACATGAAATGTATAATACCCAAAGCTCTTTTTGAACCAGGCATCACTCCGTTTGGACGCTAAACATGCAAACGGTCTGGGTTCCATATTTAGTTTTGCATAAACCTTTCTCACGGCCAACCTGCTCAGAGCATGTACTTCAAAATATCAGTATAACGAAGGTAAATGTAACGCTAAAACATTTCATGTTAGTATTCTACATGACAAAATAGCCGACAAATGTAACCTTCCTTATATTTGAAGCCGCGCAAGTTAGGCGCTTATGAATGTTGCAGAATGTAATGGCCTAACTTCTAGAAACGAATGACCCTTCTATGACAGGGCGTGTCTAGCTAAAGCCCTTTTAGCTCTTCCTCTTTCTATAGTGTTTCTTCTCTTTTCATTTCAATAGAGCGGTGCTCCATTTCTACCTGAGCTGTAGCCGGGTGAGGTGGAGAGCTTATTCCCCATATCGTGGGTGAGTGGATACAGTGTTATCCATTTTCATATCAACATATTGATTTGACTGACTAAGTTGATTATTAAGCAACCACTGACCAATACTAATTGGCATTATGAATTCCTCACAAGATATTCGTCTTTCTTCATAAGCTATCGTCATTAACTGTGCATTTCTTTGTATGTTTGTTCGTCCAACATGATTCCATGACCATCCGGATCATCTCTATGGGCGTTTTCAGGTGATATGATTTTAAATCACTTCAATTCACACACCAGCAGTAGCATTCTTTGTTAAGGTCCTGAAGAAGCAGAAAGGGTTCTCTTGACCCTATTATACTGCAGAAACATGTCGACCTCGATTACATCTAAGTAGTTATTTGTTACACTACTTTGCACAGTTTTTAACCTTGGGTGTGGGTAGGATCCTATTAAAATTCATTTTCCATTCCTGCAACCCAATATTAATTCATTCACTTATTTGTTGCACACAGCACTTTCAATAATTTCATTGCACTGCTAGTCAGTTTACCCCCTGATACCACTTTTCTTTCAACACATCCCTGCATCCTTCAAGAAGATTAGGCTACAATCTACCTAATCCATAGTGGACATGCTTCCACTTCCTTCGGGTGAAGGATCCCAAATGATGTAGGGCGGTACAGCATGGGTTTCTGATGGGAACACAATTTTTCACCACGAATACCTTGGATTCCTGGATTGTATCCTGATATGTATACACAGTTTTTAGATAGCTTTAGTCATCCCTGACCCATTGCCACTACTTGTTTTTTCGTTGTATGTAGGGATCGTAGCAATGCCAGGTCAATAAAAGTTTCCCTTAAAACACCCTCCTTATTGTTTAACGTAGATGTATGACTGCCATCGAAGCACGTCAACGCAACCACATACGCAATTTGGTGCTTGACTGGTTCGATAGATACTAATTGAGGGACGGGTATCAAACTTCAGTCAACATTTCTCTTGACAAATGTCTTTATAACTATGACAAATTTCAGTGTCTAGTATTTTCTCTCAGGGGGTTGGTGTAATAATGTTTTTGGTAATATTGTTTTTATAAATTGAAATAGTATACCTGTGTATGCATTTGACTGTTTTATGGGGACATGTTTTTAATGACCTGTATAAATTTACTGTGCAGTTACGCAAATGATTTTATGTAAGAATTCTTTCATATTCTGATATTTTTTATACATTTTGTATTGATTTATTTTTGGTGATTAAGTGCCTAGTTTATTTTTTGGGCTTCCATTACTTTATTCTTCTATTTTCTCTTTTCTTCTATTTTCTCTTACTCTTGGTGACCAGCGGTGAAAGTGTTTAGTGCATGAATAATTTGCTTTGGTTATTGCGATATCCTGGGGAAACCTCTGTTTTTTTCTCCCTAGGGATGCATGCCATGAGCATTGCGTCATTCCTGTAAAGGAGTGCATGGAGTGGCTTACCCTTTATTATCAGTATATCAGGCATGGAGCATGCTAAAAAAGGGTGAAGTTCATTAATATAAAATATTTTAGAAAAGGGGGCCAACTCACAGCCCTGTCTTACTCCACAATGTATGCCTATATCTTCATACTCCTCTTCCTGTGTGGTAATGTGCACCCTTGCCCTCATGTCCTTATGAATGTTGGCTAGGAAGTGAACTAGTGCTGTGTCCAGGCCCCGATCTACAAGCAAGACCGAGAATTTTGACTGATTCATACTGTCAAAGGCTGATGATAGGTCCATAATAGCTAAGTAGAGGGGGGATTATTTGGCATTTGCATATTTGCACAGGACAAGATTTAGATTGAGTCACTGCTCAACCATACCCACTTTGTGCCTGAACCCACATTGATAGGGTTATAACACTGACTCATTGCAAGCCCATTCTCTAATCTTGTTGTAAATAACTCTCCCCAGGATTTTGGCAGTGGTATCAATTAACGAGAAGGGCTAGTAACAATCCAGGAGTGATTGATCCGCTTTTTTTAAATACAGGCAAATTAATGGCTGTTTCTCCATGTCAGGCAAGGAGGAGTGAGCAAAGTTGTTAAAAGCGTTAATGAGAAGGGGTGCCCAAAAGATAACATTACTTTTTATTAAATCGATTGGGACACTGTCAGAGTCCAGTGCTTTACCACCGACACTTTGATTGATGGCATTTTCAACTTCTGTTAAGGTCGTCCGGAAGCCTGACACAAGACACTATTCTATAGAAAAAGTGTCAGAAGTGCAGCATAAATTTGACAAAAGTGCTCTTCCCATACATTACTAGCAATGTGGCATGAGTTGGAGCTAGAAGGTCTACTTTTACGCTCAACCTCAGATAGTGGTCCAGAAAGATTTACTATTATTTAGCTCTGATGCCTGAACTAACATATCCCATTGAGTCACAATTAACTCCTGCGACTGTTTGACGGTGATCTTTTTATATAGCTTATTCGGGAGGGCCACCAATGATGAGTCTCTGGGTTTTGAGGCCCAGGCTAAGTGCAGCGCCCTATTCACTGCACAACATTCAGTGTTAAATCATTTTGGGAGGTTTGGTGTAGGGTGTAGAGGTTTAGAAAGAGTCTTCCTGATACTAGTACAAAGAGCAATGAAGGCCTTCACTATCTGACAATCCTTGGTCTCTTTGGTTAGACACAATGCCACCATCCCCAAGGTTACCTTGATTATAGTGCTAAAAAACTGAACTGGGTCTCACAGTCTCCACAGATGTCTGTAACTAGATCGGACAACAGTACCATGTAAGAGTAAGGCACCTAGATTGTGAGTGACAAACAAATTATTATAGAGAAGCTACCTCCACTTCGAACGGTGGGCCCTTCACGACCAATTGGGCCCACAATTTCCAGTATGTTAACCAGATCAAGGGGGGACAAGAAATAAAATTACTTCCACACTGCGCTGGTCAGCACTAGCAGTCGGACAAAGCTAGATTTGTGAAAGAAAGCTGTAAATTGAAATCTCCAGCCAGGCAAAGGTATGCTGTGTGCCCTTACAGTACCAGGTCATCCGCTATTTTAGAAATTAAATTAAATAGTGGTGGGAACTTCATCTTTGGGATACCAATGAAATCATTGCCACAAAAATTCACAATATACAAACTCAACCCACTTCTTGCAACTATGACATTGAAAGCTGCTATCCAGAGTATCCACAGGTTTAACATGCTCTCCTTTGGCAATACTCACCTAGATGGCCAATGTCCCAGAAGCTCACCCACAATGTGAGGAAACAACAGGGACACAAGAACACTGATAGCCATCTACCAATAAAGCCAAATTGTCCCATGATTCCTGAAATAGGACGATGTCATAGCCCTTAATAAATCTCAGCCAGTCAAGTATATTAATCATTGACCGGAGGCCTGCCACCTTCCAACTAATATTTTAAGTGTCAAGACTCCCTATCCCAGAAACAGACCCCAGGGCAGACAGAAGATATGTTACAGGGTCATCACTGTGTGTAGTTAGATGATGCAACAGAATCATCCTAGGCCACTGCCCTTTAAGATGGGCCCTGGGAGCAGTAGCGGTGGGATTTAATACAGATGTAGATTGTGGCATTATGGATAGAGCTCTGTTGTATCTGTAATGGCCCCGTGAAATCAATTTACATTCTCCAAATCACTAAGTGAGGATAGCATGTTTGTTCAGCGGACACTAGAAGTCTGGGCAGGGTCACTACGGGTATGTGGTTCAAGAAAAAGTACCCAAAGTGTAAGGTGACACTCTTGATTTCAGTTGAACAATTAAATTCCTTAACTCTCAATATATTGGGTACACAGGCAATTCGTCAGAAATTTTCAACAATACAGTCTCCCACAACATTTTTGCTTGGCGAGTAAAACCATCCCACCATCCTCACAATTATGATAATCATTGTGTCCCCATGCGTTAAAATGTATGAACTTGGTCAAGCAGTGAGCAACCCTATTCCAGGGCTGAACTCATGACTCCTGTTGGCCGGACCTCAGAGGGGAAACTCCAGACAAAATGTGGACTTAGGGACACGCTGCAAGGGGGGAGACTCAAAATGTCTTGACAAGAAGCAAGAACAGAACTGCCAGTGTCCTGAGGAGATGAATTGTAGTTTGTTAGGTGGGGGCAGGCTGAGGTAGGCTGAACGCTTGATGCTTGAGGCTGTAAAAGTCACAGTATCTCAGCCAGCGTGGCCCTTGTAGGTAAGAGCAGTGGAGACAACTTGTAGGGGATTAGACAGACGACCAAGAGGGAAATTTAAATAAATAATTAATTTTCCCTCTTCTGTGTCTGTCGAAATACCCCCACCCACCCCACTGTTCTTTCCTGCATGGAACGCGGCTGGTCTGAGCCCCCAAGAGTGGTGTTTGATGATAATCCACGGTTTCCCTGAGAATTTGAGTAGGGGCTCTTACCTGCGACCTGCAAATGAACAAACAAAGAGTTATGCAAAAATGTAAGTTCATGTGCAAATACGCCACTACCTTTGTTCCACAAGTGCCCTTTGGTTGGCTGTTTAAAATCATTGACAAAAAAAGACCCTCTCTGCGGTCAAAGCGCTTCATCAGTGGTTTAAATGTCTCCTCAAAAATACTGCAAAATTTCTTACATAATAAAACATCTATTAGCAAGGGGTCCTGTGACAGGGAATCGCATGACTGACTTTCAGAAGACTGTGTTTGTGACTGTGATGAGGGCTGGATCCAAGAGAGTAACTGACTTTTCATTACTTTGATGAGGGGGAGGCTGTTTTTTATTTGCAGCCATATTCTTTCCTAGTTGCCTTTTCCGCTTAACTGCTAAGCTAGGGCAAGACTGAAAAGTTGGTGGGTTCCCAGAAGTAGGAGAGTAGGGTCTGCTTTCTATGGTCACCCCCACGTTTTGCTCTCATTCTCTGGTTTTTTGACTTTAGTGAGGCTGTGGGCCTGCTAATCAGACCCACACCCCAGCTGTTCTCTCTCTAAATTGATACCATGTACTTCAGGTACATACCAGATTTGTTACCGGGTCACTCCTGTGAGCCCCTGGATAGTGTACCATAGGTACCCAGGACATATGTGTACCTTAGGCCTACCAGGGGCTGCAGCATGTATTGTGCCACCCCTGGTTTGCCTTCCAAACTGACAGCACATGTCTGTTCACATAGCCTGGGTAAGGTGGTGTAATCACCCCTTACTTAGATATAGTATACCTATATCTACCTTTATATATAGAAACATATACACCTATAAGCCACTCCTATGGTAGGCCTTGACAATCCTGGAGGCAGAGTGCTTGGTATTATGTGAGAGGGTGCCCTAGCATGATCTGAGCCCCTCTGCAGCTTTCGGAACCATCTCCTTATAGCTGTTCTATGATATAGCCATACCATATACTCTTAAGTGCATTATAATCCTCGCGATTAATGCTAACTTTGGTTTGGCTTTATCAAAACATGTCGCGTAAGGTGTCAAACACTTTGGAATACTACCCCCCTGCCAATTCTGGCAGTGGGGGTAGCATTCCACCCTTCTAGAGGGAGAAGACATGTAGTTGCTGCTTCACCCGGTTAAAGTTAAACGGAGCCTCAGCATCACAAACCGGATGCTGCTGCCACAGACACGAGTCTGACCTCCTGCTGCTGGATGAAACTCCGGTAGGGGAGGCCTAGACAATAGGTTTCCTGTCCAGGGAGGTGCTGGCACCTCCCCAGACAGGGGTTTTGTGTATTGGAGCAGGGAGGGCTGCATTCAGTTAATGCTCATAGACACTACCTAAGGCACAAGCTGCTCCATGCATAGCCCCATTCAAACCGATTGCTGGGGCACACAGCCCCAGCTCTGTCGCGAAACTGAACAAAGGGAAAGGGGTGTAACCACCCCTTCTCAGGTCCACCCATAGGAGGGACCTAGCCAGGTAGTCCAGCCCCCATCCTTAGTATAAGTATAGGACCTGTGTCCCTAGGACTTCAGATTAACCTGGACGAATCTTTGAAAGACATATCCTGGACCTTCAACATTCCATTCTGACTGGAAGATGGAAGCTATCTCCCTTGTTGTCAAGGAGTGACCACCCTCTACAAAAAGGCACCAACAGCAACTTTGCCGGTCTGCAGTTTCAAGGCTCCTGTCGGATCCCGAAGAATCTGCGACACAGGAACTAGACTTCTAGACTTCTCTGACTCCGACCATCATCCACAGCAAAGCTGAGACCCGTGGCAGACACGAAAGACTTGGGACCGGAACCCCTGGACATCCTGCATTTTGCTACCTGCGCTCCTTTCCTGAGGCCTCAGTAAGTTGTGCTTTGGGGTACGAGAAGCCCCAGCCCGAGCACCATTTGCACCGAAGCTGTGAGGAGAAGTAACCAGCCTAAAACGTTACATAAAAATAAATTAATTGCAAGGCCACTTGCTCAGAAAGACTGTAATGGATAGTTCTGTGACACCATAGTCATGCTTAGACCTTAGTATGGTTATCAGCATTGGTGAATGGATACGTTTGTCCAGCCAAATACTGCTCTGAGGATATCAGTTTTTCAGTCACAATGATGGCACTTGCACCTGTACCTCTCGGTGCTTCTAATTTCACCTCACTGATATGTGTCTGTTGTCTGTATCTCTCCAGGTATGCGCAACACATCCACCCACCTTCTTAATTTGAGGTAGCTTCAGCGTGCTCTCTGACTTGGTCAGGGCACACAGAGGATCCCATCTGGAGACTCACCACCCCATTGGTAACTGTGGTGCACTAGTGGAAGCCTTTATGGGACAGGAAGAGTCTCTAAGGGTGGCACAATACATGCTGCAACCCTTAGAGACCCTCTTTCGTATTCCATGCATTAGGTACCAGTGGTTCCATTTACTAGAAAACTACAGAGGTGCGAAAGGCCTTGCCTATTGGGAATAATTGAGCAGCTACCTTGTTTTAGGGAAAGAGCGCTTGTACTGGGGACCTGGTTAGCCGGAACCCAATGCACTTCAGTCAAAATTGCATCAAATACCAGGCAAAAGGTGGGGGTGACCATGTCAAAAAGAGGCACTTTCCTACACATAGTAACAATACTTTAGATGCAAAGAACCAAATGGTGAATAAAATGTTTTGAAAGGAGTTTATGAAAACAAAAATTCTAGACACATAGCAGTGCAGTGCATATTGCTGTAAAATAAACATGATTGGTCCTCTCATTAGAGGTGATACACTCAAGCGATAAATCATGATCAACAAGTGTATCAACAAACACAAACAGCATGGCCCACTACTGCAAGTGCTCAACAATTATATAGGCTTCGTATTTTTAAGGTTAACAGCTTCAGGACTCAGTAGATACAATGAGACAGAGAGAGAGATTATGAAAGGTAATGCAGTTGTTAAAGGAAGGGGTCCCTGGTGACAAGTCTCAAGAACAGGGTAGGCAGGAATGGACTGAGCTGGTAATATGCTGGACGTTTGACAGAAATGGTAGCAACAACAGCGTCAGACCACCCAATCTACTACACTGTAGAAAAACAATGACTCATGGCTGCTTGTATTTACTCATCTCTACCCTGACTAAGTCAGAGCCTCGGACTATTCCATCTCCAATGCTAACATTAAGTTCCAGGAGATTTCACCAGTACGTACTGTGTGACTTTTGGTCATTAGTTGTCCCTGTAATGTACAGTGAGTGTACCAACAGGCAGTCATCAATGCCTCTCACTCCATGTAACGTTTGCTTATATAGGCTATTGAAAAAGGGGATATGAGCCACAAAGCATGGAACCTGAAACCCATAGGGAAGTCCTGATTGTCTCTTGTTTTTTTTACCCATTAATCAAAAGATGACACGTTTAGCTACATGAGTAATCTTACTTTTTAAACATATCTGTAGGTTTCCTTCTTGTTCAAAATGCCATTAATCAATCACTCAATGTATGGACATGACACATCTTGACACCTGATAATGTTGGAGATGTTCACTGGTCTGCAAAATATATCACACCTGCAGTCACCTTTACTGCTCTAAGGATATGGAGTAATTTACTCCATTGCCCTGACAGATTACAAACACATCCAAGAAAAGATTTGCATGGCTTATTTTTTAGGTTGACGACAACTGTTGGGCATCCATTATGAAAGACTTACAGAGTAGTCTCAGGATGAAATTTCTGGACAGAGTGTTAAATGCCTACCAATCATCATTTACAACAGACTGTGAAATCACACAAAGGCCAAAACAGAACCATTGGCAGAAGAGAAAAAAGTATCAAACCAGCAGGTCACATACCTGCATACCCTGCCTGTGTTTGGTACAACGCCGCTGTTCCCTGGATTCAAACCTTGGTGAGGGTGCAGATGTATGTGTAAGGCTTGAAATACTGCAATGTTATGCAAGACACAGCAGGCTGCTTTTATCCTGTAAAAGAACTTTAGGGAGTAAAGCAGCAATCCCTCAATATGGTAAAGGCTTCTTAAGACCCCAAAAAAGCTCTCTATGATGGTTCATGTAAGAATGCGTGCTCTATTGTACCTAAGCTGAGGTACAATTGTTTTATGTCAACAACCCAACAACTCATGCAATTGGAGTATTTAACATGCCGAGAATTAAATCAAAGACTACACACTTCAACCCTCATTCAGAAAAAGATATGCCACATAAAAAAATATAGTGATGTTAATCTGACAAGAACATTGAAAGAATTCTGTGTTTCGCCACGGTGTACAGATGGAGCAAGGATTCGCACGTTGTGCGACTTGCTTGGATTCAAACCCCTTGCCTATCCTTTAAAGTAGTAACCAACTCGTTTCGTGTATTAATATCGCACTTTCACACTACACGTGGGTGTCCCAGAGACGCTTGCTTATGTGTTTTCTAATCCTAACAAAGCTTGCACACTGACTGGTTACTGCTATGCGGGATTTCAGTCTGCGCATGCGTCGGTCCTACTCATGTGATGTGACGCATTCGTAGTTCTGGAGGGATTTTTTGGCACATGTGCATTATTTCAAAAATGGCTGCTTTGTCTTTAACACGCTCTCTGATTGCTACCGCCGCTTTTGCTCAGCTGTCTATTTCTGCTTAACCTCTAACGCTATAGATATTATAAAGTAAGGGGGTGCAGTGAAGCTAATCATGGTATACAGTGTAATATTTTTTTCTGAGTTTCTAATTTGTTTTCGCTTACTTTTCATGTACCACGTATTTGTGGGTCTGGGGAAGGGGAGCCACTCCATCTTTGAACCCCATGTCACCCTAATCACGTGATGAGGGAGAAAAACGAATTGCGCAGGAGTGGAACTAAGCCAGCTGGCTTCCGAAGCTGAGATGCGCCTGGGAAAGTGACCCTTGCTCCAGGAGAAGATTTCAGCTGTACCTGAAACTGAAACAATGTTTATATTTTATGTGTGTCCTATTGTACTATACCTTCCAAATGCCATGGGAACTGGAATGTAAGGGGTGGGTTAGAAATATTACATATTAATTATGAGAACACCGAATTCTAGGTGGTGACAATGACCTAACCACCTCTCTTGTCCAATTCCAAGTTGGGGATCCTGTCATTTGCAACATTTGTGGGTGGCCCACTGACCCGAAAACAGTATAACTAGCCTAGTTTTAGATAGAGAAATTGTCCGACTTGTCCGAGTAGCTGACCTGTCACCGATCCTACGAACTCTATAGGTGATTGATACAGAGAGCTGAGGAGCACTCTGTCCGAAATTTCCACAAACTCCAAGGGGTGGAATAGTCTTAAGTGCTGGCGAAGCACTTTGCTGGGAGATTCGAAAACCCAATCGGGGTTATTGGCAGATTCCGTGCAGAGAGGGAGTAGCGCAGCCGTTGCATCCGAAGCTGCAGGTGTTGGTCATACCCTTTGATGAGCCCAGTCCTGACCCAAATCCTGAGGGGTATCCTGTCCTGATGATCCATGAGCTGTACCTGATCGCCTACTGGCATCCTAAATCCTTGAGGGTCCTTGTCCTCGCATTTTCCCCAACTGACCCGTGGCCAGGGTTAGTCCTCATTCCCATCCTAGGTAAATATATATCTGTGGGTGTCCGTCTATCTTTACTCTTTTTTTCCCTTTTCTCCTTTTAAATAAAGCATCATTGCCTATGTTATTTCCCCTGTCTCGTACCAAAAGATTTTACATGCAAACTGTCTTATTAGTTATGTTCCAATTTTTCCCCTTACCTATAGGATACTATTGAACTGTTTACTTTACCTGCCTTAGTATAAGCCTGTAAACTGAATAGCATGTTCCCTGTTACCCTTTTCCATTAGTTTTCTGACATTCAATGGTGCTCACTCTCAATCATAGTTACATTATAGTCCTGATACTAGTTATTGATATTCTAATCTGTATAAACTTTATTCTCATGGCATATGAAATTTGACTTTTACTATATAAAGTCTTGAAAACCCTTCAGGTGTCTGTGGTTATTACAAAAGGTATAAATCGTTATTCAAATGTACAAGGTATTATGGTTAGTCTTATCTCCTACCCCTGCTAGCTCCTGATTCGTCGGGAACTTAGGTACCTGTGACAAGGATTGGTAAGTCAGGTACAACAAAGAAATAATAGTAAAAGAAACACAAGAATTACAGATAGTGATGTGTAAGCTCGCCCGATTCACAAGAGTACTGTGATAAAAACGTTATGGGCCCAGGTGCGTACAATTTGGTGAAATAAGGAGTCGGGCGACCTGCGCGCTCTATCAGTACATTACAATGTATTTTCGTTTGTATTTCAGATTTGCACCTGCAGAATAGACACCCAGTCCCGAAATTCATTGGGCACAACGCATAACCAACTAGAATGTGTCCTAAATATGTTTTTTTCATGGTTATTGTTATGATCTTAGTGAGTTGTACTCGCATACATGAATACATGATTGCATAATTGAGATGAAGGAATCGCTATATAAAGAAATCATATGAAATCGCTTTTTGGAATGTAAAAATTTGTCATAAGATGTACATTTTGTTTGTTGTGAAGCGTGTCTTGTCCAAGTAGCTACGATTTGGGAAAATTCATAATTACTGATCGAGTCACAGGTAGCACCCAGGAGACATAGCGCACAGATCCTTTGTGTGGTGTAGGGAGAAGGCCCCGCCTTGGAAGGATGGTCGGAGACAGGGTGGGTGGTTATCCAAGTACTTTATTCCTGCTTACTGGGGGAGCCGACTGCTCGTTACTTCACTGCAGTCCCCAAATGGCCGTCGGAGTTCACGTCACTCCCACGATGCTTCGTGGCGGGTAACGTGAATGCCGGAGAATAGAACGCAAAACTACATATCTTCCCCCTTAACAATGGCGGCAACAATTGCAACAGAGGACCACAGCTGTGTGAGAAGAGAGACGGAGGTAGAGGTAGAGAGTGAGATAGAGAGAGAGAGAGAGAGAGAGAGAGAGAGAGGGGTAACACTGAATGTCTTTGAAGAGTTCCTGTAGCTTCCTTGTTCCCAACTGAAAGTCACTGAAGTGTTTCAGTAGTTTCACCGCATGGCCCTTGCGGGTGTACGTTCCAGTCCCTTGCTGTTTTCCTCTGCAGGGTCTGTTAGACTTTGCGCCCTCCTCCTGGTCTCTACAGAGGGTGTTGGATGTCTCACCAGGAATACCCCCTTTGTCTGAATCCTGGTTGGACAGACACAGAGTTGAGCGTCTGGCTGACTGGCCTTCCATATTGGCTGAGGTTCCAGCCTCACTGCTGTTTTACCTTTCAGTCCCCTCGCTCCCTTGGTCCGTAGCTGGTGCTGCTGCTCCGGCGACGCTGGGGGTCTCCTCTATATCGCTGTTATCAATGCCCCACTGCAAGATCTTGTTGCATTTCGACATCCTGGATTATGACCAGACCTTGCTATCGCTCAAAAAGGCAGAGCGGGTATATACGTCCATTACTCGCAGGGGCTCACTGAACTTGCTGTCTCCTTTTAGTCCGAGTTGACCCTTCTTGACTCAGACCCAGTCGCCCTCCACCAGTGAGGCTTCACGTATGTTATTCCACTTGTCATAATGTGCCTTGTAGATGCTTTGTGCCTTCTCTATGTTGCTGCGGACAATGGCCGGGGACCATTTGCATTGGAGTCGCATGGTCATTCAGGCTGTGTTGTCTCTGGTGAAGGGTTCTCTACCTCTGAGGATCTTAAACGGGCTGTAGCCTGTTAAAGTGGGTGTGATGTGATAGGCCCATACCATGTCTCTGACTTCGGACTTCCAGTTTTTCCAGCGCTGATGGCAGCCTGGATTGAGCTTGTGATCACGCTGTTAAAGCGTTCCACTAAGCAGTTGCCCGCAGGGTGGTGGACCGGAGTGCGCCTTGTCCGGATTCCATTGCAGTTGGTGAATGCAGTTCACTTGGCTGACATGAACTGGGGACCGTTGTCACAGGTGATGGACTTGGGGATGCCTTCCCTCAGAAAGATGTTGGTGAGGAAGACAATGATGACCTCAGAATCTAATGATTCGCTGATTTCAACTTCAGGCCACTTTTAGTAGCAGTCCACGACTATGATGAGGTGTTTGGGAGTACCCCAGGTGTCTAGGACAGGGCCTACTATGTCAATGGATAAATCCTCCCATTGGTTGTTAGGAGTGGAGAACTCGCCCATGGGGGTCTCAGAGTGATGAGTGTTTTGTCTGCCCTGGCGCAATGGTTGCATGCTCGCATGAACCTCTCCACTTGGATGTCCATGGCGGCCAACCAGTACAGCAGTTTCATGCGTCTTTTGGCTTTGACTATGCCTAGATGGCTTTTGTGGTTGATGTGGAGAATGCGGTCATGGAGGGGCTTCGGGGGCACCACTTTGTCGCCCTGCAGCAGAAAAGTGGAGTCAGCTCCGATGGAGAGTTCATTGCAGACCTTGCAGTATTTTCTGAGGTTGCTTCCAATGTGTTTCTTCTCTGGCCAGCCCTGCATGATGTACAACTTGACTTGGGAGAGTTCCGTGTCCTGCGTTTAGGCTTCTGCCCAATCCTGGGCACTGATGGTGTGTTTGTGGACAGTCATAAAGGTGACGCTGTATTCGTCCCAAGCCGATGGAGTGAAAGGTTCTTCCATGGCTGCTGCCGTGCTGAGGAAGTCTGCCATTCTGTTCTGTGATCCAGGAATGTACTCTACATCGTAGACAAAGTCCAATAGACGCAATGAAGTATCGGCGCAAAATCTGTTCCGCTTGCAGAATTTGCGGATTTTCGGCAATTTCGCAATCCGCGAATCCCGTGAAATTGCAGAAAAATCCGCAAATCTGCTCGCGGGCGGATTATTTTTTTTTTTTGCAGATGCCCGAGTTGAAGCTTAAATTCAGTAACGCATTATAATGAGCCCAAACAACTAGTGAGCACGGTCGGGGCTAGGCAGGTGTGCTTCCTCCCTATATCTACCGTCTACAATTAGATGTAATCCTTGAGGGAGGTCTTTGTATCCAAGAGTTTCTCAAGCCCAATCACTGTGTACTTCCTGTGACCAGGAGGCTACTTCCTTCTCCTCTGCTGCTCTCATTGGTCTCTGACCCTTTATAAACAAGAGGCATGTGAACTCGCATAGAAGCACCGCCTGCTTGTCCCTGCCCCACACACACTAGGGTATGCAACGTCTTCGCGCCTTTTCCTCACTATGAGGACAGCTCGCTCGAGGGACCTCGGCGCCTTTCAGCGTGGTGCAAAGTTACAGACACACGTGGTCACTGGAGACAACTCTTCTGGCCCTTTACGCAGCTGCAATGTAGGAAAAGCACTATACATTTACCCAACGAGCTAGCGCTCACTGTTTAGCCAGTAGAAACAAAACTCTAGTATATATTTGTGCAAATCCGCGAGTTCGCAGATTTTCCCACGAACTCGTGGATTTTTTTGCCATTTCGCGAGATTTTGCGAACCGCTAATCCTCAAAATTCGCCCATACTTAGATGCAATGACATTTTGGCAATGCGTGGGGCAGATGTCGCATTGCCGCTGGATGTGGGAACTTTGGTCAGGGGCTTATGGTCGGTAAGAACCGTGAATCCTGACCCCCAAAAATATTGTCGGAATTTCTCCATCAAGTGTCAAACAGGAAGTCCCCTTTGGATAAAATTACACACCACACATACTTCCATAGACAGCACTAAATTCACAATAAAAAGATGAACATATGCGTATATGAGTGGAAATTACGCTAAGTCTGGGGATGCAAATACTCTGACTGCAATTGGAAAATGAATCAGAGCTATTTTTGGTTGACTATTGTATTTACCTCGTGCTAATAGGAATTAGTTTTACTTATTGTGTTTCCCATTTTCTGCTGTTTTAATTGTGTATGCCCAATGAATTTATATCTCCCTATTGATCAATATTGTATTGATGATAGGCCTTTGATTATGTTTTTTAAAGTATTTTTTTAATTATCTGAATAAATTGTATACTTTTAAAGAATTTATTTTTACATTTCCTTTTTGTTAATCTTTTTATTGTGAATTTAGTGCTGTCTATGGAAGTATGTGTGGTGTGTAATTTTACCCAAAGGGGACTTCTTGTTTGACACTTGTCTTTATTGGTACCCCACTCCTTTAGTTGCTGGTTCCCTCTCTTTTATTAGAGGAATTTCTCCATCGCCCAGATGGACGCTAGCATCTCTTTCTCAATTACGCTGTACTTCTCTTCACTGGGGGTGAGGGATCGCGAGGTGAACCCCACCGTCGTCTCAGTGCCATTTGTAGCCCTCATGGGAAAGGACTGCTCCCAGTCCTTTGTCACTGGCATCCATGATCAGGATACTGGGCACATCTCCGTCGAATCCCTGTAGGGGAACCGCTTTGTAAATATCTTGTTTGATGGCCGAGAATTCCGCTTCCATCTCCTCCGACCAGGAAAAGGAGTTCTTCTCCTTGAGTAGTTGGCGTAGGATGTGCGTTTTTGTCGCAAAGTTCCTGACAAACTTACTGTAGAACTCCGTCAGCCCCCGTAAAGAGCGAACATCATCCTTGGTTTTGGGGGAGGGTGCGGACATGATGGCCTACACGTTTGCTGATTTGGGGGTGATTCCTTTGTCGCTGATTTTATGCACCAGATACGTGACTTTCCAGAGTCCAAATTTACATTTTTCTAGCTCTGCAGTGAGACTGTTGGCTGCTAATGTGTGTAGGACGGTGTGTAAGATGTTGTCATGTTCAGCATTCGATTTCTCCATGACAAGGATGTCATCTTGGAAATAGAGGACTCCGTGGACTCCTTGGAACAGTTTGTGCATGAGTTTTTGAAAGACGGCAACCTCGGATGCGAGCCCAAAGGGCAAACTTCTGACATGTTAGCATCCAAAGGGCTTGATGAAGGATGTGAGTTTGCGGCATGACGGGTGGAGTGAATCTTGATGGTAGGTGGCTTTGAGGTTCAAGGTAGAGAACCACTTGATACCTTTGGTCTGGGCGAGCAGTTACTTAATTTTGGGCAAGGGGAATTTGTCCACGATGATGTTCTTGTTGAGTTTGCAAAGATCAATGCACAGGCGTATCTAGCCACTCTGGTTGCGTGCCACCACCAGTGGAACGAGCCACTCAGCACATTTGATTGGTTTGATGATGTTGCTGTCTTCTAATAATTTCAGTTCTAGCTGCACTGCCTCTCAGCAATTGAACGGGATCTTTCTGACTTTGTGAGAGACTGGTGTTGCTCCTTCTTTGAGCACCATCTTGTTGAAGAATTTGGACATCTTCCCGATTTGGTAGATGAACACTGCAGAGAACTCTGCTTTAGCGTGGCAGGGGTGGATGTGTCTTCCATCAGGAGCACTTGTCGTCGCCACCCGGGTTGAGCTGGATGCCAAGTGCCACCTGGTCCTCCCATCCCAAGGCCAATGGGCCTTTCTGTCCACATACAACTTCGCTGTTCTGTGCCTGGCCTTGAATTTGAACAGGAGCTGCCGGAACCCCACCATGCGGATTTGTTCCCCTGTGTATGTGACTGGATGGATGTCCGTGGGGTGGAGATGGTCCCGCTGCCGTGTGAGCGAAGTCTCAGTCCCGTATCTGCTTCTGGATGATGGTGTATGGCGAAACTGAGTCAGCGACCATGGCGACGAGTACACCACCGATTACCAACTGACAGGATGGTTTTTTGGTTGTGACCGCTCCAATGCCCAGGATGTGGTCTTAAATGCAAAGAATGCTGTCTTGGTAGGAAAGATCTGCTCCCTCTTGATCGTCGGAGGTATCCTGGACATACTTGACGGCGGAGTTTCTGGGCCTCCATCGGCAGACCTTGCCAAAGTGCCCTGTGATGGCACAGAAGGAGCACTTGACATGGAACGCTGTGCATTTTCTGTTGTTTCCCATGTGGGTGTGGCTGCCACATCGGTAACAGGCGCCTTGTTTACCTTGAGGAGCATGACCAGGGCCTCTGCCTTTGGGCGGAGGTTACCAGTGGCATTTGAGGGTGGAGCCTTCCGGTCAGTGATTTTGCACACTGTGGCTGGTGGCGCCGTGTCTTTCTTGGCTGCGATGGTGCAGCATTTGGATAGTTCTGCCTGTTTGACAATCACGATGATCTCGTGAAGAGTGCTTCGCCACTTACCCAGTGCTTCTCCTGGACGCTTGAATGGGTGGAGTGCATGATGATTTGGTCCAAAATTAGTTGATGGCTGTGCATATCATTGGCTGATAATGGTTGTCTAGGTCCTCTAGGGCGTGTTGGAAGACGTCGTTGTCCGATGGCGCCCTGGTGTTCTTTACCAACTGGTCATACACGCGAAGACCCTGATAGAACGCGCCGGTCTCCTGACTCAGATTACCATAGTCACCTGGGCCCATAAACAACATATGATGAGATTTAATCAGGTAACCTGTGCACTTACCCTAATCAGTGATTTATACATTTCATTTAGGAACTATACCATTGTTTTACCAATCTTCGTCATCAGTACCTAAATTCCTAATGGATCAAAGGTGTTAGAATAATAGTTAGAATAAGAACATTTGCACTCATAAAATAACCACAACTCGGAAAAGGTTTAAACTCTTTATCTAAAATCTTTAAAATGTCATAATCCAAGCATTGAACCATAGAAAATTCTCAATTAGAAAAATAACGATTAGAATGAAAATATGTAACGTTTTTATTAAGCAATCTTTACGCATTTGACATTAGGGTGGGAAGAGAGAAGGAAACAGTGCAATGACATACCCACATTGAATATTTACCTAGAATGGTGTGAAGAACTAACCATGGTGACGGGTCCGTTTTAAAGAACAGAACCCCGAAAGTGCAGGCATCATAAAGGCAAGTAGGTACAGATCAGAATCAGGACAGGTAAAGCCAAATTCGATCAGGACAGGACCACCAAGAGCTAAGGCAAGCACCCGCAGTTAAAGTTGCAATGCCTGTGTTACTCCTTCTCTGCAGCTAATAGCCAGAACCTGGTAAAAGTTATCGATTTCTCCGACAAAGTGCTTCGCCAGCACTTCAGCTCTCAAACCCTGATCTGGGTTTCGAACCTTCTGACAGAGTGCTCTGCCAGTACCTCTGCTCCCGATCACCTATTGAGTGAGTTGGGTCAGTGACAAGTCGGACAAATTAACTAGCTATGCCTACCCTAGTTATACTATTTTCCAGGTCAGTGTACCACCCCCCAATGTTGCAAGTGATCCCCAATTTCGATTGGATAAAAGGTCATCACACCATACCAAAATTAAACTTTTCTTGATGATATTAAATTAACGTTCCCGCCCATAACTTTATATTCCCATGCACTTTGCAATGAATGTATCAATCAGTAGCAATAGCTTTCAGTATTGTACAGTCCAGCTTCCTCTCCTGGGGTTGAAAGTTCACACTCCTAGGCATATCTTCTAGTGTACTCTAAGCTTGGCTGTGGTTCAATGACAAATGACTTAATCTCCTTCTGGAGTTTGACATGCGCAGTGCAGGTTTTCAAGATGGAGTAATAGCACCTCCCAGGCCCAAGATTATCGTTACATGAAAAAATAGAAAGAAAAAGTTTTAGAACACAGAATAAATTAATGCACTCTATACCCCTCATCTCTACTCTATTCCCATTACTTTATATTTAACTATTGCGTTAGAGTTAAGCAGACCAAACAGCTTAGCAAAAACAGCAGTGCAAACATCTTGCATGTAAGGACATGGATCAGCCATCTTAATACTAGTGCGCAGAAGCAAAAGATTCCCTCCAAAAGCAGAGAGTACGTCATGTCATGTGAGTGTGAAAGACGCATGCGCAGTCAATCAATCAGGAGTTTGTTAGAGCGCGACTACTCACCTGTGAGGGTCTCAAGGCGCTAGGGGTGGGAGGGGAGGGGGGGGTGCAGGTTCCATTCCATCAAGGAGGGGGTCTGTCGAAGAGCCAGGTTTTGAGGTTCCTTGCGAAGATGGGGAGCGATGTTGTCTGTCTGAGGTGGAGTGGAAGGGCGTTCCATGCTTTGGCTGCGAGGAAGGAGAAGGAGCGGCCTCCCGATCTGGTCTTTCTGGTGCGAGGGACCACGGCGTAGGAAAGCTGGGCTGATTGTAGGGTCCTTTGGGGTGCGTGGAATTTGAGTCGGCTGTTCAGGTATGCTGGTCCGGTGCCGTGGAGGGCCTTGTGTGCGTGGGTGAGCATCTTAAAGGTGATTCTCGCCTCGACGGGGAGCCAGTGGAGTGTGCGCAGGTGCTGGGAGACGTGGCAGTGTTTTGGCAGGTTGGGGACCAGTCTTGCGGCGGCGTTCTGGATGTTCTGTAGCTTGCGGATTAGGTTTTTGTTTATTCCGGCGTAGAGTGCTTTGCCGTAGTCGAGTCTGCTGGTGACCTGGGCGTGAGTGACTGTTTTTCGGTGTTCGAGGGGGATCCATTTGAATGTCTTACGAAGGAGGCGGAGGGTGTGGAAGCTGGAAGATGAGACAGAGTTGATCTGGCGGTCCATTTTGAACTCTGAGTCCAGGATGATTCCCAGGTTGCGTGCGTGGTCTGTGGGGGTTGGCGGGTTTCCGAGGGCGGTGGGCCACCAGGTGTCGCTCCAGGCGTCGGGGTTTGGGCCCATGATGTGTACTTCTGTTTTGTTGTTGTTACGTTGTAGGCAGCTGTTTTTCATCCATTTGGCGACGGCTTCTATGCCTTCTCGAAAGTTGCGTCTGGCGGTGTTGGGCTCGTTGGATAGGGATAAGATGAGCTGGGTGTCGTCTGCGTATGACACGATGTTGAGTCCGTAGGTTCTGACGATGGGGGCAAGTGGAGCCATGCAGACGTTGATGAGCGTCGGGCTGAGGGAGGAGCCCTGGGGGACTCCGCAGGTGGTAGGTGTGGGGTCCAAGAGGAAAGGGGGGAGTCTGACCCGCTGCGTCCTGCCGGAGAGGAAGAAGCAGATCCAGTCGAGGGCCTTGTCCTGGATTCCTGCATCGTAGAGTCTGCGTATTAGGGTGCGGTGGGAGACTGTGTCGAATGCCGCTGATAGGTCGAGGAGGATGAGGGCTACTGTTTCTCCTTTCTCCAGTAAGGTGCGGATGTCGTCTGTTGCGGCGAGGAGGGCGGTTTCCGTACTGTGGTTTTTTCTGAAGCCGGATTGGGAGGAGTCGAGGATGTTGTGTTCTTCAATGAATGTGGCGAGTTGGCTGTTGATGGCTTTCTCGATGACTTTCGCTGGGAACGGGAGCAGGGAGATGGGTCTGTAGTTTTTGAGGTCGGTGGGGTCCGCTGAGGGTTTCTTCAGGAGGGGGTTGACCTTGGTGTGTTTCCAGTCGTCGGGGAACGAGGCGGTCGCCAGGGAGCAGTTGATGGTGTGGCAGAGCATGGGTGCGATGGTGTTGGCGGCTCTGTTGAAGATGTGGTGGAGGCAGGGGTCCGTGGGGACCCCTGAGTGGATTGACTTCATTGTCTTCAGTGAGTCTTTGGTGGTGAGGGCTGTCCAGTCATCAATCGCTGGTTTCCGGGTGTCGGGGGTGGTTGGTGAGGGTTCAGTGTGTTGGTTGTCTTCGTCGAAGTTGTCGTAGATGCTCTTGCTTTTGTGGTGGAAAAAGATGCTGAGTTTGTCGCAGAGGTCTTGTGAGGGTGGGATGTCGGTAGACTCGCTGGTGGGTTGGGCGAACTCCTTGATGATGCTGAAGAGCTCCTTGCTGTTGTATGCGTGGGTGGAGATTCTGTCTTCAATCGCTTTTTTCCTCGTTTCTCTGATGAGTTGATGGTGGGCGTTGGTGGCGGCTCTGAAGTTGTTGTGGGTTTCTGTGGAATTGGTGTTTCTCCAGGTCTTTTCGAGGCGGCGGCATGTGCGCCTGGACTCTCGAAGTTCGGTGGTAAACCATCTGGCTTTCTTGGCACGGGTATTGTTGTTTTTCTTGAGGGGGGCTATGGTGTTGGTGCTGTCCGAGATCCATCTATGCAGGGTTCGGGCTGGGGTGTTGGGGTCATCGTTTTCCGCGATGGTTGGGGTGGAGTTGTTGAGTGAGGAGGTGAGCTGGTCATCTGTGATTTTGGTCCAGTTTCTTTGTGGAAGCATGTGCTGGTGTCTGTGGATGGTGGGTGTTCTGAAGGTGAAGTGGACGCAACGATGGTGGGTCCATGGGAGTTCGGTGGTGTGGCTGAAGGTGATGGAGTTTCCTGTAGTGGAGAGGGGGTCGAGGGTGTGTCCTGCTGAGTGCGTGGGCTCGGTCACGATCTGGCAGAGTCCAATGTTCTGGAGGTTGTCCAGGAGGCATGTGGTGTTGGGGTCCAGTTGATTGTCGAGGTGGAAGTTGAGGTCTCCCAGCAGGGCGTAGTTAGTGGATGCGATGGCCTGCGGGGAGATAATGTCCATGATGGAGTTGGCGAAGGGTCCGCGGGGTCCAGGGGGTCGGTAGATGAGGGTTCCTCAGAGTGAAGGTGTTCCATCAGTTTTGTGGACTCGTCAGGGAGTGTGCTCAGGCGGAGGCTAGATTTGTGGACGATGGCGATTCCTCCTCCTGGGTGAGTGGGGCGGTCCTTCCTGGAGATCTTGTATCCTTGGGGGATGGCGATGACGATGTCTGGTCCTGAGGTGGAGTTTGTCCAGGTTTCGGTGAAGAATGCTACATCTGGGGTGGTGCTGTCGAGGAGGTCCCAGATTTCTGTGGCGTTATTGTGGAGGGATCGGACGTTGAGGAGGATGCATTGCAGGGTCTTCGGTTCGGTTGTGTTCTTGTGGATGGGTTGTGCTGGATCCGTGTTCTTGGCGGTGCTGCAGGTGTGCCGGCAGCGGTGACTGCTGAAGGGTCCATGGGTGTCGGCCTGTTGATGCTAGCTTGCAGTTGTTGTTGCAGCCTGGGTTGAGTGAGTGGAGGAAAGAAGGGATAAAGAAAAAAGGGAAAATAAGCAGAAATAAGGCACAAAGGAGCAGAGATGCAGAAAAGAGCAGAAAGGTGAAAGATAGAAAGGGTAGAAAAACGAGTGAAGTAGCAGAAAGAAAGAAAGGAGACAGAGGTCCACTGGACCACTAGGGATGAGGCGCAGGGAAACCTGCGGGTTGAGGAGGGCCTCGATCACCAACACTCAAGAGTGCAGGGGCAGGGGCACCTCACTTAATGGTGGAGCTGTGAGGGTGGGAGAGCAATTTCACTGACAATGAGTCAGTGGTATTGCTCGCCTGTCCCCGCAGTGGCCGCCATTAAGTAGGGGTCGGGGAGGGCTGGACAGCTGGGAGGCGGGAGCGGGGAGGGGAGCTGGATTGGGCTGGTCGCGCTGGGGGAGGGAGGGGCCGCGGGGGCAGCAGTGGCGGGGAAAGGTAAAGGGAGGAAAGAAGGGATAAAGAAAAATGGGAAAATAAGCAGAAATAAGGCACAAAAGAGCAGAGATGCAGAATAGAGCAGAAAGGTGAAAGATAGAAAGGGTAGAAAAACGAGTGAAAACGAGTGAAGGAGCAGAGGGAGAGAAAGGGAAAATGGGCAGAAATAAGGCACAAAAGAGCAGAGGTGCAGAAAGGTGAAAGATAGAAAGGGGAGAAAAACGAGTAAAAACGAGTGAAGGAGCAGAGGGAGAGAAAGGGAAAATGGGCAGAACTAAGGCGCAAAAGAGCAGAGGAGCAGAAAGGTGAAAGATAGAAAGGGGAGAAAAACGAGTGAAGTAGCAGAAAGAAAGAAAGGAGATAGAGGTCCACTGGACGACCAGGGATGAGGCGCAGGGAAACCTGCGGGTGGAGGAGGGCCTCGATCACCAACACTCATGAGTGCAGGGGTAGGGGCACCTCACTTAATGGTGGAGCTGCGAGGTTGGAAGATCAATTTCACTGACAATGAGTCAGTGGTTTTGCAGTAAGCAATCCCGCGTAGCAGCGGCCTTATTATTGCAAGCGGATTATCGTTAGTAAAGCAAGTTTCACTTAGATGTCATGTAATGCAATATTAATAGGACAAACATGTTGATTAGTACATTAACGTTATGTCGAGAAGACTGATTACAAGCAAGTCGCATTACTGGCGAATACTTTCTCCATCAATCCCCTCTTTGATGATATTTTATATCATCACCAATTAATGAAACAGATGCCAACTTTTCACATTTTTTCCAGCTGAATTTCTTCAAACTTTCAATTTTGTTTCTTTTCGTTGTTTGTGTGAAAGTTTTTCACTTTCTTGTATATATTTCCATTCAACTCTTCTAATTCAAGCTCATCAATATTTCTTTTTTTCCCTCTCTTATTTACTGCATATGTCTTTTTGTGCTTCCGACATTTGCAACAAATTATTATCCCTAAAATCAGTAGGCCTATTCCCACCATTGGCATCAGTATTCTACCTACAAAACTTTTTCCTACATTAGAAAGCCAACTACCTATAGAGGAGAGACCATTGGTAAGTCTCTTCAATGCAATCTCAACCTCCAGTGGTTTAAGATCTTTTTCCAAATTAGTAATATTTCTTACATACCTTTTAATTGAAACACCTTTGTCAGGTATGTAAGTGCAACAATGTTGCGCTTTCAACATTCTACAGACTCTGCCCTCTTTTGCTAATAATGTATCAAGAAGAAGTCGATTTTGTAAAATCATTGATCTGATCGCAACCAATTCGGTATTGACCATTAAGAACCCTCCAGCAGTATCAGTTGACAATTTGCAAATTATTTGTGTATTCAGGGACATTAGTTTCTTCATGTTTCCAGTGATTTTGTTTACATATTAAATCTTTGGGAATACTATTCCAAAATAACAGCTCCCTTACCAATGATCTGGCAGTTTGTAATAAGCTTTGTTTCCGCATATAAAAATAAATTCCAGGAAACACAGGTTCAGTTCCATCTTTTAATCCCCAACCCCCAATTACCTTATAATTGTGTTCACATTCACTGGAACCAATGAATATATTGTTATAATAACTAGTTCTTTCCCTGTGGAGACAGAGGTTTCCCTTATTTTTGAAATCCAGCAACATAGCAGCATGAGTCTTGCCATTTGAGGTGTACCCTATATTTTTAGCCCATTTAAGAATTTTATGAGTCTTATCATTTGCCTTTCTTAGGAAGTTCTCTCTCCTTTTCTCGACCATATTCAAAAATATTTTCAGTTTTTCTCATAATAAGCATGTTAAATTATTCTTGTGTGCTTCAGCTATATCTATTGTATCTATTGTTAGAAAATATACAGCCATATATAGTGGTACATCCCTTTTAGTGTGTACAGGATTCAGGTTACTACGTATAGGAAGTTCAGAAAATATCACATCTGAATTAGAATAGTAATACTGCAAAGGTCCTTTCTTATAGAATAAACTAGCTAAAACACTACATGAAATACCATATGTTAGAGGTAAATGTTGGTAAGTCACGACTTCGGCTAGCAATCTTCTATTCCCATAGCTTCTATATAGTGTACCAATAGGTTTGCAAATACATTTAAGTGAGTTCTGTTTTTAATTCCAGTATAATGTAGTCCTTCCTCATCTGATGCTTCTAAGTCTACCTTATGTTGTTTAATGCTAAGTGCTTTCTCTTGTGTATCTATTCTTCTAGGTGTATCTATTGTTTGTAGCTGATTAGTATTATTCTTCCTGTCTCTACTTATCATGTAAGGAATGGCTATTGTTAGTCCTAACCATATTACGAGTACTTTTACTATACTACATGTGCATATTCTACAGCATGTTTTCAAACAGTTTCTTTTCGGTCTTCCATTAACAGTATGATCAGCCATTTCTGGCCAAGGAGATTTAACTCCTCTTTGTAGCTTTTACACAGTCTTTTAACTTGTGAAATTTTTCAAGTGGGTCTCACTTCTCCGTCAGTCTGATCAACAAGTAATTTGTCATCACTTTCATCGCTTATTTCTAAGTTTTCGAAATCTTCAAGGACGATGTAAGTCCATTCAGGGCCTCTGAATTTGTTATTCAGCCTTTTCAGTCGTGGATTTCTCCTTCTTGGTTGTACTGAAGATTGTTCAGTTTGACTTGTTATCTCATTTACTCGTTCTGGTTCTTCATTTATTGTCTTTAGACGAAATTTCAGCCTTTTAACAAACCTAGGCCACTTGTCTCCTTTTCTGAGCCTTTTTGCTGGCACTCTGCTCTGGCCTTCTTCAAGTGCTCTCTTATTTTCATTCAGCTGTTGCACATCTATTTCAATGCTGTCTTCTGTATCTCTTTCTATCTGACTAGGTCCAGGCCTTATTTCTGTTTCTTCTGCCTGGTTACTAATCTGGCCTTGTTCAGGTATCTGCTGAATTTGACTTTGATTTAATTCACCTTCTTCTTCCTGAACACATTTTTCTACTCCTATCTGGCCTTGCTCAAGCTCTTCGACCTTGATTTCCTTCTGCCTGAGCTCTCGCACTATTACCTATCTGTCCCTCCTCAAACTCAAGAGTTCTTGGTGGAGTGTCATTTGTCTGAGTATTCTGATATTTCCTTATCTGTTCCTTCTCAGAATTATTACTGGCTTGGATTTCTGTAATCTGCGTTCGTTCTTCTAGACCCATCTCGTCCTCACTATCACTCTGACTGTCTAGATAAGTCTTACTTTTGGTTCTCACGTATTCTGCAGGTATCTCAACTACTGGAATCCAATCATCTTGACTGGTGCTTGGTTGTTTCTCTTCAGCTACTTCAGGATTGATATCTTGTGACCCCTCAGCTGCAAAACCTTCAGCTTCAGTTTCATCAGGTTCAGTCACTCTTTTTGTGTGACTGGCATGGATCCAGCGTGGAGCTCCTTGGCACTTTACAGCTGTGGTGGTAACCAGAATTTCTTGTCGTGTTTTCCCCACCTCGTTGCAAGGCAAGATTTTAGAGTATGTTTCTTTAGCACTACCCAGTCGCCTGCATTCAGGTCATGTGCTGGAGTTGCTTGTCTGCTGACAGCATCTTCCCCAACCTGGTGAGAGATAGAACGCACTTGGTCAGCCATTATTAAAATGGCAGCCTTGGTCTGATTCAATTGTGACTGGAAAACCAAATCTAGGTATGAGTTCTCTTAGTAGGAGTTTGGCTACAGTGATGCTATCATTCTTATGTGTAGGTTAAGCTTCCACCCATTTTGAAAATAGGCAGACAATGACAAGAATGTATTTTAGCCCTCGACAAGGAGGTAACTAAATTAAATCAATCTGTAATCGTATGAAGGGACCCTCTGCCTTCCCAATCTTCCCTGGTAACACTTCAGTTTTCTTTCCAGGATTCATTTGATAACAAATTAAACATCTATGGCAAAGTGCTTCTGCTATGTTCCTGAATTTGGTATTGTACTATGACTGTCTGAACAGACATATCATGGCATCTCTCCCCAAATGGGAATCTTCTTGGAACATACTAGCCATACGAGCAAGCAAACAGTCTGGTAACACAGGCCTACCATCAAGGTTAAACAAATACACCATCTGCAACCCTTCTCTGACAACCTATCTTTCTCCACTCTTCCTTTTCTTTTGGTTCTGCTTTATTTTGCAAGTCTCTCACTTCTTCCCACGTTCTCACACCTTCAAGCAACATAAGTTAGCATCTGTTTCCACCCATTTCAATTTTCTTGTTTATAGCCATTTTAAATTTTGTGCAATGTTGGGCTAACTGGGCAGCATATCGCTTACCAGCTGTCACTTTGTCATTTCCAGACTGGTGAGCAGCACACTTGACCACTGCCACTTCTTATGGCAATTGGATTGCTTTAAGCAAATCTTTTACATAATGACCATTTTTAATAGGAGTACCTGAAGAACTGAAAGAAATCAGAAACACCCTTTGCATCCATAATTGGCCAAAATCGTGCACCACCTCGTAACCATACTGGCTATCAGTGTAAATGGTTACTTTCCAATTTTTCCCAAATTTGCAAGCTTTTGTTAATGCGACCAATTCGGCTACTTGTGCAGACTTGACTCCAGGTAAATAGGATGCTTCAATTGGACCCCCCCAAAGTTCACACTGCATAGGCAGCACTCAAACCTCCTTCCTCATGTCTCATGCATGAGCCATCTACAAATAGTTCATATTCAGAATAAATTAATGGCTCTTCTCTTATGTCTGGATGTGGTTTTGTACTGTATTCAGTCAAGTCGATACAATCATGTTCGACTTCTCCCTTCACTTCTGCAAAGTGTGAACCAGGTAGCAGTGTTGCTGGGTAAAGAATATTACACCTAGCAATGGTTACATTTCCTGAACCTACAAGGATTCGCTCATACTTAGTCAGCCGACTAGGAGTTAGATACTGGGTCTTGGTTCTTGTTAACAACATCACAACTGCATGTGGAACATATACTGTCACTGGATGTCCCATAATAATAGACTCACTTTGCTCAAAGCTCATGCAGGTTTCAGCTACTGCTTTCAGGCATCTGGGCAATGCAGATGCCACTGGGTCTAGTGTGGGAGAAAAATATGCCACAGGACGTCTCATCAGACCATGAGTTTGGGTCAAGACTGAAAGTGCACAATTATCTTGTGTATCACAGAATAGTGCAACATCTTTTAAATAGTCAGGCATCCCTAATGCTGGAGCTGGACACAGCCATTCTCGTATTTCAAGAAAGCAGTCATGCTTTCGTCATCTCATTCTACAGGATCTTTTGCTCTTCTCTTTGTCATTTGTATCAATGGTTTTGCTAGGACAGCAAGTCCCACAATCCATTGCCTGCAGTAACCTACAACTCCAAGAAACATTCTGATGTCTTTTTGAGTTTGAGGTAGATCAATGTTTTTGATTATTCTGATCCTTTCTGAGGTGACTCTTCTGACCCCTCTTTCTATCTGGTGCCCCAGATATTTCACTTACGTGGTACAAAATTGTAATTTCTCAGGTGACACTTTATGCCCTCCTTCACCCAAATGATTCAGCAAGGCAATGGTATCGACAACACAGTCATTTCGAGTTTTAGACGCCACCAATAGGTCGTCTATATAATGGACCAGGACTGACTGTCCGGGCAGCACCAAAGACTCATGGCACTTTTTCAAAATCTGATTAAAAATCAAAGGACTCTCTGTATACCCCTGAGGAACACAGTTCCAGACGAACACATGACTGCCAAATTCAAAAGAAAAAATACATTTGCTATCTGGATGCAATGGAATCGAGAAAAATATGTGACACAAATCGATATGGTGAACCATCCAGCTTCCCACGTTATCTGATAAAGAATCACTGCAGGATTTGGCACAACTGGACAGCATGGGACAACAATCTTATTAATTTTGCAGAGGTCTTGTATGACCCTATACTTGCCACTCAGTTTCTTTATGCCAATTATGGGCGAATTACATGGACTGCTCATTATTTCTTGTAAAATACCTGTTTCAATCAGGTGCTTTATTTCTGCTGCAACTCCTGCTTTTATTTCTGGGTTCATTTTGTACTGTTGAGTATCTGGGTAAACTGCACCTTCTTTTACTGTCACTTTTATTGGATCTACATTTGCCATTAATCCTACATCTTTTCCGGTAAAATCCCATATATTATGATTTACAGTCTGTTGTAATTCTTCCGGTAAGTCTTCTATAGTTAACTTTTTATTCTCTGTTTCTTGTTTTGCTAACATTAGTTTATAAACTCCTTCTTCATCTGGGGGTTGAATTTCAACACCACTTGGGTGCAAAAGATAATGCAATTCATTTTGCACAACAAGTCTCTACCTAACAGGTTCACTGGACTTGAATCACACACAACAAATCTATGCATTTCTTTAAAATTGCCTATTCTAACTTCCATTAGTTCTGTGACTGGGGTACTAATTTGTTTATTAGAAACGCCCACTACTTGGATCGCTTCTTCCGAGAGAGGTAGGTTTGGAGCGTCTGCTGTTCTCACAGTAGAACAGGTAGCACCAGTGTCCAATAGAAAGGTGACATCATTTCCTTCAACCTTTCCTTCAATGTATGGAGCTGACTGATCAACCGGCAAGGAGGCGAAGTACGCACTCCTCGTTCTCCCCTCTTAGGCACCGTCAGTATGTGTCCTCACTGAAAAACGTATCACTCAAAAGAAATTGTGATGTTGCTGTGTCTCTCCTCTCACTTCCCTCCCAATTTGTGGTATCCACACTTCCCTCCCAATTTGTGGTATCCACACTCTGGTGTGCTTTGCTCTTAAAATTTGGCATAGGTGCAAGGGGTAACTGGTTTTGTATTACCTGCTGCTGTTGTTTCCGTGGCACCTCATTCTGCTTCTGTGGATTCATATCATTATTTTGCACATTACTGTTTTGCACAGCCTTACAATCGTTCTTTCAGTGCCCCAACTTGCTGCACCCGTGACAAGGGAACTTCTTTTTGGCTTCTTCTCTATTGAATTTTCCCCTTGGTTTACCCTCATTTTTGTATTTGTCACCCCGAGTGGGATGGGTATGCTCAGACGTGAGTCCCATGCTCTCCACACCACTGGAGTCAAGCTATCCTGGCCGAAGATGGCTGATAGCCAGAAATCGGTCCTAGGATGCTTGATTCCTGTCCAGGAAAGACATGGCTTGGCATTTCCGGCTGGACTGTTCCCATGAGGCACAGGGTCAAGGCTGATTGGCATATGGCAATGTCTGAACTGGGGTGGTGTGGAGTGCAAAAAATGATGGATTTAGGCCCAGATCTCTGTACTGGGGTTAATGTATGACATTGTTCTGCATTCTGTCCATCAACTGGTATTTTTGCATTTGTTACCCCCATTACCATCACCCTGAGTCTGGTTATTGTTTATTTGGCTCAATTGAAGTTCCTGTTGCTCTTCTAACTTTACTTGTGCCCACATTACTTTTTCATTTAATTCTTTTAGTTCATTGTCGAGTTCATCTTCACAATATTATGCATATTTAAGGATTTCATCAATCGGCTTGGCCTGCCAGCAAATTTTATGATCTTTAATCCATAGCGAAATTCCTGGCCTTAATCCTGACACCAACCGATAGATGAAATGCGTCACGTCTTTCATATTGATATTATCTAAACCACTATACTGTTTGAATGCTTGTAACAGACGTTCATAATATGCATGCACAGATTCATCTTTATTCTGAGTGGTTCTATCTATCCTAGTCCAATCTGTCTCTTTTGTAGGCACCTTCCCTTTGAGGTAGAGTATTACCTGGTTGTATTTTTTCATAACCTCATCAGAAGGTGCCCCTGTCTTCAAATCTCTAGGGTACTCATCACTAGGCCAATCAACAGCAATTTGACTTTCTGTCCACAAATCTACAGGAACAACAATGTCAAATAATCCATCTAAATCTTTAAAAAGACATTTTGAAACCTTCACAAATCTCTCGACTTTCTTTACCACTCTACAGGTTCCTCGTGAAGTTTTGGGAAGTCATTTGTAAATGACAAATATATCCTGTCGGGACCATGGGACATGTACATAACCTCCACCTGGTACCTCTCTCATGGGACATAATCTTTCAACCTTTTCTGCTTCTTTCAACACATATTCGGATGCAGATGGTTTTTAGCAGGCCTCTTCTTTTTTCTTTGCCCACCTAGTTTTCCATTTTTCTATGTCACCCCATTTCTGCAATAATGCCATAAATTCCCTGATTTGTACTTTTTTACCTGACACATTCTTATTTTCCAAATCTTTGTCAGAAAATTCAGCTCGATACTTTAGATTTACCAATGTCAATTCCCATATTAGCTGCCATATCCATTAACTTTTCATGAAACACTCTTGTATTTCTAGTAATACTTTTGCATATGAACAACAATTCATCTTCACTGAATGAATTTAATCTGTCTAATCCCACATTTCCAGCGATCATTTCTTCTTATTCGACTCCTTATTTAAATATATCCAATACTTTTGGCTGTGACTTTCGTTTTTCTATTTCTCGTGTCCATCTCTCTATTTCTTTTAGGGTTACTACTGTGGCACTTCTTGTACATGAGGATGTCTCCATTTGTACGTCTCTAGAATTTATAGGAGTGGTTTTTCTGACCAAATCACTCACTGGTTCTCTAATTGCCAAATCCATCAGGGAAATCAATGACTGACATTCACTCGCTTGATCATCAACTATTAAAGGTTCTTTTCTTGGCTGAACTGCAGGTGTAGTCAGAACAGGAGTTTTAGGACTAGCCGGCTTATCTCCGTACAAAGGAACAACTGGGCCAATAGTTACCGGAATTGTTAGGGCTTCAGGACTCGTATTTAATTGGGAAAATTTCTGAATCAATTCACTCATTTGTTTATTAAATACTTCTCTTTCCCTGTCTGGTAGTACTTTTTCTAATGGAGTCTCATGTACCACTTGCGGAAATAGAGGCGGTTTCAGAAACGGAGCATTTGGATTTACTGTGCTTGGCTCCTCATTATAAGGTGGTGGATTTTTCAACAATAAATCCTCCAAATAATCATCATCCAATTCACCACTAGTCATTAAATGTTTCGTTTTCTCAGTCCTTTTACTTCCAGTGAGTTCTTCTAAAGTTAATACAGGATATAATCCTTCCACTAACATGGACTGTCTCCATTGTTTTATTTGGTTGTCTCTTGTCTCTTTTGGAAATCAGGGATAAAACTTACTCCAATTCCTGTTACTTCTGAGTCTATCTCGCTCAAAAGCCTCAGTTTCCCATTCCTCCAATGCCTCATACTGCGTTAATCTAGGTCTGGGATCTAATTCATTTATGCGAGTACTCAAATTGTACAAAACTCTGTCATTAAATGTGCCCTTTTCTGGAAATGCTAAAACGCCATCATCGTTTGTGTACTCCATCCAATTTTCTAACCACACACAAGTGTGATAGCCCCTTTCGACCATTATATATGATGCGGCCGTATTTGGTGGTGGAATAATAATCCCTTCCCTTTTTTTAATTGCTTTATCTTTCTTGAAATAATTCTTAATTATTTTAATGAATGACATTTTCCTTTTCTCTCCTTACATGATATAAGGTCTTCCTCTTATAAACTGTTCTTGTGCAAACCCTAGATATTTCCTGTTGGGTCTACCTCCTACAAGTGGACCTATGTGCAACATATAACATACATCTTTAGGATAACTCTCGATTTGTTTACAAAATTACTTCCAATACCAGCACGTCTCTTATTTTTCAGTGACCAATCAAAATTTTGAATTCAAATCAATTCAACCAATAGTTGTGCGGCTTTTCTTGTGAGACTAGTTCTCACGCTCCTGCACTCACTCCTCCTTTACAATGTCTATCTCAGCTACACACCCGTTGTCTCAACCAATACCAGCGCGGCTCTGAGTGACGTCAGTGCTGCTCTGCGACTGACTCCCTCCTTTGCAAGGTAATATGAAAACTTAATTTCTTTCACTTTTAATACAGATTTTATTATTAAACAAAAAAACATTTGCCACTGTACCTGAGTGACTAATTCAAAGGAAAGATCCATTTCACTCACTATGAGTAAATCCCTTCCGCTTACTCTTCATATACTAAGAGTAGATCCCTTCCGTCTACCCTTCACGCAAGCATTTGAGAACCTGTTGCTTCTTCAGACTTATCCCTTCTGGGATATACTAAGGGTAAAGTTTCACCAGCGAACCTCTTTGCAAATCAATCAAGCTCAGACTAACCTGCTACTCCTTCCGTTTGACCCTTTCTAGGTGATATCACACAAAAAAGTTTTGCTAGCGAACTCTTTGCTATCATTTATTCATACATTCATACAGAAATACACTAAATAGTGCTTCCGGTTTTACCTAACCATGCACTTATTTCCTACAGGTAAGTGACCTCACTGCAGTGTGGCTTTCATTTACCACCCGCTATTCTGCCCCCGGGGATTCCAGACAAAACAATAACAGGTATGAACAACATTTTGGTTAATGCATAAAATCAATACAGCATCAATATAAAATCAGAGCAAAATTAGATTTTGATCGATGAATAATCGGTACATAACTAATTAACTACCTATCTTAACTAAACCCTAACCATCCTGCTGCTACCAAAAGAATTACTGATAGAGCGCGTAGGTAACCCGACTCAGATTACCACACTCACCTGGGCCCATAAACAACATTTTGAAGAGATTTAATCAGGTAACCTGTGCACTTACCTAATAAGTGATTAATAAATTTCATTTAGGACCTATACCATTGTCTTACCAATCTTCGTCATTGGTACCTAAAGTCCTAAGGGATCAAAGGTGTTAGAATAATAGGTAGAATAAGAACATTTGCACTCATAAAATACCCACAACTCGGAAAAGGTTTAAACTCTTTATCTAAAATCTTTAAAATGTCATAATCCAAGCATTGAACAATAGAAAATTCTCAATTAGAAAAATAACGATTAGAATGAAAATATGCAAAGTTTTTATATAGCAATCTTTACGCATTTGACATTAGGGTGGGAAGAGAGAAGGAAACAGTACAATGACATACCCACATTGAACATTTACCTAGAATGGTGTGAAGAACTAACCCTGGCCACGGGTCAGTTTTAAAGGACAGAACCCCGAAAGTGCAGGCACCATAAAGGCAAGCAGGTGCAGATCAGAATCAGGACAGGTAAAGCCTAATTGGATCAGGACAGGATCACCAAGGGCTTAGACCAGCACCCGCAGTTAAAGTTGCAATGCCTGCGTTACTCCCTCTCTGCAGCTAACAGCCAGAACCCGGTAAGAGTTATTGATTTCTCCGACAAAGTGCTTCGCCAGCACTTCAGCTCACAAACTTCGATCTCGGTTTCGAACCTTCTGACAGAGGGCTTCACCAGCACCTCTGCTCCCGATCACCTATTGAGTGCGTTGGGTCAGTGACAGGTCAGCTATTTGGACAAGTCGGACAAATTAACTAGCTAAGCCTATCCTAGTTATACCATTTTCCCGGCCAGCGTACCCCTCCCCCCCAATGTTGCAAGTGAAAGGATCCCCAATTTCGATTGGACAAAAGGATGAGGAGAGGTCATCACACCATACCAAAATGAAGCTTTTCTTGATGATATTAAAATTAACGTTCCCGCCCATAACTTTATTTTCCCATGCACTTTTATTCTTCCCAGCAATGAATGTATCAATCAGTAACAGTAGCGTTCAGTATTGTACAGTCCAGCTTCCTCTCCTGGGGTTGAAAGTTCAGGCTCCCAGGCACATCTACTAGTGTACTGTAAGCTTGGCTGTGGTTCAATGATGAATGACTTAATCTCCTTCTGGAGTTTGACATGCGCAGTGTAGGTTTTCAAGATGGAGTAATAGCACCTCCCAGGCCCAAGATTATCGTTACTTGAAAAAAAAGAAGGAAACAGTTCTAGAACACAGAATAAATGAATGCACTGTATACCACTTATCTCTACTCTATTCCCATTACTTTATATTTAACTATTGCGTTACAGTTAAGAAGAACGAACAGCTTAGCAAAAGCAGCAGTGCAAGCTTCTTGCATGTGAGGACATAGAGCAGCCATCTTAGTTCTAGTGGGCAGCGGCCATATTAATGCAAGCGGATTATCGTTAGTAAAAGCGCATATGCAAGATTCACTTAGATGTCATGTGATGCAATATTAATAGGACAAACATGTTGATTAGTAAATTAACGTTATGTCAAGAAGACTGATTACAAACAAGTCGTATTACGCTTGATTACTTGCTCCAACAACACTCCGGCCCGAGATTATGTCCGCAGTTTGATGGATCATTCCTCCTCACCTTCGTCCTCCAACTCTGAGAGGTAGTTCAGGAACTACCCTTTCCAGTGCCCCCACTTCATGGCTGATTCACCAGACTTAGACAGGAAGGGCACCGGATTGGTCAAGGAAAAGGTTTGGGCGCACATGGTGCGTGTGATGTGGAATGCAGAGGGTCCTCATGGTGCATGTAAGGCAGGGTGGGCTAATGCAGGCTTAGCGGAGAGTGCGCTTGTACATGGGCTGCAGGACGCCCCGTGCTGTGGTGCGGAATGCAGGGTGCTGGCACGACCCATCTCTTTGCGCCGGTATGCAGGCTGCCAGGTAGCTTGGGCGGCAGAAATCAGCTCTAGGTCCTTTGAGGGAGTGGATGGTGGGTACTACGGCTCTGAAGCACTGAGGTCATGTGAGGTGCGTGCTGACGTGCGCCAATGTTGCCCGGGAGAAGGGATAGCTCCCCGTGGTCTAGGCCGGTAAATAGCCTCTTGTTTACACCTGCCCTGCAGTGGTGAGTAGGTCAAGGGCCGCACATCGCGCGCCATATTGCGCGCCAAAATTAGAGTGGGGCATGGACGCCCACCGTGCTGATATGTGTGCCGGTTGTGGCAAGGCAGATACAGCTGCCCCACACTAGTAGACCGGGTGGAGCACTCTGCACAGTGCGCACCTGCCAATGAATTTGCGCCGGCTCTCCCCTACCTGGACAGAGGTGATACTAGTGCGTAAGTTTCTCCGGCTCGTTCCCTCTCTGGTGTAGGGAGAAGGCCCCCCTTTGAAGGATGGTTGGAGACAGGGTGGGTGGTTATCCAAGTACTATATTCCTGCTTAAAGGGGAGAGCCGCCTGCTTGTTACTTCACTGCAGTCCCCAAATGGCCGCCGGCGTGCATGTCACTCCCGAGATGCTTCGCAGAGGGGTAATGCGAAAGCCAGATGCTAGACTACGACACTACAATTAGCAACTGATTAATTGTGTTTTAATCATTAAAAAAACGGTGTCAGCAATCTACATCAATATTTTGCCCTCCATTTTTCTACCAAACATTAGATTGTGGCACACGCAAGGCATTATGTTTTTCGAATCCATAGCAAATATCACAGACAATAGAGCCATCACCAAGGCCTATACCCCAGAACGAGCAACAGAGATCTATGGTCTCTTGTCTCATTCAAGAAGCCAAACTGTTCAATGTACAAAGTGGGTCAACAACCCACCAACTCAAGCAATTAGAGTATTTTAACAGGCCGAGAATTAAATCAAAGACTACACATTTCAACCCTCACTCAGAAAAAGATATGCCACATAAAAAAACACGGTGATGTTCATCTGACAAGAACATTGAAAGAACTCTTCGTTTCACCACTTTTTATATTAGAATGTATTTTCGTTTGTATTTCAGATTTGCCCCTGCAGAAGGGACAACCAGTCCCGAAATGCATTGGGCACAGCGCATAACCAACTAGAATATTTCCTAGATATGTTTTTTCATGGTTATTGTTATGATGTTAGTGAGTTGTGCTCACATACATGAATGCATGATTGTTTAATTCAGATGAAGGAATCGCTAAATAAAGAAATCATGTGAAATTGCTTTTTATAGTGTGATAATTTGTCATGAGATATAAATATTTTTTATTGTGAAGCACGTCTTGTCCAAGTGGCTACGATTTGGCCAAATTCATAATTACTGATTGAGTGACAGGTAGCATCCAGAAGACGTAGCGCACAGATCATCAGCAACTGATTTTTTTATGTTTTAATCATTTAAATAACAGGTGTGCGCAATCTACATCAATTTTTTGTCATAACATTTGCATTTGAACAGATTATGGAAGACAATACAAGGCAGATAAGTCAATTTATATTTACAACTGATGTTGTAACTGGGGTTAGGTGGAATGGTGTGTTGCTCCCACAGAAGTGGTAAAATGTTTGTTACTCTGTGTTACTTTTTAGCTCAGAAATCTGGCCAAATTCTGCCAATTGTCGTGTGGTGAAATCTTTCTCCTGCAAAGGCTCAAGAAAATGCGAGATGGCAAGCATGAGTGAGATTTGGCATCCCCTAGCAGGATTTTCTAGTGCAAGCTGAGGGCTACCATTTGAGTAGCTTTGTTGCTGATCGAGTAGATTCTTTACTAGAACATCAGCAAAATTAATAGAAAGGTTGTGCATTCTTGTGCAACTCAAGGAGCCATTCACACTGATTTTCAGTGCTGCTGGCACTACTGTGCTAAATTGAAGTGTGAACAGCATATTTTCTGCCAGTTGGCAGAACTTTGCAGAATTTCACAGAGTTTTTATGTAACTCCATGGAATTCTGTGGAGTGAAACTCACCGAATTCCGCCCACCCTTAATTTAACTTCTAATTTCCAGTTGTCTTTTGTAAGGCAATATGAATTTGTAATTGGTAATGTGTATTACTAGATATTTGTGCACTGTGTAAGGGGTGGGTGATGCTGATCGACTGTGGTCCGCTCACATTTGAACCACAGCTGTTGATTTTTGTTTGCTGAGTTACGCGTGTCCCTCAGTCATTGTATACACACATATGGAACAGGCAGATTCTTAATACTGCAATGTTTTAATTACATTTGGCATTTCGTACAATGTTTTTTGTTCTACTACATGTAGCATGTGCTGTTGTACTAAGTGAATGAATGAATGAATGAAACATTATTTATATTGCGCAGCTATGCCCAGTGGGCGTCAAGGCGCCTAGTCCAAATAACAACTGTACGCAGAAAGAAACAGGGCTTACTTGTATGCATTGATAAAGAGCCACGTTTTCAATGACTTCCTAAAGAGGTCAAGGGAGGGCAGTGATTTGATTTCCAGGGGGAGTGAATTCCACATCTGAGGAGCCAGTATGGAAAAGGCTTTGCTCCCCCATCTAGCCTTCTTGGCTCTCGGAATGACCAGATGATTAAGCTCACTGGATCGGAGACATCTACTTGGAACATATCTAGAGAGTAGTGATCCAAGGGCATCAGCCGAACCTGCAATTAAGGCCTTATATGTAAGGCAAAGGAGTTTGAAAGTGATCCTTGAGGGGATGGGGAGCCAATGAAGGTTCTTCCTCGCTGCGGTCATGGAGGCCAGCCAGGGCAGAGCGAGAGCAAACCGTGCTGCCGCGTTTTGTATGACCTGCAGGCGCTGGAGCAGGCCCTTGTTGGCCCCTGCGCACACTGAGTTACAGTAATCAAGCCTTGAACCAACAAGGGCGATCACCACCTGTTTCCGTGCTTGTGGGGACAGGTAGTGTACGATTCTCTTCAGAGTCTTGATGACTCCCCAACAGGTGGCCACCGTTCTGTTTACCTGGAGCTCCATAGAGAGCTGGGTGTCAAAGATGACGCCTAGGTTCCTGGCAGATTGTGTTGGTGTTGGGCAGCTCCCTAAAGAGGGAGGCCACCAGTCATCTGACCATATGCCCTGGTCCTTGCCAAAGACCAGGACCTCTGTTTTGTCCCCGTTCAACTTTAGGGAGTTGGCAATCATCCACTCTGCAACAAGTTGCATGCAGGCTCTAAAGTTAGAAGCAGTTTCACCAACAGAGTGGGTCAGGGATACCATGATCTGCGTGTCGTCGGCATACGACACTACCTCCATCCCCTGAGATCTTACTAGTCTTGCAAGTGGGGCCACATAGATGTTAAACAGGGTCGGACTCAATGCCGACCCTTGTGGCACCCCACATTGCAAAGATTTAGCAGGGGAGAGGTATTCACCTAGCATGACACGTTGCTCTCTTTGTTGAAGAAAGGAGCTCAGGAGACTGAGTGCCGGTCCTTCTACCCCTGCCTCCCTTAACCTAGTTGTTAAAGTAAGGGGAGACAGGGTGTCGAATGCTGCTGAGAGATCTAGCAGCACCAGTACAGTGGTTAGACCCGAATCCACTTTTCTGCGGATGTTATCCATGACTTTCGTCAGCGCCGACTCCGTGCTATGCAGCTTTCTGAAGCCATGTTGGGACCCGTCCAGGAAACCAGAGGTCTCGAGGAAGTTTGAAAGATGGAAATTCAAATGGGTCTCCAACATCTTAGCCGGGCCGGCAGAAGAGAGATGGGTCTAAAATTCTTCAGTACTCCCGGGTCCAAGGTGGCCTTTTTAAGCAGTGGTTTTACGATGGCTTTCTTCCAAAGTGACGGGAAGATGCCCTGCTCCAATGCTCCATTCATAACTTCCAGCATCGAAGGAAGAATAATCTCTCTGCAGTTCTTCAGCACTTTCAGAGGGACTGGATCAAGTGGAGATGACGATTTAGTTCTGTCCAACAGGCTATTGAGATCCTCTAGCGAAAGGGCAGGGAAATGATCAAGGGAGTGAGAGGATTCAGTGGTCACGGCTTCCAGACGTGTAATTTGGGAGAGGTCCTCCGCACTAAGCGAGTTCCCCTGTGACTTTAGAGCTATGTAGATATCATCTATCTTTTTGTAAAAAAAGTCTGATATGTCATTGCATAGCTCCTGGGAAGCGACTACAGGATCGGGGACCTGTAGAGAACAGAGAGAGTCCACTATTTTAAAGAGCTCTTTGGAAGATGTTAGGGAACAGGTTAAATTGGAAAAGTAGTCCTGTTTCTCCTTAATGATTCTATTTTTGTACTCTCGTAGTAGGCTCTTGTAGTCTTCTCTATCTTTGAGATCCCAGGATTTACGCCACTTGCGTTCCTTCTGTCTGCAGGATTGCCTAAGAAGCCTCAGATCGATGGAAAACCAGGGGGCAGTTGGCTTCTGTCTAGCCACAGGTTTCAGGGAGGGGGGGGCTAGTTCGTCGGCGGCTCTGGTGATAGTATCGGCGAGTTCTTGGGCCGTCTCATCCACATTCCGCTGAGTTGAAATATGGGCATTAAGAAAGAAAGGGGCCACAGCCTCCGGAGTACAATTTTTGAAATTCCTTTTGAATTGTTTTTTACCAGGGCCCGCAGTGACAGCGGGGCAGGGGATGTCTAAGGACAGCGGGACCGCTGAGTGATCAGACCAGGTAATCGGGACCGGGGTACCAACACCTAATCTGGGGTCGTTGGAAAAGATCCCGTCAAGGATGTGTCCCGCCTTATGAGTCGGGAGGAGAACTCGTTGGACAAAGTCACATGCCTCCAGAGAGTTGAGCAGGGAGCAGGTCTCTTTCGAAGTGAGATCCTCTAAGTGAAAATTAATGTCGCCCAGAATAGTAAGATGGGGTCTACCAAAATAGGGTTCCAAAATTCTGAAAAGGTCTGAGCAAAAGTTAGCTCTGGACCCCGGGGGCCTATAAAGTAGTATGCCAGAAAAGGAGCTCGCTGGAGTGTGGACAATACAGAAGTAAAGCGCCTCAAAAGGATCCGTAGAGACCGATAGGGGTAAGTGCCCAATCCACAAATCTAAACTTAGACCGGAAGTCTAGGTTTAGACCTGAAGTCTAAGCTTGGATCTGTAGTCTAAAAATGTAAAATTAGACTTCATGTCTAAAGTTAAACTTCATGTCTAAAGTTAAACTTCAGGTCTAAACTTAGACTTCAAATCTAAACTTATACTTCAGGTCTAAAGTTAAGCTTCAGATCTAAACTTAGACTTCTGGTCTAAACTTCGACTTCAGATTTAAGTTTTCCTTTCTGATTCGGGCACATGCTGTCAATGACAGAACCTTCCATTGAGTAAGTAACAATTTATAAAGGGCCCATGTTGAAACGGATTTTTGGGTAATCTGAAAAAAGGTAAGGTTGTTGACACAGTGGCATTATGTAGAAGATGATGGGTCTCCAATGAATAATAAAGGAAGAGAATGACAGACATGTGACTAACCAGAAGCTTGTAGAACTAACATTGTTTTTTTGAAAATGGTTTCTTCACTGCGCTTTGCCTGAAAGAGCCATAGATTGAAGAGCAGGGCTATGAGTACACTACGAGAATCACAAAAATAGCCTGACATAGGGAAGGGGATGTTGCCAGGTAGTAGAAGGCGTGGATTAGGAACAACTTGCTGAAGGACATTCATGTTTAAAAGGCAGGAGAAATAAAAACATGACCTGGAGCTCAGTTCCTCTGAGTCCAGAGTCAAGGTCCCCTGATATTGGCTCGTATTGAGAAAGGAAGACTGTAGGTAAAGACAATCTTTTTTGCGGTAGCCCCAGAAGTTTGCCATAGCTTTATATTTTCTGGCTGTAGAATTCTATGCACTTTACCCCTGGTAGCCAGTGGCAAAGTGCATGTGCTCCTCCTGGACAATTTACGGGTGATGTGTCAAAATGTACTCCTCCTATCATCCTAAGAAACATTTAATTCTTAAAATGTTTTACTGCAAAGATCTCTGAAGGACTGGGACAAACCTGCCAAGGTGATGTGACCAAATATCAAAGTGCGTTTTCGCTTGGCTGAAAATTCAGGTATTCCATGCACTGAGCTTTTCGTTTTGGCTAAGGTAAAAATCTTCACTTGGCAAAAGCTCTGAAAGCATTCAGCTAGAAAGACACCTTATAGGCGTGAAATTCAAATTTTCTCCCACTAACAGCCAGATACATGAAGCCAAATTGCGATCGCAATTGCTGCGTAATAGCAATTGCGATCGCAAATTGAGTAAAAGCAATTCATGATAGTGAAAATAGCAAAATAGAGAAATCGCTAAATACAAATAGCGATTTCGCTAATAAAATCGCAGAATCCTGGAACCAGCCCATTTGCGATTTAGAAATAGCGAGAATCCATGGATTCTGCTATATCAATTGCGAACTCGCTAAAGAATCGCAATCGCCATTCAAGAAAAATCGCAGATTGCGAAAAACACGATAATCGCTATTTGCGAGGCGCTATTTAAGGAGAACCCAAACCAGGTGGTAACCAGCAAAGAAAAAAAAATTGATTAAAGTTAACTACAAACAGGTGCAGGCCTGACCAAACACACTAAAGGACATGCAGCTGGAAACTGAGGACTCTCACAATGCCAGGAATCTACATGGTGGCCAGGCGGCGTAGGCTACAGCGAGCAGCATGGAACAGGCGTAGGATCCAGGAGCGGATAGTCCGTCAGCGGGTCACCCTTCTGGGCCAAACCAGGGAGCAAATCTATGCTAAGTACTGCCTAAATGGGCCAATGATCATTAAGCTTATCCAGGACCTAGACCCCCTGCTGCAGAATCCAACAAGGAGGACCAATGCCGTTTCCACCCATGCGCAGGTATTGTGCAGCCGGCACCTACTGGCCTCCGGCAGCTACCAGGGGATAGTTGCTGTCGTAGGGGGGATATCCCAGCCCACCATGTCCCGCTGCCTAAGGAGTTTCCTGGATGCAATGCTGACCCGGCTACACCACTACCCAACAGGACATAAATGACACCAAGCTGAAATTCTCCAACATTACACATTTCCCGCATGTAATTGGATGCATTGACTGTACCTATATCCACATCTGCCCACCAGCACAAACGGAATACATGTACCGCAACCGCAAGTCCTACCACTCCCTCAATATCCAGATGGTGTGCAACGCAAAGAATTACATCACAGACATAGTGGCACAATATCCGGGCAGCACGCATGACTCCTTCATCTTCCGGCACAGCGGCATTCACACACGACTGGCCAGGGGAGACTTTGGCGAAGGACACCTACTAGGTAAGTACACATGTCCCCAAATAGTACACTGTGAGCATGTATCTGCGCAGAATAGGCACTCACTCTGTGCTTATTACCCTCAAGTGACAGCGCCTACGGTCTACGTGAGTACCTCCTCACCCCATACCTCAACCCTGCCACACCACAGCAACGGCGTTACAATGCTGCACACATACGAACAAGAAATTGCATTGAGAGGACATTTGGCCTATTGAAGAGCAGTTTACGCATACTGCACAAGACTGGTGGGGCCATCAAATACACACCTGAGGTCTGCTGCCGCATCGTGGCCGTGTGTGCAATACTCCACAACATTTCTACCAAGCGCAGGATACCTGTGGAGATATCTGGCAGTGAGTCTGAAGGGGACAACCAGCCGCCTCCACATGTGGGTCATGCACGCGGAGAATATCCTGCTGAAGGACACAGGCGCCGCAACCACATCACTATTAACTGTTTCTAGTGCACCCATTCCCCTCACAAAACACTGCACTCATGCATGACAATGTAATAATGACATGAGTGTGAATCAAGTTAGACTATTAATCTTTATTGTTCATGCACAATAAATTGGCCTTTAGTAATTCTGGTGTCTCATGAAGAGAGTATCACTCCATACCTTCCCATGCTGGGGTAGTGGGTTTGCAGGGGTGTACTGCATGGCCTCCCTCAGAGTGTCTGAGTCCTCACTGTTGGTTACGACGAGACGCCCCAAGTCGTCTCTCTGTATCCTGAGGGACGGTGTTGGCCCTAGTTGCTGCTGTTGGCCTGCTGCTGCGGCGACGTGCAGGCATCGGTGGCAAGGATGCACTGCTGTTGGTTGACGCTGCCTCACTCACTTCATCAGGCCCCTCTGCTTCTCCATGGGCAGTGGCCTGGCTGCCGAGCACTGCTGCCGTAAGCAGATCTAGAGACCTGGCCACATCCTGGCAACACTGCACCATCTGGCCCTGCATGGCGAGTGACCTGCGTGACAGCTGTGATGTTGCATTCCCAACTACATGGTTAGATCTTGTGTAGGCCGATAGGCGGGCCAGTAGTTGGCGGTGGTATCGGAGGGTCATGTCCTGCTGGGCTACCAGCAGCGCGCTGTTCTCTCGGACAGCAGCGGTCATCTGGGCAATGTTTTGGCTTGTCGCCTGCATCTGGGTGAGAATCGCTGCCAGGTGACGGGCCTGTGTACGATGCACCGCCAGCATGCGGCGTTCGATGGCCAGGCCAGGATCAGGTATTTGAAGTGCCCTGCCGGTGCCTGCTGGGCCCTGACGCTGCTGGCGCCTCAGTGCGCTGGTGTGTGATCTGGCTCCAGCTGTGCGCCTCGTCTGCCTCCTAGGCGCTGGTGGTGGGGCCTGTGCCACTGCTGTGGCTGTTTGCTGGGGTGTTGGCTGCACGGTTGTGGCTGCAGGGGTGGCCCTGTCCGCACGGGGTGGTGGTGGTGGGAGCACTGCTGGTGGCTGTGATGGGCCGGGTTGTTGGGAGGACTGGCCCTCGCCCTCAGTGTCCTCCTGACTCTCGGCGATGTGCAGGGCCTCGCTATCTGTGCTGGCTTGCTCAACTGCACCTGTAATGTGAAAGGGTGCATGATTAATGTTATGTATCTTGCACAAGCAATGTTGATACATGCATGCAGGCTTGCTTTCCCTGACTGGCTTTTGGATTTACTTTGCATTTACTGCTCTGGCTGTGTTGAGCTAACTGGGGGTACATGATTTCACTACAACTACCACAATGCAATGGGGCTTTTTTGGTGTGCATGGGCTGCATTGTTGGGGATGTCATATTGCTAGCTCAGGAGTCATGGGCATTGTTGGGGGACAGGGTCGCAGTCGCATGGCACTTACCTTCAGATTGTTGGCTGGGTAGAGACGAGTCCAGCTGCATGACCCCCACGCAGGCTTCTGGTGCAATGGTGTCCTCTATCAGGTCCTCCAATGGGGTGTTCGGTGTGGCTACAGGTTCCCCTCCACCGGTGGCCAGTCGCTCCCCAAGCCTCTTCGCGATGTGCTCCTTAGAACGGCCTCTCAGGTCGTGCCAGCGCTTTTTTTTAGGTCATCAATTGACCGCTGGGTCACCACAACCGAATTGACCTTAGCGCGGATGCGCTGCCAGAACCTGCCCCTATCTGCCTCTGGCACCCTCCGGGGGTCTTTTCCGAAGAGCCGGGCATGATCCTTGCAGACCCCCTCTATTAGATGCTCCAGTTCAAGATCAGAAAACTTGATTTTGCGCTATCTCTCCTGCCCACTGCTCCCTGCTGCATCCTGGGACATCTTGGTGAACTTTTTTCCTGCTGGGGTGCTGCACAGTGTAAAGTTTGGTGCTCTTCAGTATCCTGCTGCCACTCCCTGGCTCTGTTTTCTGTTTGTGGGTGTGGTGAGCCTACTTCCTGGTTGTGATGTCATCAGTGGGCTCGAAATGCGGTTTCCCGTTTTTGCGATCTCGCAGTTAGTGAGATCGCAAATCGCGATTTCGCTAATTGCGAGGTCGCAATTTCTACATTGAAAATAGGCGATTTGGCGATTATTATGCTATTGTGGCAAGATCGCAATCAGCAATTGCGATCAATTGCGAATCGCTTTTTTGCATCGCATTTCTACATGAATTCCATTCTGCGATTTTCAAACTGAGAATCGCTATTTTTCGCAATTTGCTAATCGCAGAATGGTACCTTCATGAATCTGGCTGTTAGTGCTTTCCTGCCAAAAATCTACAGCTTCCCCTAGATCTTGTCCGATAGTTATAAAACTTTGTGAAGACCTTCTCGAACACAGCCCCACTGAAGTGCTTTGCCCCAATGAAGAATTTGAACTTCTATTTCAGAAATATAGGGGCACATTTCCGACAGAAGTGAAACACCCCAACTCATAGTCAAAGTAAATCTGTGTCTAAGTCTGAAAAAAGCTTCTGACCAGGTGAAACTTGGATTCTGTAGCCAACCAATGTTCCATCGCCTCAAATTGCACCAAGGTCCTAGTCTACTGTGACCAGTTACTATGTCTGACGTTTAACACTTATCAGTGCAATTTTTATTTAAAATTCAAAAATTCATATCTCCAATTTTTGACATTTTGGTGACATTTCAATTATTAAAATGTACTTTTTTTCTAAATTGGTTTGGGATTCTTCTTGCATTGTTTTTTACGTCATTACTGTTTTAGTACTGTTTAAAACCTTTACACATTGCTCCTTATTTGAGCCTGTCTGCTTTGTGACAAGACTACCACGTTGTTGATCTCAGGTTATTTAATGTCTTTAATTGTTCACACTGATGACGACTTTGATTATTACTTGAGGTGGGTAGTTATCCCCCAACTAATACTTCAATTTCTTTAAAAAACAAATTAAAGCAAAAGTGCAACCAGGTTAAAACGTTACATAAAAAATAATTTCATTGCAAGGTCACTTGCTCAGAAAGACTACTATGGATAGTTCTGTGACTCCCTAATAGAAACAGGGTATACAGATTCTGGCAACTCCAATGATCTAAGAAGCGGAAGTCAGGTAGTCTTGATTCTATCACCTATGGAGTGGTTGAATCAGGTCAAAATGTCCTGGAGTGTCTCAGAAATAGCCCAATATGGAGAAAGAGGCCGTGGCCACGTGAGTTTTGAGAATCGTGTGCTGAAAGAAAATTATCCTAAAGAGGTGTGAGGAATAAAAAAAAATGGAGCTCCTGTGATGCCGGTTCATAAAGGGATACGTATTGAAAAAAAAGTGTGAATAGTTTGAGACATAAAATAAATAGATATTAAGTGCAATATATGCATAATACCCTATTATATCTCAAGATCCCCTCATACTTAGGCATCCCTGAAGGTGAACTGTTCTTAAATTATCTAAAATGTATCTGCTCTGGTATAACACTCTTCTCCAGACAACTACACGATACACATCCTTGGATTAGATATAAATTTAGCCACTGTCATATACCCTCATATTAAAATGTAACTTAATAATCAGTTAAATTTCAGTTCCAAGTATTAAATTAAATTACCACATTATCTGCTCAGTGTTGCAATTGGGTTCTACCCATTCAGTACGCCCAGATTGTTTACTTTTTACCGGGGGTGAATCTCACTACTTGTGTCTCAGCCACGATAATCACATGGCAAACTGACTGTGTGTATTTACGGCCAGTGTCAGCCTTTTAAGATAAGGTCACTGCGATGAGGCAATGGGTAAGGGGTACCTGACTGGGTGCACATGAACATGTATGCACATGCATGTGCATACGTGTGAGGGATTCATGTGGGAGGCTACTGTCATGCGCAGCCTGGTAACTGTGCATGGGTAGCATGGTACATAGTGGACTCTGCAGGATTAGATACGTACCTGAAGCAGGTACACTCATAGGCAAAGTCAGTGTGGTTTACTCTTTTGTTTGTAGTGATACTTAATTATAAACTTAGGGGAAAATTGCCTCAGAATGTAGTTTCACTTCCCTTTGGCTTACAAAGTCCAGTGACATATCAAAATGGAATGTAACATGTGCGAGAAAATCAAGTCTACAAGTTCCAAAAAGATATCTGCACAACTTATGAGTCATCCAGAATTGTCATATTTCTCTGTCTCAGCTCAGGATCAGTGGCCAGGCCTTTTGTCACCATGCTGTACCAAGTTACTTAAATTTCTCTCCAGCAGCAGGAGCAAAGGCTTTCCCACACAAAGAGAGCAATTAACAGTGTTTTTTATTCAGCTCCCGAGGAGGAAATGGGTAGGAATGAATGATCTGCATCAATCAATCAACTGTCACATTGTATTAGGATTGGGCCAGTCCAAGCCCAATAAACAAAAGATGAGCACAGACCTCCGGAGACAATACAGGAGGGGATATCCTTTGAAGATTTGGTGAGAAAGGCACTGGCAGAGGTGTCAGCATAGAGTGAAGCTGGGGACCCCAAAAGGGATGTAACTTGTGATTCCCGGATGATGCCATCCTGAAGTGTTCCAGAATGTTCTGCAGAAGGGTAGGAACAGATATCGAGAGGTGACTTGGCACTTTAGGGTTGGGTAGGGGTGCCTGACTTCCAGAAACTTCCATCCCCTTTAAAAATGTTTGCCACAGGAGGAGAACCTCCCTTGGTTGGTGTTTTTTTGCTGTGCTAGAGCTGCCAGGAGCAACTGGACAGAGCAAACTCCTGATACCAATGTCAAAAGGGGAGCGTGTGGGGGGCTTCAGGAGTGCAGCAGATCCCTCCAAGTCGTTGTTGGAAGTACTGACCCTATTTCCGTGGGGTCATAGAAACCTGGACCTTTTGAGGTTTGTCCTAATGGTTTAAAGCACTCCTAATGCTGAAGTTTGTGCTCTACAGCTAGGAGTGCAAAGCTCTCAGAGCTTGTTCTGTGGGTGTATTTTTGTGGTATGAAGAAGTTTATAGAAGGTACATGTTGTAAAGTGTTCTCTATTTTATGGTTGCTTTTGATTTGATGATAAAGTAATGCTCTCCAAGGGTTGTTTTAATAATAGTACTTTCATGATTTGAAATTACAAAAAAAGCACACAGAACTAATTATGTTCATTTTAAAATATTTTATAGCGATAATAATGTTGACAGTGACAATTGATCACAGTGAATGTGCTTTACTAACATAAATAAATGCATTTGCACATGATTTATGTTGTATACATACAAAATGATGTTTTTAATATGGTTTGCTGATTTAAATCTTTGACCATGTCAACAGATGTACTGTATGTCCCTTTAGGGGTCACAGGTGATTGTGTAATGTCCTCTATGGGATTTTACCATCTGCTGAATTTTATATTTGTTAATAAGTGTGTAGTATTTATTAGTTTGTATGTAATAAATATAGTTTCCATTTTCTAAAGAAAAAGCACTGACTGGACACACATTCATTGAGTGGCTTTTTTGTGTGCCAGCGAATGGTGATTACAAACCAACACCACCTTCCCTGAGTAGTCCTGGGACTGCTCTGCTTAACTACCATAAGAAAGACAAGCACTACAATGAGGTGCTTGGTTCCTAGTAAGAGCAAATTGTGGACCTATTGCTTATGCAGGCCACACAACTAATATCCAAATATCCTATACTCAGTGATTAAAATGAATCAAACAGTATTTCTCTAAAACATAAAACTGCACTGATTGACAGAATCCACCAGCCAGAATTTTCTTACAAAACACACTCTTGTCTACTATTTGTCTTATACCGGTACACAAACAGAACTTTATTTAATCTATTTTAAAGTGACTCCCTTTATCAACTGGATTCCATTCACACTAAACACATATGGCACCAGACAAACAACCAAAAAACATCTACCTATTCGGCTGACCAGAGTAAAAAATGTACTGTAATGGCTTGCTGTATCATGACTTTTGACATGAATGGTCCCCTGATTAGTAAATCTGTGTATGAATATATTCTAACTAATTAATTTGTGTTTCCCTTTCACCTGCAACCTAACATTCATCCCCATATAGTCAGCATAGTTGAAAATGTGCTAAAAGATAGAGTAATACGTTTTTACAGTGGGTTCCAACATCACAATGCCCGCTGCAAAAGCCAGCATCTAACGGGATAGGCAAATCATAGTTAAAGCTGTACTTTAATTAAGTTAAGCACAGTTTTTCTTCTCTCTGTTTTTCTGGATGAGCATTGGTAAGCTGAAAGGAGATAATAAGGACAGCATGTTTATCTTTTCCAAAATGTCGGTGATTATTGGAAAGATATAATATCTCTGCATGTTTCTATAAATTCTGAGATACATAATTTTTTTAATTCTGACTTTTATTAAACTGATTTTAATAAGATTTTTTGCTGCTTTTTGGGTGCTTAATTTGGCACTATATATTATACTTTTATTCTTTGTATTTACAAACATCTTTTCCCTTTCATATGAAACAGTACTACACACAAATGTGTGTGGTTTGTGGGAAGGGGTATGGTGTGCCATAGACCATAAGGAATAAACGACCCCCTGGTCTACATTATTGGGATACTGCAAGCCACTTCAGAGTTCCTTGTCTTTGTAAACTAGCTCAAACTTCTATTTGATGGAACGCCTCTTCGACTTGCAATATACTTATAGTATACAGTGGCGGTATTTTACTCCATATGTTAGAGATGACTTGTTATGTATGTAATACAGAAATTAATAGGCCTGGGTAAAATTTTAATTATGCTGACATATTTTGCGTGATTTTGAGACTTTCGCCCTATGCTTAGCATGCCAAATTGCTCATATTATACCATTATTACACATCATGTCATTGTGTGCCATTTGCGTTAAAATGTACAGCAAACAAATATGCTTTTGTATGTTGCACTATTTATTAGATGAAATACATCCTTGCATTAGAATTTTTTTTTTAGTTTTAAATAGCGCGAACAGGACTCGAAGATATCAGGTATCAGAGCGCTTTACATGAGCACCAGTTGCATTACAGACAGACACATTCATTTTGTTAGGCACGTGGAGATTAAGTGATTCGCCTAGAATCACAGGATGTTGTGCATCCCTGCTGAGACTTAAATCTGGTTCACTAGGTTCGAGGTCAAACGCTCTCGCCGTCAGACCACAGCTTCTGATTGATGCAAAGGCACACTTGAAGCTGAAATATCACACCAAATGAAGAATTTGACCTTTGTAAAAAATAATTTCACATAATTGATGAAATTTCAGGTAAATGCGCCAATTTACACGAAATCAGCAATTATAGCAACAGTTTAAATAACGAAAACAGTCGTATATATTCCTTCTGATATCATTTTTTTGAAATAAAAAGTGATTCGCGGAAAAGATGTATTTATGGAAGCCTGTTTTTCCCACTCTATAAGTCATTGCTGGAAATATAGAATGTATTCATCTTTCTAAACAAATGCCACCGTATTTTGTACTAACTGCTTTTGTATTGTTGATTTTCAGAGAGCAAATTCTGCTTTTATTCTTCTTATCTTCAATGAACATAAAAGAGTCAGCCACCAAGGTTTGTGGGAAGGATGACGGCCGTACGTTACACAGATATTCCAAGTCATCTGAGAGACCTTATGAAGGTAGTCCTTGGTGACTTGCAATATCCTTATAATGTGCAGCATTTGGTACTTTACCCCATAAAGAGAAAGCAGGTCCTGTAAAGTAAGATTCAATTCTGACCATTTCCTTTGGATATATAGCAAGCAAATGCATTATTCAAAACAGTTCTTTAAATATTAATTAACAGCATTGTTATAGATTATTATTATTATTGTTTGTATTGTTGTTATCATTTGTATTATGCTGGTCCCATTAGCTAATGGCTTCTACACAACAAATGAACAAAGACAATTGGAAGTAAGTTATATGTGCCATTGTAACTTCAGAGCTGGTATTTTCCCTCTAAGAGCACAGGAGCACATAATAAAAAAAGCTCCACAGATTGATTTTGAGTAAGGTGGCATTAGATGGAATTGTAATTATTAGTAAGTGCATGACTAATGAAATTAACAGTGAATAATCACAAGTGTAGATATGTTTATGCCATTTATAGGTGGAAAATGAAAATACTGCAGACACAATTGCACCATGCAAAATGTACTTTCAAATGTTTATTTTAAAATCCTCAGTCTAGTGCAGGATTCTCCAAAGTTGGTCCTGGAGGGCCAGATCCAGGCCACATTTTTAGCATATCCCCATTTAGATAAATGTAGCTATCTTAAATGTCTGCCATGAATCCGGCCCTCCAGGACCGACTTTGGGGAACCCTGGTCTGGTGCATAACATATGAACACTGACCACACAGAATATAAAAATAAATGTAGTTAAGCATTTAATGGGCAGTGAAAATATAATACACATGTCTAACATTGTTAGTGAGTTTCTTACATCCTAGTACCCTAATGCTATTTTTAAGTGCTAAGGTAAAATGAAGATTAAGCATTGAATAAGATGGGGGGCAAGCTAGTCACGACGGAAGATGGCCACTTCCTGAGCGAGCTCCTTCGTCACTGCAATATCCTACAAGAATCCTGCACCCAATATGTCTGTAGAGACCTAAATCCATGGAACAAATTGCACCAGAAGATTGTAGCGTCCTGTAGACCCCTTTTTTGCTGACTGAGGTGGCCCAGAACTGTTGGAGGAGAGGCCTATGACGCATGTCTGTGTGCTGAAGCCGCGGGCTTGCATGAGATTTGGCCGGGACATAGGGCACGCACAGCCGGGCTGGCCATCCTGAAGCACACAGGAGTGGGTAATGCTGCCGGTGAGGGGAAGAGCGGAGGATGGGCCTACCGTCCTCAGATTGGAGAGGTTTCGCCCCGAGTATGATCAATCCAGAATAATTGACATTGGTGCCCCTGCATAATTGAAGTTGAGGACGCCGTTGCATGGGAGCCTGCGGCTGCAGGATCAGGAGAAGGCCTAGCGGGCTCGGTGCTGGCCCGGCGGCTGTGGCCATAACCTGCGACCTAGCATACCGAATCTGCCTGATAATATACTGCTGAAAGGAAGACTCAAAAATCGCACCACATGGGCACATGCATAGAACTGCGGAGGGGACGTGCTGAGTAACTCACACCTGAACGAAAGTGGAAAGGCCTGCGGACCCCACTGCAACGGAGACGAAAAGTGGCTGAGAGGCATCGAAGCGAAACGGAAGCCTAGACCGCTGCGGCCCTGAGTACGCCGCATCTGCTAGACTTTGTGCCGCACCACGCTGAGGGCGAAGACCCTGCCCCAGAGTAGAAGATGCAGAACACATGCAGCAACAGCCAGAGAGACATAGCAGTACTACGGCGCAGTAGCTCGCAAGGTGGCAAGAACTCGAATCCAATGATAGGGCTGTTAAACATCTAAGGCACTTCAATAAGACAGTCCCACTGACACTGGCGCATTGCACATTACTACAACCACGGGAATCGCGGTGTGGGTGTGGAGACAGCAGGGAGTCCATTTCGAGCGCTGCTGCACATTGCTGAAATAGGGAAATGCCCAAATGTGCAAACAGACCACCCCGCTGAAGTGAAACTGCGGCTCCCCTGGCAAAACTCGACTCTGCAAATATCTATAAACCCAGCTTCAATGGGACCAGTTGAATTTGAACGCTGAGTGAGGCGCAACAGTCTACGGCGAATCCAGCCCCTGCGCGGTGCTTGTCACAGGCGTGGTAAGCCAGGAGGGAACTAGGGAACTCTCAAAGCCACGAAATGGACAAACCGGACAGGAATCAACCCAAACTCAATTTGGAACAGTCACAAAAAATGACAAAGACTTGCTCGGAGGACCAACAAGCTACAGTGCAGGCTGACACGATCGCGAACTGAGTCATCCGTGGCGATGTGCGCACCATGTTCTTGTCAATACAAACTGCCCTCTCTAATATAGACTGTAAAATCGACTCTCTAACATACAGAGTTTACAGCATGTGGGAGGGCCTGGACAATCACACAGAAAGACATGTCATGGTGGAGCGTCGCATATCCGAAGCACAAGACATCCATCAGCAAATGGAAGTCAGGCAGGGGAAAATGGACAAAACCTTAGCAACCTTAATGGCGAAGGCTAAAGATATCGAGGCGCGCTCCCACCGAAATAATATACTCCTCATGGGAATAGGAGAGACAACAAACACAGGTCCCATGGAACACTATGTCGAACATTTGTTCATAACTCTTCTGGGGAAGGAAACTTTCATTGTCTAAGTGCACAAAGGTCCCTAGCTCTGCCACTGCCACCGGGAGACAGACCCCGGCCAATAATAGTTAAATTATTGAATTGTAGGGACCGTGATACAGCACTCCGCAAGGCCCGGGAATTGGGCAGCCTAAAACACGAGATAATGGACATATCTCTCTACCCCGACTTTACTCTGTTTGTCCAGGATGCGAGAAAGAAGTTTGTGCACGTAAAAAAGAAACTTTGTGAACAAAATCTCTCGTATGCGATGCTATACCCGGCCAGATTACGAGTAACAGATGGTGGAAATACTGCGATCTACAGTGAACCAAAAGATGTGCTCAAGTTTCTGCAGCAGAGAGGATCCCAGAGTATATGTAGAAGATCACCGAGAGGAGGACCAGATTTACATCTGACGTCGAATAATGGGACACAGCACGCAGAACTGCTCATACCCCCGAAAGATGGAAATAACAGGGACAAATGGGGGATCTACAAAAGAACACGAAACAGTGCCAGAAATGAGACGGGATGACTAAAAATGTTCAGAGAAATAAGCAATGGGTAACAGTTGGTGCTACTTTGGACAGTGCAACGAGAATATCCAAGGATCGGCGTGCCACTGCTTACGAAATCAGGAAGAACAGGAGACGACCACATATCAGAAGGACACAGATAAGTAACAATTCAGGGTTCTGTGAAATACCTACGTTAGCACCTCTTGAATGTTATGTACATAAACACTCACTGCACGTAAAAGAGACAATATGATCAATGAGGTGCATAGACAATCCTGCACTTAAACTGTTATCTTGGAGGCTTAGGTGTGAACCAGAATCTATGCATACACAGCGACCACCCATGTGAAGTAATTTACAGGGCAACCAGGATGGCAGCTGCCGCCGACCTGTGTACACCACACCCAGATAATTTTTGTTGGAGGTAGGGGGGAGTTGTGAAGTTCCTAGTTTGTAGGGTTTGTCTTCACTGAAATGGGATTGGCTGAGTGGGAGGGGGGACAGGGTGTTATTTTGGAAAACCTAGTCGGTATAGAATAGCAGAGACCATCTCCCCAGGAGAGACGCACATGCAAGAGACTGACAAATCTATCCCAAGCATGACACTGCAACTGGTTAATGGACTAAGACAAACCGATTGATGACATTCATGACATGGAATGTTAGAGACCTTCATAACCCACAGAAAATATGCAAGGTCTTAGCATACTTGGATCGCCACAGGGTAGATGTCGCCTGTCTTCAAGAACCACATTTAACTGACTTCACAGAAGGGAGAATAGGCACAAGGTGAACATCCTATTGTGTGGTATCCTCTCACTCTACCTACGCCAGAGGAGTAATGCTTCTTATTAACTAGTTCCATTAAAGGTGACCAGGGGAAATATGTGATAGTACAGGGTAACTTTGGAGGCGCTGCTTTAACTATCTTCACAACATACGTCCCAAATACTGATGACACATCCTTTTTTGTATAAATACTGGCAAAATTGCATGCCATACCGCCAACAGCTGTATTATGGGGAGGAGATTTTAACACATGCATAGATCCAGCCTGGAATAGATCCACAGGTAATAAAAGATATGGGAAGCAAGCGGCGAAGGCGCTTAGAGAAGGTATGGACGAATGTGCAATGTTAGATGTATGGTGTCTACGACATCTAGGTTGTAAAGAGGGCACTTGCACTTCAACAGCCCACAATACGTGTTCCAGAATAGACTACACACAGGTCATTTTCACATGGACAACCTCTTTAGAACACAGGCCCAAGACACTGTCAGACCACGTGCCTGTCCGGCTTGTGCTTGCCATCCCCACACACACACTCCAAGACAGTGTACATGTAGACTGCAGCGGGGAGCACTCCAAGACCAGGTATTCCACTCTGAATTGCATCAGGCAATAGTAGAGTATTTCAACATTAATGCAAGATCTATAAGTAGTGCAAAAACACTGTGGCAGGCCTTTAAAGTGGCAGTTAGGGACCACTGCATTGGAAAACATGTGGGCATATTACAAGATATTCAACAGAAATTATCCAGGATGGAAAAACCTTAGATGCAGAATATGCGGCCACACAGGACCCTAAGATACTGGCCGACATCAGGCTGAAGGTAGACACTTATCAGGACTTCACAAACAATGAGATAAAATATATCTCACAAAGATACACTGCACACAAGTACAGAGAAGGGGGAAGACTGGGGTGGGCGCCTGCACACACGCCAGCTTACATAACCCAAAATACAACCACCTAAGGCCAACCCACATATGATACCTGTAAATTATGGATTGCTTCTCAGAATATTACACCTGCCTCCATTCTCCGCAATCGACTGCCTCCCTGCCAGAGATATGCCACTATTTACATGAAATTGCATTAGCGTAGCTATCGGATGAACATTGCAAATATTTCTGCCATCACATCACTGAAGATGAGATAAGAGGCTATTAACTCCCTACCAAATAAAAAATCTCCTAGTATCGACGGGCTACCAGGGAAGTTTTATAAAGAATATTGAGACTTACTAGTCCCACACCTGGCTGAGATGTATGAGGAGGCCTACGAGGATTGCCAAAGTTGTGGGTCTAAAGGATCTCTAGAACCATCCCTTCGTAGGCACTCACAATATTGTCTTCATAGTAATGAGAAGACTTCCACACGTACTTCAATTCATTCATTGATCATTTTATTTGTGATCATTAGGTATGCTTCATATCATCTTTCTTTCTTGTTTCATTTAACAGATTATTGGCATTTTCATCATCAAGTCAAACATTGTCATCTTAGTGCATCCAATGCATTTCGGGCATGCAAATATGCCCTTCATCAGGGACAACGACACTGTTAAAAATAATAATTATAATCAATAATATGTTTCATATTGTACTGTACATAAACAATCATATTGCAGTGAAAAAACGTGATTAAAAAGAGGGGTTAGGTGCAGTACGTGAACGCATAGTGAAAATGTGACGACCTGTGTAACATGCATAGTATCTAACCAATCAATGTGGGTAAACACGGGGGTTTAAATGAACTCACATGTCGAAGGTTTCCAAAGTTGGGAAAACCTGTATAAAGATAAAAGAAGAACCAAGTTCTGGTATCTGTACACCATGTCCGAATCTAGAGTGAAATTCGCAATGCTCTAGATAACCGTCTCAGTAACTAACCTTCTTAGCGATGGGAATGCCGGTTCACTGTGGGTCCTCTCGAGGTACGAGCTGGTACTCGGAACAGCCGCGTTAGCAGTGTTTTCTAGAGAGTTCCGGTCATGTGACAAATGACGTGTCACAAACATGAAGAAAAGACTATGGGCATAACGGTTCGCCGGTAATTGCGTGCAAAATAGGTATACACGTCAAAATAATGATCTGGTCAGAGTGAAATATATCACTTAGTGAACAGTGATATTTAGACGATATAATATGAGAGTTCAAAAAATAATGAATGAATTGCTGCAAAACAAAATAACGGGATTCGAACTCATATGGTTCACAATGGTGTTTAGGGGGATTAGTGTTGTGAGCCATGGGTAAAGTTAATAAAAAATAATGTGTGAGTATGAGTGTCTTAGAGTCTGTGAACAACACACAGTATATACAAGATACAGTCAAATAAGAGCAATTCATGTAATTTTACAGGTAACATGCAAATTCGATTCTGTCATTTAGTCCCATTGGTTTCTGGGTGGACAGTTTATGAATCCAATAGTTCTCTCTCATAAGTAGATATTTATTGTTGTTTCTCCCTTCGACTTTTTGAACTGTTTCCAAGATTATGAATTTGATTTGTGAAACATTGTGACTTTCTTCTGTGTAATGGAGTGATAATGCTGATTTGGTATTCTTTAATCTTATGTTGGATCTGTGTTCCGTTAATCGCACTTTGATGCGTCTTTCAGTTTTACCCACGTAGATCTTGCCGCAGGGGCATCTGATTCCATAAATTAGATTGCTAGATTCACAGGTCGCATTGACTCTCAATTTTATTGGGTATCCTTTGGAGGGATGATTGATTATGTTGCCTCGAATCACACTGTTGCAGTTCCCACAACTTAGACAGGGTTTTGTTCCTGTGTATGATGATGTATCCATGGTTTTCTGTTGTAAAATCTCTCCTAAGTTTTTTGCCCTTGTGAATGCAAAGATAGGAGGTTCCCTGAATGATTGATTAAAATCAGGTTCCATATTTAGGATTGGCCAGTGCTTCATGATTGCTTGTTTGTATTTCTTACTCGCTGTAGAATATTTAGATACTACAACTGTTCTTGTCTGTTCTGGTTTGGTTTTGCTGGTTAGTAACTGTTGTCTTCCAATTTTGTCAATCTTCTTTTTGGATTCATCTAGTAGAGATAGGGGGTAACCTCTAAATGTGAACTTATTTGTTAATTCATCAAGTCTAGTGTTCAATGTGTTTTTGTCAGAAGTGATTCGTTTTACTCTAGCCATCTGTGAAAATGGTAGGTTTTTGATTAAATTTGGTTGATGAAAACTTGAGTATAGCAACATGTTATTTCGGTCTGTTGGTTTGACGTATAAGTCAGTCACAAATCCCTCATTGGTAATGGTCACCTTGACATCAAGAAAATTTACAGAAGTATCTGACATATTCCATGTCAATTGTATTCTTTGGTCATGATCATTGAATTTAGTTAATTCCATCTGTAGTTTTTCTTGTGTGTTTGTCCAGACGATAAAATAGTCGTCAATGTATCTAATCAACAATTTTAAGTTGTTCGTCCATTCGTTGTTGGAGAATATGTGTCGGTTTTCATACCACTGCATGAAAATGTTCGCATATACAGGGGCTGCTGAATTGCCCATAGCCATTCCTGATAGCTGTTGGTACCATGTTTCGTCAACTTTAAAATAGCTATGGTATAAAGTAAAATACATCAGTTCCATCAAGAAAGTTTGAAAATCATGATCTAGTCCTGAATTCAGAAGGGCTGCTTCCATCGCTTCAATACCCATGTCATGGGGAATACTAGTGTATAGGCTGCAAACGTCAGCTGTGCATAGTATTACTGTTTGTGTTGGATCCAATTGCAGTTGTTGCAGAATTTGTAAAAATTGAGATGTATCTTTAACATAAGTACGCATAGATTGTACTATTGGTTGAAGGTACCGGTCAATCAGTTGACCTACTGGTTCATGCAGGCTTCCTCTCGTGGATACGATTGGTCGCATGGGTGGGTCATTGATGTTTTTGTGTATTTTTGGTTGCATTCTTAGTGTGGGGCTTTTTGGGTCTGACATCAATAAAAAATTCTTTGTTCTTTCTAGAATGATGCCCTGTTGTATTGAACCATCAATGATGTTTTTTAGTGTTTTTGCATATTCCAATGTGGGGTTTCTATCCAGTTTGCAATAAATTTTGTCATCTGAAATATGTTCTTTAACTTTTTGATTATACATTTCTGTATTCATGATGACAATAGCGCCACCTTTGTCCGCTTTGGTATATGTTACTTTGTGGTTCCTTGCCAGTTGGTATAAGGTGTCAAGATCCTTTTGTGTGATATTTCTATTTTTCGGTTTGACATGTTTGATTTTCTTTATTTCTTGTTTTACTAGATTTTCAAATAAATCAAGCGTTTTGTGACTGGTTGGAGTCACAAAACGCTTGATTTATTTGAAAATCTAGTAAAACAAGAAATAAAGAAAATCAAACATGTCAAACCGAAAAATAGAAATATCACACAAAAGGATCTTGACACCTTATACCAACTGGCAAGGAACCACAAAGTAACATATACCAAAGCGGACAAAGGTGGCGCTATTGTCATCATGAATACAGAAATGTATAATCAAAAAGTTAAAGAACATATTTCAGATGACAAAATTTATTGCAAACTGGATAGAAACCCCACATTGGAATATGCAAAAACACTAAAAAACATCATTGATGGTTCAATACAACAGGGCATCATTCTAGAAAGAACAAAGAATTTTTTATTGATGTCAGACCCAAAAAGCCCCACACTAAGAATGCAACCAAAAATACACAAAAACATCAATGACCCACCCATGCGACCAATCGTATCCACGAGAGGAAGCCTGCATGAACCAGTAGGTCAACTGATTGACCGGTACCTTCAACCAATAGTACAATCTATGCGTACTTATGTTAAAGATACATCTCAATTTTTACAAATTCTGCAACAACTGCAATTGGATCCAACACAAACAGTAATACTATGCACAGCTGACGTTTGCAGCCTATACACTAGTATTCCCCATGACATGGGTATTGAAGCGATGGAAGCAGCCCTTCTGAATTCAGGACTAGATCATGATTTTCAAACTTTCTTGATGGAACTGATGTATTTTACTTTATACCATAGCTATTTTAAAGTTGACGAAACATGGTACCAACAGCTATCAGGAATGGCTATGGGCAATTCAGCAGCCCCTGTATATGCGAACATTTTCATGCAGTGGTATGAAAACCGACACATATTCTCCAACAACGAATGGACGAACAACTTAAAATTGTTGATTAGATACATTGACGACTATTTTATCGTCTGGACAAACACACAAGAAAAACTACAGATGGAATTAACTAAATTCAATGATCATGACCAAAGAATACAATTGACATGGAATATGTCAGATACTTCTGTAAATTTTCTTGATGTCAAGGTGACCATTACCAATGAGGGATTTGTGACTGACTTATACGTCAAACCAACAGACCGAAATAACATGTTGCTATACTCAAGTTTTCATCAACCAAATTTAATCAAAAACCTACCATTTTCACAGATGGCTAGAGTAAAACGAATCACTTCTGACAAAAACACATTGAACACTAGACTTGATGAATTAACAAATAAGTTCACATTTAGAGGTTACCCCCTATCTCTACTAGATGAATCCAAAAAGAAGATTGACAAAATTGGAAGACAACAGTTACTAACCAGCAAAACCAAACCAGAACAGACAAGAACAGTTGTAGTATCTAAATATTCTACAGCGAGTAAGAAATACAAACAAGCAATCATGAAGCACTGGCCAATCCTAAATATGGAACCTGATTTTAATCAATCATTCAGGGAACCTCCTATCTTTGCATTCACAAGGGCAAAAAACTTAGGAGAGATTTTACAACAGAAAACCATGGATACATCATCATACACAGGAACAAAACCCTGTCTAAGTTGTGGGAACTGCAACAGTGTGATTCGAGGCAACATAATCAATCATCCCTCCAAAGGATACCCAATAAAATTGAGAGTCAATGCGACCTGTGAATCTAGCAATCTAATTTATGGAATCAGATGCCCCTGCGGCAAGATCTACGTGGGTAAAACTGAAAGACGCATCAAAGTGCGATTAACGGAACACAGATCCAACATAAGATTAAAGAATACCAAATCAGCATTATCACTCCATTACACAGAAGAAAGTCACAATGTTTCACAAATCAAATTCATAATCTTGGAAACAGTTCAAAAAGTCGAAGGGAGAAACAACAATAAATATCTACTTATGAGAGAGAACTATTGGATTCATAAACTGTCCACCCAGAAACCAATGGGACTAAATGACAGAATCGAATTTGCATGTTACCTGTAAAATTACATGAATTGCTCTTATTTGACTGTATCTTGTATATACTGTGTGTTGTTCACAGACTCTAAGACACTCATACTCACACATTATTTTTTATTAACTTTACCCATGGCTCACAACACTAATCCCCCTAAACACCATTGTGAACCATATGAGTTCGAATCCCGTTATTTTGTTTTGCGGCAATTCATTCATTATTTTTTGAACTCTCATATTATATCGTCTAAATATCACTGTTCACTAAGTGATATATTTCACTCTGACCAGATCCTTATTTTGACGTGTATACCTATTTTGCACGCAATTACCGGCGAACCGTTATGCCCATAGTCTTTTCTTCATGTTTGTGACACGTCATTTGTCACATGACCGGAACTCTCTAGAAAACACTGCTAACGCGGCTGTTCCGAGTACCAGCTCGTACCTCGAGAGGACCCACAGTGAACCGGCATTCCCATCGCTAAGAAGGTTAGTTACTGAGACGGTTATCTAGAGCATTGCGAATTTCACTCTAGATTCGGACATGGTGTACAGATACCAGAACTTGGTTCTTCTTTTATCTTTATACAGGTTTTCCCAACTTTGGAAACCTTCGACATGTGAGTTCATTTAAACCCCCGTGTTTACCCACATTGATTGGTTAGATACTATGCATGTTACACAGGTCGTCACATTTTCACTATGCGTTCACGTACTGCACCTAACCCCTCTTTTTAATCACGTTTTTTCACTGCAATATGATTGTTTATGTACAGTACAATATGAAACATATTATTGATTATAATTATTATTTTTAACAGTGTCGTTGTCCCTGATGAAGGGCATATTTGCATGCCCGAAATGCATTGGATGCACTAAGATGACAATGTTTGACTTGATGATGAAAATGCCAATAATCTGTTAAATGAAACAAGAAAGAAAGATGATATGAAGCATACCTAATGATCACAAATAAAATGATCAATGAATGAATTGAAGTACGTGTGGAAGTCTTCTCATTACTATGAAGACAATATTGTGAGTGCCTACGAAGGGATGGTTCTAGAGATCCTTTAGACCCACAACTTTGGCAATATATTGAATACCGTTGGACCCTCGGTATTACCTTCTAGAGCACCAAAAAATAAAAAATAAAAAATAAAACAACTGAGAGACAAGAAAATTAAAAATTCAGCAGTGCATTCATCCCATCTCAATCAATTTATGAGGCCTACGAGGATGACATGCTACCAGCCACCCTTCGAGATGCCTTACTGATTACTCTCCCCAAACCAGACAAAGACCAGGTAAAGTGCAATTCATACCGCCCATTGTCTTTAATAAATATAGATGCCAAAATATTTGGTAAAATTATTGCAGCACGAATACAACCACTGTTACGTAATCTGTTCTTGCCAGATCAAGCTGGATTTATACCAACACGGTCCACAACACCAAATTTGCAGACCATATTTGCTATGCTTCACCACTTGAATCCTGATCTGAGAGCTGCTGCAGCCCTATTGGACATGGTGAAGGCTTTCGATTTGGGAGATGGTCATTCATTTTCACAGTGCTACGCAGAATGGGGTTTCCGGAACTGTTTTTGCGATGGATTGCGCTACTATACATGGAGCCCAGCACGCGTATTAAAATTAATGGCAACACATCAGACCGATCAGAATAAGTTGTGGGACGAGACAGGGATGCCCACTCTCGCCACTCCTCTCCATATTAGCACTAGAACCACTGGCATGTAAAATACTGCAAAACCACGCAGATTCCACACTACAGTTTCAGCTCCGCCCAGTCGCCCTGTCATTGTACCCTGATGACATGGTTCTATATACACAATATCCTGATCTCAATTTAAACGCACTCATTAGAGAATACATCAAATGTGAACACTACTCAGGTCTCAGTATTAATTGGGACAAATCAGTAGTAATACCGCTCACGCCAGCCACAACACAGTCTATTCCGGACTACCCACTACACTGGCAGACTGGACCGGTTAAATACCTTGGTATATGGATACACCGGAGCCCATAGACGATGATCAGGGAGAATTTTGATAGAGCAATAACAAAGCTAGAGGACCAGATAGATTGGTGGGTTAAACTACTGCTCTCAATGGCTGACAGGATTGCGATAGAGAAGGTGGTTGTACTGACAAAATCTCTATATTTATTCATGAACATACCGATCTGGCTCACACAAGTGGTTTTTACTAAACTGCGATCAGGCATGCTGAGACTAACATGGGCGAGGAAGCAGGCGAGAGTGGGTTGGAAAGTTTTAACCAGACCTTACCAACAAGGGGGCTTTGGAGCACCAGACCTCCAATTATACTTCAACTGCGCGCAAGCACAGCACGCTCATTACTGGATACACCCACATGATCACATACTGCTAATAGCAGTAGAACACAACACTGTGAAGCCAACCTCACTGATCACTTTTCTATCTGTCTCGAGGAGAAACACCCCGAGAGATCTAATACACCCAGTAACTTGTACATCCCAGGCATGGAACACACTGGCAAAAAGAGCACAGAAGCTCCCAATATATGCTCCGGCGCTTCCCATTTCTTATCACCCACAAATACCTGTAACACAAGAAAAGAATATGCTAACTCAACTTAGGGAAATTGGTGTAAGAAGTACGGCAATGTATTTCTGCATAGCCAATGTATATCACAGGATGACCCGTCCCTCAGTGTATTTGCTTACTTGCGACTGCGCATGGCATGAACCGTCAACATTTAACGCACTACAGATCTTGTTGACTGTATGCCGCAACCCTGGGCGAACAGAGCCAAACTAAAAATAGGTCACTGCTTAGGTGGGAGGAGACAACCGGAGGCCCTATTGCTGAAGAAGGCTGGTATTAGAGCTGCTCACTGATGCAGCTGCTCACACAGAACTGCATCCTACGCATCATTCACCTCAAATTCATACATCAACTATATTCCACACCGGAAAAGCCGCACAAGTGCAGATTCCGACCAGAGGACAAGTGTCAAAGATGTGGCGCTTCGGATGTGGACTTCCTGCACATGGCATAGTCATGCTCTCACCTTCAGCCATATTGGCAGGAAGTAACTAGTACCCTTACGCTTATGCTGGCAGAACAGATACCTAACGCCCCACTGGTGTGTCTGCTAGGAGTACACATGATCCGACTGGCTAGGAGACAAACATTTCTAGCTGTGGCATTATTGCTGGCCAAACGCCGCATGGACCTACGTTGGGGTAGTAGGTGCCCACCATGATACAAGGACTGGGTCACAGATATGACTTATTGTAAGGAGACACTGGAGACATATGCAGAAGAACTACTGCAGGCCTATAGACCTAGGGATTTCTGGGAACCCTTTGTACAATATCTTAGGTCTACACAAAATAATGACTGAACATTTAACATAGCACTCTGTTAGCATTTCCGGTAGAAGGGCCCCTCCAGAACAGCTGAGAAGATCAAAATACTAGAGTGGTGGGTGGGGCGGGGAACACACACTATATACATCATGCAACACGCAATAAAGATGCGGCTGGAAACTACTATATGGAAACAATAACTCTGTATGGGCCATCCATGCCAATGAATGTAAGATCCTTGTAACATGTAACTAATTGCAAAAAAGTATATTCACGCTGTATAAAACTGTATTTGCTTATTGCTGACCAGAACAAACAAAATAATAATTTAAAAAAGCAGTAAATAGCAAACCTGCCTTTCCAGTTTTAAAATTTCATAGGATGATTCGACTGTATACATTTGAATAGCTGACTACAGCTATTCTTTAACAGAGCTCTGCTGAAGTAGTTTAATCATGTGCTCTCATTGAAGGACATTTTCTGTACAGCTTCAAGAATCAGCTCTCCAGCTGAGAGTGGTTTGTTCCGCAATCTGGGAATAATGCAAACAAAAAGAGACCTTTCCTATTCAATAATCTAATAATTATAAAGAAAATGTTGCAACAGACAATGAATGAAAACAGATTAACGAAATGAGAATGTCAAAGTGTTCATGACAATACCCGGATTGTGAATTGAAATAGACTATTTTTGAGACATGTATCATACTAGAAAAACATTTCTACATTTCAAGCAATCATAAAGTGTATGAATAAGGGGGGAAAAGCTTTGCATATAAGTGTATTTTGAGAGTAACGTATGTTGCTAAAAAAGAAAAACAGACTATATATTAAGTTTTTAAATAAATACAGCTGGGTGCAAAACATTAAAAAATAGGGAAATTACAAACTGTCCATTTAATTATACTTCTCTTCATTTTATTTAGGAAAAGCAGAGCCAGTTTTATTTCTTTTTTTGGGATGGAAGATGATTGGGGACGTTGATCCATTTTTTCCAATTAGTGATGGCGTAATGTAATCGCCATAGTATCCATGAATCTTTGCAGCAGTACCTGAAGCGTTGGCATAGGAATGTTCGAAGGAAGAATGGCTTTTCTCAGTTTGCTTGACAGCAACTTCTGGAGAAGAAGATGGACTTATGCACTGGAGCACCGTCTCAATGTCCAGAGTAACAGCGATAGTGAAATTGCTATCAGTTCTTGTTAGATCAGGTGTTTCCATCATTAAAGTTATTATTAATTCTAAAAAATGTAAAGTTGTCTATCGTATTGAGCATACTTCATGATTGGCAGATGCACGGCTCAGCAGAAGAATTGGGTAATTTCATTGTTGCCAGAAGTCGTTTTATGTTGATGGAGTCATTGGGGTGTCTCCAACTGTAATTCAAGCACCAACAGCCCAGTCTCACTCGTGGAGAATTTATTTTGCTAAATGATAGAGGCCAGTACTCACTCAGTACTTATAGCCACTGAGTTAGAATGCTAGGGTCTCACCACATTGTTTTCAGTTGGATAACTTAACTTCATGTTGTTGGTTGGAAAGGTTTATTTCTTGATTAGAAGGAAAATAGGAAAGTGACAGTCAAGGATCAAAAGGACTGTAGGGAATTTGCTAAATCGACATAAGAACAAGGAATGAAAGATTGAGGAAAAACAGCTGTAAAACTAGTCGTTATGTCAAATCAAAAGGTTTTGAAAAAATGCACGATGTCATTGATATTTTGATGAGTTGGGTATAGTGTGCACAAAGTCTGCAAAATGGGCTGTCCACTGGTTCTGCAGGAGCTTTTGTATATCGTAAGCAGAGCAGGCTGTTTGTAGTTCAAATGTTTCTGCCGCTGAGGTCAAAGGAACCCCTCTTTGTATTAACATGGTGCACGTTTATACAGTTTATCAAAATGCATATTATCTGTGTCCTTTCAAGGGTAAGGGTGTCTTCTATTACCCTCAAAGAAGTGGGATACACGACTATTCCAGAACATTTTACGATCTCTGATAATCTTAACAAATAGGGCTGGCCTTGGACCATTCCAATGCAACTTTCATTCTTCAATATTAAATAGGAATCATTGTTCAGGAGTATGTGCTGAGCTGAGGTGGAGGAAATAGGTGCAGCTGATAGAGTACACCTTAGATCTAGCTTCAAAGAATAACACCCTCCATGTAAAGTGATAGACACGCATATAAGTGAATAACCTTGAAGGTTTGAGCATATAGGGAAACTCGAATGGTAACTCCCACATGTGGTGAAAAAAAGGTTATGCGTTTTTCATGCCTACCCAAGGGCTTATATTTTTAACACTCATGGAACTAAAACGTTGTAATGGGAAGGTATATTACTCTATGCAGGAGCATTGTGATAGGTGGATTTTCTTCTATCGAAAACTGGGTTTCTTCCATGTGTTCTTTGAGTAACAGAGTATAGGTGGCTTCTTTTTGCCATGGTTTTATGACTAGAAGCCAAATTCTAAGGTTCAGAGATGGCAGTTTCGTTCAAGAGCTGCCAAGTTACTTTTCTAAAAAAAGGGGGTGGGGTCGCACACTACTCACACACCGGCGGAAGTTGCCCCTAAGGACTCTGGTCATCGTAGTAGAGTGTTCGCGATGCATCATCTTTCGATCTTGCTATCTTCGCTGTCTTCGCCATCCCTGGACACGTGTTTCGGGTTTTCAACCCTCGTCAGCAGGGATAGGCAGTGTTCTGGGGTCGCCGATGGCTGCCAATATCTGCCAGGTATAGTACCACTCCGGCGCGTAGGTGCGGGATCCCAGGCTCGTCAGCCCGCTGCTCAAGGGAGCTTTAAGTTACAAAAAGGGGGTGGGGTCGCACACTACTCACACACCGGCGGAAGTTGCCCCTAAGGACTCTGGTCATCGTAGTAGAGTGTTCGCGATGCATCATCTTTCGATCTTGCTATCTTCGCTGTCTTCGCCATCCCTGGACACGTGTTTCGGGTTTTCAACCCTCGTCAGCAGGGATAGGCAGTGTTCTGGGGTCGCCGATGGCTGCCAATATCTGCCAGGTATAGTACCACTCCGGCGCGTAGGTGCGGGATCCCAGGCTCGTCAGCCCGCTGCTCAAGGGAGCTTTAAGTTACAAAAAGGGGGTGGGGTCGCACACTACTCACACACCGGCGGAAGTTGCCCCTAAGGACTCTGGTCATCGTAGTAGAGTGTTCGCGATGCATCATCTTTCGATCTTGCTATCTTCGCTGTCTTACCCATCCCTGGACACGTGTTTCGGGTTTTCAACCCTCGTCAGCAGGGATAGGCAGTGTTCTGGGGGTCGCCGATGGCTGCCAATATCTGCCAGGTATAGTACCACTCCGGCGCGTAGGTGCGGGATCCCAGGCTCGTCAGCCCGCTGCTCAAGGGAGCTTTAAGTTACAAAAAGGGGGTGGGGTCGCACACTACTCACACACCGGCGGAAGTTGCCCCTAAGGACTCTGGTCATCTTAGTAGAGTGTTCGCGATGCATCATCTTTCGATCTTGCTATCTTCGCTGTCTTCGCCATCCCTGGACACGTGTTTCGGGTTTTCAACCCTCGTCAGCAGGGATAGGCAGTGTTCTGGGGTCGCCGATGGCTGCCAATATCTGCCAGGTATAGTACCACTCCGGCGCGTAGGTGCGGGATCCCAGGCTCGTCAGCCCGCTGCTCAAGGGAGCTTTAAGTTACAAAAAGGGGGTGGGGTCGCACACTACTCACACACCGGCGGAAGTTGCCCCTAAGGACTCTGGTCATCGTAGTAGAGTGTTCGCGATGCATCATCTTTCGATCTTGCTATCTTCGCTGTCTTCGCCATCCCTGGACACGTGTTTCGGGTTTTCAACCTTCGTCAGCAGGGATAGGCAGTGTTCTGGGGTCGCCGATGGCTGCCAATATCTGCCAGGTATAGTACCACTCCGGCGCGTAGGTGCGGGATCCCAGGCTCGTCAGCCCGCTGCTCAAGGGAGCTTTAAGTTACAAAAAGGGGGTGGGGTCGCACACTACTCACACACCGGCGGAAGTTGCCCCTAAGGACTCTGGTCATCGTAGTAGAGTGTTCGCGATGCATCATCTTTCGATCTTGCTATCTTCGCTGTCTTCGCCATCCCTGGACACGTGTTTCGGGTTTTCAACCCTCGTCAGCAGGGATAGGCAGTGTTCTGGGGTCGCCGATGGCTGCCAATATCTGCCAGGTATAGTACCACTCCGGCGCGTAGGTGCGGGATCCCAGGCTCGTCAGCCCGCTGCTCAAGGGAGCTTTAAGTTACAAAAAGGGGGTGGGGTCGCACACTACTCACACACCGGCGGAAGTTGCCCCTAAGGACTCTGGTCATCGTAGTAGAGTGACGAGGGTTGAAAACCCGAAACACGTGTCCAGGGATGGCGAAGACAGCGAAGATAGCAAGATCGAAAGATGATGCATCGCGAACACTCTACTACAATGACCAGAGTCCTTAGGGGCAACTTCCGCCGGTGTGTGAGTAGTGTGCGACCCCACCCCCTTTAAGTTACTTTTCTAGATCTTGGTGTTTGTAATGCCCAATATAGCTGTGTAATTGCTTGTAACGGAGGCTGCCCATGTTGGAGAACACTTAATTCATCTTTTAGAAGAGGAAGATAACATATTATACAGGGAATAAACTCTTTTGGAGAGATTTTGCATACAGTTGTCTATACCTTTAAATGCCATTTGCAAAGCTTCTTTATATGTCTGTCCAATTCTCTCAGCTGCTTCTTTTTCTGAGTATTTCTGCCATTCATTGTAAAAACAATTTCACACAGCAGGGTTCCCCCATGTGGGCTCCTTTTGGGGCTTCCATATAGCCCCCTCCCTTCTCCCTTCTCCCTGTCCTTCAGTAATGTTTGCACGCTCACATCACAAACCCCACCAGATGGCAACAGGAGGGGAAGGTGAGTGCAGCTCTGTGCAAATCTGATGGGATATGTCCCCCCAGACACCAGGCCCGGACTGGCTACCGGAGGTTTTGGCATGCTGCCGAGCTGGGAGCTGAAGTCACTGCTGTGGGGGCTAATTTCGTTGATGGAGACCTGCGTGTGCTTCGAAATAAACAAAGCAAAACGAATTTCGTTCAGCACATGCAGGTCCCTATCAACGAAATCAGCCACCACCTTGGAAGCATACCAAAATGACCGGTAGCCAGTCCGGACCTGCCAGACACCACCTCTCTGCTTGAGGAAGTCATCGCTGGAAAGGGGAAGAGTCTCCCCTATCCATTCATGCCTTTTTCAAACTAATTACTACTCACCGGATGCTGGTACTACGTGATCCACAAACAAGGATCACACTAGACATCTATTGATTTCTACTTCCTAGGTGGTGAAACCCTAAAGCTCATATGACACACATTGTTATTTCATTATAAGTCACCCGCATTCTGCACGTCTCTCCAAAAAGTTTCTTTTGGGATGGGGTCAATTTTGGAATAATGTCTTTTACCTTATTGGGTGTGTGCAACAGAAACTATTTTTTTTCTTATTTTTCTCTTAGCATTTTTGGAGAAGTTCTTTGCAGGGTGGAGTCTTATAAGTGCTTTTCAATTTTCAGCTATTTTTGCGACTATTACACTTTATGCACTCTCACTCTTATAGCATTCCATTCCATTCTTTCAGTTCATAGCACACAGCATTATGTGCATGAGTACATCTGCCTTCTACATAGGCCAGAACGTGTTGAATAGCAAACAGAAATTATGACTGCTTCTGAGGCTTGTAATAAAAATTGTGGATGAGAGCTCTGCGGCAAGGACTGATACTGAGACATCATCTGAGGCACATGCTCAGGGAGCATAACCTAGAAGTAATTTTTCTTTTGCTTGTCTATTGTTTTATTGGTTGTGAAATAGACACCTTATATGTATTATATATATCGAAAATACACTCATATATATTGATACAGTAAGTAAGTCAACATTCAGTGGTCATTAAGTTTGCCATTGTTTGTGTCCGTAGGTTGAAGTATTGAGAGACTACATGGAACACAGCTTACTATGTTCCGTAAGGCAATGTGTGGGTGTCACAAAATGAAGCATAAATAGGAACATAGTTTGGTTATAACTGTGTTGGTTTTTCTCTTACCCCTTGGAAGGCAAGGAGGGGTGAAGGTTGATTGGTCATGGCGATAGCCGAGGAACCTAGACAGTTTGCATAACAAGGCAAGGATGGACTGTCTATTGTCGCCATAGTGTTTAATTGAAGAAGGGTCCCCAAATGACTTCAAATGTATGTGATTGGTTGTTCAGCTTGTAGATCACATGTTCATGTGATGTTATGTCTCCCATGGTTGATGACCAATCTTTGAATGTTGAGAGCTGTGTTTTTTTCCAGTGTCAGAGTATGCATAGAGTAGTCACTGCGAGGGTTCTGTCGAGCCACAGTTTCCTGTGCTTGTTGATGCTGTCCATGTTTTGCGTATCATGCAGTAGTGCCAGCTCCAGAGAAGGTTGGCGTTGAAGGTCTGAGTGCCTTGCAAGGTTTGGCAGATTGATTGCCATATGGTTGGATTGCTTGGCACAACCATACTGTATGAACCATGTTAGGCATATGGGGTTAATATTGCCCTGTGTAACTTATACGGAGACCACATGGACAAATAGACACAATTCCTGTATCAGAGTGACATGCCTCTAAGGCAGGGGTCTTCAAACTGTGGGGCGCGACCCCCAGGGGGGCCGTGGAGCGATGCAAAGGGGGTCGCGCTCCCAGTCACACTTCTGCTCAGGCCCAAGGGATTCAGCCCCCCTCTTCCCCTGTGTCTCAGCCCGGGCTGCTGCAGTGTAACTCGAGCTGCTGGGGCTTCAGCTGGGCAGTGTCTGGAGTCTTATCTCCAGCACGCCCATCAGAGTTTTTCACAGGTCTTTAAAGACCATTTACATATTTACATGCCTTTGTAAATTGGTTACAGAGGCTTAGTGTTTTTTTCCTTATTCCAGTACCCCCTGGGTCCCACTCTGCCTATTCCTTACATTTGCATTTTACATTTACTGATGTAGTGTGTGAAAATGCATTTCATGAAAAGGAATATAAAGTAGGGTTGTCAAAAGTAAAATGCATGTGTGTGTTGTTTAAAAAACCTGCAGAGACCTCCTCTTGACACTAAACAGATTTATAAATAAAAAAGTATGTATTCATTCATTATGTGACTTTTCTGTGTTTGTTCTTTTTAATTATCAGTCATGGATCATTGAGGCAGTCCTAGAACACAATTAAAAGTGCTTTCTATTTATATTTGCTGTTTGAAGTATGCACATATAAGTGCTTAAAATACAGCTTTAGGTGACTGCTTATTTTTGTACCAACTGGGCCATCAAAATAATCTACTGGCAACCGTATCCATAAGACTGGAAGTTGTTGCAGGATCAGCACAATATTTATTTCCTCCACCCTGCCATAATAGCAATAGTTTAACTTAGATCTTAAACCCTACGTCGCCGTCAATAACATGATGGGTTACTTCAAGTGTCTGCGAATGGACCCTGCATTCAGACAACTCACTCCTCCTTCACGCCCTTCACTTTCATGCTCACCCTGTCCTCAAAGCGATCACAATGCACTCACACTGATCACCCCTAACTATCCTTGCCCTCCCTTCACCCCTGCTAACACACACCAACCATCAGCTAAGGCAGCAAAGCAATCAGGGGCAGATTTACAAGCCCTTTGCGCCTCTTTTACGCCGCCGTTGCATCACTTTTGTGTCGCAGCAGCGGCGCAAAAGATGCGCCATGGTGCTAGTATTTACAACGTGACGCATCTGGGAGATGCGTCAAGTTGTAAAGCCCTGCACCAGAAGTAGACGTTCCTGCGCAGGTTGGGGTCGTTCCGGCGCAGGAACACCTCCTAAAAGTGGCTGAGTGAAATCTACAAGATTTCAGTGAGTCACTTTGGGGACCATGCTGCGTCAAAACCCTGCACCTGCTTGAAGCCGGCGTAAGGATTGACGCAGCATTGTTAGAATCGAGCCCCCCAGAGAATTGCTGGAGCTGCGCCGCGCTTGCGACGCAACTCCAGCAATGCGCCACCTTTACGGCACAGATGCGTGACACATCTGTGCCACATGGTAAATGCGGCGTATCCATGATGGCGGAGGGATGGCGCACAATAAGTGGCGCATCCCTGCTGATATGCGACGCGTTGCGTGACGCATCTGTGCCATTTTTGCCCCATGGTGCGCCACATGGTAAATGCGGCGCATCCATGGTGGCGGAGGCATGGCGCACAATAAGTGGCGCATCCCTGCTGATATGCAGGGATGCGCCACTTATTGCAAATCCGCCCCTCAGTGATTTAGGTGAGCTGGGGGTGGTGTGTAGACGTTTCTGTTCAGGGGTCAGTCACTGCTCAGCCAGGGGCTGACCAGTGACCTAAAAAGGGGCCCCCTGCTACCCCATTTCATTCGCTAGCATCATCAGCAAGGACGCTACATTTCTACCCCCTCAGGGCGCTATCTTAACAAATGCAGATTCTAATTAAGCCGTATGGGTTCTAGGCAGGCACAGACCACGTACCCCATGCATATGCAGCAATTAGGTGGTTGTCTACGGTGCTAAGATGTCGGGCCCCAAATTCAAGGGAAAAAATAAATTAATGGATGGAAGGATGAAAGGGTGGATGAATGAAGGATAGATTGGTGAAGGATAGATGTATGGATGGAAGAATGAAAGGGTGGACGGATGAAGGATGGATGGATGAAAGGGTGGATGGATGAATGATGGATGCGTAAAAAGATGGGTGGATGAATGATGGGTGAATGGATGGATGAAAGGGTGGATGGATGAATGATGGATGTATGGATGGAAGGATGAAAGGGTGGATGGATGAAGGATAGATTGTTGAAGGATAGATGTATGGATGGAAAAATGAAAAGGTGGACGGATGAAGGATGGATGGATGGATGAAAGGGTGGATGGATGAATGATGGATGGATGGATGTGTAAAAAGATGGGTGGATGAATGATGGGTGAATGGATGGATGAAAGGGTGGATGGATGGATGAATGATGGATGTATGGATGGAAGGATGAAAGGGTGGCTGAAGGATGGATGTATGGATGGGAGGATGAAAGGGTGGATGAAGGATGGATGTATCCATGGATGGGAGGATGAAAGGGTGGATGGATGAAGGATGTATGTATGGATGGGAGGATGAAAGGGTGGATGGATGTATGGATGGATAAAAGGTTGCATGGATGAATGATGCATGGATGGATGTGTGAAAAGGTGGGGGGATGAATGATGGGTGGATGGATGAAAGGGTGGGTGGATGGATGTATGGATGAAAGGGTGGATGGATGAAGGATGTATGGATGGGAGGATGAAAGGATGGATGGGAGGATGAAAGGGTGGATGGATGAAGGAACGGATGTATGGATCGGAGGATGGAAAGGTGGATGGATGTATGAATGGATAAAAGGTTGCATGGATGAATGATGGATGGATGTGTGAAAAGGTGGGTGGATGAATGATGGGTGGATGGAAGGAAGGGTGGATGGGTAAAGGATGGGTGGATGGATGAAAGGGTGGATGGATGAATGATGGATGTATGGATGGAAGGATGAAAGGGTGGATGGATGAAGGATAGATTGGTGAAGGATAGATGTATGGATGGAAGAATGAAAGGGTGGACGGATGAAGGATGGATGGATGAAAGGGTGGATGGATGAATGATGGATGGATGGATGTGTAAAAAGATGGGTGGATGAATGATGGGTGAATGGATGGATGAAAGGGTGGATGGATGAATGATGGATGGAAGGATGAAAGGGTGGATGGATGAAGGATAGATTGGTGAAGGATAGATGTATGGATGGAAGGATGAAAGGGTGGACGGATGAAGGATGTATGGATGGATGTGTGAAAAGGTGGGGGGATAAATGATGGGTAGATGGATGGATGAAAGGGTGGGTGGATGGATGTATGGTTGAAAGGGTGCATGGATGATGGATGGGAGGATGAAAGAGTGGATGGATGAAGGATGGATGTATGGATGGGAAGATGAAAGGGTGGATGGATGTATGAATGGATAAAAGGGTGGATGGATGAATGATGGATGGATGTGTGAAAAGGTGGGTGGATGAATGATGGGTGGATGGGTAAAGGATGGATATATGGAAGGAAGGATGAAAGGGTGGATGGATAAAGGATGGATGGATGGAAGGAAGGATGAAAGGGTGGATGGATGGATGTGTGAAAGTGTGGGTGGATGAATGATGGAGGGATGTGATGAGGTCTAACAGGCGCATTTATGGTTGTCAAAAGTTGATGATGAGGAGTACCAGTTTCTAGAAACTTTTGTCGGAAGGGGGTCCTTACGCCTAAAAAGGTTTTACAAGGGGGTCTCGGCATCAAAAAGTTTGAAGACCTCTGCTCTAAGGTCTTCTTGTAGGTCTGCTTACAGAGCTAACCAATCAGGAGCTTCCAGTGAGGTATTGAAGTAATATGCCAACTGTGAGAGATGTGTGACTCTGTAATACAGATTGAGGTTGGGGAGCTGAAGCCCTCCCATCATTGTGGCTGTATGTAGCTTACCTTTGGACAGTCATGGTGTTTGCCCAAGCCAAATGTGCTGCCTGATCAGGTTATTGATTTGCCAAAGTTTGGTAGAAGATATCAGAAGCGGCAGCATGCTGAAGATTGGGAATAATTTTTCAAACTGAGGGGGTGATTTACAAGCTCCTTGCACCGCCGGTATGTCACTTTTCACCATAATAAACATGATGAACCAGAAGTGCTGTGGATTGTAAATAAGCCCCAGAGTTCTTTTTGGTGAAGACTACTCTTCTAGCAATTCTGAGGAATCTCATCATGTCAGTGGTGGTGCCCCTACACAAGCACAACCTGTTCAGCAAAGACCCAGTGAAAGTGAGCACAGGCAGAGTTCTCACTAGGCCTGGGCGCTAAATTCCGTTCCGCTCCTGGAATTTGCGGAATTTGGGTAATTTTACAGCGAAATTGCCCAAAATTCCGCGTTCCGCAACTTCGCGAAATTTTTTGCTTGTTTGCGTTCTCAAAATGCGTGTTCGCGAGATATTTATCCCCGAGTATGCAAACAGCAATTGCGAACAGGAAAAAAGCATCGTGAACAAGCAATTCCGCGTGTTTGGGAATTTCTGCGGGTTCGCAGAGATTTTTTACCGTTTAACGGAGATTTGCGTAACGCGATTACGCAATTTCGGCCCACCTCTAGTTCTCACTTGGCAGCCTCCTAATTTAATACAGCCAAAACGCTCTCTATTCATTGCAGATGATGGATATAAGACCGCTATTGCATTTTTTAGCCTATGAAACTAGCTGCTTCCATCTTTTTCTGGATGAAGACTTCCATAAGGAAATAATGCATCAAATACATTTGTGTGCTGTACAATTTCTGAGGGAGCATGGAGGCACTCTGGCGCCTCACTCCATGGCACCCCTTTGGACTCTCACTTCACTGTTGGAGGCAAGCACATTTCTTCATTTCTTCCTGTCTTTTATTGTTTCATTTATTTCCCTAACCCAATGCCATGGCAGAGACACGTGGCCCGTAGGGACATTGTCGTTTTTACAATCCTAGCATGAGCCCTTTTCAGCTTGCCTCCTGCTTTTGTGCACCTTATTACACATCTTTATTTTTGCAATACTTTCAATGATTGCTTTCACATGAGAACTCATCACTCTGTTCACTCTCTGCATATTCCTGGGATGTTGACTGAACATTATGTGCAAGGTCGAACAACAAAGCCCCTTGGTATTTTGTTCTGGACAGACCTTTGCCCTTAAACAAAACATACCAATGCAGCTGTTTGGACAGCATACTTCGGTTTTTAGTGGGGTACACAAATAGGTGATACACACTTGGCAAGGGACCTTTCCTGGGAGAAAAGCGAGACAGCGCTTATGATTTAGATCTACCCTCTATAAGCTAAGGTATGGGGTCTGCAGACAAGTCCTTGAGATCTTCTATTATATAATACTACTACAAGGGGAGGGAGGTTAGGCACTATAGTATTTTCTCCATTGTCTTTTTATGATGACATCTCCCTTCATGATTTATGGACTAGCTGCTATGTTGACTATATTTGTATTATGCATTTTCCTACTTGTTGTGCCACTTATAATGCATGATAGGGCACGTTAGTTAAAATAAATATTTTAAAACTATTCTGTGTCCCAGTCAGATCTTATTGTGGATGAGTACAAGAGTGTGAGTGAAAAGGGTGCTTCTTGTTAACGCGATTCGTGAGAGTTCTGGGAGGGTTGTGTTCGGGGGTGTCTAATCATTGGTTTCTCTGTAAGTGAGCAGGAGAGCAAGTGAGACACTATAGATTGTGGGTACAGTGGTGGTAGGAAGACCCAGTCCATATACACTAAGGTTCCATAATCCTGCACATAGTTCTGTGTTTGTGCAGAATCCCTGCAACAGCAGGGTAGGGGAGCAGCAGCACCAGGCCCCTCTGAACAACCAGCAGCATGAGCCGCCCACCTTGCGGTCAGCTTCACCACAAAGGGGTGAAGCCCTGGGCATTTACTTGGAGGTAGAGGTGGCTGCACTAGTTTTTTATGTGCCCCACAACCCACCTCCACTCCATGCTGGCAGCAGGCATCAAGCCTGGCAGTAGGTACAGCCTCCAGGAGTGTTGGCAGCTGTGGGTCAGGTAGCGCCAGTGTGTGCACAGCAGTTCTGGGGTAAAGCGCACCCAACAACAGCTGATGCACCAGTGGGCTGATATACTTGACAGGAAGCAGGACCTGCTCAACCTGCTGGACATTGAGGTTGCTTGGCCCGGTAGCCAATTACTTATTTGTTGTGTTCTATGCTAATATTATCTTTCCAAATAGCAAGCATGCTGCTTACACTGGGCAGTAAGTTAAGTTTACGTTACATACGTTGATCATCATCTAATCAGGTGCTCGGCTCTACCTAATCGTACTCGTTGGTGCTTGCTTTGGCTGATTATTTATGAAGTCATGCAGAGACTCCTCTCTTCTATCACTAAGATAGTGGTAGTTAATTGTATTAGTGAGTTAGTGTTCTCTCACTTCTCTGTGGCTTTCTTTATGTAGCTCATACAGTCCCAAGCAATCTCCCATTGATGTCCATGCACTGAAAAAACTGCAGACTGAGTTGGCCCGCCAAAGGGGGTTGATAGTGAGAATTAAATAATACGTAAAGATCATTAATTGCAATGCAAGAGTAGTTCCAAAATGTAGGTTAAAAAATTTGGAATAGGGTAAGGTTTAGGAAATTAGGAATAGGTCAACTTGATACTCGCAACTAGGGCGCTAGCTACCATGCCTCCATTCATTTGGCAAAACAAGCATACTTGTACTCCATAGCACTTAATGGCTTGCTCATTTAGTAGAGGTGTTTTTTTCCACACAAAGAATCTGTTTTTTTTACTAGTAAAGCCTTTAAAAGGCAAAAAACTGTTTTAAAAAAAATTGGTGTGCACTTGTACTGCCTTAATTCCTTTCATCCAGTTAGTGCATGTAACTTTGCTGTGAGGCATGTGGGGGTAATGGATGTGGCTCTAATCACCTCAAATTCGAATGGCCCTAGGGGCCAGCAATGAATGTACTGCTACTGTGTTGCTCTACAAGTGCTTTGCACAGAACATTGTTTTTTAATTTTCCCTTTTTTCTTTACTGAATGGATAAGGAAGGGGATTTGGGGAAAGGTGTGACTCCAGGGCAGAACAGGAAGCATGCATTCAGGTTCCCACCCCTAAGCCAATCACAATGCTCCAATGGAGCGTTATGATTGGTCTGAGCGCCATGGCACAGCAGAAGGCCTGTCCAGTGATGTTGCATGTCATTCCTCTAATCGCGTAGTATGATCTGTAGGAATAGAATACGTTTGAATGTTTGCGAACCGTACGAAAAATAAGGTTAAATCAGTACGACATAGAGCCGCACAGTGAACTGTACGATTCGTGAACATGCTGTACAACCCGCCAAGTACAATCCGGACCGGGAACCGAGAACGTGTTTCGTACGGAAAGCGGCGATTGAGAAATTCGTACGGAGAACCACACATACACATACGCACCGTACCCCTGCGATCATGGGGGTACGCACCATACCCCTATGCTCTGCACCCCTGCGCACCGTACACCTACACACCGTACATCTAGGCTACGTACACCCATGCACCGTACCCCGATGTACCGTACCCCGATTTACCGTACCCCTGCGCTTCGTACCCCGACGCACCGTACCAGTTCGAAACATACCCCTGCGAACATGGGGTGCACTCGCGTTCCCGGGGGAGTCTGTTTCACATGCGTTTAGAGTTGAAATGTGCTTTTACGGATGTTTTAAAGTTCCGTAGAGAAAGAGGCGTACGGAGTGTTGTCCAGATTAATCGTACTTGTGGTTCGTAAAAAGCTGTCTCGATCCATACGAACATCGCGTACTGCGTGTTCCGAGTGCGATCTGTACAGTTTCTTGAATCGTACGGTCTTTTGTACAATTTGTAAAGAGAACTGCATTGAGTACACATCATACTACATCGTGCATACGTGTACGGTTCTGCGTACGAATCGTACGGGAAAAACTCTCCGAATGGCGATTCGGACTGGATTTTACCGAATCGGCCCCATAATGTTCCACTTTCTATATTTTTTTCCCTTTTTCAAAGAAAGAAGTTTAAGGAGAAATAATTAAAAAGTTCTATGGTGGCACTGGCATACTCAGCCCGAAGTAGAGTTTTTCCTCAGACTCATGTGGTTTACCCAAAGGTTGGTCAGCTAACACACTAGAGTCTGACTTATCCTCCTCCTCTGCTGTTTCAGAAGACGGTGTAATTGTGTGGTATGAAAAGTTGTTAAATTTGGTCATAGTCAATCTCTTCACATTTTGAGGTGAGAGGCTGGTCCTTCTCACTGTAACAACTGCACCAGATGCAATGAACACATGCCCAGCAAGCACACACACTGACTACAGGACAAGTCAAATACTTTATTGACAATCTGCTGAGGGAAGGAGGGTGTTTCTTCTCACTGACCACTTCTTGGAAGCAGCCTGCTTTGCAGCCATCTTAAAGCTCTCAATTGGCAGTTGCAGCAAGCTGCAAAAGAGATTAAAGGAATGACATGCAACATCACTGGACAGGCCTTCTGCGTGGGAGTACTGCGGTTGATGTCTCTTCTCTTATGCAGCTAAAAGCAAACAAGCAAGACAAACATTTTGTGAAACATTGCATTGTTGCAGTTTGAATTAGCACAGACAAAGGCAATATTAGTGTGGTTGGTTACTTAATAATAACCACTTTAAAGTCAAACCACAACACCTTACTATAAAATGTAATTCCCCCTCAGGATAACACACAATATATAGATAGAGCAATTTCCTTTATGTCCATATATCCTAAAGGAGGCCCCTGGGGCACTCAGAGAACTGCATGGATAAATGGAATAATATTCTTTAACAAAAATGCATGTAAGTTTGTGCGCATATGGCAGTCAATGCGGTCCAGGGGCAAATGGAATAATCATGGAAAAAATGGATGATGCTGTTGTGTCTGCAGGGCACCTCAGCCAGGGTGTCCAGGGGGAAATGGAATTATATCTAAAAAAAACTGAATGCTGTTTGGCCTGTGTGTTAATGGTGGTTGGATGGATGGATTGATGGATGCATGGATCGGTGGATAAATGGATTGACCAAGGCAAAATAAAAAAAATATATGTTTATTAATAAAAAATGTTTATATAAAAAAACAAAAAAACAATTTTTAAAAATCAAAATTAACAAAATTATATTTAAAAAATACAAAAAATTAAAAATAAAATAAAAATCTACATTTCAAGAAGTATCAATATTTGACAATGTTTGGATGAGAGAAATCTATTATAAGGCAAAGAGGTGCAAAAAAATGCATGCAATCAAAATCCTATTCTTAATATACATACTACAATGATCTTCCTTTTGATTCTTTTTAGATGTATATAGTATTTTAATTATCCTCCATTGGCTGTTTATCCAGTTTTATATTTAATAGTGGGATCCATGACCTGAGGCTACTACATTGAATATTTCTTGTTTAATCAGAATGTTGATAATGATATTCTATATAATTTATTAACATGTGAATTCAATGGCTTCTTTTATGGTTGTGAAAAACTGAATAAAGAATATTTGACCGACTGTCTGATCCTCAGGCGTATTATTAAACTGATATCACATCCATTCATGCAATCCTATGGCAAAGGTACACTGGCTGGATGCACAAAATAGCTGTTGAACAGTGCTACATGGTCAAACAACATCAATGAGCAAAGAGGCATGGAAAAAAAGTAACACATGCAAGCCTATGGGAAAAGCTGGCTGGATGCACAAAATGGCTGCCAGCCAATGCCACATGGTCAAGCAACAACTCTGAGACAGGAGGCATGCGGAACAAAGAACACATGCAAGCTATGGCAAGAACACACTGTGAGGATGCACAAAACATCTGCCAATCAGTGGCACATGATCAAACAATCACACTGAGCAAGTAGGCATAGGGATACAAAGAACACATGTAAGCCTACGACAAAGGCACACTGACTGTGTGCAGAAAATGGCTGCCAGCACAAAACCAAACAACAACAGCTAGCAAGAAGGCATGGGGAACACAGAGAAAAAATTCAGGTCTATGGACAGAGACTCCACAAAATGTCCCCTGGCCACATAGTATGGAGAACAAAGACAAATCAATGGTGGCCTATGGCAAACAGAGACAAACACTGGACAGACAAAGGAGGCATGATAACACTAAATATAACACTACCATTAATTCAGTAATGCCAAAAACAAAAACAAACTGAGCTATAAAAGTTTTACAACAACACACATCCACTCAAGGCATCAAATATTACCAACATACACACCTTTTCACCCAAAAAACCTTGAAATACAAAAAATACCACATTTTAAAATTAATCTAATGCCAGGCCATCCCTAAATGATGTTTTGAAACAACATATATCAAATAAACAGTTGTTTTATGCACCCTTGAAAAGCACTGACTTGGGACTACTAGATGGCCCCTTGGGAGAGTAGGCCACATAGTAAAATAAATAAATATTGCAAATGTAACAAACATGTAGGAAATGTACTAAACTGTGCAAAATTGTTCCTTTACAAAAGAAGAAAAATTAAATGCAAAAATATAACAAGGCCCTTACTGAAAGTAAAGCAGGCCACTCAATACAATAACTTTGAAAAATCGAATACAAATTAAGCCTTGGCGGAGTTTGCAGAGTTTCACTCCAAGATATTTTGGTTTGTTACCAAAAAACTCAGCAGATTCTGCGGAGTTCCGCGTGTGGGCAGAGTCAGTATATGCACTGAACATCCCTGACTTTTTGCTCCCCTTAGTCCCCCTTCCAATTCAGATAAGCATCATTGAGATCATACGTGCCTAGAATTGTGTTCTCATCCACCCCTTGGTCACCTAGTCCCTCTGCCAGCAGGCTACTCACCGTTGGAGCCGCTGCTGAAGGCCCTGTGTATGCAGAGAGATGACAGCGCACACAGAGATAGCAGCAGTGTCTGGAAGGTGCCATCCCATTGAGAAGCCTCATCTCCTCCACCTGGCAGTGTGGGCTGCTTCATGTCAGGGGGGTGCATTTGGACCCACAGGCCCTTGAAGGAACTACAAGGGGGTTGAATTTGCTGAGTGGGTCCTGCTCTCTGACCCCAATTGCTAGGGGGTCAGACAAGAAGAAGCTTTCCCCAGCTCACACCAAGCTTGTGACTTCTCTTTCCAGGTGCACCAGGGCATCTCCCACTGCCCCTGCGAGCTTGTTCCCAGAGTTCTTTCCCACACACGTATGCTCACCAAATTTCATAGTGCAGGGAAGGAGCAGACTACAGAGAGTCCAGTGAGGAACTCGTCCACTGTGACTCCGGTAGTGAAATGTGACTACTGACTGCCTGAGGGGTGGAAGTTTCGCCACTAGACATTAGTCTTGGATTAAACAGGCACAGCTGCTGCATAGGAGTGCCGTGAGGAGCGAGGACAGGACACAGGTTGTGCAGAGGGCCATGAGGCATGTGCAGCAGCTTTGTTTTGAGCGAGGTGTGTATCTTCAGAAAGCACTGTATACATCATTTGGACGTCAAGATGGAGGAAACAGAGTCATGCACTACACCCAGGAACTGGGCATGTGGTCCTTCCTCTTTCAAGAAGCTTTGATATCCTCCTTATTTTAGGGTACCCTTATCTGGGTACCCTGAAATAGCAGCACTTTTTATTTATTTAGATGTTTAGCATGGACTAAGCTTTAATGTCAGCGGAGCACTGTACTTAAACAAAATAAAAACAATTGCACTGAACAGGAAGTAAGTGCAGTGAAAAACACTATGTTTAACTCAGCAGGGTAGCAGGTTAACTTGGGGTAGTTGCTGGTAAACTCCGCCATGTGGAGTAGGTGGAGATTTTTCTGAACTCCACATTCCAAGTGAAGTGTGGAGTTGCAAAAAGGCTGAATTCAGGAACTCCGCACTCCTCCGAGGAGAGAGCAATGCCCACATTCTGTAAAGTCTATGAGTAGAATGGAGTTTACCACTCGGGCCTACTCAAAATTCAGTCTGACTTTGAACATTTCTCTGCCAATTTTCCAGAGATTTAAACTGGAAAAAAATAAGCTGTTAACAAGTCCTTGATCTGGTGCAAATGCCAACTGCTGGTAAGACAGTACATACCAAGCAAAATAAACGGTTATAGCATCAAGATGTACATTTGCAAGAGCTCTACTTGCCATGTATATAGCCTGAGAGTATAAACAGAGACGTCCTCTACAACATATCCTGCAGATTGCCCTTCTAAATTAGGAGCTGGTGCGAAGATTGAACAGGAACTTGCCCAATCAGTCTTTTATAAAGGTTATAACCTTTTTGCAGATAACATCTATATAGGAGTCAAGCTATTTATTGAACTGTAGAAACAGCTTGTTTGTATTACAATGAACTTCACACTGCCAAATTCTCAGGCAAGCAGGTGACAGATGCACTTTCTATACTTTACATTGATAGCTCTTCTCCATTCATGGTCTGGGCTCAGTTTGTCAAAGTCCACAGGCCCACCCAGACACTTGATTACAAGTTCAAGGGTGGAGTGGATAAAAATTACTTGGCTCTTCAACCACTTAAGATGAGTAATAAAAGTTGCAAATGTATTGAGAAGTTGACTGCTCACCTGATTCAGTTGGCAACATAAAATTAATATGTTTCCTATTGGCAAATCACCTCATTAAGACTGATGTCCTTCCTTGACTTTCAGTTGCCTATTATTAAAAGCGTTACAGCTGTAGAAGCGGAAGCCTCTACTTTTTCTGCTGTGGAGGGCATTGTACGTGCGCAATTCTGGCAACAGAGCAAAAGAACCACTGATAAGAATCACTGATATAACTGATGCATTAAAAGGGCACATGTTTAGATATTAATAAATTCAGTGCCCATTTCACCTTATCCTTTTTTTTTTCAACTTGCTTAATTTATTTTCTTGGGTTTCTTGTCCTCATACATGACACAGGACCAAGATCCAAGCTGGGTGTGACCTGGGATAAGCTGGTGTACCACATAGCTTAGTCTCCTTTTGGACCTCTTTCAAACAATTTGTGAGGGAAATTCTGCTCGGCATTGACAGCCTCCTCAATTGTTGAAGTGGGTCTTAATCATTGGACTGTTTTAGATGCTGTATCAATGCGTTATCCCCCCTACCAAGGTTACTCGTGTCTGTTTATAATATGTAACTCAGAATTTGCAAGCAGTGGACCTCACATTTTTATCCTTTTAGCAGAACCTGTTATGCCGTCCAACCTGCAGATATATCTAGTGTAAGGCACCCACTCAAGTATAGATGGTGCATTGTGAGATACCCATTTTGTGCAGATTTCCCTGTGTCCAATTATTATCCGAATAAAAAGATGTTGAGCCTGAATTTTCCGCAGCTTGTGATTGTTCCCACCACCAAGTAGAATCCCAAAGATAACCAACTCAAGGCTTACTTCTATATTGCCCACAAATAATCTTGAAAAAAAGTTACCCACATCTTGCCAGAAGAGTTGGATTACCGGACACTAGCATAGTAGATGGATGTCATCTGCATTTTCAAGTGTACACTTGGGGCATAGTCTCTTTTTGCTTCAACCTATCTTTGACAGCATCTACCGGGACCAGTACAATCTGTATAAAGTAAAGCAATGGTTCCTCCTCAGAAGTGCAGATCTCACAGTAAGCCAAAGGATAGCCATAGTACTTGTCATAAACTTTGAATATCTGACTCCGGCAGGTCTATCTTCCATCCCCCATCTGGCAAATTTAGGGGGCGGTCCTCCGTTTCCACCAGCATCCAGTACCATTTGGACACCTCCTTTATGTAACTCTGGTCCCTCATTAACTCTCCCTCCCACTTTATTTCCAACCCAATCTGCTGCTGGCTGTGTGACCAGCTTATTAATTGATGATATTTGGACCTTGAAAAGAGTGAAGTTGATGCTTGCTGCTAACGTGCCCCATGATACCAGTGAGCCTTGATCGAAGAGCTGCCCCCATTTTGTCAGATCCTCTGTTGATAAAGGCACGGCTAGGGCATCTAAAAAGCATTCGGCATCCCCGGTGAGTTCCAAATCGAAGCATTGCAGCTATAATGTGGAATTCCAAGAATCCGCTTAACTTGAATCCATGATCTACAGGCTGCTCTTAAGACCTTAAATTTGATCTCTAATATGAGGTGACCATATTTAAATAAGCTTAAAGGTGTAGGATAGTGCACCACTTAGTCTGAAGTTTTCTGTTTTTTCCGTGCAACCAGGGTATCGTTCCCCGCCAGGAGCGTACTGAATGCTCTCACGTAGCAGCTGAACTACAGCTGTCACCCTGAGCACAGGTTTGTGCTGGTCCTCCAGCGAGTTTTGTCAAAATAAGTATTCAAAAATCCTAAATTAATTCATGAGTGTCTTTATTAGCACTTCTCCATAATTAATGTCCAAATGATAGCAATTCCCAATTATAACATCCAATGCATTTCGGCAGGATCACCCGCCTTCATCAGGGAAATGGTTCTGAAAATTCAAAACACTTTCAATCAGTATCAACGCCCACTTAATGCATACTAAATACATCAAACAAGTTGAATTCATAGTTAAATAAACATGGCAATTGGTTTGAACATAGTGCAAGCTAATTCCTGCGAATATTTTAGCAGTCTGTAAATGTCCATACCATAAATTCGGGACGAAACAGTGATTACATGTTACATTTAACTCACTTGTAACGACCTGATTAGGATACTAAATGACTATCGCTTGTAGCGCTAAACGCGCGGGGATAATAAACACGCGGGTATACAATGCTATACGGCCTCCCTCCCGTAAGGAGTATTGGTTGCACTGCCGTTAACCTGTTCCTAAAAAGCCTTTAGCAAAGGCTATTGCATTAAGCGTTGCTCTTACCTCGGCTAGTTTCTGGCGAGTAATACACAGTGGTGTGCTACGCGAATAAAGCGTGCAAGCTTCTATTTCCGTGTTTCTGTAATCCCGCTGTGCCGCGCATGCGCTGATATGTCCTTGTGACGCGGGTATGTTTTTTTATAGGCGCACTATCCTTTCAACCAACTTTATGGCTATACTATGTTGGCGTAATCGGTTCGATCCCAGGCAGGGGTGGATGCTCCGCCTGATTAGCTCTTCTAAATGACCAACTCACAAATAAACAATAAACCATATGTGTATTATCGCCGTGAACGACGAAAACAGTCAGCATTATTTATAAATAACACAAAAATTCTTTTCTTTCATTTAGGCCTTTCGGCTTGAGGCTGTTCAGATAGTATATCCAATGATTCTCCTGTTTTAGCAAATTGTTTTTGTTCCCCATTTTAAATAAATGTAGCTTTGACCTCATATTGCTAATTATAGAGGAAATATCGCGAATTCTGGAAGAACTAAAAGAAGACATTAACAAGACCAAGGAGGAACTAGAGAAAATGATCACAGCAGAAGAACTAACTTCTACCATAGAAGACATTAACAACCAGCTAATAAAACATACTCAGGAAATAAACGAACGTAAATTGCGAAAATACAGATGCGAGACTCTTGATTACAAGTTACAAGAGGTTTACCCCTGGGCGGAAGTGTACGCTAAGAAAAGACAAACTGAGGGATTTACATCCCACACAGCCACGTCGTCTACAGATAGTGAGAGAACAGGACCTCCAAAAAACAAAACATCTCAACAACAACAGGAACAAGCTGGCACATCTACCGCCGTCCCTTTTTTAGAGGGAGGTCACCAAGACACAGAAGACTCAGGAGGGGACTTAGGAAAAACAAAAGAAAAGAGTCAACCACAGACACGGACAGCAGCCAGCAAGAAAACGAAAAAACATTAAGTGATGACAGGAACTTGGTACTTAATATATCTGATGTAGAACTAAATTTAACCCAAATGTCAACCTTACAAAAGGGCTTATCTTTCGTACCCACCGCCCACACCAATCTACTGGAACTAGAAGTGAGTCTATTTAAACTCACCAGGAAACTACGACTCCGACATTTTTTTGATAATGTGGTAGAAAAAAAGAAGAGAAGAAACTGAAGAATTGAGAGGACTTAAAGTACATAGCACATATATGCCTCCGATGTCCCATAAAACCATCGACCTGTACGAACAACTGTGCAGGAGGGACCTGCAACAACTGAACACACAGAAAAAGACGAGAAGAATGAATATGTCTAAGAAGGAATTTGGGACTCTCAAAAACATAGCAACCAATGAAGGGATGATCTGCCAAAAGGCAGATAAAGGAGGAGCATTGGTAATAATGAATTGATCATTTTACCAGGAAGCGGTTATGGAACATCTCAATGACACACAAACCTATATGGAAGTGGAAAGTAATCCTACAGAAACAATCAGAAAAACATTACAAACTATCATCACCCATGCGTATGATTAGGCTTTCCTGTTTTCAGTTTCTATTTTTAATAAATTCTGGTGGGTTTTTTTCAGTGTTTTCAATATCTTAAAAACAGTTGTTATCAGTGGTTACACATTTTTGCGTCACTAAAAACAACAGAAAAAGTGTTTTTCCGGTGTTTATGGAACGTTTTGCTTTTATCATTGCTTGCTTTCTGCACTGAAAGAACATGGTATATAGACAGTGTACTTATAGTGTATATGAGGTCCAAATAGATTTTTGCAAATTAATCTTATTGTAGCACACCATACAATACTTCCTCAGTGAGTCTTTGGGTCATGTGCGCTCGCTCTTTTCTTCTCATGTAATCTTCAGTGAAAAGCCCTCACAGCATTCATAGCCCCTTGGGCTGAGAACCATCAGCTAAGGGACACAGTTGGGATGACTCTTTCTTTGATGCCACATAAAGCACGAAATGATATATATTTGCTTTTTAGTTCCTGTGCATAAGAAAACAGTGCACCAGAATGCACTAAAAAGTCAATAGCATCCCTCATTAACTCTGAAGGTGGTAAAGATGCTTTCAGCATACCATCTAACAAGTGGCAAGGATCTCCTACAGGGAATCACTTCAGCTCGGGTATCAATTTTGACAGGTCATCACACAACTTTTTTATATACGTAGCTGGATCACTGCAAATTCAAACAATATCACTCCAATCTTTGTTGAACTTGGAAAGAACCTTTTCTACAGAGCATTACAAGTGACACTGAGTTCAATGCTTTCCAAAAGTCTGGTGTCATGTTTTCACCACTATCCCAGATGCTTGGTGATATATATATATACCTTGCATTGAATTTTTAAAGCCTGAGGTGTTGGCAATTCACCTACTATCAATACTGACCCACTAGAAACTATGGTCTGTTGTATTAAGGGTTTTTACCCATTCTCTGTGGGTAAATGTGATGACACATATTAGGAAAGATTTTTATGAAACCAGCCATTTTACCTATCAGTGAAAGAATCAAATGCAGCCAAAATATCAAATATGAGTTTGATATTTTCTGAATCTCTACAATTTATCAAATAATTAAACTAGACCTAAAACATGAAACTAAACCCTGCATCTTTAGACCAAAGGCCACAAAACTGAAAAAAAGTAAAAGGAAGAAGAAACAATATTTTAGTGGCATCCCTAAAGAACAAAACTCAAGCAGAATGTTAGCCAGTCTTCCTTACTGCTAGCTTGTATAACAAAGTTACATTGTATTGACACCTTCAAGAAGAAAAAAATGACTCTTTCACTCTCTTTTTCCTTTCTTTTAATGGCATTTAGTTTGTGGTTGTGCAGGTGTTTTTTCAGTGTTTATATGTTTTCACCAGTGAGGGCTATTTATCTTTCAGTGGGTTTTTATCAGTTATTATAGGTTTAAACCTAAAACCCCACAGCCTACGTATGATCTAGGAACCATAACAGAAAGGACCAAAAAATATCTCATCCAAGACAACCCTAGGTGCCCCACAATGTATATGGTACCTAAGGTCCATAAGAACTTGCAGAGCCGCCTTGTAGGCCCATCGTGTCCACCAAACAGAGCTTGCACGAACCGGTTGGGAAATTTCTCGACAAATACTTACAGCCCTTAGTAATGAAGACCAAATCTTATCTAAAAGACACCACCGACTTCCTGTTAAGGCTATCTTCAGCACAAATAGAGGAAGAATGGGTGATGGCGACAATTGATGTAAAATCCCTTTACACATCTATCCCGCACCAACAAGGACTGGAAGCCGTAGAACGAGCCTTATTGTACAGTGAATACCAAAGAGAGCTACAGGTATTTTTACTTGAACTCATACAATTTACGCTTATGCACAGCTATTTCGAGTACGAAAAGAGGTGGTTCATCCATTGCAGTGGTACATCAATGGGAAATTGTGCCGCGCCGGCTTATGCCAATCTGTATATGGCAGCATTTGAGGAGAACTATATCTATCCAAACCCGACTTGGAACCAAAACATCTCAATGTACGTACGTTTTATAGACGACATCTTCTTGATTTGGAAGGGCACTAAACAATCACTACGAGAACAAATTGAAATTCTGAATACCAAAGTGGAAAGAATAGGATTCACATGGACCATCGATGAAACGCAAATCCAATACTTGGATGTAAAAATCAACAAAAAGGGCAATAATCTCACCACAAACTTGTTTCGAACAGCCACAGACAGGAATAACTTATTACAATTTGAAAGCCATCACCCGCAAGCTTTAAAAAAACACTTGCCATATTCTCAGTTCTTGAGGGTCAAAAGAGTGGTGTCAGAGGCCCCACAATGTACACAACAAATGGACAACATGACACAAAGATTTTGGGATAGAGGATATCCAGAAGAGACAATACAAGAGGCCAAAATCAGAGCCACATCTAAATCCAGACAGGATCTCCTGAAGAGCAACCAAAAGATACAAGAGAAACGCATTACCTGCATCAGCAAATACTCTACACTTAGCACGCAATTCAAAAAGATTGTAAAACACCACTGGCCAATCTTATCCATGGAATCGTATTTCCAAGGAGCCTTTGCTCAAGAACCAGTGTTTGCTCACACCTGAGCAAAAAATTTGGCAAATTTTTTGAAACCCACTAAAGAACCACAAATCAAACATACGTATCGGGGCACAGTTCCCTGTCTTAATTGCAACACTTGTCATAACATCATGAAGGGAACAACCATAACACATCCAAGGAAGGGATTCCCGATCCATCTTAAAGTAAACGCAACATGCGACTCTATGAACTTGATTTATATGCTCAAGTGTCCGTGTGGAGATGTATATGTAGGGCACACCGAAAGAAAACTGAAAATTCGTGTGAATGAACATAAAAGCAATATACGCACGAAATCGTTGAAATCGTCAGTGGCAGAACACTTCACAGCTAAGCAACATCCAGTGCTTAATTTGTAAAATATTAAGTGCAGGTGCTCAATTTTTTGGGGGAGGCCACACCCACTTTACCAGCTCCACCCACGCCTACCACAGGCTCCACCCACTTACTCTTTTGGCTCTACCCACATCCTCAACTGGCACTTCTGAAAGACAGATATAATACCCCGTGATTCCATGTGATTCCATGATATATATAGTGGGTCATGTCCATCAAATATCCAGGTGCATTAGGCTTGCACAGTCATAATATGCACTGTAACGTCTTCAAATTCACCACCCACCCACTGCCCCTAGTGTCCAAGCATAGCCCAAATGTCGACAAACAACCACCATGTATAATCCAATTGCAGCCACATGAGCTCTGACACTATCTTAAATTTCCAACACAGCTCTATAAAGCACAAGCCTGCGCAAAAATCCATTTTGCAACCCTAGGTAGTGTACAGTGGTAGGAGGTGTTCCCCTCAGAGCTGAAGGTGTGATAGTGGTACGTGTGCGCCACTGCTTTTATAATAGGGTTTCTCTTAAGTGGTTGTGATAGGCACCCTCAAGCAAAGGGATAGAGGGACTCCTGCTTTGACTGAGGCGCAGTGTGCTGTGAGGGAGGGAGGGAGGGCTGACTGAGTGGATTTCAGGGCTGGAAAGGCAGACCCTTCCTGAAAGCAACCTCCCAGCCACCATTGGAACGGGTTAACTAACCCCTTCCAATCTACCGGCTCAGCCCCTCGTAGATTCTAATTATGCAAAGAGCATACAGTTAGTCGATCCAATCAAAGCAAATAGATTTTTTTTGTACAGCAGGATGCTGAACTCACAAATTTGAATGTGCTATTGTATGTGATAAAGAAGAAAACAGTGGATTTGAATAATGTAATATTTCCATAGGATGACATAATGAGACCAGTTTATAGGTCATGTATATAACATTTAGGTCAAATGGATTCTTCAAGTACCATACCTGGTACCTGGAAGTTATGATTTTTTTTTAGGTCTGCAGAGGTATCAATATGTGGATGGAGCCTAAATCCCTGTTTCAGTAGGACTCTGAAAGCTCTTTTATGTTGATGACATAAGGTTCAAGCACCCTTTAAACTGTGAAGGCAGACAAAAAGTCCATGTGGACTAGTGTATCCATGGGCTCTTTAACTTAGGACTTCAGAGTGCAGTTTTGTGTTTAAGATTGCCTCCCTCCCAACTGTGGTGCTGCCAGAATAAAAAATAAAAACCTGTATATTATCACGTATCTAAGACCAGCTCAATGTAGAAACACAATGATCACAGCTGCTTGGAGGGCAAGCATTCTTTGTGAATATACTTACACAAATTCTGCAGAGTCAAAACATGTACGCCGGCTACCAACATATGGGCTGAGCCAAATCCCCTCACCTGGTACTGATACTTAAAGCCCTTTTCTTAACTGATCACATTATGTCTGGTGACAGTTCTGCTGTCAAGCCAGGCCTAAAAATGGGTTAAGTTGTCTGAGACTACAGCAGGAACAGTACAATCTTAAAAAGTGCTCGGTTGTAATAACCTGATGCTATCTCCAATGTATGGGCAAAATGTGTGAGTGCTTCAAATAGGATGCAGTGAGTCATTGTCTTCACCTCAATCATAGATAACATGTTTTACTATGACCCCCTCACCACCGATGGAAATTGCTAATTTAGTACATTTCCTCAACATGTAACCTCAAACACTGCATGTGTGCTACAATTGCCAATTTGCACTTTCAGCTGCTGGTTGCTCTTACTTCCTGTTCTGCGAACAATGCCAGCCTCTGCAGAACGTTGCTGGCGGGCTCCGGCTGGCAGGTGGCACTCTCATTTACCGGGAGCTGGTAAAGCTGTTGTAGCCACAGTGTAATGAGTAGGTGCATATGCTGTGGCCCCGGTACATGCAATTAAAGAGGTGGCAGCTCAGGGCGTGAGCTTGCTGGTGTTTTGACGCGATGGACAGCTCCAGTACTGCCACACAGCAACGTGGCTCTTCAAAGCAAGCCCCCATTAACTGATTGCAGGTCAACACACTGTCTGGGGCGGCCAGAAACATGGCTCCAACAGCTAGCAAGTTTTTGGGATATGGTCCTGTAGGGTGGTAAAGAGGCCCTCAGAGCCATCGTCACGCAGCTGCTGTTGTCCCTTCCCCTGGATATGTTACATACAGATGGTGCAGGCACCGCAGGCCCTGCTTGGCCAAAGGCATTTTCAGGTTGTTTTTAGTAGCCATGGTGGACCCACCCCTCTGTTGTGCATTGACTGGCCTACGTGCTTCCCCTTGCACAAGATGGACTGACCTTGCCTGATCATTGGGGTCTGTGACTCATACTGCAGGTGGTGCACGTGTACCGTTTGTGCCTCGCCTATCCCCAAAGGTTTTTCCTGCAGGTGGTGCAAATCCAGAGCCTTCTCCAGGCTCCTCATTTCTCCTCCACACCGGACACCTGCGCCTGGACCTCAAAGATCATATACAAAAGCTGCACGGGCCAGTAACAGGCCAGGCTGGCTGCTGGCCCCTGCTGGCTGCATTCTTCGCTGTCAGACAAACCTGCTATTATGAGCCCATACCCAAAAAACGGAACACTGTCTAGCTGTCTAGCTGTGCCACACATGGTCCTTCTAGTATTCGTGACCCGTTTATTTCTCTCTGCTTTTCATTTCCATCCTCAGGCAGAGAAACCGTTCACAGCCTTGGCTGCATCTCTCTCTCTCTTTACTATGGGTGGTTCTGCCATTCATGACCTGGAAACATAGCTGCCAAGGTTTCAGATAGCTATGTGTGACATTTATATAATTAAAGAGCAATTATGAGTCACATTTCAACGACTATGAGTGACACTTTCTTGCAAACAAAATCAAGCAATGCTGATGAGGGAAACATATAAATATCAGAAAATATACACGCATTTGAGCAACAAGAAACTCCATGAAGATTTTAAAACTGCTGCAAAGCACCAGAAATGGTGTCTCTAGCCCAAAAGGAAGTTTATGCGATGGGCCAGCATGAACAAGTTACACACGGAGGCATCTGAGCTGTCTAAGAGTCACCCAGGCTCAGCTGACTAGCACAAGACACTCTGTCAAACACCATTTTGCAATACCTCACACGCTGAGGCCGGCGCACAGGCGCAGTCATCTCTCATACAATTTAGCAGACAGTTTACGATTGGCAGAAACATGTGCGAGGTGCGTGGAACGGGGAATCAATAGGGGGTGAAGGAGGAAGACATGGATCAGCAAAAGTAAAACTCGGATAAGATTGAAGCCAAGGAGCAAGACAGGGTGTGGCAAGAGCTATTCAATGAAAGCATATTTATAATCAGAGTAAGAGAGAGTTCATATTCCAGGCTGCACTTACTTTTCCCTTGCCGTGGCCTCAAAGGCTCCGACTTCTGATGTTGAGAAGCTGCGTGGACACACTGGTGCGCCTTATGTGGTGAACAACCCCAGAACAAGGCCTGTTCACTCAACCACCTGCACCCCGGTGCGGTGGGTCGACTCCCTCCGGTGCTGGAGCAACATTTGTATTAATATCAATTAACTGCAGTGCAAGCCTGCCATGCCCGTATCCGGCTGCTGGCGGCAGCAGGATGTGTGTGCTACAAAACTTGTCTTGACCTCCTGACTCTGAGTCACGGAAGTTTATGAATGTAGCAAATATGCCCTGCCGCTGCCGGTGGTGAATCCTAGCATAAATGTTAGATTAACACTTAGCAGCCACAGCTGAAGCCTCCGAGACTGCCCCGGGAGCAGAGTGCAGGGCGCACTGCCTCTCTTAAAATAGAATCATGCTAAAAGTCAAATGAAATACTGTCGTGGAAAACCTCAGTTTAGCAATACATGCACACCTTTCAGTGAGATTGAATCCACAATGATGCATGGCATTGCTGGAACAGTAACTTAAAATAGGGTAAAAAAAATAAATAAGACCAAACACATGGCAGCCTGTCAGTAGCGCCGGTGCTAGCAATTAAGTGCCGGTGCTGAGCACCGGAAAGCACCGGCTCAAATTAAGCACTGGCAACATCACATAAGCCAACTAAGAGTTTGCGTGTTGGAAATGTTGGAGAAAAAAGAAGGGTCTATCAACAAAAACAATTTGCTAAAACAGGAGAATCATTGGATATACTATCTGAACAGCCTCAAGCCGAAAGGCCTAAATGAAAGAACAGAATTTTTGTGTTATTTATAAATAATGCTGACTGTTTTCGTCGTTCACGGCGATAATACACATATGGTTTATTGTTTATTTGTGAGTTGGTCATTTAGAAGAGCTAATTAGGTGGAGTGCGCCATCGCATAGTTAAGCATCCACCCCTGCCTGGGATCGAACCGATTACGCCAACATAGTATAGCCATAAAGTTGGTTGAAAGGATAGTGCGCCTATAAAAAAACATACCCACGTCACAAGGACATATCAGCGCATGCGCGGCACAGCGCGATTACAGAAACACGGAAGTAGAAGCTTGCACGCTTTACTCGCGTAGCACACCACCGTGTATTACTCGCCAGAAACTAGCCGAGGTAAGCACAACGCTTAATACAATAGCCTTTGTTAGGGGCTTTTTAGGAACAGGTTAACGGCAGTGCAACGAATACTCCTTACGGGAGGGGGGGCCGTATAGTATTGTATCCCTGCGTGTTAATAATCCCCGCGTATTTAGCGCTACAAGCGATAGTCATTTAGTATCCTAATCAGGTCGTTACAAGTGAGGTAAATGTAACATGTAATCACAGTTTCGTCCCGAATTTATGGTATGGACATTTACAGACTGCTAAAATATTTGCAGGAATTAGCTTGCACTATATTTAAACCAATTGCCATGTTTATTTAACTATGAATTCAACTTGTTTGATGTATTTAGTATGAATTAAGTGGGCGTTGATACTGATTGAAAGTGTTTTGAATTTTCAGAACCATTTCCCTGATGAAGGCGGGAGATCCTGCCGAAATGCATTGGATGTTATAATTGGGAATTGCTATCATTTGGACATTAATTATGGAGAAGTGCTAATAAAGACACTCATGAATTAATTTAGGATTTTTGAATACTTATTTTGACAAAACTCACTGGAGGACCAGCACAAACCTGTGCTCAGGGTGACAGCTGTAGTTCAGCTGCTACGTGAGAGCATATTTAAATAAGAACAGGTTATCTTCTTCCAGGAGGTGTTTTTTTCAAAACCCTTAGATGAGAAGGGATCCTTTGCTTGTTATCCATTAAGAGGTGTCTAACATTTTTCAGGAGGAAGGCCCAATGGTACAGTTGGAAGTCCAGCAGTGCTATCCCTCCATCTATTTTCTTTCTATGCAGTCTTTTCAAAGCTATTCGAACAGCGTTATTCTTCCATATAAAACTACTCAAGTCCCCTTGTAACTTCCTGAAGCACTCGGTTTTAAAATATAGCGGGGAAGCTGCTTGTGAGCCGCCGGTGGAGGTGGGGGAGACTACCACTCCCAGCAGCATCACAAATAGGCACCACCAACGTGACATCGCTCCTGACCCTGGAGGAGCCGGGGGTTCCCAAAGCATGGGACGCACACAGGTGTGCCCGAGCAAAGCCCGGGCCAAGTGCGGGCCCATCTGTACTCGTCATCACCCAGAGGAGGCAGGGCTGGGTCCCCCTTGTGGAATCTGGACACGTGAGTCTCAGGGGTGAGTCTCCTACCTTCTGTTTTTATTCATTTTAAATTGAGTACTTCATTCCTTGGGCAAGACAATCCTTAATATAGCTTCACTCCCTGGCTTTTTTACGGAAGAAAACAGTTGCAAGCCCACATTGGGGAAGTGTAAAAGACTGGGATCCCATGAGCCAAGCATCACATTTACTAACAGTACCACCCTTCACTCCTTCCTGGCAAGAGCAGTGGGGGTCATCACTACAGAAATTAACTTGACGGAACACAGATTATCACGGGGGCCTGGTCCATCTTATGGGGGGTGTACAGCCTGCCTCACAGGATCATTTAGTACCCCACCCCAATAAAAGCCCTTCCTGCTCACCTCCAGTGAGTGGATAAACCTCCTGCAGATCCCGCCACGGCAGCCCTTAACAACAGTCCTTGTTCACCCCAGCATAAAAGGAACAGGCAAACCAAACAACCACCCAAGGAGAGGGGCGCAAAAGGACTTTTAAACCTACCTATTATTGAGCCCATTAATCAGCCCAGCGCTAATTGTTCGGTCCCATCAAGCCTTGCAGTCCCAGATTGAACAGACTTGGTAGGCAAGGTCAAAGATGCGATCCATCTAAGCATTGCCCCTCTAATTGAAAGAATATTTGCATTGGAGACAACTCTTACAAAACTAGTAGCCAGAGTTGATCTGCTAAAGGATGCAGTGAGTTCAATCTGCTCCTCGGGAGGGAGGTCTACAGGAGCTGGCCCACCCACTACTCATTGGCAGGATGCCTTGCAAGAGTCTTTGCCAGAGGACAAGCTGCAGATGGGGCAGCTATTTCCACGTTCAACCCACTTCAGCTGCTCCTCCAGCCTTCAGCTCCCACAGTTACGCAAGCTGGAAGAACTCCCAGAGTAGCAGACAGTTTTAAAAGGACTCGCGTAGGCCAATCAGTCCCTTGGGAACCAGCGGGCAGACGCGATACACCAGGTGTAAAGCTCCCTTGTTTGAATCTGCTGCCGGATTGTCATCCCTACACAGTCATCTTGGCAGGGGTTCCGAGTTTAAATGCTAATGCCACAGATAATTTTGGCCAATTAAAAAACAAAGTCTGTTACTGGCTATCAAACAATGTTGACTTTAATTACAAGGACTATAATGATATTCTGTTTGGTATGAGTGTTGGTTGGGTTAGGCCTATACCTAGGATCCTAGGAGGGAACTGTGTTGTAATTAACTGTAAATCACCCGATTTAGCCAAGCGATTACTCAACAGCTCTGTTGCGTCGGCCATCATGGAAGCCTGATTCAACATTCTTCTGCTTGGCTTTTTTATAGATCCTTGCTGCCCCACCCTCCTCCTATGGACAGAAGGACCCTTCTTCCCTATAGGCTACCAATCATTCCCGCTGAACAAATAGCTATTCCTGTGAGTAATAGATTTGACCCCCTAAGTACCCTGGACCAAAATGAGTGACTCAAGGATTTATCTTTATGCACCTCTGGGATTAATTCTTTAAGCCTGGTAAAGGGTGTCCAGAATTTATTACCTGCAGAACAAACACTATCTAGTGCTCCTGGGTGCCCATTAAAATTCTTAAACTGGAACATAAGAGGTATCAGGTATAAGTTAGCAGACCCTATTTGGCTTAATTTTACTTCTGAGTTTGATATTATTCTGTTACAGGAGACTTGGGCCCTCGATTCGGTTGGCCGAGATGGCTATGAAAGCTTCTGTGTGGTAGCAACCCCTTCTGCTGGCCGATGGCAAGTCAATTCCTTTGCAAAGGTGTTCAAGCCCAGGGGTTCCCACAAGTCATACTGGCCTCAAAATTGCAGAGAGGACAGGCCAGACATCAAGGAAGATGCAGAACCAGCACCTGTGTTGCTGAGCCTCAGGAAGTCCATAGGATGGCAGGACAGCTTGGTTGCAATGCCTGCAGATGCAGGGGAGTGACTCCTTCACTACAAGGGGGATTACTTCAGGTGTCCTTGATGTCCACAGGTCTGTTGAAGAACCTGGAAGAAGAAGAGGCCCAATGATGAAGAAGACTTGAAGAACAGCGAGACCTGGGGCTGCAGGAGTCTTCCTTGATGAAGTCTTGGTTCAAGTCGAAGTCCAACGAGGTCTAAGTGTTCAGACGGTCGAAGAGTGATGTGGTTTCAGGCTTGAGTCTTGTCCCATGATGGATCTTAAGACCCACCCACTGTCAAACACTTAAGTACCCTAAGGAAACGGTTGAGAGAACTCAGGAATCCCTCCCAGAGGAAGGGTTGAACAGAGGGGAGGATACTCCCTTGGCCTTTGTCCAGTTTCGCTCCAGTACGGGAGCCAAGGGTTCCCTGAACTGGCTCAATCTGGAGTATGCAATGAGGGCACCAATTGTGCCCTTCAAAGCAGTATGGTGCCTCAGTCAAGTTCCCCTCATCCCAGCCCAATACACTAAGTACTGTCTGGGATGCAGTCACACCTCCTTGTGATTGATAACCTATTGTTCTACCTTCCCCTGCTCAAGCGTGACTCAGCAGCAGAAGGGCAGAATCATGTCTGTGGTCGGCAACAGCACTAGCTTGCTGGCAAACCATGAAGGACTGTTGCTGGGAGTACAGGAGGTACCCCAAGAGAGCTCCCCTTTACATGGGATCGTACTTCCAACACTGGAATCGGTGTTGGGGTATGATTTAAACATGTTTGATACCAAACATGACTGGGTTTGGTGCAGCCACTATATAGTTAGACATCTCATAATGACTGATGCCTACTATATGTAGTAAAATACCTGACCTCACATACAAAGCATGAAGAATCAACTCTGGGGTTTGTAGGGGTGTCCTGTGCATGAAGGGGCACCCTCACACTAATAACCAATAGCCCTGCCCTCAGGGCAGAAGAGCCCGTCATATGGGTAACTTATAGGTTTAAGTGCAGTATTCGCAAATATAAAGAAACTTATATCTGTCATGAGAGGTGGAGGCTATCAACTCACACAGCCTGCAATTGAAGGTCTGTAATCACAGTTTGAGTGGATACCCATGGGTGGCACAATACATGCTGCAGCCCATGGGAGACCCATGGGTACCTTAGTACCATGTACTAGGGACTTACACCAGTAGATAATTGTGGATGTACAAAAGTGCTTACCATGGTCAATTTAGGGAGAAAGCAAAGTGACTGGGGTCCTGATTAGCAGAATCTCAGTCAGAACTAGGTCAAAAACATACTGACACAAAGTAAGTAGTGGGGGTGACCATGAAAGCTGATCCCACTTTCCTACAGGGCTTTTTGAACTTTTAGATCCCAGCGCAAAACACTGGTAGTGGCTGACCATCTGGAGGCCTAATATTATGGGCACTTCTCTCACTAATCATAGATGTGAGATCACTTGACACACCCACTTTTGAAATACAGGTCATTCTTGTAAACAGTAAGGGTGGATGCCCATTGCATACATATAATATCTAAAACAGAGGAGAAAGAGGGGCAGGTTAGTCGCTGACATTTAAGCACTTTTTGACAATTAGGGAAAAACTTTGAGCCTAATGATTCCCTGGTAGTCGGGGGGGATTTTAACAACACTTTCAAGCCCCTAGGTGATTTCAGTGAATTCACAGTAGAGGCTGAGGATGAGGAGTGGGGTATCCCGCTGTTGGATATACTGCCCATCAAGAGGTGCACAGGGTAGCTCTTCAGATGCTTTCACTCACATTGTCCTTCGGGCTGCACGCCTTCAATGGCCGCACCAAGTTGGATCCCCTAGCCCATGACACCTACAACAGGCCTGGTCAAACTAGTAGGATCGACCATGTGCTTGTATCTCTGCCCCTTTGGAGCTCAGAAGTAGATAGGAGGGTGTTCACAAGGTTCAATAGCAACCGTAGTGCTCTTCATTGCACATTATCTCATCACTTATAAGCCCTCTCCCATAGCCCTTGGCAGGGACTTCGGACCAGCAAGTAATGGGGTAGCCTGAGAAGGTTCTGAGTCCTATTCCAATTTCCTAAACAACATATAGAAATGCAGAAAGAACAATTGATAAACCGAATGCTGTCAAACATTTACCCCGAGTACAGTGATCTGGGCCTAAATTCATCGTTTTTTCCCCATGCCTTTTCAGTTCAGACCCAGCCATATGCAAATCAGTCTTGATGCTGTTTCCCATGGGGAATTTCCAGCCCGAACTGTGAGGTCAGTTCCTCCCTGGACTAGAAACAAGCATCCCGGGACAGATGTTGAAGCGTCACCCCTCATCAGCTAGGCTAGCTTGACTCCAGTGGCATGGAGAGCACAAGACCCAGATCTAGATATACCCTCGGGGTGACAAATGCAAAAAGAAAAATTGGTGGATCATCTCGTTCCTTGCCGGAAGAACCCAGAGAGTCTGCCTCCCCCCGGTCCGATCCGCGGCCACTGAAGTCATCTGCGGCGTCCCGCAAGAATCCTCACTCAGCCCCACCCTCTTCAACATGACTCCCAACTGATCCTCTCCCTCACCAATGACCCCGCCACCGCCAGAGCCAACCTCCACAAAGGAATGAGAGATGTCGCAGAATGGATAACGATCAGCCGTCTGAAACTGAACTCAGACAAGACGGAAGTCCTCATCCTCGGACCATTTCCCTCCGCCTGGGACGACTCCTGGTGGCCCCCTGCCCTGGGCAGCGCACCCAAGCCTATGGATCAAGCACGCAACCTGGGCTTCATCCTGGACTCCTCCCTCACGATGACCAAGCAAGTCAACGCCGTCTCATCATCCTGTTTCAACACCCTACGCATGCTCCGAAAGATCTTCTGTTGGATCCCCTCCGAAACCAGGAAGACGGTCACCCAGGCCCTTGTCACCAGCCGCCTGCACTACGGGAACACCCTCTACGCTGGTATCACAGCCAAACTCCAGAAAAGACTTCAGCGCATCCAGAACGCCTCAGCACGACTCATCCTGGACATCCCTCGCCGCAGCCACATCACTGCCCACCTGAAAGACCTTCACTGGCTCCCAGTCAGCAAGAGGATCACGTTCAGACTCCTCACCCACGCACACAAGGCTCTTCACGATGCGGGCCCGAAGTACCTCAACAGCCGCCTCACATTCTACACACCCACCCGCCAGCTCTGATCCGCCAGCCTTGCCCTCGCTTCCGTCCCACGCTTTTGGAAATCCACCGTCGGAGGAAGATCCTTCTCCTACCTGGCAGTGAAGACATGGAACTCCCTCCCCACTCACCTACGGCTGACCCGGGACCATCTCGCCTTCAGGAAACAACTCAAGACCTGGCTGTTCGAGCAGTAGCGACCCCCCCAACAGCGCCTTGAGACCCTTACGGGTGAGCAGCGCGCTCTATAAATTTTACTGATTGATTGATGAAGACAATGCTGCACAAGGTAAAAAATTCACCCAGTACAGAGATCTAGGCCAAAATCCATAGTTTGCTTTGCTCTACATGCCTTTTCAGTTCAGACCCAGCCACATGCAAATCAGTCTTGACCCTGCTCCCCATGGGAACAGTCCAGCCCGAGCTGCCGGGCCAGGTCCTCCCTGAACTGGAAACAAGCATCCTGTGACTGGTTTCGGGGAATCACCCCTCATCTGCCAGGCTGGTAGGATTCAGAAAACAGGTCAGCACTGTAGATCAAATTTTTATATTCATGACTTTTTACTGGAAGATGGTGGTCATACAGAAGATGAATCTAAAAATGAGATTCGATCTAGTCCCAAACTTTGGGAGACACTTAAAGATGTGGGCATTCCTCCATCTCTATTAGATATCTTAAGACGCTTGTGCACGGACACTTTTGCACAATAATGGTCGGTTCAGCAGGGGATTCTTAACAGAAATCAACGTTAAATGTGGGCTATAGCCAGGCTGTGTGTTAGCCCGCACCTTTTTCTTGCTGTACCTGAATAATGTAGTTGCCACCATTGAGCAATTCAGAGGGGATACACTGAGAATAGCTGACTGGGAAGAATAATACTCCTTTTTGCATATACCACCCTGCTGGTGTCCAGGTCTCCAATGGGTCTACAGACCATGTGAGATCAGTTTTCTGAGTTCTGCAGGGAAAGGAGCTTGGTAATGGTTTTGACCAATATTCCCCACAGGTGTTTTAGGGGGTACAATAAATCAGGAAAGGTACTAGTTTGGAAGGGGTGACAGAATCCGATTACCTAGGCCTTAGATTATCTTCTAAAATGACCTGGCTCCCCAAATTCAGAAGAGTCAAGTCAAATAAACTTTAGTTGGACGATATTGGCCTTAAAAGCACATAACACACACAAGAAATAAATACTAAAACTAATCAAAACATAATAAAAAAGGACAGATCTATATTTCACATACAATTGCCAGTACAGATCTCTAAAGCATCTAGACCCTTCACATAAAAAACTGTATCTAACAATCTGAGAATATTTACTCAGAAAGCAGGAAGACTAAACTTTAAACAGATGTTTAAAGTGCATTGTATACAGTACATAGATATTATAAAAGGGGGGGTACTAATATGTTACAATAAAATTCCTCTATCCAGCTCAGTGCATAAACACATTTTTTTTCTTCGTCTTCAGGCACCTGATAAAAAACCTAGCAACACCAAAGCAGATCAAGGGTGAAGACAGCATTTGCAAATATATTAAGGCTGGCTTCAAACACAAAATTACAGTGCTTTAGAAGTGGTAAAATATATTTTTCCGTAGGTCGCTATCAAATTCACAGTCAGTGGCGGCTGGTGGAAATTGAAACAGGTGAGGCACATGCAGAACGAATCAACGTATGTGAGCACAGCGAGCGAGCATGACATCAATAAGGGGGGATCGGGAGGTTCTCCCCCAGTGAAGAAATTTTTTCTGAATTGGCATCTTTTTGGTGCGATTTTCAGCACTATTTCTGTGATAAATGGACTAAAATTTCAGTTCTTCTAGGCATTTATAAAAGAAAACTCATACATTATTTCAGAGAGTTTTTGGGTTGCCAAGCAAGTCTGACTTTGGAAGAGGGTATGGTATTAAGCAAGACTGCTTTGGCTGTAACCTTTCCTATAGAAAACACTAGTTAGCGATGTGAACAAGTTCAATGGACAAATCTGGGGTCTAGGGAGGGTCCCTCTCCTGAGAAAGAAAATTAAAAAAGATTGGCAAATGGTGTATTTTAAAGAAAATGAATGCAGCGATAAAGCAAGGCTTATTAAGCAGTTGGAACGTATAGTCTTGAAATACTAAACACATTAAAAACTGCCTTGTATCTTATTGCATTAATTTGTTCAACAGTTACTGTAATTTATCAATTGTTCTGCATGACTACTTTAGCCCTTTAAAATATATGCTTGTCCAGTTTCCTGCACTGCATGCAGCATCAACGTTGGAAAACTATGCTCTAACCAGACTTCGGGAAACACCCACAGCTGCTGGCTGTAACCAGTCAAATAGAAATATGTGCAGACAAGTTTTAAGTGAACATGCCAAATACATTTCTGTGATTCCCATTATCTGACATCAGACCGGTATTTTGGTTTATTTCTGAGATGTAATCTTATCAAGATAAATGGCACAGCAACTGACATATGCCTAAAGCCTGTCAGTATGATTGGCTTTGTCACTGGTTGTTAGCTGTTTAAAATCCCTGCCCTTCCACCCCAAAGCCCTTGTCAATAGGTGTCACTGCCTGACCTCCCCTCTCACTAGCAGTCTCGGTTTACTTCATGTGCCGCCAATCCCTACTACTGGGTGCGTTAGCTACACTGCACCTGTTTTTTCAATACTCTAAACCCTGTCAAGTGCTGTCTACCAACATTATTTGTTTGCCTTTCCATGTACAAAGTCCTTTCCTCTGACTTGTGGTCTCTTTACATCATAACCAATGCCACTGGAATTATGCAGCAGGAGAGGACCAGGAACGTGGGGCATGGTTGACTAAATTATGCACCAACAAGAGGCAAATTGTGAGGTATTATGCAGCACATTTAGTGATAGTATTACTTTATTATTTTGGCCGTTTTACACAGGTTTAAACACTGCATGAACAAGAGACTCACTCCATTGGTACCAGTTTAACCCCAAACTATAGCAATATGTAACTAAAAAGGAACCAGCCAACTTTTACAAAAGTCCTTCCAATCCACTGTAACATTTTGCACCGTTTTAGTAACTGTTGGTCAATTTGTACTAGAATCAAAATTATTTTTTATTAAAGTATGTGTAGTTCATAGAAAAGAAAACTAAACCACCTTTATTTTGTTTCTCCAGCCCTACATAGCAATCCAAGAACCCTATTAATCTCCCCAACAGGGGTCTTAAACAGTACTTTTGTATTACAATTGTGCAATTAGACACACGAGGAAAGATTCATAACACCTTACTTCATTTCATTTTTTACCCCTTGACTTTTTGTTGGGGTGAACCACTCTGAAACGTCCCGCTACACATATATTCATTTGCACTACATTCACGACTGCTCGCTCTTCTGGAACACTTGTGTCAACCGTGTATGTAAAAACCCTCTTTACACATGCAAGGTACTAGTGATGCAGTACTTGTCGCGATAATCGTTTTACAAAAATAAACATTTGTCAAAACAGTCCAGCATTCTAAATTTACCCCTGCATTCAAAATACAATGCTCAAAATCTTGGCATCCTTTTATTAAAAACCTGTCCTTCATTATTACCTTTTGTCTGACTTCGGGAGTGCACAGTTGAGTATTGAAAACAATGTGCAGATAAAGCATTTGCCTGGCTGTTTAAATTCATGCCTGAAATCAATGCATTTATGTTATTAAAGAGCGCTAAGAGACACCCCAAAATCCATGAGGTTAAGTAACTGCCTAGAGTCCGTTTTTGGGAACAATTAAAGATTGAGTTGTCCCATATATCCAACGGTCAAGTTTATATTTTTCCTAAGTATGCATAATTAATTCTGTGTTTCAGATTAGAAGTGAGTGCCACTAATAAACTTCTACTTTTCTGATAAGGACACTTTTGTATCAAGCCCTCCCTCACAAAATTCATGGTTTTGTAAACAAAATAACATGGCATTTCAGTTTACCTCGCTGTCGGTCTTGGTATTATTCCCTAACATGGGATTGGAGTCGGTCCTCCGCTTTTCGGAACCGCAGCCCTGATCTGTGAAGTTTAGAAAAGCCCTCTCTTGGGTAGATCAGTTACCAGCTATTCTTCAGGAGTTTTATTCCGTCTGCTCCTAGTCCTCAACGCACCTGCTGCGCTCGCCCGTGAACTCAGCAGCTTCCCGGACTGATTCGAACTCCGACGGAACCCCTATCTTAGATGGGTAGATATAACTGCTCCTACCCACCCCACCCCATATGGTTAGTGTTATATTGAAATGGATTTAATCCATCACGTGTGGCAGTATTGATTTAAAAATTATTTCCTCACACAATGCCCTTTTCTGCAAGTCCAGTAGGCCTAGACACCATTTGCAAAACTGGGGAATGCCTGCACACGAGGTTATGATTCATCACCCCCGTCTGTGGGATTCCTCGATTGGGACTTATATTGTACAAATTCTTTTTTTCTGTTTTAAGAAATTTTTATTCAGTTTTAACAATACATAAAACAGAGCCATACAGTAATAATAATACATGAGATAAGGTAAAACAAGAGGCATATAATGAGTAAAAAACCAGAGTAACCTAGAAGAAGAAAGAAAAAAGGAAAGAAACGGAGGAAAGAGAAAAGAGAAAGAAAGGAGAGGAGAAAAGGACAGGAGGGAGAGGAGGAAGGAGAGAGGGAGAAGCCAGAAGAGAGAGGAATATATGCTGAAAAAAAGAAAAGCAAATTATGTAGTGAAAGGGGAAGGTGAAGAAGAGAGAAAATTAACAAAGGGGAGCCAATGGAGATCAGACTTAATTTTAAACGGAATAGAGGAAGAGGAAGCAACAGCAATCCTATGCTCATCACATATGAAATTCCACCAGGTAGTAACACAGAGTTCGGAATTATCTTTCCAGCAAGATAGAATCACTTTGAAAGCAATAGCAAGAAAAAGATCAAACAATTTAGCATTAGAAGAGGGAACATCAATCTCGTGTGATAAAGAACCTAAAAATACATTCACTAATGTCAATGGTGCAGAACATTGAAACATTTGCATGCATATATTCCAAATAGATTTCCAAAATGATAAAACTGAGGTGTACTCATACAACTGATGCTTAAGAGTACCAGTTTCGGAAGAACAAGACCAGCATGAAGTAGACGAGGAGGGCGAAAACTTGGAAATACTTACAGGCATGAGAATAGCCCTATGATAAATGAAAAAAAGGGATTGCGTAATACGTGCAGCTAGAGGAACTTTGAATAATTTGGACCATAAGCGGTCCCAAACATCAACTGGTAACACAACATTTAAATCAATTTCCCAAGCATCTTCAATAGATGATTTGGGACGGTCAGTAACATTAGCTATTAGTATTTTATAAACAAGGGCAGCTTTGGGTAGGTGTAGAGAGAACAAAGAATAAAGAGGAGACAAGGAAGAGAAAGAAGGTAGAGCATCAGGTGGGGAAAGAAGCGATAAATGAGATTGTAAGGCATGAGTTATGTTTGTATACTCTTGTAAACACGATGCAGGCAAATGGTAAACATTTTGTAATTCATGAAAAGGGATGATAGAGTCATTTGCAAAGAATTGATAAACAAAAGAAATCCCCTTCTCTTTCCAGTACTTGTAATAAAAAGACTTGCCCTTGTATTTCAGAAACTTATTATACCACACAATGGATGCCAAAAAACACTGCAGGGGAGATAAACCTTTGGAAAATGTGTCACGTAACAATGATTGGGAGTATTTAATAACCGGGTGTTTGGACAAAAATGTACAATTGGACATATAGACAATATGTTGAAACAAAAAATCTTTCAACAATGAGCGTTCCAAGAGAACCCATCTAGGAAGTGGGGAAACCGAAAAGTCATAAGCTAAGGAGAAGGATTGTTTAATCACAAAAGCAGAGTGGTACATTTTAAAGTTAGGAAAACGTACACCTTCTTCATTTTTGGGGCGGGTGAGTTTAGACAACGCAATGCGAGGGTGTTTGTCGTTCCACAAGAATTTAGAACAGAGGGAATTCAAGCGAGCAAAATAATAGTTAGGTATTTTGATAGGAAGCATAGAGACAGTATATAGAATATGGGGCGTAATCATCATTTTAATAGTATTCAGTCTTCCCCACCATGACAGGAATAAGGGAGACCAGCAATGGGGTAGGGATTGGAGTTTCTTGACAAGTGAGTCAAACGTAAACCTAAGTGTATCAACTAGGGAAGAGGAAAACCAAACACCGAGGTATTTTATTTTGGAAGGGCACCAGGCAAAATCTGTTGAGGCAAACATGTATTGGTAACAAACAGCATTTAAAGGTAGGACTTCAGTTTTAGATAAATTAAGTTTATAACCTGAAATTGAAGAATATAGACGAACTTCGTCCATGAAATGTGGGAGTGAAGTAACCGGGTTAGCCATGTATACAAGTATATCATCGGCATATGCAGAGATTTTTGTTTCAATAGAGGCTAGTTTAAAACCAGTAATATTGGGGTTGTGACGGATGCACTCCAAAAAAGGCTCAAGACATAAAATAAATAACAAAGGAGAAAGAGGGCAACCTTGCCTGGTGCCCCTGGAGAGGGAAAAAAACTTAGAAAAGTGGTTGTTGACAAAAATACTGGTACGGGGAGAGGAATAAAGGAGCTTGACTAAGGAAATAAATGAGGGGCCAAAACCAAACCATTGCAAAGTACAAAACATAAATTGCCAATTGATGCGATCGAATGCTTTCTCAGCATCCAATGACAGGGCTGCTAGGGGAAATTTAAAGGCTTTGCTATGAGAAATTATGTTAGAAAACATACGAGCATTGTCAGAGGCTAACCTACCTTTTACAAAGCCAACCTGATCAGTTTTAATCAGGAGTGGAATGAGGGTATCTAGACGGGAAGCAAGAATTTTGGCAAAAATTTTACAATCATATTTAATCAGGGAAATCGGGCGAAAGTTCTTACATTGGGAATGGTCCTTATCCGGTTTGGGAATGATAATTATGAGGGCATCCAGAAAGGATCCCGAAGCTCTAGCGGAAGAAATAAAGGAGTTAAAAAGTTGGAGCAGTCTAGGTACAAATAGGGGATGAAACGTAGAGTAAAACTCAATAGGTAAACCATCAGGTCCCGACGCCTTAGATTTTTTGAGGGAGTTGATGGCCTGAAGAATTTCCTGAAGGGAGATATCATTCTCTAGTTGTGCAAATTCTTCGGGGAGTGAAGGTGGGGAAGGGAGACCATCAAAGAAAGACGCTAAATTAGGATCAGACGGATGGGTGTCATCAGTGTAGAGAGAATGGTAATAATCATGAAAAACATCCGCAATATCCTCATCAGAGGAAACTAATTTGTTTGTACGTTCATTAAAAATACGACCAATGGTTTTACGTTCAGATTTGATTTTAAGATAGTTTGCTAACATTTTACCCGCTTTGTTCTGGCCCCCATGATATTTAGATTTGATTTTTAAGAGGGTATTACAAGCTTCCACCGTAGCAATTTTGTTCAAGTCAGATTTTGCCTTAATTAAATTGTGAAGAGCATCATTGGATTTTGAGGAAAAATAATAGTGTTCAAGTAATTTAATATGTTTAAGTTGGTCCTCATATTTATTTCTATTAGCTTTCTTTTTCTTAGCTACATACGAGATTGTGAAAGCTCGAAAGGCAGCTTTGAAGGCATCCCAATTATTGGGAACAGAAGTGTCTGAGGGGTCATTAAGGGTAAAATACTCATTAATGAAAGCCTTAACTTCCTTAACAAAAGTAGTATCAGACAACAGGTAGGTATTACATTTCCAACGACTAAAACTGGAGGAAGTTATGGTAAGATCAAGGGCTGCATAAACAGGGGCATGGTCTGAAATGAAAATAGAACTAATATCGGACTTTTGAAGGGAGGGAAGGAGGGCCTTACTAACCATAATGTAGTCTATCCGTGAGCGGATATGATGAACATTGGAGAAATAGGTATATTCCAGGGAATCAGGATTACAAGTCTTCCAGACATCGTAGAGAGGGCGCGTGGCAATGGCAGATTGGAAACATCTATGAGACTTATCCGGTTGAAATTTGTGTGAGGAAAGTCTGTCAGAAAATGGGTGTAACCATTGATTAAAATCACCAGCTATAACAATATTTGGGCAATCAATATTAGAGATAAGAATTTTAATGTTGTTCCAGAATTTGGGGTCTGGCCGAACCGGCCCATAAATATTTAATAGGACCAAAGTCTGATTTTGGATCACAACCTTTGCCATTACCCAGCGCCCTTCATCATCATTCTGTGCTGATAGAATTTGGACCGACAGACCTTTGTGGAACAGAATCGCAACACCCCCTTTTTTGTTAACAGCAGGAGAGAATACCACTTGACCCACCAAATGCCTTTTCAATTTAGAGGATTCAATATCAGTACAATGAGTCTCTTGTAAAAAAACGACTTGAAAATTAAGTTTGGATAAATGTGACAATACCTTTTGACGCTTGACAGGGTGTCCAAGACCACAAACATTCCACGTTACAAAATTACACATGATGGGAGGTGAGGATGGAACAAGCAACTAGGGGAAGACACATGGCTGGAGAATCTGTACAAAAAAGGACACAACAACAACAAAAAAGAAATAGATGAAACGTTGGAACAAAACAACCAGTATATATAGGAAAAGAAAGATAAATACACCCAAAATCACAATATATAAGAATATGGACCAAAGAAACCGACAAACAGGAAGTAAAAATTGTCCAGTAAGGGAAAAGGATAGGAGTGCACAAGTGAGTGAGGAAAAACAAGAAAGGAGAAAAGAAGTAAGAAAAAGAAGATAAAGGAGGGAAACAACAGGAGAGGAATAAGAACACAGATCAAGGCAAAGAAGCCAGGTCCGAGAGGAAATAGAAAACCACAACAACATCGGGGGTGGGACGCCGATGAGGACGCGGACTCCATCGAGCCACAGAAGAGCAAGAACAGGCAAGGAGAGGGAAAAACCAAGAAACCTCAAGAGAGAGGGACAATACAGAAAAAGAAGCATGACAGATCCAGAGCAATCAGAAAATACAGAACAATTCCAAGCACGTATGAAGCAAATCAGTCATTAGTGTCCATATCAGGTGCAGAAACAGACTGAAGATAAGCATGGAGCTTCTGAGGGTCATCAAAGGAACGAGTATGACCATTGTGCGTGATCTTGCACAGACACGGATGTAGAATACCATATTTAATATTGAGCTGTCTCATTTATGGGCGAAGATTCAAAAACTCCTTTCGTCTGGCAATAGTTACGTTGGAAAGATCCTGTGAAATAAAAATAGTATGACCTGACCATATGAGACGTCGTTTGAGTCTGGCAGATTTAAGTACAGTCATTAGTTCAGTGAACTCCAGGAATAAAATGATGATGCCACGAGGTTTAGCTGAATTGGAGTTAAGACGACCCAAACGGTGTGCACGCTGGATATTAAGAGGATTAGACGCAGGTTGGAGGTCCAAAAGTTCATGCAGGAGTTTACGAACAAAGGACACCATATCCGATCCCTCAACATTCTCCGGAACTCCATAGAAGCGTAAGTTATTCCTTCTGTTGCGATTTTCAAGGTCCTCAGTGTGGAGCTTGAGCAATTGAATCTCTTTTTCCAGTTGGGGTATTTTAGCCGAGATATCCTGAATGTCACTGACGCGTTGTTCCAGGTTGAGAACTTTACCCTCCATAGTGACCCACCTCTCCTCAATCTGCTTGAGCTTCTCATTAGTGGTAGACATAAAGGGTTGTAAACCTCGAACCTCTTCTAGTATGGAGTCCAAAACAGGATTAGGAGAGGTATGAATCGGGGAGGGTGGGTCGTTTTTAAGTCTTTTAGGCTTGGTGCCTGTGAGGGATGACTTCGTAGAACTGGCGTCATGAGACATAGTGGCACGCGAAGAGCTCATCCAAGGCAGAGGAGGAATATGACCACTGAGAAGAGCAGCGTGAGTGACTCAGACAGCATAGAGAGATAATCGTAGGAGCGGAGAATATGAGGATAAAACAGCAAAAGCGCATCGGCAGGGTATCACCAGCAGCACACACCCTGATGAGAGACCAAAATCTGCAGCAAAAATGGTCACAACCGTCTCCCAAGCGACATAATGCTCTAAATCAGCAGAAATGTCATGTAGAGAGATTAAAGTAAGGCAAAAATTGTAGTGTGGGAATATCCAGGCGAAGAAACGCAGTCATGGACGCATGGCGCGCAGGTAGAAATACAAGGATAGACCATGGTCTTAAAATGGCCGCCGTGGGCTCAGAAGCGAGTACGCTGATAAAAAAAGTAGGCATACAGCAAGCGGAGCATCATGCACAGTGCCACGTTGTGAAAATAGAGAAGAAGAGATAAGCTGTACATTACAGGAGTGTTGGAGGGCAACCACGTCGGCAGCTGCAGATGACTGGAGACCTGGTGTGAGGACGCGGGTACGGCGGCTCAAAATGGCGGCCGCCCGCATCGAGGGTGAAGGACCAGCGCCGACGACTGTAGCCTCCGAAAATCGGCATCAAAATCAGTTAAATAGTAGGCAGTGGACGGAGCCCATGTTCCGCTACAGATACCTCGAAATTCCGGCAGGAATCAGCGAATTTGAGGCATTTTATTCGCAATGTCGCCTGTAGCTCTGCGGAGCTCACAGAAGGTCCGTCTCGTCCCGTCGGCACGTAAGCCACGCCTTGTACAAATTCTTTGCTTTTTTTTTATCTACAAAAAGGCAAAAACACACAGCAGCATTCGTTCATGTGAAAACAAGCCATCTGTACAGTTAAATGTTCAGTACAGCGACAAAGGCAAGCAAGATGAACAGCAAAAAAAGGAAACTGCATCAGCGTAAAAAAAATACAGAATGAACTATCAGTAACTCCATCTATACCCCCCACAGCAAAAGAGACACACCCACCGAGTGTGTGCAATCAGAGAACGTGGTCAAAGGGAGCAAAAACCAGGCATAGTCTTCAGGGTCATAGCATGATCAAAGGTAAATATATACAGAGGAAAGATATGCTAACAGTCCCTCAGATGCACTCCGTGCATTGCAAGTCCCTCTAGAAACTTGCAATCCCTCCTCTCTGCCACCATCAGACCAGGGTGTGCCCCGCCCTCACGTAGCTAGATAATGAGGTACGTCCCTGGATCCTATTACTCGTTGCTTTCCTAGTTTTGCCCATAGTGTCAGAAGTCAGGCCTTATGCCAACTCCTTAAAAAAACTGCTGTAGGACACACAGTAACATCACAGGCGTGCATGCGCTGCAGGGTGAAACAGAAATGTACTATAAAGCCAAACCCAGTTACTGTGACTCCTCAAATTGAAGGTTCAGTCACAGTGTTCCTCCCAGAGACATTCCGAGGGCACATCTCTGGACCAAGAGATGAGGCCGAGCCTAGCATCCTACGGCCGCACACAGATGGGCTGCCCTTGGCCTGCCGGGGCACATGCCGCGCTGTGGTTATTACAGCGCTGATATGGTACAGGTGCAGGGAGTTGCCCAGGGAGCTTGTGGGAAATGGAGTTCGCAGCGGCAGCAGCTCATCCTCCTAAAGTCCGCAGTAACAGTGGGTCTATAGGCAAAGTTGGGTGTCTTGTAGCAAAGTAAGCAGTTTAAACACAGCGCCAGCAGCCACCGAGTTTCTGAACTCATCTGACTTCAGCCTTCACCTCCGAGTACGTAGGTAGCAGGCTCCCAATTGCCTTTTAACCATTCGCTCCTCTGCCACTTTGAGTTGGTGGTGCTACTGTCACGCAGTCACAGGTGGGTGGGCGGAGGGAGGTTCGTTGGGGGGAGCATGTAATAAAATAAAACAAAACTTGCCTTCCCCGGCGGTGTCCCGACCCCAGCGTATTCCTGCTGCTACAGCTCTCCTCACTCTGCCATTCCAGCCGCTGCATTAGCAGTGCCAGGATTGGCTAGGGCACAGAGATGGCCCGCCCATTAGAGACCGGGGGCTTTTGCATGAAGGAACCCTCAGCCTCTCGGGTCCCACCTCCCCTGCCTCTCCTGGTCCTGCTGAGGTGGTAGGAGGTGGCTGTAGTGCGCATGTTCGGGCTGGTCATAGAAATGACCAGCCCAAAATCAAGCATGCGCTTTAGTTGCAGCTGCGCTTTAGTAAGCGCTGCTGTCAGTCACCCTTGCTGCCACAGCCAGCCCCGCCCCCACCTCTTTCAGCGCCGACGAGCAGAGCGACTCGCGAGCAGTTGAAGAGTTATATTATAGTTTGCTATTTTGCTTGCGTGTGGTGTGACTGTGAATGAATGGGGCCGGGCAGGTGGATGTGGGGCAACGTCCCAGCGCCCCAATGGACGCACCGCCCCTGGTGCAAATGCAGGGAGTTGCCCAGGGTGGTTGTGGGAAATGGAGTCCGCAGCGGCAGCAGCTCATCCCCCTAAAGTCCGCAGTAACAGTGGGTCTATAGGCAAAGTTGGGTGTCTTGCAGCAAAGTAAACAGTTTAAACACAGCGCCAGCAGCCCCGAGTTTCTGAACTCATCTGACTTCAGCCTTCACCTCCGAGTACGTAGGTTGCAGGCTCCCAATTGTCTTTTAACCATTCGCTCCTCTGCCAGTTGGAGTTGGTGGTGCTACTGCCACGCAGTCACGGGTGGGTGGGCGGAGGGAGGTTCGTTGGGGGGGGGGCTGGTAAAAAAATAAAACTAAACTTACCTTCCTGGCCGGGTCCCGACCCCAGCGTAATCCTGCTGCCGCAGCTCTCCTCACTCTGCCATTCCAGCCGCTGCATTAGCAGCGCCAGGATTGACTAGGGCACAGAGACGGCCCGCCCATTAGAGATTGGGGCTGCTGCATAAAGCAACCCACGGCCTCTCGGGCCCCGCCTCCCCCTCACTCTCCTGGTCCTGCTGAGGTGGTAGGAGGTGGCTGTAGTGCGCGTGTTGGGCTGGTCATAGAAATGACAAGCCCAAAATCGAGAATGCGCTTTAGTTGCAGCTGCTCTTTAGTAAGCGCTGCTGTCAGTCACCCTTGCTGCCGCAGCCAGCCCCGCCCCGCCCCCTTCAGCGCCGACAAGCAGAGCGACTCGCAAGCAGTTGAAGAGGTATATTATATTTTGCTATTCTGCTTGCGTGCGGTGTGACTGTGAATGAATGGGGCCTGGCAGGTGGATGTGGGGCAACGTCCCAGCGCCCCAATGGATGCACCGCCCCTGCACGTAAATGATTTTGTTCCAAAAAATCATCACAAGCACAGGACTTTAAAGCACCTGGCTTAGAAAAGCCCTTAGGGACAGAAAGGCACCAGGTGATATATTTGAACTTGAATCCATTTAAAAGAAAACGATGGTGAGGGTTATTTCTATAGGTCATAATAGAGTTGTTCTAAAGTCCTTGTGCTCAGTATTAGGAATTGCCTCATTTTGGGTTTTTGAGTTCCCTGTTTTCCCTTTCTGTCATCCACCTGGCAAGAAATTGTGATTTTATGTCTTTCAACTCGTTGGGATATATATGTCTATGGTGTGTAAACAGCTCGGGCGTCCTAAGTTCACTAGCTGCTCTGATACATAGCCCAGCCAAGGAATATCAACAGCTCCATCAAACCTCATACAGTCTTCAAAAACAGACTGGTTCAGGGTAGGAGTAGGACTAGACCATATGTTCAGCCACCATATTAAAGGAACTATAGCTGTAACTTCAGAAATGTAACCCTGTCCAAGTTCTTTGTGTTCCATAATGGACGAGGTATGGGGGGACTGCTATGAGTTTACAAAGGAATTTATTTGCGAACACCTTGAGATCACAGGCATCCTTATAACCCAAAACATCACTACCATATGTGGCCATTGGTGTACATTTCTTATTATAAATCTTCAGTCATGATTCAAACGTGTTGTCCCCCAATCTCCTGGCAAAGTCCATCATGGCTCCTGCTGCTCTAGCCAAGGTGTGTTTTTTTAGTGTTCGCTGAGCCACCCATGACCCTTTTTCATCAAGCATACCACCCAAATAGGGAAATGTGGTGACATTGGTCAATCCTTCCCTTCTGAAAATGAACCTATGTTTATCTCGCTTTTTGTTACTTGTTGTCATCACATGGGACTTTGAAAAGAACATGGAAAGGTCAAGTGAGACCATAAAATCAATAAATGTGTTTATACGTCTTTGCAGTCCCACAGCCGTCTTGTCCAGTAAGACTGCATTGTCTGCATACAGGAAAGCTGGAATTACTTTGGACCCTGCTCTATGGATATCTTTACTTGCAGTTGATAGGGCAGCCCCCAGTTTATTTATTTATAGGGTGAATAAAATGTGTGTTAAATCCATCCCTGTCTTACCCCTTGCTTAACATCCCAGGTTTCTGTGAGAGCCATTTTCATTGTATCTTTGGCGAAGTAGTCATATTCAAATGTGACCAATGCAAAAAAGCCACCAGATTGGCATCCATGCCAATATCTAGTAGCAAAGGCCATAGTTTTTATCTATTTACCCAATCAAATGCGGACGTTGAGTCCATAAATTTAGTTTGCTTTGAGAGGCAAGTGGTGCCTTTTAACAGTGCTGTACATGTTTTTATGTTGTATGCTGTGTTTTAACCGATTTTAAGCCGTGCACTTCTCTATTTCAGTCACCTCTCTGTTCTAGTGTATTGGGCATTGCAAAGGGGGGTGAGGTTGTTGTCTTGGGGCGCTACTGGAGCATTTTGCACTTTTAGTATTTTAGACCCTGACTCACCTGTCTCCCTTGGTCTCCCTGGTCCACCACCGGGTCTTCCGGATTGTTGTGGAGGGAACCGAGGGGTGGGGGGTACTTCCTCCGCTTCCAGACTCACTTCCGGCTGGGCAGGGCCGACCGCCATCTTTCTGGGGTTACCGCTCTAGTCCTGCTCCACTTCCTGCTATAATTGCGGGAGAGGGACGGGACGCACAGCGGGCGTGCCTAAGGCAAGCCTGTCTGTGCCCATCACGCCTGTATGGCGCCCGGGGCTAAAACCCCTGTCTCTTACAGAAAAGAGGAACTCCTTGCCCTACATTATACTGGACCTATTAGCCACTGTATCCCACATGACCTGTGTGGTGAATCCAAGGAGTATACGACGCATTGGCACCCTGCGTGGTATTCGGCACCCTGCGTGGTGTCAGCAAAAGAGCAGAGGGGCACCAAGACACACCACTGTGTGCTCCTCAATACAAGATCACTCTTTAAAAATAAAATGGAATTTTCAGATTTCATGAGTCAGTGATATCTGCTTTCTTATGGAGACCTGGGCCAATGAGGGGTCTGACCCAGATATAAAGACTGCAATCCCGGAGGCCTTTAACATCCAAAGGCTGGATAGAATGGGACAGAGAGGAGGGGTGCAGGCCACTGTATTTCGCAACACGCTTGAGGTGAGCTTTACCCCAATGTTCCAGCTTGACTGTGAAGCACTTATGTTTGGGATCAATATAAACAAATCATACAAGTTTCATGGAATGCTAGTATACCGACCTCCAGGCCCAGGTACGAGTTTCGCTGATAAAATCCAGTCGCTCATGGAATCCTGTTCAACTCATGCCAGCTTTACACTGGTAGGGGACTTCAACTATCACCTTGAACTGCCCTCTCACAAGAACTCAGGGCAGTTGGTTGACATGCTGAATAGCTTCAATCTAAAGCAACTAATAGATGCTCCCACTCACACGGCAAGCCATATGCTAGATGGAGCCTTCACCAATAATGTAAATTGTAAAATGTAAATTGATACTTGTATAGCGCACTACTCACCCGCAAGGGTCTCAATATAATAATAATTGCCCAGAGTTTCAGAGTGGGACTCCATGATCGGAATAGGCACGGAGGCGAGAATTATCAGGTCCGTGGAATTTTTGAGCCCAAGGCCCGCCGAGGCGGGGAATTGAACCCTGGTCCCAGGCTAGACCTCTGCATCAGGGTCTGCCGCTCTAATCATTGAGCCACACTTCTCCAATGCAGACCTAGTTATTGACAAGCTTCTGCCACTCCTATGGTCAGATCACATTGCCATCTTATTTTCAGTCACAGCCGTAGGCAACAAAATAGAGAGCACCAGCGTTAACAAAACAATCAAATACAGGCCTTGAAAGCATACCAAGGTGGCAGTATTGTGTGAGGCCCTATCTCAATCAGCTCCTTTGCCTGAGAGCACATTAGACTGTGCAGCCATTAGCTTCACACACTGGCTTGATGCAGCTTGTTCTAAAGTGGTACCTGAAAAAATGCTAAGAAGCCATGGGAAAAATCCTTCGGCTCCGTGGTTCTCACCAGCACTAACAGCAGAACAGCTTAGGTGCAGGCTGCAGGAGCGTACTTGGAGGAGAGACTATGGGTCGGAGGAAAAAGCCAAATACAAGAAATGTCTCTTGGGGTATAAACAGCTAATTAAAACAGAGAAGATTAAATACTTCTCAGAGAAGATCAAGCTCGCTGCAAACTCCACCAGGGAACTCTTTAAAACGTTCAAAAACCTGTCCAATTGGAACAATTGCAACGCTTTTGTACCAGATGTGCCTTTCTGAAACAAAGTAGTGGAGTTCTTTCAACATAAGGTCAACACTATCTTTCAAGAATTCTCCTTAACACATGTAGACCCAATCTCTCCCCTCATCAGACTGAGGATGTCACCTTAGTGACATGCTTAGGGGAAGGAGTTCCTTCTTTTTTTTTCAGAGTTCTCCCCTTTCTCACAGGAGAGAATTATCAGCCTTATTAGCTCCATTAAACCTGGTGCCCCCTCGGACCCTTGTCCCCCCTTGATTTTCAACAAAGTGGCCAGCACGGTGGTTGGACCACTTAAGGCCCTATTGAATGAGGTGCTTAGCTCTGGGAACTACCCAAGTTGTTGGAAAAAAGCCTCTATTCTTCCACTGGTGAGGAAACCCTCCCTGGACCCAAAACTTGTAGAAAGCTACAGGCCTATCTCTCCACTCCCCTTCTCAGCCAAGCTGCTAGAAATGCCATAAATTAAGAAATTCTAGCATTTCTGGACACACATCAGTTGTTAAATGCGGCCCAATATGGGTTCAGAGCTAACCGCTGCACAGAATCAGCTCTGATGGGTGCAGCAGAAGAGGTAAGAATAAGAGTGGACAAAGGCGGCAGAGCAGCCCTAATCCTCCTGGATCTCTCTGCCACCTTTGATACCCTCCACCATACTTTACTCATAAAGCGTATGTCTGCTTTGGGTTTCAGGAAATCTGCACTAGCGCTGCTGAGCTCCTTTTTGGCAGAGAGAACTCAGTGGGTGGAGATGGGAGATGCAAAATCACATCCTTTCACGCTCCCATGCTGAGTGCCACATTGCTTGGCACTCAGTCCCACTCTTTTTAAAGTGACCCCCTGGTACAACTGATCCTCAATTTTGGTCTGACAGTACTGTCATACGCCGATGATATACAAATAGTGGTATCTATCTCATCTCAGGTTGAGAAAGAAGCTGAAAACTTTTGCAGCTGTATGACGGCAGTAGCCAGTTGGATGCAGACCAACTGCCTTAAATTAAACTCGGACAAAACGGAGGTATTACTCTTTGGGAGAGAGACCTCCTTCTGGAATGTGTCCTGGTGGTTGGCAGAGTAGGGCAACCTTCCAAAGCCGGTGTAGAAGGCTAAAAATCTGGGGGAGTTTTATTTGACACGAAACTGTGTTTTTTTGCTCAAATGAATGCAGTAATGTCGGGAGGCTTTTTCATGCTGCGTGTACTTCAAAAAGTCCTCCCTAACAGATTCAAGAGCAGAAATCTTTGCTTTTGCGAATGAAGAAATCTCACACATTTACTCATTAATACAAGAGGACCCCACCGAATACACCACCACTGGCACCAAAGAGCAACACATCAAATAGTTACTTTATTTGTCAAGAAAATAAATTATTCAGCGCCTACACGCAAGCACAATGATAAGGTACCATGAAGCGCAAAGAATCCCCAGATGTCTGAGAATATCACTGAAGCCATTACTCTGCAAAAAATACCCAAGCATTCACTGATGGATGGTATGCAATACTAAATAAGTACTCCCTAGACCTTATCCTATTAATTATTGAAGAATTGTCAAATATCCTGGAAGAACTTAGCAAAGACATCTCATCCGTTAAAGCGGAGCTAGACAAAATCATTACTCCGGAAGAACTTACGAAGACACTTGAAGACATTAATACTCAGTTACATAAGCACTCCCAAGAAGTAAATGAGAGGAAAATCTGAAAATACCGGAGAGATACTATAGATTATAAGTTAGGCAAAGTGTATACGTGGGCAGACATCTACGCCAATAGGAGACAAAATGGCCCCTATACAGCACAGACAGACACCTCATAATCAGACACTGACACCTCGGAGGTCACAAAAAATACCACCATTTTGAGCAACAACGAAGGACAACAACAACCAAACACTAGCGCCATATTGTCCACTCCTTTTTTAGGGGTAGGCCGCGACGAAAGGTACGACCCCAGAGGGGAAAGAGACAAAAGCAAAGAGAGAAACAAGGAGCCTCCGCAGACACAGAATGTAACAGCAAAGAAAGACAAAAAGAAAGGAGCCCATTGAACAATCTGGTCATTAATATTTCTGACTTTCACTTCAATGAAATACAGATACACACACAGCAGAAAGGCACCTCGTTTGTACATACAGAACACACTAACTTATTGGAAGTTAACATCAGCTTCTTTAAACTTATGAGAAAGTTGAGGCTTTTCGACATTTCTTGGGAACCTTATAACTGAATGTATTCTGAATGGAGAAGATCAGCTCAAAGGATTGAAATCAGGAAGCACATACATGGCTCCTGTGAGTCATAAAACCTTGGACTTATTTGAACAATTGGTCAAACAAGATTTGGCAAAATTGAATTACCAAAAAAGTTCTAAGAGAAGAAACCTAACAAACAAAGAATTTGGAATACTCAGATCAATCTCCAAAAACATGTCAATCACATGCCAGAACGCAGATAAAGGGGGAGCCCTAGTAAAATTAAACACCATATACTACCTTGAACAAGTCAACAACCATTTGCAGGATGAAGACATCTACATGAAACTGGATTTTAACCCTACAATAGAAATCAAAACCACTGTATCTAACATTATTCAGAAAGCAGTAGACAGAGGAGTTATCAACGAAAAGGTGAAGAAATATCTAACAAAAGACAATCCCACACGCCCAAGTTTCTATATGATACCAAAAATCCACAAGGAACCTCTAAAACCGCCATGCCGCCCTATAGTGTCTACTCGCGGCAGCATCCATGAACCAGTGGGGAAACTTCTAGACCGGTACCTACAGCCATGTGTATAGAAAATGAGATCATTTCTCAAAGACACCATGGACTTCCTAAATAAACGTGGAGAAGTGTCACTAGTGAACAAGGAAACAATAACACTGTGCTCCATAGATGTCAAATCTCTTTATACATCTATACCACACCAACTAGCCATTGAAGCAGTGGAGAAAGCCTTACTACAAATGGATTATGATGACAACATGAACGTTTTCCTAATGGAGCTACTTGAATTCACTTTGATGCATAGCTACTTTAAGTGGCAAAACAACTGGTACTTACAAAAGAGTGGTACTTCCATGAGCAATTGTGCAGCGCCAACTTATGCAAACATCTTCATGAATGAATCCGAAGAACAACACATCTTGAACTTACCCTTATGGAAAGATAACATCTGTCGATATCTGCGCTTCATTGATGACATTTTCATCTTATGGAGGGGCCCTTCAGAAACCCTAGAGGCACGTATAATTGACCTCAACACCATCAACAAGCTCATACAATTCACATTCGATATACAAGAGAACACCATAAACTTCCTAGACTTAGCCATAACCAAAACTGCCACAGGTTTCGAAACCAATGTTTACAGAAAACCAATGGATCGAAATAATGCATTAATGTACAATAGTTTTGATCCGCAACCATTAAAACAACACCTTCCATATTCTCAACTTCTGAGAGTGAAAAGGATAGTCTCAGACCCTGCGAAATGTACAGAAAAATCTAAGAACATGATACAACGTTTTAAAAAAAGAGGGTACCCGGAAGAAGTACTGATACAATCTCTCAATAGAGCGAATAAAAAAACCAGAACCAAACTGTTGGCCACACAGACCTCGACAAAGAAAGAAAAAATCACATGTTCAAGCAAATTCTCCACTATGATTCATCACTATAAAAAAATCATCAAGAGACATTGGACTCTACTGAGAATGGAACAAGATTTTAACTAAATCTTCATGGATGAACCAATATTCGCATACACGAGATCAAAAAACATAGGGGAAATCATCAAATATCCGACTAAAAGCATAGAAACAAGAACATACAATGGTACCATACCATGTTGGAACTGCAATAACTGCCATAACATCATCAGAAGAGGATTTATCACCCACCCCATGAGAGGCCATAAAATCACATTACGTGTGGATGCCACATGTGACACATCCAACATTGTATACATGCTCAAATGCCCATGTGGGAAGGCCTACATAGGGCAAACAGAACGTAAACTAAAGAACCGCTTAAATGAGCATAAGAGCAACATAAGAACTAAGTCCCCAAAGTCTGTAGTAGTTTCCCATTTTATCGAGGCACAACATCATGTAAGCCTGTTGTGTTGTAGTATTCTTATTAAGAACGTAGAAATGTTCTTAGAATAGGAGCGTATGTGTGGGGTTCCAGGGAGGGACAGTTGATGGGGGAATGAAGACTTGTTGACATCGTTGGCGATGTGATGAGCGGAGTTGCCAATAAAGAGCATTGTAATGAATCAGGAGTAGGAGCCATCTTTACAATTTTGGCGACGGAGGATCGGGCAACTCTGCGTGGACCCACGGGGTGGTATGATGAAAACGGAATGAAATAAAGTGAAGATAGAGACGGAGGACAAGGACAGTTGACAAGTGAAATGGAGGAGTGAAATTGACGATAAACGGAGGTGAGGGAAACGACGGAGTATTTGAGTGTGCAGTGAATGACTATTTAAAAAAAGAAGAAGTATAACGTCTTACGAGTGTGAAGCAGCGCGTGTCACCTGAGAGGCGTGTGAAGAGAAGTTGTCGCGTGCAGCAGCAGAGGCGAGGAAGGCGATTTAGACACTGCGCACAGCAGCAGCAGAGGCAGCGTCTTCGTGATTGTGACGCAAGCAAAAGGAAACGCACACGCTGATTGGCGAGCAGCAAAAGGAAAAGCACACGCTGATTGGCGAGCGTATGACGTCATCACGTCGGCGGCCATTTTAACGAGTTGGGAAGACTCGTATTCGTTTTAAAGGAGAAAGCGTATGTAAAGGATCAGAAAAGGAGTTTAAAAGTAGAAAAAGTCTCTTTTGAGGAATGAATTGGAACAAAAGATTGATAAGAGAAAGGAAGAGGAAGAACAAGTAAAAACAAAGAAGAGAAGTTTATTGTTAAGCATCAGGGAAGCAGTTTAAGAGTTGAAAAGTCGTTTTAAAAGAATGGAATTGCAAAAATAAAAGAAATAAAAGCAGAATAAAAGGAAGGAAAAGGAAGAACAACTCTAACAAAAAAGGAAAGTTTATTGGAAGCGTGATTAATACTTTCTGAAAATGTGTGCGGCACAAACATTTACATTAACGCCACCAATACCATTTTTAACAGAACCTGGAGAACCAAGAATAAGATGGCAAGAATGGAAAGTATATTTCAATAATTACATGTTCACTATCAAAAATGAAGAAATGACACCGGAAATAAAAAAAGGGATATTGCTACATTCCTTAGGACCAGAAGGAATCAGACAATATGTGCGGATGCAGAAGAAGGAAAGAGGTGAAATTGAAACAGATGTATATGAGAATGCGTTGGACGACTTAGAGAGATATTATGCACCACCGGTATGTGTGGCAATTGACAGATACAAGTTTTTCAGGAGGAAGCAAGAACAGGATAAGAAGATTGATGATTATTTGAGCGTATTGAAAAGAATGGCGGAGAAATGTAGATTTGGACAGATAGAAGAAGAGTTAATAAGAGATCAAATCATTATGCTCACAAACAATAAAAGGGTGCAAGAAAGATTATGGACCATGGGAGATGGAACACAGAATAAGGTGCTAGCGGTAGTAAGAAAGGCTGTAGTATCAGTCAGATGTGCAAAAGCAGCCCTGGAAGAAGAGAAAGGTAAAGATAGAGAAGAAGTGTGTGTTGTGAGGAAAACTATAAGAGCAAGCAGCGTTGGTGCAGAGAAGGAAGATAAATTTGATGAAGAGAAGACGGAGAAGAAAATTTTCAAGCAACAAAAAATGAATATAGAAGAGGAAGGACAACTAATTTAGCATGTTTTAGGTGTGGAAGTTATACACATCTAGCAAACAGCCAAGCATGTAGAGCAAGAGATCAAAAATGTACAGTATGTGGATTAATTGGTCATTATGCAAGAGTTTGTTATAGAAGAGATAAAACTACAAGGATAAAGTATGCGATGAGGGGAGAAGATGAGTTGAGGAAACAAGTTAAAGAAGATGAATCAGATGAAGACGATGACATTTTTATGATAAGAGATTTTATTTTGGATGTAAAAAGTAAAGGAATAAGTAAACCCAAATGTGAAATTGAAGTGGCGGGGGTAAAGGTGATATTAGTGGCAGATTCAGGATCGCCATATACTATAGTTAATCTAGATATGTGGAAGGGAAAATTTGTGAAGGAAATTGGTGTTGATCTAATGAAAAGTGACATAAATCCAAGAGGATTCACTGGGAAAAGCATTCCTATGGTGGGGTGTAGAGATGTCACATTTGAGTTTAAAGGGAGTGTAGCAGAGGGAAGAATGCATGTTGCGGAATATGGACCAAGTATTTTAGGGTGGAAAGATCAGGCAAGCTTGGATATAATACTAAATCCGAATGCAAAAGAGCAAGTTATGGTGTTGGGTGAATTCAAACATGAGATAAAATTGGAAGGAGATGCTGATCGTTTAAATTATAAAGTCGGAAACGTCATGTTTACAGGAAGGAATGATTTGGGAAAGGATTTAATAAGTTTGGAAACATCAGGTATAATTGAGAAGTTTGAGTCATTGGTATGGATGGATGCGGTTTTAACAAAAAATGAAGGTGTAACAGAAAGGAAGACTCTTGATTTGAGTAGTATGCCCTTACCGATTAATAAAGTACCTACGGGTGAGTGGGATGAGTATCAATTTGCTGTTGTAGAGGAAGAGTTCGAGAAGTCAATTGATATAGAAGGGTGGCTTCTGTATTATGGAAAAGATGAGTTGAAGAAGGAAATACAAGAGAAGATTTTAGAATGTTGGAGTGAAAGGAAACCGGATGCAGAAGAAGTTAGATGTTTTTGGGAAGTGAAAAGTGAGTTGAGTGTTTGGTCAGGTTTTATTTACAGAGGTGGAAAAGTCATACCACCAAGAACTTTGAGGAAAAGAGTAGTTGATTTATGTCATGAGGTAGATTTTGAGGTGGAAAGAGTAATGTGAGACTGCAAGGAGTGTGCTGATTCGGGTATAAGTTTAACACCATTGTCATCTGTAGATTGTCCTGAGACGGTTTGGAATTTGGATGACATTGATTTTGTAGAGGAGTTCTTTGAAAAAAATGGAATTACACATTGGAAGGTTGAGGTGGAGAAGTTGTTGTGGGATTATCGTCTCACACCTTCTCTCACTAGGTTGAGACCATTTGTGATGATGAGAGGTAGGAAGCTAGTAACGAGAGACTACATTGGATGGATGGAGAGTACAAAACGTGTAGAGTGGTCTCCGGAAAGAGTTGAGGGAAATATCATAAAAGCACAGCAAATTTACAAAGAGAACTTTGACAAAAAGAATGTGGTATGGGTGGTAGAACTTGATCTAGGAGGTTGGGTAAAAACTAAGGAGTGGGATGAAGTGGCAAAAGGAGGAAGTGTGTTTTCTAAGCCATGTAGGGTTGTGGAGTGTCTAAAGAACTCAGTTAGATTTGGTGATGGTTAGATATGGCTTATGAGTCGCATGGCAAAGTGTAAAAATGTTAAAAAGTGGAAGAGGAGGATGTTGGGGGAGCTTCACTTATGTTCTAGGGTTGGTTGTGGGAAGATTAAGTGGAAGAAGTTATGTTCTAGGGTTGGTTGTGGAAAGATGAAGTGGAAGATGAAGTAAGAACTGGGTTGGTTGTGGAAAGATGAAGTGGAAGATGAAGTAAGAACTGGAGAGGATAATTGTATAAGAATGAAGAGTTGTGTGAACAAACTTGTACAACTACAAGGGAACTGGGAAGATTAGGAAGAGTCACCCATACTCCTCACTGACTTAAAAACTTTTTGTTAGTCAGTTTTGTTTATTTTCCTTTTATTTTATTTTCTCCTTGCAGACCATTATGTTGTATATAGTTTTCTATTCCTTGCTCGTTTATTATTGTTAAGGGGGAAGATGTGTTGTGTTGTAAACCATTATGTTGTGTATATAGTTTTCCTTTGCTTATGTATTATTGTTAAGGGGGAAGATGTGTTGTGTTGTAGTATTCTTATTAAGAACATAGAAATGGTCTTAGAATAGGAGCGTATGTGTGGGGTTCCAGGGAGGGACAGTTGATGGGGAATGAAGACTTGTTGACATTGTTGGCGATGTGATGAGCGGAGTTGCCAATAAAGAGCATTGTAATGAATCAGGAGTAAGAGCCATCTTTACAAAGCCAAATCAAAGCTTGCATATTGGAGACAATAGACAGAATGGAAGGAAAGGACAATAAAAAAACGCTACTCATGAGAGAAAATTTCTGGATTTACAACTTAAATACCCTGAAGCCAAATGGGATGAATGAGAGAGTAGAATTTGCATGTTACCTTCGAAGACCACCATCAGGTACTCTTATCAGAGTGCGAGCCACCAAGAAGGGACACACATAATTTGTCAACTACAAGGGATCTTGTCATCAATGAACTTTGCTTATTATTACTTTAGTTTGTAATTCAGTTCGTTTTATATAGATGTATAATAATACCTGTTAATCTTGTTCACTCACATACTCATTATCATGATTCAATTATCAGTATGACACACTATCTTTATCACCAAAGACTGTTCACAGTGTTCACATCGCTTCATGTGCACCGTAAACACATTCAGCGTAGTCGTCATCAATCGGTTTCATCATTAATCACATTCACCTATTGTAGTTGTTTTTTTGAATCACATAACTTTACGGAGCACTAGCCACGCGCAACGCAACTTCCGTATTAAAACACGCCTTGACGTCACGCGCTGATTCAGTTCAAACGGCATACTCGCACGAACAGGTCTGTCGCATCGGTTCTAGAGCAACGCTATCACAGACAGGTAAGCTCGTAACGTGAGCATCCCAGCATGCGATTATAAACACAAAGTTTAACTGTGACACCAAACACGGCACAGAATATCTACGTATCCACTTTTTAACCACCTTTAAACAACAACACAATTGCGCATTATAATCAATAGCTTTTCTATCAGAAGTTCGAATTCTGACATCATGTTACTATTTCACTACCTCTAGGCACTTCCTGTATCCGGTTGTTTCACAGGCTAATTATAAACGGCGTTTTCATGTAGTGCACTTCACAGCACCGTATTTGTAGCGCTTGAGAAGCACATGTCTTTTAGTACACCTCGTCCTTTAATAAGCACACTACATACACTTTCGCAGCTCGACCCAGTACTCTTCATATCATTCACGATATGTCGTTCAACAGAACATAGTACCTAGTGGTGGAGGTGATTAATGAAGTGGGAATTGCCAACATTAAAAGCCATCACATCTGTTTGTTATAGATATTCCCCGGACGAAGGCCAAGTGCCGAAATGCATAGGGATGAATTCTAAACGTGATAACCGCTATGATGGATGATGGAATACTTTAACATATGCATTTGAGGAAACATTAAAAGTATATGGAATGAATATGTTTTGAAGACTAAAAACATATGGAACAACAAACTTTGTCAAGCATTTTTTGTTTATCCTTGTTGTAGCTTTCAGCACCTAATAACATGTGCCCTGAAAGACACTCCACAGGCGTGGGGTTGCAACCATAGTCATCTATGTATCTGTACCATGTTTTTATGTTGTCCGAGTATGGGTTGGTGATAGACATAATGTGTTCCTGTTCAAAGTGGTGGACATACAGTCCCACCATGCTCGGTGCAAAAACACTGCCCATTGACATGCCGTTGGTTTGCAAGTAGTAAGTGCCTTCGTACACAAAGTAGTTTTCCTTGAGTGCCAGGGCTACACAGTCTAGAATGAAGTTCCTAGGTGTGTGGTATATCCATGGGGTTAGCATGAGGACATCATATAGGACCTGGAGTGTGACATCTTGAGGGAGACTGGTATAGAGGCTTTCTATATCGAGTCCTACCCGGAGCTGGGTGGTCTGGTCAAAGCTCTCATCCTTGATGGTATTAAGGAGGTGCGTGGCGTTCTTGATGTATGTGGGGGTTTGTTGGACCAAGGGTTAAGAAAGTGATCACAGTACCAGGACAGCGGTTCCAAGAGTGAATTGATCCCTGACACTATGGGCCTGCCTGGTGGTGGTATAATGCCCTTGTGTACTTTGGGGACAGTGTAGAAGTATGGTATTTTCGAATTTTTGGTGCATAGATACTCCGCTTCCTGATTGGAGATGTGCTCAGCGTCGCTAGCTCTCTTGACCAGGCTGTGTATGGTTGTTTGTAGGTCCGGTGTGGGATCTCTGTTCAGGCGCTTGTAGTTACGGGTGTCGCTGAGTAGTCTGCGGCACTCCTTGTCATGGTCAATTTTATCCATGAGATTCCTTTGCCTTGGTCAGCAGGTTTGATTATCAAAGTGGAGTTGCCCTTTAGGTGTTTGATGACATCCCGGTCTTGTTTGGAGAGATTGTTGAAGGTTCCCGTGGGGTTTAGTTTCTCTATATCAGTGTAGACTCTTGCTCAAAGGTAGTGATCTCAGCAGGCACACTGGTTGGCGGTGGGACAAAGGTGGATTTTATTCTCAGACCCGTCTCATTGGGGTTGGTATTGGTGACCTCCTCATCTGTTGTGGTCTTTTAAAAAAAACGTAAGTTTTAGCTTCCTAAAAAATTCGGCCAGTTCAACATGAAGTTTAAATTTGTCTAGTCTAGTGGTGGGAACGAAGGATAGGCCTTTGTTAAGTACTGATATTTCCTTGTTAGTCAATGTCGTGCTGGATAGGTTGAATACCAAGGATGTTGGCGGTTCGTTGGTCAGTGTTTGCCCGCCCCTGATTGCTCCTGAGACTTGTTGCGAGTGTTTGCACTCACTGGGTTCTCGTCTTCCGCCTAATGAACTTGTTGGTGGTGTCTTCTTCTGCCGGGTGATCTTCGACCCTGTCCTAAAAAAGGAGGCCTTTGGTTTCCTTGGTAAAAAGGCATGGGGCCCGATGGGTACATGGGTACATGGGTGGGTACCCATAGAAAGCATTCTGAATATGTCCGAATGGTGGTGGGCCGTAGGCTTGTGCCTGTTGCGGTCCCTGGCAGGTTCGTGGCCAACTTTGGGCTTGGCGTCCTCTACCGCATTGTTTATTGGAGCTGGAGATTGAGTCACTGGATATAGAGGTTTTGTCTTCTGATGTGTCACTGGATCTGTCCACCTTGTTGGGTGGTTCATAGTCATCATCTGCGTATGGGAACATCTTAGAGTAGCTACATTTTTTAAGATCTTTCTGGAATTTGTTGATTTTAGCTTGGGTCAGGTAGTCTTTATTTTCAGTCATCTCTTTGTTTTGATTATCCAGTTTCTTCTTGTAGGATGTGATCGCAGTTCTAAAGTGGCTCTCCGTGGCTTGGATGTCTATAACCATGGCTTCCGATAGACGTTTGGCTGTTTTAAAAATTAGCACCAGCCAGTCCCTAGTGCAGTGCATGCTATCTGTGCCCAATCCTTTCTAAATGTGGCATCGTTCAGGAATATTCTGGGGGCATTGGTGACCAAATGTCCCCTTGGGGCTGTGTTTGTCCGCAAGTATTGGGTGAGTATGACACCATGTAGGATAGTTCTTATACGGTTTCATTTTTTCTCCGTTAGTGTGTCCCAGTCGGTGGTCTCGGCTATTGTGTTTGAGATATTGAAATCTGCCAAGAAGGAGGGGTCAGCAAGGATATCACTGATGTCGTTCTCGCTGAAGGTAACACCATGGTTTTCTGCCATGGTCGATCTCCAGTGTCTCTCGCAGCTGTGCGCTGCCTAGATACGCCATTTATCAGGGAAGAGAGAGAGGACTAGGTAGCTAGTCTGTATCCCCAGGGTTTATATGTTTAATCAATAGGGACTAGCCTATTTGTGAAGTATTTTAGCAGGACTGGAATCTGTATGACGAGGTGTAAACCATTAGGGTTTTTCATGTAGCCCTCACCCACGACCTGGTTGGTGGCATGCTTCAACATCGGGCCCACCCAGTAACACTGAGTGTGTCCCGTGTGTGCTTCTACACCTGGATACAGCGGAGCAGGTATGTAGCTGAGTGTGCAGAGTAGTGACGTGAATAGTGAAAGTTAAAAAGCTATACAGTGGTCCCAGTAACCAAGGGTTAATTTAACTTTAATAACTGGCCCTCTGTTAGCGTTTAAAAAGGCTGGTGAATGTAATAGGAGTATATTTTGGGGCCTCCTGCATCCAGGTGTAGTCTACATTTTTCAGCCAGGCATTTGAGTTTAAAACTGGCTTTCCTCAGGACCATTAAATAAGTGAAGGTGCAATCTTATATTAAGTGGGTGTTTTGATTGGAAAATGTGAATCACTCTCTAAGGTACTCTATGTGTGCAAGGGGGATTCCCTCACCAAGCATAACTGGACATACAACATGTATGACAAACAAACATACAGAGGAGAGTCTTAACATGGCAGTTAATGTCTCTTATAGTCAGTCAGTTGGCTGCAGTTCCTGCGTATTCGTACGAACTGGCCGAAGGGGAGATTCTCTCTCAACGGTCTAAGGTGGAAGCTGTCGAACCGCCACCTTATCCAACACACCAAAACCTTTGATCTAGAACCCGGCAAAATGTGGACACAACGCCAATACACAAACTGTAATTCAAGTAATGTGGTGTACCTCATTACATGCCCATGCGGCCTCCGCTATATGGGCATGACGACTCGGAAAGTAAGAACTAGAGTGGTCAAACACAGGAGCACCATCAGGTGCAAAAGAACATCAGCAGATTGACAGATCACTTTTTACAAAATCACCACAACCCCAATGACATGACCTGGACGGTCATTGAACAGTTTGATGCCAACCAACGTGACAATTACAAGATCCTCCTGACAAATGAACAAAGATGGATCTACCAGCTGTCCTCACAGCGTCATGGTCTCAATGACTCCATTCCATGGAGCTCTTTGAAACCATAAATGAAACCTAATTATTGGGCACCTTATAAATGTGTTACCAATACACTGAGGGTTCTGAACCTCCGATTTTCATGATACAGACGCCATGGGCTTGTTCTCCTTTTTTCTCCCCCGTGCTCCTCCCACTCCTAGGGTGGCTCCCTAATGTATGTGTTCCTTAACTATACACTTCTGGAAATGTCGCCATTGCTAACCCCTTAGCAATAACCTGTCTGACACACTTCAGCAGATAACCCATTCAACTTAGCACACTGCCCGGTATCGTCACCAGGGCAACGCCCGCTTCGACTGCGCAAGCGCCGGCCAGTCTCCAAAGCGCATGTGCAGGCATTGAGATGCTCACCGCCTTACTCGCACAGGTGCAGCGCTAGCATGACACAGCAAGGGCAATCCGTTTTCTGTGTCCTCCTTTTCACAGGTGATTCAAGAAACCTGGCAATACTTAAGACCGCAACAGACCTCGAGCCATTCTCCGGAGGTCTGTAACGGAGCAACAGGTTCACTGCAGGTCTTGACCGCAAGTACCGTGAGTAACTTGTACTTCAGCAACAGCCTGGGTAAGCCACTTTCCATTGCAGGTCGCTAACTACCCTTGGCCCCTTCATTCTTTCAGGGTCAAAATCTCTGCCGGACTACTCCGTCGGGCATTTGCTGCAAAAAGCCGACGTGAGGATACTTTTCCCTTTATGTACCAACCACATATTTATTTGTGTGTGATGCTTATGTCTCCTAGCCCACCACAAATATTTTTGGTTATGCTGATAAACCTTCACTTTAACCGTACCACCAATACGGTTACACTTTTGGCGCATTTTATCGTCTACACAGCACCTTACAAATCGGCATTTACGTCATGTTGTGAACATTAACTGCCATGCTACGACTCTCCTCTGTATGTTTGTTTGTCATACATGGTGTCTGTCCAGTTATGCTTGGTGAGGGAATCCCCCTCGTACACATAGAGCACCTTAGAGAGTGCTTCACATTTTCCAATCAAAACACCCACTTAATTTAAGTTTGCACCTTCACTGGTCCTGAGGAAAGCCCGTTTTAAACTCAAAAGCCTGGCTGAAACATGTAGACCACACCTGGATGCAGGAGGCCCTAATATATACTCCTATTACATCCACCAGCCTTTTTAAATGCTAACAGAGGCCCATTTATTAAAGTTAAATTAACCCTTGGGTTCTGGGACCACTGTATAGCCTTTTAACTTTCCCTATTCACGTCACTACACTGCACACTCAGCTACATACCTGCTCCGCAGTATCCAGGCATAGAAGCACACCCGGGACACACTCGGTGTCACTGGGTGGGCCCGAAGATGAAACATGCCACCAAACAGGTTGATGGGTGAGGGCTTCATGAAAAAACCTAATGGTTTACACCTCGTTATACAGATTTGAGTCCTGCTAAAATACTTCACAAACTTTATAAATTCATCTTGTTCATTCATTCATAAATGCCTTTTTAATTGTGGATTTGCTGACCAACATAAGCAAATGTATACATTGGTCCATGGTTCCTATTCCCTTTCTAAAACTATATTGAAGCTTTGAAATACAGTTTTATCATCTAGCCATAATGTTAGGTAATTCAAAATCACCTTCCCCATAATTTCTGCTGCTGAATTGAGTAAGGAGATCGGGCGATAGCAGGTAGCATCCTTTTTAAAAATAGTTTAAAGACCCACAGTAGACCATGAGGGCGGTGGGCCACTCACAGCAGCTGCATTGAGAACCCTAGCCAGGATCATGGCTCATGTCCAGGGATCAGCGTTATAAAAGTCTGCGTGAACCCCATCTTGGCCAGTTGCCTTTCTCCCAGCTGTTGCCATAATGCCTTTATGAACCTAGTTTACCCCAAAATTCAATGGACTTGTGACTATGCTGGGCTTCTATGGAGTATCATTCACCCCTAGGTCCACCCCTCTAAAGATCTGCTCAAAATGTTTGACCCATCTATCAGCAAGGACATACAATCTACTCTTGAAGGGTGTTGATGTGCAAAGACAGAGCTATTGACTATTTCCCAGAACTTGGTGATATTAGACAAGACATTGACCTGATTTAAATCATGCCCTAATATGTTCTTTCCTTTGCTTAATAGCGTACTTATAAGTTCTCCTGCATGCCTTTATCTTTTCTTCATCCCTAGGTTTTTCTTTCAGCGCAGTCATGAGAGATCTATGGTATTTAGAGCACTCTCCATTGAACAATTTTCCCCCTTAGGGTCTACGGCCCTGCCTCTGACCATTAGGTTATCCGCAATCCGCTTACTAAGGGCCCGATGTAGGTAGGCCGTTACCGATCGGTAACGGCCGAAAATACCGATTTTTGGCCCTTACCGATCGGTAAACAGCCATCGAGATGTAGGGAACAAAAAAAAATCAAAATCGGAGTGAAAACCGAATCGGAATGAGTACCGAATGGAAAAGAAACCGATACGTACATACCGAAAATCGGATATGTAACGAATCGGTAACACACCGAATCGGATGCAAACACCGAATCGGTCAATGTACCGAATCGGTAGACACACCGAATCGGAAAATAACCAATTCGGTCCATGTACCGATTCGGTAGACACACCGATTCGGAAAATAACCGATTCGGTCCATGTACCAATTCGGTAGTGACACCGATTCGGAAAATAACCGATTCGGTCCATGTACCGATTCGGTAGACACACCGAATCGGAAAATAACCGATTCGGTCCATGTACCGATTCGGTAGACACACCGAATCGGACATGAGCCGAATCGGAGAACATACCGATTCGTATGAATCACCGATCGGGAAATTCCCCGATTCCGACAGATGGGGAGATGTAGGGAGGCACAAAAACACCGAAATCGGCTCAAATTCGGTAGAATTCACTCGGTATTTACCATGGATTACAATCAGGTGGTAACCAACTCCAACCCATATAAACAGCCCCAAAATGCATTGCAACTTGCAGGATGGCAGCTTTTTATGTCATTGCGAGGCGGCTACGGCTACAGCAGGAAGGACAGAGGGAATGGCTAAGAAATGAACAGGTCTACAGACAGAGGATAACCCTGTTCATGCTCACAGAGGCAGAGATCCTACAGAGATACAGGCTGGACTCTGACACCATACTTGAGCTCATCAGGGACCTCAAACCATTCTTGGACCAACACACCCCAAGGGCACACGCCATCCCAGCACACGTCCAGGTGCTATGCAGCCTACACCTGCTCGCGTCTGGCAGCTATCAAAGTGGAGTTGCAGCGGCAGGAGGGGTGAGCCAGAGCAGCCTGTCAAGGTTCTTCCACACATTCCTTGACGCCATGATACACAGGATGGACCAATACATCTCTTTCCCTGCAACCCACGCAGAACTGCTACAAACTAAAGCTGACTTCTACCAGATGGCACAATTTCCCCAAATCATTGGTTGCATAGATGGCACGCACATTCCGATTTGCCCACCAGCGGACACAGAATACATATACCGCAATCGGAAGTCTACACACACCATCAACGTGCAGGTGATCTGCAATGCGAAGTGCACCATCACAGACCTGGTAGCAAAATTTCCAGGGAGTAGCCATGACTCCTATATTTTCCAACAGAGCGGCATCTATGCACGGCTGATGGCAGGCGAATTTGGTGAAGGATACCTCCTAGGTGAGACACATCATCAGACCCCCATAACACACAGTAGCTAGGTGGAATACATATATGCATGTGTGTAATGTTACCCCTTTCTCTTCCAGGCGACAGTGCATATGCCCTCCGCTCATTCATACTCACCCCCTACCTCAACCCCTCCACACCCAGCCAAAGGAGGTATAACCGGGCCCACATACGCACAAGGAATGTCGTCGAACGGACCTTTGGCATCTGGAAAAGTAGATTCAGATGCCTGCACAAGAGTGGAGGTGCAAGGCAGTACACCCCCATCACCTGCTGCAAGATCATAGCTGTATGTGCAATGTTACACAACCTTGCGGTGAAGAAGGGCACTGAGGTGGAGTTGTCTGACTACGAGGACCATGACGACGACGAAGCTGTGCCACTGACACAGCCAGCTGGGGTGTGTACGCCAAGTGATGGCAGATACAGACGTGAGGAGATTACAGAAAACTATTTCTGAGTGAGTACAGATGCAAAGACAGCTAAATGGTTGTTGTGAAAAAACAATTTTTAATACTGTTGCAACACAGTTACTGCACTGATGTGCAACAAAAAAAAGGTGTAATGGCAAAGAAAACAAAAGTCCAAGGTCCAGGTTGCCTCACCCGCCCTTGCAAGGCTATTTCTTTGACCGCTTGGCAGCCCCACTGGGGTGTCCCTCAGCCCCCTCAGAATGACCAGCGGCATCTGCGGAGCGCCTGGTGCTCCTGCGTGGCTCTGACGCAGCGCTGGCCGGGCTGCTGCGGCTGCTGCTGTCCCCAGCATCCCCCAGGTCCAGGGCAGGATTTGCTGCAGTGTTAGAGATGATCATGGCCTCCATTGCAGTCGTGATGCGGGCCATTCCCCTTGTTAACTCTGCCGTATTTTGTGTGAGACTAGACTCCATGTTGGCACTGCGCTGACAGAGTTGTGCCGTTGCCGCAGCAAGGCGGCTCATGGAGCGGTTCTGCACCCGGGCATCCCGCCTGCGCACCACCTCATGCTCCTCCAGTCTGCCACATAACTGGGTTATGGCAGTGGTTAGCCTGCCTAAACCTGCTGCTACCTCCTTGTTTGAATCCACGAAGGCCTGAAATCCTTTCACCATTTCCCCCATCTGCAGGTTGTGCTGCAGGAGCTGGCGTTGGCAGGCCATGATGGATTTCGCCTGCTGCCTTTGGATCTTGACCATATTTCCTTCGAGGCCCAGGAAGACACTGCCCTCCGGTGCTGGTGCTGCAGTGGTGGGAATGGCACGGCGCCGGGTACTGCTGCTGCCGGCCTGCTGAGTGGGCTGGGGTGCCACTGGTGGGGGTGTGGTGTTGGCCGGGGCCTGAGCCCCTGCTCCCAGGACAGGGTGTACTGGTGCCACAGCCATGATCGTGGCAGGAGCTGGTGTAGGTGGAAGGAGGTCCCTTGTGGGGGAGTTCTCTGGGGAGAACTGCAAGGGGGGTGTGCTCGGCATTTGTGGGGAGTGCAGTGCTTCAAAGTCTATTACCAGGTCTCCCTCCATACCAAGCCCTATGGTGTTTTCGTCGTCCTCCTCCTCGGCAGCCTGACTGGTGCTCGGCCCTGCGAGTGCAGTGGTGGATGGTGCTGCTGCCTCTGTTGCCGATGTATTACAGTCAGTACAATTAAAGCATTCCACATGTCCTTGCATCTCCTTAGAATGTGTTCCACTGTTTCCTGTCTTGTGATTCTGCACTGCCATATTTTGCTAACTTCTGCTGACTACATGTACCATGATGCTTGTCTCTTGTATGTTGGTTACAGTACTGTGCTGGGGTTTGGCTATGCATTGTGTCTAATGGGGAGGTGTCTGGTAGGGTGTGTCATGATGCGCATGCTTCTTACCTGTAGCTGTAGCTCTGGCTTAGCTGTCCAGGGTCCCAATTCCAGTTACGCTCTCCCTCTCAATGGTGGTGGACACCATTTCCTCGAGGTCTGTGAGGGGTGGCGCCGGGTTCCTGCCTCCACCAGTGCCTCCAGCCTGCCTCTGGATCTCTGCCATCTTCCGTTTGGTGAGGCTGCGGATGTCATAGAAACGCTTCTTCAGCTCATCCAGGGACCTGGGGGTGACACCCACAGCATTCACCTTTTGGGCGATTTCGCTCCAGATCCTCCTCTTGGTGCTGTCTGGCACATTGAGGGACAGCTTTCCAAATAGCTGCCGGTGCACCCTCACCACCTCCTCAACCAACACCTGCAGCTCGATGCTGCTGAACTTAGGCTTCCTCTTCTGGGTGGACTTCTGGCTCTCACTCCGGTTTTCCATCTTGATCAGAACAGTTCACTACCTCCTACTCCCACTGCTGCTAACTGTGAGTGTTCAGCTCAGGCTGGCTCTCCAGAAAGTTCTTAATTAGCTGCACTTGCCAGGGTTGCCACTCCCTGTTTGGGTGGGGGAGGGGGAGCCACCTCATTGGCTGAATCGGCTTTTGCCGAATCGGCTTTTACTGAATCGGATATTACCGAATCGGTAAAATCCGATTCGGTATTATCCGAATCGGATTTTACCGATTCGGTTTCTTCAATGCATTCCTATGGGCTTTTTGGCCATGGGTGTGTTTTCATACCTACCATTCGTTAATTGCCGATTCGGATTTTACCGACTCGGCTATTTCCGATTCGGTGGTAGCCGATTCGGCTATTTCCGATTCGGTGGTAGCCGATTCGGTACTTTCCGATTCGGTCCGTGACGAATCGGTACGTACCGATTCACATTACCGATGCCGACCGATTCGGTATTATTTCGGCGTTTGTTTGCTACATCTCGTTTTCCGATTTCAGAATACCGATTCGGCCCGCCTCGGTATTTTGAAATCGGAAAATCCCTTTTACCTACATCGGGCACCTAATTACTATAGGTGCCTAATATCACGCTGGCATGTGTATGATTGTCAAGACAAAGTTCAACGTCTTCTTAGCCTTCTGTATATATCCTATCTAAAAAAAATGCCTCCAGCATTTTATTCTGTGAGCCTGTTCTGTTGGTTTAAAATCTCTATTTGATAGCTTCTTTCCCTTAGCTCTATAAAAGCCTTGCTCCCCCCACCATTTCCAAGCTCAGCAGGTTTTGATGATCACTATAGCAATTCCACCTGGGGTTTAAAATAATTATGGTCGGTAGTAAAGAAGCAGATACCAAAATGAAGTCAATAGTGAAGGAGCAGCCCCTACCAATAAACTATGGGAATGACCAGGTTTCATCGGTATGTTCGAGGAACTGCAGATTATTCGCTACAAGCAGGCTATCTATCCGACACCTTGGTCTGAATGTTCAAAATGAACAGAGGGAACCAAATATTCCCTTGCCTGGGGTACAATTGGATTGGCAAGGATGAACGTTAAAACCCTCCAGAATAATGACCCCATAGTATGGGCATTTCTCCTCTCCATAGTGCTCGTAAAACCCTCCAGTACAGCGATATGTTCAATGTAATTTACCCTGCAAAATGAATTATAGAACTGAATCACCAACAGAGTAGGACGATCGGCAAAATTTCATTCTATTGCCAATAAATGGGGTGAATGGCAAGTCAATACCCTAGTCGTGCAGGCTATTTTGAGCGATATCAAGGTGAGTAGACCTCCCTTTGCACGTCAAACTGTGAAGGAATAGGCAACTTTAAAAAAAGGGATGAAACCATCCAGGACAAAAGAGTCCGACATGCCCCATGTTTCCTGTAATGCAACCATGGGAGCCTATAGTTTTCTCAACCCCTGATGGAGACATGTGTCAGTCTATACTATCTAAATTCCCTAGTGGGGCAAATCTATTGACCAAGAGGATGGCTGTACTTGTATTCAGGCATTGTAATGACCCCATTGGTAAACGGTGCCGTTTAGTTTTGGAACTCGTTAGATGTAACACGCCAGTAGGATAGAAGAAGTGGAGCGGGACAACCATAATTCCAGTTTTGGACCCTTGTCTACAATAGCTATTAATCATGGCTTTTGTGTGTGTCGGGTGTCTTACATTAACCACAATGCAGTCGCCCTCTCTTTCTTTTTGTAAGCTGAATCCAACCCAGCCCACTCTTCTGGCCATGATAATATGTGGTGATATATAGTGTCCATTTATTAACGTACTGTCACACCAAAGGTTGACCTTGTGCAGCAGATCTATTGTAGACTCCCTTGTACCCTACTTAATAGGTGGGACACCTGTCAAGATGGCCACTAAGGGGCCTAACTTTGGGGGTAGATCTAGATAATCACTCTTTCCCCAATATCATTGGAAGGGGTCTAGTAGAATTTGAACCATGAGGACAAGGCTGGAACGCATCTCGAAAGCCAGTCCTATTAGCATTAAGGGGCCTCCGTTATGCTGTGACCACACTGCACCTATCTGCCTTCACAATATGGGGAGATCCCAAACCCCTATCGGATTGTGGCTTTTCTTTGACCCCTTGACCTAACTGTAAGGCATATACATGGCCCAGGAACTTTTGGTCATTTTTATAGGGTGCTGAAGGTGCAGGTCCAGCCATCGGAGTACACCCTGCTCCCTCAGCTACCTCTGTCACTGCTGTCCCTGGCTTCTTAGGTGGTGATAGATTGTGGCTCAATAGACTGAGTAAGCACAGCTTCAGTCCTTTTTAACCTTGAAATATTAGAAGACAGAAGTGATTTCACCATATCTTCAATTCTAGGTATCAAAGTAGCCACGGCCTGACTCAGGTCTGTCTGATCCGGCACTACTAAGCCGGCATTCTTCTTGTGTATCTGTGCAGCTTTTTTCCCACACACCTCTTCCTTTTTATTGGGAATTCAGACAGGAACGTAGCTTCTTCTTGGAAACCATCGGTACTGTTTAACAGTTCAGAAGCCGTAATCACACTAGGTGCAGTGTTGCCTGTATCTTCTATTATCAAAGGTCAGCAAGAGTCATAGGTTCCTGAGGGTGATTAATGATTTCCAACAAGAGTCTCTTTTCAATCAAAGCAATTGCTTTGTACAGGACATTTGCCGCCCTAGTTATAAAAGAGTCTAAGACGGCTGCTGTGCCCTCCCCCCCAGCATACCCATGGTTAACTTCCTCTTGCCAATTTCTCTTAGACAGCCCAGATGTGAAGGACTACTGCTACTGAATTTTCTCAACAAATCCACGGTGGCTATTTTGATGATTAGATCATCAAAATGCGAGCCAAATATAAGGATCCTACACCATGGATTAAATATTCTACAGAGGACTAATTTGTTTGATATGGCTCGGTGGGGCGAGAGGGAATATAATGATGTGAAAAAGAAACAGAAATGTAGTACCTTGTGAGAACTATGGCCTTTATTCCCAATCAAGGACCAAGGGTGGTGGCCCAGCCCAGCCTCTGACAGCCGCTGACGGGTACAGATGGGCCCGCTCTTGATCCGGTCTTCGCCCGGGCACATCCTGTGCACGTCCTGCGCAATGGAAGCCCCAGGCAGTTGAAATGCAAGCCTCCAGTGCAGAAATGCAGAAGTGAGGTGTAGGAGCCGGCTGCCGCAATAGAGACTGGGGGTTGTGGTCCTGCCCCACCTCCACTCACAAGCTAGACGTCCCGTGCAGCGGGAGGCCCAGGCAGTTGAAATACATGCATCCAGGCACGGGAATATGGATGTGCTGATTAGGCGTAGGCGGTGACTGTGGCAATTGAGGCTGGGAGTTGTGGCCCTGCCCCACCTTTCTCACAAGCAAAATATCCCGTGTGGCGGGAGCCCCAGGCAGTTGAATTATGCGCCTCCGGGCACAGGAATGCAGAAGTGCAGCATAGGCGTTGGTGGCAGCTGCCGCAATTGAGGCTGAGGGGTGTGGTCCTGCCCCCACCTCCTCTCACAAGAAGAGTGCACTTAGCCTATCCCATTATGTTTTGGGAGTCCTAAGGCTTTATCATTCCTCTAAAATTAGGCAGATCTCTCCAGAACCTAGTAATTATCAGTCTACGGCAGTGGGGTACACCCTGTATGGGGCTGAACTATAGGAGCACATGGGGCTCACATCCTTGTCTACTGGGGACAATAATTTCATAAGATCTATTTTAAACCTACCAAATAGCACTCCTATTCTCCCTGTGCACTGGAGCGAAAGCAATCACAAACAAGGCCAAACTTAAACCAATTGAATATTGTCAAAGACTGAGAACCACCCCAGCTCTTGATAGCTACTATTGTGCCTTAAAGGAGATAGTGGTCTTGGCTAATGGAAAAAAATATATAAAATGGGTGACCTCCCTCTGGTCACTCCTAATTGAAATGGTCCTAAGCAACACTTGGGATATGGAGTCTTTAATAAATAAACTGCCAAATGCCCATCTTAAAGAGCTTTACTGGGCACATGTATGGGGTACAGAGGTACATGATAACAGATTAGGCCACTCACTGTTGATTTTATGGATATTAAGGAGAACTGCAGTTTCTAAACCTTCTTGGATGGTATATCTGTACCGACAGCCAGGAAACTGTATCTACAGATTAAAATTGGTACCTTACCTGTGATGTTATTCGGCCAAAAGTGTGGGGGGGTCAGCTTTGCCATGGCGCTTTGTGCCCGGCCTGCCTACAGGCAGATGAGGCATTCCTCTACTATTATTTTTTCTCTACAGCCTACACTTGCTCTAGAAAGAGGTAGCTTGTGCCCAGCTCAAACACTATCACCCTACAGCAGCCGCAGCCGGCAGTGGGAGTACCTGCAGGGCGGTGATGTGGGGAGGGGGAGGGGCAGGGTGGGGGGTAGTAATGTATGGATTATGGAGCTTCCCAGGTAAGTAAACATTTGAATAAATAAAACGAATTTCGTTGAGTGCACTGCATCCCCAAATGCGATGCAATGCGTGCAACAAAATTCGTTTTATTTATTTAAATGTTTACATACCTGTAAAACTCCGTAATCCATACATTACTACCCCCCACCCTGCCCCTCTCCCTCCCCACATCACCGCGCTGCAGGTGCTCCCACTGCCGGCCGTGGCTGCCCCACAGTAGTCTGTTGCACTTAGCGCCCCAAGCTGTCACACATGGTTATACATCCCAAAGTTACGTCTTACATGTGCCCATATTGACTTGAATATCCTGCACTGCACTTTAATATATATTATATTCATATGTTACTATGCTTTGCCCCTGTCTGATATTTTCTTGTGAAACTGTTTTATTATGCACATTTGTCAGTTTAGGTGGAGTACTCGTTCTTAGGTCCAATTCGTCCTCCTTGTTTGTTCATATGCTCCGATGATCTACAGTATATTTCGTTTTAACCATATATGTTTGCTTCTATGACCTGCTTTAGAAGAGTAATTTCATGTGCAATAACTTCAAATTTGTCAGCTGAGAGTCTCTCCAAAGGTCTCTTGCGAGCATGAGTGTTCCTTCTTTTAAATTCAACGCAACCTACACAGCCTTCTGTGAACTCTTCCTTTATTTATGGTCACATGCACTTCTTATGCGCCATTGCACAGGTTTATGGTGCACATAAACGTCACTTTGTATTTAGATTGAATAATTTTAATGCATGTTACCTAGATGAAATGTTCTATGGAATGTTTGTGGATTTTCTCTACTGTTTTTATGGAATAAAACCGAAAAGTACTTTTGATGATGGTAACGTTTGAAGTTTTTAATGATATCTGTACGGGTGTGTGAAATGGATTCAAACTAAGTACAGTTCAGTTAGCCCAGAAAAACTAGCTGTGTGAAAAGGCCAAACAAATGTATTTAGACAAATCAACGTAGACCATGTACTACATTTTCTGATTAAAATCATCAAATATATAAAATAGGAACACTTATCTTAATTGTTTTAATATATTAGTTTAATTAAAAACATCTTCTTTCACACCCGGCATAAATTGTCTTCAAGCAAAAACTTTTACCTTCATGGGCTGCTGTATCATGTGTCAGATAAGGGACATTAGGCATATGCAATTACTGCCAGCCAAAAGCTAGCTATAAGTGACTTCACAACATGGGAACAAAACAACATTTGCTTTCAGCTTCTTACAAGCCGAAATGGATACAATTCAAAATGTGAACATATTTTTGCAGCTTGACTTGGTTCTAAATTGCCCTAATAAAATGCAAGTGTTTTGAAATGTCAAAGGAATAGATCAGCATATTACAATAGATCAGATAATTTAGGACTCAGATCCATGAACAAATTAATTTTCATACTGAAAGTGTAGTTCCTTTGTTAAGAAGGCCTTCAAAGTAAACCATGGAATGGCTATCATTTTGACAAAGAACATAGAAGATATACCCATTGGTAAATAACTACTTATCACTGATGATCGAGAGAGTTCTTTTTTCCATAGCTCTTTATTGGTTTTATGGAGTTTACAATACATAAAGCTAACTTGATTACCTTTATTATGAGAAGATACATAATTAAATCAAACAATTATTTGCGACATAAATAGCCCCAGGGGCATTGCAACAACGTCAAAAATAATTCAATATGTATGCATGACAATAGCACATATAACATGGAGAGAAAGCACAACCAAATATGGATGGTGGAATGGGGAGGGTATTTAGACTTCCAGAGAAGGAAGCATTATGTTCTTGTGGCGCTGTGAACATTAACTAGTAGCAACAACAGATCACAGCATGTTCCTTCATGGAGAACGTTCGTCTGATTTTGCCTCCAGCTTCATCAACATCATATACTAAGTGGTATGTTATACACATTTACCCTCAGTTTATAAAGGCGTGTTGGTGTGTTTACTTTAGCCGGAGCCCAACTCTTACCATTAACAGCAATGGGGTAAACCTGTTTCCTTCGGAACCTGGGTAATGAATATAAGAAGCTACAAGTTGTTCGGTTGGGTAGAGCCAAAGGAAATTACTTTTTTGACTCCAAAAACATTTTGTAGATACAATGATTAAAAGAAACAGTTGTTCTCAGTAGTTGCTCTAAATATAAGCAACACATCGCAGAAGATGTTCAATGAAAGGATATTTATTTTAATGCATATCACATGTGGTTTTTTACAGAAACAAATTACAATAGGCTGACAAACAAACACAAAAGAAACAATAAATAAATAAGTAATTACAATGACAAATAGTGAAACAGACAGAAACATGCCAAAGTCAAACAAAAAAGGGGGACAATAACATAGATTTCTCTGTCCTTCTATAGGTTCCAACTACAACTTGCAATTTCCGTTCAGTATATGGTTATATTAGACCTGGACATGAGACTATTATACGTTGACACTTCGACCCTACATGATGTGTGTGCGTAGATACATCCAGTAGGGTCCTCTTTAGAACAAAAAAACCAAATGACAGCCTAAAAAGAGGAAAAAATTGAACTACCATTAATGGGGTGTGTATATAAATAGGGGGTCAAGAAGTTAAAAATCCCAGGTGGGCTACCTACCCCAGGAATCCAAATAGTAAAAGACAAATTTGCTCCTTCGTACCTGGAGAGAGTGTTTTCAGGTAATAGAAATTTCAATTCTGAACAACCATCAAATGGTGCTGGATTCCTTAGTGGAAAAAATAACATAGTGAACTGAAAAGGGATGTGATTATGGCCATGGTGAAAACAGTGTAAGGACTTTGAAGAAGACTCACCAGAAGGCGCATAAATGAAAGGTTCCATGCACACTGTGTTCTATCTGGCAAAAATCTCACACATTACTGCCTTGCAATGGAAAATAACACCGTCCCCTGGTGTAACTGTAAAGAAAATGTGGTATCAGATAGTGTGTGTGGGTTATAATGTGCAAGTGACGGGGTGGTAGTGAACAAAAAACGCTTACCTCACTGGTCCTGGAAAGGGACTCAAATCTCAAAGAGGCCACAGTAATAATGAAAGTTCTTTTGAGTCGGGCCAAAAATCACCATCTGTTTAAAGAAAGCGCAAGCATCACCTGCAGTCAATCACTGCGAGGGACAAGCAAAAAGTCCAAGGGGTGACACAAATTGGGCTCAGTACTCGAAAAAGCGGCTCAGAGCTTACCTTAATCCCAATGGCATGGCATGCTTAGTTCCAGCAAGAATGTCTGCAGGGAGCCCGGGAAACTGGCATACTCAAGAGCACATAGCATGGTCAGATGAGGATGTGACGCGTGTCTAATGAAATGAGCGAGTCAAGGGAGGAAAAGAGGTGGCCATCTTAGGTTGGTCACCCATATTCGGAGCCCATGTGTTTGAACAACCAAGAAATGAAAATAAAAATTAGTAATTCAAATAAAAGGACGGAAGTGATCTGTTCAGATAGCTTGTGCAGTGGCTATTTATTGAACGAGAAAGGCGAGGCAAGCCAGCCAAACCTCTGTTGGTGGTGGTGAATGTGAGGAGGCACCTGTAAAGAGTCGGGTGGTGTGCAATTCCAAAAAGGAATTCCTATGAGGCCAAGTCCTGGAGTTGAAGTGCCACTGAGAGCCCAGATACGGCGACCATCATAAAACAGGTGTCCCTGTGAGTGGATGTGTTACTACTGGGTGTGCTGCATGTGTGTGCAAAGGGTATAGGTAACCATTGGCTGAACCTGATTCACGTGTGGGTTTATGAAGCACAGTTTCATATTTACCACCACATCTGTTAAGGCAGGTAATTATTTTGTATAAAATACATGCCATATTACAATAGCAAAGGTCAAGTGTACCACCTGTTGTAAACGAATCATTATATATTACTCCAGCAAAAGACATACCTAATTCAAAAACGGTTTGAAACGTTTCAATATCAACACTGTGTAAAACACAGGGTTATTAAGAATCCCAACAGCAGATGTTAAGATGCTCAATAAAATGTATGAATAATTTACATTCAAATTCATAACCTATTCAGAAATTGTTTTGGTGCTATCTTTTCCATATATCGATGCACATTAGGAAACCTAACTTATTGGAAATTACTTCATGGTCATGCTTAGAACCTGGGGTGAGCAGGTTATTAAGAAGTAGCTGAAGTCAGATTTGTAAAAAGTTAGTAGGTTTATTGCAGCACGGCAAAGAAGCATCCGCCTAGGTTGATGTCCAGATTCAACTGGCATAACCTGGTGGAACTATTCATTACTAGTATTCCCGAAGAATGTGAAATCCTTGTAGAATAAAAACAAGTTGCATGACATTAAAGGAACATAGCAATAATGATCATAGTACATGCACAATAAAATATTTCATAACAAAATGCAACACATCCCCATCATAAGGAAATGAAAGGGAAAAAAGCAAACAGGAAATTAAATAAAATCATTATACAATATATGAACACTTCTAATGTGAGAATTGGTCGTAACTCTGGAAGCTACAGATTCCAAACAATGTCTATTACTCTGGTTACAATTTTGCTGTTCAACTTTTTTAGAATTGGAATTACATGGAATAAATTGAATAGGACATTTAGCAACCTTTCTAGTAGTTCCATACTTTGCCATCCTAAGTGACTATAGTGTTGCAAAAAACTTTCTTGACCTGTATGGCTTTTCTATATTTATTAGAACCTTTATTCAGAAAGCCAGGTTTTAAAATTCTTACCAGATCACCAACACAGATATTATGTTCCTTGGTTCTCCACTTTTTATTGAACCATAATTTGGTTTTTTGTGCTTATCTTCCACCCTTCTTGCAGTATCGTGTACACATTCTCCTACTTTCAGAAAATTCTTGTACTTTTCTCTGAACCATCAGGGACAGACACTGCAAGCTGTATTTCTACCTTTGAGTAATTTAAATGGACTGACTTCAGTGGTAGAATGTGGGGTAATGCGATACACACATAAATGTTCTCTAAGTGCACTTAACCAATTTCCCCCTTGTTTGAGAGAATCAGTGACAAAACCCCTAAGAATGCGGTTAAAACGCTCCACTTGACCGTTCTCATATGGTTCATAGAGTGAGGTGAGTGTGGGTTTAATGCCACAGCCTTTGAGAAAATTTCCCATTTCAGATGATGTGAGTTGCACCCCATTATCAGAAACAAGGGTAGAAGGACATCCTTCTCATGCAAATACTTCTTTAAAGAAGCTTACCACAGCACTGGCGGTGCCTTTTGGAATAAACTTAACCTCAGGCCATTTAGAATGGTAATCAATCATGACCAAAGCAAATCATGAACCCTCAGGTAACATGCTGAACCGGCCTGAAATGTCAAACACAACTTTTTGACATGGCTCTTCAGGCTATTCACCTGTTTTACGGGGAGGAATGTGTACCTTTACATTTTTTTCACTAAAAAGATATTCATGACCCCTGACTGTTCGATCAATAAACCGGTTCATACCAGGCCACCAGAAATAGGTTCTAATTAACCATTTCATGACTGACCTGGATGTGTTTTGTGTTCTAATTTTAGAATGACGTCCTGAATACCTTTTGGGGGAATACACTTCCCTGCCTTAAAAATTAATTCACCTTCAATACTTAAGTCATCTGCAAGATTATAAAAAGGCAATAATTCTGACCTCACATCTTTTTTTCTAGGCCAATCTTCCATCACAAACTTCTCAAGATCACACCACTTGTCATTTCTTTGTTGACATTCTCTCCAGTGTTGATCTGTGATTTTCTGGTACTGTAAAGGTTTAACGTCAGTGATTCCTAAAACAAAATCAAATTCTTTAACAACATTTGTATTGGCAACATTATCACTGCATGGTAGGCGTGATAAAAAAATCAGCAGTTACATTCTTCTTACCTGGTACATATTCAACTTTAAAATTATACTCCTGAAGTAATGCTCCACTGCCAATGCACATGCCAGTAACTCTCTCTCAATGACTGAATACTTATGCTCAGTTTCATTGGGGGTTCTTGAAGCAAAAGCTACATTCCATTAATTTCTGCCATCACTTTGGGATAAAACACTTCCAAGCCCATACAAACTGCCATCAACAGTTATAATGCACTTTTTCTCAGGCGAAATGGTTTCAATGTAGGAGCATTAATAATGTCTCTTTTTATAGCTTTGAAAGCTTTCTGTTACTCATTCTTCCATTCATACATAACATTTAGCCTTAATAATTTCTTTAATGGTTCCATCTTGGTGGCAACATTTTCAACAAATTTGTCATAGTATTCACACATGCCAGAAAATGATAGTAATTGCTCTTTGTAAATGGAGATGGAGTATTCTGGATGCCTCCGACATTAAAGTATTTTGGAATAAGGCCTTCACCAGATAAGGTGTGCCCCAAATATTCAACAGAATGTTTGAACAACTTGCATTTGTGAGCCTCAAGGGTAAGACCTCAACTTTCAAGTCTCTTACATACTTGATTTAAATGAGCTTCATGTTCTCCTTCATTTCTTGAAAATATTAAAATGTCATCCTGAAAACATTTAACCTATATGTCAACGTCCCTAAATATTTGAAACGTAACTCTCAGAAAAACTGACGCCACTGACACCAGACCAAATGGCATCCTAGTATATTGGAAAAGACCTTGTGGAGTGATGAAAGCAGTATATTTCTTTGACTCTTCTGTAAGTTCAATCTGATGGTATGCCGATCTTAGGTCAAGTGTGGAAAATATCTGTGCACCCACTAATAATGAAACAACCTCATTGATATTAGGGAGAGGGTTGCAATTAATCACAGTATTAGAGTTTAATGCTCTCAAGTCCACATACACTCTGAGGTTTTGGTCAGGTTTGCGTACTAGATCAATAGGTGAAACCCATTCAAAAGACTCAATGGGCTCAATGATACCATCATCCTACAATTCTTTGAGCATATCTTTCAACTCATCTCTAATGTTGATAGGTATACCCCTTAACTTCTGTTTAATGGGACTGGCATTTTCTTTCAATACAATTCTATGTGAGACATTTTTCAATCTACCTAATCTGTCACAAAACGCGCTACTATAAGTATTTACCAATTTTCTTTCTCTTCCCAAATCAATAACATTTTTGCTAACTGTGACAATATTGTATAAATCTTGTACATTACACAGCGAAACTGGATCTTCCGATCGTTGATTGAGGATTATTCCCAATTTCCACTGGTCTCGCCAACCTAAAACATTTACTCTCTTCACAGCAATGTACATACAATTTTATATAAGCACATCTCTCTTTGAAATATAATGTTACACGGGAAAAACCGTCCATTTCAATTTTCGACCCATCAAAAATGTCCGCATTAATATTAGGCTCTTGAAGATTGCTACAATTGCAATTATGTTGTAACTTTTCTTTAAAATATTGTGTGGTGATAATTGTCCAAGGTGATCCAGAATCCACCATGAGTTCTAGATCAATACCTGAAACTTGAAACATACATTTGGGAGATTTTCTGTACATTTCCTTCTCTGGTCCATTTTCTACGATGGAAACAACAAAACCTTTATTATGATCAGGGATTTCTCTGATACTGGTGACTTTTTTAGTTTCAGAAGTACCGGAAGTAGTGCCTCGTTTTTGGTTACTGAAGCGTTTACTTCTCCAAACATTACTGACATGACCTATTCTGCCACAAACCCTGCATTCTCTGTTGATTGCAGGACATCCTTAGAAGGATGCCACATGGGATCTACTTCCACACCTGTAGCATGCTTTAAAACTAGATGAATACTCTTGTCTTTTACCAGAAAAACGATTGTTGTTATACCTATGCGGAAATCTTCCTAGAGGAGTATCATTTTTCACATCACTTTTTGTTTTAACACCACAAACCTCTTTTTCAGTGGTAGACTTGTTAGAATTTTTTTAACAACATCCATCCATTTCTCTGAAAGTTCTGTAGATTTTGAGGCGGCATTTGCTTCTTCTAGCTTGGGGTCACCTATGACTCATACATTTTTTTGAATCATTTTATTTCTCACATGTACAATTATTTGATCAGCAAAACACACAAGATACAGGACGGAATGTTGCACAGTGACAAAAGATTCACCCCCAGTAACAGATCTGGGTTTAATCGATCGTTATTTTGCTCACCAAGCCACCCCAGTTCAGACATGGCCATATGCAAATCAGTCTTGACCCTGTGACTCATGGGAACAGTCCAGCCAGAACTGCCAAGCCATGTCTTCCCTGGACCGGAATCAAGCATCCTAGGACCGGTTTCTGGCTATCATCCGTCTTCAGCCAGGATAGCTTGACTTCAGTGGCTTATTGAGCACAGGATCCATGTCTGGGCATACCCTTCCCACATAGGGTGAACAGCAAAACACACAAGATCATGGACGGAATGTTGCACAATGGCAAAAGATTCACCCCAAGTCACAGATCTGAGTTTAATCCATCGTTATTTTGCTCACCAAGCCACCCCAGTTCAGACTTGGCCATATACAAATCAGTCTTGACCCTGTGCCTCATGGAAACAGTCTAGCCCATATGCAAATCAGTCTTGACCCTGTGCCTCATTGATCACACATTATTTCATCTGTTATATTTCCAAAATTACAATGTAGACTTAATGATCTCAAAGCCATTAGGAAATCATCAAATGACTCATCATCTTTTTGCGTCAAACTGCATGTTGTATGATTATGAGGTTAATAATAATATACTGTATTGAAATAGTAATGTTTGTAGATGGTATTATGCTGTAATGTCAATTCGTAATAAAATGTAATATGTCTAGATGATAGATTGACATGGAGAACATAAATGTAAATGGCTGCAATTAATGTAATAGCAAAAATAACAATAAAATAGCATAAACAAATATTGTTAAAACTCACTTTCACCCCAGCAGTTCTCTTCGTGGCTCCTATTTATGTGGAGGATTATGATATTAACAACACTTTCCGAAGCACCGTAAAGATTTCCAGTGAAATACAAAAGCAAGTGTGTCAATATTGTACGGACACACTTCCGATGCGTGTAGGATGTTGCCAGGGTAACGAAAAGAAAATGGCCACTTGTACGTTGCACACAGAGATCAGCGCAGTGAAGTGTGACGCTAATCTTGCTGCGTGTTCAAAGAATATTCATTGGGAGAGTTTTGAAGAAGCTCGGGGGATCCAGGAGATCGGTTACGTCAGGTAAGAACAAAGAGAGTTACGCACGGAAATTCAAATGATGCGCACCGTTAATGGATCCAAATCCAAAGCTGAAATCCTCTAAAATATATAGGCAATAGTAACCTTGAAAATAAAATGTAGACAATCTTTCAAAAATGTCGGTACAAAAATGTTGATGCAGCCAAACGGTTCTCCAGCCAAAATGAATATACGTGGGTTATGTAGTACTCCGCTCCAGTGCTGAGGATAGGCAGGAGTGTAGGTACAGCTCGTTGTCAATATTAAGAAGTAGCTGAAGCCAGATTTGTAGAAAATTAGGAGGTTTACTGCAGCACGGCAAAGAGGCATCCGCCTAGGTTGACGTCCAGATGCAACTGGCATAACCTTGTGGAACTATTCATTACTAGTATTCCAGAAGAATGTGGAACCCTTGTAGAATAAAAACAAGTCACATGCCATTAAAGGAACATAGCAATAATGAACACAGTACATGCGCAATAAAATATTTCATAACAATACACAACACAGGTCATTTACAATCAAATACATAACTTATTCAGAAATTGTTTAAGCGCAGTCTTATCCATATATCGATGCATATCAGAAAACATAGCTTATTGGGATTTATTTCACAGTCATGCTTAGAACCTGGACTGAGCAGGTAATGAAAGTACCTCAAATAGAGAGCATAACTGATTCGCATAGGAATGCACAACTAATTCTTGACAGTTATGAGTTTGAATACATAACCTATTGTCGCACTGTTAGATGTAGGAAACTGTTTTAATTCATCCCTTAAGTAGAGTCTTTCCCATGTCTTAAAGCGAAACAAAATACCTCACTTGTTGAGTAATGTTTCACAGTTATTATTATCACCTGAGGTGAACAGGTCAATCATGGAACTCAAAAACGTGTGGTCACCCCACCTTTCTGCATGGAAAACTGGCACCTATACAGTCTGTAATAAATATATGTGTAGATGATACTCATCATCATGACACACAATATAGTAACAGGTTCAGTATTGAACAAATTAAAAGTTTGTCACAAAATTCAATTAATGTTGATCACATACAGGTGGGGACCGCAGTCCTAGAGAAAAGACACAGATCAAAGGTGGACATTATAAACTGATTAAACCTGCGATAGTAGGCTAATCTGTCTGTTTATTTCCTCAATTTCGTTCAGACCTGTGTTAACTGATTCAAGGACGTGAATCCATTTTCATTCCCTTGTACTGAGTTTCAAATCTAAGTCACCTTCTCTAGGATTATGTAGTACCCTCTCAAGGACAAGATGTCTGCAGGGTGATCTTGCTGGATGAGGTGTTCTACCAATGAGGCTCCTTGGGTTCGGCACCTAATGTACTACTATTCAACAGCAGAGGAGTCTGCCCGGTCAGCAGTGGTGAGCCACATACGCAATGGTAAACACTCTGTTGATGCAGCCGGAGATTCAACCTGCATACATCTAAATAGGGTGGGTGAGATTTCATCAGCTTGGTGGAGCACTTGTAAACTCCGCCACGGAGGGATGATGATAGTCCTGCCGAGATTTAAATCAGGCCCTTATCTGCTATTTTCTGTAGTCATCTTTCCGGAACCCGACATCCAAGGTAGCCAAGGTGGCCTCTAATGTGGTTTTGGTATCTTTATGGCCTGAAGGGTCTTGTCAGTATCTTTATCCAGGGACATATCTGTGTTTCTACGAAGGCCTTTTGCTTCGTTGTCTCCACCTTCTCTTCTCTCAAGGGTGTCTTTCCCTGAAATAGGTTTGACAGCTTTTGGTCACACCATCATTATATCTCTATTGTCGGTTCTCTAATAGTACTTGTGGGCATCTCTAATGCTGCTGCTCCTAGTGTAGCAACTGTATATTGTGGGGTTATTTCCATAATACCCCTGAGTGTCTTTCAGTACAAGGACGTTGAAAGTAGGCAGGAAGACCAGTTCTAATCTCCAGTGTTGGGACGGAAAAGTCTTCAGCAAAGTAATAGGTATAAACCGCAGCCCTGAATGCCCAACCAGTGGTGATATCTGAATACTTGGTAATGACTTTTGGATAACACATGTATGGCATGACCTAGGTCAGTCTCACAGAATGTGGCCTTGTTGCGACTTAGAGGAGCACACAACATGCTACTCTCATGGGGTGTAAACTAGAACTACTGCCCTTATCCATAGACAAACAAGCATTTTAGTGGCAGCATATCATTTATTGATTAGTAATCAGGAGGCACTGTTACCTCTGTCATATGAGTGGGGTCTACTGGCCCTCTCACATAAATTTCTGCTGCTGTGAGCTTAGCCACCCCTTGGCCTACATCAGGTTGAATGTTGCTCAGGACAGTGCATGTGTGTTTGAGCATGCGCATTAGGATGGATTATGGCCTGTAAGTGGCGCAATACATGGATGTCAGTTTTGTGTCTGTGTGTGCACACCAGGGTGTTTGTGTTCTTGTGAAAGAGCAGTATTTGGAAGTCAGCACACATTTCTGCATGTGCTTGCTGGGGTATATGTGAGTCTGTGAAGGGGTAAAATACATGAAAGCCTGTGCACATGTGGGTTGCATGAAAGTGGACATGTATGTGTGCTGGTGAAGAGAACAATACATGAAAGTCTCTGGGATCCATTTTGGGAGATCCCAGGATGCTGGATGTGCATATGAAGGTAGGGGAGCCCCATAGACATATTTGTGGATTGTCATGGATCCTGATGGCTAAGTGAGACACACACTGGAGGAAGGAAAGCCTGGCTCTTCGGAACACTTCAAAAGGACTCTTATGAAAGGTCATGATACCGAAAAAGGCCATTGGTGAAAGGGGCCTTGACACAATTCAGGAGGGAAATGAGGCTGATTAGGGAATCATAAAAAGTAGAGCTGAGGGCCTTTTTTTACCTTTTGATAGACATATCACTGAAGCTGTCATCCAGGTGTGATTCTTGAGTCCCTCCAATACCCTCCATTTGGGGCTTTCACGTTTGAAGACACTCATGCTGTAATTGACTGCTCTCTCGAGGAAGAACAGAACAGAGGAGTTGGCACTCCAAAATGGACTACCCCCAGGTCATGAACTTCAAAAATAGAGACATTAAATCACATTTGTTTCTGGAAGTAGATTACAAAAATAGGAGCAAACTGAAGCTGTACGTCAGTTTGTGGAAATCCAGCATGACTTCATCTTGTGACCAGGACTGAGGACTGTGAGTTTGCCAGTTTCCCTGCAGGGTGAGGGGGCATCTCTCATGAGAATCAAGAACACTCACTTGGAGCCTGAAGCACCAGCTTCTGACTGACCCAAGAGCAGTGAGAGCTGTGAAGAGAAGGAGATCGCGTGGAGGGAGCAAGGTCCAGTAGGGATCAGGCTGAGTGCACCAAGGAGTGGAGTATGAGATTCTGGTCCAATGAGATCATCGCACTGATCAGAATGGCTACACATGTGTTTTGTTGAGCCCCCATATCCCAGGTAGAGGCCACAGTGAAACTCTCTGCTTGAGTTTACTTTGCATCCTCTGTATGCCAAATGGGGGCCACAGTTAAAAATATGATGCCCTGGTGCCATGGTGTGATGAGAGAAAGACAGCTTCCCTGTGCAGCACTGTGACACAAAGCGATGCTTCACCTCATTGGTGCTGTATGTGATCCCCATGTGCTAGGTATGGGCAGCGGTGAATATTAAAGCCATCTCCCTGGAGCACCGCTGCCTCAAGAAAAGGATCGTCACCCTCTTTGCACTGTTACACCCACCCATACCAGAATGGCGTGGTAATAAATTGAGTTGGACATTGTCCTAGGACAGCATTCAGGTATGAATACAGAGTGGATTATGACCCGCTAAGGAATAACAACTATTCAACTACCTGAATCCAAAAGCACCCAAGACCTGCTGCCAGAGTCAGAGAGAGACTTACTGCATAATCAATGGAGTGCTGTGAATGTCTGACACATTGACCGTAGTATCCATACTTTTGTTGTAATACTTAAACTAAATATATTCCCATTCAGGTGTGAGTCCTATTGGTCAAATATTTTATTAAAAGCCTTTTATAAAAAACTTTGCAGCAATATTGGCCAAGAGACTCGCAAGTGGGGAAATAGGTGATGAGTGATCAAAGGGGTTTTGTGCCAGAAAGGCAATTGAATGATTTAGTTCATCAAGTGATTGGAGCAACTGACTTATCCAGTAAAAGTCAGGCACCAATGGCCCTGATAACCTGGGATGCGGCTACCGCATTTGCTCAGGTAAATTGGGAAGAATCACTGACATAACCTCGACAGACCTAATATCAATGAGAAATTATAGACTACAAAAATATCGACTCCCAATACTTAAACAATAAATAACAAAAACATTGATACCACAATATCGATTAAAAAAAAAATCGACTACAACATTATCGACCATCAATAGTATTGCATGTAAAAAACATCGACTTGCAATCCTTAACATAAAACACTGCCAAAATATCAACCATCACAATATAGAATACTAATATATAAAAAATTATATAATATCGACTTTACAAAATACATACAAAATTCACTTTCTAATAAAAAAACATATTATATACATCACAAATATACATGATCTATTTTATAACATTAATACGACATACAATAAACATTGCTAACAATTAAAAAACATTTACATCAAATAAACAATTTATAACACATACACAACATTTCAAATAATAAAACATTGCTTAATGCACATAATAAATATTCTTTCATTTTAAATCTTAAAAAACGCCATTAACCATTGAAAAAAATTGCCTTACCCATAGAAAAAAACATTAATTGGTGTCACCCATTTAAGGAAAACAATTAGCAAAATAAGTAAAAAATTCAAATAAACCAATAAGAAAAAGCTATCAATGTGGATAACCAATAAACTTTCAGAAACAATTAAACTCATCCTATAAAGAGAATTACACCTGCTAAAATCGCAATCTAAAACACCAAAGAAAAGGAAGGAGAAACTGTGCCAGTTTGCAGAAAGAAAACGGATTGACATCTATCAAAAACCAGCTACACCTATCTAAAGTAAGTACTACCACCTTAATATATTTCCAAAACGTAAATCTAAGACTTCAAACCTGTATTTCAAAAACAAATAACTAAAACATCTCTTTTTTTCCTACTCTATTTTCTACAGATAAAAAGAAAATATTGAAAAACTGCACATCTACACTTCAAAGAAAAAAGATAAAAAGTAGATATCTAATTTAAAACATGACTGAAAACCTTAATAAACAGAAAACTAAGGACAAATTAGCTAGCAGAGCACAACAAAAGAAACATAAACAAATGTCAGTCAGTCAGTCAGAATACTTTATTTCGATAAATCAATATCATAAAAAGACATTAGTACTATACAAAACATGCATAAAATACATTAATTATACACAGTAAAAACAGAATATTAAACTCTTTAAAAATTTACCATAAAAATTCATAGAATGAGATCATGATAAAAAGAATAAAAACATCAATCAGTTTAGTTACCCTGACTACCAATTTTCACAGTGCAAATATTATACAGAGTTACAACCAAAATCATTTAGGAGCAATCAATCCTTTTCCTATTTCTAGTCCTAACGGCGCCCACTAAAAAACTAGCAACGTGAAAAATGATCCTGGGGGTCTGTAGTAATTGCAAATACAAAAGGGCAGGCTTAACCTGCAAGAATCCAGCCTCCTTTAAAATTGGGACCCAGAATTTCAAACTTAATTCCGTGTAATGACCACAGAACATCAAAAAGTGCATTGTGTTCTGGGTGGAAAAATTGTCACATGAACACGGCATAGCATTTTCAGGGGTACTCCAGTTAGGAAAGTAACCAAGGTTCAGATCAATCATGTTAAAACGAAAGCGAGTTAAAAGAAACCTATGGAATGGGCGGTTCACCACATTAACATAAATTTCAGGTCCTAGTGGGCTGGATATGATGTGGTTAGCCCTTACAGTGTTTTTTTTTAGTTCCAGTTCTTTTCTCTCCAGAGTCAGCATTTGTCCCATTGCACCCTTAATCAGTGCAATGTCCTTCGATGTTATTGACTATGGTGTGAAAAAAGGTCCGGTCTCCCTAGTTTAAAAAGACTGTTTTTAATATATGTCAGCCACTGAATCTTATTGTAGTTATCTAAGTGGAGACAATCTTTCAGAATAATATGATTCAAGGGAATTTCCTGATTTAGCCAGGTCTTCATCCAACATATTAGAGGAGCCGTTCTTATCATGTCTGAAATAAAGCCTACCCCAAGTTCAGAATTAATGGTATATGAAAGAGTAGACTGTGGCACTGAAAGGACAGATCTCAAAAATCTATTTTCGATAATCCGTAACATTCCGGGGCACTATAGCCCCATATTGAGCTACCGTATATGGCCACTGCAAGACATTTTGCTTTATAGATCTTCATCAATGCTGCTATAGGCCTAGCCCCCAATTTTTTTTGTAAAACCCTGGAGTGCAGAAGTAGTCCTTGCGAGGGAAATATTTCTGTTTTTTAGCTGCAAGCCCCAGCTCCCTCTCTCACCAAAGGTAAGCCCCAGATACGGGAATGTTGGCCCCCTACAAAGTTCTTCTTTGCCGCAAAAAAAGGTTTTGGATTGGTTCTTCCTAGAGCACCTCCCCATAATCATAATCTGAGACTTCTTAGCATTTATTTTAAGGTCCAGGGAGCCCATAAAATTCCTGAAGACGTCTAGCAGCCGCTGTAATCCAACCCCGGTCCGTGAAAGAAGGACAGCGTTATCCGCGTATAGGAGAACTGGGATACCAAGTTCCCCTACACGCGGGATGTCAAGGGTGGCCTCCTTTAGTGCAGGTTCTAGGGCATTAATGTATATTGTAAAAAGAAGGGGAGCCAAAATACACCCTTGCCTGACCCCCCTTTCTGAATTAAAATGGCTAGAACAACGCCCCTCGGTAGTGACCCTGACGGAAGCTAATAAGCCAGAATGTAGATCCACCAAAAGGTTAACTAAGGCCCTATCGAGTCCCATGTTAAGAACATTTTCAACAGCTTTGACCTATTTACAAGGTCAAAAGTCGATGAGAGGTCCATGAATCCCAGATACATGGACCCCTCCTTGGCCTTGGTATATTTATCCAGTAACAATTGCATTTCAGGAGTACAATTCCAGTGTACTCCTTTTCGGTCTAAACCCATATTGCACATTGGACAGGAACCCTCTGTCATTCACTCATTCATTTAATTTAGACAAGATAACCCGTCCAAGAATCTTGACTGAAGAGTCTATTAGGGAAATGGGTCTGTAACAAGAGGGGTCTTGCCTGTCTCCCTTCTTGAAGACTGGGATGATGGTGGATTTTTTTCCAGGAGGCCGGTATGTAATTTTGATTTAAAGCATTAAAAAAATTGCACAAAATCTTCGACCAGAAATTTGGCGCACATTTAAAGACATCTGCGGGGACCCCGTCAGGACCAGGAGCCTTGTTTTTTATGGTCAGTTCAATCGCTCTTTCTACTTCTATGACCTCAAAGGTTACATTAGAGCCCTCGAGTCCAGGAAGAATATCACCCATTTGAGTTTCAGGGCCTGGGTTAGAGTATATTTCACCAAAGTGTGTTATCCAGCCCTCATCTGGGATGTTATCCTCAAGTGGCGAATTCTCCTCACCCGAAAATAACGGTTGATTTACAATTTTCCAACACTGCCCACTATTTTTTAGGGTATCAGGGGCAAGTAATTGTGACCAGGCCTCATCTTTCAGCTCTTTTTTCCTATCTAGGATAGCTTTCTTGTTGGCCGATCTTAAGCTGGCTATTTGAGCTCGGTCTTTAGGGGTGGTCTTCAAAGCCTTAAGTAAATCACCATGTGCCCTAGAACATCTTTTGTTAAACCATCTCTTACCATAATATGTCTTTTGTCTTGAACCGGCAAGTAAGCTTTGGTTGATTTGTTTACAGATGTTATCGGAAGCAATAACCATGTGTGTGTTTTGAGCCTGTTTCTCTAGGCATACGGCAACCTCGTTCTCAACTTTCTCCAATACTTCTTGCAAAAAAGTTTCAGGGACTATATTTGACCATTTTAGCCTACGTCCTTGGTCTTTAACGACCACGTTTAGGCCACCCTTATGTGTCACAGTTTTCAGGGTTAAGAAGTCCACAGACATTATCTCTATTAACACCGGATTGTGATCACTGAAGACCGAAAACTCAGTCTTAAACTTTACACAACAAAAAAGAGGACATAAAAATATAATCAATGATAGTACCATCGTCTGTTCCTTTGAATGTGGGGGACCTAACTCCACCTTCCCCACAACCCGACTCGTAAAGGTTCCATCTTGCCAGGAAGTTTTCAAGGGCCTCCCCCTGTTTTGAATGTTCGAAGTGCGTGGGTGAAGAAAATGGGGGGCCTTCTTCTTCTAAGCTGGCACACGGTAGGTTACAGGGATGAATGTTAAAGTCCCCAAGGAATATTATTTCAAAAGTATTCACGGGCACTTGAATTATAAAAATCAATGAATAAGATCTTAGGGTTATCAGGAGTGGATAGTTCCACAATTAAACAGTTCTGGCATCCTGAGTTACATTGAGTTAGTGTACCCTTTAGGACAAGTTTAAATAAACGCAATAGCCTCTCTTAGCTCTACCTGCAACGCTACTAGTTGCTGGGATGCAGAAGTGTCTGTACCCATCTAAAGAGAAACTGTTTACCTGGTCCGATGTCTCTTGAAATGCTATGATGTCATAGTTTTTTTAAAGAGTAAATCCAAGTATCATTATCTGCTTTAGCCTTATCGCCAGCAACTAAGGACACACTAGCTAGCAGAGCACAACAAAAGAAACATAAACAAATGTAAAATCTTGTAACACATCTTCTCCATCTTAACAGGTCCTGAAGAAATACACAAAAACGAAATATTTGAAGACACACCTGAATTCAACAAAGAAATAAACTGGTAAATAATTAACGTGCACATCAATGTTATTATAATACTAAATACATAATTTAAGTATTTTTCTAATGATGTAATGTTCAATTTCTCCTAGCACCAAAAAGCAAACATGACTGAAGGAGCAAAATTTGTGTATTCTCAGAAAGGGAAAATGCTTCTTTGTTACATGGGATATGTATATACTCAAGAGAAACAGAAAGATATGAAAGTTTTTTGGAAATGCACTAAATACTATTCTAACAAATGTTATGGGAGAGCTATAACTCAGGACAGTATTGTTACTTATACTAAGGAACATAACCACCCACCCAATGTAACAGAAATAGAGATTAGAGAAATGCTTGATTCCCTTAAAGAAGCTAGCACTACTACTGATATAGCAACAATTGCTATTCTAAAACAGCCTTTAAGTGTTCTACCCCAACATGCCTCTAGCCAACTACCAAGTATAGATTCCCTTAAAAGAACCATAGCTAGACAAAAAAGAGCTACAGCAACTACTCATCCCACACCTAAAACTTTTGAAGAAGTGCAATTTCCCCCTGAACTCTGTCTAACTCATAATAATGAACCATTTATACTATATGACAACAACTCAAAAGATAAAAGAATAATACTGTTTGCCACTGCAGACAACATGACTAAACTAAACCAATGCCAAACTTGGATGATGGATGGTACTTTTGCAGTATGTCCTAAACCTTTTTACCAAATGTACACTGTCCATGTTCATTTCCAAAATGCTAATATTCCATTCCTATATACCCTCCTACCAAACAAACTACAATCTACCTACCAAGAAATCCTAACCAAAGTCAAACAACAAACTAATGACTATTTCCCACAAAAAAATATCATTGATTTAGAAAAGGCAATGATAAACAGTATCCTAAAAATATACCCACACACATTAAGGGGCCCATTATGATGTCGGGCGGATTGCCTCCGCCAGGCTGGCGGTGGCCACCGCCGGCCTGGCGGAGGCAATCCACCCGACACCGTATCCTGAATTCCCCCTGCCTTATTAGTATGGTGGGGTACCGCGGTGGACGGATCGACCGTCTGCCACTTTCCCGCCCTGGTCGCCTTGCGACCGCGGCGAAAGGGCTTGATATGGTGGCGGTGTCCAATGGACACCGCCAGCCATATTATGATGTGTGGGCATAGGTGTCTTTCCGCGGCAGCGATGCCGCCACGGAAAGGCAGGCGGTCTTTGCTTTGGGAGCCCCCTGCGGGCCCCCCTGGTGAAGGCTTACGTGGTGGGTGCAAAGGGGGAGTACCTGTGGTACCCCCCAGCATTTGCATACACCAAGCAGCAGGCACCACGCGGTGCCTGCCACTTCGTGTATGCAAATGCGTGCATTCATTTTTAAGATTTTGGCCCACCACAATGTTAAATAGGAGGGATGCGCCCCCCACTGTTGCTGGCGCATCCTAATGCACACATCCGGACCCCCGCCCCTAAGGCGGGCGGTCCCGTTTACCACAAGGGTGGCGTGCAATTCAAAGCCCGCCCGCCATCCTAATGACCCCCTAAGTGTCCAATACGCCACAGACAGCACCTTTGCTTATCAAATTAAAAAACTTATTTCCCTAGCCTATGTTCCTGTAACAGACATTGCAGAACACTATAACCTATTAATAGACAGCCCCTACTATAAAAGAAATGAAGAAAGATTAAGCCCTATGCTTGACTACTTCGAAGATACATGGGTAGGAAGGCTACACCGATCTGGTCAAAGAAGACAACCTAAACATCAAATAGCCTGGTGGAATGTCTACCTTAGCACCCTAAATAAGGAAGCAAAAACAACAGTTGAGGGATGGCATAATGCCTTCCAAGCTACCACAGGCAGAGGAACACCTACTCTTCACAAATTAATACAATCCCTACAAAAAGAGCAGAGTTACCAAGAGCTCCGAATGGAGCAATCAGTAACCCTGATAGGACCAAAATTAACTAAACAAACCAAAGAAATGTATAACACACTCCAAAGCCAAGTTACCCTCTATCCAAGTACCAGAGGACTAGATTATCTCTCAATGATAGCTAAAATGATTCTATAAAATATATCACAACTATACATCCAACATTACCCACTTATAAATATAACTTTTCCTACCATTATTATATCTAACAAATTGTAATTAAATTATCACATAAATGTAAAACACATTTATAACATTTATTATGATAATTTACTTTCAAACTGTTACATATAACATAGCAATACAACAAATTAAAACAGATTTCCCACTCAAAAACATTTCTTTATATACTTACAGTTTCTGTCACTTCTTTAAAATTAATCCAATGTTGAAAAATCTATACCAAATAATCCAAAATGTCCATACAATCCAAGGAAGCCCAAAAAAAATGAAAAAATACAAGCAAATCCATGGCGACTCGTCTCCAATGTAATCCACAGAGTATACCCTTCAAAACCCAAAAATAGTAATTTAAAAAAGAAAAGCTCTTGGAAACCCCGAAAAACAAAGTAGATGTAAAAATACTCATCACACTACTTTAAAAAAAACAGACCTCCTCCAAAAACTGAAAGGGCAACGACAACCTGAAAAATAGAAAAAAAATACCCACCCACACAAATACACCCATACACATAAAAAATACATATTTGTACTATCAACATAGCCATTTACTAACATTTAAACATATAAACATGCCTCGCACACCTAGCACCAAAACGCGGTAAACACTAAATATCGTACACTCGAGCTAACACATAAAACACAATCTAGGATCGATATTAGAATCCAACTAAGCCTACATACACCACACATACACTTAAATTCACTTTACTAACTTATAAAATACAACAAAATCAAAGTTACCCTCTCCAATGCGACGCAGCATCCAACCGCGAGGTGTTCCAGTACCAAAACTGACAAAATAACATTACGCGGTTAAAACATAGTCCCTGTATAACTGAAAAGGCTATTTCTCATAATAATTTTTTTAAATAATTCCAAATATATATTTATTTTAAAAAAATATTTACAATGTTATTTAAATAACTATTGAAAAGAAAATATTATTTATATGTACACCTTGTAATTAATTAAAATGTTGAAATTACTTTTATCATTCACTTTCTGTTAAACATCATGCTTATAAATATGTTAGTTATTATAAAATGTATCTATAGTTTGAAAATTATTTCTCATTATTTATCCTTGTAAAAATTAATATTATTAATATTTTCAATATTAATTTTATTAATTTATAAATTAAAATATTAGCATTTTGTAACCAACAAACATGTTACTATTTTGAAATCTGTAAAAAATGTATCTATCAATGATTTCTACTTTAAATTTTTTTAAATTGTATGTACAACAAATATAACAATTATTTTCAACATGTTTATTATTAAAATATTTCTATTTTGTATGTGATTAAAGCAGTTGTTATTAAATAAATTGTAAACTATGGGGCCGATTCCGATCCTGGAAAAACGCTGTACAAATTGTGGTATGGAGCGTTTCCCCATACATCTCATACTTGTAAGGAGTCCCCTACAACCTAGGAAGTATGATCCGTACAAATAGACGCACTCCATACAAATTGTAAAAAAGACCATACAACTTGTATATACAAGCGATTCCGATTTGGATTGCTCTGTACGCGACGTTCCCATGCATTCCCGGCAGCAGTTTACACCCCGAAAACAGTACGAGACAGACCCCCATGTACGCGTCGTACACCCAATGAATACAGGGGTACGGTGCGTATGTACGGTGCGTACGGATGACACGGAAATTGGGGTACGGTGCGTACATACGCGATGAAGGAGTACTGGTCGTGTACGCACCGTATAAGCACCGTGCCCCAAAATCGCGTATGTACGCACCGTACCCCGAAATCGCCTGTGTACACACCGTACCCCAAAATCGCATATGTACGGTGCGTTCATGTGCGATGTTGGGGTACGCACCATACGCACGCCTCGCATGTGGGGGGACCGCTGTACGCCTCATACCCCTATACGACCCGTACTCCGGTATGAGTCGTACCCCCAGAACGAGTCATACCAGGGTACGAGGCGTATAGGGGTTCGCTTTGTTGCCTGGTACGAGTCATTCCCCGTATACAGGCCATTTTCCATACAAATCGTATGCTGACAACCCGGTACGAATCCTACTTGACGGGTTGGACAGCTTTTTTACGAATTGTATGGTCTTTTTTACAAGTCCGTGTCGTACAGCTTTTCCCGATCCGATTTGTAAGGATCGGGCCGATCTGTATGTATTTTTCCCGTACGAATCGTACTACACGGGTTGGAAGGGACTTGTACAATTTGTATGGAAAAAATACAAATCCAATTTGTATGGAAAATAAAAATCCAGGATCAGAATCGGCCCCTATGTAATTATATTTGTTATGAAAAATTACATTTCCAATATATGTGAATTACCATAAAAATTATTTCACTGCAATTTATCAATATTTTTAATATACAAATATTTACTTGCTATTACATTTTTTTATTGAAGACTATTGACTTACAAAATTATACTGCACATAAAAATGTTTTCTCTACTTCCCATTTCTTTTTACATCTTAATAACCTATTTGTAAATGTTTTCACTTAACCATGTGTGTGTCTCATTTCTTAATTTTTTAAATAAAATATAATGTAAATATTATTTTAATTATTCATTGATTCTTTTTTAAATATCATAAATATTGTGATTTCTTTATCAATGTATTACTAATACAACAATAATTGAAATTACTACTATAGTTATTATATTTTCATACAAATAATAATTGTAATATTCTACAAACCAAAATGTACATCTCTACAAAGTTTTTAATATTCCCATTCCACCAACTATAAACTCTGAGAAGGTGCTGGACACTAAAACCATATCAATTACTATTCCCACTCCACTAAGTATAAACTCAGTGAAGGTGCTGGACATTCAACCCTTATAAATTACTATTCCCACTCCACCAAGTATAAACTCAGAGAAGGTGCTGAACATTCAACCCATATAAATTACTATTCCCAATCCACCAAGTATTAACTCAGGAAAGGTGCTGGACAGTAAACCCATATAAATTACTATTCCCACTCCACCAAGAATAAACTCAGGGAAGGTGCTGGACAGTAAACCCATATAAATTACTATTCCCACTCCACCAAGTATAAAGTCAGGGAAGGTGCTGGACAGTAAACCCTTATAAATTACTATTCTCACTCCACCAAGTATAAACTAAGGGAAGGTGTTGGACAGTAAACCCATATAAATTACTATTCCCATTCCACCAAGTATAAAGTCAGGGAAGGTGCTGGACAGAAAACCCTTATAAATTACTATTCCCACTCCACCAAGTATAAACTAAGGGAAGGTGTTGGACAGTATACCCATATAAATTACTATTCCCACTCCACCAAGTATAAACTCAGGGAAAGTGCTGGACAGTAAACCCATATAAATTACTATTCCCACTCCACCAAGTATAAACTCAAGGAAGGTGCTGTACATTAAACCCATATGAATTACTATTCCCACTCCACCAAGTATAAACTCAGGGAAGGTGCTGGACAGTAAACCCATATAAATTACTATTCCCACTCCACCAAGTATAAAGTCAGACAAGGTGCTGGACAGTAAACCCATATAAATTACTATTCCCACTCCACCAAGTATAAAGTCAGGGAAGGTGCTGGACAGTAAACCCTTATAAATTACTATTCTCACTCCACCCAGTATAACCTAAGGGAAGGTGTTGGACAGTAAACCCATATAAATTACTATTCACATTCCACCAAGTATAAAGTCAGGGAAGGTGCTGGACAGTAAACCCTTATAAATTACTATTCCCACTCCACCAAGTATAAACTAAGGGAAGGTGTTGGACAGTAAACCCATATAAATTACCATTCCCACTGCACCAAGTATAAACTCAGGGAAGGTGCTGGACAGTAAACCCATATAAATTACTATTCCCACTCCACCAAGTATAAACTAAGGGAAGGTGTTGGACAGTAAACCCATATAAATTACTATTCCCACTACACCAAGTATAAACTCAGGGAAGGTGCTGGACAGTAAACCCTTATAAATTACTATTCTCACTCCACCAAGTATAAACTAAGGGAAGGTGTTGGACAGTAAACCCATATAAATTACTATTCCCATTCCATCAAGGAAAAAGTCAGGAAGGTGCTGGACAGTAAACCCGTGTAAATTACTATTCCCACTCCACCAAGTATAAACTAAGGGAAGGTGTTGGACAGTAAACCCATATAAATTACTATTCCCACCACACCAAGTATGAACTCAAGGAAGGTGCTGTACATTAAACCCATATGAATTACTATTCCCACTCCACCAAGTGTAAACTCAGGGAAGGTGCTGGACAGTAAACCCTTATAAATTACTATTCCCACTCCACCAAGTATAAAGTAAGGGAAGGTGCTGGACAGTAAACCCATAGAAATGACTATTCCCACTTCACCAATTATGAAGTCAGGGAAGGTGCTGGACAGTAAACCCTTATAAATTACTATTCCCACTCCACCTAGTATAAACTCATGGAAGGTGCTGGACAGTAAACCCATATAAATTACTATTTCCACTCCACAAAGTATAAACTCAGGGAAGGTGCTGGACATTCAATAATTATGATTTACTATTCCAAACTTCACCAAGGGGCCGATTCCGATCCGGAAAAAATTCTGCCTTACGATACGTATTCGTAACCGAATCCGTACGAATGGGAAAGTACCGTCCGACCTGCCTAGTACGATTCATTTCCGTCGATTACCGTACGAAAATCATCGAAACGTATGAATCAAAGTCGGAGACCCGTACGAATTAAATTCGGAAATCCTTCCGTACGATTAGTAAACATACCATACAACCACACTAGTACGATCCGCTGCGGAAAGCCTGTACGCGATTTGTACGGCCCAAAGTAGTCACGCATGAAGAATGATTCGTACAGAAACATCTCCTCACAGCAAGCGGCAGCGACACATACCAACCGTGTACCCCTCGATGAAGCGTACGCGACACCCCCCCCACGGCCCGTACAAGTCACCCGCATGCACAAACACCATACGCACACACCATCTCAAGTGAACGCGAACCCCCCACACCCCCAACGGCCTGTACAAGTCACCTGCATGCACAAGTCCGACACGCACACACCCCGATCCAGCGACCGCCAACCCCCCTACACCCCCAACGGCCCGTACAAGTCACCCGCATGCACAAACACCAAACGCACCCCCCCCTCAAGCAAACGCGAACCCCCCACACCCCCAATGGCCCGTACAAGTCAATCGCATGCACAAACACCACACGCACACCCCCTCAAGCGTACATGAACCCCCCCAACGGCCCGTACAAGTCACCCGGACACACAAGTCTGACACGCACACACCCCCATCAAGCGACTGCCAACCCCCCCACACCCCCAACGGCCTGTACAAGTCACCTGCACGCACAAACACCACACGCACACCCCCCCTCAAGCGAACGCGAACCCCCCAATGGCCCATACAAGTCACCCGCACGCACAAGTCCGACACGCACACACCCCGATCAAGCACACACACCACCAATTCAAACTAAGCGACACCCACAAATGGACCAATAAAATTGTCCACACATACAACCTAACATCCTTTGCAACATACTTACTTGCAAATAGAAGAGCCTGTCAGCGCTTCACCAACTGCATCCATTAACCTGCACACATACAACCCATCACATCTACACCCACACTACCCCCATCACAATCTGACCCACACACCCTCTTACATACACACCATCACCCTCTCAATCACATACACCCCACACCATGACCACACCAACGAATCCAAAGTTCACTAACCCGTAAAATGAGATCCTTACAGATGAAGTCATCCGAGTCGAGCCACAGCTGTTTGGCGCATTGGTCAGACAGACCAGCATGGCTGACAAAACTCGCATGTAGGAGAGGATCGTTGACAAGGTCAATGCTGTTGCACCCATCAGGCGCACCAGGCAGGAATGTTAGTCCAGGTGGTATGATCTGCGGAGGATGGTCAAGAAGAAGATGGACCAGGAGTACACCGCTGCACACCACACTGGCGGTGGTGGTCCCTGCAGACCTCCGGTATACCATCCCTGGGAGGAGAAAGTCATGATCCTGCTGCCACCGGTGGGAGTACACGGAATAGAAGGAGTCATTGAGCCTGGTGAGTACACAACAAACACATGTAACATGGTGGAACTTACTACAGTGCCAAGCAGTATGGGGGTGGGTGCAAGGGGGAGGCTGAAAGGGTGGAAGGTGCAGGGTAGGAGGCTGCTCTCATCCCATATGTCCCAGGTTCACACACAAGCACCATGCTGAATGCACAGGGAGTGTGAAAGTACAGACAAGATAGTAGACCACAGAAATCTAATCTTTTCATGTTGTTGAGACACGTTTTGGAGATGCATCATTTGGTGACACAGTAAGGCAGTGTAGCAAGCAAGCGAGGCCAAACCACCTGTCTCCATCCCTCTGTTGCCCTCCTCCATCTGTCTGTCTCCCTCCCTCCGACAGTCTCCCTGTGTCTGTCAACCTCTGTCTCCGTCCCTCTGTCTCCGTCCCCCTCTATCTCCGTCCCCCTCACTCTCCCTCTGTCTGTCTCCCTACCTAGGTCTGGCTTACACACCCTGTCACCCTCCTCCCTCTGTATTCCACCTTCAGTTATCCTCCACGGTCAACTCACCCCAGCGACCTGGGCACATACACAGTCACACCCGAGCACTTCATATGTCTATTAAAGACCATAGACCAGAGTGTCTAGGGATGTTACTCAATTACCAGCAGTAATGTGCCAACTGCCTGCGACACACCCAGCATTTGCAGGTGACACAGTACTGTCTCAGGACACACAGTTTGTAAAGCTCTGTAGTAGACAATGGGCCCTGGTGTAGGCAGAATTAGGCCCTCCTGTGAACATTGCAAACAAAAACACCAGGGCAAGGTCATACATCCTGTGCAGGAACCCTCAACCACGATCAAGGTAGCAGGTCTCATGAGGGCACAACCAAACCACAAAGGATGGAAACTTGCAAATCACATTTTAACTACTAGCATGGCTTGTCACACACACCCCGTACAGAAACTAATCCCATGGGGACAGGCAATGGAGTGCTACACTGTCACATTGGTCATGTACCACAACTAAAAACTATCTCATATGAATACACATACAACTATAACATGCACAGTGCAGATGCTCAAGTCCATTGTGCCTCTCACACAATGCACTTGCCCCATCATATGAACATTGTGCATGAACTTAAGTACCAACATGGACATGGGTATTGGCAAGGTGATGCTTCTAGGACAAGTGCCACGTCCTAAAGCCATGATCTAGAAGTGGGTGTACAGGTCCAGGACAGTTGGCATGGCTTGCCCATCACGGAACAGGAACAACTATCCAAAGTACTGTACTCTATCAGTAAATATTCAACTCTGTCTCTTACATGAACCTGCTGCATCTGAACTCTGTGCATGATTGACGCAGGCATAAGGATTGACACTGTGTCCTGAATGTTGCGTGAAACAGAGCATTGCTGTATATGTGTTGTGCTGGCAATACAAGACACAGCAATGGGTGTGTCACTCATTGTCAAGAGAATTGAAGAATTTAAAAAACCATGAGTACATGTCAATTTGCCACCACTACATACAAAAATGAATAATGAAAACAATGTCAAGCTTGTGGAACTGTGATGCAGGTAATGGATAAAAATCATTATGTTTCTTGATAGTGCATTAACTGTGTCTGCTTTCACACACAGACAGGGCAACGTGTGGAAACCACCCCCAACCAGGGGGGAGAAGGATCCCAGTCCCAGGCTCAGCAGGACACTCACCCCACCAACAGCGACGCCACTCAACACACTGTGGATGACCCCAACCAACCTGGCCCCTCTGGATCCCAAACCCCTGCAGCAACTGTACCAGCTACATCTGTGCCAACCACCCGACCCATTCCCACCACATCCCAGCACACAGGTCAGAGCCCTGCCCATGATCCACCAGAGAGCCAGTCTGAAAATGAGGGACAGCCTTTGACGGGCACCCTGGAGGTGGCAGACAACATCCACCCTGCCAGAACTCGGGGGTCCCGTCGATCGGATGTGCCCACAAGCGCAGGCCGTGCTCGTGTGGGTCAGGGTGGTGGGAGTGGCGCAAGGCGGTGGCGAGATTGTGGCCAGTCAGCTGCAGGGCCCGGTGTGACTGAATTGAGTAACATCCTGGAGGCATACCTGCGGGACACCAGGGAGGTTAGCAAGGTAGTGGAGGCCCTCACCGAGCTCAAACAACAGCAGGCTGAGCAACATGCCAGGCAACAACGACATCATGGACAGGTGGAGGCAACACTGTGTCACCAGGCCACAAACATCAAGGCAAAGTGCAACACCAGCCACAGGGAGGGAGGAGGAGGAGGAGGAACTGTCTGACGTAGCGTCCCATGCATCGTCCATGCCTGCACGTGAGGGTCCCCCAAGGAAGAAGGGTCGTCCACGGCTAAGACGTTGAGAGGCAGTGGGTCATGCACAACTCCCAGGACACCTGACCTGGCATATTGCCCTTGGGTGCAACAGCATCACCCATCAGACTCTCCCACATGGACTTGCTGGTCACATTCTGCCAAATGATGCCAAGCACTGTGGGCTCGACTCTTTTGACTCAAACTGTAAGGCATCTCATCTCCAGCAGTGAACTTTGGGTTCCCCCCTTCCTGTACAGCACCTACTCACGTTTCCTGCACAAGATCACCTAATAAATATAAATTTCATCACACGCATTTGTGTAGTCATCCTGTACCCACAGTATACATTTGTGTAGCCATCCACACACTTGGATATGAGTCTGGATGAGGACACACATAGGTAACAATATTCTAACAACTAGATACATGGATGTAAACACACACCTGTGATGGTTAGTAAATGCTGGAGGGGGGTTTGCCTCACAAAACTGCAATTACTGACAGGCACAGGAGAGTCACTTGGAGGTGTATAGATCAGGGCTATAAAGCTAGGTGGCCATGTTGGGAGTACCTACAACTGTGTCCTCAGGTATTTGAACTATCATCAGCATGCTGCACTGTGGATGTGATGAATGTTGCACAGGCAAAGGGTGGCAGCACAGACTGTGGGCTATGGGCTGTATCAGTCTACACAAGCTCACATGATCACGTGACCTCATTCTATGCAGTTACAAGTACACAACTGATGTGATGTGTGCAACGCCTACAGAACACCTAGCCACGTGTGACAATTATCTTCACCAGAACGGCCACATCACACCACACCCAAGAGACGTGGTTATGGTGTGTGTACCCGGTGGCTACTCCACTGGCTGTGACGGAAATGTTGAGTAGGTGTGCCAATGTAGTGTACTGCCACGTTACTGTAAGGAAGGCGAGGTGTGCTGCTGTGGTGCTGACAAGGTAACACTGTCCAAATTTTGGCGTAAGGAAGGTGTGTGTGTGCTGTACGAGGCACATGACCTGGTTGTATGTAGACACACTGTCATGTGTCTCTGCATAGTCTTGCCAGTATGTGTTGCACACACAGACAGATAAGCCGTTATTGGTGAGTTTGAGGTATTGAGATACCAGGTGGATGATTGTCCGGTGTTCTCTGTGTGTAGGATGGCTGGAGCATGCTCTACTAATGGCTTGAAGGAGGGGTAATCTGTAGGCGTGTGTGGTCCTGGATCTGGGTAGTGTGCGCAGCATAGTGGATGTGTATGCAGCAGCAGTAATTAGTGAAGACATTACGGCTGAAGGGGTGGAACAACTTGCAAAACAAGCACATACCACAAGGGCATTGTCAAGCCACAAACTTACATGTGTATGTGAATGCAGGAGTGTCTGCGCCACTCAGGGTCACTGCTAATTAAATGACACAGTAATGAGCAAAGATGACAGTCACAGGATCAGGCCCCTTAGGGACAAGTGGGGCACAGGACACACAGCATCAGCAAGTGTAGTCTACATGTACTGTGTCCAAAGCAAAACAGCAGCTACACACCCATCTTCCTCACACACAATACAGTACTTAAGCGTCAACCTACAACATCCATGTTGTCACAGTAGACGTAAACACCTATCATCAATGATCCTACAATACGCCATATATCATACATGCACATTAGAAAGACATGTGGGTTGACATCAAGGAGGCACAATATTCGTTTTGAATGACACGTCATGCACAACATGATGATTTACCTTGTGAGGCCATGGAGCATAATCCAACATACATGGTCAGTGCCATTGACCAGTAGACAAAATAAGTCATTGAATGATGCCACCTGTAATGCAGCTGAAACATTCGCCACTAGACTGCCAGGGACTGCCCGTACCTTACTCCATCAGAGTGGTGTGATGCTCAAAGGGTTCCACCTCCAAATAGCCCCTTGGTCTGAGTAGAAATGACAGACACAAAAAGGGTGATCAGGCGAGGGAAGGAGAGGATGGGAACTGCAGGGAGGGAGACCTGAAACAGAGGCAAACAAGCATTAGGAGTACTATCTCATGTCACAGACACCACAAATACCACATGATATTCACTGTACCATTCACACCTGTGAAGTGTAACGACTGTAGCCAATTAGAGTTCAGTCATCATGCTATCACATAAGAGCAGATGCCGTAACACGGACACATGAAACCTAGGACAGTCTGTCACCTATTTGAGTCTTGTGTAAAGGTCACAAGTCTGCTACGATGCAATGAGATCTATGTTGACAAAAACTAATTCCCAGTGTATGATGATGTGTCCCCTGCAAACACATGTAAACACATGGAAGTGGTACTTTCGCAAAGTGTAATATCTGTATATGTTCATGTGTACCCGTAAGGGCAATGAGGGAAAACTGTACATCACCCACAACAGCTGTCAGCATCACATATGATGAGGAAGATAATTACCTAATTGCAATACAGGCACTCTGTAGCCAGTATTTTGCTCTAGCAACTGTGCCTCACCATGCCAAACATGACAAGATGGTGGAATAATAGTCAACACTAATCAATGAGGAGCCAAGCCACATAAAGAACCCGACCGTCGCACAAAAATGCTGCACGGGACAAGAGAATCATGTGAATGAACGCACCCCACTGGTGCCACAGAATATTTAACATGTGCATCAGCATACCATTGTGATGTCATCAGCCCAACATACATGGCATCAGGTCAATGTAAACAGAACTTATACTCACTGTGAAGGCTGGTGTAGCGGTATTCACAACCTGCACTGAGGTAACGACACAACAGCGACATGACATACTGCAACAAGGGGTAATGCATCCATGTGAACAGAATCACAGGACAGTTGTATTAACATGTGGAACATATACTGGGCCACACCTATACAATATGGTTGCTATGAACCAAACTGGACTGGTCCACAAGGTAGAGGTGATGATCTAGATACATTGTAATGCAAACAGTGAGGCCGCAATCCCCCACAGAGTCTGTGGTTGTTACCTCCCACACAATGCCAAAGCATGGTATATGCAATGTCTCAGTGTCAATGTCAACCCACATTGATGCTTCCATCAGAGTCTAAAACACCTACAGATGACTGTCAGGTGGGGTGACTATCCTGTCATGGGAGTGGGCCTACATGTAATAGGAAACATGATGTTGTTACATGTATGCATTGTCAAACAAAATGTGCATGAACATGTACCACACTATTGAAAACATACCAACGCTAAACAGCCTCATATGAGTCCTTACCCAAATAGACTTTTCCACATGTCCATGCATGCTCCGTTGATTCGGCCAACGTTGCAATCATAATGAGCAATAGCAGGCTGACCAAGATGGCACTAGCGGACAGCAGGCAGGGCGAGCTGGGGATGAGAGACACACAAGGGGTCAAGTCCCGTTGAATGTCATTCTGACATAGTCATGTTAAGTAGCCTGATGTTGTAGTACACTTGTACATTCCAAGTACACACATAGCACGTATGTGTGTTGCATTACATCTGCACCTGTGTGACACTGCACATCAAACATCAAAGTGACATTGCATACAGTCAGCTGCATACACAGCATGCTACCCATGCAACTCTATAGTTGAGGTTTGCACAAAATACACCTATGACTCACCATCATGAAAAGAATTTACTGATGAGGTGACTCCGGATATCATCTTCAACCTCCTCGTCACTTGCATCCTGGGCAAGGCCCTCATCCTCAACGGGCGGATGTTCCAGCTAATCAGGATCTAGGATGAGTGGCACAGCCTTCTCCACTGCCATGTTGTGTAGCATGCAGCCAGCACACAATGAAGATGTTACACACCATGAGTGGGGTGTATTGGAGTGCTCCGCCTGTCTTGTCCAGGCACCTGAACCTGCTCTTCAGGAGTCCAAATGTACGCTCGATCTCCCGCCTGGTCTTCCCATGAGCATTGTTGTACCGCTGGTCTGCAGCTGTCCTGGGATTGCGTAGGGGAGTCATTAGCCTCGGTATGTTTGGATATCCTGCGCCTCCTGCAGATTGACATCATGGACATGAGTGTGTAATATGATGCAGTTCATGAAGTAATGACATACTGACATACATGGCTAACAGAGTATACCCACCAACTAGACATGCCCGATGGTTGTGAAGCTGCAGCATCATCTGTGGTATCCTGCTATGCCTCATGATGAATGCATCGTGGCACGATCCTGGAAAACGAGCACAAACATGTGAGATAAGTGTAGTGTTTTCAAGTAGATAAAAGCTCAGGAACACGCAAGTTGAAGCAAGAGGGTATTTATTAAACCTCAGCCACAGGAGACAACGTTTCAACTGCCCTCAGACAGCTCGAGTACATATCATTCCAGAACCTCAAAATGAAAGATTCCAATACATTAAAGGTGCAGAACAAATACAAGTAAGCAACATCACACATCTCCCTCCCAACAGAAAGTAAGAACAAAAAGCAATAACAGAAATGGAATTACAAAATGCAAAAACAGAGGGAGAGAATTATAATGCATAGTCTCTTAAATAAGTGGGAAGCCTACGTATTCTTTGACATCTTGAAGGAGATGAAGATAAATTCAAACCATTGGCAAAATTAGAAGTTGAAGGAGGCAAACCTTGTCTATCATAAGAGAAGTCACGTACAGGAATTCTTGATTTAACCACAACCACTCTGCTCCTATTCCAAATTCTTCCATCCTCTGTTTTAATGGCATTCCTGAATACCTTCACAACAGCTCTCACATCAGAGAATTTTGACCAGGTTCTACAGCCAACAGGAGCTTTAATACGAACAAGATCACCAACCAGAATCTTCTGAGCATTCACACAATTTCTTTTATCAAAATAAGTCTTCCTCTCGTCTAACTTCTTTTCTTCCTTCTTTCGCCACTCACCAATTCCATTGTCAATCAGACCCTTGTTGAGATCCATCCAACCAGGACACAAATAAGTGTTGGGAGCTCTCCCTTTAAACAAAACAAACAGAGATTTACCTGTTGTCGAATGAGGAGCAAAGCGATAGGCACTTATTCTCTCCTGAAGTACAGATTTCCAATTTAAACCAGATGATCTTGCTAACTGTATATCCTCCTTCAAAGTTTTATTAACCCTCTCTACTGCACCGTTAGTTTCTGGGTGATATAATGAGCACCTTTTATGTAAAATTCCAGATTTTCCTAAAAACTCCTCAAAAATTCTTGAACAGAATTGCGGTCCATTATCTGATAGAAGACTATTTGGAAAGCTTTCTTTTCTAAAAATGGTGTCAAGGAACTTAATCACTTCTTCAGAAGTAATTTCTCTCACAGCACTGACCTCAATCCATCTAGAATACAAATCCATCAGAACTAAAAGATAGGGTGTATCACTCACTCCTGACAAAGGACCAACTATATCTATGGCTAACTCATCCCAAGGATGTCTTGGAAGAGATCTCTTAACCATGGGCATTTGCCTAGTCTTCAGTATTTTATCACTAGCACAGCATTCTGGGCAATCTCTCACTAGCCTTTCGATCTCCAGATCCATCACTGGCCACCAAAATTGCAATCGTAATATTTCTTTGGTTTTTACTATACCAAGATGACCAGGGTGTGCATGAGATAAGAGTTTCCTCCTAATACCCAGAGGTGGAACCATTTTTGTACCCCGAGTTAAAAATCCAGAATGAATAGACAATTCATCAGACACCAAAGTCCAAGGTTTCTCTAAACGAGTGTTATTACTCAAAGAAAGCATAACTCTTTTTACCTCTTCATCCTTTTCAAGTTCATCTCTCCACTCTTTCTCCTCAATCGCTCCTTCTGTAATCTCACATACATTTATTGAATCATCCGAAAAACCGGAAAAATCATCTTCAAAATTTTCTTTTCCAACCATTCTCGAGAGACAATCAGCAGATTTGTTTGACATACCCGGAATGTAATCAACAGAGAAATCAAACTCTTGTAGAGAAACAATCCATTTTCTAATTCTTGAGGAAATCGCATCTAAACCCTTTTTATCAAAAATTTCTTTTAGAGGTTTATGATCTGAGAAAACAAGAATCTTTGTCCCCCAAATTAAATTCTTTAATTTTCTCAGAGCCCAATAGATAGCAAGAGACTCCTTTTCTATTACAGAATAATTTAATTCTGAACCTCTTAAACATCTTGAAGAACAACAAAGTAAATTATCCTTTCCATTTCTTTTTTGTATCAGGACAGCACCAAGACCCTTTTCACTTGCATCAGTGAATAAAATTGTGGGTAACCCTGGCACAAATGCCTGAAGAGAAGGAGCCTTGTTTAATATAGATTTAATTCCCACAAATTCATCTTTACATTCATCTGACCACACAAACTCTACATTCCTTGATGTCAACCTTCTCATAGACTGTAATAAGCATGTTGGCAAGACACACCACCAGGGCATTTATTGAGTGTTAGTGTTTTCTGTTGCGGTACGCTTGCTCCTGAGCCTGTGGTGGCACCAGAGTAACATGTGTACCATCATTTGCACCAATTACATTTGGCATGCGTCCCAGGGCATATAATTCCCCCTTGACATCTGTCAACTGTTCAGGAGTAGGGAATGTGATGAATTCATCAATGTGCAGCAACATTGCATCCAATACATCACTTAATACCCGGCTGAACATTGTCTGTGACATCCCTCCCACATCAGCTATGGTAAATTGGAACGTACCTGTGGCAAAGAAATGTAGTGCCGCCATCACCTTTACCTTGGGTGTCAGCGTAGTTGGATACCTGTGTCGTGGTTGCAGGTGTGCTTCCAGTCTGTCTGTCAGGTCCTGAATCAACTGTCCTGGGAAGCGGTAACACCGTATGCAATCACGTTCCCTCATGGCATCCAAGTCTGGCAACGGCCTTTCAAGAGGGGGTGCCCTGCAAAACATATTCAGGATAAAAATTGTGTACAACTATCAGACAAAGAAAATTACAATGTACATGGCACATGCAACACTGCTCAACACATCAATAAAATTGTGAGTGTGTCGTGGGCTACACACACAGGAAACATGTGACAGCTGGCAGCCACTCCTCCATGAAAAGTACAAGACCTGTGGTATGTGGAATGGGTATGACATGCATACAAATGATCTGATAGCAAGGTCTGAGTGAGCAGGACAATGTATCACGTCAGTCACACACGTCACGTGATTTGCATTAGGAGGTTGTCTGCACCTCCAGACAGCTGACAGCAATGCACACACCCACATCACATGTGCCATCATTTGCACTCATCAGACATATTCTCTTTGCGGTGTGACACTTCCAATAGTCAAACATTGACATCATCAGACAGCATAAATTTATCTTAGTGACAATTTGTGTATGATGCCATCACACATATGGGCATGGTGTGCGTACATGGGAAACCCTCTCATCACAGCAAGGACATATCATCTATGCTCCAACAGCAGATATACTTAACAGTATGAACAAGTTACTTACCTTTTGTAACGAAAAATCTGTAAGAAACAGTAGTCTGTATCAGATTCCTACCTTGGAATACATACCCCAGCAAGACCAATGCCTGTGGTGGGTCTAGAAACTAATAATCGCACAAGAAAATCCAGGAGGACGGAACGGCCAAATAAGACATCCCTCCGGACTTGGCTGTCCAGGCAGTAGTGTTTTCCAAACGTGTGCATCGAGGCCCACGTAGCTGCCTGACAAATGTTCTGCAAGGGGACTCCCCGACCCAGGGCAGTAGTAGCCACCATGGCCCGAGTGGAATGGGCCCTCAGCCCAACAGGAGTCTACGTATTGGGGAAGGGGTACCAAGCCATCATACACCAGACAACACACAGAGAGATGGTCTGCTCATGTACCGGCCTTCACTTTTCATCAAACACGTGACAGGCTAAAAGTTGTTCATCCACCAGGAACTGTTGTGTGCGATCCAGATAGTATGAGAGCACGCGTTTTGGGTCCAGGCGGTGTAGCTGCTCCATCTCCTTTGGGGGATGCGTAGGCGGCAATAAGGTGGACAAGGTGAAAGAGTGCCCGATGTGGAAGTCCGTGTCAAACTAGTGCTGGAAATAGGGTGTTTTCTGAAACGCAAACTTGTCCGGATGGACTGAAAGGTTAGGAGGTTATGTAGAAAGAGCCTGGAGCTCACTCACTCTCCTGGCAGAGGTGATGGCAAAGCGAAAAGCAGTCTTCTGAGTAAGAAGGTGGAGACGAAAATTGTGAAGTTGCTCAAAGGGAGCAGACATCAGAAATGTAAGAACCAGGTTGAAGTCCCACTGAGTCATCACATACGGACCATGATGAAACGTGTGTCTGATGCCTTACAGAAAACAAGTCACAATAGCGGACTAGTACAAAGAAGGTTGATCAGTCAGCCTTAGTATGGGTGAAAGGGCAAGAACGTAGCCCTTGATAGTGCCCAGAGCAGAGCCCGGCTGGCCATGAGGAAGAAGGAAGAGATGAAATTCATGAAGAGGTGCAGAAAGAGGGTCCACAGCCTTTGGTGTGCACCATGCCACAAATCTGGTCCACCTGCATGCGTATACCAACTTTGTGGAGGGACGCCTGGCAGCATGGATGATATTACAGACTTGAGGATGAAAGTCAAATGGCCTCTACTGTCGCCGCTCAATCTCCAAGCATGGAGGTGGAGACTGTACAGGTACGGGTGGCGGACCGTCCTCTGCTGCTGCAACATAAGGTTCTCCAGAAGAGGCAAGTGAACCGGGTGGTCAACTGACATACTGAGAACTTACATGTACATCCGTGGTGGGCTGCTAAGGCCAAAGTGGAGCTGGGAAACTGTAAGTGCTTGTGGCCTAACATGCGCAGGTAGGGCTGGTGGGCCGGCAGGATGGAGATGCAGAAATAAACATCATGCAAATCCACCGCTACCATCCAGTCTCCTTGGTCCAGGGCAGGTAGGACCTGAGCCACTGTCAGCATTTTGAGCATCTTCTTCCAGAGAAAGCCATTGACGTTCCATGTGTCCAAAATAGTGGGTAGGCCCCCATTGGCATTCTTGGGTAGCAGTAAGTAGTCGGAGTAGTAAACACACCCTATTTTGGGCCCAGGAAAGGGCATGATGGCCCGCTTGCATGCTGCAGTTGCCAATGATCTCCAGATACGCTTTTGTATTGCGGTGGCATGGCTTCAGTGGTTGCATCAAGGGTGAGGGAATAGCCGCTTGGGATGATTTTCTGCACCCACCTGTCAAATGTGACAGTGCGCCAGTGGTGGAGGTGTTGGCGAACCATGCCCCCCACTGGTGTCACATGGCCCTAAAAGTACAGAGTAGGGGGGTGTGTAGGCAGATGTTGCAGGGGAGGTGTGGACTGACCTCCCCGTTGTCCCCGACCACCGCCACAGCAGTTACCTCCGCCGCCACCACGTTGGATGTTAGTCAGCGTTGCGTGGCTGCCAGCACATGTGTGTGTGCCACTTCCTTGGCCACAAAAAGAGCAAAAGGTACCAGTTTGCTGGTGCAGGGGCAACAGGCCCATGGACCTGCCCGTAGCCCTGGAGTCCTTAATGTGCTCCAGCGCATGGTCTGCCTTGTTGCCAAAAAGGCAACTAACATCAAACGACATGTCCATGAGTGTACTCTGGACATCGGGTACAAATTGGTTGGACTTCAACCAGGCTTTGCTACAAATTGCCTCCGTGGTTGCCATCGCCCTGCCCAGTGAGTTGATGCGATCCAGCCCACACCGGATCAAATGCCATGCCGCAGCACACGTAGGCGGCGTCTGAGTACTCAGACAACGTCATAACGGCGCACACGACGCCGATGACACATGCGGAGCCACAGATGTCGCCTACCGAGGCACAAGGGTACTGCTGAGCACAAATTTGCAGATCCAGTCTGACGCTTGTGGATATTGTAAGGGGAAGAATATAATACTTAACTGTTCATTTCATATGCTATCAGCATGCACAATGTCGCACATGGCACACACTGAGGTGGTCACACAGGGTGATGCTGTGCATCAATTTCACATCTGTGTCAGTGGGCATGTCAATGTCATGATGTGACAGTTCCATGTACTGAATGGTGTGCCCTTACAGTGTTGATGTGCATCACAATATGTTGCAGACATTACTCAGGTGATAAGTGTTGTATGTTTGTGAAACACATGTGCACCATGATCATTGACATGTCTCAACAGCTATTCACACATCAAGTGAGCCACAAGATGACATTCCCTGTGCTCCATTACTGTCTGCCACACCTAGGGCCTGCTGATGGAAGGATGCCATGCTGATGTATACATCCACATGGTCACCATGAGTGTACACTATATCCCTGCCATGTGATTTACTAGGTTCACTCTCCCAATGTTGACATGTATGTGGTCATGGACGCAGCCTACACAACCATTCACTTGAGCATGTCTGACGCACTGTACCCCAATGGTACGTGCGTGTGTAGACCTTGTTTCCCCAATGCATTGTAGCCATACGCGAGCAGAGCGTACCCCAATGGTACGTGCGTGTGTACGCCTCATTTCCCCAATGCATTGTAGCCATACGCGAGCAGAGCGTACCCCAATGGTACGTGCGTGTGTAGGCCTCGTTTCCCCAATGCATTGTAGACATACGCGAGCAGAGCGTACCCCAATGGCACGTGCGTGTGTACGCCTCGTTTCACCATTGAATGAGTTGCATTTGCGATGGCAATCGCACCGTACTTGTGTGTTCATTCAAAAAATAATACATACAGAACATCTAGAGGAACAGTGGTAGGATTAGAATGCAGCCAGGTTGTCATGGTTACAGAGATTTGAGAGTGTCCTACAGGTGATCTGGAAAATTCAGTTGGGCTAAAGTATACAATGTTGCAAAAGTTGTTGTTCAGCTCTGGCTCACTTTTCAAACCATGCATATGTGTGTCATGGCCTTATGTGTCATCGGATTGGATGGAACATAGGATGCAAAGTATTCTGGCCTATCACACACTACTCCTTGCACTCAGAGACCCTAGGCAGCACAGATATAAGGCAGCATGTGGCTGAGGGAGGGCACTTGCCTGCACAAAATTGGAGTGGTATACACAGCTGCTGTCTCTGTATCCTCTGGACCCTGATTAGCTGAGCATGGAGAGGGCACCTGCATTCAGTGATGGTGAGAACATGGCCCTGCTGGATGCCCTCCTGCCTAACTGCAGCAGGCTGTATGGGAGACCAGAGGATCAGGTGAGTGATGTGTGCATTACCTTGGAGTGTGCACCTGTTGTGTGTGTGACACTACAGCCATTGTGTATGTATATTTCAGAGATGCAATGTTGTTTGGAGTGAGTGCTGTTGTGCACAGTATTGTCTGAAGAGGGTTATTTGTTGTAGTGGGGTGTGTGACTGCATGTCACCTGCTGCAGTGCACCCTGATGTGGCAGATATTGCTCAGTGAGTGCCATGCTGAATGAGTGGTTTGCACCCCTTATGTCATCTGTAGCCTTTCAATGGCATGTAGTGCATTTCTGTTTGCTCACAGGCCACATAGTCCTGGACAACGATGCAAGTGTGTTCATCATCCTATGCCCTGTTGTCCTCAAGTTTTTTGTGCATATGTGTGTCTTTGGGTCATGGACCAGGTGTACTGATGTTCTTTATCTTTACATTTGTGACAGGTGTCTGCCTATGAGAAGGGTTACATCTGTGGTGGTGTTCCCAGACCTCCATAGGCAGTTGCAGGGGAGACAGCAGCAAGAAGGGGGTAGGTACATGTATGTTTGTTGTCATGTGTGTCACAAGCTACCGGCAGTGCTCCCAGGCATGCTAACACTCCCACAGTTGGAGTGGTGTTGTCAGACAGCCACTTCATGCATTGGCATGAGAATGGCCAAGTTTCAGCAGATGCTTGTTTACATGCCTTGACCTACTCAACATTTGCCCAGATCTGTGCCAACACTTTTTCTTTCACAGGTACTCCTAAGGTGCTATGTGTTAGTATGCATATTCCTTAGCACATCATCATGTTGGAGGGAGGTCTGTGACACCTGTTGTTACCTTACATGTAGCACCACATGTGCACTGGGTCTGCCCTTCTACATATTTTCGCACTGATCTGGAGTCTCAACATGTATTTTCTGCACGAGTCAGCCTCAGGGGCCTTTGTCCATGGTGTACTTTCTAATTGTCATGTGTTAGCTACAGGAGCACACTGTACATGTATAATAATTTTGACTTGTGCATACTCACACTTTGCAGTGTGTGTGTGCATATACTCAAAATATGTTGCATGTTGTTAGGAAATCTTATAGATGGTCAACCAGACAATGTGACTTTGGGTGCAGACATCTGTAATGCCAGTGTGAGGTGAAGGTACACTTGGCTCCAGGTCCCAGGATGGCATCATATGGCAGTTCATGAAGGACTTTTAGCATGTGGCACAGGGTCACAGCTATTCGACCATGACCAGGTCTGGTTTTGTGTGTCAGGGTGGGAAAATGAACAGTGAATGATCATCAGCTATCCGGTTGTCAGGCAGTCGGTCATCAATGTGTCTCTCTCATACAAGTTGTTGCCTTGCCTGTTACTTCTACCCTACTATACATTGAACGTAGTTTCTCTTTAGATTGCCCAAGACTAGGCTTAGCATTGTGCATAGTTCAGTGGATTGGGACTTATGATGCATGCCATGTTTGGAAATGTTGGCAATTTTTTCTAGCTGATTTGTCAGATTTGTACAGGTGACTGATATGTTTTTCTTATTCTCCTTGCCAATAGCATCATCACCACAATCTGGAGGAGACACAGACACGGACCACACGGAGGGACCCAGCGACAGTGCCACCTGCTTTGAGGAGTCGGAGGGAGCCAGTGGCACGGAGGGTGAGGAGAGTCTGCGGGCCGGACCCCATGTGACCGACACCTCCTACAATGCGGACGGCTCAGCATCAGACTCTCAGGAGGAGGGGGAATATGCAGAAATGGCCTCTTCTTCATCTTTGGCTGGCCTCTCCTCCTCCATTACCATCTCCACCCTCCCAGTTTTTCGGGTCCCTAGGGTCCGTGCTAGCCCCCGTGTCTCCTTTGGTCCCGGCACCGCAGCACCAGCCCCTGTGTCCCCTGCTGCCCTCAGTGCTGAGTCTGTGGACCTACTCCGGCAGATTGTAGTAGGTCAGACATCCATGTTGACTGTCCTCTATGTACATACACAACTCATTACACAGTTGGTGTTGTTCATGGATGGCATGTCATCTGGCATGTCTGATCTACGTCGGAGTGTGTCTGCCATAGAGTCAACACTGACGACAGCTCTGTCCACCCAGCAGCATCTGGCCCCCCATACTTCTGACTCATCCACCTGAGCCTCTCCCATACCTTCCGAAAGTACACGCAGACGCCACAGGTCAGACACAACTACAGACACACCCAGCACACCCACACGGCAGAAAAAACACAAATCACCACGCACCCAATCTCAAGGGGATGTAGGCACACCCACAGGGAGAGGGGGCAGGCATCACACACGCATCCACAAACCCGCGACCACAGACTCACAACCCTCTACCTCCAGCCCCAATGTGTCCCCGGGTTCAGGTGGTAGTTTTACAGAACTGGCTGAAGTGTGCAGCCAAGTTTATATTGCTACTTTCTGCAATGCACCGGCCAGTGTGGATGAATCCACACCACCTGCACCCACTACACCTGTCCTTTCCTCTCCTGTCCCTGCGGTGCCGGGGGATTCCACAGATGATGCCCCCACTGTTACCACTGCGGATTGAACTCCATGTGCAGGCAAGTTTGGGTGTGTCAACATCCATTGTGGCCCATTCTGTTTTTATCACTTGTTTGGACTGGCCATTGGCCTTCAAAGAGCAAGGACTCTTATTTGCATTTTAATTTTGGATCCAGCTGAATAAAACTATTTATTTTTGTTTCTGTACTTTAGTTTGTCGGATAATGTCTTTGACTGCTGTATGCCTGGGAGCTGGCGTGATGTTAACATTTGGGTATAGTAACGTGTCTATTTCCTGATGGTAATGAGGTTACCTATGGTATGTTCTGGCTTTTACTGCTGGGGGTCTTAGCCACACACACACACACACTGTTATGCTGGGCACTGGTGGGGGTCTTGGACACGCATACACTGTTATGCTGGGCACTGCTGAGGGTCTTAGCCACACACACACACACTGTTATGCTGGGCACTGCTGGGCACTGCAGGGGTCTTAGCCACACACACACTGTTATGCTGGGCACTGCTGGGCACTGGTGGGGGTCTTAGCCACACACATACTCTGATGCTGGGCACTGCTGGGCACTGCTGGGGGTCTTAGCCACACACACACTGTTATGCTGGGCACTGCTGGGCACTGCTGGGGGTCTTAGCCACACACACACTGTTATGCTGGGCACTGCTGGGCACTGGTGGGGGTCTTAGCCACACACACACTGTTATGCTGGGTACTGCTGGGAACTGGTGGGGGTCTTAGCCACACACACACTGATGCTGGGCACTGCTGGGCACTGGTGGGGGTCTTAGCCACATTCACACTGTTATGCCGGGCACTGCTTTGCACTGCTGGGGGTCTTAGCCACACACACACACACTGTTATGCTGGGCACTGCTGGGCACTGGTGGGGGTCTTAGCCACACACACACTCTGATGCTGGGCACTGCTGGGGGTCTTAGCCACACACACACTGTTGTGCTGGGCACTGCTGGGCACTGCTGGGGGTCTTAGCCACACACACACTGTTATGCTGGGCACTGGTAGGGGTCTTAGCCACACACACACTCTGATGCTGGGCACTGCTGGGCACTGCTGAGGATCTTATCGACACACACACTGTTATGCTGGGCACTGCTGGGGGTCTTAGCCACACACACACTGTTATGCTGGGCACTGCTAAGCACTGGTGGGGGTCTTAGCCACACACACACTCTGATGCTGGACACTGCTGAGTATCTTTTCCACACATCGCTTACACTTGCACTGAGACTGCAGACTTATGTCCCACACGTCTGACTATTACACTGGTGAAATGCGGTAGCGTACTGTACCCCGAGATCGATGATGTTGGTGCGGCACGTCTGACTGTTACACTGGGATATATGCGGGAGCGTGCCGCACCCCGAAATCAATGACGTAGGTGCGGCACGTCTGACTATTACACTGGTGAAATGCAGTAGCGTACTGTACCCCGAAATCGATGATGTTGGTGCGGCACGTCTGACTGTTACACTGGTGACATGCGGTAGCATACCGCACCCCAAAATCAATGACGAAGGTGCGGCACGTCTGACTATTACACTGGTGATATGCGGTAGCGTACTGTACCCCGAGATCAATGATGTTGGTGCGGCACGTCTGACTGTTACACTGTTGATATGCGGGAGCGTACCGCACCCCGAAATCAATGATGTAGGTGCGGCATGTCTGACTATTACACTGGTGATATGCGGTAGCGAACCGCACCCCGAAATCAATGACGTAGGTGCGGCACGTCTGACTATTACACTGGTGATATGCGGTAGCATACCGCACCCCGACATCGATGACGTAGGTGCAGCACGTCTGACTATTACACTGGTGATATGCGGTAGCGTGTGTAGCTACGTACCCCGACATTACAGGCGTTTGATGGGGATGTGCACGTGCGGCACCACGTACAGGTATGTTTGACTCGTTGTACTCACCGTCTGCACCGTCGTCGGTTTCTATGTACGATGTGGTGGGCGTACAGGACTGGTATGACACGGACGATGGAGTTCATGTCTTGTTTGTCGCGTACCGGGGTGCGGGTCAGGCCGGACTCTGTATTTACGGCAGTTTTTGACTCTCGTAGCAAAAGAGCCGTACGGAGTGTCTTCAACACGGATCGTACTTCCTGGTACAAATGACGCGGTGTATTTACGTTCAGACGTAGCGTGAAGCGTCAGCCGGATGCCATTCGTATGGACTCTTGATTTGTATGGGGATTTTTACGAGTTGTACGGAGTGATGCTTTGGATTGGGATCGTACTTGCAGATTCGTACGGAGACGTATACGGGTACGATTTGTACGGGGAAAAACGCTTCAGACAGAAATTCGAAGCGCTTTTTACCGGATCTGAATTGACCCCCAAGTATTAACTCAGGGAAGGTGCTGGACAGTAAACCCATATAAATTACTATTCACACTACACCAAGTATAATGTCATAGAAGGTGCTGGACAGTAAACCCTTATAAATTACTATTCCCACTCCACCAAGTATAAACTCAGAGAAGGTGCTGGACAATAAACCCTTATAAATTACTATTCCCACTCCACCAAGTATAAACTCAAGGAAGGTGCTGGACATTAAACCCATATAAATTACTATTCCCACTCCACCAAGTATAAACTCAGAGAAGGTGCTGGACAATAAACCCTTATAAATTACTATTCCCACTCCACCAAGTATAAACTCAAGGAAGGTGCTAGACATTAAACCCATATAAATTAATATTCCCACTCCACCAAGTATAAATTCAGGGAAGGTACTGAATATTAAACCCATATAAATTACTATTCCCACTCCACCAAGTATAAACTCAGAGAAGGTGCTGGACAGTAAACCCTTATAAATTACTATTCCCACTCCACCAAGTATAAAGTAAGGGAAGGTGCTGGACAGTAAACCTCTATAAATTACTATTCCCACTCCACCAAGTATAAAGTCAGAGAAGGTGCTGGACATTCACTCCTTACAAATTACTATTCCCACTCCACCAAGTATAAACTCATGGAAGGTGAATGAATGAATGAAAAGTAATTTATTCACGCGCTACTATGCCCAGTGGGCGTCAAGGCGCCTAACTCAAAAAATTAGCTGCGGGCAAACAGAGACACGAGCTCACTGATAGGCTTTGGAGAAACACCAAGTTTTCAGAGCTTTCTTGAAGAGATCAAGTGAGGGCTGTAGTTTGATCTCCAAGGGAAGAGTGTTCCAAAGTTGAGGTGCAAGGATGGAGAAGGCCTTGCTCCCCCATCTTGCCATCCTAGCGCGTGGGACTACCAGTTGATTAAGCTCTAGCGAGCGCAGACATCTGGTTGGAACATACCTAGAGAGCAAAGAACCCAAGGCATCAGTCGGGCCTGCCCTCAGGGCACTATAGGTAAGACAGAGAAGTTTAAAAGAGACTCTGAAAGGGATAGGCAACCAATGGAGACTCTTCCTTGCCGAGGTCGCAGAGGACATCCACGGCAGGGCCAGAACGAAGCGCGCCGCGGCATTTTGCACAACCTGCAGGCGTTGAAGAAGGCCCTTGTTGGCCCCGGCATAGAGAGAGTTACAGTAATCCAGCCTTGAGCCAACAAGGGCGATCACAACCTGTTTTCGTGCCTGTGGGGAAAGATAGTACGCGATTCTTTTCAGAATCCTGATGACACCCCAACAGGTGGCCACTGTCCTATTCACCTGCAGTTCCATGGAGAGCCGGGTGTCAAAAATGACGCCTAGGTTCCTAGCAGATTGTGTGGGTGTGGGGCAGATGCCTAAAGATGAGGGCCACCACTCACCTGACCACATATCCTGGTCTTTGACGAAGACCAGGACCTCCGTTTTGTCACCGTTCAACTTTAATGAGTTGAGAATCATCCAGTCTGCAACAAGTTGCATACAGGACTTAAAGTTGGACGCAGTGACATTCACGGAGTGAGTCAGGGACACCATAATCTGCGTATCGTCGGCATACGACACTACCTCCATCCCCTGAGATCTTACAAGTCTTGCAAGGGGGGCCACGTAGATATTGAACAGGGTCGGACTCAATGCCGACCCCTGTGGCACCCCACATTGCAACGACTTGACAGGGGAGAGGTGATCCCCAAGCATCACTCGTTGCTCTCGCTGATGTAGAAAGGAATTCAAGAGACTCAGGGCCGGCCCTGCTACCCCTGCCTCCCTTAACCTAGATGTTAAAGTACCGGGAGACAGGGTATCAAATGCTGCTGTAAGATCCAGCAGAACTAGCACGGTAGTCTGTCCCAGATCGACTTTCCGACGGATGTTATCTGCGACCTTCGTCAGTGCAGACTCAGTGCTATGTAGCTTTCTAAAGCCATGTTGGGACCCATCCAAGAATCCTGATACATCCAGGAAGTTGGAAAGATGACAATTCAGATGGGCCTCCAACATCTTAGCAGGGGCCGGCAAAAGGGATATAGGCCTAAAGTTCTTCAGTAGACCAGGGTCAAGGGTGGGCTTTTTAAGGAGAGGTTTTACAATGGCCCTCTTCCATGCCACCGGGAAGATACCTTGCTCCAGAGCTCCATTCATAATTTCCAACATTGGAGGAAGAATAATGTCCCTACAGTCCTTTAGTATTCTCAATGGAACCGGGTCCAAAGGAGAAGCAGATTTCGTTTTGTCTAACAGGAGGTTGAGACCCTCCAATGAGAGCAAGGGAAATTAGTTCAAGACTTGGGGAGAAGTCGCATCCCAGGATTCCAGATGTTTAACTCGGGAGAGGTCTTCTTCACTAAGAGTGTTCCTCTGTGATTGAAGAGCCACATAGATGTCATCTATTTTTTTATAAAAGAAATCTGAGATGTTATTACATAGCTCCTGTGAAGCAACCACGGGGTCGGGTACCTGGAGTGTACATAAGGAGTCGACGATCTTAAAAAGCTCTTTAGAGGACGTGAGGGAACAGGTTAAGTTGGTAAAATAATCCTGTTTCTCCTTGATGACCCTATTTTTGTAGACTCGTAACAGGTCCTTGTAGACTTCTCGATCTCTGGGATCCCAAGACTTGCGCCAGCATTGCTCCTTCCTTCTGCATTTTTGCCTGAGGAGTCTCAATTCTTCCGTGAACCATGGAGCTGTCGGCTTATGTCGTGCCACGTGTTTGAGTGAGGCGGGCGCTAACTCATCGACTGCTTTGGTGATAGAGTCAGCGAGTTCTAGAGCCGTCTCATCTACCATCCGCTGGGATGTGATATTCGTGCTACGAATAAAGGGGGCCAAGGCCTCATTCGTAAAATTCTTAAAGCTTCTTTTGAGGCATTTCTTGATAGTCCCCACCTTAACCTCAGAACGGGGCATGTCCAAGGACAGTGGAATGGCTAAATGATCAGACCAGACTATCGGCAAAGGAACGCCGACAGTTAATCTTTGATCATTAGAAAATATCCCATCAAGGATGTGGCCAGCCTTGTGGGTTGGGTGCATCACTCTTTGGACAAAGTCACAAGCTTCCAAGGAGTTGACTAGGGAGGATGTGCTGGACACTAAACCCATATAACTTACTATTCCAACTCCCCCAACTATAAAATCAGACATTTTTTTAGTTATAATAATGTTTTAATATTAATTTTTAAAATATTAAAATAACTACATTATAATTTCTAAATTTCATTTACAAATACTATTTTATATAAATTTACAAAATTTTGATTTTTGTTTTTTTTTTAAATATTATTTTTGATAATTGTTTTTAAAACACTTAGGGCTAGATGTAGGTAGAATAGATTTACCGATTTTTAATTACCGAATTTGACCGATTCGGTAATTAAAAATCGGTAAATCTAAGGGGTGGGTATGTAGGTATTCCAGATGTGCTGGAATACCGATTCGGAAGAATCGGTATTTATCGATTCGGTAAATACCGAATTTCACAAGGGTGCAGGGTATGTCACTTTGACACCCTCTGGCACCCCAAAAATATGCATGTGCGCCATGTGGCACACAGACATGCCCTAAGGGCATGTCTGTCTGTCACATGGCTAGGTGTGCATGCACACATGTGCATGTACTCCTGAATTCGGTATTTTAACACCCAATAGGATTGGGTGTTAAAATACTGAATTTGTAGGGCCTTTGGGACTCAGAAGAGTCCCACCTACATCTGGGAATTACCGAATCGGTAAAAATACCGATTCGGTATTTTACAGATTCTGTAAATTTACCGATTCTGTAAATTTACAGAATCTGTAAAATCTGGCCCCCTACATCTCAAGATGCAAAACACCAGTCGGAAACGGCCGAATTTGGCCGTTTCCGACCGGTATTTGCCACCTACATCGGGCCCACTATTTTATATTATTTTTTTATATATTTTTTACTTTAATTTTAATAATGTAACATTTCTCAAATAAAATATTTTTTTTAATTATTTAGTAATAATAATTTTTAAATATTAATACTCAACATACACACCTATTATAAAGAAAACACTTCTAAGAAAACAACCAATTAAATAGTTTATAATTTTTTTTCTTCTCATTTTCTTAAATAAAATTCTCTATTTCCTAAAACTCACCATACTACACCCCTAACCATTCACAACACACCCATAAAATATTTTTCTTTATTTATTTCTAATTAACCAAATTTTAATATTTTAATAAACATATATTTTATAATAATTCCTACACTATTCCCCAAAAAACCCACAAAACATCACTACAATATAAAATTTAAATACAATTAAAATATTAAAATTAAATGCTAAATTTATTTTTTAAATACTTTAAAACACTTCCCACCCTATTCCCAAAAAATCCACAACCCACTCCTGAAAAAAATGTTTTAAACAATAAAACATTTCAAAAAATATTAAAAATTTAAATTTAAAATTTTAAATTAATTTCGAAATTTAAATTGAAAATATTTTTAATAAATTCCTACCCTAATCCCCCAAAATTCCACAACCCACTCCTAAAACAAAAATATTTAATGCAAATAAAAATTTCTATTAAATTTCTAAATTTAAATAAATAGCTTAAAAAAAATTCTAAATTTAATTTTACATTTTTTTAAAAAACAATTCCCATGTTATTCCCCAAATATTACACTACCCAATCCTAAAACACAATTATTTCATACAATAAAAAATTTCAAATACATTTCAAAATTTAAATAAATAATTTAAAATTAATTTCGAAATTTATTTAGAAAATATTTTAAAACACTTCCCACCCTATTCCCCTAAAAAGCCACCACCCTCTACTAAAATACACACATTTTTTTAAATTTAAGATTTTCAATTAGTTTCAAATTTTACATTTTAAATCTTTTAAAACACCACCCACCCTATTCCCCTAAAAACCTACAACCCGCTCCTAAAACATAAATTTTTACAAAATTTTACAATTCTAAAACATTTTTAAAAATGTATTTATATATATTTTAAAACACTTCCCACCCTATTCCCCTAAAAACCCACAACCCTCTCCTAAGATTTCTTATTATTTTTTCTCTACATATTTATTTATTTTTTCTAAAAATATTTATATATTTTATTACATAAAATAAAATACATAAATAATATTTTACAAAAAAAATAACAACTACAACATTATAAACATTCTACATTTCACAAATCGATATTCTGACACTCGATATTTTCACTTTCGATATTCTAACACTATTTGACATTCGATATTTTTTACTTATACAAAAACTCGATATTTTCTACACTCGATATAAACTACTCGATATTTTTTACTTCGATATTTTTTTAAACATATAAAAAAACGATAAAATTAACATCGATATCACTTTACTCAATATTACTGCCATGTCGATATTCTGTAGTCGATATTCTGTCCAGTCGATAATAAAAACTCGAGATTTAGACTGCACACCATTGGGAATTTCTTTGAACTTGTTCAAGTAACTTTTAGATACCTCCTAATTTCACTGAGGCAATCAAATCTTTATATATAAGCCTGTTGCTAGAATTCTGATAAATGAGACACTTACTGAAAGGTCTCTATAAGGAGTTGTACGAGACAGGGTACCCTATTTTGTCCATTCTTTTTTAACTGTTTATTGAGCCCCTAGCAGAGGCTATTAGGGCCGAAGATAATATAGCCTTGTTTGAAGCCCACGGATGTAGGAAACAAATCGCACTGTACACGGCTGACATACTATTCATTACCCAGCAGGAGGTAGTTGTACATACTTTACATTGCCTAGTAGGCATATCAATAGACCTGTGTGTACTCAAATAAGGTGTTAGGGCATGCACATCTTTCAGTATCTGTATTGGTTGTCCCAAATGAATCTGGGCAGGGTTGCACTTGATATGAAAAAGTATTTTAAGAAATGGCTGAATATTCTTCTAACTATTTTTAATACAGCCAACCTGGGAAAGATGTTGACTTTTCTATTTAGTTGCATTCCACAAAGTTTAGACTCAGCTTCCAATAAAAAAATTCATAGCAGTATCAGCAGTTTTATCTGGGCCAGAAAAGGCGTAAGGATATCATGTAAAAATACGGAGGAATAGAATAAAAAAGGGAGGGTTACAGCTTCCAGACATCCAACTATTTTGTTGGGCCTTGCAGCGGAAAACTTTTAGGATGCTTCTTGGTACACCAAATGTCTTGGAAGTCGGACAGTTATTTTGGTAATGACTTACAGCCTGAATAGCACCAATAGATGTTTATATAGGTTCGAATCTCCTAAATATTTACAGATCATTAGGCTGAAGGTTCTAAAGGCAGGCGCCACACCTTGGTATTTTGGTACAAGGCGGGGGCTGATGGGCAATCCCATACTCTGCAGATCAGGCACCAATTTGGAAGTCGCCAGGGACCCTTGAATGCCTGGAAGATACCTTAATCCTCCATCTAAAGTCAGCAAAGAGTGTAAAGTAGTCTGCCCCTATAGATATCAATGGCCTGAAATCATGGGATGAAGTTTCCTGAAGAACCATGGGCAGTTAGTCCAAATTTAAATATATATATATTGTATTCATGGCTCGCGACACTAAAACAAGAGGTGAACCCTAAGGGTATGAATGTGGGAAAAAACTTACATAGAAATGGAAAACTAAAGAAAGAAGTCACAAAGTAGTATGAACTGCTGTGAGATGCTTAATAGAAGGGGAAAACACCAGTATACCAGAAGTGGATCATATGCTTGTTGAGTGAAGTATTGGAAACATTATGGCAAGTATCCTTTGAGCTTTTATATGCTACTGTAAGTCCTGCTACAAAATAAATCAACTCTTCATCCTACATAGGGCCTACTGGACCCCCACAAAATGACAACATGGGCAAAGACATGAGATGCTACATGTAAGAAGTGTGGCTTTCCGAATGCAGAGGGCATACACGTTCGTACCTTGTCCCATCTTGAAGGTTTAAGTAAGTAAAATCATAACTGCAACGGCAACCTTAAGATCCAAGTTTGAGGTAAACCCAGCCGGATTTTTGTTTGGTGTTGGTGAGAAGTACGAAAGAGAGCATGAATGTATAAAGCAAATTTTATATCTAGCAGTACAATAATGGCCATTTGTTCTGTACTACTGTATAATCCGAAGTGTCACTATGGTATCTGTAAATTTTAGCTGGATTTGTCTTCTGCTTCTTAAACATCTTATTTGTATTGATGATCAGAACTTCTCTATAGTCAGTGAAACTGGCCACTGATACTTTATAACATTGGGTACTGTTTGTCATCCCTTGTAACCACATCATTATTTTTGCACGTCATGTCATAAATCTGATAAGATTGGCGCAATGCAAGCAGCATAAACATAATTTGCATTACATGGCATATTTGGACAAACATTGTGGTCTGTTGAACTCGCATTGCTCCAAGAACCAATTATTTACTCTACCTTGCAATCACATATATTGCTCTCCTTTGTGACACTAAGGGACATATTTATGAAAATTGTGGCTTGTTACCTTGCTCGGCTGTCCTACATCACAGGGAAGGGGCAGGAATGCACTGTATTTATCCATTATTGCGCAATTCTGTCCACTACCCTTCTGCTGACACCCTTTTGGCAGCCTAGCACCTAGTCAGGCACCCATGCACCATGGTGCAAGGGTGCCTCTATTGTAGGTAGGATTGTTTTGGGCAGGATAGGACACCTTCCTACAAAAAAACAACCCTGAGAGGCTTGAATGCAGTACAAATAAGAAGAGGAAAAAATGAGGAGAAATAAAGCTATTTCTCCACCTTGCACCTTCCCTGGAAAGGTGTAAGATTTTGGTGCCTTCCCTGGTGTAGAAGTTCTTGTAAATCTTGAAATGCATCAAAATCTATGGGAGTTGGATGAGAACACCCACTGCCCATGGAACGCCTAACCAGGGCAGGTTAAGGCAAAACAGTAGTTGGCGCTGCGTTGCCATATTCCAGATTATAAAGCAACTCATAGCCAGGGGAAGTGGTTTTGCGTGGCTTCATAAATCTGTTGTGGAGCTTTGGTTCATATATGTACCACACTATGTGGTGCAAGCATGACACAAGCCTCTCATAAATATGCCCCTAAATATGATTTGGCATCTTGCCATAGTGCAACTCCTAGAAAGTGGTTTTGCATAATTGTTTGCACTTGAGGCACATCTTATAAGTACAACTGTCTTTATGCAGAACACCTTCCAAGGACAGATCACATAAGATCCGCAATTTCTTGATCGTTAAATGTTTTGCATGTTGAAAAATTATGAAATGTATACTGCCCCTACTTTTGCCAATTGTTTGCACCTATCTTCGTTTGCCTCTAACGTTCTGCACAATGCTACATCATAATACTTTGCATCACTTTAGTATGGATGGACTTGTATTAAACCCTATGAGCAAAATGTGAATTTCCTGCCCTGTAAAATCCACTTTGCATTTTTTACCGTCCTATAACACTCATTTTGCACCTATTATGAAATGTTTCGGATTAGGGGACACAAGGCCAATTGGCACTCTGCTTGTGGAAACATTTGGGCCCAGCAAATGTTGCTGTATACGTTTGTTGATGCTCTTATTCGCAACGCTTTGCGTTATATGAGCGCCTGAACAAAATGCTAGCATCCTGAGCCCATGTCTTCACGAGCACTTCATGCAAAGAACAAGGTATTCCATAAAGGATTCAGTGCTCGCTCATCAGTTGGCAATGAATGCTACAAGAGCATGTCTTAAAGTTAAAAACAATGATCAAACAGACTGGATACTGCCCATGTTTTCCCGGCATGCATGGCTACAAAACGCATGAACTTACGGACTCCCGTTACCCTTTATCTAGACTCATGTAGTAAACGCTTGTTTCACCCTCCGCCTCCACAACAGGAAGTTCCTAAACCTCCTTAATTGCCCGATACATTCCACTTATCCTTCACTGTACCAACTGTATTTATTACTTTCCAATGTTCTCATGCTTTTCATATTTTATGCTTACCGTATTTTTTTTTCTTTGCCTTTTCCCTTTTTCTCACCTTGTACCCAGATCTATTTTATTATAATGCTTACATTTGTATGAATGTATTACTCTGCTTAGATTCTTACTTTGATATCACGTTGTACTTTGTTTTGACACCTGGTTTACTTTTTTATTACTATTAATAAAATTTTCTTGAACTTAAAAACAATGATCAAAGATTTAATGAAGGTCACAGGGTGTGACTTAGATGCATGGTCCTTAATTGAGTAACTTGCACATTAGAGAGCCTGCCTCATCTCTGAGAGTGAAGTCATTTACAAGGTTAATTGTAGTGTCACCTCTCAGCATCCAGTTGTTTTATCATGTTGCTCAGAATTATTATGCGCAGATATGCCGAAAAGAGCATTTCTCTTAATCGTTACTAATGTACAGCCGTCTTCTGGGGTGATTCCAATGAATACAAACTGTATTTTTGACTTAGTGGACAGAGACATACCTTAGGACATAATCGGTCAGGCAGGGGTTGAGCCCCCTTTATTCCATATTTTAAAAAGTCTACACCGAGATGCCCATATGAAGGTTGGTACACTCAACGTGGAGATCATAAAGCCCCTTTTCAAGTCAATGGAGGTATCAGACAAGGCTGCATATTAGCCCCTTTCTTAGTCTACATCCATGCCCTGGACCGCTTTTTGACTTCTTGGCCATGTGACATTCCTAAAATTCGTTTCCACTTAGTCCCCGTACTATTGTACAGGGACAAAGCAGTTTTAATTGCGCATACTGCAAACAGGTTATAACTAATTTTGGATGGTTTTAATAATTTTGTGCAAGTGCTGAAGCTTAAAGTGAACCACAAAAAAATCTGTGTAATGGCCTGTGGTCCCAAAAAATCCCAATAGGAAAACACCAATGTTAAAGACAACGTATTTTAATTATTATTCAATGACTGGGAAAGATGAAAAATCCAGGGCCCTTATTTATGAGGCCTTGCGTCAGTTTTGCGCCGCCGGTGCGTCACTTTTTGTGACGCACCAGCGGCGTAAAATATGCTCCTTGTTGTGCCATATTTAAAAAGTGACGCATCTAGGTAGATGCGTCACTTTTTAAACTCCTGCGCCACAATATACCTGCGTCAGGTATAATGTATGCAGAGGGGGCGTTCCCCGCAAAAAGCCTCGTAATAGTGACGCAGTGAAATCTATAAGATTTCACTGCGTCACTTTTAGGATGCTGTTGCGTCAAAATCTTGCGCCTGCCTCACAGCAGGCGTAAGACTGACGCAAGCCCTTTCACATGGGGAAAGCCCCATGTGAAAGGACGCATTGCTGGAGTTGCGTCACTTTTGTGACACACTCCAGTAATGCGTCACTTTTGCGCTTACAGATACGTCAGAAATACTGACGTATCTGTAAGTCCTTGCGACATGATGCATCATACATTAAATATGACGCATCATTGGTGTCGCAAGGAGTGCGCAGTGAAAAGTGACGCATCGCTGTTTTCACGCAGCGATGCGTCACTTTTCATAAATGAGGCCCCAGAGGTCCCAGGGAATGGTAGCCTCTTGAGAATCAATTTTTGCAGGTTCACCAAGAAATTAGGACACAAAAGCCACTAAAATAAGTGATTATGCTTTACAAAAGCAAAAGTTATAGTGCAGGTACGTATGGGGTGGGTAACTGGGGCACTCAACAGTAATGGCCCTACAGGTGGCAGGGAATACATTTTTAAATAGGTTGTTAGGGACTCCTAAATATACCCACAATGAATAAGGGGTAGGCTTGCTTGGAATCAAATATGCATTGGGATTGGAGCAGTGTTAGTGTTTTTACATATGAACATTCACTTTAACAGTCTAATATTTTATTATGTCATTATGTCAAAGAGGGGCATGACAATCACAGCCTGATGGCGATATGATTCCATTGTAAAGTGATACTTTTAGATGAGATTTTAATATGAACATTCTCTCTTGACTGCCTGATACTTGACTTAATTGTATTATGTCATAGTAATTGAAACCTGATTGCGATATGGTTTCATTGTAATGTGATATTCCCTAAATTTAATTTTTTTACTGTGCTTTTATGGTCAAATGGCCGAATAAAGTTGACGATGATGATGCATGCAAGACAGAAGAAATATATGAGGAAACAAACACCTTAAAGGTATCTCTTTAGTAATTTCTGTAATGCAACTGAACTTGTATCTCTTTTATTGCTAAACTAAGATATTGAACAGAAGATACAGTTATACAGAGAAATGTGTTTGGTTAACAAGAAGATTTTACATTTCATCACATGTTACAACGTCTATTTAAGTAATTTGTGACATGTTCCCTTTCTGAGAAAATTATGTTTGCTTTAGTCACATACAGCATAGAATAAGTTGCCCTTTTAGCAATCTATATGTGATAAAGCACCTGCTATCGCACATTTAAGGATATTGCGAGTCACCAAGAAGTGCTGCGTTCTCCATAAAGAAGAACAAGGCCAAAGGGCTTGCAATATCCTTTCAACCTAGAGCAGAAGATAGTTTATTCAATATAATACATAGTCATACCATCACCATTTCCACAAACTGCATAAATCCTTGAGCCAGAATTTGCTTAGACTTTGCGCTAGGGTTGCGTCACTTTTTTGGCATAGCCATAACGCGAAATCTATTTTAGGATTTACAAAGCCACACAAAGGCCTATTTGGGTGACTTTGTTTGGATTGTATCAGAAAAAATAACTAACTCAAAACAGGGCATAATGCTATCTTTCATTACCTTGTATCGGGAAGGTGTTATTTGGGAGGAGCACAGGTGTTCCCATGCACCCTCCCATATATTTCGATGCAAACCTTTACTAAAGTCAGTAAACTGGGTTTTGCTCTAAAATGGTGCTACTACCCGATTTGGGTGTAGAAAAATATCACACAAAGAGGAAGAAGCCTCTAATACTAGCCTCTACTAATAGTTTCCATACCACACAAACACTATTTTGAGCACAAAGGAGGCACCCTTTAATCATGCCACAAGGGTGTCCTTGTTGGTGCTAGGCAGCCAGAAGTGGAGATATGGTCCATTTCTGGTTTCTCTCATAAACGTAATGCAACACAGTAACTTACCTTGCTGTGATTAGTTGTATCAAAGGTTAGTAAATCTGGCTGTTTCATATAAAAGAGAGAGTATGGTTGAAGATATGAAGAATTAAAGTGAAATCTGTAGTGCAAAATTAAACACACCAAAAACCAATTAGTACTTTGTTGCAAAAAGATATTGAAATAATTTTAATGTAAGTCAAATTAAAAATTGCTGTCACCCAAAATCTGTAGAAACATGCAGAGAGATTCTCTCTCAAATATATTATCTAAAGCGTGCAAAGAATAAGCATGTTGCTATGAATATCTCCTTTCTGCTGATCAATGTTCATTGTGGGGAAAAAAGATCAGAAAAAGGAAAGACCTGCTCTTGATTTAATTATTTTAACTGCAACCACAATTTTTCACCATAACATGCCTTTCATGTTGGCTACTGGCGGTAGACATTATGAAATCACAACTGAATTGTGAAATAGAGTACAATGTATCCCCTGCTGTATATTATAAGGATAATGCAAGTCACTGCGGAGTTCCATAACCATATAGAGGATTGAGGCCTAAGGCCAAATTCCTTCATAAGTTCACGGAACTCAAGGTTACTTGTTTTGTCAGGATTTTTTGCCATGTTTTACAGCAGTGTGACCGCTGTGCAGCATGGCTAAAAGTACATTAGAAAAGTGGAGGAGGAGTTACGCGTCAAGCAAGATGGCCGCTTAGGACCTCAGCTCCGCGTAGCTAGCCCATATCTCTAAAATCCTGCCTCTGATCCTGACTTGGGAGCCCGCCACCCGACGCCTGAAGTGACTCTGTGGCTCCGGTTGTTCTCCAGGTCCCGCTGAGTTGAAAGGGGCCGGAGATACACCGGGAAGAAACTGCCGCCTAGGGGGCAGCTGAGGCCGGGGACTCGCATGGGCCTGGCGCCCGGGGTGAAGTTTGACAACAGCGGGTCCGGACACCGGAAGCTGCCGGTCCGGACCGCTGGAGAGAAAAACGGAGGAGTGACACGGCGGAGACCCCGGGGGTGCGGCATCGCGCGTGTGGAATGGAACTATCAGTGAGACTGGAGGCTGGGGGGGCCCGGACCACTCACCCCTTTCCCCCCCTTGCCTGAGAAGCTTGATCACGGAGAGAGGCAGACAGAGTCTCTCCCCTCATCGGTGCCCTCCTCCCCTCCACATTAAACACTGCTTGTAACAATAAACGGGGGGCAGTGGAACTCAGCATAAACGGCGGGACCGTGAGTGGCTTGGAGAGGCTCTGAGGGGTGCATTGGAAGACCCCATGGAGATTGCTGGTCTTCCCCTTCCCCTTTGCATGATAGATGGACTGGATAAACCTGGCACAAGGGGTGAAGAGAAGTTTGCAAATCAACCGAGGAGTCGACTGCGCTGGTGTTGCTGGCTGGGACGCTCCGGGAGATCCAGTGGCCTCGGCTGTGACATCGGCCTGTGTGGAGCCCCCCTGTGGACGCTGTGGATCCTTTCCCCACCAGTGATATTTTAAGGGGGGGCTCCTTGGGGTGTCAGTCCCTGGGCTTGCGGTGCGCCTGCTTGCCACTGCCGCTCTGCGACTTTGTGTTGCCACAATTGCCCCAGTACTTGGAGGGTGGCTGGGGGTGCCCGAGCCACTTGGTGCAAATGAGGGACATTGTGTGCGGCCAGATCTGTGGAGGGCAAGACCTGATCGGCCTGGAATTAAACTGTGCCTCCGGCGCCCTGGTCCTGGGCCGTGCGCAGTCGCTTCCCACAGAAACATTACCCTAAATTGACCGGACCCAGACGGTGGTCTTGCATGGTGGAGGAGGCTGAGTCCACCTGGGGGCCTCGTATTGGTTGGGAGCCGACGTGTCCATACAGGGCCCGGGAGTGGGGGAGACAGCTGGGAGGTGACCAGCATGGCGGCAAGGGCGGATGCAGACAAGAATCTGCCTAGATCTTCCAGAGGAACTAAGCAGGTCCAGTCAAATAAGCTGGACCGGTACACCATGCCACAAGGCTCACCTGTGGAGGCAAAAAGGGCCCAATCGACGAGTGGGGGCTCTTTGGGAACGCCAGCGGAACTGACACTATCAGATGTGATGGCGGCCATTGAAGGTGTCCAGGCATCATTAGAGCAGAAAATGTAATCATTGGATAGGAAACTGGAAACGGTAACGATAGAAGTAAATCTCATCCGGGCAGACCTCACGAAAGTGAGCGAGAAAGTTAAGTCACTGGATATAAAGACTGCCGGCCTGATAGATGACATGGCCTTGCTCCAGCAGGAGGTACATGATCTTAAGGCCTCCCGTGTCCTGACCGATAAGAAGCTTGAGGATTTTGAGGGAAGGGCCAGACAGAACAACATTAGCATCCTTAGGGTCCTGGAGAAAGCGGAAAGCCCGGCCCCTGACCTGTTTGTTGAGGACATTATTCTCAATCACCTTAAACCCAAGGGACTGGGAAACTGCTTCACCATTGAGCGGGCGCACAGGGTGCCCGGGGGTCGGCCTAGACCCGGAACTCCGCCCCGCCCAATGATTGCGAGAGTCTTGAACTTCAGAGACCGGGATGCAATATTGTAGGCGACCCGATCGGGGGGCCCCTTTGGTATGAAAATGCCTTCCTCTCCTTCTTTACAGACATCATACAACTTGTAGATAAACAGCGTCAAAGCTTCTTGCCAGTGAAAAACAAACTGAGAGACAAGGGCATGCGATAAGGAATAATGTTCCCAGCGAAATTTAGAGTGGAGGCTGATGGGAGAACTTGGTTCTTCGACAACTCAGAGGTCGCAGCGGACTGGATAGACAGCTTCCATCTGGATGAGACGGAGAGGCGCAGCTGTGAGGGAGAAGGCGAACAACGGGAACAGGAGTGAAGGTCGAGAGCGCGATCGTGGAACTGTGACTATGTGCAGCTGGGGGATCCGGAACAGTTGCGGGGAGTTGCTTGTAGGTGCAGCGCTGTTGAGAGTGGGCGGGTGAATCCGAACATTGGACTAATGATTACGGTAGAGCTGGGGCGGGAGCATAGAACATCGACTCTCCTCCTTGTTACTACTTTTAGTTAGTGTGTAGAGTTTGATTGTGGGGCGGCAGGCACACTGTCAGTTGGAGATGGGTGTAAGCCATGAGCAGGGGTGCAGGGAGGGTGAGAGGGATCCAGGGATGGCGTAGACTAGTTGTTTAGGATTGCGCTGTTCGGGGGGTTGTTTGTTTTGAGAGTTTTTTAGTTTTTTTTCTGCATCTGGTGACATGGTTACAATTAAACTGATTCCTTACTGCTACAATGTCTGCTGTTAGGCAGGGGTTGGGGATAAAAGTGCTCAGCTGGAATGTAAACGGTCTGGTGGATAAAATTAAGAGGGGAATGGTGAATCAGTTGGTTAGGAGACACTCCACGGATGTGGTGCTGCTGCAGGAGACGCATCTGGTGGGTAATCTTTGCATGGCCCTACATAGGGGGGAGTATAAACTAGTGGCCCATGCCGGATTCACCACCCGATCTAGGGGGACGGGCATTTTGGTGAAAAACTCTTTTCACATGGACAAAATGTTTTAGCAATTTTCACCCCGAGTGTGCTGAGTATACTCAGACGTGAGTCCCAGGCTCTCCAGACCACTGGAGTCAAGCTATCCAGGCTGATGAAGGCTGATAGCCAGAAACCGGTCCTTGGATGCTTGATTCCGGTCTGGGAAAGACATGGCTTGGTAGTTCGGACTGGACTGTTCCCATAAGGCACAGGGTCAGAGCTGATTTGCATATAGCCAGTGTCTAACCCAGGGTGGTGTGGAGTGCAAAAAAACGATGGATTTAGGCCCAGATCCTTGTACTGGGGTGAATGTATGACATTATTCTACATTCTGTCCATCAACTGTGTTTTTTGCAATTTTCACCCCGAGTCTGCTGGGTATACTCAGACGTGAGTCCCAGGCTCTCCACACCACTGGAGTCAAGCTATCCAGGCTGATGAAGGCTGATAGCCAGAAACCGGTCCTTGGATGCTTGATTCCGGTCTGGGAAAGACATGGCTTGGTAGTTCGAACTGGACTGTTCTCATGAGGCACAGGGTCAGAGCTGATTTGCATATAGCCAGTGTCTAACCCAGGGTGGTGTGGATTGCAAAAAAAACGATGGATTTAGGCCCAGATCCTTGTACTGGGGTGAATGTATGACATTATTCTACATTCTGTCCATCAACTGTGTTTTTTGCAATTTTCACCCCGAGTCTGCTGGGTATACTCAGACGTGAGTCCCAGGCTCTCCACACCACTGGAGTCAAGCTATCCAGGCTGATGAAGGCTGATAGCCAGAAACCGGTCCTTGGATGCTTGATTCCGGTCTGGGAAAGACATGGCTTGGTAGTTCGGACTGGACTGTTCTCATGAGGCACAGGGTCAGAGCTGATTTGCATATAGCCAGTGTCTAACCCAGGGTGGTGTGGAGTGCAAAAAAATGATGGATTTCAGCCCAGATCCTTGTACTGGGGTGAATGTATGACATTGTTCTACATTCTGACCATCAACTGTGTTTTTTGCAATTTTCACCCCGAGTGTGCTGGGTATACTCAGACGTGCGTCCCAGGCTCTCCACACCACTGGAGTCAAGCTATCCAGGCTGATGAAGGCTGATAGCCAGAAACCGGTCCTTGGATGCTTGATTCCGGTCTGGGAAAGACATGGCTTGGTAGTTCGGACTGGACTGTTCCCATGAGGCACAGGGTCAGAGGTGATTTGCATATAGCCAGTGTCTAACCCAGGGTGGTGTGGAGTGCAAAAAAACGATGGATTTAGGCCCAGATCCTTGTACTGGGGTGAATGTATGACATTGTTCTACATTCTGTCCATCAACTGTGTTTTTTGCAATTTTCACCACGAGTGTGCTGGGTATACTCAGACGTGGGTCCCAGGCTCTCCACACCACTGGAGTCAAGCTATCCAGGCTGATGAAGGCTGATGGCCAGAAACCGGTCCTTGGATGCTTGATTCCGGTCTGGGAAAGACATGGCTTGGTAGTTCGGACTGGACTGTTCCCATGAGGCACAGGGTCAGAGCTGATTTGCATATAGCCAGTGTCTAACCCAGGGTGGTGTGGAGTGCAAAAAAATCATGGATTTAGGCCCAGATTCTTGTACTGGGGTGAATGTATGACATTGTTCTACATTCTGTCCATCAACTGTGTTTTTTGCAATTTTCCCCCCGAGTGTGCTGGGTATACTCAGACGTGAGTCCCAGGCTCTCCACACCACTGGAGTCAAGCTATCCAGGCTGATGAAGGCTGATAGCCAGAAACCGGTCCTTGGATGCATGATTCCGGTCTGGGAAAGACATGGCTTGGTAGTTCGGACTGGACTGTTCCCATGAGGCACAGGGTCAGAGCTGATTTGCATATAGCCAGTGTCTAACCCAGGGTGGTGTGGAGTGCAAAAAAACGATGGATTTAGGCCCAGATCCTTGTACTGGGGTTAATGTTTGACATTGTTCTACATTCTGTCCATCAACTGTGTTTTTTGCAATTTTCACCCCAAGTGTGCTGGGTATACTCAGACGTGAGTCCCAGACTCTCCACACCACTGGAGTCAAGCTATCCAGGCTGATGAAGGCTGATAGCCAGAAACCGGTCCTTGGATGCTTGATTCCGGTCTGGGAAAGACATGGCTTGGTAGTTCGGACTGGACTGTTCCCATGAGGCACAGGGTCAGAGCTGATTTGCATATAGCCAGTGTTTAACCCAGGGTGGTGTGGAGTGCAAAAAAACGATGGATTTAGGCCCAGATCCTTGTACTGGGGTGAATGTATGACACTGTTCTACATTCTGTCCATCAACTGTGTTTTTTGCAATTTTCACCCCGAGTGTGCTGGGTATACTCAGACGTGAGTCCCAGGCTCTCCACACCACTGGAGTCAAGCTATCCAGGCTGATGAAGGCTGATAGCCAAAAACCGGTCCTTGGATGCTTGATTCCGGTCTGGGAAAGACATGGCTTGGTAGTTCGGACTGGACTGTTCCCATGAGGCACAGGGTCAGAGCTGATTTGCATATAGCCAGTGTCTAACCCAGGGTGGTGTGGAGTGGAAAAAACGATGGATTTAGGCCCAGATCCTTGTACTAGGGTGAATGTATGACATTGTTCTACATTCTGTCCATCAACTGTGTTTTTTGCAATTTTCATCCCGAGTGTGCTGGGTATACTCAGACGTAAGTCCCAGGCTCTCCACACCACTGGAGTCAAGCTATCCAGGCTGATGAAGGCTGATAGCCAGAAACCGGTCCTTGGATGCTTGATTCCGGTCTGGGAAAGACATGGCTTGGTAGTTCGGACTGGACTGTTCCCATGAGGCACAGGGTCAGAGCTGATTTGCATATAGCCAGTGTCTAACCCAGGGTGGTGTGGAGTGCAAATAAACGATGGATTTAGGCCCAGATCCTTGTACTGGGGTGAATGTATGACATTGTTCTACATTCTGTCCATCAACTGTGTTTTTTGCAATTTTCACCCCGAGTGTGCTGGGTATACTCAGACGTGAGTCCCAGGCTCTCCACACCACTGGAGTCAAGCTATCCAGGCTGATGAAGGCTGATAGCCAGAAACCGGTCCGTGGATGCTTGATTCCGGTCTGGGAAAGACATGGCTTGGTAGTTCGGACTGGACTGTTCTCATGAGGCACAGGGTCAGAGCTGATTTGCATATAGCCAGTGTCTAACCCAGGGTGGTGTGGAGTGCAAAAAAATGATGGATTTCAGCCCAGATCCTTGTACTGGGGTGAATGTATGACATTGTTCTACATTCTGACCATCAACTGTGTTTTTTGCAATTTTCGCCCCGAGTGTGCTGGGTATACTCAGACGTGCGTCCCAGGCTCTCCACACCACTGGAGTCAAGCTATCCAGGCTGATGAAGGCTGATAGCCAGAAACCGGTCCTTGGATGCTTGATTCCGGTCTGGGAAAGACATGGCTTGGTAGTTCGGACTGGACTGTTCCCATGAGGCACAGGGTCAGAGGTGATTTGCATATAGCCAGTGTCTAACCCAGGGTGGTGTGGAGTGCAAAAAAACGATGGATTTAGGCCCAGATCCTTGTACTGGGGTGAATGTATGACATTGTTCTACATTCTGTCCATCAACTGTGTTTTTTGCAATTTTCACCACGAGTGTGCTGGGTATACTCAGACGTGGGTCCCAGGCTCTCCACACCACTGGAGTCAAGCTATCCAGGCTGATGAAGGCTGATGGCCAGAAACCGGTCCTTGGATGCTTGATTCCGGTCTGGGAAAGACATGGCTTGGTAGTTCGGACTGGACTGTTCCCATGAGGCACAGGGTCAGAGCTGATTTGCATATAGCCAGTGTCTAACCCAGGGTGGTGTGGAGTGCAAAAAAAATGATGGATTTAGGCCCAGATTCTTGTACTGGGGTGAATGTATGACATTGTTCTACATTCTGTCCATCAACTGTGTTTTTTGCAATTTTCACCCCGAGTGTGCTGGGTATACTCAGACGTGAATCCCAGACTCTCCACACCACTGGAGTCAAGCTATCCAGGCTGATGAAGGCTGATAGCCAGAAACCGGTCCTTGGATGCTTGATTCCGGTCTGGGAAAGACATGGCTTGGTAGTTCGGACTGGACTGTTCCCATGAGGCACAGGGTCAGAGCTGATTTGCATATAGCCAGTGTATAACCCAGGGTGGTGTGGAGTGCAAAAAAACGATGGATTTAGGCCCAGATCCTTGTACTGGGGTGAATGTATGACACTGTTCTACATTCTGTCCATCAACTGTGTTTTTTGCAATTTTCACCCCGAGTGTGCTGGGTATACTCAGACGTGAGTCCCAGGCTCTCCACACCACTGGAGTCAAGCTATCCAGGCTGATGAAGGCTGATAGCCAAAAACCGGTCCTTGGATGCTTGATTCCGGTCTGGGAAAGACATGGCTTGGTAGTTCGGACTGGACTGTTCCCATGAGGCACAGGGTCAGAGCTGATTTGCATATAGCCAGTGTCTAACCCAGGGTGGTGTGGAGTGGAAAAAACGATGGATTTAGGCCCAGATCCTTGTACTGGGGTGAATGTATGACATTGTTCTACATTCTGTCCATCAACTGTGTTTTTTGCAATTTTCATCCCGAGTGTGCTGGGTATACTCAGACGTAAGTCCCAGGCTCTCCACACCACTGGAGTCAAGCTATCCAGGCTGATGAAGGCTGATAGCCAGAAACCGGTCCTTGGATGCTTGATTCCGGTCTGGGAAAGACATGGCTTGGTAGTTCGGACTGGACTGTTCCCATGAGGCACAGGGTCAGAGCTGATTTGCATATAGCCAGTGTCTAACCCAGGGTGGTGTGGAGTGCAAATAAACGATGGATTTAGGCCCAGATCCTTGTACTGGGGTGAATGTATGACATTGTTCTACATTCTGTCCATCAACTGTGTTTTTTGCAATTTTCACCCCGAGTGTGCTGGGTATACTCAGACGTGAGTCCCAGGCTCTCCACACCACTGGAGTCAAGCTATCCAGGCTGATGAAGGCTGATAGCCAGAAACCGGTCCGTGGATGCTTGATTCCGGTCAGGGAAAGACATGGCTTGGTAGTTCGGACTGGACTTTTCCCATGAGGCACGTGGTCAGATCTGATTTGCATATAGCCAGTGTCTAACCCAGGGTGGTGTGGAGTGCAAATAAACAATGGATTTGGGCCCAGATCCTTGTACTGGGGTGAATGTATGACATTGTTCTACATTCTGTCCATCAACTGTTTTTTGCAATTTTCACCCCGAGTGTGCTGGGTATACTCAGACGTGAGTCCCAGGCTCTCCACACCACTGGAGTCAAGCTATCCAGGCTGATGAAGGCTGATAGCCAGAAACCGGTCCGTGGATGCTTGATTCCGGTCTGGGAAAGACATGGCTTGGTAGTTCGGACTGGAATGTTCCCATGAGGCACAGGGTCAGAGCTGATTTGCATATAGCCAGTGTCTAACCCAGGGTGGTGTGGAGTGGAAAAAACGATGGATTTAGGCCCAGATCCTTGTACTGGGGTGAATGTATGACATTGTTCTACATTCTGTCCATCAACTGTGTTTTTTGCAATTTTCATCCCGAGTGTGCTGGGTATACTCAGACGTAAGTCCCAGGCTCTCCACACCACTGGAGTCAAGCTATCCAGGCTGATGAAGGCTGATAGCCAGAAACCGGTCCTTGGATGCTTGATTCCGGTCTGGGAAAGACATGGCTTGATAGTTCGGACTGGACTGTTCCCATGAGGCACAGGGTCAGAGCTGATTTGCATATAGCCAGTGTCTAACGCAGGGTGGTGTGGAGTGCAAATAAACAATGGATTTAGGCCCAGATCCTTGTACTGGGGTGAATGTATGACATTGTTCTACATTCTGTCCATCAACTGTAATTTTTGCAATTTTCACCCCGAGTGTGCTGGGTATACTCAGACGTGAGTCCCAGGCTCTCCACACCACTGGAGTCAAGCTATCCAGGCTGATGAAGGCTGATAGCCAGAAACCGGTCCTTGGATGCTTGATTCCGGTCTGGGAAAGACATGGCTTGGTAGTTCGGACTGAACTGTTCCCATGAGGCACAGGGTCAGAGCTGATTTGCATATAGCCAGTGTCTAACCCAGGGTGGTGTGGAGTGCAAAAAAATGATGGACTTAGGCCCAGATCCTTGTACTCGGGTGAATGTATGGCATTGTTCTACATTCTGTCCATCAACTGTGTTTTTTGCAATTTTCACCCCGAGTGTGCTGGGTATACTCAGACGTGAGTCCCAGGCTCTCCACACCACTGGAGTCAAGCTATCCAGGCTGATGAAGGCTGATATCCAGAAACCGGTCCTTGGATGCTTGATTCCGGTCTGGGAAAGACATGGCTTGGTAGTTTGGACTGGACTGTTCCCATGAGGCACAGGGTCAGAGCTGATTTGCATATAGCCAGTGTCTAACCCAGGGTGGTGTGGAGTGGAAAAAACGATGGATTTAGGCCCAGATCCTTGTACTGGGGTGAATGTATGACATTGTTCTACATTCTGTCCATCAACTGTGTTTTTTGCAATTTTCATCCCGAGTGTGCTGGGTATACTCAGACGTAAGTCCCAGGCTCTCCACACCACTGGAGTCAAGCTATCCAGGCTGATGAAGGCTGATAGCCAGAAACCGGTCCTTGGATGCTTGATTCCGGTCTGGGAAAGACATGGCTTGGTAGTTCGGACTGGACTGTTCCCATGAGGCACAGGGTCAGAGCTGATTTGCATATAGCCAGTGTCTAACCCAGGGTGGTGTGGAGTGCAAATAAACGATGGATTTAGGCCCAGATCCTTGTACTGGGGTGAATGTATGACATTGTTCTACATTCTGTCCATCAACTGTGTTTTTTGCAATTTTCACCCCGAGTGTGCTGGGTATACTCAGACGTGAGTCCCAGGCTCTCCACACCACTGGAGTCAAGCTATCCAGGCTGATGAAGGCTGATAGCCAGAAACCGGTCCGTGGATGCTTGATTCCGGTCAGGGAAAGACATGGCTTGGTAGTTCGGACTGGACTGTTCCCATGAGGCACGTGGTCAGATCTGATTTGCATATAGCCAGTGTCTAACCCAGGGTGGTGTGGAGTGCAAATAAACAATGGATTTGGGCCCAGATCCTTGTACTGGGGTGAATGTATGACATTGTTCTACATTCTGTCCATCAACTGTTTTTTGCAATTTTCACCCCGAGTGTGCTGGGTATACTCAGACGTGAGTCCCAGGCTCTCCACACCACTGGAGTCAAGCTATCCAGGCTGATGAAGGCTGATAGCCAGAAACCGGTCCGTGGATGCTTGATTCCGGTCTGGGAAAGACATGGCTTGGTAGTTCGGACTGGAATGTTCCCATGAGGCACAGGGTCAGAGCTGATTTGCATATAGCCAGTGTCTAACCCAGGGTGGTGTGGAGTGGAAAAAACGATGGATTTAGGCCCAGATCCTTGTACTGGGGTGAATGTATGACATTGTTCTACATTCTGTCCATCAACTGTGTTTTTTGCAATTTTCATCCCGAGTGTGCTGGGTATACTCAGACGTAAGTCCCAGGCTCTCCACACCACTGGAGTCAAGCTATCCAGGCTGATGAAGGCTGATAGCCAGAAACCGGTCCTTGGATGCTTGATTCCGGTCTGGGAAAGACATGGCTTGATAGTTCGGACTGGACTGTTCCCATGAGGCACAGGGTCAGAGCTGATTTGCATATAGCCAGTGTCTAACGCAGGGTGGTGTGGAGTGCAAATAAACAATGGATTTAGGCCCAGATCCTTGTACTGGGGTGAATGTATGACATTGTTCTACATTCTGTCCATCAACTGTAATTTTTGCAATTTTCACCCCGAGTGTGCTGGGTATACTCAGACGTGAGTCCCAGGCTCTCCACACCACTGGAGTCAAGCTATCCAGGCTGATGAAGGCTGATAGCCAGAAACCGGTCCTTGGATGCTTGATTCCGGTCTGGGAAAGACATGGCTTGGTAGTTCGGACTGAACTGTTCCCATGAGGCACAGGGTCAGAGCTGATTTGCATATAGCCAGTGTCTAACCCAGGGTGGTGTGGAGTGCAAAAAAATGATGGACTTAGGCCCAGATCCTTGTACTCGGGTGAATGTATGGCATTGTTCTACATTCTGTCCATCAACTGTGTTTTTTGCAATTTTCACCCCGAGTGTGCTGGGTATACTCAGACGTGAGTCCCAGGCTCTCCACACCACTGGAGTCAAGCTATCCAGGCTGATGAAGGCTGATATCCAGAAACCGGTCCTTGGATGCTTGATTCCGGTCTGGGAAAGACATGGCTTGGTAGTTTGGACTGGACTGTTCCCATGAGGCACAGGGTCAGAGCTGATTTGCATATAGCCAGTGACTAACCCAGGGGGGTGTGGAGTGCAAAAAAACGATGGATTTAGGCCCAGATCCTTGTACTAGGGTGAATGTATGACATTGTTCTACATTCTGTCCATCAACTGTGTTTTTTGCAATTTTCACCCCGAGTGTGCTGGGTATACTCAGACGTGGGTCTCAGGCTCTCCACACCACTGGAGTCAAGCTATCCAGGCTGATGAAGGCTGATGGCCAGAAACCGGTCTTTGGATGCTTGATTCCGGTCTGGGAAAGACATGGCTCGGTAGTTCAGACTGGACTGTTCCCATGAGGCACAGGGTCAGAGCTGATTTGCATATAGCCAGTGTCTAACCCAGGGTGGTGTGGAGTGCAAAAAAAAGATGGATTTAGGCCCAGATCCTTTTACTGGGGTGAATGTATGACATTGTTCTACATTCTGTCCATCAACTGTGTTTTTTGCAATTTTCACCCCGAGTGTGCTGTGTATACTCAGACGTGAGTCCCAGGCTCTCCACACCACTGGAGTCAAGCTATCCAGGCTGATGAAGGCTGATAGCCAGAAACCGGTCCTTGGATGCATGATTCCGGTCTGGGAAAGACATGGCTTGGTAGTTCGGACTGGACTGTTCCCATGAGGCACAGGGTCAGAGCTGATTTGCATATAGCCAGTGTCTAACCCAGGGTGGTGTGGAGTGCAAAAAAACGATGAATTTAGGCCCAGATCCTTGTACTGGGGTGAATGTATGACATTGTTCTACATTCTGTCCATCAACTGTGTTTTTTGCAATTTTCACCCCGAGTGTGCTGGGTATACTCAGACGTGAGTCCCAGGCTCTCCACACCACTGGAGTCAAGCTATCCAGGCTGATGAAGGCTGATAGCCAGAAACCGGTCCTTGGATGCTTGATTCCGGTCTGGGAAAGACATGGCTTGGTAGTTCGGACTGGACTGTTCCCATGAGGCACAGGTCAGAGCTGATTTGCATATAGCCAGTGTCTAACCCAGGGTGGTGTGGAGTGGAAAAAACGATGGATTTAGGCCCAGATCCTTGTACTGGGGTGAATGTATGACATTGTTCTACATTCTGTCCATCAACTGTATTTTTTGCAATTTTCATCCCGAGTGTGCTGGGTATACTCAGACGTAAGTCCCAGGCTCTCCACACCACTGGAGTCAAGCTATCCAGGCTGATGAAGGCTGATAGCCAGAAACCGGTCCTTGGATGCTTGATTCCGGTCTGGGAAAGACATGGCTTGGTAGTTCGGACTGGACTGTTCCCATGAGGCACAGGGTCAGAGCTGATTTGCATATAGCCAGTGTCCAACCCAGGGTGGTGTGGAGTGCAAATAAACGATGGATTTAGGCCCAGATCCTTGTACTGGGGTGAATGTATGACATTGTTCTACATTCTGTCCATCAACTGTGTTTTTTGCAATTTTCACCCCGAGTGTGCTGGGTATACTCAGACGTGAGTCCCAGGCTCTCCACACCACTGGAGTCAAGCTATCCAGGCTGATGAAGGCTGATAGCCAGAAAGCGGTCCGTGGATGCTTGATTCCGGTCAGGGAAAGACATGGCTTGGTAGTTCGGACTGGACTGTTCCCATGAGGCACAGGTTCAGATCTGATTTGCATATAGCCAGTGTCTAACCCAGGGTGGTGTGGAGTGCAAAAAAACAATGGATTTAGGCCCAGATCCTTGTACTGAGGTGAATGTATGACATTGTTCTACATTCTGTCCATCAACTGTGTTTTTTGCAATTTTCACCCCGAGTGTGCTGGGTATACTCAGACGTGCGTCCCAGGCTCTCCACACCACTGGAGTCAAGCTATCCAGGCTGATGAAGGCTGATAGCCAGAAACCGGTCCTTGGATGCTTGATTCCGGTCTGGGAAAGACATGGCTTGGTAGTTCGAACTGGACTGTTCCCATGAGGCACAGGGTCAGAGCTGATTTGCATTTAGCCAGTGTCTAACCCAGGGTGGTGTGGAGTGCAAATAAACGATGGATTTGGGCCCAGATCCTTGTACTGGGGTGAATGTATGACATTGTTCTACATTCTGTCCATCAACTGTTTTTTGCAATTTTCACCCCGAGTGTGCTGGGTATACTCAGACGTGAGTCCCAGGCTCTCCACACCACTGGAGTCAAGCTATCCAGGCTGATGAAGGCTGATAGCCAGAAACCGGTCCGTGGTTGCTTGATTCCGGTCTGGGAAAGACATGGCTTGGTAGTTCGGACTGGAATGTTCCCATGAGGCACAGGGTCAGAGCTGATTTGCATATAGCCAGTGTCTAACCCAGGGTGGTGTGGAGTGCAAAAAAAACGATGGATTTAGACCCAGATCCTTGTACTGGAATGAATGTATGACATTGTTCTACATTCTGTCCATCAACTGTGTTTTTTGCAATTTTCACCCCGAGTGTGCTGGGTATACTCAGACGTGAGTCCCAGGCTCTCCACACCACTGGAGTCAAGCTATCCAGGCTGATGAAGGCTGATAGCCAGAAACCGGTCCTTGGATGCTTGATTCCGGTCTGGGAAAGACATGGCTTGGTAGTTCGGACTGGACTGTTCCCATGAGGCACAGGGTCAGAGCTGATTTGCATATAGCCAGTGTCTAACCCAGGGTGGTGTGGAGTGCAAAAAAATGATGGACTTAGGCCCAGATCCTTGTACTGGGGTGAATGTATGGCATTGTTCTACATTCTGTCCATCAACTGTGTTTTTTGCAATTTTCACCCCGAGTGTGCTGGGTATACTCTGACGTGAGTCCCAGGCTCTCCACACCACTGGAGTCAAGCTATCCAGGCTGATGAAGGCTGATAACCAGAAACCAGTCCTTGGATGCTTGATTCCGGTCTGGGAAAGACATGGCTTGGTAGTTTGGACTGGACTGTTCCCATGAGGCACAGGGTCAGAGCTGATTTGCATATAGCCAGTGACTAACCCAGGGTGGTGTGGAGTGCAAAAAAACGATGGATTTAGGCCCAGATCCTTGTACTAGGGTGAATGTATGACATTGTTCTACATTCTGTCCATCAACTGTGTTTTTTGCAATTTTCACCCCGAGTGTGCTGGGTATACTCAGACGTGAGTCCCAGGCTCTCCACACCACTGGAGTCAAGCTATCCAGGCTGATGAAGGCTGATAGCCAGAAACCGGTCCTTGGATGCTTGATTCCGGTCTGGGAAAGACATGGCTTGGTAGTTCGGACTGGACTGTTCCCATGAGGCACAGGGTCAGAGCTGATTTGCATATAGCCAGTGTCTAACCCAGGGTGGTGTGGAGTGGAAAAAACGATGGATTTAGGCCCAGATCCTTGTACTGGGGTGAATGTATGACATTGTTCTACATTCTGTCCATCAACTGTATTTTTTGCAATTTTCATCCCGAGTGTGCTGGGTATACTCAGACGTAAGTCCCAGGCTCTCCACACCACTGGAGTCAAGCTATCCAGGCTGATGAAGGCTGATAGCCAGAAACCGGTCCTTGGATGCTTGATTCCGGTCTGGGAAAGACATGGCTTGGTAGTTCGGACTGGACTGTTCCCATGAGGCACAGGGTCAGAGCTGATTTGCATATAGCCAGTGTCCAACCCAGGGTGGTGTGGAGTGCAAATAAACGATGGATTTAGGCCCAGATCCTTGTACTGGGGTGAATGTATGACATTGTTCTACATTCTGTCCATCAACTGTGTTTTTTGCAATTTTCACCCCGAGTGTGCTGGGTATACTCAGACGTGAGTCCCAGGCTCTCCACACCACTGGAGTCAAGCTATCCAGGCTGATGAAGGCTGATAGCCAGAAACCGGTCCGTGGATGCTTGATTCCGGTCAGGGAAAGACATGGCTTGGTAGTTCGGACTGGACTGTTCCCATGAGGCACAGGGTCAGATCTGATTTGCATATAGCCAGTGTCTAACCCAGGGTGGTGTGGAGTGCAAAAAAACAATGGATTTAGGCCCAGATCCTTGTACTGAGGTGAATGTATGACATTGTTCTACATTCTGTCCATCAACTGTGTTTTTTGCAATTTTCACCCCGAGTGTGCTGGGTATACTCAGACGTGCGTCCCAGGCTCTCCACACCACTGGAGTCAAGCTATCCAGGCTGATGAAGGCTGATAGCCAGAAACCGGTCCTTGGATGCTTGATTCCGGTCTGGGAAAGACATGGCTTGGTAGTTCGAACTGGACTGTTCCCATGAGGCACAGGGTCAGAGCTGATTTGCATTTAGCCAGTGTCTAACCCAGGGTGGTGTGGAGTGCAAATAAACGATGGATTTGGGCCCAGATCCTTGTACTGGGGTGAATGTATGACATTGTTCTACATTCTGTCCATCAACTGTTTTTTGCAATTTTCACCCCGAGTGTGCTGGGTATACTCAGACGTGAGTCCCAGGCTCTCCACACCACTGGAGTCAAGCTATCCAGGCTGATGAAGGCTGATAGCCAGAAACCGGTCCGTGGTTGCTTGATTCCGGTCTGGGAAAGACATGGCTTGGTAGTTCGGACTGGAATGTTCCCATGAGGCACAGGGTCAGAGCTGATTTGCATATAGCCAGTGTCTAACCCACGGTGGTGTGGAGTGCAAAAAAACGATGGATTTAGACCCAGATCCTTGTACTGGAATGAATGTATGACATTGTTCTACATTCTGTCCATCAACTGTGTTTTTTGCAATTTTCACCCCGAGTGTGCTGGGTATACTCAGACGTGAGTCCCAGGCTCTCCACACCACTGGAGTCAAGCTATCCAGGCTGATGAAGGCTGATAGCCAGAAACCGGTCCTTGGATGCTTGATTCCGGTCTGGGAAAGACATGGCTTGGTAGTTCGGACTGGACTGTTCCCATGAGGCACAGGGTCAGAGCTGATTTGCATATAGCCAGTGTCTAACCCAGGGTGGTGTGGAGTGCAAAAAAATGATGGACTTAGGCCCAGATCCTTGTACTGGGGTGAATGTATGGCATTGTTCTACATTCTGTCCATCAACTGTGTTTTTTGCAATTTTCACCCCGAGTGTGCTGGGTATACTCTGACGTGAGTCCCAGGCTCTCCACACCACTGGAGTCAAGCTATCCAGGCTGATGAAGGCTGATAACCAGAAACCAGTCCTTGGATGCTTGATTCCGGTCTGGGAAAGACATGGCTTGGTAGTTTGGACTGGACTGTTCCCATGAGGCACAGGGTCAGAGCTGATTTGCATATAGCCAGTGACTAACCCAGGGTGGTGTGGAGTGCAAAAAAACGATGGATTTAGGCCCAGATCCTTGTACTAGGGTGAATGTATGACATTGTTCTACATTCTGTCCATCAACTGTGTTTTTTGCAATTTTCACCCCGAGTGTGCTGGGTATACTCAGACGTGGGTCTCAGGCTCTCCACACCACTGGAGTCAAGCTATCCAGGCTGATGAAGGCTGATGGCCAGAAACCGGTTTTTGGATGCTTGATTCCGGTCTGGGAAAGACATGGCTCGGTAGTTCAGACTGGACTGTTCCCATGAGGCACAGGGTCAGAGCTGATTTGCATATAGCCAGTGTCTAACCCAGGGTGGTGTGGAGTGCAAAAAAACGATGGATTTAGGCCCAGATCCTTGTACTGCGGTGAATGTATGACATTGTTCTACATTCTGTCCATCAACTGTGTTTTTTTGCAATTTTCACCCTGAGTGTGCTGGGTATACTCAGACTTGAGTCCCAGGCTCTCCACACCACTTGAGTCAAGCTATCCAGGCTGATGAAGGCTGATAGCCAGAAACCGGTCCTTGGATGTTTGATTCCGGTCTGGGAGAGACATGGCTTGGTAGTTCGGACAGGACTGTTCCCATGAGGCACAGGGTCAGAGCTGATTTGCATATAGCCAGTGTCTAACCCAGGGTGGTGTGGAGTGCAAAAAAATGATGGATTTAGGCCCAGATCCTTGTACTGGGGTGAATGTATGACATTGTTCTACATTCTGTCCATCAACTGTGTTTTTTGCAATTTTCACCCCGAGTGTGCTGTGTATACTCAGACGTGAGTCCCAGGCTCTCCACACCACTGGAGTCAAGCTATCCAGGCTGATGAAGGCTGATAGCCAGAAACCGGTCCTTGGATGCATGATTCCGGTCTGGGAAAGACATGGCTTGGTAGTTCGGACTGGACTGTTCCCATGAGGCACAGGGTCAGAGCTGATTTGCATATAGCCAGTGTCTAACCCAGGGTGGTGTGGAGTGCAAAAAAACGATGAATTTAGGCCCAGATCCTTGTACTGGGGTGAATGTATGACATTGTTCTACATTCTGTCCATCAACTGTGTTTTTTGCAATTTTCACCCCGAGTGTGCTGGGTATACTCAGACGTGAGTCCCAGACTCTCCACACCACTGGAGTCAAGCTATCCAGGCTGATGAAGGCTGATAGCCAGAAACCGGTCCTTGGATGCATGATTCCGGTCTGGGAAAGACATGGTTTGGTAGTTCGGACTGGACTGTTCTCATGAGGCACAGGGTCAGAGCTGATTTGCATATAGCCAGTGTCTAACTCAGGGTGGTGTGGAGTGCAAAAAAAGTGATGGATTTAGGCCCAGATCCTTGTACTGGGGTGAATGTATGACATTGTTCTACATTCTGTCCATTAACTGTGTTTTTTGCAATTTTCACCCCGAGTGTGCTGGGTATACTCAGACGTGAGTCACAGGCTCTCCACACCACTGGAGTCAAGCTATCCAGGCTGATGAAGGCTGATAGCCAGAAACCGGTCCTTGGATGCTTGATTCCGGTCTGGGAAAGACATGGCTTGGTAGTTAGGACTGGACTGTTCCCATGAGGCACAGGGTCAGAGCTGTTTTGCATATAGCGAGTGTCTAAAACAGGGTGGTGTGGAGTGCAAAAAAACGATGGATTTAGGCCCAGATCCTTGTACTGGGGTGAATGTATGACATTGTTCTACATTCTGTCCATCAACTGTGTTTTTTGCAATTTTCACCCCGAGTGTGCTTGGTATACTCAGACGTGAGTCCCAGGCTCTCCACACCACTGGAGTCAAGCTATCCAGGTTGATGAAGGCTGATAGCCAGAAACCGGTCCTTGGATGCTTGATTCCGGTCTGGGAAAGACATGGCTTGGTAGTTCGGACTGGACTGTTCCCATGAGGCACAGGGTCAGAGCTGATTTGCATATAGCCAGTGTCTAACCCAGGGTGGTGTGGAGTGGAAAAAAACGATGGATTTAGGCCCAGATCCTTGTAGTGGGGTGAATGTATGACATTGTTCTACATTCTGTCCATCAACTGTGTTTTTTGCAATTTTCATCCCGAGTGTGCTGGGTATACTCAGACGTAAGTCCCAGGCTCTCCACACCACTGGAGTCAAGCTATCCAGGCTGATGAAGGCTGATAGCCAGAAACCGGTCCTTGGTTGCTTGATTCCGGTCTGGGAAAGACATGGCTTGGTAGCTCGGACTGGACTGTTCCCATGAGGCACAGTGTCAGAGCTGATTTGCATATAGCCAGTGTCTAACCCAGGGTGGTGTGGAGTGCAAATAAACGATGGATTTAGGCCCAGATCCTTGTACTGGGGTGAATGTATGATATTGTTCTTCATTCTGTCCATCAACTGTGTTTTTTGCAATTTTCACCCCGAGTGTGCTGGGTATACTCAGACGTGAGTCCCAGGCTCTCCACACCAGTGGAGTCAAGCTATCCAGGCTGATGAAGGCTGATAGCCAGAAACCGATCCGTGGATGCTTGATTCAGGTCTGGGAAAGACATGGCTTGGTAGTTCAGACTGGAATGTTCCCATGAGGCACAGGGTCAGAGCTGATTTGCATATAGCCAGTGTCTAACCCAGGGTGGTGTGGAGTGCAAAAAATTGATGGATTTAGGCCCAGATCCTTGTACTGGGGTGAATGTATGACATTGTTCTACATTCTGTCCATCAACTGTGTTTTTTGCAATTTTCACCCCAAGTGTGCTGGGTATACTCAGACGTGAGTCCCAGGCTCTCCACACCACTGGAGTCAAGCTATCCAGGCTGATGAAGGTTGATAGCCAGAAACCGGTCCTTGGATGTTTGATTCTGGGCTGGGAAAGACATGGCTTGGTAGTTCGGACTGGACTGTTCCCTTGAGGCACAGGGTCAGAGCTGATTTGCATATAGCCAGTGTCTAACCCAGGGTGGTGTGGAGTGCAAAAAAACAATGGATTTAGGCCCAGATCCTTGTACTGAGGTGAATGTATGACATTGTTCTACATTCTGTCCATCAACTGTGTTTTTTGCAATTTTCACCCCGAGTGTGCTGAGTATACTCAGACGTAGGTCCCAGGCTCTCCACACCACTGTAGTAAAGCTATCCAGGCTGATGAAGGCTGATAGCCAGAAACCGGTCCTTGGATGCTTGATTCCGGTCTGGGAAAGACATGGCTTGGTAGTTCGAACTGGACTGTTCCCATGAGGCACAGGGTCAGAGCTGATTTGCATTCAGTCAGTGTCTAACCCAGGGTGGTGTGGAGTGCAAATAAACGATGGATTTGGGCCCAGATCCTTGTACTGGGGTGAATGTATGACATTGTTCTACATTCTGTCCATCAACTGTTTTTTGCAATTTTCACCCCGAGTGTGCTGGGTATACTCAGGCGTGAGTCCCAGGCTCTCCTCACCACTGGAGTCAAGCTATCCAGGCTGATGAAGGCTGATAGCCAGAAACCGGTCCGTGGATGCTTGATTCCGGTCTGGGAAAGACATGGCTTGGTAGTTCGGACTGGACTGTTCCCATGAGGCACAGGGTCAGAGCTGATTTGCATATAGCCAGTGACTAACCCAGGGGGGTGTGGAGTGCAAAAAAACGATGGATTTAGGCCCAGATCCTTGTACTAGGGTGAATGTATGACATTGTTCTACATTCTGTCCATCAACTGTGTTTTTTGCAATTTTCACCCCGAGTGTGCTGGGTATACTCAGACGTGGGTCTCAGGCTCTCCACACCACTGGAGTCAAGCTATCCAGGCTGATGAAGGCTGATGGCCAGAAACCGGTCTTTGGATGCTTGATTCCGGTCTGGGAAAGACATGGCTCGGTAGTTCAGACTGGACTGTTCCCATGAGGCACAGGGTCAGAGCTGATTTGCATATAGCCAGTGTCTAACCCAGGGTGGTGTGGAGTGCAAAAAAAAGATGGATTTAGGCCCAGATCCTTTTACTGGGGTGAATGTATGACATTGTTCTACATTCTGTCCATCAACTGTGTTTTTTGCAATTTTCACCCCGAGTGTGCTGTGTATACTCAGACGTGAGTCCCAGGCTCTCCACACCACTGGAGTCAAGCTATCCAGGCTGATGAAGGCTGATAGCCAGAAACCGGTCCTTGGATGCATGATTCCGGTCTGGGAAAGACATGGCTTGGTAGTTCGGACTGGACTGTTCCCATGAGGCACAGGGTCAGAGCTGATTTGCATATAGCCAGTGTCTAACCCAGGGTGGTGTGGAGTGCAAAAAAACGATGAATTTAGGCCCAGATCCTTGTACTGGGGTGAATGTATGACATTGTTCTACATTCTGTCCATCAACTGTGTTTTTTGCAATTTTCACCCCGAGTGTGCTGGGTATACTCAGACGTGAGTCCCAGGCTCTCCACACCACTGGAGTCAAGCTATCCAGGCTGATGAAGGCTGATAGCCAGAAACCGGTCCTTGGATGCTTGATTCCGGTCTGGGAAAGACATGGCTTGGTAGTTCGGACTGGACTGTTCCCATGAGGCACAGGGTCAGAGCTGATTTGCATATAGCCAGTGTCTAACCCAGGGTGGTGTGGAGTGGAAAAAACGATGGATTTAGGCCCAGATCCTTGTACTGGGGTGAATGTATGACATTGTTCTACATTCTGTCCATCAACTGTATTTTTTGCAATTTTCATCCCGAGTGTGCTGGGTATACTCAGACGTAAGTCCCAGGCTCTCCACACCACTGGAGTCAAGCTATCCAGGCTGATGAAGGCTGATAGCCAGAAACCGGTCCTTGGATGCTTGATTCCGGTCTGGGAAAGACATGGCTTGGTAGTTCGGACTGGACTGTTCCCATGAGGCACAGGGTCAGAGCTGATTTGCATATAGCCAGTGTCCAACCCAGGGTGGTGTGGAGTGCAAATAAACGATGGATTTAGGCCCAGATCCTTGTACTGGGGTGAATGTATGACATTGTTCTACATTCTGTCCATCAACTGTGTTTTTTGCAATTTTCACCCCGAGTGTGCTGGGTATACTCAGACGTGAGTCCCAGGCTCTCCACACCACTGGAGTCAAGCTATCCAGGCTGATGAAGGCTGATAGCCAGAAAGCGGTCCGTGGATGCTTGATTCCGGTCAGGGAAAGACATGGCTTGGTAGTTCGGACTGGACTGTTCCCATGAGGCACAGGTTCAGATCTGATTTGCATATAGCCAGTGTCTAACCCAGGGTGGTGTGGAGTGCAAAAAAACAATGGATTTAGGCCCAGATCCTTGTACTGAGGTGAATGTATGACATTGTTCTACATTCTGTCCATCAACTGTGTTTTTTGCAATTTTCACCCCGAGTGTGCTGGGTATACTCAGACGTGCGTCCCAGGCTCTCCACACCACTGGAGTCAAGCTATCCAGGCTGATGAAGGCTGATAGCCAGAAACCGGTCCTTGGATGCTTGATTCCGGTCTGGGAAAGACATGGCTTGGTAGTTCGAACTGGACTGTTCCCATGAGGCACAGGGTCAGAGCTGATTTGCATTTAGCCAGTGTCTAACCCAGGGTGGTGTGGAGTGCAAATAAACGATGGATTTGGGCCCAGATCCTTGTACTGGGGTGAATGTATGACATTGTTCTACATTCTGTCCATCAACTGTTTTTTGCAATTTTCACCCCGAGTGTGCTGGGTATACTCAGACGTGAGTCCCAGGCTCTCCACACCACTGGAGTCAAGCTATCCAGGCTGATGAAGGCTGATAGCCAGAAACCGGTCCGTGGTTGCTTGATTCCGGTCTGGGAAAGACATGGCTTGGTAGTTCGGACTGGAATGTTCCCATGAGGCACAGGGTCAGAGCTGATTTGCATATAGCCAGTGTCTAACCCAGGGTGGTGTGGAGTGCAAAAAAAACGATGGATTTAGACCCAGATACTTGTACTGGAATGAATGTATGACATTGTTCTACATTCTGTCCATCAACTGTGTTTTTTGCAATTTTCACCCCGAGTGTGCTGGGTATACTCAGACGTGAGTCCCAGGCTCTCCACACCACTGGAGTCAAGCTATCCAGGCTGATGAAGGCTGATAGCCAGAAACCGGTCCTTGGATGCTTGATTCCGGTCTGGGAAAGACATGGCTTGGTAGTTCGGACTGGACTGTTCCCATGAGGCACAGGGTCAGAGCTGATTTGCATATAGCCAGTGTCTAACCCAGGGTGGTGTGGAGTGCAAAAAAATGATGGACTTAGGCCCAGATCCTTGTACTGGGGTGAATGTATGGCATTGTTCTACATTCTGTCCATCAACTGTGTTTTTTGCAATTTTCACCCCGAGTGTGCTGGGTATACTCTGACGTGAGTCCCAGGCTCTCCACACCACTGGAGTCAAGCTATCCAGGCTGATGAAGGCTGATAACCAGAAACCAGTCCTTGGATGCTTGATTCCGGTCTGGGAAAGACATGGCTTGGTAGTTTGGACTGGACTGTTCCCATGAGGCACAGGGTCAGAGCTGATTTGCATATAGCCAGTGACTAACCCAGGGTGGTGTGGAGTGCAAAAAAACGATGGATTTAGGCCCAGATCCTTGTACTAGGGTGAATGTATGACATTGTTCTACATTCTGTCCATCAACTGTGTTTTTTGCAATTTTCACCCCGAGTGTGCTGGGTATACTCAGACGTGAGTCCCAGGCTCTCCACACCACTGGAGTCAAGCTATCCAGGCTGATGAAGGCTGATAGCCAGAAACCGGTCCTTGGATGCTTGATTCCGGTCTGGGAAAGACATGGCTTGGTAGTTCGGACTGGACTGTTCCCATGAGGCACAGGGTCAGAGCTGATTTGCATATAGCCAGTGTCTAACCCAGGGTGGTGTGGAGTGGAAAAAACGATGGATTTAGGCCCAGATCCTTGTACTGGGGTGAATGTATGACATTGTTCTACATTCTGTCCATCAACTGTATTTTTTGCAATTTTCATCCCGAGTGTGCTGGGTATACTCAGACGTAAGTCCCAGGCTCTCCACACCACTGGAGTCAAGCTATCCAGGCTGATGAAGGCTGATAGCCAGAAACCGGTCCTTGGATGCTTGATTCCGGTCTGGGAAAGACATGGCTTGGTAGTTCGGACTGGACTGTTCCCATGAGGCACAGGGTCAGAGCTGATTTGCATATAGCCAGTGTCCAACCCAGGGTGGTGTGGAGTGCAAATAAACGATGGATTTAGGCCCAGATCCTTGTACTGGGGTGAATGTATGACATTGTTCTACATTCTGTCCATCAACTGTGTTTTTTGCAATTTTCACCCCGAGTGTGCTGGGTATACTCAGACGTGAGTCCCAGGCTCTCCACACCACTGGAGTCAAGCTATCCAGGCTGATGAAGGCTGATAGCCAGAAACCGGTCCGTGGATGCTTGATTCCGGTCAGGGAAAGACATGGCTTGGTAGTTCGGACTGGACTGTTCCCATGAGGCACAGGGTCAGATCTGATTTGCATATAGCCAGTGTCTAACCCAGGGTGGTGTGGAGTGCAAAAAAACAATGGATTTAGGCCCAGATCCTTGTACTGAGGTGAATGTATGACATTGTTCTACATTCTGTCCATCAACTGTGTTTTTTGCAATTTTCACCCCGAGTGTGCTGGGTATACTCAGACGTGCGTCCCAGGCTCTCCACACCACTGGAGTCAAGCTATCCAGGCTGATGAAGGCTGATAGCCAGAAACCGGTCCTTGGATGCTTGATTCCGGTCTGGGAAAGACATGGCTTGGTAGTTCGAACTGGACTGTTCCCATGAGGCACAGGGTCAGAGCTGATTTGCATTTAGCCAGTGTCTAACCCAGGGTGGTGTGGAGTGCAAATAAACGATGGATTTGGGCCCAGATCCTTGTACTGGGGTGAATGTATGACATTGTTCTACATTCTGTCCATCAACTGTTTTTTGCAATTTTCACCCCGAGTGTGCTGGGTATACTCAGACGTGAGTCCCAGGCTCTCCACACCACTGGAGTCAAGCTATCCAGGCTGATGAAGGCTGATAGCCAGAAACCGGTCCGTGGTTGCTTGATTCCGGTCTGGGAAAGACATGGCTTGGTAGTTCGGACTGGAATGTTCCCATGAGGCACAGGGTCAGAGCTGATTTGCATATAGCCAGTGTCTAACCCACGGTGGTGTGGAGTGCAAAAAAACGATGGATTTAGACCCAGATCCTTGTACTGGAATGAATGTATGACATTGTTCTACATTCTGTCCATCAACTGTGTTTTTTGCAATTTTCACCCCGAGTGTGCTGGGTATACTCAGACGTGAGTCCCAGGCTCTCCACACCACTGGAGTCAAGCTATCCAGGCTGATGAAGGCTGATAGCCAGAAACCGGTCCTTGGATGCTTGATTCCGGTCTGGGAAAGACATGGCTTGGTAGTTCGGACTGGACTGTTCCCATGAGGCACAGGGTCAGAGCTGATTTGCATATAGCCAGTGTCTAACCCAGGGTGGTGTGGAGTGCAAAAAAATGATGGACTTAGGCCCAGATCCTTGTACTGGGGTGAATGTATGGCATTGTTCTACATTCTGTCCATCAACTGTGTTTTTTGCAATTTTCACCCCGAGTGTGCTGGGTATACTCTGACGTGAGTCCCAGGCTCTCCACACCACTGGAGTCAAGCTATCCAGGCTGATGAAGGCTGATAACCAGAAACCAGTCCTTGGATGCTTGATTCCGGTCTGGGAAAGACATGGCTTGGTAGTTTGGACTGGACTGTTCCCATGAGGCACAGGGTCAGAGCTGATTTGCATATAGCCAGTGACTAACCCAGGGTGGTGTGGAGTGCAAAAAAACGATGGATTTAGGCCCAGATCCTTGTACTAGGGTGAATGTATGACATTGTTCTACATTCTGTCCATCAACTGTGTTTTTTGCAATTTTCACCCCGAGTGTGCTGGGTATACTCAGACGTGGGTCTCAGGCTCTCCACACCACTGGAGTCAAGCTATCCAGGCTGATGAAGGCTGATGGCCAGAAACCGGTTTTTGGATGCTTGATTCCGGTCTGGGAAAGACATGGCTCGGTAGTTCAGACTGGACTGTTCCCATGAGGCACAGGGTCAGAGCTGATTTGCATATAGCCAGTGTCTAACCCAGGGTGGTGTGGAGTGCAAAAAAACGATGGATTTAGGCCCAGATCCTTGTACTGCGGTGAATGTATGACATTGTTCTACATTCTGTCCATCAACTGTGTTTTTTTGCAATTTTCACCCTGAGTGTGCTGGGTATACTCAGACTTGAGTCCCAGGCTCTCCACACCACTTGAGTCAAGCTATCCAGGCTGATGAAGGCTGATAGCCAGAAACCGGTCCTTGGATGTTTGATTCCGGTCTGGGAGAGACATGGCTTGGTAGTTCGGACAGGACTGTTCCCATGAGGCACAGGGTCAGAGCTGATTTGCATATAGCCAGTGTCTAACCCAGGGTGGTGTGGAGTGCAAAAAAATGATGGATTTAGGCCCAGATCCTTGTACTGGGGTGAATGTATGACATTGTTCTACATTCTGTCCACCAACTGTGTTTTTTGCAATTTTCACCCCGAGTGTGCTGTGTATACTCAGACGTGAGTCCCAGGCTCTCCACACCACTGGAGTCAAGCTATCCAGGCTGATGAAGGCTGATAGCCAGAAACCGGTCCTTGGATGCATGATTCCGGTCTGGGAAAGACATGGCTTGGTAGTTCGGACTGGACTGTTCCCATGAGGCACAGGGTCAGAGCTGATTTGCATATAGCCAGTGTCTAACCCAGGGTGGTGTGGAGTGCAAAAAAACGATGAATTTAGGCCCAGATCCTTGTACTGGGGTGAATGTATGACATTGTTCTACATTCTGTCCATCAACTGTGTTTTTTGCAATTTTCACCCCGAGTGTGCTGGGTATACTCAGACGTGAGTCCCAGACTCTCCACACCACTGGAGTCAAGCTATCCAGGCTGATGAAGGCTGATAGCCAGAAAGCGGTCCTTGGATGCATGATTCCGGTCTGGGAAAGACATGGTTTGGTAGTTCGGACTGGACTGTTCTCATGAGGCACAGGGTCAGAGCTGATTTGCATATAGCCAGTGTCTAACTCAGGGTGGTGTGGAGTGCAAAAAAAGTGATGGATTTAGGCCCAGATCCTTGTACTGGGGTGAATGTATGACATTGTTCTACATTCTGTCCATTAACTGTGTTTTTTGCAATTTTCACCCCGAGTGTGCTGGGTATACTCAGACGTGAGTCACAGGCTCTCCACACCACTGGAGTCAAGCTATCCAGGCTGATGAAGGCTGATAGCCAGAAACCGGTCCTTGGATGCTTGATTCCGGTCTGGGAAAGACATGGCTTGGTAGTTAGGACTGGACTGTTCCCATGAGGCACAGGGTCAGAGCTGTTTTGCATATAGCGAGTGTCTAAAACAGGGTGGTGTGGAGTGCAAAAAAACGATGGATTTAGGCCCAGATCCTTGTACTGGGGTGAATGTATGACATTGTTCTACATTCTGTCCATCAACTGTGTTTTTTGCAATTTTCACCCCGAGTGTGCTTGGTATACTCAGACGTGAGTCCCAGGCTCTCCACACCACTGGAGTCAAGCTATCCAGGTTGATGAAGGCTGATAGCCAGAAACCGGTCCTTGGATGCTTGATTCCGGTCTGGGAAAGACATGGCTTGGTAGTTCGGACTGGACTGTTCCCATGAGGCACAGGGTCAGAGCTGATTTGCATATAGCCAGTGTCTAACCCAGGGTGGTGTGGAGTGGAAAAAAACGATGGATTTAGGCCCAGATCCTTGTAGTGGGGTGAATGTATGACATTGTTCTACATTCTGTCCATCAACTGTGTTTTTTGCAATTTTCATCCCGAGTGTGCTGGGTATACTCAGACGTAAGTCCCAGGCTCTCCACACCACTGGAGTCAAGCTATCCAGGCTGATGAAGGCTGATAGCCAGAAACCGGTCCTTGGTTGCTTGATTCCGGTCTGGGAAAGACATGGCTTGGTAGCTCGGACTGGACTGTTCCCATGAGGCACAGTGTCAGAGCTGATTTGCATATAGCCAGTGTCTAACCCAGGGTGGTGTGGAGTGCAAATAAACGATGGATTTAGGCCCAGATCCTTGTACTGGGGTGAATGTATGATATTGTTCTTCATTCTGTCCATCAACTGTGTTTTTTGCAATTTTCACCCCGAGTGTGCTGGGTATACTCAGACGTGAGTCCCAGGCTCTCCACACCAGTGGAGTCAAGCTATCCAGGCTGATGAAGGCTGATAGCCAGAAACCGATCCGTGGATGCTTGATTCAGGTCTGGGAAAGACATGGCTTGGTAGTTCAGACTGGAATGTTCCCATGAGGCACAGGGTCAGAGCTGATTTGCATATAGCCAGTGTCTAACCCAGGGTGGTGTGGAGTGCAAAAAATTGATGGATTTAGGCCCAGATCCTTGTACTGGGGTGAATGTATGACATTGTTCTACATTCTGTCCATCAACTGTGTTTTTTGCAATTTTCACCCCAAGTGTGCTGGGTATACTCAGACGTGAGTCCCAGGCTCTCCACACCACTGGAGTCAAGCTATCCAGGCTGATGAAGGTTGATAGCCAGAAACCGGTCCTTGGATGTTTGATTCTGGGCTGGGAAAGACATGGCTTGGTAGTTCGGACTGGACTGTTCCCTTGAGGCACAGGGTCAGAGCTGATTTGCATATAGCCAGTGTCTAACCCAGGGTGGTGTGGAGTGCAAAAAAACAATGGATTTAGGCCCAGATCCTTGTACTGAGGTGAATGTATGACATTGTTCTACATTCTGTCCATCAACTGTGTTTTTTGCAATTTTCACCCCGAGTGTGCTGAGTATACTCAGACGTAGGTCCCAGGCTCTCCACACCACTGTAGTAAAGCTATCCAGGCTGATGAAGGCTGATAGCCAGAAACCGGTCCTTGGATGCTTGATTCCGGTCTGGGAAAGACATGGCTTGGTAGTTCGAACTGGACTGTTCCCATGAGGCACAGGGTCAGAGCTGATTTGCATTCAGTCAGTGTCTAACCCAGGGTGGTGTGGAGTGCAAATAAACGATGGATTTGGGCCCAGATCCTTGTACTGGGGTGAATGTATGACATTGTTCTACATTCTGTCCATCAACTGTTTTTTGCAATTTTCACCCCGAGTGTGCTGGGTATACTCAGGCGTGAGTCCCAGGCTCTCCTCACCACTGGAGTCAAGCTATCCAGGCTGATGAAGGCTGATAGCCAGAAACCGGTCCGTGGATGCTTGATTCCGGTCTGGGAAAGACATGGCTTGGTAGTTCGGACTGGAATGTTCCCATGAGGCACATGGTCAGAGCTGATTTGCATATAGCCAGTGTCTAACCCAGGGTGGTGTGGAGTGCAAAAAAACGATGGATTTAGGCCCAGATCCTTGTACTGGGGTGAATGTATGACATTGTTCTACATTCTGTCCATCAACTGTCTTTTTTGCAATTTTCACCCCGAGTGTGCTGGGTATACTCAGACGTGAGTCCCAGGCTCTCCACACCACTGGAGTCAAGCTATCCAGGCTGATGAAGGCTGATAGCCAGAAACCGGTCCTTGGATGCTTGATTCCGGTCTGGGAAAGACATGGCTTGGTAGTTCGGACTGGACTGTTCCCATGAGGCACAGGGTCAGAGATGATTTGCATATAGCCAGTGTCTAACCCAGGGTGGTGTGGAGTGCAAAAAAATGATGGACTTAGGCCCAGATCCTTGTACTGGGGTGAATGTATGACATTGTTCTACATTCTGTCCATCAACTGTGTTTTTTGCAATTTTCACCCGAGAGTGCTGGGTATACTCAGACGTGAGTCCCAGGCTCTCCACACCACTGGAGTCAAGCTATTCAGGCTGATGAAGGCTGATAGCCAGAAACCGGTCCTTGGATGCTTGATTCCGGTCTGGGAAAGACATGGCTTGGTAGTTCGGACTGGACTGTTCCCATGAGGCACATGGTCAGAGCTGATTTGCATATAGCCAGTGTCTAACCCAGGGTGGTGTGGAGTTCAAATAAATGATGGATTTAGGCCCAGATCCTTGTACTGGGGTGAATGTATGACATTGTTCTACATTCTGTCCATCAACTGTGTTTTTTGCAATCCAGGCTACATGGGCAGATCGGTGAGGCTCATATATTGGCATATCGGGGCTGTGGGAAAGAAGAACTGTTACTTTCATGTATGTTTATGTCCCACCAGGCCTGCATACTGACACTTTTTGGGACTTGGACGCGATCTTCCTTACATTGCCCCTGTGTCTATTGGTAATGGTGGGGGGAATTTAACGCGGTGATAGATGGTGAGGTAGACAGGCACCCAGCCCGAATCCTGAGGCAGTCACAGAGGTGGCTGTCCGATTTCCTAGAAACAACAGGGCTTGCAGATGGATGGAGACTGAAGAACCCAACTGGGGTACACCATACACATGCATCTGCTACTCATCACACCCTCTCCAGAATAGAATATGTATTAAAACCCGCGGCTTAGGCGGCGATAGTCCGAGAAGTGCGACACTTGGGTAGGGGTGTCTCTGATCATTCGCCGATCTGGCTCCGGCTGGAGATTGACCAACTTGACGTGGGTAGGGTAGCCTCCATAAATGCATGGCACCTAAGAGACCCCGCCACGAAGAAGGAAATTATTTTGAGCACGGAAAGGTATTTTCATGAAAAAGAAGGCAATGCAGACTCGGCATCGACCCTGTGGGAGGCTTACAAGACGTTTATACGTGGGGAAGTGCTATCACTAATCGCAGGGAAAAAGAGGAATAGTTGGGCGGAAGTAGGCCGGGTGGAGGCCGCGGTGACCAAGACGGAGATTGAGGTCACAGAGAATCAGACCCCGAGTGTACGCACCGGTTGAAACTTCTACAAGATGAATACAGGGGTCTGGCTAGAGATAGTGCCAAAGCACATTATGCAGACACTCAGAGCAGGATATATGAGCACGGTGACAAAGCAGGTAAACTGATAGCGTGGCTCGAGAGGGGAGAGTGGGCTTCGAGGCTAGTGCCAGAGTTGTAGACAGGCGATTCGGATAGGATAACTGACCCACAAACTATTACTAATGAGTTCTCGGAATATTACCATTCAGTATATACGTCCGTGGGTGTTTACACAGAGGCAGAAAGTGCGGACATGGTGTGCGACATCCGTATGCCTATTCTGTTGGAGGATGATCGAGACTACTTAGATTCCCCTCTCACGCATGATGAAGTGGTGCAGGCCATTAGGGGGGTACACTCCGGGAAGGCTTCGGGCCCGGTCGGAATCCCTATAGAGCTGTATAAACTAAACGCAAATAGACTTGCTCCGTTTCTTCGCTCCATGTTCATGGAGAGTAAAGAGAGGGGGCGACTTCCCTATGATCAAAGAGTGGCTAATATTGTTACTATTCATTAAGTGGGGAAGCCAAAGATGCACTGCTCTTCTTACAGGCCCATCTCGCTACTTAATGCCGAACCTAAGGTGCTGGCAAAGCTCCTGCTGACGAGACTGGCTAAGGTCATCACCACCCTGGTTCACCCGGATAAATCTGGCTTTATGCTGCGTCGTAATATGGCCCTCAATCTGAGAAGGCTACATGGGATCCTGGGAGGTGCCTCGAAGATACACGAACCAGTGGTGCTGGTGTCTTTGGATGCAGCCAAGGCCTTTGACAGGGTTGAGTGGCGCTATTTGTTCGCAGTGTTGGGGAAGTTGGGCATCGGCCCAGAATTCATCGGCTAGGTCCGTCTCCTGTATGCGGCTCCCCTTGCTAGAGTGGTGGTGAATAATCGAAGATCCGCTGACTTCCCCTTGGGCAGGGGTACGAGACAGGGATGTCCCTGAGTAAAGAACATCAGGTACCGTTATATAGGCTAATACTAATCTATGCCAATAAAGTCTAATTGTTACAAAAAGGTCTTCTGTTTTTTACAATAAGATCATATTTGTTCTTTCAGTGTTCTACAATTTTCGACAATACCCAAAAGATAATCAAATTGTCTTTGGAAAATCAAATCGTGCACTCAACTAAAATAAGTGGAAGTGAGTAAATAATACATTTAATACCAGAACCTTCTAATATAGGATCTTTGTTTTCTGTTTTATCTTTTTCTATATATCTCCTGGATTTCTTCTATCTATCACGCTCTATGTCTTCCTTTAAATGAAAAATATAAGGATCTTAAAGGAAATTTATGAGGCTAAGATAGGGACGATATAACTTAGAGTGCTTTGAATAAAATGCTACAAACGACTGTCTTTTGGTAATGACATTATAATGAATGAGCTTAAAAGATATCATGCGAAAAAAGTGACAAAACTGCTAATGTATTTTTGATAAAATACAATGTTAGAATTTCTGAAATGAGAAACATGCGACCCTAAATGAATATAAATAAAATTGTCATAAAGATGAATTGTTTTTCGACCTTGCTAAAAATACCTAGACAGTATATATAATGAAATGAAATATATTCTTTCAAATACTCATATTTGTATTCTATGTATATTTTCTCACTTTTCTCCATATAGGTTATGTTATATGTAATATACGAATGACGGTCACCTGACGAAGGCCCTTTGGCCGAAACGCATTGTGTTCCATTCTACCGCATTGCCTTCTTCATTATTTTCCATCGACTGAATATATCGTATAGCACATTTGTTTCTTTTTTTCTTTGCACTGTTTTTGATATTGTTTAGTTTGTGTCTGTATGTACACTATATGCCATTGAATGTTAAATTATATGAAGTACATGTGTTTTTTATAAACCAATTGAGATAAAAAAGATAAAGATTTATCTTTCAAAAAAATAACAAAAGTTAACAAACAGAAATAAAATAATCAAATAATTTTGATACATCACTGTCTCAGCAAATTATTATCAGTTAACATACAGCAAGTGATATGAGGTCGATACAAGGGCGATATAATTACCATTAGTTTGCTATATATTGTCTTTTTCCCTAAATGTGTTTATGTATTCCCTACGAATAGCAAACTGAACAGAACATAGGGGTCCCCATTTTTTCCATACATTTGTTGCTCATGGCCTGTCCATGAGGGGTGCTATAGATCGTAATACATCAGTCACAAATCTGTTGAAATCAATAATGTCGTGCTACATTAGCGGTTAGTCACTGTATATGATACTAGCTCATCCATAATTGTTATCTGTAGTTTGTATTCATCTCTAAATCTGTCCCTCTCGAATCTACACTCTCTAAACTTTCTTTTTTCTTATCTCAAAAATATCAATATAAAATTTACCATCTTTGCGGATAATTAAAATCATATCCATTGGATCATATAATGGCTACATTAAGGCATATGGATATAGCGATGATGATTTTGCCACCATGGTAGGATCATCCACTAGCTTCGAAAATAGAAACACCGTCAATGATGATCAATGTGGAGATCTAATAAAACTATTAGCTCTAAAAAAGAAAAGCAAAAGGATTGAACTTCACTGCAGGTTTATACTAGACTATCTTAAAGCTGGAGTAATCCCCCAGGGTCTTCAGGTGAAAAACATCCCTGGCCTTTTTGTCCATCTAAAACATTTTCTAGAACATTGGTCCCTCATCTCTAACAGATGTTCTAGGGACCACATGATGCTTATAGTGGAAACAGTAAAAGAAGTCCTAGAACAATTAGCAAAAGAAATAACAGAACTGGAAGACAAAATCAAAAGTTCCACAGTAATACTAGACATCAAGAAAAAGTTAGAAGATATAGAGATGGACCTTAATTCATATAGTGAATATCTGACAAAACGAAAGATGGATATATTACAAAAAGACATACGTTTCTTCAGCAGGGAGAGAGTATATCCCTACCTGGTTGACAACTTCTATGGTCAATCAGATGGAATAGATCAGGATTACATGACAAATACAGTACCTAACCCCAATAAATTTGTCACTTTCTCTAATTCCTCAGATTCAGGCAGTAATTCAAGTATGTCACCTTATCAGCCTAGAGGTGGTCGATTTAGATCTAATCAAGGCTACAGACCTTTTTTAGGGAGGCGCCAACAGAGAGGCAATTGGAGACCCAAGTATCGTCCTCAATACCGCCCCCAAAACCAATATCAACAAAACCAACAATATCAGCCCCCAGGACAATATCCACAGAATCAATCTTACCAACCTCAGGGTCAGTACCAACCTCACTTCCAGGACCATCAACAGAGTGCAGACAGATTCCTGGAAACAAGAAATGCGAGGTACTGGAGGCAGTAAAAACAATCCCCATTTTCAATTTAAGTAATCATGAAGCTAATTCTGCTACTTTCTCGGTGCTATCAAAAGGATTGTCATTTGTTCCCCATTCTGGGTTGAACAAATTTGAACTCTTTAACGATCTGATGGAATTTTTTCGTAAAATACGATTAAAAAGCTTCTTTTCAAATAGAGAAAGTGACACTAGTGAATACAATAAATCAGGTTTGGCACCAAAATCTGTGTTCACACCGACTCTTAACCAAATAGATCCAGAAGTAGAAATCTTTAAAAAAATCGTACTCTCGAAAGTAAAAAACGTCACCAAATTTATACCACACACCCCCTATAATATCTCTATTGAAGAACATAATGCCCTACTCGAACTTAAGGACTCTGCAAAAATAACTGTCAAAAGTTGCGATAAGGGAGGGGGAATCGCAATTCTAGACACAAATAAGTACATTGAAAAAATGGAATCTATGCTTAGTGACACCAGTTTCTATAAAAAAATCTTAAGGGACCCCACAACTAAGACAAAAAACAAAATCACCAAATTAACATCCAAAGCTTTAAGTGATGGTATCATCTGCCAAAAAGAATATGACTTTATGAACATAGATAATCCAAAAATGGCCAGTATATATGGTATCCCAAAAATACATAAAAATGAACAAGATCCTCCATTCCGCCCAATCGTTACTACGATTGGGAGCGTAACTGAACCAATATCAAAATATCTGGACGCAATTTTGCACCCACATATTGGTAAAATACTAGGATATATTCAGGATACAAGACACGTTATCACCCAACTGGAGGGCATAGCATTTAATGCCCACAGACAATGGATGGTAACACTGGACGTGGAAAGTCTTTATTCCAACATCCCATGTGGAGGTGCCATTGAAGCAACAAAATGGTTCATCGAGTCTTTCCAAATTGATTGTAACATGCCTTTCATTTTGGACTGTCTAAAAATCATTCTTGAAAACAATGTCTTTGAATTTAGAGGAAGCCTTTATCAACAAATAAAAGGTGTTAGTATGGGCGCTTCGTGTGCCCCAACAATCGCTAATATCTATGTAGCACAATTCGAGGAAAAACATATCTTCAACGAAATGGCCCCTTTTTTTTAATCAATTTTTTACTGGTCGAGATATATCGACGACATCATCTTTATCTGGGATGATAATGAGGATGTCTTACAGGAATTTCTATTGTGGCTCAATATGTGTGATCCTAATCTAAAATTCTCAGAGAAAATAAGTAACTCCCAAATAGAATTTTTAGACCTAATGATTAAACACCATGAAGGACAGCTGATTATGGATCTCTTCGTAAAACCAACTGCCCGAAACACACTCCTTCATTACAGTAGCTTCCATCCTACTTCTCAAAAAGATAGCATTCCCTTCAGTCAGTTCCTGAGACTGAGGAGGAATTGTACAAGACTAATTGACTTTGATGAGAAAGCTACTGTAATGAAGGAAAAATTCAAAGAACGCGGTTATCCTCACAGATTGATACGAGAATCGTACAAAAGAGCAAGGTACTACGATCAACAACATCTCCTCACAAATAACAAAAATAAACGAGATGCCAGTTTGGTTTTTGTAACCAGACATTCACTACTCAATAATCAAATTCGCCAAATTATATACTCTAATTGGCACATACTGAATGTCAACAAAAAAGGTACTGAACTAATTCAAAAAAAACCTTTTTGCTTACAAAAAAAACAAAAACATCAAAGACCTAGTAGTCAGATCAAGGATGCAAACAACCAAAAAAGACACTGGTCCAAGAAATATAATTACCGGGTCTCCGGTAACAGGAAACCATAAATGTGGAATATGCTAAATTTGCCCGCTAGCAATAGAGACAAAAGAACTCAAATTTAATGGCGTGTCAATTGTATTATCTTCCATGACCAATTGCAAAACTACGAATATCATTTATTTGTCAATCTGTCCCTGTAACAAGGGATATGTTGGGGAATCTTCACGCTCAGTATATACTAGAGTTACTGAACATAAATCTGCTATTCGTACAAAAAAACTAAATGCCCCGATGGTAGTGCATTATATTGAGAATGACCATAAACCGGAAGATATAAAATCGATAGTGTTGGAAAAAATTGTAGCAAAACCTGGAATCAACACAGACAAAATCCGCCGAAAACGCGAGGTATTTTGGATATTTACATTAGATACAGTAAAACTAGGATTACATTCCGAAATTCCTTGGCAGCAGGCCATTTTATGAAGACAGTTAACAGTACTAGAAATAGAATAAAGACTAAGTAATCTACACAGAAGTTGCTACTATTAAACAAACTGGATTATGTTTTTCACTAAATAAAAAATGAAGACCGTGAACCTAATACGATATAATACTAAGTGCCATCTAATTTTAATAATCTGAAGGATTCACAATAAGGTGCATAAATATATCCAGTCTGATACTAAAAGAATATCGAAGTAGCAAATTACGGAAGTCTTTCTTCCCTATCTATTAGAATAACAAAGACAGCATTAGAACTACAAATTAGTCTGTCTTTCATCTTGGTTCTGGAGCAATCTTCATGCGCAGTATCAAGAAAGATACCGTGTCAACTTTTATATACGTCATCAAATTGAGTCAATCGAAAATAGAATCAGCTGAAAGCCCGTAGCGCTAATTGTCAACACGTGGCTGACCTATAAATAGTAGGCGGCTCTCTAAACACCTTTGCGCCGGCATCCACAGAAGTGTGAACCAGCAGACCCCCTTCTACGAAGAATCGGCATCATATTGAAGGTACGTCCCCTTGTTTAGCAATAGACCGCATACCGGCAACCTTTAACATATTTTAAGACTAAGAAAGAGGTTTACTAACGTTACCCTCTTTTGGCTTATTTTGTTTGCTATCTAGACTCCGTACCCATAACAGATAAACAAGAAAGACCACGACCTTCTCTACTAATCATAAGGTACTACTAGGAAGTAAAGATAACAAAACGAAATACCAAGTCTTATAAAATTCAAGAAAAAGCTTGTGATTCTGGTATTTACAAATATTTCAGAAAACAAAAGAAATATATGGATCTCCCCAAATGTCGATGCAAAATAGAAGTGTTAAATTAAAAAGGGCAAACAAAGGACGATAGATTGTCTACGCGGGGAATAAAAAGTTGGCCTCCGGCACTGTTTACTAAGGTAAGATACGAGAATATTGTGTGTATCTATCTGTAGTAAAAAATATATCAGTTACATCGTTGTGCACTAAGAACAACTAAAATAGTGTACATAATGCCTTCCAGAAGCAACATATAGTTTTGAATAATATCAAAATAGAAATCTAAAAAGCCACAATAATCCTACAAATAAGTTAGGAATTGCCCAATAAAAAGTCCCTATTTAAAAACATCTTAATGCTTGTTCAGAGGTACGGCGGTTACCATAATAATTCGTTAAATTGTTTCAACTCCAGGTCAGCATCTGTTTGCATCCCCGAGAAGAATATGTATTGAACTGTTTATGACCTTCGCTCCCTCCAAATTCTTTTTTGTACACATTTACAAACAACGGGGGACCCTAAAGTAAAGAACATCAGGTACCGTTATATAGGCTAATACTAATCTATGCCAATAAAGTCTAATTGTTACAAAAAGGTCTTCTGTTTTTTACAATAAGATCATATTTGTTCTTTCAGTGTTCTACAATTTTCGACAATACCCAAAAGATAATCAAATTGTCTTGGGAAAATCAAATCGTGCACTCAACTAAAATAAGTGGAAGTGAGTAAATAATAAATTTAATACCAGAACCTTCTAATATAGGATCTTTGTTTTCTGTTTTATCGTTTTCTATATATCTCCTGGATTTCTTCTATCTATCACGCTCTATGTCTTCCTTTAAATGAAAAATATAAGGATCTTAAAGGAAATTTATGAGGCTAAGATAGGGAAGATATAACTTAGAGTGCTTTGAATAAAATGCTACAAATGACTGTCTTTTGGTAATGACATTATAATGAATGAGCTTAAAAGATATAATGCGAAAAAAGTGACAAAACTGCTAATGTATTTTTGATAAAATACAATGTTAGAATTTCTGAAATGAGAAACATGCGACCCTAAATGAATATAAATAAAATTGTCATAAAGATTAATTGTTTTTCGACCTTGCTAAAAATACCTAGACAGTATATATAATGAAATGAAATATATTCTTTCAAATACTCATATTTGTATTCTATGTATATTTTCTCACTTTTCTCCATATAGGTTATGTTATATGTAATATACGAATGACGGTCACCTGACGAAGGCCCTTTGGCCGAAACGCGTTGTGTTCCATTCTACCGCATTGCCTTCTTCATTATTTTCCATCGACTGAATATATCGTATAGCACATTTTTTTCTTTTTTTCTTTGCACTGTTGTTGATATTGTTTAGTTTGTGTCTGTATGTACACTATATGCCATTGAATGTTAAATTATATGAAGTACATGTGTTTTTTATAAACCAATTGAGATAAAAAAGATAAAGATTTCTCTTTCAAAAAAATAACAAAAGTTAACAAACAGAAATAAAATAATCAAATAATTTTGATACATCACTGTCTCAGCAAATTATTATCAGTTAACATACAGCAAGTGATATGAGGTCGATACAAGGGCGATATAATTCCCATTAGTTTGCTATATATTGTCTTTTTCCCTAAATGTGTTTATGTATTCCCTACGAATAGCAAACTGAACAGAACGTAGGGGTCCCCATTTTTTTCCATACAAGGGATGTCCCCTTCTCCTCTTCTTTTTGCCTTGGCTCACGAACTGTTGGCGGTGTGGGTCCGATGGGACCAGTCGATCAGAGGACTGCGTTGGACACCAGAGTGGGAGGATAAGATCTCGCTCTATGCGGATGATATCCTGCTTTACCTCACTACTCCCAGAGAATCCCTAATCTGTTTTCTTGATGTGATTGCCATATTTGGGAGGTACTCTGGTTTCACGATTAACTGGTCGAAATCAGTGCTCTTTGTCATCAGCGGAGACCCGCCGGCAGTCCCCGGTTTCTGCCCGCTACAAATTGAAATGGTGGGATTCCGCTATCTCGGCATCTATGTGACGTTAAACCCGAGGTTGAGATATGCTAATAACTTGGGCCCCCCGCTGGCCAGATTCAGGAAAGATGTGGCGAGGTGGATTTGCTACCGCTCTCCCTATTGGGTAGGGCGGTGCTTTTCAAAATGATGGCCCTTCCCCGATTCCTATACGCTCTCCAGAATTCTATGGACCCGGTACCCTCGTCCTATTTTAAAGAAATTGAAGCCCTTCAACTGCAGCTTCTTTGGGAAGGCAAGCCTCGCATCGCTTTTTCTTAACTTTCCCTTACCTGGTACGATGGGGGATCGGACTGCCTGATCTGCGGAAGTATTACTGGGCCTCCCGGCTAGCGGCGGTGAACCATGCTATTAATGGGTCTCCCGGAGACCCTGGGTATGCGATGGACTGCGGATAGGTGCCAGGGGGTGACTTTACGAGGTTCTTATATGCTGAAGCCGGCCGATTTCCCCTTGTGGGTCCGTCGGCCCACGCGGTGCTGTTGTGGCACGCGGCTACTCGGCTCCTAGGGTGGGACGGTAGACTAACCCTTGCGACCCCACTATGGAACTCGGAGAAGCTGGGCAGTCTATGGAAAACAAAGGGATTTGACAAATGGGATCTCATCGGGATTTCGCAGATCGGGGATATTTGGGGAAAAGACACAGTGCTCTCGTTCGAGGCCCTCCAAGACAAGTATCATCTTCATGAGAATGAGCAATATCGATATCTCCAGGTCAGGCATGCATTACTCACACATGTTCACAGAGGCACCACGCTTCCAGACACCTCACCCTTGGAAGATCGAGTGTTAGACGGTCCCCTTCCGGAAAAGACTGTTTCATAAATCTATAAAAAACTCATCAACAATATGGGGGACCCGCTGGCAACAATTAGGGCACAATGGGGAGCAGATAGTTTGGAACTAGACGATGAAGACTGGAGGGAGGCAGTCTCCTCTCCCAAGGTGGTGGCAATTCAAATGAGACTCAGACTCGTGCAATTAAAAATTCTTCACAGGTCATATGTTACGGGTCCCCGGCTGGTGCACATGGGTCGGGCGGAGACCGGGGAGTGTCGTAGGGGGTTTGGGAAGCTTGGAACTTTTATGCATATTTTGTGGCACTGTGCAGAAATACAGCAATATTAGGTTAAAATTCATGAGAAGATGCGAGAGGTGCTAGGGGTGGAGATAATACTGGAAGCTCGAAGGTGTATCCTAAACATCTGGGAGCCTATGGACTTGAATACATATGGGCGGAAGTGGGTGACACTGGCGTTTATCATAGCCAACCGCAATATTGCTCAGCTGTGGGGCGCTAGCCAACCACCCCGAGTTGAGAAGTGGATGGAAGACTTGGATTAGTGCATGTACAGGGAGAGATTGTTATATGTTGCGAGAGGTTGCCCTGCAAGGTGGGGGAAGGTTTGGGGCACCTGGAATAGCTACAGTAGGGTTATTTGTACTCCTCCGGTTGCTCCAGAAGAAGTGGCAGTGCATGAGTCCCTGTGATCCCTAAATTTAACTCTGTGTGTATTATTTTGTAGTATGGAAATGTAACTATGTCAAACTTTATAGTGGTATATGTCACCTGATGCCTTTTTTTTTGTTTGGTTTTATTAATAAAAAGATTTTTTTTTTAAAAGTGCAATGATGATGCCAGCGCTGACTGCGTCATAATGTTTGTTTTTTTACTTTTAACCATGCAGCTGTACAACATGGCTAACAAAATTGACAACGCAAATACATCTTGCATTGGTGAGACCTATTGGCTTTGCCAATGCATGTTGGTAACTACATTCTGCAGAAATAATGGATGTTGTTACCTACAGTTGTTTTAATGTTTCTTCTTTGGATTAATGTGGTTACAGATGCCACAAAAAACCCGGATCTACAGAGGAAGAAAGAGTGCTACCAGAGTGTTCCTTTTAAATGACAGTTTCACTGGTCCTTCCAAGGTGTCATGCTTCACCATGGGATAACCTCTGTGCATTATGAACCTAGTCATAATGCAGGCTACAACCCCCTCTCTGACAGGGAGGAGCTCAGGAATGTTTTAGTAAGAAGAGGTTTAGATGAACCAAGTGTGCTTAGAGGTGCAGAGCAAGGTGAATGTGAGATTAAAACTAGCTCCTGGGGACACAATTGACTTTATTGGGGCATCCCAAGACTAGGATTAAAAACCAAGCTTGAACAGGATGGAATTCAACCTGCCATAGAGTGAAAAATAGGTCACCATGTTTCAGCCTGATACCCTCAACATAGGTGCGGGGGCCTTCTTTGGGACCTCATATGGAAGCTTATGCAAGGTTATGTGCAAGCAAAATTATATGTGAATACAGTGATGCAAAACAAATTATTATATACAGAACCAGCAGACGGAGTGGGAGTACACTTTATCAAGGATCCACCGGTAGTTTACCTGAAGAAACATGTTTCAAAATGATATCAACATAAATTAGTAAGTCATACTGTAGCACTCATTCCAACATAAATCAGTTGCGGGATTGGGTCGTGGAAGTGAATTAAGGCTATCAGTAACCAAAACCTCAACACAACATTGTGCTTGTCAAAAAAAGAGAAAAGAAGAAAGTGCATGAGCTTACCTGCACACATCAGGTATCGTACCTCAACTTTACCTAGGTGCAAAACTCAAGGGTCCTATAACAATGAAAGGACAAGTGCAAATCAATTTCTCAATGGACATGATGGGTGAAGCAGGGGAATAATTGTAAACCACATCAAAACCCCAACTACATAATTTAACCAATGGAAAAACTGGATCGGTATTCCACCTATACGTTTGGACTGATAAGCCCATTGTGAGTAAAATCATAAAGAGAAACTGTTTGGCAGTAAAAGGCAAATAATGGGTGGTGCGACCCTGAGTATCTTTGGTCAAGGTTACACGTTATTCATTGTTATCAACCTAAGGCCCTAGTCATATGTCAGATACAGCTGCAATGTGCTATTCTCTGCCCCAGTATAAGGTTAAAAGGGGTTCGTAGGGAATGATGCCTGGATTAGGTGCGTTGATGCAGGAAGACACTCTTACCTGCTCATGGCTGACGTAAAGCAGTCTAGAATCTTCTGCTTGTAGAGACACTCTTATTAACTGAGACAATACACTGGTCTAGACTATACCTCTAATTGAGTGGTCATAGAGGTGATCACTACTAGAAGCCTCTTAGTAGAGTCCATTTTCAAAGGGCGGTAGACGCTCCTTACACCTAGTTTTTTAAAGCATTCAGCATTGTAAGTGGCAGAGCTGATCAAGGACACAAAAGTCAGTGGTTCGCTGACCTCGAAAAATCCACAAACAGCATCGGCCACCTCCTGCGTGACTGATATTTCCTAAGACCTCTGGTAAACAAATTGCCCCACAGTCTTACACAAATGCCTAAAGCTTCACTAAACAATCTTACATTAGTGCAGCCACACAAATAACATAGTTATACATGGTGTATACAAAATATTGTATTGCAGGTTATAAAAACAGAAAAAAACTGAAAAGTGAAAGTGAACATGAGTTTCATGTGTACAAATGCAGCATGTAGGTAGCTTGGTTCTATTTTTCATTTATTAACCTAATGCATTCTGCAAGTTATCGCTTGCTTAAATTGAACAAGCTTCATTAATGTCACATTATATTACATTAACACTGTCCACTAATTTGAAACACAAAACCAATGACTGGATACAGGCAGGCTGCAATGTGAAAACTTTGTAATTAACAGCTGCTAGGTATGAGCAACTGGTCTGGCTTTCACATGAAATGTTAGATGTTTAAGTCAAAACAAGTCTTATCAATACAAAGGTAAATGTTTGAATCTGGTATGGATCGCTCCATCTGTTATTTATACAACTGTGATAATTCTGGAGCTATTATTTGTTGACAAGAGCTGATCCCCCGGGATGCATGGATTCATCAGACCAAGACCAATCTGGGCTCGCTTGACTGCTTTGGAGACTCAAGATAACCTGGGGCCGATAGCACATCCCTGTGACGCGACAATACATTTGGATGTCTGCCCTATCGACTTTTGATGGTACTTTCTGTGCATACCATGGTGACGATGGGTAATCAGGAATCAGTGTTTGATGCCAGAGAGGAAGCTTGAGAAAAAGCTACCACAATCAAGGAAAGGGGCAGGTGTGAAAATTACCCACTCCCAGCTTGGGGTCGGGGGGCGGGAAGTTTGAGAGGAAATAACAATACAGGACTCTTTGTGGACCTGTAATTGGAATAAGCACACCTTATATCCTTTCATGTGACACCATTGGAGGGCAAGTCTGGTGCCAGCAGCCACGGTAATTCCAGCTCCAATACTATATATTCAAGTTACTGCAGTTAAAATGCTTATAGTTGGATCTTGGGATCGAGCTGGGGGTCTGCTGCAATGTGAGCTACCGCCTGTCTCAGCCCCCTGCCTCTTAGCTCCTCCTTGCTGCTATTGACTGAATGTCCTGGGTTCTGAAGCTTTTACTTTGCAACAATTGGAGTGTTCAAAGCAGGCTAGGTACCGTAATACTTCAGCTGCGAATAATGGAATAGAACTCTGGTTCTGAATTGTTGTTTTGAGAACTAGGGCCATGATTTAGAGGGCTGGCCAAGGGATTTTGTATTGTGCAGGGAGAGGTGTAATTTTTTTACCATGACAAGACAAACTAAAGAGAAAGCATTTTCCAAGAATGTTTCCATTAATCAAGAATGAAAGTCAGAGTTTCGAAGACGATCAGATACTGTCATAGTTCTGAGTAGCTTCTGGGAAACCAAAGTCTATGGGATCTGGGGGGAAGTATGGCTGCTCCTCTACCCTGGAGGACCCAAACAACGTACACTAAAGGGACTGAGGATGAGGAGGGCGATCCTCCTGCCACAGTCCCTCCAGGAGCAGAACAGCAGAATGCCCTTCCAAGACAGAACCCGTGCTCATGCAGCATAACCTCAGGGGAAACCGAATCACAGTGCCTCTACGGATTGGGTCCACTCCCAAAGGTCCTGCCACCTTGTCATTCCCACACTTAATCCTGGACTGCCCAGGTTTTGATCGACCGAGGAGCATCCCATCTCGGGCTGCAGAGCAGCCTGGATGAGAAGGAGCCATGATCTTGAGGGAACGGTGTAAAAGAAGGGAAGATCCTCCTGGATTTTCCCTTCTTGCACCTCCCACCATGGCAGAGGGTATGGGGCCAGCCTTTCAGCATGGCTAGGGACTTCTTCCTAAGCCAGGCACTCTCAATGTGCAAGGGTCAAGCTTGATGGCGGATGGCCGACATGCAGATGGAGCATCCCTACCTCATTGCCACATTCCAGGTTCATCCAAGTCCAATGCGGCCAGACTAAGGGTTTCCCAGTCCTCTGGGAGGGACCGGCAGCAGTGTGGTTACCTGCCTGTGGTGTTCTGGAACCCCCTCACCCATGGAGACAAGAGGCTCCTGAACCGAGCACCTGGAAAAGCTCTTTGAATCATGGAGGCAAACTCCCAGAGGTATAGCCTGATGAGGTGCAGGTCCATCCCACTGGCGGGTGGGGGACAGGCGGCTCCACCTTCCTCCAGCCTCTCTGATACCCACAGGTGCCTGTTTCTCCTTCTTTTCACTGTTCTCATTTGCTGAGTACGTGCAGGGACACTTTTTGAGTAGCCGTGTGCGTTATAAATCACCCATAACACAACTATAACTCTTGGCAGTGGTTCACTAAGCTAGTGCGTCAATGATGAACAAAGCTAGCTTTGAGAATTTGTGTGAATTTCAGGACGTATTATCATCGACACTGAGCACACATTATGGCCCCAGGTTTCTTCCAGGGCTACGCTTGTCTGAGGGCCACTTGATCGTCAAAACCCCAGGACTTTCTCAGGGTGTGACTGGGGCCATTGCAGGGTAGCTCCTCTCATTTCATCCCTCACAATGTCAGACCCCCACTTGGCTGTCTCAGAATCACACACCCAGTTTTGTTGCTTTGGTATGTTTCTGGAGCCTACCTTCCGCCTTGGCAGGGTGCAGTTGTGCAAATGGTCTGCCCCGGGAAGATACTAGGACACCTGGCTATGTGCCACCTAGGGGCCAGCCCAGGCTCCTCAATACTTCGACATCCAACTATGACCTCAGATCAGACATGGCGATCCACTGAATTCAGGCCTATTACTAAGTGGAGGAAATGAAAAAAAAAAGGATTCCCCCAGTAATGGCGGGCAAAGGGGGAAGAGCTCATTGTCGAACCACCACCAGGCGGGGGGTGTGGGAAAAGTGGCATACAGAAGACCAACTCCCCAGCTTGGGAGCAGAATTTCTTTTGATCAAGGCTCACCCCGTAGACGGTGCTAGGCTGGTAGCAACCCAGGCACACCAGGATCAGGTCGCATCAGAGTCAGGTTGCTTGGGAATACAACCCAAAGCGGAACGTAAACTCCATCTAAATCTAAATATGGGCGCAACACTGATAGCCAACAAATGCCTTAAGGGAAGAATGAAAATAACTTTGAAAAGAGAGTTCAATAGGCAGTGAAACTGTCGAGAGGTAAACAAGTGAAGTCTGTGCAGTCCACCAGGAGGATTCAAAACGGCTGAAAGGTCAGTCAACTGAGAGGGCGGATTCCCTATGTGGGACCGCCACTTGGGTACAAAGGGCCTCCGCAGGGCGCATTTCCTCCATGAAGGTTTACCACGACTGTGCCCAGGTTGGCTGGTAAGTCTTTCGGGGTGGCAGGAGAAGTGATAGAAGAGAAGAAAGAAAATAACTGTTGAAGATGTGCAGCATGCATCCAGCACCACTGAAAGTGACTCAAAACGATGAGCCTGAGATATCAGTGGAAATAACAAAAGAAAGACGTAAAGACTTTATCAACAGAAAGATCGCACCTAAAATCACTAACTTTGATGATCTAAATCACACAATATATTAGAAGTTAAACATTTTTTTTTTTAAATCAACAGCATCACGATACTGCTGTGGACCTGATGGAAGAAAACATGATTTAGATCTCAGAAAATACTAGTGATGTAAGTTCAAAGTCAGTCAATCACAATCAGCATCCAAATTAATCTGATAATGAGCATATGAGTACTACTCAAGAGGACCATCAACTTTCACCGGCTGTGTGCTGTGGAAGGTCCTGCTTTTGCCGCCAATATCTGGGACACCTGCCTTTGACCGCAAGCTTCAGGGGCAAGCTACCGAGCGGTGCGAGGTGCCTGGGGACCGCCATTGTCCGCAAGCTCGCCCAGAACCACACTACCCAGCATCCTGTGTGGCACGCATGACAAGCACCGCATCGTTGAACGCCAGGAGGCGCTCAAAAAGGTCACAGGGCTCCAGCCTGTGGGAGCCCAACTTTCACGTACCGGCTATGTGCTGTGGAAGGTCCTGCTTTTGCCGCCAATATCTGGGACACCTGCCTTTGTCTGCAAGCTTCAGAGGCACAGCTGCCGACCGGTGCGAGGCGCCAGAATCTGATCAGCATTTTCTGTTGTAAACTTTTTACTTGTAGTACTCTTGAGTGTCACCACCTAGAAAGTATGAGTAAGGCTAAACAAAAGGGGGTAGGAGGGCCATGAGTTGTAGGCATGTTGGATGCCTTTCTGAAACGGACGGAGTCAGTTTTAATCCACGAAGTTGAGTTAACTGAAAGGAGATTCTTTTTAGAGTCTCCTCTGAAGCCTACCCTCCCCCCGCTCATCTCAGAGTCGGTCACAGCAATTAATTGTACGCCCCCAGTGTATCCTATCTCCCTAGAGCCCAAACTAAATGAGTCTTCTGTGGCAGCTAGAGCTCCATCCCTATCACCACTCCCCCTGTAAAGGCACTTACCCGCCATCAAAGGTCCCTACAACCCACAGGTGGTGAAGGCACAATCATAAAAAGGAAGGCGCGTGGCTTGCCCAAAACCACGCATCAGGCATGCAAAATGGCAAAAATGAAAGTGACCATCCCAGCTAGTGTGGGTGGTTCCAATGAAGTGTCCGCCTCGGGTATCCCGGGCACCAGAGATGTAAGAGCCATGGCTATTGATACACAGGTGTCCAGTAATTTTGAGGATGTCCTTGTGCTAAATTTGAAGAGAAACTCGGAGCTATGCTTGACCCGTTATTTTTAAAGCTGTCTGGTATAGACTTGAGATTAGCCAAAATTGAGCAACACCTTTTTTCTCCAACCCCTCTGGTGAGTGAGGTTGTGCCAGGGGGATTGACTGGACCAAGATCAGCAAGTGTGTCCGAAACTAGAATACCCATTAATGTGGCTGGTTACCCTCCTCACACTAAAGCGAAGGTCCCTATGGTAAATTCCCAGAGCATACATACACCTTCTGTTAATGTTACCCATATTAGGGAACACGTTGTACGTCAAGACCCAGGGTTGCTACAAGGAGGGGCAGAGAGTCCTAGTAAGTTTCTCCACCTTACACCTAAAGCCACACCATATTCCATTATATAATCGAATGTGTCAGTGCTACCTTCAAGGGTGATGAACATTGGTCATCACTTAAGAATAAGGCCCTCCATTCGTTGAATTCCAGAACCGGGTTGGCAAATGCTCTATTTAGTGAATTCAAAATGATTCGTAGAATTCCGTGGGTTGGCAAATCCCCAAAAGCCCTTAAAAGAGACTGCGTGGTCCTGAGTTGTGGGTCCCCGCGCCTAGTCCACACTATTCTAGATAGGGCTGGGTCCGGGCATCTAAGCAGGGACAACATTAATATTTTGCCATTAAGTTACTTCTGCAGCAACTTTACAGCTCACGTAAGAGGAAGGGATGGCCTAAGGGACGTAGACATGCTTCCATGCCCTCATGATTATGCAGTGCCCACATATAATAGATTTGAGCTTTTTTCCAACTTGGAGGATATTGATTGACTAGGTCTCCGCATTGACAATAATAAGACTCTTTCTCTAATGGCAGAGTTGGCTGAGGGTGGTTGGGTACCACGTTCTAACGACTCAGGAGGCCTTACACCACCTACATTGAATGGTCTGAATTGTGCCAATGCTATGGGTGTAATCAGGACGGGCAAGGCAGGGGAGTGTAGCTCATCACCTGTTGGTAACTTTCCGAATGTCGGAGTGATTGGCCTAGTGGCGGCAAGTAGCCCCTGCAATCCGCCTGGCAGTAGCTACAACCCCGGTGCCACTGTAGGCCTTAAATTTGCCTCATGGAACGTAGCTGGGCTTCCACAAAAAACTGCTTCAGTAGAATGGTCCATCTGTATTGAGGGCCATGATATACTAATCTTTCATAAAACCTGGGCTGTGGACCATGTACACCGTCAGGGCTATTTACATTTTTCAAAGGTAGCGGAAGGTGGGAAGCATGGTAGACAAAGGGGTGGCCTCACAACTTGGGTTAGACAATCCAATCACTATAAGGTGGAGGAGCTCTACATCAATTGCGAGGACATCCTTATAATTAGGATACAGCAGGGCAATGTACCAGTCCTGCTACTTATCAATGTCTATGCAAGGGGTGTGCAAGGTGGGAAAGCCTCTCCCACTGTCGATTTTTTAAACACATTTCTAACTGAACAAAGAGGTGATAATAATTTGATAATAGCTGGTGATTTTAACTGTACGTTTGAACCCCTGAACCTTTATGATGTTAACCTTAGTGCAGAGGAGGATGCTCAGTAGTCCATCCCACCGTTGGATCTTCCTCCAATTAACAAATAGACAAGTGCAGCCCTCCAACTAAAAGTGTTCTGTTTGGAGCAGAGAGTCAGGGCGGTCCATGGGAGATCAGCCTCAGATAAGCAGGGCTCGCATACTTTTAGCATTGGGCTGCGTAGCAATCGTATTGAGTTCTTCCTTCTTAATAAGGAATTTTGGTCCAACCTAATAGATATGGTGGTATGTGAACGCACTGAGAGTGACCATAACCCGCTAGTAGAGGCACGTACTGATTATGTGGAGGCTCTATTGTCAAATGATAATAGGCGAGTGTTCTGACCGACTTTTTCGGCCCTCCTTTGAGGGAGGATGATTGGAAGTGACTCCAGTCTATTATCATTCTAGTGCAAGGATTAGAACCATAGACAGGGCCTATTCATAGGGCACAGTAATGCACTTTCGTACCCTTTTCCTTAGATCAGGGCTTATAAACTAATGTTAGGGGATAGATTCATTAGTATTAGTGATAATCCGTCCTTTTGCAAGAGTGTTAGTATACCTTCTATGGAGTTATGCTTATTTCGGGCCTTGTAGGCCTCAAACGGGAGAGACTCCATCTTGCTTTCTGCCCCGGCAGCTTGAGATGCTTCTAGGTCAAATGTAATGTTTTAGTTTCGAAGTGTTGTTCGCTTGGAGAGAACCGGCTCAGGCTGGCCCTTATCGAAAGACTGTATTTTTCTCCACTCCGAAGACACAACATCAGGCCGGCCGGCTGGGAACGTGTCCATGGTACGGGAAGGTACAAGAATTTGGTGGGCGGCAGGTTACTGGCCGTAACTTTCCATGAAAGGACAAGCTTCCATATTAGCGAAAGCATGAGGCAGTGAGTTAGTCAGTCTGTAGGCGGCAGCTAGCTGTTAGCATCAATGCCATTAATTATTTCCAGGCAGACAGTCGCCATTTTGAAGTCCGAGAAAGACCAAGAAGCTGATACTCTCTGAGAAAGATTGAAGTTATTTTAGTTGGAGCAGCTGGCGAGCTTTGACCTATACGATCAGAGCATTCCGAATGAAGCAGTTAGTCAGGAGAACGAATACCAGAGTGGCTGAAACTGAGTTATAAGATCGAAGCCGAGAAGTGGAGATGGTTTGTGATTGAGAGGAGAGAGGAGTAGCGTAGAACAGCCAGAGAGAAAGCAGCTAATGAAAGGAAGGTTCCAGTGACTTGGAGGGAAGCAGAGAAGACCGAGCATAGCGGTGCAGACGTGTACCCGTGACTGCCGAAGTGTGACTTTAAGACGAGCCAAGGCACAGACGAGAAGGGAACCTAGATGAATGCTGAATCCAGACTTCACATTAATCAGGTGACGTCGACCTTTTCTTTCCCCTAGTGTGCACATTCTAACCTTTCACTTTTCTTTGCAGAATATATGTCATGGTGTAGTATTGTGTTTTTATGATCATTGTAATAAAGTACCCCAGTTCTTAGTGAACCAGCATGTGCCTCGTATTCTTGTTCAATCGGTCGGTTTTGTAAACGGAAAGTGCGTCTGGTCGTGGCGAAAGCCGGACTGGATTGGAACCCCGATGAATGGGATGGTAATATCTGGGACTCGAATGATTATGGTTCCTCGGCTGAGGAGTCTGACAGGCGCGAGTCTTCTCGCTCCGGACGTGATTGTAAATCTACTTCTTGTGACAAAGATGATGATTCTAGCGGCCGTGGTCGCTCTTCCCATTCTAATGACGTTTCTCGTCCTAATTGTTCTTCTAAATCTATGGATCGGGCTTCTTCGGATGCTCGTCCGGAGGTTTCTGCGCACCCGGTTTTTTGACGCAAATTACAACAAGCTCCTGGTAACCCGAAGGGTATTGCTCTGGATAGTTTGGAAGACTTTACTCAACAGGAGGTTAGTGACATTTTGCAACGATTTCGTCAACGGCCTGGTGAGGCTTTGCTTACGTGGATGGTGCGCCTTTATGAATTGGGCGCTGCAGGTATCATGTTAGATGCAGGAGATGCCTTGAAGTTTTGCTCTTTGAGTTCCGATTCTACTGTACAAGATCATTTTCGAAATTTTAATGGTGCTGGCCAGATTAGTCTACTCCAGTTAGCGACTGATGGCTGTAACCATAAATATCCTACTGAATCTGACTGGCCTGTCAATGACAAGCCGTGGTACACTTTGCGCGATGCTGAAAGTTTGAAAGAGGAGGTGATGAAAACTGCGATCTTTCTCAGTACTGCTGACAGGTTGTTGGATGGCTTATTGACATCTTCTGTGCGGAATCGCATTATCCGTTCTTTCCCTGTTGCTTACAAGCAGGTTATGATGACTTTGTTAATTAATCAAACTGGTAATGCTTTGTCTATGGTGCTTGAATCTGTTCGTCAGCTTGGTGAGTTGGGTGACTGGTTTAAACCTGAGAGACAGTCCAGACCGGAGGGTCGTACTGCTGGGGATTATAAGTTCTCTAGACGTGATATATTTCTTGCACTGTTGGATGATGGTGTGAAAAAGGAGGACATTGATGGTGAACCTAATAATCGCTTATGGGACATGTTTCGTAAGCGTGGTTTGGATCGAAAGGAGGGTGCCCGTCGTGTGCGTAAGAATGATTGTGATCGTGGTTGTTCTGATGACAGTGGTGACGACAGGCGTCGTGTGGATTCTGATCATCGTGGTGAACGGCGATATGACCGTGATGTGTCCCCTCGTCGTGACAAAGAGAGAGGGCGAGAGGGGGAAAGAGAAAGGGGGAGAGATGATCGTGTCTACAACAGATATGGAGATGAAAGGGATCAGTCCCCTGAATTGAGGAGAAGGGATGATCGACACAGACTGTCCGATCGTAACTCACAGTACCATACAGATGACAGGAATCCATTTCGTAATGGAGATGGATATGAGCAGGATGTTTTAATACCCAAAAATCATGAGAGCATTTATCCTGATTTGTCCTGGTTGACAGAACGCAGTAAGAATGACTAGGAAATAGGTCAAGCTCCAGTACGCAGGTGGGCTCACAAAGATAATAGACCCTATGTAGATATTGAAATTTTTTGGAAACATCGTAATATCCAAAGGGCCCGAGCATTGGTAGATACAGGAGCGGAGGCCACTCTTATTCACGGAAAATCAAAGAAATTCAAAGGCCAATTTTTCACAATTACTGGTTAAGGTGGAAAGGAAACTCCTGCAGTGCAAACTACACTCGAAATGAGAATTGGCAGAATTCCCCGAAAAGAATATTCTGTATTAGTTGTACCACTTTTGGAGTACATAATTGGAATTGACATTCTAAAAGGAATGACTTTACATTTAGATGACGGCTGTTATCAATTTGGAACTAAACATTATATATCGTCCAGACCCGTACGGGTTGGTCGTTTGCGAATGCCCCCCATAAAAATCCCTCAGGCTACAAAAATTGTTTCTCAGAAGCAATATCGTATTCCAGGTGGCCATGAAGATAGTAGTGCCACTATTCAGGATTTGGTTGATGCAGGAGTTATAACTCCGGTTACTTCTGCTTGGAATAATCCCGTTTGGCCCGTGCGCAAAAGTGATAATTCTTGGTGCATGACTGTTGATTATCGCGAGCTGAACAAAAATACACCCCCTTTGACTGTTGCAGTACCGGATATTATTACTTTAATTGAAAGAATCCAAAAGCATCCAGGTACATGGTACGCATCCATTGATATTGCTAATGCTTTCTTTTCAATTCCGATTGCCCCTGAGTGTCAGGAACAATTCAGTTTTACATGGAATGGACGTCAAATGACGTTTAGAAGTCTTCCCCAAGGCTATGTACACAGTCCTATGATCTGTCACCGTCTGGTGGCGGAACATTTGTCTGAAGTAACTGTACACCCGCAAATTCAGGTATGTCATTATATTGACGACATTTTGATTCAAGGTGAAACACAAGATCAAGTTCAGACCCAATTAGATCAAATCCTTGAGTGCTTACGTGAAAAAGGTTGGGAAATTATCCCGATAAGTTACAAGGTCCATCCCAGAGTGTAAAGTTTTTAGGCATCAATTGGCATGAAGGTCACAGAGAGGTGATCCCACAGGTTAAACAAAAAGTTTTAGATTTTGCAGTCCCAAGAAACCGGAAAGAAGCCCAAAGCTTCATTGGCTTGTTTGGCTTTTGGCGTCAGCATATTCCACATTTGAGTCAGATATTGGCCCCTTTATATCGAGTTACTCGTAAAAAGAATGTGTTTGAATGGGGTGAACCACAGCAAAATGCGTTTAATTTGGCAAAAGAAGCGATTCAGTATGCTTTGGATCTGTGGCCTGTTTGCGAGGGTGATGTGGATTTAAATGTGTTCGTGCAAGGTCTTTATGCAAATTGGAGTCTGTGGCAAAAACAAGGCAGACAAAAAGTACCATTAGGTTTTTGGACCAAAAAGTTACCTGAGGCTGGTGAGCGTTATACACCTTTTGAGAAACAGTTGCTTGCGTGCTATTGGGCTCTGGTGGATACCGAGCAATTGACTTTGGGTCATGATGTGATTTTGAGACCTGAAATTCCTATCATGCAGTGGGTTTTGAGTTCGCCGAAAACTCATAGGATTGGAAATGCTCAAGAAGCGAGTGTGATTAAGTGGAAATGGTACATTCAAGACAGGGCACGTGTGGGTCCGAAAGGTGTAGCATCTTTACATGAGCAAGTGGCGCAGGCGCCATCGATTGAAACTGGAAGTGATTGCTCCGTGCCTGTGGTACAGGAATCTCCTGTTAAGTGGGGTAAGCCGTTTGATGACTTGTCCGTGGAGGACAGGAAACATGTGTGGTTTACGGATGGTTCAGCGAGGTTCATAAGAGAGAAACGGCATTGGAAGGCAGTGTCCTATAATCCGATCACACAGAAATTGTTGAGTACAACCGGTGAGGGTAAGAGTAGTCAATTTGCTGAATTATATGCAGTTTACCAAGTTTTGAAACAGGAATTGCCTGGCACATGTCATATTTTTACTGATTCCTGGTCCACTGCTAATGGACTGGCGGTTTGGTTACCAACTTGGCATTCTCATAATTGGGAATTGCATTCAAAAGAACTGTGGGGAAAAGAATTATGGCAAGAAATTTGGGAAATGCTCCCACAGAGTACTGTGACAATCTTTCATGTGGATGCTCATACCCCAATAGACTCCCTTGACAAATTCTTTCATAACATTGCAGATGAGAAATCTAAAATTGCTGAGGCAGTGGTGGACATGCAAGATTCTGATTTGGCGGGATTGGCGAAATGGGCCCACCAGAAAGCAGGACATTTTGGAGAGAGAGCCACTAGCAGGTGGGCCGCTGATCGAGGAATTTATATTCCTTTAGATTACATTAAAGATACCATTTTGCATTGTCCCATCTGTCAACATTCTAGACGATGAAAAGTACCACAAATTGTTAAAGGTCATTTACATTGAGGAAAATTGCCCGCTCAAATTTGGCAGATTGATTATATTGGTCCACTCCCTATGAGTAAAAATTGCCAATATGTTTGTACAATTGTCGATACCTACAGTGGCCTTTTAGTGGCCTTTCCTTGTAAACAAGCTACCCAAGTGAATACCATTAAAACATTAGAATTGATTATGCTCTATTATGGCGTTCCATTTCAAATTCAATCTGACAATGCATCCCACTTTCATGGAAGATGGGTACAGGAATTTTGTGCGGAAAATAATATTGAATGGGTGTTTCATATACCATATTATCCACAGGCATCAGGCCTTATTGAAAGAATGAATGGTTTGCTTAAAGAACAATTGCGAAAATTGACTGACAATAAATATAAGAATTGGAGAGATTATTTGTTTCAAGCATTGTTAATTTTGAACAATCGTCCCTTTTTGAATGCTGAATCTCCTTTGATGCGTTTGTTTCCCCCAAATGTCGAGGCGAAACCTAATTCCATTGGCAACACTGTAATGTATTAGGAAATTTCCCCCGGAGCCTTGGCTCCATGCAGAGCAACCCCAGGTTCCGCAGGCTTGGACCTGCATGCCATGAATGACACTGTGATTAAGAGTAAAGATCGAGTCATCATTGAATCTGGTGTTGGTGTCTGTATACCAACTGGAAATTTTGGACTGATTGCCCCTAGATCGGGCCTGGCCTTAAAAGGCATTCAAGTACTCGGAGGAGTGATTGACAGAGATTATCAGGGAGAGGTTAAGGTTCTCCTGCTGAACAGCAGTGAGATTGATTTATCGATTCAAAAGACTGACCGAGTTGCTCAGTTGCTAACTATGCCTGTTTTCAGTGGTGAGATTCAGAAAGGCACTGCCCCAACGTTGCTAACTGTGCGAGGCCAGAAAGGCTTTGGCTCTACAGATAACCCTGGAGCGAGAATATGGGTGCAATCGCCTAAAAATCCCCCTGAACAAGCTGAAATCATTGCAACCGGTCATGACAATACCATTTTGGTAATGAGACCAGGGAAAGATAGCTGGGAAGCTGTCCCAGCTGACAAATGTTATTTACGAGAATGAATAATGCCTGTATTTGATTTTCTTTCAGATCATTCTCTGGACTGCTGCTGCAGGATGTGCCGGCGTTGGACTCCTTTTGGTCTGCTACGTCGGGAAAGGAGGGAACCCACAGACTTTGGTTGATTGGAGAACCCGAGTACCGCGTTCCTTCGCTGCGTGGGATTCATCATCGAACTTTTGGACAACTTTAGCTAAACGGGTTACCAATTCTCCGCATTTTTGCTTGACACCGATGCGTTCAGTAACTGACATTCTAGCGACCTGTTTGGTTGCTGTCCCCGCCTCATTAGAGACTCTGAAGCATATTTTTAATATATCAAATGCCCGACCCAATGTAATTCTAGGTGATTTTGCAGCTCACGAGTACTGTCCTTTATGTACTATCCTTTCAGATTCAATGGCCCCGATTCATTCCCAAATCACTACCTATAATATCACCCAGGGTGACCTGTGCTTTTTCCTTATTTGTGATCCCAATGCAATTACTGAATGTGTAAAGTTGAAGCTCAAAGCAGCAACCTCTTTTTCGGCTCATGAACGAACTTTGTGCTCCGGGAGACCTCCAAAGTCATGTACTTCCGTTAAAAATAATATGACTTGTAAGAGTATAGTAGTTACCCCTAGCCATTACCGTACAATGCTGTTACCTTCTGGTTGGTTATTTTCCTGTGGCAACACCTCTTGGCCCTATATTCCCGCAAATATTTCCGGAGGCCCATGTGCCATCACTAAACTGAGTTTATTAATGTTTTCTTCACATCCTAATACCTATTCCCGTGTAGTTTGTGATGCTATGATGTTACATGAGGACTGTGATTCTTCCCTACATCTCTATTCCAAATCTGAATACATTAGTTTAGCTATTTCAATTATTGGTGTCCCAGCATTGGCTGTTTATAACGCTAAATCCATCGGAAAAATGGCCTGTTGGATGGTCAAATCAATTAATCATACTTCTACAATTTTATCTGATATGTTATTAGATGCCCAGGGTGAACGCAGAGCTATTTTGCAAAATCGTGCGGCCATTGATTACCTTTTACTAAAACATGGACATGATTGTTCTGATTTTGAAGGTCTTTGTTGCTTTAACCTTTCGGATCATACTAAATCCATTCAAGCTCACATTGACAAACTTCATGACTTGACTGAAGAGGTTAGAAAACACATTGACCAGGGTTGGTTTGACTGGCTCTTCAATTGGTTACCTGACTTACATTCCCTACAACAGATATTAGGGGGTATTGTGATTACTATTAGTATTTTAGTGGCTATTTGCTGCTTTATTCAGTGCATTCCTTCCCTACTCCAATACTGTAGATTCGGCATGAGAAATAGATCCGTTAGTTTTGTTTCCTATTATTCCTCCACAGATGTTAGTTCCGTATAACAAATGATTAATAGACTAAAGTCAAGGGTGAAGTGTTCTGACCGACTTTTTCGGCCCTCCTTTGAGGGAGGGTGATTGGAAGTGACTCCAGTCTATTATCATTCTAGTGCAAGGATTAGAACCATAGACAGGGCCTATTCATAGGGCACAGTAATGCACTTTCGTACCCTTTTCCTTAGATCAGGGCTTATAAACGTATGTTAGGGGATAGATTCATTAGTATTAGTGATAATCCGTCCTTTTGCAAGAGTGTTAGTATACCTTCTATGGAGTTATGCTTATTTCGGGCCTTGTAGGCCTCAAACGGGAGAGACTCCATCTTGCTTTCTGCCCCGGCAGCTTGAGATGCTTCTAGGTCAAATGTAATGTTTTAGTTTCGAAGTGTTGTTCGCTTGGAGAGAACCGGCTCAGGCTGGCCCTTATCGAAAGACTGTATTTTTCTCCACTCCGAAGACACAACATCAGGCCGGCCGGCTGGGAACGTGTCCTTGGTACGGGGAGGTACAAGAATTTGGTGGGCGGCAGGTTACTGGCCGTAACTTTCCATGAAAGGACAAGCTTCCATATTAGCGAAAGCATGAGGCAGTGAGTTAGTCAGTCTGTAGGCGGCAGCTAGCCGTTAGCATCAATGCCATAAATTATTTCCAGGCAGACAGTCACCATTTTGAAGTCCGAGAAAGACCAAGAAGCTGATACTCTCTTAGAAAGATTGAAGTTATTTTAGTTGGAGCAGCTGGCGAGCTTTGACCTATACGATCAGAGCATTCCGAATGAAGCAGTTAGTCAGGAGAACGAATACCAGAGTGGCTGAAACTGAGTTATAAGATCGAAGCCGAGAAGTGGAGATGGTTTGTGATTGAGAGGAGAGAGTAGTAGCGCAGAACAGCCAGAGAGAAAGCAGCTAATGAAAGGAAGGTACCAGTGACTTGGAGGGAAGCAGAGAAGACCGAGCATAGCGGTGCAGACGTGTACCCGTGACTGCCGAAGTGTGACTTTAAGACGAGCCAAGGCACAGACGAGAAGGGAACCTAGATGACTGCTGAATCCAGACTTCACATTAATCAGGTGACTTCGACCTTTTCTTTCCCCTAGTGTGCACATTCTAACCTTTCACTTTTCTTTGCAGAATATATGTCATGGTGTAGTATTGTGTTTTTAGGATCATTGTAATAAAGTACCCCAGTTCTTAGTGAACCAGCATGTGCCTCGTATTCTTGTTCAATCAGGGTAACCTGTTCTTCTAGTCAAGCATTGTTTTCATGAACAGATGTAATTCCCGGTCAGGTAAGAAGTGACTGAGCAATGAGGGAGAGAGGGACCCCTTGATGTGAAGAATAGATTGCACATCCTCTAATTTGGTAAGTTGTTGTATAATTCCTAATATTGTAGTATCATATCCCGAGTAGCCAATGAGAGATTCCTTCCAAAGGTATTCATAGGAAAGTGATCGTCGTTGGTAAGCAGCGTTAATGAGAACACCAGGCCGGATACTGGTGCGTAGATCCGCCGGATTGTGGATCAGAATGTGAGTGAGAGAACATCAGGGAGGACACTGGTGCGTAGATCCGCCGGATTGCGGATCGGGCTGTGAGTGAGTGAACACCAGGGAGGACACTGGTGCGTAGGCACGCAGGATTGCGGCTTGCCGAGCGAGCACTGACTGTGGTCAGTGTGTAATGGTAACTAATCAGAACTGCCCTAGTGTAGACTACTCTGGGCCTAAGTCGCCGCGAGACTAACAGGTATGAGTGGGATATTGTGGAAAACCTATGCATGTATATTGCTAATTCCCCATCCTTAGGAACAAGGCATATACCTATCTATTGTAAATACGTCCTAAGGAGGGAGGTGATTACGTTCCGGCTGGGTTGGAGGTGCTCTGAGGAGCTGATCCTATCTGGTCCGAGAATCCGGCCGTTACAGCGAGTTAAATGGTCAAACGTGATTAAAAAAGATGAGCACTTGATGCAAATGAGTAGTTTGGTAGTTAATGCACTAGGTACATTACAGACATGTGCTATGCAGGAAGAGCTTAATTCTCCACAAGGAACTTTTTAATCAGCTTAAAGGCTTCTTTATTTCTAAAAACAAAAAACCTCAGATACACTCTGGATTTAAGGCAGCAGCCTGGTATGACACTTCATGTCGCATGGCCTATAGAACCCTAGCTAGGTCAATTAGGTCTAAAAACAGGGATGATATTAGAAGGGCTAGGGCTGAATATAACGCAGCCCAATACTGAGCTAAAAGGGACTGGGATGAACAAGACTGGGCTGAACTGCTTAAGGCATGTTCGGGGAGAAACATGACTACCTTCTGGCACTTGGTGAAATGGGGCAGTGGGGCACCTAGTAGGGTGCCTGTGAACTGCGTAGACCCAGACCAGTGGGTATCGCATTTTAAAGCCCAGTTTGGACATTGTGGGGAGGTGCAAGACTGTTTTTATATGCCACCTCCCATTTCTACTTTGTACTTTTCCAAGAAAGGCACGACAGCCGGGCCTGATTGTATCCCCGCAGATCTGTTCCTTCATGACATACCTAACTGAGCATCCTACATCCAGCTCCTTGTGCACGCCATTGCAAGTGGAACATCTGTGCCTGGTACTTGGGCAGGAGCAGAAATACTTCCTATTTATAAGAAAGGGGATCGCTCTCAACCAGGAAATTATAGGCCGATAAGCCTTGACTGCATACAAAAAGTATCGGGCTAGGTTGGTACTGAGCAGAATCCATGCCTGGATTGAAGAATATGTGTACAAAAAATTTGCCAACTTCACCTTACTTGACACCTCCCAATTGAGGAAAACAAACCAGTATTACTATATGGTCTGTTTGGTATATTTACTTAATACCTTTTAGCTTTTTATTTCATTATATTCAAAAAAGTTTAGGTACAAAAAAGACACTTAAATACATTCAACAATTCCAACATAAATTTTCAAAACAGATTACATTACACATTGCATATATAAACACCACATAAATTACATTACATATATAGACACCATTTTCATTTTGATCAACAATTAGACTCACATAAATGATATCTAACTAAACAAAGGACAAAGTGAACATTTAGATACTATTATTCAACAAGTAGCAAAATAGTGCATAATAAATTTGTCAAAGTCATTAAATGTACTGCAAATTAATGCATTCCTGATTCAAAAGCCGACGCGTTTCGAACCCATTCCTGTCACTTTATAGGTTCTCATCAGGGCTCTGTCTCTTTTATTTATCTGAATCGTTGCTGGTCGTATGCTCTAGTATTCACTTTCTAGATCGTGTGTTTCTTTATCTTTTACGATCTTTGTCTTCGTGTTTGCACCCTTATCGATTTTTTATTTCGTAATGTTTACGATTACTCTTTTTGCTTCAGCGCCTTCATGCGCGGGGTGCTGCACGTCTCGGATTTATTTTATGCAATGGAAGGAGTGGTCCTTGTGTTCCTGCTTTCTTTAGATGCGCGGTCCCGTGCTGTATTTAAAAAAACGTCTTGTTTTACTTCGCAATTGCAGTGTTCCCCTCCATCGCTGGTCTCCTCTTGGTTGTGTATGCCGAGTATAAATCTGCTGTGTCCATGTTCCCCGTACTAAGATGTGGCGTATCTTTTTGGCCATCAGAAATTCTGGCTAAGCTACATAATGCCAACTACACACAGGTGAGATGAGATGCGCAGGGGAGCACCACTAAAAGGTTTCCTGTAGAGAAGGGGGTAAGACATTGGTGCTTTCTAGCACCAACTCTCTTCTCATTATATATAAATGGGGTAGTGCAGTATTTTCATAATTATCCCACGGATGCACCCACTTTAGCTGGGATGAAGAGTCTGTTGCTTATGTTTGCGGATGACACTCTTATACTCTCCAAGACACAAAAGGGCCTACAGTGTGACCTTTCAAGATTCAAGGAGTTCTGCCAGGACCGTGACCTTGTAGTCAACACAGACAAAACAAAATATATGGTCCTGCACAAACATAGGAACAATAAGGGAAAAGTCGAAATGAAGGAAGGTACTCTGGAACAAACACAGAAATATACTTTTCTAGGGGTAACCATTGGCAACAAAATAAACTGGAAGCCTCAAATAGATTGTCTCTATTTATGATTTTCTCATAAGACATTCCGGTTGTGAAGAAACAAAATCCAGAGGGTTAAAAGAGTAAGTGACGCAGAAGATGGAATGTTCAAATCTTCAGTTTTTAATTGATAGTTCTTTGGTATAGAAAATCAGTCAAATATTCCAACTCTTTACATCTTCATGTAGGAATACACATTTCTACACAAGACTGCCCCTTTGGTCTCCACGAAAACTATTAACACCTACTCCATCTACTTCACAACGACAACATGGACGCGACGCCTAACTTCAGAAGTCGCAGGTAGGCTCCTCTTTGAGGTAGAACAAAAAGAGTACAAATCTTAGGATGGAATAACAGCCAAAAGGAGTTGATGTTACAATATTCTTCCTTATTGCTTCGCAGGTCGACAATCAAGGAACAGGTAGCGTCCCCGATCCGGCCCTCCTCCCTAAATTCTACCTAATAACCTTAGTGTTAAAAAATACATCACTGGGTGTTACTTAGAGCCAACGGAAGTTGGTCTATAACGTCTTTGCGAAATCTTCTAACAAGCATCCTACAGGTAAGAGTGCTTGTAAATCTTACACAGACTGTATAAAGAAGTCATACTTCTGAGATCTAATAAAAAACTTGTATACATACTAATCAATGTTTTTCAAAGGTAAACATAATGAACCTACACCAGAATGAACAAGTACATTTGGTGTAAAACAAGGTGATATGTTATTCCCACTGTTGTTTGTGTACAATGTGTGATCAGTAAACCACAAATGATGCGCTCCTTTGACATGAAACGGGGGAGTTTCTTCACTCACTCATCATGATCAGTTTACAATGTTCATCAGTTCCATAAATTCATAAATCTTTAGTTCGTTGATTTCATAAATTCTTTTATTAGTTCATTTCTCCTCATCGTATTCAATTATGTTGCAAAGAATTCATTCTAGTCATGAATATTCAGTTGTTTATAATATGCCCAATGCATTTCGGGTTAATGAACAAAACCTTTGTCAGGGGCCTGTCAAAAAATGACAAACATACAGGACCTTAGCATTCAGAAAACACCAAGTACATACATATTGCCTAAGTTAATCAAGAAACAATAAAGTCACTGCATGGAGGTATTACCATAGTTAGAAAGACATTTTCAGAACAAAAAAGTGCTGGAGGACACTCTTTACCGGATAACATGATGTTGAGGCCAGCCAGTGTATATGTGATTGCTAAAATAAGCCGAGATGGCATGATGCTGCAATGTGCCGTCTAACGTGTTCAGAATGGGTGGCTAACGTATCTGACGGAAATTAAATAGTCCAATAAAAAGGCTGCTAAACTGAGAAGGCTTTAACTACGGTAATCAGAATGCTACAGGGAGTAGCAAACAATAATGAGGCTAAAAATAAAAATTTGACGTCGGGAAGCAAACTTACTAGAAACAACGTGGTGTACTCGTTCCTTTCCGGTTGCAGGATCGGATGGATAAGCACGAAGCCAATCACGAGGCTTCTTGTATCGTGGGATGGGTCACGTGATGTCAGATAATCTGACACATAACTACTTGGTAACAAAGAATTTTTAGCAGTGAAATACGGCGAAAGTTAATGTGGAAAAACTTCACCTGACAAGCAGGAAAGTAGAGAAAACTTTCGATCAAGTAGCCGTTTTTCGATTCGGGCCAGTAGCCATAGTAACTAAAAAACGCTAGACTATTGGATGGGAGTTCCGATCACGTGTATTTTAATGTCAAGAACGAATGGAGAGTGGAATAATAAAGTTTTCAGGATACTGCGGGTAAAAACAAGTGACTCTGAAGTATCCAGGGGTTCTAGAATGCTAGATATGTGATCAACTTAACTAGTCAATGGGAGTTAAGTAGAATTTGGTATAAGTTGTAATTTAGTCACCGGGAAATTCCAATTACGATACAGTATTCACAATGATAGTATAAACAATAATGAAATAAACATCAGAAATCACATATATGCAAATTAAGAGAATTGTGGTGAATTATGACGAAGCATGATTTACAGGGTCAAATTTAAGTGCTGGCTGGGTTCATATTAGTCTGTTCGGTATGAGTCGCTAGCAGGGGAAAGAAGGGCCGCTGACCCTTTGCTGTGTAACAGTCAACATGGTTCATAGAAAGCATGCCAGTTCAATTCTGTCATTCATCCCAATCGGCTGGGAAGAATGTAGTTTTTTAATCCAGAAGAATTCAGCCTGTAGACGCTGTTGTACTGGATCCATGTCGCTGCATTGTGGAAGTATCTCACGTATGGTAAATCCTAATTGAGAAATTTGATGGTTGGTTTCCAGCCAATGCATAGCTATGGTAGATTTGTTGTTCATAGTACGTATATTGCTCTTGTGTTTAGTCATTCTTACTTTGATTTTTCGTTCATTTTGACCAACATATGTCTTGCCACACGGGCATTTAATTGCATAAATGACATTTTTGGAGTCGCATGTTCCTGTACACTGCAAATCAATCCTATGGCCTTTGGTGGGATGCATGAATGTTTTACCGATTATAACATTATTGCAGTGGATGCAATTGAGACATTTCGCTATCCCTTTGTGCTGAGGTTTTGATTCTTTTTTAGTAGAGAGGATCTCTTTCATGTTTTTTGATCTTTTGTAGGCAAAGGTCACATGTTCACTGAATAGATTCTGTAGATCAGGTTCCGCTTTTATTAAAGACCAATGGTGATTAATGGCTTTTTGATCTTTTGTGATTCACTAGAAAATTTCAACACACACACTGTTTTTGTTCTCAAGTTTGTTTTGAAGACATCAATAAACATTCTCTAGGTAATTTGAATACTTTTTTTAAAGATTCTTCTAAGATCTCTTTAGGGTATCCTCTTGCTAAATATTGTTCTTGTTGCTCCATGAGTGAATCATTAAGAATTTTGTCATCAGAAGTGATTCTTTTTAGGCAAATGAATTGAGAAGTTGGTAAGTGCTTTTTTAGGGTATCAGGATGAAAGCTCTGGAAAAGTAAACTTGAATTACGATCTGTGGCTTTTTTGTACACTTTAGTTTGTAATTGTTGATTGACCATGGTGATTTGCACGTCCCAAAAAGATATAGTTTCATTATGTATTGTTGTTAACATTGCCAATGATCCCCTAATATGTGATCTTCAGAAAAAGGGTAAGGTCTTTACATTTGGTTCAGATGGACTTATTGAGCAGATAACAGCTCTAGTCTTTGCCGATGATATTGCAGAACTCAGTAGCTCATGTGAAGGACTGAGTACTAAGTTGAAGATCATTGAAAAATTCAGTAAAAAAACAGGTTTAATACTGAATGTGAAAAAGAGACACACTTTTTCTCATAAGTCACTATAAAGACAAAATCCGGGTGAATAATTGCGACGCCATGGAATTTGAAAAACAAAATATTGAGAACATACCTCCAGGTGACAGTGAGTGATACCTAGGATTGAGTTGTGAGTTATACCTCGGATTGAGCTTTGATACTCACACAGGTCATACACGTAGCAGCAAAATAAATGATGTTCTTTTTTTTGAAACTCTTTTTATTGGATTTTATACAACGAAAAGACAACCCCCAGCCACCCCCCCCCCCCCCCCTCTGATCGGGCAGATTGAATGTAGAACAAAAAGAATTTCAAGAGCTTATAAATAATAATAGTACATAAAATTGAATATTTAAATTAACAGATGAATCATCAAGATACAGATATACATTAGGATAGATGGGTATACATTACATCTAAACAGTTTTAGCCATATTATTGTTAAATGAGTGTCTAAAGTTCAGACCATTCTATTAAAGGAGACCATATTTTTAAACCTTTTATTCTATGTTTCCTACCTTTAGTTTTATATATTGCCATTTCTAAATTAAAAATTGCTAACAGTCTTGAAAACCACTGTTGATATGAGGGGGCGATAGGATCTAGCCAAGCCGATGCTATACAGATTCTTAGAACGGCCATCGAGATAAAAATCAGTTCGTGACCAGTATTCAAATTAGTACAGTTTACTAAGCCTAATAGAACTGTTTGATCAGATAGATTAACCACAGTTTTAAGGATTAATGAGAGGAAATGTTCAACTTTTGATTTGAGAGAGGTTAAAGCGGGACAAGATGAAAAGATATGTATACAATCCGCAAGTTACAGCGAAAACAACATGTTCCTCTCCCATTACCCCATTTGGCAATTCTATCTGGAGTATAGTACATGAAGAAGCATATTTTATAAAATTGTGTTTGTAATTTGGTTGACATGAGTACAGTTTGTGATAGCTCATTTACATACTCAAATTCATCAGTTGAAATTATAAATTTCTTTTGCCATTTCTGAATAATCTTTTGCCTATCATCAGGTAAATATGTAAGTAATAATTGGTAAAATCCCCCAATCCGTATTTTTTCCTGATGATGGCTAAGAGATTCAGCTATGATGTTTTTAGGCATATTGTCTTCTCTCCTCACTCGTCGTATTAAAAAATCTCTAATTTGGAGATATTTAAAGAAATCTCTCCATTCAAGATGATACTTGTCTTTCAAAAATTCAAAAGAATATATCCCTTCTGCGGAGAAGAAGCAACCTATATTAGTAATTCCAGCTATGATCCATCTATCAATATAGGAATCTTTAAAAATGTCTGGTAAGAGGGGGTTATTTTGTATTGGAGTATAGATAGATAACCGTCCCAGACCTATCATTTTCCTCACAGATTTCCAGACTTTAAACACGGCTATGAGTGTTTTTAGTTTAACTTTTTTATGATAGCTATCAAAGAGATATTTCCAAAGATAGCCGATACTTCGATCATCTAGTATTATTTGATGAATAGTCGGTGCGTCTTTATCCCGAGATATCCCTGTTCCGTCAAGAAAAAAAAGCTCATGATTATATAGCAGGACTGTTGTCCAATAATATAACCTGAGATTTGGGAGACTTAACCCTCCTCTTTCTTTGGGAAGTGTGAGAAGTTTATAGGCACGGCGGGGTTGAGTATATGCCCAAATAAAATCCGTAAAGATACGTTCCATTGTTTTAAACCAATGATCTGAGATTTCCAGATTGATCGCTCTAAATAAAAACAAAAGTATTGGAAAGTAGACCATTTTTAGGGCATTTGTCCGTCCTATCAAAGAAAGATGTAAATTATTGATACGGTGAAGGTCTTTTTGTATTTTATTTGAAATAGGTTTAAGGTTCAGGTCGACTAAATTCTCTAGTTCAGAAGTTATTGTAACCCCTAGGTAAGTGGCTGAATTTGTTATACGTGAGTCTATCATAGCACATTTGTTGTTAATAATTATTTGGGTTTTCCCTCGATTCAAAGCATATCCTGAAATAGTGCCAAATATTTGTGCCTCCTGTTCAATAATTGGCATAGCCAAGTTTGGATTAGCAGTGACAATGGCAATATCGTCTGCATAAGCGAGAATTTTTGTTGAGTATTCATTTATCCGGATGGGAGTTATAGTACTAATATTTTGTAATCTCCTAATAAAGGGATAAATATAGAGAGCAAACAACAGCGGGGATCAAGGGCATCCCTGCCGTGTTCCTCTCGAGATTTTTAGCACTTTTGAATTCCCTCCATTAACCATCACCATCGCTTGAGGATTAATATAAAGTTTTTGTATTGCTTGTATAAATGTGTGATTGAAGCCGATCCTGGACAATGCCTGCCACAAGAATGGCCAGGAGACCCGGTCAAAGGCTTTCTCGGCATCAAGTAAAATAAGTGCCATCGGGTCTCCTGCCACCTGGGTGTAGTAAAACAGGCTAATTACTCTCCGTGTGGTCGGTAGTGTCTCTCCCAGGGATAAAGCAGTGCTGAACTTTGGATGTAACTTTATGAATTACTGACGAGATACGGTTAGCGAGTAGTTTAGAGTAGATTTTAGAATCTACATTTATTAAGGTGATGGGTCGATACGAACCCATCTGGTCGGGAGGTTTTATTCTTTTTTAGGGAATATCACAATTTTAGCCGTAGACCATGAGTGGGGGGGTTGCCCTCCTCTAAATAAGTGTAAACATAGGCTCAACAAGATTTCTTGGAGTTGATCCAGAAATGTTATGTAAAATTCGAGTGGGATGGCATCTACTCCAGTTTCTTTCCCACGGGAAAGATCTTTCACGGTTTTTCTTATTTCCTCGATGTCGGGGGCCTTTTCCAGAATTAGCTGGTCTTCAATGTTAAGTTTGTCACAGGTATCTCTATCTAGATAATCAGCAATTTTCTCTTGATCTATTTCTCCCTCTTCTGTATAAAGAGGACATTAAAAATGCCAAAATGCTTCTCGGATCTTCTCTGAGTCAGTTACACTACTGATTATTGGATCTTGAATTTCTTGTATTAGATTTTGTGTAGTCTGCTGTCTCATCCGAATTGCTAATTGTTGGCCAACCGACTCACAAACCTCATATATTTTTTCCCGGTGAGCAGTAGATTTTTTAATAGCTTTATTGATGTATATATTTGTAATTGATGCCTTAGCTATAGCAACCTGAGTTTGTGCATTATTTATCTCTTCTGTAGTAGAAGAGTTTCTTGTTACCCTTATAAGCTCTTCCTCCAACCTCTTTAAAGTTTCTTGTGAGAATCTTAGTAATTCTCTTGCACATTTGTTGCTCCGGAGTGAACATTGTATAGTTTCACCCCTAATACCTGTTTTTAAAGCGTCCCAAACAAAATTTTCCGTTGTACTGCCATTATTAACCAACAAAAAATTTGAAATCCAGCATCTCATATGTTTACAGTATTCACTCTCAAGGAGCAAAGACCTCTCAAAGGTCCAAGTTTGTGGCGTCTGTATCAGAGATGTTATCTCAAGTGTTAGTATTAAGGGATTATGATCCGACATGATTCAGGGTAATTTTAAAATAAATGAGGTTCTGAAAAGTTGGGTTAAAAAACTTGACAGTTTACCTCTCACGGTCACACAAAAGGTTGAAATATTATGCTAATATCTGGTTCCTAATCTTCCATTTATTTAAACTGGAAATGGCAGGAACAGAAGCAAATACTCTCATAATGCTAGGCCAGACAGTAAAGAAATATGTCAAACACTTCCTCAACCTACCTGCATATACCTGGGGTGGTCTTGCTACTCCAAGAGATCAAATGGAGGCATAAAGCTGTGCACAACAAAAGCACTCAATAAAATAAAGAATCTACTATATTTCAGATATGTCCATATTTGTACATTGCTCACTTGTGCATGTTTGCGGGCAGAATAATAAATTACAAAATTGATAATATCATCAAAACCCTCAAACTAAAACATTTTAACAATAGATTGCTAATCTATGATTTACTATTGTTAGCAGCATATGACTGGAGAAAAGAGGAATTTGCAAAATGGAAAAATCTCCCTGTACAAGGTGATGGTAATAAATATCTAGAAAAATATCCAACCTCAAAATTCTGGATTAGTAAGTGAATGAAATTGAAGGAAAGCAAATACATAGCTGTACTGATGCTTAGAGAAAATGTTTAGTACACCAGAGAAACCATCTCCAAAGGGGTGATTGAACATTTGTTACTTGCAGATATTGTAAAGATGTATGTGAAACAATTGCTCACGTATCATTGAAAGAGTGAAAAGGTGTGGTTGGATGACATATAGGGACCCTCAAATTTAAAATCGTCAAGATGAATTATGAAAACCTGATGTGGAATTCACCAAAGATTGTAATTGTAACTGTATTAATTTACGCTTACTACCCCTGACAAGGCCCTGAAGCGCTATTCAGCGAGTAGCACGCTACTCAGGAACTCAAAAAGGATTAGTGGTGAATTTGTATAGGGAAATTTGAATTAATTTGAGTGGTAGACATATGATTCTGTTAGGTTAATGGAAAAGGATAATGGAGGGATAAGAGAGGGTAGAGTCTAGAAAGTGTTTATTGGGAGATCATAGTAGTAGGAGGAGGTTTGGGGTGGGTAAATGAGAGCTGGACGAGGGAAGAGTCTCTAGAAAAGGATTAGGGAAGTCTTAGTAATAAAATGAGGTCTCAAATGTGTCTAAGAAGAGATACATGAGGGAAGAACTTAGAAAGGATTTTCGGGAGAGTTTAGTATTAAAATGTACTTTTTCACACTGTGAACTCCTCCTTTGCTGTAGTCGAGCTGTAACCGACTACAGTGCACAACAATGCATGTACGCCTTGTCGTGCTCGTGCCCACCCACCTGCAGCATTGAACGAGGACTCCGGTGTTCTATAAACTGATATTGACATATTCGCCAGGATCATCATAAGAAAAGAAAAGATTCTATTTTTGCGTCGGACGATGACCCCAAGCCCTGGGAAGCCCAGGGAAAGAAGTTTTGTGAAGGCTTGGAGCGTACTTTGTAGGTAGGACAGCACAATATCCCTCATCTCCCCAAGGAGGGGGGGGCTATGAAGAAGAGAAGATTTAAAGCAGAATCTACGGTCAAAATACACCATAAAAGACTGGATTACCTGCAAAAAATTGCAAATTAGGCATACTCTCCCAAAAGCCTACAAAATCTAGGATTAAAAAGCCTAGCATTTTAGCATCATAGAAGATTGGAGGGAGCTGCATGCTGCAAAATTGGGTGGTGGCGGCGACAGGAGAGGTCAAAACATACAGGCGTACAGGCAAACAGGCACAGCAGAGGTAAGTGGAAGTGTGGTTTTTAAGAAATTCTTTCTCATTTTCATTTGAACTGCAACTAAGCAGAGTAAGCTAATCTAAATACTTCAAAGCGAAGTAGGGGACCTTAAAGAAGTGTAAGAAAAAAGGTTTGCTAGTAGCGGTGATGGCACCTGGTAGAGGCAAATTGGGAAAGACAAAGGCCAGACAACAGACTCCACAACGAGAAATGACACAGTTGATGAGGCTAAGGCAGCCTCAAACAGAGAAGTAAAAAGGTAGCTCACCAGACCAACAGCAGAATGACCGAAGAAAGCCATCTACAAGATGAGAAGGAAGGAGGACATCAGTATTTTACTCTACTTCCAACCTAGAGATTTCAGCGACCCCTTCTTCAACTATGTTGGATGTGATGATGATTCTGCAAAAGACTTTACAAGGACTGTTAAAAGTATCCGAGATGAATAACAATATCCTGAAATTTCAAAAAGAACAGCTACATTTAATTTTGGGCAAGTTGAAACAAGTTCGAGAACATATGACATCTATAGTTAGACCAGTAGGCAGCGAAGATATAAACAGGGAGCTGGAAGAGCAAGCTACACATGTAGTAGGGGTTCACAGTGTATACATCTCAAAGTGCCCAATGCTTTTAATGAAATCTTGAGAGGCAAACAGTTACAGACAATATATACCTAGAGCGAGAAGGGTGGTTAAGAACATAAAAGGGAAGGAGAAATCATTAGGAAAAAAGAACAGTGCCAGCCTTAGGGATAGTGATAGAAGGAATAAGAAATTAGAAAATCTGCGTACAAAAAAGAATCCCCAGAAAACTCAGGAAAAGCTGAAGCACAGAATGAAGGAATAAAGGATGAAAATGAAAAAGGAAAGACAATATAATTAATATCAGAAAAGGATGAAAAAAGAGAGCTGGAGAAGTAGATTGCCAATAAGGTAAGACAATTGGTTGGAGCAAGGAATGATTATTGGGAACTCAACGGCATGGAGGAGGGAAATGAAAAAGGGAAGCACAGAAAAAAGAAATGGAGAATAACTCCTTGGACGCTCATGACGAGCTCAGCTCGTCATGGTGTACACCTCCATACACTCATGACGAGCTGAGCTCGTCATGAACAATGGGGAAACCAAAATCTCAGCACAGGAGGAAAATAACACTAGCATCGATGTGGTTAAAGAGGGGAAAAGTCTTTGGTTGTACTTGGAAGCACTAAACTATAGGTATGGGGGTAAAAGAGTAAGGAAATGACACCACTTTAATCGATCACAGCCATTGCTAACCTTCTCTAAATGTGCCAGCCTTTAAGGAATAGGGACAAATGACCTTCGGCAAGTAGCGTTCATTCAAAATAAAAACAGGAAGGAGGTCACCAACACCCTGGTGTACCCATGCTTAGTAAACTCTACATTAATAAAAGCAGAAAAGAAGTTACAGACGGAAGGAATAAGGTAGACCCTGACGCAGAACTACCTGCAGCAAATAATCAAAGATGATCATCCCAGTGCCACCATGCACGGCTAGGGCAAAGATAAATACGAATAATTGAACAGGAACTGGGTAGAAAGGAAGGTATGGAAATCATAGTAACCAGGGAGAGGATCGTAAAAGACTGGAGGGATGAAAGCTGTGGCAATATGTCCTTGAATTATACTACGCCAACCCAGAGAGAGGAGGGGTGGCTAAGTGAAATAGATTGGGATATTGGGACATCACAGATCCTAGGGATTCTTTCTTGGAATATTAATAGCTTTAGCAAAATATCAAAATCTAGAAACTTAAAAAAATAATAGATACCCACGAGATCATGTGTCTGCAAGAAACCTGGCTGTGCAATGTGAGCCCAATAATAAAAGGTTATCTCCCGGTTTATCGGTTTGCCACAAAAGGTCAGCAAGGACGACCTACACGGGGATAGTAACCCTAATATCAACTAGAATGGCAAGAAAGGTGCCACCACCATCAGAAATATGTAAATGGACGTTAGCATATAAGGTGGAACCTCAGTTCCATACTCAAGGAACGAAAAGCTAATAAAAGTTAGTGCCTACATACGGGGGCGATCTGAAGGGATATAGGCAGGAAATGGGAAGCATGAAAGAAGACATTTATCGACTGTGTGAAAGTTATCCGAAAGATATTCTTATATTGATGGGGGACTTGAATCACTGAATAAGCCCATTTAAAGTGGATAGAGAGAACAAAGAAATGCTAAAATCATTTAAAAATAGAGATGGCAACATTTCCAAGAACTGATGCATCAAATGAGATATAGCGCTGGGAAATGATTTAGGCTCTAACGGTCTAGTCCATTTAAATTGGTGTTTAGGTGAGGATTGCCCAGCACAACAGGCTTTTAAGAGTGGCCAACAGTTATGCCCAATTGATTATATGTATATGTATGCTTGAAACTTTGACAAAATAAGGGACTTCATAGTGGGCTCAGAAGAGGGAAGTGATCACCATCGACTGAAATTAAAACTGAGGAGAGGAAAAGTTATTCAAAGGGAAAAGGTGATCCCCATTAGGATAGATTATCCTAAATAGCTGACCACTTGATTAACTGAAGAGCATATTAAAACATTGTCAAAACTGCAGCAAAATATATTATTAAGTGACAACTTGAAGCCCAATCCGGAAGGGTATGAGAATACCATTGAACAGGTGCTACAATGCCTTAGAGTAGTCTTAAAAGGGAAGGGAAGAAGAAACTCAAAAATCCAGAATAATCAAAGCAATAAAAATAACTGCTTTACTGAGGAATGTAAGATTCGAAAGGTGCAGATAAGTAATGGGGAGAGAAACCTCAAAATAAGGTATGGCAAAGACAGACAAAATGCGCTGATGAAGGTAGGGCATAGGTATAAAAATGTGGTCAGAGACCAGAAAAGAGAACATAAAGAGAAATGCTGGAGAAGTATGATAGAGGCAATAGAAAGTAAAAACATAAAAAACATTTAGAAACTACAAGAGAGGTCAGAGAAAACCCAGGGACAAATGAACCAGGTGGTAGAAGAAGAAGCTTGGGCGGACCACTTGGAGGAAATATATGGTATAAAGGTGAAGACGGGGGAGAAGCAAGTAACTCCTTGGAAGAAGGTAGGCGAGGATATAAGATCTATGTTTACATTAAGTAACATTAGAAATCTTATCGCAAGATTAAACCTCACCCTAGCTGCTGGACCTCACAATATGTCTGCAAGAATTATAAAAACTCATCTGGATTGGTGGGCAGAGTTGTTGTATAGGTTGTTTGAGGGCATTTCGGAAACAGGGATTACACCTGAAAGTTGAAGAGGTGCAATTATCAGGCCGATACATAAAAAGTGAAATATAAAAAGCCTAAAAGATTATAGGCTGATTAATCTCCTGGATTTGGCACAAAGGGTGTTTGCAAAAGTTCTCCTAGGAATGTTAAAAGATTGGGCAGAACTTAATGACATAGTACCACCTGAACAGGGGAGTTTTAAGGAATGGCACTCGATAATCGAGCACTGTTTTTCGCTTTGTTCTATTGCATGCAAGTCTGTGTAGCAAAGGGGGAGCTTATTCTGCTGCTTTGTAGACTTTCGATCTGGTAGATAGAAAACTCCTGTGGGAGACTTTGGAAAAATTAGATATCCCAAAAGACCTATGAAGACTGATTCAGGAACTACATAGGAGCAACTGGGCCATGTGATTATGGATACTGCTGAACATTAACACAAAAAATACAAGTGAATAATGGGTTAAGACAGGGGTGTGTTTTAGCTCCTTTACTCTTCTCTATATTTGTTGTGGATCTACTAATGACCTTAGTTACCGGAAATGCTTTTAGCCCTATAATGAATGGTAACCATGTGGCATGTCTCCTGTATGCAGACCATCTTGTAATTTTAGACCAGACAGAAATAGGCCTGCAAAGAAAATTAGCCAAGTTTGAGGATTATTGTAGGTGGCAAAAAATGGTGGTATTTATGGATAAAGCTAGGGGGCATATTATCAAGCAATGGCGTTAAAATTATCATCTCTTTTGCGGCAGGAAACTGCAGCTAAAGCGGCGATAATGGTCTTGATAATATGCCTTTGTAAATTCCAATAGAAGCCCATGCTCTGGTGTTAACATGGGCTTCTATTGGAATTCTCAATGGCATATTATCAAGCCCATTATCGTCCTTTTAGCTGCAGTTTCCTGCCGCTGAAGCGGCGATAATTATAACGCCGTTCCTTGATTATATGCCCCTAGGATACTTTGCTTTGAAAAATCTAAAAGCAACTTTAATTGTAATCTAGGCGTGGAGTGTTTGGAACTTTTTAATGAATATAAATATCTTAGAGTCTGGTTTGAACGGTACTTGAAATGGAAAATTCATCTAGAGGCATTGAAGACCAGGGCTAATGCCTTGGTTAGTGGGGTGAAAAAAATGTATAAGGCCTCTGGAGAAATGTCATGTAGACCAGCCCTAAAAGCCTACATAGAAATGATCCTCCCGCAACTGCAATATGGGCTGAATTGCTATACATAAGTGGCAATAGCAGGTAGGATGTGAATGATGGGAAGTGCTTGAAGTACTTGCTTTTAATCACCAGCTCTGCCATGATACAAGCAATAGGATTGGAAAATGGCATGATTTCCTGGAATATTTTGGAATATTTTGGCTGCAAAAGCCTTAATAAGGTTCTGGGGAAAATGTTATGGGTTAATGGGGAGGAAGGAAAGAAACTTGCTCAGTGGTGCAAGAATGAAATTGTGCAAAGCAAACTCAAATGGGCTAGAAGGGCGAGGACCAACATGGTTGCAGTGTCTAAAGATATGCAAGTAAGGTTGCTTCTGCAAGCCCTACAGATTGACATTTCAAAAAGTGACTTGAAAGCGCTCGGCAAAGAACTGTCCTACAAAAGTGACAATCAATATTTAAAAGAGAAAAAATGGGTGCACTTTATGCTTAAGGCATGGCGGAATAATGTGAGTTACCACTCTGTGGATACCATACCTAACAAGCTGCCATGAAATGCAGTCATAAGAGTAAGAGTTGGTCTTAAGCCAGCGCAAGATAAAGATATGATAAAGCTAAAATGGTCAGTATAGGAGGGAATTTTTCTTTTGGGTTGAACACTAAATGTGACTAGTTGCATATTTGTTGGACTGCATAGCAATCGAACAACAGCGGAGACAGTGGTCACGCCCAATATTCCTGAAATATGGAATTATCTCTCAAGGGTATGTCACAGAATTTTTAACCAATATGTGTTTTTAGATGTAGCATGTGCTATTGGACGATTCATGAGAGCAGTAAGGGCAGTGCTTACAGAGAATTAGAAGGAGGGTTGATGTACCTTTCATGGGCACCTGCAGATTTTATTGGAACACATGTTTTATATAACAATTTTATATGGTCTTATTAGATGACATTTGCTTTTATATATGTATTTGTATTATATCTTAATGGTGTGCTGTTTAAAGGCCATTGGTTTACATAAAGATAATTTTGATTGATTCGTAGTAAAATTATTGTGGGGTGATGCAAGGCGGGATAGAGGAGGGAATAGTATAGAAAGGGTTATTTTGGAAATCACAGTAGTAGTATAATGTTTGGGATGAGTCATAGAGTGGAGGTAGAGGATATACTGAGAGCAGTATAGGGTGAAACATAGGGTAGTGCATTGCATTGTTTTTCTTTTTTTAACAGTAGGTGTAAAGTAATAAATATATAGATACATAAGTACATGGAAGGTATATGTGTATAGGGAAGGTAATATATTAAAATGTAAGTTGTATTTAACAAGCCCAGACTTTCAAGTGTTGCTGTACTTTAAGCTTATTTATTTGTGAGTGTTTTTTCTTTCCAATATTTCAATAGTCAAGCAATTGTAGATAACTATGTGTAACAGAATTTCCAAATTGTGATAGACAGATAAACGGAGAACCATAAGTATTTAATCAAATAACTTAGATTAAAACTATGCAGTGACCTATGTACATGTTAAGCATAGAATAATATAACCATAAATAATATGTACATATGCTAAGCAGACCTAAAGAATATCTATATATTAATAAACATAATTAATACATATATCTAGATACATATAATCAAATTAAATGCTTATATATGGAGAGATATGCTGTGTATTTGTGTTGGGGTATGTGGGTTATGTATGGTAGAACAAACTCTTATGGTGCGATTTTAAGGTGAAATGCTTATCTGGAGCGGAGGTTCCTTTCTTGAATGTATTTTGGTGATTTCATTCCTGATGAAAAATGGCCCTGATCCATGTATTACTTTGTGGGTGATACGAAGCAAGTTGAAAGTGGATCTTCTGGAAACCGGTAACCAATTTAGGGCTATCAAGGCAGGGAAGATGCAGGCTTGTGGATGTACATGTAGGAGTGATCTGGTAATAGAGATCTGAATCTGTTGTAGTCTTTTCATAATTGATAAAGATGATCCATGGTAGAGGACATTGTTGTAATCAAATTTAGACAGTACAAGAGAGATAGTAGCCGTGACCTTGTGTTTAAATCGCAGGTGGGGGAAAATACGTTGCAGAGTTTTCATATTAATGAGAGCAACAGTGGTCCCATGCATGGAGGAGTTTCAAGCACAAAATAAATATAGACACATTGGAAACTATATTATGTACTGACTTGCCCAGCCGGACAGAGGTCCAATTTTTACTTTAAATAACAAATGTTTAGAGAAGATACCTTCAAAAATTTCTTAGAGAGGTGCACAAGCCTGTACCCAAACATGTACAAATTGTCATAGTGAGCAGAGTGGACAGAAAGTAGAACAAGATTTTTAGGCAAAAGCTGTTGTTTTCTGTAGATATTACAATAACAGAATTTCCATTAACACCATTACTAGCCTTATAGTAATTAGTACATATCACAGTATTTGGTGTTTCAATTGTCAACGGCGTTTCGATCCCATTTAAAGAATCACAGGGATCATCATCAGGACTGAATATTGCCTAATTATTACAACCCATGATAGCCCTGAGGGACAGCCTGGGCACAGTTGGTGCCAGCCGGTTACAAAGTGAGCTGCAGCGCAAGGATGATGCGATCACTGTCGGAATTGGTGAAGTCGCGGTCCGTTTTTTGAGGGGCAATAATTTCAAAGTCGGACGGAGAACAATCTCCCCGTTTTTTGCAACGACGCGCCAGCAATGTGCTTGGTCGTGTGAGGAAGGAGCCTTAACAGTGGACTGCAGTAGCTTCCCAGGCCGGTGCCTGGGAAGCTACTGCAGTCCACTGTTAAGGCTCCTTCCTTGAAATTATTGCCCCTCAAAAAATGGAACGTGACTTCACCAATTCCGACAACTGTGCCCAGGCTATCCCTCAGGGCTATCATGGCTTGTAATAATTAGGCATTATTCAGTCCTGATGATGATCCCTGTGATTCTTTAAATGGGATCGAAATGCCGTCGACAATTGAAACACCATATACTGTGATATGTACTAATTACTATAAGGCTAGTAATGGTGGTAATGGAAATTCTGTTATTGTAATATCTACAGAAAACAACAGCTTTTGCCTAAAAATCTTGTTCTACTTTCTGTCCACTCTGCTCACTATGACAATTTGTACATGTTTGAGTACAGGCTTGTGCCCCTCTCTAAGAAATTGTTGAAGGTATCTTCTCTAAACATTTGTTATTTAAAGTAAAAATTGGACCTCTGTCCGGCTGGGCAAGTCAGTACATAATATACCGCCCGATTCATGAACCTAAATTGCGCTCGCAAGGGGCCGGATTCTGAGGATCCGGCCCTTTGCGAGAGCGATTTTTGCATTTGGGATTCAGCATCCCAAATGCAGAAAATCGCTAATTGCGATGTCGCAAATGTGCGAGGAATTACATTTAAGGAATCTCTATTAGAGATTCCTTAAATGCAATTCAACATCCAATTTAAATTTGCGAATTCGCAATTTCTTGCCGCAATTTACCGCGAGGTCAGACCTCGCGGTAAATTGCGAAAACTCAGAAAAATGCATTTAAATGCATTTTTCTGAGTCGCATGTTACACACACACATGTCCTTTGGACATGTGTGTGTGCAACACCTGTGTGAAATTTCATTTGAGGGGTGCTACAGGGTGTCCTGTGGACACCCCTGGCACCCTTCAAATCGCAATCTTATTTGCGATTAGCTAATTGCTAATCGCAAATAAGGAATACTCCCCATTCATTCCTATGGGCCTTTTGGCCCATAGGAATGAATGGCGAGTTAATCCTTATTTGCGATTAGCAATTTGCTAATCGCAAATAAGGAATCAGTAGGAATCGCATTTTATTATGCGATTCCTACATGATTACCGTTTTGCGAGTCCTTAATAGCGAATCGCTATGATTCGCTATTAGGGGCTCGCAAAACGGCCCGTTGATGAATCAGGCTGATAGTTTCAAATGTGTCTATATTTATTTTGTGCTTGAAACTCCTCTATGCATGGGACCACTGTTGCTCTCATTAATATGTTCCTCGAGGTCCTATGCTGACTCGATTGGGTGCCCTTGTTGTTTTTTATCAGCAGATTTTTCATAGTAATGAAACTTGATCTTGCTAATTCATCCTCTTGGGCATTCATTGGTAGCTTGGAGTCCATGGTAATTCCAAGATTTCTTACTTTCTTAGAAACTTTAGGAGTTTTTTCCAGATTTTCAGGCCTGGCGATGAGTGGGTCATAATTTTTCCAATCGCCACATGTGAGTATTTCCATTTTTGAAACAATCAATTTGAGATGGCTCAATGTCATCCACTGATCAACAGTTCTGAGGTAACTGAAAATGTGAGTATGTCCAGTGTCTTTTGGGCTGTCCAATTTAAGCATTATTTGAGCGTCATCTGTGGTTGTTATAGCATGTAAGATGAAATTAATTGATGATTGTCGGTAATGACTTCATGAAGATGTTAAAAAGCATGGGTGAGATGATAAAGCTCAAGGGACCCCTGCTTTTGGGAAGTACTGTTTGAGTGAGAAAGGGAGTAGACTAGATGATATTTGTTTTGTTTTGTCTTTCTGTTATGATGTGATCCTTCTAAGAGTAGAGTCATAGAGTCTTTGTATTAGAGTGTTATGGTCAACTGTGTCAAAGGCAGCTGAGAGGTCCAAGAGAAGCAGTGCAGCAACCCCGTTCCAATCTACGGTGTCCTTGGGGTCATTCCGAATGATGATGAGGGCAGATTCTATACCTCTTTCTGGACAAAATCCTACTTGGAAGTCAGAAAGTAGGGATTTATCGTCAATTAATTGTGATATCTGGGCAAATGCTACTCTCTCCATCAGTTTGCCCAGGAGAGGTCAATTTTAATTGGTCTGTAGTTGTTGGGGTCAAGCAGGTCTAGGTTAATTTTCATTAATAATGGGTGTATATATGCCTTTTTTAGGTCTTCTGGAAAGATTCCCGTAGTTAAGGAATTATTCATGATTCTTCTTACTAGTGTGGCAGCAGAGGTAGTTAGAAAAATGTACTTGAAGGTTTGTGGTGGACAAGGGCCAGAAGGGCTGCTGTCAGGCCTGCTCGATTTGACCAGATCCACAAATTCACTTTATGATATTTGTTTCTGGTGGTGATTGAGCTCTCAATTTGATATGAGAACTCACAAAATGCTCTTGAACAACCATTTGAAAGTAACATAAACTACTATCAGGATTTATTACAGGAAATCAAAACCCTCACAAACTGTTCCACTGTGAAATTTCATGGCTTTATCATAGGATGTCAGGGTATTTGGCCTCAATATAATGTTGTTCCGTAGCTGATCTTGGACTACAAATGTATTTTCCATTTAAGAAGAATGTTTGCCTGACTTCTTTAATTGACACTTTAAAAATGTGCCAAGTATTCATGGACTACTAATTATTTATCTTAACACTCAAATGTACACCGTATTACATCACACATATTTCATCTCTAGTATATATATTAGTATAATGTTTTAAATATATTTGTTTGTTTGATACTTAAAAGTTTATTAAAGTTAAATGATAGCATTAGAATTAGATAATGTTTATTCATTAGATGTAGTACTATAAGTGTTATATGTGTGAATTCAAATATACACTGATATATGATGATAATTGATCTGTGTGTTTATTCAGGATATATTTTAACTAATTACTTATATATAATACATATAATCAGTGTAGATCACATAAATGATTGTTAATAACATGCTAATCATACCGTACTTTGCATAGGACACTTGTTTCTGGATGACCCAGAAGTGAGGTAAGACACACGCAATTTATATAGTTAGAGAGGTACTGGAGAATGTACTGTCTGATATGTGATGCATGTTCCTGTGAAGAAAGCTTAAATTATATCTGTCCTCTGGAACCATTGTTGTGTTGTTGGAAGCAAGACCGATTTGACGCTGATGGGCAGTATTAATAACCCAGAATGAGCTACTGTGTGTTGGTACCAGAATGAGCCATCATATGTTGGTACAAGAACAACCAAATGCCTTTTCATCTAAATAGTGACATGCAAGAATGGACTGGCGAGATTCCTACTGTCCCTACCTACTATCTAGTGAAACCACAGCCAAGGAAATCGACTTCGGCAGAATCCGCAGGAAAAGAAGCCCCATTAAGTTTGACTCAAGTCTGGTACTGTGTAGAGACATGAGAGGTGTAGAATATGTGGGAGGCCCCTGGGCTGCCTGTGAAATACCACTACTGTTATCATGTGTTCATTTACCCAAGGAGGTTGGGGTGAGCATCATGGGACTCGTACTTCTGGCAACAAGCACCCAGCACCCCTCAGACGCAACCTGCTGTGGGGACAGTAGCAGGTGGGGAGTTTGACTGGGGTGGCACACCTGTCAAATGATAATAGCAAGTTTCCTAATCTGAGCTCAAGGAGGACAGAAACCTCCTGTGGAGAAGAAGGGCAAAAGCTCGCTTGATCTCGATTTTCAGTATGAACACAGACCATCATAGTGGGTCTGACGATCCTTCTGACTTTTGGGTTTCAAGCAGGATGTCATAAAAGTTACTCCAGGGAAAAGTATCTTGTGGCGGCAAGTGTTCATAGCGACATGGCTTTTTGATCCTTCGATTGTGGCTCTTCCTATCATTGTGAAGCAGAATTTACCAAGCGTTGGATTGTTGACCCACTAACAGGCAACGTGAGCTGTATTTAAGTCGTCAAGAGACAGGTTAGTTTTACCCTACTGATGATGTGTTGTTGCAATAGTAATCCTGCTCAGTATGAGACGAACCGCAGGTTCAGACATTTGGTATATGTGCTTCGCTTAGGAGTCAATGGGGCGAAGCTAACGTCTTTGGGACAATTGAACACCTCTAAGTCATATCCCCCCTAAACTGTAATACTGTAATATTAATGCAGTGCCATGGAGCCTCAGTTGGCCTGGGATAGTTGGCTTCTGGGCACGTAAATAGAATCATTTACTTGAAAACCTGAGCATGGATGGACCTGGGTTGCCTTCATCTCCCTCAGTGCACCGCATGATTATTAGGCATGGGGCATCTGGTGCTAAATCAATAGGAGACACCATGCATCTGGGTCAGGGTTTCTTAAGTAGCTTAGCAGTTACCTCACTGTGATCTATTAAGAGTCATCTTCTGAGCCAAGGTTTTGTCTCCGTTCATGGTCTCCCACTACTCCTGGGGGTCCCTCTGCCACCATCCTAGCAGGAGGGATGAGGAGTTGTTGCAGGCCCACTGGAGATTGCCTCCACCATGTGTACCTGGCAATAGGGACCTCCCTCTCCCACCTTATGCCACTGGATATATGGACGGAGGCATGTTTGCTTACATGTTAGCAGGGCGACCAGATGACTGAAGCAGGAACCCTACCCCACATAAGTTTCTGAGAGGCAAGTAACCCTGGGAAGGAGCCTCCTGAGTGCTGCCCTCAGGGTGCATGGCCACTCTTGTTATTAGACTGCTGTGTGCCTGAGGATTGGGGCTTGGAGCCTGGGCCATTCTTGTCGGCCTGGGGTCTGGGTCACTCTGGTTGACCTGGGTCATCTAGTCACTGGGTAGGCCGGGCCATCTGAGCACTCTGGTTGCTGGGCCATCCCTGGCCATCTGGTCACTGGATTGGCCTGGGCCAACTGGTCACAGGGCTGATCACCCAGATGGCCTGCGGGTGTGCTGGCCTGGGGCACTAACTCTGACTTTGTCTCCCCAAGCGCTCTGAAATTCCCCAATTTTAAAGGGGTGAATAGTTGAGGAAAGTTGGCTTCCATGGCAAGCCTGCTGAGGGGAGAGAGTGTGGGCTGCGCTTAACACTCCATGGCTCTAAAGACCTGAGCTCCAAGAAGTGGGAAGGCACCCACCCAAGGCAGTGCCTGAACCCACGGTATGGTGGCAACAGTCACTATTCAAGGCACAGTGGCAACTCACTGAGGAGTACTCTCTTGCCCACTTGGTTTAGGCCTAGAGTGGAAACCAGCCATGCATGAAGGCCCAGCCCCTGGGCGTAAACTTGGAAAACCAATCCGGGGGAGCTCCAAGAAGCTCTCAGCAGATGTCTGGGCCCAGTCTCGAATGATAGTGACTGTTGCTGTGCCCCACACCCCCTGGAAGTACCTTCGGCAGGCTCAGTGAGGTTTGCCGTTCTTCTAAGAATGAGCTGAATATGGCAAACGGGTAGAAACAGGCCCTTGAAGCCTCTTCTTCCTTCTCCAAGAGGGAGGAAGGGATGGAGGTTGTGGTCAATCCTTGGTCAGAATTCCAGCAGGACCTGAGCTCCATGCACCAGCCCTCCGTGCCGCAAAGCACATGGGGGAAGGCCTCCGTGGTCCCAGACTGGGCAGGTGCCTGGGGATACTCCAGACCGAATTCTGTTCAATTAAGCATAGTTGGGCCTATTTGGAGACTTTGGGTTGCTGGTTGGAAACACCGGACTGTAGCCCCGGTCAGGGCTTCCGATTCACAGAGCGGACAAGACTGCAGGGTCTGGGAACTATGTGGTGCAAGACTTCAATCCGTCCAAGGCTCTGGGCTACCTTCTCCAGCCTGCAGTGTCGTACAGTGCTGAGGGGAGAGAGTGTGGGATGTGCTTAACACTCCATGGCTCTAAAGACCTGAGCTCCAAGAAGGGGGAAGGCACCCACCCAAGGCAGTGCCTGAACCCACGGTATGGTGGCAACAGTCACTATCCAAGGCACAGTGGCAACTCACTGAGGAGTACTCTCTTGCCCACTTGGTTTAGGCCTAGAGTGGAAACCAGCCATGCATGAAGGCCCAGCCCCTGGGCGTAAACTTGGAAAACAAATCCGGGGGATCTCCAAGAAGCTCTCAGCAGATGTCTGGGCCCAGTCTCGAATGGTAGTGACTGTCGCTGTGCCCCACACGCCCTGGAAGTACCTTCGGCAGGCTCAGTGAGGTTTGCCGTTCTTCTAAGAATGAGCTGAATCTGGCAACGGGGTAGAAACAGGCCCTTGAAGCCCCTTCTTCCTTCTCCAGCAGGGAGGGAGGGAAGGGGGTTGTGGTTAATCCTCGGTCAGAATTCCAGCAGGACCTGAGCTCCATGCACCAGCCCTCGGTGCCACAAAGCACATGGGGGAAGGCCTCCATGGACCCGGACAGGGCAGCTGCCTGGGGATTCTCCTGACTGGATTCTGTTCAATTAAGCATAGTTGGGCCTATTTGGAGACTTTGGGTTGCTGGTTGGAAACACCTGAGTGTAGCCGGTCAGGGCTTCCGATTCACAGAGCGGACAAGACTGCCGGGTCAGGGAACTATCTGGTTCGAGACTTCAATCCATCCAAGGCTCTGGGCTACCTTCTCCAGCCTGCAGTGTCGTAAAGTGCCAGACTGGGCCCTGCACCATGGCTCTGGTGGGCCCTTGGATGGGAGCCCCTGCCCTGCAGCCCACATCATTGCAGAGCATCCATGAAAAGGTCCTGAGTAGCCCTTCCCGTGTGGCCAGGTCTCAGCATTTTTGATTCGGGCCTGGGGCGGGTGCCCCGATCCTTGGCTCTGTCTTGCAGCTTGCCGCATAGTGAAGAACCCTGGATTGGATCTCATAGGCCTGGGAGGCTTCCCTGGTTAGCCCAGTTCAGGAACTCAGACCTGGAGGCAGGTCAGAGTGCCGGCAAGCCCTTGGGTGGGAGCCCCCATCCTGGACTTCCTTCTGTGGCCTGCTGCATGGCAAAGGGCCCAAGACCGGGCCCACCAGGCCAGTGGATGCCTTCCCCTCCTGCCAAGGTTGAGGATCTGTGACTGGGCGCCGGGTCATTGCCCTTGGTAAGCCCTGGCAGGGTCCCCTTCCCTGCCCTACCACATGGCAATGCACCCAGGATCGGGAAAGGTGTCTCCAGGCCCTAGGTCTGAGCTCCGTCAGGACCCCTTCTGCAGCCCTGTGCCTGAACCCCAGATGTGGTACCAAGAACCCAGGCTGCAGAGTCCCTGTCCCCTCCAGGGGCAAGCAAAAGCCATTGCATTGAGGCACGGCACAAACGGAAGGCTGTACTTTAAACCCAGCCATCTTGTTACTTTGAGACCCACATTCATCTGTTAGGTTTATCCATGTGGTAGCCTCCCTAAACCCAAAAACTGTGCCAGTCACCATTGCAAGGGGGACTGTATAGGGAGTAAGTCACACTCTCCTATCCTAAATGTAAAAACACTGAAACAAATTAAATGTGCTCTCGCTTGCCATTCAGATGAAATACTTAGTCCTTAGGGGAGTAGAAAGACTGTTGAGGTTTTAGGTGCAACGGTGGGGCTGTAATGAACCGCGATGTACCCCAATATAGGCCTAGATAGTTGCACAAACCTTTACCTATATTTGTCCTACCATTGTTCTACATAACGGTTCTGGCGCTGACCTTTTACCGAGTTAGGTGCTGAATAAATGTTGTGTGGTTTTCTCCGAAAACTAGCCTAATTTATTATGCATGAGGATTCTAAGTATCACAGCAGGATTACCTTCTTCTGCATAATAACTCTGAAGGGTCACCACTATCGTCATCCTTGACCGACATGCCCACAGTACCATGACACATATAGGTAGAAACATTGAGGGTACCTTTTGCGTATATAAGCACCACATTTTTGCTGGGCAAACCAGAGAGGAAGAAACTTCCATGTTGACACGTGATGCTGAAGAACCTGCACACAGACACTCCAGCACACAGTGGTCTGACATCCCTCTCAGAGTGTCCAACTCGAGACCTACACAGGGTCTTTCACACTCTCAGATCAGGTAATGGGGTTGGCTCTTCCCTTGGCGGGATTCTGGGCTGTACATCTATATACAGTCTAGGTACATTTAGGTACATCTAGTTAGGGCTGCATTGTTGGAGTGCCCATTATTACTGTCATGTATTTATATGCCTGCATATATTCACTGTTTTAGCACTATGGTAGAATTCTACCTTATATTTACTCTGTTTGTGCTTATGACCATATATATATATCTGTTTCTGTCTAATGGATGTACCAGTGCACTTATTTTATGCTAGAATGACTCTGGTTCAATAAATACTTTTTGAAAACGTCCCCACCTTTTATTCCGTGTATCTCTCTGAGACAAAGTGAGCATGAGTAACTGAGTGAAAAGTACTGCACTGTTTCCACAATCCCTGAGGGGTTGGGGGTGTAATGTTCGATAGTTGCCTGAAACGATTCCCTCCTTGGTAAGGCTGTTGGACTTATAGTGCGACTGTGAGCTAGCTGGTCTGCAGACTTACATAGTCTTGGGGGTGTCTGGAATCAGTCTGAACATCAATCCTTTAGTCCAGAGGTCTCCAAACCGGTCCTGGAGGGCCAGATCCATGCCAGATTTTTAAAATTACTACATGTATCTCATTAGGGATATCCAAAAAATCTGGCATGGATCCGGCCCTCCAGGACCGGTTTGGAGACCCCTGCTTTAGTCTATGTTGTCTAAATGTGCAGGTCCTATATAGATTTGTAGGAACTAAACAACAGAGCCTGATGTTAGGATGGGCAAGATTCACCTCTTTATTTTATTAAAATTATATATTCCTGCCCCCAAGGGGGCTGAAAGACTGTTGTCCCATTTGCTTGGAAAGGCATAGCCATGCCCATGCTGGAAAGCCCCCACCCCTTTTTTTTTTTTTTAAACCTAAAGCCTAGTGAATTGCCTGCCGTCTTGGGGGGCAAGTTGGACGTAATTACCCCATATGCCTACCTTGGGGTAGCTGAAGTGGGGGCATAGCTTTGCTCATGGTGGGCAGCCCCCTCCTATATTTTATTTTATTTCCCTGGCATCTAGATTGCTTTCAACCCTCCCTGGGGAGCAGATCGGGGTAGTTACACCCATCTGCCCTCAGGCAGGATAGAAAGACTACGGCCCTGTTTATTAGGGGTGGGGGCATAGTCATGTCTATGCTGGACAGCCCTCTGCCCTATATTTACAAACAAATTCCTGGCATCTAGTGGCCTTTCTGCCCCTCCCTGGGAGCATATTAATATTGGGGGGGAATTACACCACTCTGCCCCCCCCCAGAGGTGGCAGTAAGACTGTTGCCTCATTTATTTGGGGTTAGGGCATAGCCATGTCCATGGTGAGCAGCCCCCACCCCTATATTTAAACAAGAACACATCCCTGCCATACCAATGGAATTCCTGCCCCCTGGGGGGCAGATCTGTAGTAATTGCCCCCAGCACCCCCAGGGTGGCTGAAAGAATAACATATATAAATTGTCATGGGGGAACCCAAGCCCTCACCAAGGAGCAGCTCACTCTATCCCTTGTGTCTAGTTGGTGGATCGCTGCTTAGGGATCGATATAGTGTGGCGATCCCCCTAGGGGGAAACAGCAATCACAACGCGGATTTTACTACGCACTACCATTACATCGCATGTGCTTTTACAACTCATGCGATGTAATGGCTATTCATGTCATAGTGAGGGAACTGAGGCTGTTTCCTCACAATGACGTACTCCGCTCCTCAGACGCTGCTGGAAGCAGGAGAGAGGAACCACAAGGAGAGTGAGGTAACGGGGTTTGCGCTTGGGGTGGGGGTTACTTCTGTTGTAGTGTTGTAATGTTTGTGTAGTGTTTGTGTACTCTAGTGTTTTAGGGTTTAGGGTAGTGTTGTAGTGTTTGAGTAGTGTTTTAGGGTTTAAGGTAGTGTTGTAGTGTTTGTGTAGTGTAGTGTTTTAGGGTTTAGGGTAGTGTTGTAGTGTTTGTGTAGTGTAGGGTTTTAGGGTTTAGGGTAGTGTTGTAGTGTTTTTGTAGTGATTTAGGGTTTAGGGTAGTGTTGTAGTGTCTGAGTAGTGTTTTAGGGTTTAGGGTAGTGTTGTAGTCTTTGTGTAGCCTTTTAGGGTTGAGGGTAGTGTTGTAGTGTTTGTGTAGTGTAGTGTTTTAGAGTTTTGGGTAGTGTTGTAGTGTTTGTGTAGTGTTTTAGGGTTTAGGATAGTGTTGTAGTGTTTGTGTAGTGTAGTGTTTTAGGGTTTAGGGTAGTGTTGTATAGTTTGTGTAGTGTAGTGGTTTAGGGTTTAGGGTAGTGTTGTAGTGTTTGAGTAGTGTAGTGTTTTAGGGTTTAGGGTAGTGTTGTAGTGCATGTATAGTGTAGTGTTTTAGGATAGTGTAGGGTGGGTCATGCAGGGTAGTGTAGTGTTATTGTAGGGTATGGACTGGGGGTCGGGGAGGGTTGTGCAGGGGTACTATATTAGTGTTTAGGTTAGGGTAGGGTAGAGGCACTTACCTTGCATACTTTTACCATGAGTATAGCTTTACCACGCATGCCTTTGCGTTATAATGGCATGCTTGGTAAAAGCATAGTTGTGGTAAATGTTTGCAATGTAATGTCATGTCGTTATCATTGAGATCGCGTAATAATACCTGCGTTGTAATGGCATGCGTGGTATTGGTATGTGATGTAATGACATACATCCTCCCCTAGGACAGATCTACTGGGAAGCAGGTACCAAATGAAAGGGGACATTCTCCCTTTTCCAATGATGACTCTTTCATGAGAATCAATGCTGGGTGGACTGAAATATAGCCTCAAGAACTGAATCAGTGAGGTAAAGTGAGCCCATCCACTCGTTTTACTTTCACTTTTACTGCAATGATGTCCGTGCACCCTGTGCACTGATCATATTTGTGGTAAAAAAAACAAAAATCTGACTGCTCAGGCAGCTCTTCCCAGAGCAGCCTAATGTAAAACAATAAACATAAAGAACTCCCTGTGGTGCAGAGCACCAGAGGGACCTTCAAATATATATTGCACTGTGTGCTGCAGAGCACCAGAGGAGCCTTTAAGTATATCATGCACTAGGAAGGTAGTGCAGCCGTCAGCCTCTGGCTGACTGCCACACTTAAAAGGTTATTAAAAATGTATTTTTACCCCTTCGCTGGCAGACCTTCCGACCCACCCATGCCATGCCTCTTTTTGACTATTTGGGGTAGTTGGCGCTTAGGCCTCAATAACTTTTTGTCCACATAAGGTATCTCCACCAAATTTGCATCCTTTTCTTCCAACATCCTGAGGATTTTTTTTTATTTAAAAAAAAATGTATTCATCATCATCATCATAAAGGGCATATTGGTACGATAAACATAAACTAAGCATTAGTGTAATCTTGAGCATCAGGCAGGAAGTCACATTAATATACACTAAAACTAAATAATATACATAAATGTAAAGAGTGTTAAGATATAAATACATTGAGCCAAATAGAAAACCTTATAGTAACATAATATGTACAAAGAAGTTTTGAGGAAGACATAATATTACATTTTAGACAAGTCAGCCTACTATATTCCATCCAAAGCCAATTGTCCCCATAGCGTCTCTAACTTGACCAGTGATCTGATTCCCCTTGCCTTTGCTAGGGCTGCTTCTAAACCATAAATATCCCTAATAATCGCCCAGCAATCTTCTGCCGTAGGTGGTGTGACAGAGGCCCACACCCTGGCAATAGCCAGCCTGGCGGCAGCCATCACGGTTATAAAGAGGCATGCTATTGCTGGAGCATTATCCTTAAATCCCAACATAATTTCAAGATCTATAAGCGGTTGATGCAGTCCTAGTTTAGAATAAAGTATTTGTTCAATTTTATTCCAGTATCCCCTTAATTTTGGGCATTCCATAAACATATGTTTCAAATTCGCCTCATATAACCCACATTTTGGGCACTTTACCTTATCCCCTGTCTTGTTTCCCTGAGCCCATTTAGCTATTCTTGCCGGGGTATAATATAACATACAAGTAGTACGCAATTGCTGGAGCTGCAAACTAACAGAATGAACCGAGTCCTTAACATTACATAAAACCTGTTCAATCATTCTCAGTGTAACATTTGTTCCCAATGTTTGTGTCCAATGTTCCGTCTAAAGCTGTGTAGATGAGCATGCATTAAGCTGATAATAGATTTAGACTTCCCCCCATAAACACAATCCCAGATATCTGATTTTTTAATTTCCTTTGCTTCCACATTGGACGCATGATAGTCTTTAATCTGCATATATTTAAACAAAAAGTGATCAGGGAGTTTATAAACTAGCTGTAAATCCTCAAATAGCTTGAGCCCTCTATCATTACATAGATCGCCCAGACTAGTTATTCCAAAGGTCGCCCAGGATTTACCTGCTTGATCGTTAAACACAACAGGAAAGAAGGGATTGCCCCATATCGGGTAGTTTTTATGAAATGCCAGTAAATTGCACCTTATAGCCATTGCCTGCCAGATATGTACAATATCTTCAATGGTCTTAAATTTTACCCATTTGTAAAAATGTGGGTCTCTGATTCCATAGAAAAATTTATCTCTCTGATTTCCTAGCATGAGTGTAAATATAGAGTCGTTCTCGCCTAAACTGAGGAAAGCCCAGAAGTGGAGTTTAAAAGACCAAGTCCACCTTGTTCAAATCCAGCTTTGAGCAGCTCAATCGCTCTTCTAGAATTTGTGTAACCCCAAATAAAGCTACTGAAAGCGCCTTCGAGTTTTTTGAATAATATATCAGGGATTTTCAGAGGGATAGAGCTGAATAAAAATAAGAATTTGGGTAAGATTTTCATTTTTATCAAATTGCATCTGCCTAGCAATCCTATAGGGAGCCTGTGCCAAATTTTTAGCAATTTAATCGTTTCTTTTAGAAGGAGTTCATAATTTAAATCGATGATCTGGTTAATCTTCGCTGCTAGCTTTACACCCCAAAAGGTCACCTCAGCACGAAAACCAATGTTAGAATAATGAAGCCCAGCAGTTGTGAGCACCTGGGTTTTATCTGCATTTAGATTGTACCCTGCAACTTTACCAATTTTTCTGCTTCTTTCCTAATATTTATTACGCCTCATCCTGATTGACTGCACAGATCGCAATGTCGTCTGCATAAGCCGTAATCTTAAGATTAAGAATCCCCGCTTCCAATGGTTTAATCTGCATGAAGTTTTTTAATGTGAATATGAATACTCTATATGCAGAGCGAATAGCAGTGGGGACAGAGGACATCCCTGCCTTGTCCCACACAAAATCTGAAATAAAGGTGAGCATAGTCCCCCATAAGGTAGCTTAGCCTGCGGATTGCAATATAAAGCCTTTACGCAGGTCAAAAACTGAATAGCATAACCGCTTTTAGCCAGTACTGCCCATAAAACATCCCATCTAACGCGATCAAACACCTTTTCACCGTCTAAAAACAACATCCCAAATTCGATCCCCTTCTTATCTGCGAAATCAAACGCTGCTATGGCCGTATTTACGTGAGTAGTGGTGTCCCTCCCCATAATAAAACCATGCTGTTTATCTGAAACTAAATGAGGCATAAGTGGAGCTAATCGAGTAGTCAACATTTTTTAGAAGATCTTAGCGTCAGTGTTAATAAGAGAAATCTTTCAATAGGATCCACATTCTGTTGGTGAATTACCCTTTTTAAAAAAATATATAAATTGTGTTATGTTCCACGATTTTGGTATTTGTCCATTGCTTGCCATTGCTTGGATCACTCTACACATAGGTACCAACAATACCTTTTTAAATGATTTATAGAATTCTAAAGGTAGTGAGTCATCTCCCGCCGCCTTTCCCGTTGGTAGTGTCGATATCACCATTTCCACCTCTCCCACTGATACTATATCCTCTACTGTAGTTGCATCCGCATATAATACTGGTATTCAACTATCCTCAATATAACCATCAATTTCTTCCTGATTTGGGGCCCATGCAAGTGAATAAAGCTTCCGATAAAACATATGGAATTGCTCTAAAATTGCAGATGATTCGGTATGCAGATGTCAATCCGCCCCCCTTATAGCACTTATTCTTGTTTTTGCTTTTGCCTCTGCAGTTTGATAGGCCAGTACCTGCCCTATATGCTCCCCATATTCATATTTTTCAAGTCGACATTTAGTATAGCTTGTGGCCATTTTATCTCTTAGTTGTTCCGTAGCTGATCTTGGACTACAAATGTATTTTCCATTTAAGAAGAATGTTTGCCTGACTTCTTTAATTGACACTTTAAAAATGTGCCAAGTATTCATGGACTACTAATTATTTATCTTAACACTCAAATGTACACCGTATTACATCACACATATTTCATCTCTAGTATATATATTAGTATAATGTTTTAAATATATTTGTTTGTTTGATACTTAAAAGTTTATTAAAGTTAAATGATAGCATTAGAATTAGATAATGTTTATTCATTAGATGTAGTACTATAAGTGTTATATGTGTGAATTCAAATATACACTGATATATGATGATAATTGATCTGTGTGTTTATTCAGGATATATTTTAACTAATTACTTATATATAATACATATAATCAGTGTAGATCACATAAATGATTGTTAATAACATGCTAATCATACCGTACTTTGCATAGGACACTTGTTTCTGGATGACCCAGAAGTGAGGTAAGACACACGCAATTTATATAGTTAGAGAGGTACTGGAGAATGTACTGTCTGATATGTGATGCATGTTCCTGTGAAGAAAGCTTAAATTATATCTGTCCTCTGGAACCATTGTTGTGTTGTTGGAAGCAAGACCGATTTGACGCTGATGGGCAGTATTAATAACCCAGAATGAGCTACTGTGTGTTGGTACCAGAATGAGCCATCATATGTTGGTACAAGAACAACCAAATGCCTTTTCATCTAAATAGTGACATGCAAGAATGGACTGGCGAGATTCCTACTGTCCCTACCTACTATCTAGTGAAACCACAGCCAAGGAAATCGACTTCGGCAGAATCCGCAGGAAAAGAAGCCCCATTAAGTTTGACTCAAGTCTGGTACTGTGTAGAGACATGAGAGGTGTAGAATATGTGGGAGGCCCCTGGGCTGCCTGTGAAATACCACTACTGTTATCATGTGTTCATTTACCCAAGGAGGTTGGGGTGAGCATCATGGGACTCGTACTTCTGGCAACAAGCACCCAGCACCCCTCAGACGCAACCTGCTGTGGGGACAGTAGCAGGTGGGGAGTTTGACTGGGGTGGCACACCTGTCAAATGATAATAGCAAGTTTCCTAATCTGAGCTCAAGGAGGACAGAAACCTCCTGTGGAGAAGAAGGGCAAAAGCTCGCTTGATCTCGATTTTCAGTATGAACACAGACCATCATAGTGGGTCTGACGATCCTTCTGACTTTTGGGTTTCAAGCAGGATGTCATAAAAGTTACTCCAGGGAAAAGTATCTTGTGGCGGCAAGTGTTCATAGCGACATGGCTTTTTGATCCTTCGATTGTGGCTCTTCCTATCATTGTGAAGCAGAATTTACCAAGCGTTGGATTGTTGACCCACTAACAGGCAACGTGAGCTGTATTTAAGTCGTCAAGAGACAGGTTAGTTTTACCCTACTGATGATGTGTTGTTGCAATAGTAATCCTGCTCAGTATGAGACGAACCGCAGGTTCAGACATTTGGTATATGTGCTTCGCTTAGGAGTCAATGGGGCGAAGCTAACGTCTTTGGGACAATTGAACACCTCTAAGTCATATCCCCCCTAAACTGTAATACTGTAATATTAATGCAGTGCCATGGAGCCTCAGTTGGCCTGGGATAGTTGGCTTCTGGGCACGTAAATAGAATCATTTACTTGAAAACCTGAGCATGGATGGACCTGGGTTGCCTTCATCTCCCTCAGTGCACCGCATGATTATTAGGCATGGGGCATCTGGTGCTAAATCAATAGGAGACACCATGCATCTGGGTCAGGGTTTCTTAAGTAGCTTAGCAGTTACCTCACTGTGATCTATTAAGAGTCATCTTCTGAGCCAAGGTTTTGTCTCCGTTCATGGTCTCCCACTACTCCTGGGGGTCCCTCTGCCACCATCCTAGCAGGAGGGATGAGGAGTTGTTGCAGGCCCACTGGAGATTGCCTCCACCATGTGTACCTGGCAATAGGGACCTCCCTCTCCCACCTTATGCCACTGGATATATGGACGGAGGCATGTTTGCTTACATGTTAGCAGGGCGACCAGATGACTGAAGCAGGAACCCTACCCCACATAAGTTTCTGAGAGGCAAGTAACCCTGGGAAGGAGCCTCCTGAGTGCTGCCCTCAGGGTGCATGGCCACTCTTGTTATTAGACTGCTGTGTGCCTGAGGATTGGGGCTTGGAGCCTGGGCCATTCTTGTCGGCCTGGGGTCTGGGTCACTCTGGTTGACCTGGGTCATCTAGTCACTGGGTAGGCCGGGCCATCTGAGCACTCTGGTTTCTGGGCCATCCCTGGCCATCTGGTCACTGGATTGGCCTGGGCCAACTAGTCACAGGGCTGATCACCCAGATGGCCTGCGGGTGTGCTGGCCTGGGGCACTAACTCTGACTTTGTCTCCCCAAGCGCTCTGAAATTCCCCAATTTTAAAGGGGTGAATAGTTGAGGAAAGTTGGCTTCCATGGCAAGCCTGCTGAGGGGAGAGAGTGTGGGCTGCGCTTAACACTCCATGGCTCTAAAGACCTGAGCTCCAAGAAGTGGGAAGGCACCCACCCAAGGCAGTGCCTGAACCCACGGTATGGTGGCAACAGTCACTATTCAAGGCACAGTGGCAACTCACTGAGGAGTACTCTCTTGCCCACTTGGTTTAGGCCTAGAGTGGAAACCAGCCATGCATGAAGGCCCAGCCCCTGGGCGTAAACTTGGAAAACCAATCCGGGGGAGCTCCAAGAAGCTCTCAGCAGATGTCTGGGCCCAGTCTCGAATGATAGTGACTGTTGCTGTGCCCCACACCCCCTGGAAGTACCTTCGGCAGGCTCAGTGAGGTTTGCCGTTCTTCTAAGAATGAGCTGAATATGGCAAACGGGTAGAAACAGGCCCTTGAAGCCTCTTCTTCCTTCTCCAAGAGGGAGGAAGGGATGGAGGTTGTGGTCAATCCTTGGTCAGAATTCCAGCAGGACCTGAGCTCCATGCACCAGCCCTCCGTGCCGCAAAGCACATGGGGGAAGGCCTCCGTGGTCCCAGACTGGGCAGGTGCCTGGGGATACTCCAGACCGAATTCTGTTCAATTAAGCATAGTTGGGCCTATTTGGAGACTTTGGGTTGCTGGTTGGAAACACCGGACTGTAGCCCCGGTCAGGGCTTCCGATTCACAGAGCGGACAAGACTGCAGGGTCTGGGAACTATGTGGTGCAAGACTTCAATCCGTCCAAGGCTCTGGGCTACCTTCTCCAGCCTGCAGTGTCGTACAGTGCTGAGGGGAGAGAGTGTGGGATGTGCTTAACACTCCATGGCTCTAAAGACCTGAGCTCCAAGAAGGGGGAAGGCACCCACCCAAGGCAGTGCCTGAACCCACGGTATGGTGGCAACAGTCACTATCCAAGGCACAGTGGCAACTCACTGAGGAGTACTCTCTTGCCCACTTGGTTTAGGCCTAGAGTGGAAACCAGCCATGCATGAAGGCCCAGCCCCTGGGCGTAAACTTGGAAAACAAATCCGGGGGATCTCCAAGAAGCTCTCAGCAGATGTCTGGGCCCAGTCTCGAATGGTAGTGACTGTCGCTGTGCCCCACACGCCCTGGAAGTACCTTCGGCAGGCTCAGTGAGGTTTGCCGTTCTTCTAAGAATGAGCTGAATCTGGCAACGGGGTAGAAACAGGCCCTTGAAGCCCCTTCTTCCTTCTCCAGCAGGGAGGGAGGGAGGGAGGTTGTGGTTAATCCTCAGTCAGAATTCCAGCAGGACCTGAGCTCCATGCACCAGCCCTCGGTGCCACAAAGCACATGGGGGAAGGCCTCCATGGACCCGGACAGGGCAGCTGCCTGGGGATTCTCCTGACTGGATTCTGTTCAATTAAGCATAGTTGGGCCTATTTGGAGACTTTGGGTTGCTGGTTGGAAACACCTGAGTGTAGCCGGTCAGGGCTTCCGATTCACAGAGCGGACAAGACTGCCGGGTCAGGGAACTATCTGGTGCGAGACTTCAATCCATCCAAGGCTCTGGGCTACCTTCTCCAGCCTGCAGTGTCGTAAAGTGCCAGACTGGGCCCTGCACCATGGCTCTGGTGGGCCCTTGGATGGGAGCCCCTGCCCTGCAGCCCACATCATTGCAGAGCATCCATGAAAAGGTCCTGAGTAGCCCTTCCCGTGTGGCCAGGTCTCAGCACTTTTGATTCGGGCCTGGGGCGGGTGCCCCGATCCTTGGCTCTGTCTTGCAGCTTGCCGCATAGTGAAGAACCCTGGATTGGATCTCATAGGCCTGGGAGGCTTCCCTGGTTAGCCCAGTTCAGGAACTCAGACCTGGAGGCAGGTCAGAGTGCCGGCAAGCCCTTGGGTGGGAGCCCCCATCCTGGACTTCCTTCTGTGGCCTGCTGCATGGCAAAGGGCCCAAGACCGGGCCCACCAGGCCAGTGGATGCCTTCCCCTCCTGCCAAGGTTGAGGATCTGTGACTGGGCGCCGGGTCATTGCCCTTGGTAAGCCCTGGCAGGGTCCCCTTCCTTGCCCTACCACATGGCAATGCACCCAGGATCGGGAAAGGTGTCTCCAGGCCCTAGGTCTGAGCTCCGTCAGGACCCCTTCTGCAGCCCTGTGCCTGAACCCCAGATGTGGTACCAAGAACCCAGGCTGCAGAGTCCCTGTCCCCTCCAGGGGCAAGCAAAAGCCATTGCATTAAGGCACGGCACAAACGGAAGGCTGTACTTTAAACCCAGCCATCTTGTTACTTTGAGACCCACATTCATCTGTTAGGTTTATCCATGTGGTAGCCTCCCCAAACCCAAAAACTGTGCCAGTCACCATTGCAAGGGGGACTGTATAGGGAGTAAGTCACACTCTCCTATCCTAAATGTAAAAACACTGAAACAAATTAAATGTGCTCTCGCTTGCCATTCAGATGAAATACTTAGTCCTTAGGGGAGTAGAAAGACTGTTGAGGTTTTAGGTGCAAGGGGGGGGCTGTAATGAACCCCGATGTACCCCAATATAGGCCTAGATAGTTGCCCAAACCTTTACCTATATTTGTCCTACCATTGTTCTACATAACGGTTCTGGCGCTGACCTTTTACCGAGTTAGGTGCTGAATAAATGTTGTGTGGTTTTCTCCGAAAACTAGCCTAATTTATTATGCATGAGGATTCTAAGTATCACAGCAGGATTACCTTCTTCTGCATAATAACTCTGAAGGGTCACCACTATCGTCATCCTTGACCGACATGCCCACAGTACCATGACACATATAGGTAGAAACATTGAGGGTACCTTTTGCGTATATAAGCACCACATTTTTGCTGGGCAAACCAGAGAGGAAGAAACTTCCATGTTGACACGTGATGCTGAAGAACCTGCACACAGACACTCCAGCACACAGTGGTCTGACATCCCTCTCAGAGTGTCCAACTCGAGACCTACACAGGGTCTTTCACACTCTCAGATCAGGTAATGGGGTTGGCTCTTCCCTTGGCGGGATTCTGGGCTGTACATCTATATACAGTCTAGGTACATTTAGGTACATCTAGTTAGGGCTGCATTGTTGGAGTGTCCATTATTACTGTCATGTATTTATATGCCTGCATATATTCACTGTTTTAGCACTATGGTAGAATTCTACCTTATATTTACTCTGTTTGTGCTTATGACCATATATATATATCTGTTTCTGTCTAATGGATGTACCAGTGCACGTATTTTATGCTAGAATGACTCTGGTTCAATAAATACTTTTTGAAAACGTCCCCACCTTTTATTCCGTGTATCTCTCTCAGACAAAGTGAGCATGAGTAACTGAGTGAAAAGTACTGCACTGTTTCCACAATCCCTGAGGGGTTGGGGGTGTAATGTTCGATAGTTGCCTGAAACGATTCCCTCCTTGGTAAGGCTGTGGGACTTATAGTGCGACTGTGAGCTAGCTGGTCTGCAGACTTACATAGTCTTGGGGGTGTCTGGAATCAGTCTGAACATCAATCCTTTAGTCCAGAGGTCTCCAAACCGGTCCTGGAGGGCCAGATCCATGCCAGATTTTTTAAATTACTACATGTATCTCATTAGGGATATCCAAAAAATCTGGCATGGATCCGGCCCTCCAGGACCGGTTTGGAGACCCCTGCTTTAGTCTATGTTGTCTAAATGTGCAGGTCCTATATAGATTTGTAGGAACTAAACAACAGAGCCTGATGTTAGGATGGGCAAGATTCACCTCTTTATTTTATTAAAATTATATATTCCTGCCCCCAAGGGGGCTGAAAGACTGTTGTCCCATTTGCTTGGAAAGGCATAGCCATGCCCATGCTGGAAAGCCCCCACCCCTTTTTTTTTTTTTTAAACCTAAAGCCTAGTGAATTGCCTGCCGTCTTGGGGGGCAAGTTGGACGTAATTACCCCATATGCCTACCTTGGGGTAGCTGAAGTGGGGGCATAGCTTTGCTCATGGTGGGCAGCCCCCTCCTATATTTTATTTTATTTCCCTGGCATCTAGATTGCTTTCAACCCTCCCTGGGGAGCAGATCGGGGTAGTTACACCCATCTGCCCTCAGGCAGGATAGAAAGACTACGGCCCTGTTTATTAGGGGTGGGGGCATAGTCATGTCTATGCTGGACAGCCCTCTGCCCTATATTTACAAACAAATTCCTGGCATCTAGTGGCCTTTCTGCCCCTCCCTGGGAGAATATTAATATTGGGGGGTAATTACACCACTCTGCCCCCCCCCAGAGGTGGCAGTAAGACTGTTGCCTCATTTATTTGGGGTTAGGGCATAGCCATGTCCATGGTGAGCAGCCCCCACCCCTATATTTAAACAAGAACACATCCCTGCCATACCAATGGAATTCCTGCCCCCTGGGGGGCAGATCTGTAGTAATTGCCCCCAGCACCCCCAGGGTGGCTGAAAGAATAACATATATAAATTGTCATGGGGGAACCCAAGCCCTCACCAAGGAGCAGCTCACTCTATCCCTTGTGTCTAGTTGGTGGATCGCTGCTTAGGGATCGATATAGTGTGGCGATCCCCCTAGGGGGAAACAGCAATCACAACGCGGATTTTACTACGCACTACCATTACATCGCATGTGCTTTTACAACTCATGCGATGTAATGGCTATTCATGTCATAGTGAGGGAACTGAGGCTGTTTCCTCACAATGACGTACTCCGCTCCTCAGACGCTGCTGGAAGCAGGAGAGAGGAACCACAAGGAGAGTGAGGTAACGGGGTTTGCGCTTGGGGTGGGGGTTACTTCTGTTGTAGTGTTGTAATGTTTGTGTAGTGTTTGTGTACTCTAGTGTTTTAGGGTTTAGGGTAGTGTTGTAGTGTTTGAGTAGTGTTTTAGGGTTTAAGGTAGTGTTGTAGTGTTTGTGTAGTGTAGTGTTTTAGGGTTTAGGGTAGTGTTGTAGTGTTTGTGTAGTGTAGGGTTTTAGGGTTTAGGGTAGTGTTGTAGTGTTTTTGTAGTGATTTAGGGTTTAGGGTAGTGTTGTAGTGTCTGAGTAGTGTTTTAGGGTTTAGGGTAGTGTTGTAGTCTTTGTGTAGCCTTTTAGGGTTGAGGGTAGTGTTGTAGTGTTTGTGTAGTGTAGTGTTTTAGAGTTTTGGGTAGTGTTGTAGTGTTTGTGTAGTGTTTTAGGGTTTAGGATAGTGTTGTAGTGTTTGTGTAGTGTAGTGTTTTAGGGTTTAGGGTAGTGTTGTATAGTTTGTGTAGTGTAGTGGTTTAGGGTTTAGGGTAGTGTTGTAGTGTTTGAGTAGTGTAGTGTTTTAGGGTTTAGGGTAGTGTTGTAGTGCATGTATAGTGTAGTGTTTTAGGATAGTGTAGGGTGGGTCATGCAGGGTAGTGTAGTGTTATTGTAGGGTATGGACTGGGGGTCGGGGAGGGTTGTGCAGGGGTACTATATTAGTGTTTAGGTTAGGGTAGGGTAGAGGCACTTACCTTGCATACTTTTACCATGAGTATAGCTTTACCACGCATGCCTTTGCGTTATAATGGCATGCTTGGTAAAAGCATAGTTGTGGTAAATGTTTGCAATGTAATGTCATGTCGTTATCATTGAGATCGCGTAATAATACCTGCGTTGTAATGGCATGCGTGGTATTGGTATGTGATGTAATGACATACATCCTCCCCTAGGACAGATCTACTGGGAAGCAGGTACCAAATGAAAGGGGACATTCTCCCTTTTCCAATGATGACTCTTTCATGAGAATCAATGCTGGGTGGACTGAAATATAGCCTCAAGAACTGAATCAGTGAGGTAAAGTGAGCCCATCCACTCGTTTTACTTTCACTTTTACTGCAATGATGTCCGTGCACCCTGTGCACTGATCATATTTGTGGTAAAAAAAACAAAAATCTGACTGCTCAGGCAGCTCTTCCCAGAGCAGCCTAATGTAAAACAATAAACATAAAGAACTCCCTGTGGTGCAGAGCACCAGAGGGGCCTTCAAATATATATTGCACTGTGTGCTGCAGAGCACCAGAGGAGCCTTTAAGTATATCATGCACTAGGAAGGTAGTGCAGCTGTCAGCCTCTGGCTGACTGCCACACTTAAAAGGTTATTAAAAATTTATTTTTACCCCTTCGCTGGCAGACCTTCCGACCCACCCATGCCATGCCTCTTTTTGACTATTTGGGGTAGTTGGCGCTTAGGCCTCAATAACTTTTTGTCCACATAAGGTATCTCCACCAAATTTGCATCCTTTTCTTCCAACATCCTGAGGATTTTTTTTTATTTAAAAAAAAATGTATTCATCATCATCATCATAAAGGGCATATTGGTACGATAAACATAAACTAAGCATTAGTGTAATCTTGAGCATCAGGCAGGAAGTCATATTAATATACACTAAAACTAAATAATATACATAAATGTAAAGAGTGTTAAGATATAAATACATTGAGCCAAATAGAAAACCTTATAGTAACATAATATGTACAAAGAAGTTTTGAGGAAGACATAATATTACATTTTAGACAAGTCAGCCTACTATATTCCATCCAAAGCCAATTGTCCCCATAGCGTCTCTAACTTGACCAGTGATCTGATTCCCCTTGCCTTTGCTAGGGCTGCTTCTAAACCATAAATATCCCTAATAATCGCCCAGCAATCTTCTGCCGTAGGTGGTGTGACAGAGGCCCACACCCTGGCAATAGCCAGCCTGGCGGCAGCCATCACGGTTATAAAGAGGCGTGCTATTGCTGGAGCATTATCCTTAAATCCCAACATAATTTCAAGATCTATAAGCGGTTGATGCAGTCCTAGTTTAGAATAAAGTATTTGTTCAATTTTATTCCAGTATCCCCTTAATTTTGGGCATTCCATAAACATATGTTTCAAATTCGCCTCATATAACCCACATTTTGGGCACTTTACCTTATCCCCTGTCTTGTTTCCCTGAGCCCATTTAGCTATTCTTGCCGGGGTATAATATAACATACAAGTAGTACGCAATTGCTGGAGCTGCAAACTAACAGAATGAACCGAGTCCTTAACATTACATAAAACCTGTTCAATCATTCTCAGTGTAACATTTGTTCCCAATGTTTGTGTCCAATGTTCCGTCTAAAGCTGTGTAGATGAGCATGCATTAAGCTGATAATAGATTTAGACTTCCCCCCATAAACACAATCCCAGATATCTGATTTTTTAATTTCCTTTGCTTCCACATTGGACGCATGATAGTCTTTAATCTGCATATATTTAAACAAAAAGTGATCAGGGAGTTTATAAACTAGCTGTAAATCCTCAAATAGCTTGAGCCCTCTATCATTACATAGATCGCCCAGACTAGTTATTCCAAAGGTCGCCCAGGATTTACCTGCTTGATCGTTAAACACAACAGGAAAGAAGGGATTGCCCCATATCGGGTAGTTTTTATGAAATGCCAGTAAATTGCACCTTATAGCCATTGCCTGCCAGATATGTACAATATCTTCAATGGTCTTAAATTTTACCCATTTGTAAAAATGTGGGTCTCTGATTCCATAGAGGAATTTATCTCTCTGATTTCCTAGCATGAGTGTAAATATAGAGTCGTTCTCGCCTAAACTGAGGAAAGCCCAGAAGTGGAGTTTAAAAGACCAAGTCCACCTTGTTCAAATCCAGCTTTGAGCAGCTCAATCGCTCTTCTAGAATTTGTGTAACCCCAAATAAAGCTACTGAAAGCGCCTTCGAGTTTTTTGAATAATATATCAGGGATTTTCAGAGGGATAGAGCTGAATAAAAATAAGAATTTGGGTAAGATTTTCATTTTTATCAAATTGCATCTGCCTAGAAATCCTATAGGGAGCCTGTGCCAAATTTTTAGCAATTTAATCGTTTCTTTTAGAAGGAGTTCATAATTTAAATCGATGATCTGGTTAATCTTCGCTGCTAGCTTTACACCCCAAAAGGTCACCTCAGCACGAAAACCAATGTTAGAATAATGAAGCCCAGCAGTTGTGAGCACCTGGGTTTTATCTGCATTTAGATTGTACCCTGCAACTTTACCAATTTTTCTGCTTCTTTCCTAATATTTATTACGCCTCATCCTGATTGACTGCACAGATCGCAATGTCGTCTGCATAAGCCGTAATCTTAAGATTAAGAATCCCCGCTTCCAATGGTTTAATCTGCATGAAGTTTTTTAATGTGAATATGAATACTCTATATGCAGAGCGAATAGCAGTGGGGACAGAGGACATCCCTGCCTTGTCCCACACAAAATCTGAAATAAAGGTGAGCATAGTCCCCCATAAGGTAGCTTAGCCTGCGGATTGCAATATAAAGCCTTTACGCAGGTCAAAAACTGAATAGCAAAACCGCTTTTAGCCAGTACTGCCCATAAAACATCCCATCTAACGCGATCAAACACCTTTTCACCGTCTAAAAACAACATCCCAAATTCGATCCCCTTCTTATCTGCGAAATCAAACGCTGCTATGGCCGTATTTACGTGAGTAGTGGTGTCCCTCCCCATAATAAAACCATGCTGTTTATCTGAAACTAAATGAGGCATAAGTGGAGCTAATCGAGTAGTCAACATTTTTTAGAAGATCTTAGCGTCAGTGTTAATAAGAGAAATCTTTCAATAGGATCCACATTCTGTTGGTGAATTACCCTTTTTAAAAAAATATATAAATTGTGTTATGTTCCACGATTTTGGTATTTGTCCATTGCTTGCCATTGCTTGGATCACTCTACACATAGGTACCAACAATACCTTTTTAAATGATTTATAGAATTCTAAAGGTAGTGAGTCATCTCCCGCCGCCTTTCCCGTTGGTAGTGTCGATATCACCATTTCCACCTCTCCCACTGATACTATATCCTCTACTGTAGTTGCATCCGCATATAATACTGGTATTCAACTATCCTCAATATAACCATCAATTTCTTCCTGATTTGGGGCCCATGCAAGTGAATAAAGCTTCCGATAAAACATATGGAATTGCTCTAAAATTGCAGATGATTCGGTATGCAGATGTCAATCCGCCCCCCTTATAGCACTTATTCTTGTTTTTGCTTTTGCCTCTGCAGTTTGATAGGCCAGTACCTGCCCTATATGCTCCCCATATTCATATTTTTCAAGTCGACATTTAGTATAGCTTGTGGCCATTTTATCTCTTAGAAACTTCTTCACTAACACTCTGGCATCAATTAATGCTAGAAGTAGAGTCTACTGATTTGTCTGGCCCTTATTTACCGCTTCCACATGCTGCAACTCAAAATTTCGTAGAGTGCTCAACCGAGACTCCATTTCATTTTTGCGTTTCTTATTCTGGAGAAAAATATATTTTTGTGTAATACCCCGGCCAAATGTTTTCATTGTATCACAAACAATTATTGGTGATGCTGTCCCTGTATTAATTTTAAAGAATTCTTCTAAGTCTTGTGCCATATTATCAAGGTAATCACCATCTGTCAGCAAGTATCTCGGGAAAGAGAACGGTCTAATCTCCCTCCTTACTGTATCGATCTTAAATACTAAAATAATAGGATTATGATGCGCTGTTACGCGGGGGCAGATTTCCATATCTGTTGTTCTAATTAGACCCTCTGATACCCATGCCATATCTATCTTTGAGTAAGATTTATGAGGAGCAGAGAAGAATGTATATCCTGGTATTGCTGCATATTTATTTCTCGATAGGTCTTTAACGGAGTGTAACCTTGCCATTTGGAGTATGGCGGCCCGCGTATTGCGCATTCTATGAATCCGCCCTTTCCCAGAAGAGTTTAAGCCATAATTTATAACGCAGTTAAAGTCCCCCATGATCAATTTTTCGCCCTCCCAGTTTAACACTTCCATACTAAGATATTCAAAAATAGCAGAGTCATCTACATTGGGGCCATATATTGCACAAACTACCCATTTTTTACTCCCCTTCTCATACTGTATAATAGCCCACCTTCTTCGCTGGTCCGATTGAGTTTTTAGCACTCTACAATTAAATTTCTTGTCTATTAAAATTGCTACACCTTTCGCAGATATTGATTGGGTAGTACATATAATGACCGCGTACCCTAAATGTTTTAGCAAATTTCGGTTTTGTAAGCAATATGAGTTTCTGTTATGACTACTATCTGGGGTTGATACATTCTCAACTCCTCATGGACTAGTTTACGTTTAGTTGTGCTATTTAAGCCCGTCACATTCCAAACCATACATTTAAACTTATCCATGATTACATTTTCGGATTTTTAACAATTCCTCCTCTACTTCTACTGTTGCGTCCAATATACCAATTCTTAATGCACTATTATTAACAAAATTAGCTAACACCCCAACAATTATCCTAAACCTTTTGTGCCCTAGTGATGATTTTTCATTTTTCTGCCCTCTTTTCCACCGACCTCCCCCCCAACCCCAAACTTGACATGTACGTCCTCCCCCCTCCCTGTCCCATGAAAGACGATTCTCCCCTTTACCCAGCTGCTGTTGGCAAAGCAGTTCCTTGCCGAGCTTCGGCCATGAGCCTCGCCCCCGCACTCCCTCATAAAATATATCAACAATTTCTTCAGACTTTAGAATAATTCTTAAATTAGACCACAGTTACCTTCCTTCTGGCCATTCAAAAAGAGAACGAAAAACAAAATAGGTAAGGGAGAGAAAGGATTAATACTGCAGGCAATAATACTGTCAGCTTCTTTTACAATCTTAATGTAGGATACCCCACTCCTGCTTAACCATGGATACAATCTGAGCTTTAGCTAAGGTATGCATTAGAATTCATGCAGGATTTCTAGACATCCAGAAGCCAATACTTTATAGCCCCCATATACTTTTGATCTGTAACCCCGGTTTGCCACTTAGCAATGGCCTGTTCGATTTCTTTTTCTCCAACAAAGAAGTAGGTTTGGCCATCCTTCAAGATTTTTAAGCATGCGGGTTCTTGTAAAAAAACCTGAGCTCCAAGCGCTTTTATTGGATCTATATATTGACGTAACCTCCAACCCCTATCCATGGTAGCTTTGCTTAAATCCGATCTAACAAAAAAGCTAACATCCTCAACCTTGACTGGTGAATTAGGTCAAGCTATGAAAGCAATTGCCTGTCTCAACAAAAAAATACCAAAATAAATCATAATCGGTCGTGGATATTGCCCGACTTTGTTACTTGGAACTGTTGGCAATCTATGAACCCTCTGCAGCTGAGAGTCCCAATCCCAATCAGAAAGATCAGGGAAGGCCTTTTGAAATAACTGCACCGTATAAGTCCTCGGGTCAGCCCCCTCTGAGCCTTCACGGACACCAAAAAGTCTTAGAGTTTGGCGACGTTGTCGATTTTACATATCCTCCAGTTTAATCTGTATCGATGTGATTTGGTCGTCGTCTTTTTTTGCATCCTGAGGATTTTAAAGGTACCAGGGGTTTGTGAATTCCCATGGAGGGGACGGATAAATTAGGCAAAATACAGCTAAATGTGTTTTTTCTTGTGAAACATTGAATAAAAGTGTTGCAGAAGAAAGCGTACAGTTTGTTCCCTGCAAATGGTATCCACAAAGGGAGGGTTTGTTGTGCTAAAATCACCTCTTCCCAGATTTCAGGAACAGGCAGACTTTTGTCAAAAAACCAAAATGTTCTATGCAGTTTTTTGCATTTTACAGGGACCTAGCCTATTTTCCCTGTTTTTTGTGCTTTCAACCTTCTTCAGTTTGCGGTAGAAATTAGTGTGAAACCAATAATGGATCCCGGTAAGCTATACATTTCTAGAAAGTATACAAAATTCTGAATTCAGCAAGGGTTCATGTGTGTAGAACCTTCAAGGTTTTCCTGTGTAAAGTTACAGTGAAACCTCTTTTGAAGAAACCGTCCCTGGATCCTGGGGAATTGAAAAACTATAGGCCAATTTCCTTGCTTCCTGTCACTGCCAAGATTCTGGAGGCCTATCCTAATCTTCATCTTAGCACTTACCTAAAAGACCACCACATTCTGGATGGCTCCCAACATGGCTTTAAGAGTCACCACAGCATGGAGACAGCCGTGATGGCTGTCTTTAACAACATCCGGACTCAGGTGGATGAAGGCCATACTACCCTTCTTGTGCTATTGGACCTCACTGCAGCCTTTGACACTCTGTCTCCTCACAGGCTGGTGGCTTGTCTCAGAGAGATGGGTGTCGGGGGTGCTGCTCTGGGGCTCCTTGCCTCCTTACTTGGTGAATGGGCACAGATGGGGAAGTTGGGCCAGTTTTATTCAGCCCCTAAACCTTTGCTGTGCGGTGTTCCTCAGGGCTCCTCTTTGAGCCCAACACTTTTAAATATGTATGTGGCCCGCTCGCAAATGTGGTGAGATCTCTTAGGCTTGAGGTGTTTTCCTATGCAGGCGACACCCAAATAATGGTTTCTATAAAACAGAGTGTAATGGACTCTGCCCTCAATTTTAGGCGCTGTATGGAGGCAGTTTCCTCTTGGATGGAGAGAAGACTGAGGTCCTGATTTTTGGGAGTAAACAGGACATCTGGTCCAGTGACTGGTGGACGGACACACTTGGTGTTTGTCCCTGTCCAGTATCTCACAGGAAGAACTTAGGGGTGATTGTGGACAACGCTTTCTCTCTTGACCTTCAGGTCAATGGGACTGTCTCCACCTGCTTCGGGATCATTAGGATCCTTAGAAAAATCTCTCACTACCTTTCCTTTGAAGCACGCAAAAAGGCTGTCATTGCCTTAGTAACGTCCAGATTGGACTATTATGAGGCCCTGTATTTGGGCATTGGTAAAGGCCTTGTTCGTCGTTTGCAGATGGTGTAGAATGCTGCGGCCAGGCTGTTTTTGAATCTTCCTAAACATCACTCAGTCACGGCCTCGATTAAGCTTTTGAAATGGCTGCCGGTGGACTGTAGGATCCTTTTTAAGACCCTATGCCTGACTCACAAAGCCTATTATGGCTCTGGCTCAGAGGGCATTAAGTTGATGGTCCATCACTATGTTCCTAGAAGGCCGCTTCGGTCCTCGGACAAAAACCTACTGATAGTTCCTAGGTTTAAGAAGGCTAAATGGTGTGGCAGAGCCTTCTCGATGGCTGCACCCAAACTGTGGAACTCCCTCCCAGAAGCACTTTCTAGTCAGGTGTCCCTTAAAGACCTGGCTTTTCTTGGATACGACAGTTTGAGCATGTTCCCTTTATCACCACATCCTAATGCCTCGCGGGCAGCGCCTTGATGCCCTTGGGCTAAGTCCGCGCTTTACAAATCAATATTCATTCATTCACTTGCCCCATCTGTCCCACCAACTCTGTCCCATCGTTGCTCACCCCATTGTTGCTTGCCTCCCCATTACCTTCTGTCATTTCATTTTAAAGAGTATCACTCCATAGGAGTGTACCGTTTGGCAGCCCATCTCGGTCTCGCTGCTGTGCAACAATTCTAAAAGTAGGGAAAATAAATACACTATGATGTGGTCAATTCTGGCCAAGTCACAGTGCTTTTTTTACTGTAGGTATGGGGTGTAATGACCCAGCACAGTCAGTTCTCACCAGCCAGCTGAGAGTTTTACATTTGATTGAGAAGAAATATAACTGCTAATACTCTGCACACGTCCAGTTTGGCAGTTAGTAAACCACAGTCTGTCACAGAATCAGCACACAGTATTCTGAAGCTGAAGTGCATGGTGTATTATGTGTTTAGGTTGTTGTCCATTGGATGCACTCTTTTCTGCTACTTTTATCACTTGGGAATGCACCACCACCTTCAACAACAAAGTCAACCCCAAACCACTACTTTCACAAGGTGTTCATTTCTTGCCTCAGCGGGCAAGCCCCCACATATTTAGGCTTGCATGTATCCCATTGCAGTCCTCTCACATGCAGTTTGTGAAAGGTGTTTTCTGTGTGCATCTGAGTTATATTTACACGTTTGATGTCATTTTGTTGTTTAGCCAGTTCTGTGCCATGGATGTATCGGTTAAGTCCATGAATTCAGCAGTGGTGTGCCATTGACGTAACCGTTACGTCCTCCCCACACCACTGCATATTCCCTCTGCTGTTTTCAGCAGAGGGATTTCATTTCTTTTGTTTTGGCCTCAGGAGGTGGGGAAGAGCTGCTCCATCCTCCTTTATTTTCATATGTAATGACGATTGAGCGCATGGCGCGCTAACATCATAACTTATGAAACTGAAACTGAAATGAGCCGATCGGCCTATTTCAGTGATTCAGTGCTCGCAGGGCTGCCTCAGCCCCCGAACACTGACTCACACAGGAGAGGCACCAGGTGGGCTGAAAGCTCTTTTTATGTTTTGTTTTTTTGTATTTCCTAGACACTCACAAGTGACAGCGCATGTGCTACATCAGGAGAGACCTAAAAACAGAGGAGAAACAAAAAAATATCCCTTTTTTTTAACTGCATCCTATGCTATGTGTCCTGCCTTTCAACTTGGCTGCTGTCTCTGACAGTAGACATTGTGATGCCAGAAATCAACTGTCGTTTTTTGTTACTTTTGAGCAGCCATGGAATTTCTTTATTACAAGTGAACAGGTGCATCACAGGTCTCCTGTAGTAAGTAAATTAGAGGCAGGTTTCATACAGGGATAGCAGGATCCTACGTATTATACTTTATTCATGTTGAGCAGGTACGTTTTCGCCCGGTTACAGGAGGCGAACTCACTGTCAAGGATCACAGGTTCTCATATAGTATAAAACACTTTTCCTCAAGTACGTTGCTCTCAGCATGGTTCACTAGAGATACTCCTTAAAGGTGTTGTGATAGATGGCCCTAACTCCCATTACAATGACTCCAATCCTTTCCTTTTCAGTCTGGAGAGGGCTTGAGTGGCTGCTTTTGTACCCGCGGCTCGTGGCAACCCTCAGCTGCCGTTTAAAGCGCATGGTAGGTTTTAATTGGACTCGGCAGGTTTGTGAAACAGGCTGACCTGCTCCGCTGCGAGGGCTGACATCATTAATTATGTACGATTCCCCGCAGAGGTCATGAAAGGCACATCTGTAGATTCGAATATTGCCTCATTGATTATCTTCCTTGTCAGGACGGAGCCCCCCTCATTAGGCACCGCTCGCTTTCCATTGTGCGCCGCACGCCTGATAGGGCACATTTTGTCTCCGCTTCCATTACACGCGCAGCGCCCGGCACACGTTGCTGTTGTCTTGTCAAGGAGAAAGGAAACTGCAGAGCGCGCGGAATGAATTACTTCCCGCCGGTTATCATCGGGATCCAGCCTGCGCTTGGTTTTGTGCCACGTGCTCCCTTCAGCCCCGCCGCTATCCCTTCTGTGACCTCCGCTGTGTTAATGTCTATCCCCCTTTTTCCTTATCTGATAAGCCACCGAAATATAGCTGACTTTATAGCGCGAGGGTTATTAATGGATTAGATTATGGCAGGCATCCTATTGATTTTCTCCTTTTATGCATCGCCCGTCCTCTGTCTTATAGGGGACTCTTTTGTTATCAACTCTACCCTTATCATCTTGTCAGCATCTTCTTCAGACTGGAAAATCCATATGGGCCGGCTGTGTGTTAACACACAATAAAACGCGACAACGGGAGCCTTTTACATTGCCATGGTTATTGGTCTAAGCACCAGCACAATGGCAGGGCAAGAGAGAGGCCCTGTCAAAAGATGCCCTTCTCAAGGTGGAGGAACAGAACTTCTCCAGTTGCGCGCGGTGACGCGCAAATCCACATAAACTAGAAGAAGGAGCCTGGACAAAGAAAACATCACCTGCCTCGTCATTGCAGTCATTCAATGAGAGAACAGGCTCGTGTCTCAAAGAGCCAACCAAACCTGAGCTACAAATACCCATGCATATCAAGCGCTATGAAGTGGCTGTCACTAACCTGTACTTTACAAGACAAATAACTACATTCATTTCCCCTCGCTATTATATGAGCTTTCTAAAAAAAAAAAAAAAACTGTAACATACATTCTGTAACATACCCTAGCGCAAGCCGACCGTTTATATTCTTTTGGTTACCTTCATCCATGGCGTGCCAGATTCCTTCTTTTGATTCTTTAAATAGGTGACAATTGCGTTTTTCTGATGGTGGGAGGCCTTTTCTGCTACCTTTAATAGCAATTGCTGGCATTTGCCCTCAGCTAAACAGCACAGGCTTCCGAATACACATAAGGAGGTGACTGTTAGGTGTGAGCATATGATGCTATGGAAAAACATTGGCAACTACGGCTTGACATTAAACTCATTCAGTCCGCTACATTAGAGTAAAGAGGCTTTAGACATTCAGGTATCTATTCACAAAGGTAAATCTACAATTTCGGGTTTATTCACGTGTACATTTACTCTTGCACCTACGAGTAACTTTCGACTTTTTTGCTCTTCACCCTTTCTGACAGTAATAAGAAAAATGAATAACGTTTAATAATTATTAAAAAAATAACGGAATGATCATAATATATAAAACATGTAAAAAACTTTATTTATTATTCATATAGAATTAAATGAATAGAATGTGACACCGGAGAAATGCTTCGAATCACATGAGTTATTAATAATAAATACAAAATAATAATTTGTAATTAGTATTATTAAAAATAATTTTTAAATATTCACACCCTCATACTTTTTATAGTTACTTATCATTTTGTACATTTTATTAGAGCGTACATGTTAAATTAATTTAAAATATTTAATATAAGTCCCTGACTGACAGAAGCATGTGTGGTGCTGGACGTACTATAAAGCAGGGCTGCAGTACACTTAAAATTGTTTTGGGTCCTTTTTGGCTGTAATACATTTAGAAAAGCAGCTTGTGAATGGCAATATTTACTCTTTTGTGGGTGGATGTTTGCATTTGCATGTACCTTCCTAAGCCCTCCTTACTTCCTTCCTAAACTCCTCCTCACCCTTTCCATAAAGCGTCGGCGGAAGCATGATAATGAGTTTTTGATTTCAAGAAGATTTTATTGAGAGAGATAATGATCCAAGTAATAAAAACCAAGTACAATAGAGGTGATACATTCTGACAGAAGTGAAAAAGATAAGCATATACATCACTTAAGAAGTAAGAAAAATAGATGTAAATAAAATTAAAAAAGACACTCAATGCGAAGTTGATAATATGAACCAATATAGGCTGTCAGTAATCAAAAGCAAAACGCATCACTCTCTTAATTGAGGATGGGGACAAGGGAGGAGGTAGAAGAAAAGAAAGAAAAAAAGAAAAGAAGGGAGGAAAACACAGCAGAAAGAAGAACGGGATGAGAGGACAGGAAAGAAGAAGAAAGAAGAGAAAAAAGAAGGATTCCCACACGAGCGACCCAATGAGACACAAAAAACAAACAACAATTAGACAGACGGATCAACAGGGAATTGAGGTACTAACCCTTTCGAGGAGAGTTCCATATATTCATCCAAGGCTTTCCAAACCCCTTTAGAGATGGAAGGCGACAGGTGTGCCAAATCCACTGAGGTGTGGGCACTGCGTAAGAAGGATACCCACGCCCACCATGTATGATAAGAGACAGACGAAAAGGATTTCCATTCCATAAGAATGATTTTAACCGCTACAGTTAAGAGAAGATCTAACAGTTGTAATTCTATCGGGTCTAAAGGAAGAGGAGTAGGAGCAGCCAAGGGGCCTAGTAAGACTATAGGAAAGGAAAGTTGAAGCTCAATATTAAAAATAAGGGATAAGTGTTGCTGAATAAGGTCCCAGAAAGGTGTAAGTAAGGAGCAATGATAGAACATATGTGGAAAATCACCAGCCACCAATCCGCAACTCCAGCAGAGGTCGTCGTCTTTAAGGTTGAGCGAATGAAGACGCTTAGGCGTCCAATGGAGGAGATTGATCGAGAAAAATTTAGATTGCATTAGGGAAGGAGCTATTTTATTACGGAGAGCCAATTTACCAATGGATTGCCAAGCTTCGGATGAGATATGATCTGTGATGTTGTGATCAAAATGGCGCAACCATTTTTGTTGTGCCACCGTCTGATCAGGAAGCGACGTGGAAGACAGAAATTTATAAATTTTGGAAGCAACATGACCAGCTTTGAGCCAAATGTGGAAAAGCGAAATGGTGGAGGAGGAGGGGTGAAGACGAGTTTTAGAAACAGCAACCTTGATTTTAAGAAATGTATAGAAGTCAAGATTTGTTAAAGAGTGTTTATGTGCCAAGGTAGAGAAAGGTAATGGATCGCCAGAATCACTATATAAATGTTGGACAAGAGAGATTCCCTTTGCAGCCCAGTAAGACATGAGGGCGGGAGAAATAGCAATCTTGATTTTGAAGTTTCTCCAGATAGAAGACCACCTAGTTTTATGCAACGGAGTTACCATCTTCCTATCTAATTTCTTAATCACAGTAATTGTATCAATAATGATAGAGCGGGAAAATAGAATATGCAAAGTGGATGTAGTACAAAAAGAGGCAAGTGGTAAAGGTGATGCTAATTCCTGTTCTATGAGTATCCAAGAGGGGACATGGCGAGTTGGAGGAGAAAACCAAAAAGCACCCTGAGAGGCCAAGAAAGCAGTTTGGTATTTCTCCCAGTCCGGGAAGTTACATCCACCCATATCACAAGGTCGACGTAAATATTTATATGCTAATCGAGCTTGTTTGCCATTCCATAAAAATTTAGAAGTGATAGCATCAATTTCTCGAAAAAAGGAATCAGACAGTTTAAGCGGCAACATGGAGGAGACGAAATTGATAATCGGCGTGATCATCATTTTAAGGGTTTGTAAGCGACCCCACCATGAAATATGTTTTGGAGACCATGTATCCAGAAGACGGCGTACTTTGGTAATAGTCTGAGATTCATTATAAGCAACGGTGGTATGCAAAGTAGAACAGAAATAAAGTCCCAGATATTTGAGATGTGTAGCTTGCCATTTAAAACCAGCCGAACCCATATGAGCAGGAAAGCAATAGGCATTTAAAGGAAACATCTCCGTCTTATCCTTATTTAGAGTATACCCCGATACCGTTGAAAACAAGGAGATGGTGTCAGAAATAGCAGGGATGGCCAAGGCGATATCATCTGAAAAAATGAGAACATCGTCGGCATATGCGGCAGTTTTAAGACAATGAGAACCAAAAGAAAAACCTTTAATATTAGGATGTAAATCAATCAACCGAAGAAGAGGATCAATAGATAATAAAAATAAGAGTGGGGATAGGGGACAACCCTGTCTTGTGCCCTGGCAAAGATTAAAGAATGAAGACGTAGCACCATTGACTCTAATGTTAGCCTTAGGTTGGGAATATAAAGACATTACCATATTAATGAAAGAGTCTCCAAGGTTATGTGCACATAGGACAGCGCGAAGGAATGGCCAAGAGACCTTATCGAAGGCCTTTTCTGCATCTAAGGCCAAGGCCGCGGCCGGGAGTTGGGAACGTTTGGCAGCACCGATAATATGACAGAAAGTGCGGATATTATCCCGTGCCAGACGACCCTTAACAAAGCCAGTTTGGGAGGGATGTACAAGGTGGGGAATAAAGGATTCTAAACGCTTAGCCAGGATTTTAGCAAAAATCTTTGCTTCCATATTTAGGAGCGAAATAGGCCGGAAGTTTTTAGGATCCAAATGGTCCTTCCCTTCTTTCGGGATCACAACTATGGTGGCTTCAGCAGCCGTACCAGAAACAGAGCAATCCTGAACAAAAGCATTAAAGACAGATTGTAACTTGGGGACAAGCAACAGAAGAAAGGTTTTATAAAATAATATTGGATAACCATCCGGGCCAGGGGCTTTCCCAGAACGGGTGGCCTTGATCGCAGCAACAATTTCCTCGGGAGAAATAGGTTCGTTCGGGATGGAACGATCTTCCTCAGAGACTGACTGAATCGGAATCGATTGTAAAAAATCTTGACATTTGTCAAAAGAGGATTGGTTAGAGGGGGTATATAGTTTGTTATAAAAATCACGAAAAACTTCAAGAATTTCTTCCGTTTGAAACTTTTTAGAGCCAGTGTGATCTGTAATAGAAGAAATTTGTGAGGACTTAAAAGAGAAATCTTGAAATTTTAGGGTAGCAGCCAAAAGCTTCCCAGCCCGATTCTTCAGAAGTAACTTCTTGGACTTTTGTGCTTGGACACCAATATGAGCCCTTTTAGTAACAATCGTATTATATTTGTATTTTAGGAGCTTTATTTGCTGTAGATTAGTCGGATCTTTGGTGTGTCGAAAAGAAGCTTCTAGAGTTTTGATTCCAGATGATAAGTCAGTAAGCTCTTTTTTAATAGCCGAATTACGTTTGGACATACATTTAATGACTTGACCCCGGAAAGTACATTTAAAAGAATCCCAAAGAGTTATTGGAGAAGAAACAGAGTCCTCATTTTCACGGAAAAAAGTATCTATATCCGTAGAAAACTCCGCCACTTGAGAGGAGTCATGTAACACTTCAGTATTTAACCTCCATGAATGACCACGCGGTTTAGGAGCAAAGGAAGATAGCGTAAAAGTGACCGCGGCATGATCAGAAACGACAATGGGGTGTATAAGCGGAGAAGAAGAAGAGGAGACAAGAGAAGAATGAACTGGGAGATAATCAATACGAGAAAAGGAGGAATGCGGCGAGGAGAAGAAAGAGAAATCACTACCAGTGGGATTATGAAGACGCCAGATATCGTGAAGAAGAGAAATGGAACACATGTTAAGCATTTGTTTGTGTGCTTTAGGAGGACGAAACTGAAATGCAGAATTCCTGTCTAAAAGAGGGTCCATTGGTAAATTAAAATCGCCACCAACAATGAGATTGCCAGCATGTGGGGTATTATGCAAAATTTTAGTAATGGATTTCCAAAACGCTGGATCATCAACATTCGGAGCGTAAATATTCATAACATACAAATCATGTTGTCCAACCGACAGTTTAGATAAGAGCCAACGACCCTCAGAATCATGCTCAGAAGAGAGAATTGATAGACCGGAATTCCTTGAAATTAACGTAACAACTCCATTTCGTTTGCCAGAGGCATCGGAACATGAAACATCCGACACCCATTCCTTCTTCAAAAACAGCGCTTCTCTGCTAGTGATCTTGGATTCTTGAAAAAGAACTAAATCTGCAGAGAGGGACTTACAGTAATCCAAGATTTTAGACCTTTTCACTGAGTGATTCAAACCCTTAACATTAAGGGATAACACATTTAAACCTGGCATGTAAAAAAGGAGGGATCAAAAGAAGACAACACTGATAACAGAAAAAGAACGAACGTGAAAAATATAAGGAACCAAATTTTAATCAAAAGAAATTCTGTGGGAGCATCCATGTGGGAGAACCAGGAGAAAAAAAGAAAAGGAAGAGATGAAAATAGAATAGAAAGGAGAGAGAGAAGAGGCAGGAGGGGAGGTCTAAAAAAGACCCATATCATGCAAGGGAGAACGTGGAAGAAGCGAGTAAGGGACCCGTATTAGGAGCATAAGTGGGTAAAAAAGATTAGCCCAATACTAAAATACAGCAACTGATAATAGGAAAAGCAAGGAGCAAATAACACCGGAAAACATTATTATAATGCAATTATTAAACTGATAAAGAAGAGAATACTCTAATGCAGAATAGAGTAACAATATCCTAGCGAGATTAATATCTATACTAAGCAACAATAGTAGAGAAAAATAATAACAGTGTAAATATGTACGAAAAAGCTAACCAGCATATATCATTAATTGAATACAATACATATTATAGAAAGTTAAGACATAGTTAAAGAATAACGTAGACCTGCATATGACCTCACTATGAAGTCGACTAACAGAAGGAAGAAAAAGAGGTGCGTGAGAGAACAGAAAAAGAGTATTGTAGATAAAAAAGAGGGAGAGAAGAGAAGAAAGAGAACAATTATAGTAAATAGCAGAGCAAATAAGAAAGAGAGTTGTACATCAACTATAATATAAGAACATCCTAGCAGGAGATATATGCGAGTAAGAAATGCTAGTGAAATAAGTACTAACACGCTAATTATATATGAAAAGTTTTAAACAGTAGATAAATGTAAGGCAGGTAAAATGCATATTTTAAAACAATAACATCATAAGTGAAAACAAATTATGACAGTAATAGAGAAGAATATGAAGCTAAATCACCGAAGTAAGAAAACAGAGAGGTGAGACAACTTGGATGAAAAAAGAGAAAGGAAAAGACTCAGAATAAAAAGAGGAACGACAGTGTTAAATAAATATTCAGAAGGAACTGAAAAAAGGACGACAGATAGGAAGTAAGAAGAGAAAGAGTGGAAGGATAAGAAAAAGTGTTGTCGTAGGATAAACAATATGAAAATATAGGGAGGTTGAATATAAGGAAGAAGGAGAAAAACAAGATTAGTATGGACGAAAGAAGGACAACGTTAGGACGAACATTGTTAGAAGGATAAACCGACAAGTAAATTAGCTGGAACAAGAGAGGAGGCATCTAGCCATAAAAAGCACATCCAGAGATAGAGAAGAGACAGTTCAAGTTCCTGAGGCACCAGGAGTCTGCGAAGTTGCTCTTTGGATTTCCATCTCTATCTCCAACTGGTTGTCCAGGAATGTCGCCAAATCCGCCGGTTCATCGAAGATTCTGGAACGACCTTTATGTGTAATGCGAAATTTGGATGGACCAGAAAACGAAAAAGGAATGCCCATTTCCGTGAGTCGTTTTCGAAGGTTCAGGAAGCCCTTCCTTCTTATGACTGTGTCTCTGGCAAAGTCCTGGGAAATGGAAATACGATGGCCATCCCAACTGACTTGCTTAACCTTCCGCATATGAGAGAGAATCAACTCAGTGTGTTGATGTCGCAAAGGCTTAAAAATGATTGCTCTTGGCTGGGTTGCTGCCTTAGGTCGAAACGTTGGGACACGGTGTGCTCTTTCTATCTCAAAATCTCTATGGAATGATATTTGGAGTGTATCCGGGATCCATTGAGATAAAAAGTCTAGCATAGAGGAAGATGATTTCTCTGTATCTTCTGGTAGACCAAAAATGCGCAGATTAGATCTACGATTACGGTCCTCCTGCTCAGTGAGATCTCTGCGCAATGCCGCCATTGAGCGTTCAAAGTGGTTAAGGGATCTGGATTGTTTTTGCATACCATCCTCTGCAGAACTGATTTGTGATTCTGTCGCTGGTACACGAAGAGAAAGAGCCTTAAAGTCATTCCTGATAGCAGACACTTCCACTTGTAGCAAGTCTGTGTTAGTTTTTGTTGACTGCGCAATATCATGTACTTCATTAAGGCGTGTTAATATCGTGTCCAATGTGGAAGCAGTGTCTGACTGAGGAGACTCGGGCGTCGGAGAGACTGACTTAAGCCTTTTCAACGACGTGCCAACATCCTTAGAGTCTTTGTTGGTCGAAGACCGATTCATATTGACAGTGTTGAGGTAATAGCCTGCAAGAATACCACTTGAGGAAGAGAGAAAACACAAAAGTTGCGCAGAGTGACCCACAAATAGTAAAAAATAGGAGAGCAAGCTCAAAGTGCGCTATGATATTCTAGCGGTGAAAGTATGAGCAGAGCAGGGGAGCACCGTAATGAGTTCGTAGCCAAAATGTCAACACCTCTATGAAAGAAGCGGACTGAGAGAAAAATAGCGTGAGAACAGCTTAAAACCCAACCAAGCAGCAAGAAAGTAGCATAAAGAAGGCAAAAATGTTACCAGTAGTGGGCGTCGAGGACGAAATGCATTAGGCAGACAAGCAACACAGCAAAATTGTATCCGTGGCGGCGCCTCTGAAGTAAAATGACAGGAACGTCATGAGCGGGAAAATGGCTGCCGCTCGCGAGGAATGCGAGCGCTTGTGAAGCGTGAGGCAGAAATCATGCAGCCGGTGGTCAAAACAGCAGAAAAACAGCGTCAACCAGTTCTCCACATGTTCCGCTGATGAGGGTTGCTTTTTCCGTCAAGAAGGGCAGCAAGAAATGGAGAAAATCGCTCAACGGGACAAACTCGCCTCGGAGCTCAAGCGCAACACGCCATGCTGAAGCGGCGCGCAAGCCACGCCCCCGAAGCATGATAATGAGTTGAGTAATTCCACCCTTCCCTGCAACCTTCTGTCTCCAGAACAATAAAACCTTCTATCTGGAAACTAAAGGTGCATGGGGAGGAGGAGGCAGGGACAGAATGTTGAGAAAAAAGATTGAATTGCATAAATATTGTGTCAAAAATATTGTGGGTCAGGAATATCGACAGACAAATTCTGGTGGTCAAGAATATGGATTTTAGGGAAGTAATATTGATTTAAAAAAAATCGAAGTGTTTAATATCATTTGCAAAACTAAAGTTAATAAAAATATCGAATTTTTAATGTTATATATTTTAGTATATATTTTATATGTGAGTGATGTTTTTTATATAAGAATTGTTAGAATTTTTATTATATGTGTTAACATTTTAGTACTTCTTAAAATATTTTAATTTTAATTTTGCTTTTTCAGTTCCTTATCGGGTTGTGGTTTTAAAGGGGAATAGGGTGGGAAGTAATGTAATTATATAAAATGTATTGAATATTTCTTAGCAGTTATTCATTTTTTTATTTGATCTTTGCAATTTTAGATCCCTAGTGGGTTGTGGGTTTATTTGGGAGTAGCGTGGGAAGTTATTTAATTTTATAACATTTATTGAACAATTTCTATTTATTAATATTTGTTTATTTGTGATGTTATAGTGTTCAATGTGTAAATTGATTTATGTCGTTGTTAATTATTTAAAATTATTTAATTAGTCATTAATGATGCTAATTGTGTAATTAATTTTAGGTGTGTGTTGTGGTGTTTATAGGTGTAAATACTGGGAATGGTGGGAAGAAATTATTTTCTATTGATGAATTATTAATTAGTTGTTAAATTAATTTAAATTAATTCATTATTAAATAATTATGGTAATTGTGTAATTAATTTTAGGTGTTTTGCAGATATAGTGTTAAAGGATGTGTACTTAATGAATGTTTATTATATTTTTATTAATCATATTTTTATATTCATTATTATGTTAATTGTGGAAATACATTTAAATAAAAATGTTGGTCTTTTTTCATTGGTGTGGTATTATAGGGTAGGAAATAAAATGCATACATTTATGATTTAAATATTGTGTTTATTTGTTCATATTTGCTCCTTTTAAATAAATATTGTTTATAAATGTATTTATTATTTATTTTTTATAATATTTGTACCTTTTAGTTATATGTAATTAGCATTATAATATGTGTTCTTTTTATATGTTTATTATCAATCAATCACTCAATCAATCAAATAAGCTTAATTCAATTTTCAGATAAAAACCATACAAGCATACAGTTTTAAAAGTCAAAACACATATTGTAGAGTATCATAAAATTTGATTAAGAAACCAGTAATCTTCAGAGCGTAGTATAATAAAATCTATTAACACTTTGTGCAAATTACATTGAGCAAGTTCATGTGCAAATAGTTTTTATGCACTTAATTGTGCTTTTCAGAAATAGTGCAGAGGGTCTTGAAAAACATTCACTTTCTAGCATTTGTAATGCCAAGAATGCAGGTCGGCATTGTCTCAGACTCCACAATTTTAAAATAGATTTGATCCACTTTCTCCTTTGTGCAATGTAAATTTTACAAAATAAAACTACATGCATTGGCGAATGTGAAGACACGCAGTCACACGGACATTTACTTAATATATTCGACCAATCATTTATTGTGGGAAATCTGACTATGCGATGGAAAATGCCAACTTTGAGCTGAGTCAGAACAATCTATCATACCCACTTGCTGTGTTAAATAGGTAGGGCTGCATGCCCGGGGTTGTTAGTATCAGTTGATTGGCTTGTGCCAATGATCTTGATACCTCCTCGTGAAATCTAATAGCCTCCAAATGTGCCATACAATATGTCTTAAAAACCTTTCTGGCAATAAAGCCCAAAGACACAGGGTCATCATAGTATCCTGGATGGCCCAGATCAGTCATGAAATCTTTTATGTATTTTCGCCAGCTCATCTCTAAAACTCGATCTAAATTAAGATTGTCTTTTATAATTTCACGACTAAGGGAGGTTTCGGTTGAAGTCCAGATCCGATGTCATAGAAGAACCGGTTGAACTTCAATTACATCAGAGATATAGGGAATACCCAATTCTGCATGGCAGGTGTGTATTTAGGTACTGCACAGAACTGCCAGGAGAAATCGTACGAAGGAGTTCTGCTGATGGGGTTTTACATCAAAAAATCCCCCAATTCCGGCAATGGATATGGCCATGCTAAAAAAATATATATTGGGAGAGACCCTTTTAGAGAAAAAGGGAATGGGTTTGTGGTCAACAAATATCAAAGGGATCCCTTTTCCTGGTTTTTAGTAACAGGTGAGACTAACTGAATAGTCCCCCGTTAAACCGTTTTCTATGGTAACCTGTGAGTATGGTAAATTCTTGGAGTCCCACACCGCAAAATAACAAATTCACAAATCTATCATTGATCTAAACAATTCAGTTTCAACCCTTGAGTATTCTTAATTAAAAACAATTTGAACAAGAATGAGGTGAAAAAGGTTTTGCATTTTGTATTCGTAATTTTATTGTAACAAAAAAGGATCTGATCTGTTTGTTCACCAATGTTCTATAAAAAACAAATTTTCCGTACAATTTATTAAAACATAACATTACATATTATTAAAAAAACTATTTAAAAAGCAGGAAACTGTCGACGGGGTGTTTCGGTGAAAACGTTGGTCACCTTCTTCAGGACAATGCTTTCTTATATTAAAAACAATCTATTTAAGAAAATATATAAAATAATTTATTACAAAACATTCCTCTTTTTTTGCAAAACGATAAATACAGATTTTATTATTAACTATATTACATTCCTGTTCAGTATTTGCCATTCACTTAGACTCAATGGATACATATTATTTTAGAAACATGTTTGTTCTTCATTCAGTTCTAAGGCACATTACTAATACAGCATATTTTCGGGTTGCAAAACTGGCAGGAAAAGTGATACATAGCTTCCTGAGGGTGGAATTATTACATATCCTATTATTTGTTATTTTGTGGACTCCTAATTCTTGACCCATTCTGTTAAATAGCAAAAAAACTAAATAATTTTTGCCGAAGAATACTCACTCTTAGGTAAAGTTCATGTTGCAGCTCGAATGGATTCACTTAATTATGTCGTACTGGAAACCTGTTTTGGTTCCAGCTGTTACGTATGGCCATGCTAACACATTTAGCCCGGTAAATGTGTAGCATCTCAGCTGGGGGTATTCTTCCTAATTACTTTGAAACATTAGCCAGGGCCGCCGTAGCTTTCATGAAGAGCAGTTTTCTATTCTTCACGGCCTGGGACCATGATACCCTGTAGTCAAATAATATGCATTGGTAAAGGTATGTAGTTGTGGTTTCCACCTTTTTACTATCAATAAAATATCTCTACACACCACGCTGCCTTTGCCACATTTCATTATAAAGGTCTTTTTTGTGCTTACTCACAGGCTTAAGTCTTTCCTGAATTCACTGCAATTATTGAGTGCCCGTTGAAGACCCAATTGCGTCCGGGCCATTAGTACTGCATCATCCACATACTGAAGAGCCGGCAGAGGACGATTGTATATTTGGGGCAGGTCCGGCATTTCTCTACCAAGGTTTGCTCCAAACCATTGGTATACAGTGTGAAAAGAAAGAGTGCCAGTACACAGCCCTGCCTAACCCCCTTCTCCACTCTGAACAACACAGTACATTCTCCCTTGGACCCAAACCAGACCCTGGCTTTTGCATCATTGTACAGGTGTCTTAGAAAGTGAATTAATGGTAGTTCCAACCCCATTTCAGGTAGAATAGCTCATAGTTTCTTGTGAAAGACACAGTTGAAGGCCGCCGTAAGTTCTACGAAAGGCAAATATCATCTTCCCTTTTTTCACCGTGTGTACTTTCCCAATAAAATTTTAAGGTTCAGTCCTTGTTCAACCGTGCCCAGGCCCTTGCAGAATCCAAACTGTAGATCTGATAATCCAGAAGCCAGTTGAGCACTATTCGCCCGGCACCTTCACCAGGGTATCCAGCAACGATATTGGGCGGTAGCATGCTGGATTTTGCCTGTCACCTTTTTTATAAATAGGTACCACAATATATTCCTACAATGTCTTTATGAATCCAGTTGTACAGCAGGCCGCAAAACCCTGCATTAAATTTGGACCCCATAGTTCTAGGTTAAATTTAAATAGATCAATTGGTACTCCATCGGGGCCTGGAGCTTTGCCACTCTTACTCGATTTTATTGCACGGTTTACCTCATCAAAGGTGAAGGCTAGGGCTGTAAGGTAGTTTACAGGTAAGGATGTAGCCTGTGTGGCTGAATGGGAATCTGTGCCCACCTCCGTCTGTTTTAGTCTGTACATTTCAGAGAAATACTCCAAGCATTGCCCTTCATACATAGCCATCTCTATGGTTGGGGTATCATGAGCTGTAAGGAAAGGAGCTTTCACCGCGCACCAAAAAGCTATGCTATCTCTTTTCAGATAATTTCGTGTAGGTTGGCCCATGCTTTATATTTTAACTCTCCTTTATGCTGTTTCAGAACGCAATTATATTCCTTTCTGCATTCCATTTTTTCACTTCTATCCCTTACTGGTTTGTGTAGCACATGTTTTAATTTTGCGTAAGCCTTTCTACATCTGGAGTCAAACCACGTCTTATTTTTCCTAAGCACTTTGTTTGATACCACCTTCAGGGCGTTCCTTATTTCTCCTGTAAATAGCTCAAAAGCTTCCAGGATCCCAACGTGTGATGTGGACTCGTCCAGACTGGTCAGAAGGGATTTATAACTGTTTACCACAACTTTTTTAGTCAGCTCTGTAGGGTCTACCTTGTCCCACTTTAGGGAATAGTCATTTACTTTATCCATCTCTATATTCTGGGCTGCATGCACATATTTGCATTGAGATTTACGCACCTTAATAGCTAGGGATAGAGCCACGCTTTTGGGAAAATGATCACTCATACCGTTCTTGTGTTTTTTTTATAACCTAACAGTTGAGACTCATATCTATTTGGTATAATAATAAAATCAATAATTGTACTCAAGCCTCTCTCATTAAATGTCTGAGTGAATGTGATTGGTTGGGAACATAAAACATTAGCAAAACCTAATTCAAAGGTAAATAGCATCTCGTTCAAAAAGTCCCCATAGATTGAATGTGGAAAATGATGGAAAATACATTTGTCATCGTCTAATAGGCCACAAGTTACATCTCCAGTTGACGGGCACAGGGCGATTTTAAAATCCCCGCCCCAAACAAAAATAACATTCTCTACACTTTCATTCTGTAGCATGTGCAAATTTCTATTAAGTTACTTCAAAATTACCACCACATGTTCCTTCAGGGCATTATTATAAAAATTGATAAGTGCAATACAGTTTTGGTTATCCAAGTACCTTGTCACAATTTGATAATAAATCTCAGTGGTCGATAAAGACATTTTAAGTACATTCACCATATTTGACACATGTATCTAAGAGTGTGTAAGGATGAGAGGAGCACTCGTGTTTTTCACTATAAAGCCTAAACTTGCTTTATGATTTTTATCTTTCTTTTAACAAGCGTGCTGCCGAGGTGGCACGTTTGTCCTAACCGTGCCTAAACTTAGAAACCTTATCTTAAGTGTGAAAAACACTTAACCTCTGCGCACTGTTGCTATTGGGGTTCAAAGTGAGAACATCGCTGTATTTTTAACCAAATTTATAAACACTTCACACACTTATAGTTTTGCTCATGCGAGCTTCAAAAAACTTTTTTAAGAAAACATTCAACTGAAAATCATCCCTAACATTTTTCAATTCAATTATGATGTATTATTACATTCAATACATTATTGAACATGATACACAAAATCCAAAATTAATTCAAACCTTTAACATAGACGACTTGTCTTTTATGCCCAATGCATTTCAAGCTCTGTGAGCTCTTCGTCAGGGGCCTGTGGACTGAATATAATAGTCAATTAATGAACTGATATGTGCATACAGAAAATCAAACAATCATTTGATGCAGGGCTTAAACCTTTTCAAGAAATAATTTGCAGGCAACATTGAAACTAATAATACCCAAATGCCAACACCACTGTGTGTATAAAAAAGAACAAAGGGAGACAAACTCACTGGTCTCGCTGTCAAGCGGGTTCATCCAATCTAGATCATGAGAAATCGAGCAATTACTACCACAAGCTCCGTCTGATGTTATCCTCAACTTCTCTAAACAACGCTAAAATTAACCATCTTACCTTAAGGTAAACTTTCTGTGCTCACAAACGGCTCTTCTGGTCACTCGCAACTCACCCTCCTCCTGAGGACATATAAGACAAAGTCTCACACATGTATGCTAAGACCACCTCTGGGCCTCCCATGCATGGCTGGAACTGTAGGGGTATGAAAAGTCTTGAAGCATTAATGTGTGTAGCATCCACCAACCATGTTTCTAGGGGACAAAGTATACTAAATTTCCCAACAAATTTGTGCCAAAGGTGATTTATTAGTTTAATTCGTAGCCCCGCGACATTCCAAAATAGAACTTTTTTCACTTGCGCTTACCAAAACTTCGGTGGTAGTAGGGATGCTTACTGTTGGGCTATCTCTATTGTCCTTGCCTCTACTATTATCCATTGAGGAGTCCTGGTTAGGGTTAAGGCCAGTATCGTAAGGGTCTATTGTTGCATCCTCTATTATTCTGGTTACTTCATATGCGACATGTTTATATAGTCAATCCACCTCATCTTATGTGGGGGAGGGACTCAAATCGGTTTTGCACCGCAACATCATGGGGCCGATTCTGATTCTGTAAACCAATCTGTACGACTGAATGAAATCCGTAGCCCTTTCCGTACGACTCCTACAATTTCGTCCGAATCACATAGTACGATTCGTTTGAAAAATATACGACCTAATCGTTGCAAACCCTACAAAAAGCGAGGGAAAATCTGTACGACATGGACCCTCACAGTAAACCCTACAAATCATAAACATGCTGTACGACCCGACAAGTAGGATTCGGACCGGGGAATGAGAACACGATTCATACAGAAAACTTCGCGTATGAGCGATTCGTACAGAGAGCCACACAATCACATATGCACCGTACCCCTGCAATCATGGGGTGTGTACACACCGTAACCCTGCAATCATGGGGTGTGTACGCACCGTACCCCTGCAGTCATGGGGTGTACTCATGTACCCGGTGGGTCCGTTTCGTACACGATTCACGTTGAAATCTGCTTTTCTGGACGTTTTGAACTCCCGTAGAAAAAGAGCCATACGAAGTGTTGACGGAACGAATTGTACTTGCTGGGTCGGAAAATGCTGCTTCGAGCCATACGGACGTTGCGTACTGAGTGTTCCGAGTACGATTCGTACTTATTTTTAAGTCGTATGGTTTTTCGTACGATTCGTATGGAGATCTGCTTTGGGTCCGAATTGTACTTCATCGTAAGTACGGGTTCTTTTATGGGTACGATTCGTACGGAAAATGTGCTCTGTACGGCTATTTGTAAAGGGATTTTACTGAATTGGAATCGGCCCCCATATAGGTAGGTGTTTCTTTCAGTTGTATCCCTTCTGTTACTTCTCAGACTAACATTAGAGGGTGACTGATAGAAAAAACCCAGAGGTAATATGTTAATGTCATGTTTTACTACTGTCTTATTGCCTGCCCTTTAAAAGATATTTTCCACTAACCGGGGTGTCTTAAAATTAATTAATTAGTAATTATTGATGCAAATTGTCTGATTAATTTTAGGCGTGTGTTGTGGTGATTATGGTGTAAATAATGAGAAGGGTCGAAAATATCTTTTTCTATTGATGAATTAATAATTTGTTGTTAATTAATTTAAATTAATTCATTAGCAATTAATTATGTTAATTGGGCAACTCATTGTAGGTGTGTGTTGTGGATACTATAGTGTTAAAGAATGTGTACTCAATTAATGTTTATTACATTTTTTTGTTAATCATATTCTTTAAATTCATTATTAATTATGTTAATTACGGAAATACATTTAAATATAAATGTTGAAGTCTTTTTTTATTGGTGTGGTGTTATAGGGTAGGAAATAAAATAAATATGTTTATGTTTTAAAAAATTAGTTTGTTAATATTTGCTCCTTTTAAATAAATATTGTTTATAAATGTCTTTTTTATATATTATATAAAATATTTGTACTTTTTAGTTATATGTAATTAACATTATACTATGTGCTCTTTTTATATGTTTAATATATTTATTCGTATATATGTAAAATATTGTTTATTCATTTTTAAGAATATTTCAATTGTTTAAATGTTTTTTTTCTCTGCTGTCCAATACTTTCCCTACTGTTGCACTTACTGGAGTGGGAATAGTAAATTTTACCCCTCCGATATCCAGCACTTTTCTTACTGTTGCACTCACCGGAGTGGGAATAGTTAATTTTACCCCTCCGCTATCCAATACTTTCCATATTGTTGCAATCTCTGGAGTGGGAAAAGTACATTTTACCCCTCTGCTAACCAAATCTTTCCCTACTGTTGCACTCACTGGAGTGGGAATAGTAATTTTACCTCACGGCTATTCAGAACTTTCCCTACTGTTGCACTCACTGGAGTGGGAATAGTAATTTTTACCCCTCCGCTATGCAGCACTTTCTCTACTTTTGCATTTACTGGAGAAGGAATAGTAATTTTACCCCTCCGCTATCCAGCACTTTACCTACTGTTGCACTCACTGTTGTGGGAATAGTAATTTTTCCCCTTCACTATCCAGCACTTTCCCTACTGTTGCAATCACTGGATTGGGAATAGTAATTTTGACCCCTTCGCTATCCAGCACTTTCCCTACTGTTCCACTCATTGTAGTGGGAATAGTCATTTTACCTCTCCGCTATTCGGAGCTTTCCCTACTATTGCACTCACTGCTGTAGGAATAGTAATTTTACCCCTCCACTATCGAGCACTTTCCCTACTGTTGTACTCTTTGGAGTGGGAATAGTAGTTTTTGCCTCTCTTCTATCCAACACTTTCCCTACTGTTCCACTCACTGGAGTGGGAATAGTAATTTTTACCCCTCCGCTATCCAACATTTTCCGTATTGATGCACTTACTGGAGTTTGAGAAGTTAATTTACTTCTTCTGCGATCCAATATTTACCTTACTTTTGCACTCACTGTAGTGGGAATAGTAAATTTGACCCCTTCGCTATCCAACACTTTCCCATCTGTTGCACTCACTGGAGATGGAATAGTAAATGTAATTTTTTCTCTATCCAAAATTTTCCCTACTTGTTGTATTTATTGTATTGCGAAATGTACATTTCGATTTTGTTTTAATATTTTAATGTTTTAAATAATTATACAATGTTTTTTTTATTTTAAATTATTGATAAATGTATATATTTTATTTTTATATAATGTAAAAGTTTAAAAATTAAATAAAGATAATAGTTAATAAATTATTTCAATGCAAATAATTGTGTATGTATACATGTTTCGTGTTTATATTTTTTAAATTATGTTTCTTTTTATATGTAGTTAAAATGTATATTACATTTAAGTTATTTTGTTAAAGATAATACTTATAGTTTATATATTTAAAATATATTATTTTCTTTTATTTATATTTTTAACCTCAATATTTTTGATTCAATATTTTTGTACTTACCTGTTTAAGAATAGGGAGTCGATATTTTTGCATTCTATACTTTTGTTTTCGATATTTTTTAGATCAATGTTTTTAGCATCAATATTCTATCAGTGAACCGGGGAAAAGTCACCTGGAGAAAGAGAAAGATTGTTTTTAGCCTGTGAATTCTTGTGGCGTCTCAATCTTCCTCTCTCTATATGTTGTGCTATTTTGTGTTTTCTATTGTCTCAATATTAGGCATGGTGCAATCTACAGGTGTTGTGCCTGTGAAAGAACAGAAATGTGGCCACTTGTTATTTTGCAAACCTTAACGGTCATTCCTTTAGCAATTCCCTCAACTCTTACATAATTATTTATTTATTATTTTATTTAATGGTTTTATAAAGCGCGTAGTAACTCAGGGAGCATCCCAGCGCTAACCTGCTTCTCCAGGAGTTTCAGCCGTTTAGACGGGGTTATGTTTGCGGGAAAAGAAGAGTCTTTAAAGTTTTCCTGAACTGGAGGTGGTTCAGTTCTGTCCTAAGTCTCCGTGGTAGGTGGTTCCAATGATAAGTCTCTTCAGTACCTGTAGTTGTTCATACAGTTGACACAGTCTGTAAAACATAAACTCGAGGCCACGTATTATTCAATCCAAGCCATAAATTCTCAATAACTCTTATTGTCCTTGAAAAATATATAAACGATGTTCACGCTTAACTACAGAGTTTTTGTTTTAAGTTTCAGTTTTCAATATTGTAATTGTTCAAAACAAAGTGGTTTTCTTAACTACAAAGTTATTTGATCCGAGGGTCAGTTTTCTCAATGCGCAGTTTAGTCCCCACAATCCCCAAATTAAATGGTTGATCAAATGTACATTATACGACTTGAAGCATTATCAATAGTAAAACGGTTAAGGGCCTGATTTTGACTTTGGCGCAGCAGCGATGGGGAAATGCCACCTCTGCTGCGCCAAAGACATGCAAGCCCCGGCAACCAAATTACGAGTTGAAAATGTGCAACTCATAATATGGGTGGCGGTTCTTTAGTCTTTCCCATTGCGGTGCCTTAAACACAGCACTGCAATGGGAACGGCCAAAAAAGTTCCTGCACAGCATGGATGATAGCATCCATGCCGTGGTGGAACTGGGTGGAATACAGACAGGGGGTACATGATGTGCCCCCTGAATATATCTCCATGGCGTGGGGAACATGGGGGCCCTGTAGGGTCCCCTTTCTTCCTGCATCACCAGCTTTTTCATGGCGGGGCTTCGCCCTGAAAAGGCTAGTGCTGCAAGAACTCAAAATATGCTGAGCGGGACTTAGCCAGTCCTTGCTCAGCATATTGCATTGTGGCACTCCTGCGCCATCGCCAGGGAACAACTGTTACCCAGTGCAGCAGGTGGTCCAATGCCGATAGACTTTGTAAGTTGTAATTAGCAATAATGTGGACCGCCACCCCTGCGTCACCACAAGTCTCTCTGTCCCAAAACTGTCAGACTCGTAATTAAGCAAATAAAATAAGTAACTGAATGGAGGTTTGCTAGCTCTGACTTAATGGGCCTGATCTTCTTTCCCATAAGACTTCCCTGAACGAAAATGCTGTTGTACTGCTCAGCATGCAAGTTTCTGCTGGTCTGTGTTCGGGTGGGCAGAGTTCCACTCTGCGGAATTCTGCAGTTACATAAAAACTCCGTGAGAATTTGCAGGGTGCTACCATCGGGGGGAAATATGCACATCACACTGCTCGTGTTGCAATTTAGTGACAGTAGCTTGGGCAGCACTGTAAAATCAGAGCGAATGGCACCATGAGGTGCGCATGAGCACGAGGTCATTGGAGTTTATTTTGGTGTTACAAGAGTAGAAAATCTACTTACGCTCCAGCAAATCTACTCGAGAAGGAGCCCTCTGACCGTGACCGGTCATGATCGCCCTCATTAGAAAATCACGGTAGGGAACCTCAAATGTCACTCACGTTCGCCAGTTCACATTTCTGGAATCTTAGAGGAAAATAATTCTGCCATGTGGTGAACGGTGGAATTTGACAAGAACTCAGCATTCCAAGAATAACATTGAGTTGTCAAATTCTGGAAATTTTCCACCCATCCCTAGTCTATAAACTAGACCACATTAAACATCTTAGATTACTTGAGCCCAGAGGAGGAGTTGTCTTCAACTTTAACTTATCCTTAAAGCCATGAGTATTACCTACATTCCTTTGAAAAGCAGTCTCATATTGCATTTGTGGCAGATGGATGATTTTTTCTGCAAGGACGGCATGTTACAGAGAAAAACTACGAGAGTGCCTTAACTATAATACTTAGATCAGTGACTCTTCTGTTGTAAATCAACAGCGATTAGGTTAAGCATTAGCAGAAGACATGCTGGGTTTGACGATTATTGTAACAAATGTACCAACTCAATTTTGTATTTGCAGCTGCCATTTTGTATGCCATACATCGCCATGTGCTCATCATGTGCTTTGTCCTACCTCCTTGTTAACTGCACCTGAAGTCTGCCCGGCAACAGGCTATATTTAGCATTCCCCGCTTCCAGCATGTCCAGACATGCGGAGTAGGGTCTATGACCGTTACTAATTAGTTCCAGATAGGAATGTGTTTACTAGTTTCCGAAGACTGTTAACTCCGCCCATCTATCGATTGGGCCTTCCAATATGTCCTTGTATGGTCATGAAAACTGCTCTTGTCTTCTGTACCGCCTTCTTTGATCCACCTCATTGTGTATAAAAGGGGCCATGTGCTTTAGTTCGGTGTGCTACTCTATACAATACTGAAGGGTGTTGTGTGGACCGTAGTACCACCTTTAAAGGTTTAATGAACTTTGCTTTTGTATTTTCCAGTTGTATTGCCAACTTCTTCCTAAGGTCTGAGGACTCCGTGCAGAGAAGGGCGAACCCCTTGCACTAAGTAGGCCTAGCTGAGGTTTGCTTACAACACTTCTGTTGTCACTCCCTCAGGTTCCTCCAACATTTACTACTAAAATGTACCTGTAGGTGTGCAGAGTCCTTCCCAATGGGGCAGAAAACCTCACATAGAATAGATAAGAGAGGCGGCAATCTCCACATATAGGTTTGTGAATAGTATTCTGTAGTGAGTGTTATGTTAATGTTAGGAGATTTGTAAAGTGAATAGCAAAGGGACATTCCAGCGCTAGCAACCATGAGAGGGGGTACAGAGAGGAAACAAGATCAACAAAAGAGCCAGGTCTTAGTCGCGCCCTTCTGAAGGTCAAATGGTTGGGGATGCTTCTGATGGACAGTGGCAGGGAGTTCCAAAGGGCCGGAGCTAACACATTGAAAGAGCGCCCTCTGGCTTTGAGAAAATGAGGAGCCTGTACCAGATGAAGGCTCACCTATCGTAAATCATGCGTCGGGGTTTAGGGGAGACATAGTTCGCTCAGAATTGCGGGACCCGAACATGTAAGAATCTTATGAGTAAAACAGAGCAGTTTGAATTGAATTCTTTGCCAGGGAAGGTGGCCCCGAAGGCCGGAAACACAGCAACGCCTAGGGAGGGCAAATATCGCTCAAGCTGCTGCCTTCTGAGTGCGGTGCAGCCTTTTTAACACTGACTTGTTGGAACCAAGGAGCAGCACATTGCAGTAGTCCAGCCTGGCTAGGATAGTGGCTTGAACAATCAGCTGCCGAGTATGGGAGTCGAACTGACCCAGGATGGGTTGTAGGCCGTGCAACAGGCCAAAGCATATGCCTGTGCTAGATTTGGCATGCTCTCTAAAGTGAGAGCATTGTCGAGCCAAATGCCTAGGTTTTTTAACACAGTTTTCGTCTGGGGGGTGAGTCGAGCTTTAGAGGCCACCAATTGCTGCCCCATAGGTGGGAGTCGCTGCCTAATATGAGGATCCTGATTTCGCAGAGCTCAATTGAAGACAATTATACTCCATCCAGACAGAGATAGCAGTCAGGTCCTTCTGGAACTTGGCGGCATCTTGATTGGGGTTGTTTGTAACGGAAAGCACCAGAAGAGTATCGTCAGAATATGACACCAAAGAGATGTTACGGGCCCTGGCAGCAGGGCCAGCCGCCGAAGGAACATTGAACAAAGTAGGACTCAATGCTGAACCCTGGGGGGCACCACAGTGCAAAGAATGGGTGTGATAGTAAAAAGTGGGGCAATAACTTGGAAGGTCCTGGTATCTAGAAAAGAAGAGAGCCAGTCAAGGGCTTTATCCGTGATACCAATCTCCTGAAGCCAAAAAAGCTAAATGCTGTGGGAGACTGTATCAGCACTGAGATCCAGTAGGATCAGTGCTGAAGTTCTGCCCTCTTCTAAGGCGCCTCTAAGATGCTCAGTGACCGACAGTAGAGCAGACTCAGTATTGTGCCGGTGTCTGAAGCCATTTTGTGAGGGGTCTAAAATAGAATTAGATTCCAGGTACTAGGTCAGAATGGTGTTGACATGGGATTCTGTGATTTTAGCTGAAAGAGGAAGCAGAGAGATCGAGCGATAATTCTCTGGTCTAGAGGCCTCTAAGGATGTTTTTTTAAATAAAAAGGATGGCTTTTGCATGTTTCCAGGATTGCGAAATCTCAGCTGAGGATAAGGAGAGATTAATAGGTTCCCACCAGCTGGGTAGGAGGCAATCCTGGAACTTAATAAAAAGGTCAGCTTTAAGAAGGTTGTCTGAGGATCCACATTTGATCCTAGCGAGCACGGCCTGAAGGCCATCCTTGGTCATCATAGGAAAGGTAGAAAGGGAACGAGTCTCACTGCAATTGGGGGAGCTTTCAGGGGTATCCCTGGCTGTCATTTTAGGTGATAAGCCATCATAGATTTTCTCAACCTTATTAATGAAATAGGTGACCAATACCTCAAATTGAGCAATAGGCATTATATTACTTTCCGTGAGCATAGGGGATTTCACCACATCTTCTGAAAGGGAAAAATCGTTTTATTTTCTAGTATTGATTTTATTGGCAAAATACGCTGCAAATAACTTCTGGGCCATTTTGTGGTATAATTTAATGGCCAACCTACATTGTCGTTTAGCGTTGGAATCATATGAGCGTCTCCAAGCTCATTCCAGAATCTTAGAGTTCTTTCTAGCTGATATAAGTGATTTATCAAACCAGACGTTAGCCCGAGCTTTCTTGGGGTATGTCCATTTGGCTCGGATGCATATGTCTAATGCAACATCCAGTGATCCAATAGGCTCTTTCATATGTGACAGCCAAATTTAGACTCCATACTCTTAAATGTGTGAAATGGTGATTTTAAGACTATCAATCCACGGCTGAATTTCTATTGTTATTTTTTAGGTCTGTCTTAAAACAGTTTTAGCTATTTCAGTAGCCTCATGTAGTAAAAAAAACAAAACAAATATACATAACTCCATAGAGGGTCTTTGGTTCATGCCTCTTCATCCAATGCTTTGTTCAGCTGTCAGTGGCAACTTTCTTCCACCTAACAGAGCATACATCATAGGCAATGTGTCAGTTTACTTCAAATATTGACTCTCTTGAAATGAGATGAATGGCATCTGACTAAAACATTATGTACTTCAAAGTCAGGGCTGGTGGGCACATGATTTTTGTGAATGCTTTTCCCTTTTCTTTCTTCATATGTTTTTATTCTTTCGCCACTGGTGATTTTAAAGTATGTTTTAGGTTTCAGCAATTCAAAGACAATTGTTTTTTTTTGTGTAAGAATCTATTTTAATGGGATGTGTTTTGAAACTAACGAGGATTTCCATATATGGTGTAAGTAAACATGAATGCTAGAATGCATCCGATCCAGCAAACACAACAGTTCCATCTCATGCCTCCTCCTTGTAAACCAGTTTTCAAAGTCGGAAAGTGGTAGTCACCTTTCCGACCTTTTTCAAGTTGTGTGCGCAGTGTGGGCATAACATCTCTCATGCTACGTGCGCACCTCAGGAGGCATTGCCATTTTGGGCCCTCATGTGTTCATGAGGAGTATTGCATGCTGAGACACAGCACCTGTAATGAACATTTCATATATTCTGGACAGCATCAACGACACACGTCAGTTGCCGTAACAGCATTTAATTGTAAATTTTAAAGTACATTTTGTTCTCTCTGAACTTTCCTTAGCAACATTCACACAGAATCTCTCATCCTTCGCAGTGCGAGTCAGGAAGCGCTGACACTCTAAGCCCTCATGGTCCCTGGCAAACATTTACATTCTATGACAAGGCAGCCCATTACATACATTATCTCTACTTTGGGCAGCATCACAGAGACTATTTACTTAATGAAAGGGGCTTTATCTGTTTTTTTTCAAAGGATCATTCCTTTTTCCTGGATTTCTTCTGCAGCTGTTAGTTTCTCCTCGGTGTTGCTCACTGCATTTTCCCGAATGCTGTCACTTTTTAAACAGTTCATTTTTATGGTGGGCTTTATGCACATCTTTACAGACCATCTCATCATGCCGTATAACCTGACTTCAGCCCCAGGTTGGGTCCCGTAAAGGTAGTCAATAATAACTCAGCTTCCACTTTTTCCCATATCGACATGGTACATTAATAGGTTTGGCACTACTACCTTTCTATAAAGGTAGGTCTTTGAAGCAGAATTATAAGGTCACTCCTCTCCCATCTACTATCAAATTCATTAAACGTCCCAATAGGCGCCAACTTGATCTTGGCCCAGAGGCCATTTTAGACCTCATAGAGGGTACCAGTGACCTAGGGATGGGGTGCTGTACCTCAGCTTTAAGATCCATGTAAAAAATTCATCAATGTGAGTCAAGAGACCTAGAATCTCCTTCCATTCCAAATCACATGCCGCTTCACCTTGGAGAATGTCATGAAGGAAATTAGAGCTATAAAGCAACCCTTTGTGGTGGAAACTACAGCTTTCCTTTTACGCATCGAGGAGAACTGGTCAACTCATGATAAATGCATCACAGCTATTGAACAAAGGATCAGTGATGTGGTAGACTCTATCCTGGACTACTTAAAAAGACTTAAAAAGACTACTGACGAACTCAGAGGGACCTAACATGATTTTATTTTTCAAAAGATTATTCCCTCTATAGTTCATCTCCAAGAGCCCAGCCTGCTGAACATCCAAAGAGCTTATCGTTTTGGCTTCAAATGATTTGAATCTGCTCCTCATCCTAGACCAAGAAGCAGATTTTGCAAGGTGTTTCTAATGTAACAGCTGCCAGGAGGTAATGTTTCCTTGAACTTCATCAATTACTGAAATCCATGAACATTAGATAGGGATTGGCCCAACCTTGCTTTTCTAAAATCACTTACAAGAAAAAAATCTTACAGCTTTGATTAACCCGCTAAACTGCGAGACTTTCTTTAACAACATAGTCTCAAGGACAGAGTGATTGGCACTTCTCTAAAACATGGCTGTTATTTTTGCCCAGTGCGCTTGTCTTCTTGATTAACACATTGTTCTCTCTTATTTAGGTATTGTGTTGGGCCATACATCCCGCCTAACCTCATGTTTTCCTTTTCTCTCCCTTGTATTTCAGCACCACAAAGTTATGGAGAGTATTTCACCTGTCATAGTCCTCAACGCTCCACTGTTGTGTGCTGCTTCCATTGAATCCCTCCCCATGTACTCCATGGTAAGTTTCTTGTTAGACTATTTTTCCTCCTGTTTCGTACCTCCCTAATTACATTTATGTCTTGCAGTTTCCTCTAGTATGTGTCTTCCTATCTAGCAGCAGCCTAACGCTCTCCTCTATCTACTTTTTTCATTGACACTTTTGTTTGCCTTCCCTGTTTACTGTAGCTGAGTCTGGCTCCATCCCTTTTAGGTGCTCCATACCCTTTTTATCCTCCATAGTGTTCTATTTATCCTGTAGAAATATTAATTCAACCTCTGTTTTCTTATTTTTTGTTGGGTTTTCACCCCTTTAGTTTCTTTAAATTTTTCTTCTCTTCTCAACCTGTCTTACCTTCCACCCTTTGATTTTAAAGTTATTTCCTTTCTTCACAACTGTTCAGTATATGTACCAATTTGTTGTTTATTGATGGCTTCTTCTAGGATGCTGCTTTGAATAATTAACTAAATGGAATGTAAAAGGTTTGAAAAATCCTATTAAATGCCAATCTGTTTTGTCCCACCTAACTAAACTACACTGCCAACTTGCATTACTTCAGGAAATCTACCTTACTGAAGCAGATAGTAACAAGCTTAAAAAGCAATGGGTGGGTGAACTTTACTTTCCCCCTTTATGCTGAATAAGAATGTTGTCTCAATATTGTGTCAGATATGTTTAAATATATCCCTTATTACACAGGAGTATGATTATAAATGTTTATTGCCCCACTCACCTTAATCCCACTTTTTGGAAAAACATCTCTGAAAAGGTTGCACAACACTTCACTGAAACCCTCCTCCTTGGCCGCAGTTGCTATTAAATCATTTACCCTTTTTCAAATGACACTCCACCATGAGGTACTTACCACACAAAGCCCACAATGCATTTAAACACACTGTCAATGCACTGTCAGACTCACGGTGAATAGTCCATCCCACTCCTCAAGAATTCTCCTTCTACTCTGCCCCCATAGATCCCAGACCAGAATTGACTACCTGGTCCGCAGCAGAAATCTCACCCAACGCCTAGTACATTTGGAGATAGGGTCAATTTTGATTTTTGACCATGCTTCTGTATGTACTGATCTAGACATTCTTTGAAACTTCCCACCTAAATCCTTTTGAAGGTTCAATAATCACTTATTATCAGATAGAGTTTTCCTAACTTCCTTAGGAAAGGATTATTCATGATTATTTTGAGATTACTGACATAGGAGACTCCTCTTTTTGCTTTGTCTGGAATGCTTTTAAAGATTCATCCAGCAAATTTATCATTAATTATGGTTCCACGAAATGGAAAACAATCCACTTCCATCCTAATCAAGATCAAACAGTTAGAACACAAATACTTCATGTCTAAAAATAACTCATCTGGCTTAGATGTGCTAGTAGCAGCTAAGGTTCAATTCAGAAAATCAACTATGGAGAAGGCATGTGGCACACTCCTCAAGATCAATTCTAGATATTATGGGGGCAGAAACAATATTAGGATTCTGTGAGCTGATTACCTAAAATTTAGGAAAGACAAATCTTCCATTAAATCAATCACCAATAAATCTGGCACTGACTTATTTGGAGATTCGGATATTGCTCGTTTTTTTGCTGGTTATTATGAAGATGTAGGTGGCTCTAAATCCATGCCTTCTGAGAACTTCATCAATTCCTTTTTCTCTCATTCTTCAGCGCACAAACCTACACAGACTGATTTGGCTAATCTCGATAATCCACTTCACCTGCAGGAATTGTTTCTAACAATCAAATGTCTCCCACCGGGTAAAAACCTGGACCAGATGGGTTCACGTTTGCATTTTACCTTAAATTTTCAAAATTACTATTCCCCAAAATATTTAAATTAATTATTAATTTTCTTTCATTGAAGGGCTCCTCTGGTTCCTTTACAAAAGCTATGTTTTTTCTCATTCCCAAAAAAGATTGTGACATCTCCCAGTGCAAAAATTACTGTCTAATATCATTCATCAATACAAACTGTAGAAGGTTTGCTAAAGCATTAGCCCTCAGACACAATGATCTCATGCCTGATCTAGTAGCTATTGAACAGTCCGGCTTTGTAAAAAATAGGAATATTGTAGATAGCATGTGGGTTTTTCTAAATATACTCAGCACGGTTCCAAAACGTAAACACTCGCTTGTGGTGATTGCTTTGGTTGCTAAAAAGGCTTTTCATAGAGTTAATTGGTGATTCCTAATTTATGCCCTTCATTGGCATGGATTCGGACCAAGATTCCTCCAACTAATTTCCTTGCTATATTCATCGGCTGGCTCTTCTGTCCTGGTCAACTGTGTACAATCACCATACTTACACGTAATAGAGTCACCAGGCAAGGATGTCCCCTATTGCCCTTTTTGTTCATTCTAGCACTTGAACCCTTCCTACATAGACTGAAGCATTTTGATGACCTCCCCGGTTTTTAACAAAAAAAGTATACCTTAAATTCACTGCACACACAGATGACATTCTCATCTATATCTCCAAACCAGAAACCTCCCTTCTGTACTTCTCTGCAGAGTTACCAAAGAATTCCTTCAAGTTCCATGGAGTTCCTTGGGAGGTGTAACTGCTGGCAGCCTAGAACCTGCCAGGGCCCTGAGGGGTATTGATTGGCGTGTGAAAGGACGGATGACAGGCACGTTGCTCAGAGAGCACTCTAGCAGCCCTCACTCACTTGGAACTGCAATGCTGCCCCAATCCACCCCAAACAACCCTCCCCAAAAATGGGACATCAGGGCAAACTCAAGGGCACTCACCAGTCATGCTGCTGCTGATTCCTGATACAATGCCTGTACTCTGGCTGCCACCACACGGACCCTCTTCAGGGGATTCCTGGCAGGGAGCCTCAACTGATCGCAGCTTTGCTGGAAAAACCAGTGTCCTGATGTGTGAAGGCTAAAAACAATGTTAGCACACAAAGCAGGGGCACTCTGGAGAGCAGCTTGCATCTCTCTGTTGGATACGAGGCAGTGTTATGTTGGCTACTCTGAAAGGAGAGGTGTGCCCACAACTTAGGGGGTCGCACTAGTGATATGTGCAAAGGACCTGCAATAACGGACCCATGCTGCAATGTGTTCATTGCACTGGTACCGGCACAGGTGGTCTCCCTGACCCCGCCAACCCCTCCAAACATTTGTTAACATGCCCTCGTGATCACTTGACCACACCACCAAGTCCCACACTGCGGGTAATATTTTAAATCCCCCCTTCCCTATGGTCCATAGTCCAAATGTCCAGGGAACAGTTACATAACTGGCACAACATAACACGGTGGAGCAGCAGGCTCCTGCCCCTGGAGCCTTTTAAAGAGACAGCAGCACGCCTTAAGGTACACAGGTGTACTCTGGAGAGAACCAGCCTGAGAGAAAACACGATATGAGGGGAGCTGGAGTCGGATAGAGAGGTAAGAAGCATAGCTATAATGAAGGTGTCGATCACATGTAAATATAATACTTTGGGAGCATGTCAAGATAAGATAAAAATCCAAAAGATGCATTGCCAAGTCAAGTATAAAGTGCAAGACAGGTCAATCGTGAATTCTTAGTGTCAATATAAACACTCCATTTGGTGTTTCTATTTTAAATGCGATGCAGAATGTCACTTGATGACTGAGTGGCAGTAAAAAAGTTAACTCCATTTCACTGGCAGTCAGTAGGAATTTTTTTGCTGAATTTCACCTTCCAAGCGGAGCGTGGAGTGTCAAAACTCTGCCACCTCTGCAGGCGGAGCGTAGTTCACCTCCCACTCTTACTAAAAAACCCTTTTGCAGATATGGGCCTATCCTGAAATACTGATAAGGTCAAATATCTAGGAATCTTGAACCACAACAACCTCAAAGACAAACTGCAATCTAATATGGACGCTCTTCTTTCTAAAATTACAAAACTGATGTAGTCTTGGTTACCAATATTTTTTGTGATGGTGGGCTCACCTTGACACAATTAGAATAATGGTACTTTCTATCATCAATTTCTAGCTTATGATGCTACCTATCAAAATACCTAGGATATATTTATTAGACATTGACAAGCTTTTATCTATATTTCTATGAAACGGGACTATATTTTAAATTGCCTGAAATTTCCAAACTTTCAGGAGGGGTCAATTTCCCCAATTTTTATCTTTATCAATAGGCTTTTGGTATTAAGCAAAGCCAAGACAGTTTTCTGGACTCCCCAAATCCCCAACCCAAACATTTGCACGAATTGGAACTTGCCTTGATCTCTCCTTTCTATCATATACACATTCTTCATATGCTCAATCCCTATATATTGAATGCCCTTAGTTATAAAACACTCCTGTTCTCTTTTCAAGCAGAATTGAGTAACTCATCTCTCCTTATATGAACAATATATTCACCACCCTATATGGTATAATAAATGCTTCTTGAAAAATGGAAATTTGCTGTTTTGGTGCAATTGATTACACAAGGTTTTTTTTTACATTCTCTCAATTATTCCTCTATAGTAATGCAATTATTCCATTTGAAACTCTTTCCACTTCCTTTAATCTCCCATCTACATGTCTGAGACAATATCAGCATTTAGAACCTTTGCTTGTTGCCACGTTTGTCTCCCTTCTAACCTCTTCCATTTAGGGGAGTGATCTGCAAGTCCTCCCCAACACCATGACCAATCCCTTCAAAAGCAGTATTTATATATAAATCATTGCAACACTCCCAACAGAGAGACCTAAATCCAAACTCAAAATCATATGGGAATCTGATTTACTTTCTAGGTGGCCTATACCTTTATGATGGAAAATATTGTAGTAAATTCATTCCACTGCACGTCCAGCCAACCTTGCTCAAATGCTATGTTATTTTTATAATAGACTTTATCATACCCCAGTACATTTTTTCAAAATAAATCTGCTCAAACAAGATACCTGCTGGCTTTATAATACCAGTCCTGGTACTTATATTCACATGTTTTCCATTTTTTGTACATATTTTATTATTTTCCCACAAGATGAGCACTATTTGTTACAATAGTAATAGAAAGAACCATTGTGATAATTTATTAAAAATGATTCATTGTGTTTTTCTGGTTTTTAAATTCATTAAATACAGATATATTACAATAAATTCGTTTTTCTGCTTCCTACCAAATATAAGTGAAGTATATTCATATATTTTCCCTATGTCTTAACATATCTCAATTTTGGGAACATGTTTGGACAAGAATTAAAGACATTACTGTTGTTCACATTCCACTCTCCATAACCATTTTGCTTCTAGGTGGTTTGAGTAATTTGTGGTACCATAACAAAATGGAGCGCACATTTGTAGATCTATTAATTGGGATTGGCTTACAGGTGATTAATTCCAATTGGAAATCTACAGTGGATATCACACTTCAACAGTGGTGGAACTTGGTATGCGACAATCATCACTTGGATAGGTATGATCTACACTCTACCTCTTTATTGGCCCACTTTATCGACCAAAAGAAATGATTTGTGGGACCATTGACTCTATTTTTGTCTTCACTTGCAAGTAATACAACTTAACTACTTGTTAAGTAAAAGTACTTTGTCCATATTTTATTGTTATTGCTAACTAATCAGGTTTTCTTCATGACTCAATTTTTCTCTTCATTAATATGTTAAAACACTGTTTTAGGAAGTACTCCATCCTTGCACTACCAATTTTCTACTTTTTCTTTCTCTCTCGTCTTCTTCTTTTCCTTCTCTTTCTTTTCACTTTACTATCCTCTTTATCTTTCTTAATATTACTTCTGAAGAATTCCAACCGTTCAGTTCAGTCTTAAGATAGGTTTTTTTAATCTCTTCACTCAATGTTAGAATGTGTTGAATTGCTTTTTCTGTTGTATAAAGTATTGCTAACGGACCGGTATGCCGAATTTCTCTACAAATATATTTCCTTCAATAAACATATTAAACTGAAAAAAGTAAAACAATCTATTAGAGTATACTGTCCCACAGTGTTTCCATACACGCCTGGGAGGTCAATGTGTCAAACAAGTAATCAGGTCTCAGGTAGAAGGCTGGATAGAGACTATCACCAAAATCAGACTGTCCTAAACCAGGCTTCTTACTCCAGCAGCCTGCTTCCCTAGTTCTTCAAGTTTGAGCAGAAAGTCTCAATCCTGATGATGTGATATTGCAACCCTATAGCCTACTATGGACGATCTCTTATGAGAAGTCCAGTTGGAGAGATTCCAGGGCAACCAGCACCTTCTGGGTCTTAATTGTGTCAAATGGGTTTTGTTTTTAGCTATGGTACCTCAGACCTCCACATTGTGACCCCAAACTTAGGGACCCAGTGCTTGGTTTAGCCCTTGCCACGTGTGGAACTGAGGTAGAGAACGTCTGGGCTGACTCAAGGAGGTGCTGCGAGATAGAGCTAGAAAAGGAATACATCATATTACATTAAACAAAAATGCCCAGCCAGTAATTTTTGCAAATAAATACTATGCAAATAACTACAAGTATTCATAAAATTGTTGGTGGAAATGTCAAATGAACTAACGTGATTGCAAAATGTATTTCCTAACAAAAGGTAACATCCAGGGCTTGTAACACACAAAGGGCCTGATTAAGATGTCGGTCAGAGTTGCCTCTGGCTGACATCTCTGCGCTTTCGGAACTGACCGACATCGGGTCGGCGGTCCGAAACGGCAATTACGATTCGACCGCACATGGTGCAGTCACAAACTCCAATTTCCCTATGGGAGTTTGTGCAGCGGTCGGAAACCGGCGGGGAGTTACTTTAAATCCCTGCACCATATGGCAGGCACCTCACAGTGCAGGTATTCACAAGGTCTGGCCACAACCGAAGGCCACGGAAGGAGGGGGTCACTGCTAGGGCCCCCAAGTCTCTTTCTGATAGGCTTTCTATGTCAGAATACCAGACATGGAAAGTTTGTCTGAAACTGACATCATAATCCAGATGGCAGAAACACCGAACATAAGGGATTATGTGGCAGATTTGGCTGGCCGACTGGGCTCCTTAAGCCTGTTGGAAGCCACACAGATTGACCAGCTTTACAGACCAAATCCTAATCAGGCCCTAAATGTAAACTAGAACCCTTATTTTTTCGGCACCAGCAGATTACAACTCCTAAAAAAGCAATACTTCTTAATCTTTTCATAACAAAATAGGTACAACTGTGCACAATACATTTTCAGATATACTGGCTTTTTATAGGTGTTAACCACCATAAAATCATGCCCACAGTCTTAGGCAATGCATATACAACTTTAATTAAAAACCAACAGTATTTTATTTTAACATGTAGAACTAATAGCCATTCACTATCAATAAACTCTGCTTTTTTGATTGTATACAACAACCAATGAGAACCCACAACAGCCTGGATGCATCACTACATGCAGTGGTCCTCAAAACTGCACACCCCATATTCTCAAAGGCCCATGGATGCACCCTCATTGAAAGAAGTAGAGGGTATATTTATTAACATTTTGCACCAGCTGTGCATCACAACATTGGTGAAAAATGTTTATTTGAAATTTCAAACCTGTTTTCATACACTGGGGATGTCACTGGAGAGTAACACAAAGCAGTGCTTAGTACTACTTTGCATTATTTTTCATTGTGGATTGTACAAGTTAGTCTAAGCATAGCATTTTGTACTGGAAGTGTACCTTTTACAGTACAACATGTATGCTAGACATGACACAGACACTTTTGCTCTATGGTGAAAATGTGTGTGTGTAGCACTGGCAGGCTGATTGCGTGCCAACGCAAGGGAGAAATCAGGTCTGTAGACATAGTGCGTACCTGCTCTCTCACATAATGCAATGAAGCAAATTGCGTGTTCTCCTCCATTGTGAGACATTTTAATAACATACCCCTTTAAATTGTGGAATTTTCTCCCTGCACCACTCTTCTCTAGAACAGGCACAACCACCTTATTTCATATTGTAGCTCTTTTTATTTACAACACATGATACAGATACCATCATCTATAACCCACCGGTTAGGGAAGATCTTCAAATTTGGTAGCAGACATAATCTAAAGTAAACACACAAACCTTAGCCCACATTTAACATGTCAAAGATGGCTAGTTCCCCCCTAAGAGCTCGCTTTGAATCAAACAATCATTCAGGATCTTTATAGCTCTGCTAATTACCCTCTAGGGTTTTCAGGTGCTTGCAGGTCCTGGAAGGCTCATTCGAACAGCCAGGTCTTGAGGGCCCTTCATAATGGGGAGGCTGTTCCAGGTCTTTGCTACAATGTTGGAGAAGGAGCGTCCCCCGGTGGAAGCAGGCATGTTGGCAAGTGATAAGGAGGCAGAGCGTAATCTTCTTGGTGGTTAGTGGAATGTCAGGTGGTGGTTAAAGTTGCTGAGTCCTTGTTTATGGAGAGCCTTGTGTACGTGGGTCAGTTGCTTGAATTAGCATCTCTTCTGTGCGGGAAGCCAGTGGAGTTGACTGAGGTGAAGTGTGATGTGAGTTCATCAAGGGAGGTCAGGGATGAGCCTGGCTCTGACTTTCTGTATGGGTGAAGTCTCTGTAGAAGTGATTCCTATGCAAAGAGCGTTGCCATAGTCCAGTTTGCTGGTGATGAGGGCCTGTGTCATGGTGCTTCCCGTGTGTAGGGGTAGTCACTTGAAGATCTTCCATAGCATGTGAAGAGTGAGGAAACTTGTGGAGGAGACAGAGTTGACCTGTGATTACATGGTGAACTTGTTATCAATCATGATTCTGAGGTTTCTAGTGTGGTCGGCAGGTATGGGAGCAAGTCCCAGGTCTGGGTACCTCCTGGTGTTGTTCCAGCGGTTGCTGTTGTTTCCGAAGATCAGTACTTCCGACTTTTCCATGTTCAGCTTCAGGCAGTTGTTTTTCATGCAGATGTCAACGCTTGTCATGCATCTGTGGAAGTTGGTCCTAGTGATGGTAGGGTCATCGATGAGGGAGAGGATGAGTTGGGTATCATTTGTATAGGATATTATGTTGAGATACTGGCCAGTGGGATAATGTATCTGTTGAAGGCAGTAGGACTGAAAGATGAGCCCCGGTGAACTCCACAGACGATATCCTTTGGTTCAGAGGTGAAAGGTAGTCAGAACCTCCGTGTTCTTCCGGTGAGGAAGCAGGTGATCCATCTGAGCGCATCCCCTTTGATGTCGATGTGGTGGAATCTTTTGATCAGTGTGTAGTTGGATATGGTGTCAAAGATTGCTGAGAAGTCCAGGAGGATCAGAGTCACTGTTATCCTCGGTCGAGGAGGGTCTGCGTGTCATCGGTGGTATCGAACAGGGTGATCTTTGTGCTGTAATTCCTGTGAAAGCTGGATTGGGAGGCGATGAGTAGGTAGTTCTTCCCAGAGATGTTGTGAGTTGCCTGTTGATTATCTTTTCCAGTACCTTGGTTGGGAATGGGATCAAAGAGACTGGCCAGTGGTTTTCGAGTTCAGTGTGGTCGACTTAGGTTTTTTCTGAGTAGTGGGCTGACTTTGGTATATTTCCAGCCATCTGAACATTTTACAGTAGTGATTGAGGTATTGAGCAGGGTGGTGTCTTCTTGGCTGATCCTTTGGTTTTTGAGGTTGAAGATGTTTTGCAGCAAAGGGTCTGTGGCAGCTTCTGAGTGGATGGATTTCAGTATTGAGGTGGTGTTGAAGGTGGAGAGCTGTTCTAGGTGGATAATGCGTGGTTAGTGTAGGTTGCAGTGTCATGTGTCTCAGTTAGTCCCTGTCGGAAACACTGTCATTTTACCTGCACACACTTGTTTAAAGTTGGCTTTTCCTACACACAATGATTTTTGACACTTATTGGCATGTGTGACAGTGCATGATTAGTTTCTTTAAAACAACATTTGTTTCCAAATTCCACTTTGTAAGAACACTATCACGACACCCGTACAAGGTCTGAACATACATTGTGCAGATGTGATTGTGATTGTTGTTTGTCCATGCGGCAATACAGTTATCTATAGATCATAAACATTGGCGGCCTGACTTGCTCCGAGCAAAGATACTTTTTGTTATAACTAAACAAGCACTTCCAAGTTTAGGCAGACAAGCGCTTGCTGTAATTGCAAGCTCACTACACTCTGATCCTGAGCCCAGCTGCTTGCTTATACCTCTGCAAGGAGGGATATTCAACCTATGACCAAGATGGGGACCTACATGCTTTCACTTCAGGTAACGGGGGTTGGATCATCCAATAGAGGATTCTTGGCAGAGCACACAAACACACACCCTAGGCATCTAGGTTAGGGAATGCATAGTAGGAGTAAGGTATCTATATATTGTTTTGTATGCTCATGTAGATACATTGTTTAGCAAGATAGTAGACTGTTCATTCTGATAGCTGTCCTTACATTGCTAATTACTCCTATCTGCTTTCGCCTATTGATCATTGCGTTACAGCAAACAGATGATGGATGGAATGCTGACAATGCAAAAATTCTCCCCAAGTCCAAAGATCTGGGTTAAAACCTTCGTTCTTTTGTCCACTATGCCACCCCAGTTTGGACCTAGCCATATTCAAATCAGTCTTGACCCTGTGCCTCATGGGGAGAGTCCAGACCAAACTGCCAAGCCAGGTCCTCCCTGGACCGGAAACAAGCATCCTGGGTCCGGTTTTAGGGTATGCTACCCTTCTTCAGTGAGGCTAGCTTGAATCCAGTGGCACAGTGAGCAAGGGACCCACGTCTGGGCATACCCATCCCACTTAGGGCGAAAAGTGTTACAGCCAACAAATGATGGAGGGAATGCTGACAATGAAACCATTCCCGCCAGTCAAAAGATTTGTGTTAAATCCATTGTTTTTTTTTCACTACGTAACCCCAGTTTTGATTTAGGCCATATGCAAATCAGTCTTGACCCTGTGCCTCATGGGAACAGTCCAGACTGAACTGCCAGGCCAGGTCATCCCTGGACCGGAAACACGCATCCTGGGACCTGTTTCAGGGTATGTCACCCGTCTTTAGCCAGGCTAGCTTGCATCCAGTGGCACATATACATTATATATTCTATATAAGAATCACAATCGTTCAATAAATATTGAAAAACAAGATGTTGTTTTCATTTACAGCTGGGCTGGAGAACTGAACAATTTTGAACAGTTTCTTGCTGTTGGTGCATTTTTTGATGCATGCGGCTAAGGCTGTCTTCTCTGTTGCCCTCAGCAGGCAGTAGTAGTGGGTGAGGGAGGCCTTCAAGGCTGCCCTGTAGAAGGTGTCCATTCCAGCACCTCACCTCCTCCCCAGCTGTTGGCTGTCACGTTTCGCTGTTCTCAGTTCTTGGGTGTTACAGCTGGTCATGTTGGCGGCTCTTCTATGATTGTTGCTCTTCAGGGGGGTGATGCTGTTGGTGCAGTTGGTGATCCAGGCTTTGAAATTCCTAATTCCATGTTTCAGGTTGTGGGGCAGCTGTGTTGGAGGTATTGAAGGCATCTATCCAGCTGGTCTTGGATAATTTACTCCAGCTGCAGTGGGGGTGCTGACCATCTTGGAGGAGGCAGTGCAGGGGCTGGAGATGCTGAAGTGGACAATGTAGTGGTTGGTCCATGCGAGTTCTGTGACATGGTTGTATTTCACAAGGTTGTTGAAGGTGAAAATGTGGTCCAGCGTGTGTCCTGCAGTGTGTGCCGGTTTACAGACAATTTGGGTCAGTCCGAGGCTGGTCATACTGTCGAGGAGGTGGGCAGAGCTGTTGACGTTGGGGTTGTTGAGGTGGCAGTTATGGTAAAAAACTGGAGATGTAGTCCTTGGCGTTAATGGCGAGGGGTGCAATTAAGTCTGCAATGGTGTTGCAGAGGCTGGAGCACAGGCTTGAGGGTCAGTATGTAAGGGTGCCACTTTTGGATATCTTATCATCCATGTGGAGTTTGAAGTTGCGGTATTCCTTGAGGTTAGTGATATTGTTGGTGGTGAACTGAATGGTCTCTTTGCGGATGAATGCTATTCCTGCTCCTTGCTTGTTGGTGTGGTCCTGGTGAGGTTTTTTGTGTTTGTCGGGAGTCGCTGTGTCAATGTAAGGGCGGATGGAGGATTGAGCCATGTTGTCAGGTGTGTGGGTAGTGGTGAGGTTCCATAACTCGTTAAGGAGTTGCAAATGGTGCATGTTGAGGAGTAGGCAGTGGAGTTGACTGGTCACTGCTGGTAAAGCATGACAAGAGATTGTGGGTTGCTCTGCGACTCTGAACCTCCTCCATTGAATATAATGGCAATTAGATATAGGATTTTCATACATTTTCAGCATGCCAGTTCTCAGAATTCTTTGGAAAGAATCAGAATGAGATCCCAATTGAAATCACACTCCTTCTGTTTGTGTTCTATGGAAACATCAATCTTCTCCATGGCCAGGATGTTCCTTAGCCTGTGAAGCCATTCCTTCAGGTTGGGCCCCATCTGCCATCTGCCTGATTAATAAGCCACTTACAGCTTTTGGAGAAGCATATTAAGTTTGACAGCAGTCGTCCTTCCAAGCCATGAGAGATACTTGTTGTGCCATCAATGTGGCTCTCTCTGAGAGCAGATGGACGTAGTTTATATTTACTTTGTGCAGTATAATGTGTCCCAATTTAATTCACAGATATTTCAAGGATCAGGCATTCCAATTTAAGGGGTTCCATTACTGTAGAATAGTTATCACTGTTGCTGGGGAAGTAAGACATTGGATGATTATTTGATGTGGGCGACTACCCCCCTCAAGGAATATTCACAACCCTTGTCAGGGAAGCCCTCAAAGTCACTAAATTAATCTGAGCTCAAGCCTCTTGTAGCTATGGCATAGAACAACTTGAGGTAATGTGTGCGGCTTTAATGCAGTACCAAAACAGCGAAGAAGTGAAAATGCAAAACAATACAAACTGCAAGCTGAATTAGATATATAGAGTAAACGTTAATAAACAAAATTTGCCCAAAAATCAATAAAGGGACCAGAAATAGGATTTTTAAAAGTCTTAAGTAGGAACACTAAGGGCCATTGATAGTCAATAGTTGTGATTTTTAAAAGTTTTAAGTAGGAACACTAAGGGCCATTGATAGTCACTAGTTGTGATTTTTAAAAGTCTTAAGTAGGAACACTAAGGGCCATTGATAGTCAATAGTTGCGGTACCTAAGCAAAATTTGAGGGTGGCCACAATGGAGCCAGGCCGGGTACACCAACCAAGTGCGTTCTGGTCAAAGATTTTACATTTTCACTTTTTCCCTTAAGTCCCAAACCACCACAGGAGTTCACTACTACAAACCCCATCACCTCAGGGCAGGCACTTAGAAACTCATAGGGTTTCAGGCCTAGTCCAAAAGTATGGTCCAGTCCAAGTCCAGTTGCCAGTGGTCAGTTGGGCAGTTGCAGGGAAGGCCTATTGTAGATTCTTGTATCCCTGTAGCTTGAACAGGAGGTCAACTGTATGACCCTTAGATTCCACTTCTTTGTCCTGGGTACATTAGGAACCAGGTCCAGTCCTTCAGAGTTCCTTTCAGGTTACAGACAATAGGTCTTGGAGTGTTCTGTAATGGGTGCCTAGTGATGCCACATTTATGCCTGGCATGGGTTAGAGGGTGGGAATGACTGCAGAGCACACCCTAGCCAATGGAATATAAGTTCTCGGGCCAACCTTAACCATTTTGGGCATTTTCAAGATTACAAAAGTCTTCAGCGCAAAGTAAACTTGGGCTCTGAGAGCTGAGGGTGTGTATGGGGAGTGTACTAAGGGTATCCTAGAGTCCTCCCACACTTAACACTAAAATCAGTTTGAAGCATCCATGGTATTGACAATAAACCCAGAGACAAAAGCTTGATAGGAGAAATGCAGGATTCTCCAGCAACCTACAAGGACATGTTAACATTACATTTCTACATGTTCTACTTTTAATTACCAAGCACCCTGCTTGACAGCTACAGGGCCTACTTAGGGGGTTACTTATTAAAATTTAACAGGGAGGTTTTGACCTGTTAAAAGAGTTTATTTTGACAGATCGAATTGCCTTTTTTACTCTGCTACAGTAAGGCTACAATGGAAAGACTGAAGCCATATTTGTGCTGCCATTATAGTGGGTGACACAATAGGTGTTGCAAGTTCATGAGTGACATTTAACTTACAGACACCGGGTACACTTTCTACCATATACTAGGGACTTACGTTTAAGGTTTCAAATGCCAGTTAGGAGTATAGCAATCTCATCATATTGAAAGAAGGGGAAAAGGCACTTTATCACTGGTTAGCAAGGGCAAAATGCACAGAGTTCTACAGCCATCGTAAATAGCTAAGGCACGATTCTGGGGGTTCACCACGCAAAAGATTAACATTTCCTATAGGGACACAGAATCCAAGCTTCTGACTTCATTTTATTGATTTTAAATCCTGATACTGCTCTGTAATGCTTGTTATCTTCCAACAAGGGAGAGAGCTCTTGAGGTTTGCCAAAGCCACCATACTATCAACATGCCAATGGTACCTCTGGTAATCATTATGGGCAGCAACTTAACTTTCTTGATTTTAATGATGGCCTGTGGATCACCATTGCTTGCTCGCACCCTTAAAGCATGTTCCACGTCCTTATCTATGCAGCACTTGTATTATAATTGACCAATATATTTTATTGAATGCTTTTCCTGCATTGAGGGAGAATAGAATGGCATTGCTTTGTTTTCTTTGGGTGCATTCTATAACGTGAATAATTTTTTTTTGTATTGTCCACACATAGGCGCCCTGGGATGAATCCTGCTGGTCTGGATCAATTCAAACTGGCATATATTAACCGATGGCTTGCAGCCAGTATGCTCAATAATATCTTGGATTCACTTTTCAAGAGCACATAGCTACAGATCTTTGCCTTGTTTGGGAAGTACACAGCAACATCTGCAATCCTGGGAGCAAGCAAGCAGTGATAAAATAATAGTCAGATTTGCATAGGTTTTGTGTGTCCGAGTAGAAGATGGAATCCTGTTTATTGCCATGTATAGCCCTCAAAATATCTACCATCCCCATTCCCTGAGTTCTCCACTGAATGCCCCCCATCATTTGTAAGATGTGATTCATCCATGTCAGTTTAAATAACTAGGTTAAACTCACCCAATCTAATAACATCCCTTTCAGCTGCTTAAAAAAGTGTCAAAAAGTGATTTTGAGAAAATGTTGTTAACCCGAATGGGGATCATAGATTGACAATAAGGTCTTGCTACATCCCTCTACCTGGACCACCCCCAGCATTCTCTCAGCTTTGCCAGAGAAGGATTATTTGATTGCTCTTCCCCAGGTATTACCACACAAGATGGGCACTCTTGATGAGTTAGCTGTGTTGAGAAGAATAATTGGACCAGGAAAAATCTAGATTTCTTTCTGACCCAGTTGTATTTTCTTAGATATGTCTCTTGGAGGAGGCACACACCCATATATTATCTTGAAATAAATGATTTTCAACCCTTTTCTTTCACAGGGGCATTGAGACGTTCACATTTAAGCTAAGTATTCTTACCATAGTTAGTTAAGAGACTTCAGCCTATTTTGTGCCTCTGTTAAGTGTCCCCTGCCATATGCGTCTTATCTCTATTAATCGCTGTCCTCACAGTGGCTCTTCCTCAAGCCTCTAGGGTGTTCCTTATGAGCATTATTCCCCTTCCGATTATGTCAGGTCGAATGTCTCTTTGGTGGCCATGAAAAGTTACCACAAAAAACTGTCTGCCTTTCGTATAACCTCCCTTTAAAAATCATAACCTAAACTTGTCTCCCTAGGCTAGTCTTTGGTCATCAAGTATTACCAGAGTCCATTGAGGCACCCTCCTTCTATTGATTCCCCTGCATGACACCTCGGGGTTAACTGACAACTCTTCATACACAGAGCAGGCTCCAAGCTTCCTAATCGCCTACTGCAGTGCCAAGCATTCGGTTGCCTTCTTCTACTGTTTTAAGTAGGTGTTTAGTGCTGTGTCACATGATGAATACATTTGATGCTTTTTTGATAATAGTCGGGTAAAAAATCTCTCTAGTCCTTTTTTAGTATTGCTGGGGCCAGATCTTGCTAAAAGCTTGGTTCATGGTTTTCAAGTTCTCAAATTCAATATAGTCTATGGAACTAGTTTTCACCTTATCTTTCTCCTTCTTGTCAAGAAAATAGACCCAAGTGAGTAAGACCAGTGGTGTTTTGGAGCACCCCAGTGTTGCTGTCTTCTGTGTGCCTGCCAGTTGGATAGGAGAACTGTTTAAATGGCCTCATATTTGGTGCAGAAAACATTGGATATAGCTCTGTATGTATAAGCCTTGTGCCACCTTGGATAGACCCTGATTCTCATGTTGCATCTTGAGCAATTTCTAAGGCCTTCGTGTTTAAGTGAGATATCCATTTTGAGGTTTACCAGGCGGATCATGCAATAGCCTATGAGATGTAACTCCTCTAATCTCTCTTCCAGCATACGTTCCATGTCATCTATGCTGTTTCACAGGGTACTAACACCTGTTGCACTTCTTGCATGTCGTCTTTTGAGGTCGCCCTTGATTCTGCCCATTTCATGATTTTTTTCTTTAAGGAAAGTCAAAGCTTTTCCTGCAATATTGTCAATGTCTTCTTTCCTGACTTAGCATTCAACATGCCTTTGATATTTTGATGTCTGCAACCCATTCCTGAAGCCATGCCAGTGACCCTTTGTGATGTGGAGAGCCCCGGGCAGGTAATTCTCTGTTCCTGATGGGATAAAGAAGCCATGGTGCTCCTTCTCTGACTGAGGCATTGATTCACAGGCCTTTTTAACTAAAGCAGCCCCTAAAACATCCATTCTAAACACAGCCACCCTACCTATTGTTCTGTATCAAGCCCCATCTGTAGGGTGTCAGTACATTCAGACCCCTAACGTCTGTTAATTTTTACTACTGCCTGGGACCTGCTGCGATATCTCTTGGGCCTCTTCCCATAGTCTGTGTCATTAAGCCCTGCCTTGTACAGCCTAATCGCTCAATACATTTGTCCTCCCCAGGGGAGCAGCACTTAAACCCCTCGTCTCACCTCATTCTCAGATGGCTGTTTTTCCTCCATGTCTCGGCTCCTCTGCATCATGTTTTCTAACCTCTTTTACAGACCCCTTGTAAAGGCTCTCTTTAAGTGCAATGTGAAAGTCTGTTCTTCCAGTCCAGTTCAGCCTGTCAGGTGCCTTCCTCCAAATCTTTTGTGTGGCCTGGTACCCTTCTCCTACTCACCAGATGTGCTTGTGAACTGCCAGCTGGACACAGTGTTCTGGGCAAGGATGGGCCCGATGGCTGTCATGGCTCGATCTCCTTAGCGTCAACTGGCTGCTCCATGGAAATACTCCCCTCTTTCTAGTGCAAGTTCATATCCAATCAATTACTTTATTTTGGTCACATCAGACCATAAAAGCACATTGCTACATACATACAAACAACAATCAAGTTAATAAATAACATAGACCAATATAAAACAATCATATACACAATCATTTACCAAGTTAAAACAACGCTTCAGTTATTGCAGAAGCAGCCATGTTTTAGGGCTTTTATGAAGGGAAGCAGATCCTGAAGTAGTCTTTCAGCAAGCGACAGATCATTCCACAGTTTTGCCACTCGCAGCCGGAAGGACCGACCTCCAATTCAGCAGTATTTCACCACCGGAGTACAGAGTAGCGCCAATGAGGCAGAAAGGAGAGAGCGTTGTGGATGATAGAATTAAACTCTCTTCCTCAGGTAAGAGGCTCTGTAACCATGTAAGGCCTTAAATGCCAGCACCAGGGCCTTAAACTGTATCCGCTTGCGGATCAGGAGCCAGTGGAGGGAGTTCAAATGAGCAGACATCCGGGTCCTGGGGACAAGAGAAAGAATAGCCCTGGCAGCAGCATTTTGCACTACCTGAAGACGGGTAAGCAGATACTCTGGAAGACCAAGATAAAGAATGTTCACTTAATCCAGCCTAGAGCCAATCAAGGCCTGGACCACAACTTTCCTGTATGGGATCTGAAGTAGTGGCAGAAATTGTTTGAGCATTTTAAGAAAGCCAAAGCACTGACCGGACACAGTCTGAACCTGTAGCTTCATAGTCAGTGAATTGTCCAGTTTTTTTTACACCAAGGTTTTTTACAGAGGATACTGAGTTAGCAGGAGGGTGCATATCCTGAGGCCACCAGCTCTGCCATGAGTTGTTAGATTGGCAACCAAAGAAAATGATTTCCGACTTATCGGAATTACATTTGAGTTCATTCTGCTGGAGCCAGGAAAAACACCGCCGACATGCAGGCCTTAATTGCTTCTCCCTTAAACTCTGTATCCTTGTCGCATGTAAAAAGTAATTGGGTGTCATCAGCATAAGACACTATTTTAGCTCCATGGACTTAACTAGACTAGCCAATGGAGACATATACAGATTGAATGAATTTGGGCTAAGAACCGAGCCCTGAGGTACTCCCACCTCCAGAGGGGGGATTAAGGCTGAAAAAGGGGGAGCCCAGACAGTTTGTTGGCGCCCTGACAGAAAAGAGGCAAACCATTTGAAAAACCATCCCTATAAAATCAGACTCCTGAAGTCGGTATCAAAGGCTGCTGAAAGATCTAACAATATCAGCATGGCCTTGCTGCCCTGGTCCAAAACGTCCTTAATGGACTCTGAAATTTCCAGAAGTGCTGTTTCGGCGCTAAAATTTGAGCGAAACCCAGATTGACTTTGATGCAAAATGTTGTTTGTCTCAAGAAATTTAGAAGTGACTGAGTGAACATATTTTTCCAGTACTTTGGGAAAAAAAGGCGGGAGGGATACGGGCCTATAGTTAGCTGGAGTCTATGGATCCATATTAGGCTTTTTCAGAAGGGGAAGAATGTGTGCTTCCTTCGACTTGCCGGGTACCAGCCCCTGCTGCAGGGAGGTATTCAAAATCTGATTCACATAGGGATTGATGGAGGAAGGTATTGCTGCCAAAATAGACGTATAACAAGGGTCAGAAGGGGCACCTTATTTCAGATTCTTCAGAATGCCTAATGAAGTCGCCAGTGAAAGAGGAGGGAACTCCGTGAAGAGAGGGCAGCTCGGCTGAAGGGCAAGGTGGGGTGGGGGGACCTTGTCCAAATTGTTAGCCCCATGGGAGCTAGGGAAAATGTCCTGGACCTTTCTAATTTTTGTCAGCAAAAAATAAGGCCATCTGACCCACCCATAGTGCTGAGGGGAAAAGTGTCCTAGTCACAGCATTGGGGGATGAGAATTCCTTTACTATTTTAAAAATCTCTTTATTTGTATTCCCGGCAGCCTCTATTCTTGATGAGAAGAAAAAAAAATTCTCCTTGAGGATAAGTTTATGATGCAATGTAAGTGCTTCTTTATACACAGTTTTCTCCCTACTCTCGAAGTTTTTCCGCCAAGCTCTCGAGTCTTTTACAGGTCCTCCTGCTTTCTTTAAGAGTAGGCGAAAACCAGGGAGCAGACACTCGAGGGGTAAAAGCAAGACCAGAAGAGGGAGGGACGAGCTCTGCAGCACGAATCGGAAGCCAATTGTCCAGGACAGTAGCATCATCTTCCACATTACCACTCAAAACGAGTGGGTGGGAGTCAAGGGCCACTATCACCGCTTCGGGTGTGATACAATGATAAGGTCTAAAACTGCCCATACAGGGCGTACTGTGGATGTTAAAAGGTGCGGTCTCAAGGTGGACTCTAAACTCCAAGAGGAAATGGTCTGACCACACCAGTGGCCGAGGGGGGGGAGACATCTAAGTCCCATGTGGAGAAAACCTTGTGGCCAATATGGCCCTTTTCATGGGTCTGAGCCTGAAAACAAAGGATTCAGGTTGAAAATATTCAGAGCCTCTGCTAAGCTAGTAGCATCAAGATTGTTGATTTTATCCATGTGGACATTAAAGTCCCCTAATATTAAACAGTGTTTGTGTTTCAGCAAAATGGGGGCCACAGCATTACAATTAGCTTGATGAAACAGCCCGGTGGTCTATACACAAGTAAGCCAGCCATGGATTGATGGGTTTCTTCCTTCAAATAAACTTCTTGTGGACACCGGAGCAGAGGTCTGCTTGTCATGCTTTCTCCCACTGGGGAAAGCTAATGTACATGGAGGTGCTGCTAAAATTCCTACCTCACCTCCTTCTTCAAACAGCAAAAGCCTACTATCCTGGGTTGGGCCTATTGAACATTGAAAAGGTAATCCTGCTTTAACTTCCTGCCTATCAGAATTTATTCACTTATTATTCACTTTAGGACTTATATCTGTACACCATGACTTACCAAATCCTTGTCACCTGTGCTCTAAGTTCTAAGGATCGAAAAGGAGTTTAGAATAATAGGTAGAGTTTAACATTTACCTTCATAAAATAACCACAGACTCGGGTAAGTTTTAAACACTTTATCTATGCAATATTCTATAAGTCAACAGCCACATCAGGGACACCAAAGATTTTTCGAGTAAGAAAACAATTATTAAGGCAAAAATTCTGCAAGAATTTAAAGACACATCTTTAGACATTGCTACCTGGGAAGGTAAAAAAAAAGGGAAGTGTACAAGGACATGTTATGTTATGTTATGTTATATGTTATAGCACATTTATAACGCGCACCAATACTCTAGAGTGTCCTGTCGCGGAAGTTAGCTGGGGTCAGAAGCAAGAAACACGTTAGATGGCCTGACTAAACAGATGCATTTTCAAATGCTTTTTAAAGAGTTGAAACTCTTGGGTAGGTTGAAGCTCAGGGGGAAGCAAGTTCCAGGCAACAGTGGCTTTAACCAAAAACGGCCACCCAAGCGAACTCTGCGAAATGGTGTGAGGACCAACCCTGGCCACGGGCTCGGTCAAGAGAAAGGAATCCAGACTGATCAGGTGCCAACGAGACAGGACAGGTGCAAGACAGGACAGGTAACCCATAATGTTGCAAATTCTATGTGTTCCCTTCATTTGATTGGTTAGAAATACAAGGAGAGGTCATCACACCATACTAAGATGAGATCATTTTCATTCAATATAGTTGATCAATGTTCCCTCCCATAATTTACTTTGCCATGGTTTTATTCCACTCACCAATATTATTTCATTGTAATACACAATTTTGCAAGTTGTCTTTCTTTTCCCAGGTTATGGGTGAGGTTCCTAGGCGTAAGGCAGAAATGACAGTCTTTTGGCACTGGTTCAATGCCAGAGCTCGAGGTCTTTCAATGCTCTTGGTACATGCGCAGAGGATTTCAAAATGGCGATTCAAGTCACCCTTCAGGCCCAAATAAGAGCTATCAGCAAAGTTAAAGAAAGACACATTAGAATACAAAAATAAATGTATGCACTGTTTACCACTTATTTCTCTTCAAACCCCATTACTTTATTTGAACTATAGCATTAATAGTTAAGCAGGACATACAAAGTTTAGTTTTAAGCAGAAGCATGTGTATAAATGTGTGAGACATTAAGCGGCCATTTTTGGCACTGGTGCCCAGCTGCAAGAATTCCCACCAAAAGGGAAAGATACATTACACCATGCAGAGGCATGCGCAAAATAGTTCTCACATTTTCTGCGGCCATTTTAAGGCACTCAGGTTACTGTTAGTGAAAAGAACATACGCAAGCTTCCCCTTCTTACTAGAAAACGTTGTGTAATGTAATTTATTAGTAAAAAAAAGTTGATTAATTAGTTACAAAGTTTTCAGTTGTAGCGCGGGGACACGCTGCTGCGTAACCAAGCGCTTTATAAGCTACCCTTATTATTATTATTATTACATGTTATTTCGAGAGGGCTGAATACAAGCAAGTTTTGTTACGTATGAAATCTTGCTCCATCAATCCCCTCTTTGATGGTATTCTATACCAGCATTAATTACGGAATCAGATGCCAACTTTAGCATTCTTCCAAATCTATTTATTCTATTTCTTCAGGATTTCCTTTATCTCTTTTCTTTTGGAAACCTTTAATTCTTTTGTAAATATCCCCTTTCAACTCTTCCAGTTGAATTTCTTCAAATTTTTGTTTCTTTTCTCATTTTCTGCATACCATCTTCTGTTTCTGCAGCATTTACACCAAATCATTATTGCCAAAATCAGTAGTGATATTCTCATTATTGGCATCAGTACTTTACCTACAATACTTTTTCCTACATTAGAAAGCCAACTTCTTACAGAGGAGAGACCATCAGTTAGTCTCTTCCATGCAGTATCAACCTACAGGGGTTTCAATTCTTCTTCCAAATGAGTAATATTTCTGACGTTCCTTCCAATTTCAATACTTTTATCAGGTATGTAAGTGCAACAATGTTGCGCCTTAAGCATCCTACAGACTTCGCCCTCTTTTGCTAATAATATATCAAGAGCAAGTCGATTTTGTAAAACCATTGATCTTATCGCAACTAATTCAGTATTGATCAGTAAGATTTCTACGGCAGTGTCAGTCGATAAGTGATCCACCACTGTAGACAAGTTACAGATTCTTTGAGTATTTAGAATTACTCCCACTAAAGGTATCAATGCGCTAAATATATCACCTACTATTTCTGAAAAACTAGCTCTTTTATGTTGTTTTAGTTCATTATTGTCTTCATTGCTTCCAGTGATTCTTTTTTACATGGTATACCTTCAGGGAATACTATTCCGAAATAGCAACTCCCAAACCAATGATCAGGCAGCCTAAAATTTGCTTTGTTCCCACAAATATAATAGACTCCAGGAAATACTGGATCAGTTCCCCCTTTTAGTCCCCAACACCCAATTATCAGGAAGTTGTGTCCACATTCACTGGAACCGATGAATACATTGTTATATTCTGTTTTCAACCTATTGAGACAGATTTTCCCCTTCTTTTCAAAGTCCAGAGACATAGCATCATGTGTCCTGCCAGTTGCAATAAATTCTTCCCTTTCTGTCCATTTCGGTATCTGAGGTTTTGTTTAGAGGCCTTTCTATTGAAATCCTGTCTCCTTTTCTCTACTAAATTCAAAAATATATTTTACTCTTCATGTAATTTACATGTTAAATTGTCTTTATGTGCTTCAGCTATATCTATTGTATTTATTGTTAGGACATATTCATCCATAAACTGTTAATCTTTACTACTAAAGACAGGGCAGATGTTTCTACATATATGAATTTCAGAAAAAATCACATCTGTATTAGAGTAATAATATTGTATCTTTCCAGTTTTATAAAACAAACTAACTAAAATACTACATGAAATACCATATGTCAGTGGTAGATGATGATATGTTACTCCTTCTGCTTCTGATGTCGGTAATTTCATACAGACGTAGCAATCACTAACTTCCATTGTCTCTACATAATGTACTAACAGGTTAGCATATACATTTAAATCTGTCTCATTTCTATTTCTACTATGGTGTAATTCTATCTCATCTGGTGCTTCCAAATCTACTCTGTCCTGCTTCAGGTTAGCTACCTTTCCATGTGTATTAGTGTATTCTGTTTATAAGCAGCCATCAAGTAAAGCATTGCTATTGTCAGTCCTAGCCATGCTATGAGCACTAACAATATACTACATATGCATATTCTGCGGCATGTCTTTATACAATTTCTTTTCGAGTTTCCAGTAACTCTCATCAGCCATTTCTGGCTAAGGAGACTTATCCCCTCTTTGTAACTTTTACACAGAATACAAACTGTGAAGCTCTTCAATTTAGTCTCACTTCTTCGCTAATTTGATCAGCAATTAGTTCTTCACCACTTTCATGAAGGATTTCCAAATTCTCAAAGTCCTCTAGATTTATATAGATCCATTCAGTACCTTTGAATTTGTTATTTAATCTTTTCAAACATGAACTTCTCCTTCTACTTCAGGATCAACTACTTGAGATCCTTCAGCTGCGCAACCTTCAGCCTCTACTTCGTCATGTTCAGTTACTCTTTTGGTATGGCTGGCATGAATCCAGTTTAGTATTCCTTTGCACTTTACAGCTGTGGTAGTAACCAATATTACTTGATGGTTCGCCCCACTGTGGTGCTAGGCACAACTCTCAGGTGTGCTCTTTTATCACTACCTAATCACCTGGATTCAAGTCATGTGCTGGTCGATTGTCTGGCCACAGCGTCTTCCGCAACCTGGTGAGAGATAGAACGCACTTGGTCAGCCAAATCTTTGCAGTACTCCAATACCAAATCATCAGATATAGTCAACAGCTTGTGTCCTGGCACACATGCTTGCCTCATTGCCCTTCCCATGAGTATATCATGGGGACTCAAGCCTGCTTTCTTGTCTGGTATGCTTCTGAGTCCCATCAGGACAAGAGGTAAAGCATCAGGCCATTCCAATAGGGTAGATTCACACATCTGTCCCAATCTTCATTTGAGTTTACCATTCAGTTGTTCTACCACACAGTGCAGCTTTTGCTCAATTTTGAATGCTTCCCAAATTAATCAATTTATTTCATTATTAAAATGAGACCCTCGGTCTGATTCAATTGTTACTGGAAAACCGAATCGCGGAATGAGCTCTCTTAACAGGAGTTTGGCTACAGTTAAGCTGTCATTTCTTCTGGTTGGGTATGCTTTTACCCATTTCGAAAATAAGCAGACAATGACAAGGATATATATTAATACTCGATAAGCAGGTAACTGAATGAAATCAAGTTGGAGTCTTATGCATGGACCGTCTGCTTTCCCGATTTTCCAAGGGCAGACCACAGTTTTCCTACCAGGTTTTAATTTCTGACAAATTAAGCATCTCTGGCAAAGACTCTCTGCTACATTTCTGAAGCTTGGGCTAAACCAATCCTGTCTAAATAGTCTTATCATTGCATCTTTACATCTCTGCCTATGTGTGTGTCCTCATGATACATCTAGGCCATAGGTGCAAGCATACAGTAAGGTAACACTGGTCTCCCATCTAAGTAAATGATCACACCATCTTCAGCTCTTTTCTGACAACCTATTTTCTCCCATTCTTTCTTTTCTTTGGGTTCTGCTTCGTTTTGGAGATCTCTCACTTTATCCCATGTTCTTACACCCCCTAGCAGCATAAGTTGGCAGCTAATTGCACATTAATCAATTCTCTTATTCACTGCCATTTTGCATTTGGCACAATGTTTGGCCACCTCGTCAGCATAACGATTACCGGCTGTCAGTTTGTTTTATTCAGATTGGTGAGCAGCGCACTTGACCACGGCCACTTCTTTTGGCAATTGAGTTGATTCAAGTAATTCCTTTACAAAATGTCCATTTTTAATAGGGGCTCCTGAAGAAGTCATAAACTCCCTTTGCATCCACAGCTGGCCAAAGTCATGCACAACCCCGTAACCATACTGACTATCAGTGTAAATGGTTACTTTCCAATTTTTCCCAATCTTGCATGCTTTTATTAAAGCAATCAATTCAGCTACTTGTGCAGACTTGACTCCTGGTAAATAGGATGCTTCGACTATACCAGATAATGTACACACAACGTCCTCCTTCCTCATGACGCATGCATGAGCCATCTACAAATAGCTCATTGTTAGACGGCGACCCGGAGGGTCGGCCGAGTGCGGGGGGAGAGGCCTCCGGTGAGGGCCCTCTCCGGTGATCGTACAGACAAGTAACTTCCCCCCCACAGATGGACACCACACAGAGATGAGTTCGGCACACTTTATATACAAATCTTGAGGCAAAGTAATGAACGGTACAGCGGGACCAGGATACGAGGATCCTGCCAATTCTAGTCTCTTTTGGGGAAAAGGGGTAGCGGGACAGTCTTAGTACGGTCTGGTACGGGAGCAGCAGGAGATGGAGCTCACAGTCCTCAAGCTTGAGGTTTCGCAAGGATGGGCCGCGGCAGCGCCAGCAGGCTACGAAGATGGTTTACGACGATGAGGGCCGCGGCAGCGCCAGCAGGCTGCGAAGATGGTTTACGATGATGAGGGCCGCGGCAGCGCCAGCAGGCTACGAAGATGGTTTACGATGATGAGAGCCGTGGCAGCGCCAGCAGGCTACGAAGATGGTTTCACGAGGAAGAGGGCCGGGGCAGCGCCAGCAGGCCTGGAAGGTGGTTCCCAAGAAGGAGCCGCGGCAGCGCCAGCAGGCCTCCAAGGATGAGTTCGTCTCGGTGTCTCTCGACTCCAGGATACAACTGCCTTCCTGCTCTGGAGCTGCCCCAGTTATAGGTCTGGCGCCCTTTGATGTCAGGACCCTCGCACTTGGAGGTCGGGAGGTCCGGGATGAGGGAGTCCAGACACCCAGCAGGGGGGTGGAGCCAGCGCCCGGGGAGGCTGGGGGCGATCGACACCTGGCGGAGGGGAGCCATCGACGCTCCTTCTCCCATTGACCTGCCAAGTGGTCTCTTCACCCCCTGGGGGGATGGTGGTGCCTCGATGTCGGGGCCTGGCCAGGCCCGGGGTTAGGGTCGATCCCAGGCCACGGGGCCTTGTCGTGTAGTGTCCAAAATGGCGGCTGGGCCGGGGGCAGTGGTCCTGGAGGGGGCCCGGGCCAGCCGATACCGGGGTGTTCAGGAGCTGGAGTTCCGTCAGGGACGGGCCGTGGGTTGTTCCGGTGGGTGGCCGGGATAGTTCTTGGTTAGGACCCAGGAGGAGCAAGGGTCCGGGCCCCGTCATGCGGGGAGGGATCGGGCCTTCCACGAGGCCTGTCCAACACTCATGTTCTGGATCTTTTACAGGTTTTTCTTGTATGTCTGGGTGTGGTTTAGTACTGTATTCAGTAAGGTCGATACAATCATGTTCAGCTTCATTTTTCACTTCTTCAAAATGAGAGTTTGGTAACAGGGTTACAGGATTGAGAACAGTACGTCTGACTATTGTTATGTTTTCTGCTTCTAGAATAACTCTTTCATATTTAGTCATTCGACTAGGAGTTAGGTACTGAGTGCGAGTTCTGGTTAACAGAATCACGACTGCATGTGGGACATTCATGGTTATAGGGTGTCCCATTAAAATGGATATGCTTTGTTCAAGACTCATGCAAGTTGCAGCTACATATTTTAGGCAGCCAGGCAAAGCTCATGCCACTGGGTCCTTGTGGCAGAAAAATATGCCACAGGACTTCGCATTAGACCATGGGTCTGGGTTAAGACTGAAAGAGCACAATTGTCTCTAGTGTCACAAAATAGTGCAAATTCTTTCAACTAATCTGGCATGCCTAACTCTGGAGCTTCACATAGACAGTTGTGTAATTTTAGAAAAGCAGTCATGCTTTCATCATCCCATTCGGCTGGATCTTTTGCTCGTTTCTTTGTCAGTTGAGTCAATGTTTTTTCTAGTACTGCAAATCCCACAATTCACTGCCTGCAGTTACCCACAACTCTGAGAAACATCCTGATTTCTTTCTGAGTCTGCGGTAGTTTCATGTTTCTAATTATTTTGATTCTTTCTGGAGTCACTCTTCTGACCCTTCTCTCTATCTGGTGTCCCAGATATTTAACTGGGGTTGTACAATACTGGAATTTTTCAGGGGACACTTTATGTCCGCCTTTAGCCAAATGATTCAATAATGCAATTGAATCAATAATGCAATAATTTCTGCTTTTCAATGCTACTAATAGGTCATCGATATGCTGCACCAAAACAGACTGTCCGGGTAGCACCAATGACTCAAGACACTTTTTTTCAAAATCTGATTAAAGATCGATGGACTTTCCGTGTACCCCTGAGGAACATGATTCCAAATGTAAACATGCTCGTCAAATTTAAATGAGAATAAAAATGTACCATGTGGATGTAAAGGAATGGAAAAGAAGGCATGACATAAACCAATTACAGTGAAACATCCGGCACTCCAAGGTGTCTGATACAGAATCATTGCTGGATTTGGTACTACTGGGCAACATGGGATGACAATTATATTTATCTTTTGAAGATCTTGGACCACTCTATATTTCCCGTTTGGTTTCTTTATGCCAATTATAGGTGAATTACAAGGACTGCTCATTATTTCTTTTAATATACCTTATACAACCAACCGTCCAATTTCTGTTGCAACACCTGCTTTTATTTCTGGACTCATTTTGTATTGTCGAATATTTGGGTAAACTGCACCTTCTTTCACTGTCACTTTTATTGGATAGACATTTGCCATTAAACCTACTTCTTTTCCGGTAAAAATTCCACACTTCCGGATTTACATAGAGTTGGAGCTCTTCTGGTAAATCTCCTAGGGTCATCTTTTCAACTTCTGTTTCCTGTTTAGCTAACATGATTTTATACACTCCATCATCATCTGGAGTCTGAATCTCAACACCATTTGGGGTGCAAAAGATTGTGAAATTCATCTTGCATAGTAAATCCCTTCCTTGCAAGTTTACAGGGCTAGAGTCGCACACAACAAATATGTGCATCTCTTTAGAGTTACCAATACACACCTCAATTGGTTCTCTTGCAGGGGTGCTAATTTGTTTATTAGATGTCTTCTGTTCTCACAGTAGAACAGGTAGTACCACTGTCCAACAAAAAGGTAACATAATTTCCCCCAATGTAAGGACCTGTCAACTACCGATAAGGATGCACCAAGTACACATTCCTCTTCCCCCCCTCTCAGGCACCCTCAATATGAGTCATTTTCAGAAAATGTGTCCTGTAAAAGAAACTGTGCTGTTACTGTATTTTTTTGCCATATCCCCCCGAAATCCGGTGTCCACACTGTATTTGGCTTGACTCACAAAATCTGGCATAGGGGCAGATGGTAACTGATTCACCAGTGGTTTTGGATAGAACTGTGTACGATGATGAATGAACCTGCCTACTTGCGGATGAGAGGAATTATTTGAAACTCTCTGTGGACCCCACTGAGGATTTCACTTGGGAGATCGTGACGGTAGTGGAAGAAGCAAGATCCAATGATTGGATTTCTGATCATGATGCAAACTTCCTAGTAAATAAACAACCCAGTACGCCCCAATTCTATATCCTCCCTATAATTCACAAACCAGCGAGACCCCCTCCCGGGAGAACTATTGGTCTTTCGGGATGGGGTCTCTGCTGGAAACTCTATCACAATTTTGTGATTTTTTCTTGAAACCCCTGGTCCAGAAACTTCCAGCTTACTTAAGAGATACTTTGGATATCTTAAACCATCTAAAAGATATGCCATTTGACCCTGAAACGGAATTCCTCATAGGCCTCGATATCGAGTCCTTATTCACTAATATTCCCCAGAGGGAAACTCTTTTGTTATTAGAGGATATCCTTTTTCGGAAGACTGGCAGTACCAAACGCCCAGGGCATTTATCCTGCATCTCGCAGAAATTGCTCTTACTAAAATCTTTTTTGAATCTGCTGCCACCATGTATCTGAAGACACATGGGACCTCCATGGGCAGCGTTTTCACGCCCATCTTGGCGGGTTTGTACGTGGGTGCCTTTGAGCACTCAGTCATCTACAATGCCCGTGGAGGTCTCATTTGAGGCTTTAGCATCACTATATTGATGACATCTTAATCATATGGAAGGGGGACAATCCTCCGTGGATTTATTTTTGGAATGGCTTAATGGTATCAATCCGCTGTTGCATTTTCTTCCATGACCACCAAAATTAGCCTTCCTTTTCTGGACTTGGTTATTGAACCTAGAGGGGGGCTACTACACACAAAAGTGTACCACAAGCCTACAGACAAAAATGCACTGTTAGCTTTTAATAGCTTTCACCCGAGGTCAATGCGGGAGAATTTACCGGTTGGGCAATTCTTCTGCATAAGACGGAATTGCTCAGAACGCAGTGATTTCACACAGAAATCATCCCTTCTGTCTAAAAAACTACACGAAAGGGGTTACCCAGCAAGTATAATTAAATGTGCCAAAATGAGAGCATCGAACGTTGCTCGGGAATCTTTACTAACAAAAACAAAGAGAGCAGAAGTTAATAAACCCATCTTTGTATCGACATTTAATACATCTTCTCAACAAATAAGACGGACACTTCTCAAAAATTGGAAGATTCTTAATTCTGGCTGCTTGTCTGTGGAGAAACCTCTGTTCTCATTTAGACGGAGCCAAAACCTCAAGGATCTACTGATTCATACTAGTCCCGGGGTGACACGTACACCGGGGAGATTGGCCACCATCACTGGTTTGTCGCCTGTAGTTGGGCACTTCAGATGCGGATCTTGTAGTGTTTGTCATCTCACTACTGATACCAAGTGTAGTGATCTGGGTCTACACACCCCCTGGGAACAGAGAGCACACACCAATTGTAACTCGCAGGGTGTGATCTAGCTGATCACGTGTCCTTGTGCTAAACAGTATGTGGGTATGACTAGTAGGAAGGTAAAGACCCGCATAACGGAACATCGCAGCACGATTAGATGTGGCAGATCGAATACGCAGCAGACGACCCACTTTATTAAGGCGGGTCATTCCTCAGAAGATTTAAGATGGACTGTCATAGAAAAACCACACTTGGGGCTGCGGGGAATGGATGACAATAGAGCCTTGTTTCTGGGCGAACAGAAATGGGTATTCCGTCTCAAAAGTCATTTGTAGGGACTTAACGATGATATACCCTGGCACGCACTGAGTAGGTGATCTCACCAAGCTGTATAGTCTGAGAATACAATTACTCCAGAGAACCATTAATGAGATATGAACTTTAGCCCCGGTTATGAGGCACTGATCTGGAAGAGGCTCACATATGACTGTAGCATCAAGCTTTTGCATTGTTTGGGGTTCATCTTGAGTCAAGCCACAATGTCAAGGGGGATTCAAACACACTGACTCTCTAAACCAATGTTAAATCTATTTTTTCAAGTCCGCATACCTCTGTTTTACACTTAGTCTATCTGGTTCTTCTTAATAATAAAACACTATCCTGATCTGTTGCTCCTTGGAGATGAGTAAAATAAGGAGACCAACTCCTGTCTTCATGTGCCGTTTTGTCAGATATTTTGTTGCTGAGAATGTGAGTTTCGCAGGGTACCATGAATTACCAATGCTAACTCTGTGCATCAACACCTGTGAATATCCGGCTAATAGGTATTCATGCTTGTTGTGTAGCGAGTTGACTGGTGTGACTATTTTCGTTGTAGTTGGCCTTGAATTACCAATATCTAGAGTATGCACCCTCGTGGTCACATCTAATGTAGGTAGATACGCGTCTCGTTATTCATCACGTAATTATCATTGGAGGATCTGGCATACTGCGGGTACTACATTTCCCATGATGCTATCAGGAACGTCTGAATTGCGCAGGCTCGCCTTGACATAGACGCGCCTGCGACGTTATTCAGACTGTTGGCTGGTGACAATGTGTTTATAATGGAGACACCGGCGTTCCGCGTTTACCTTTGTGGCGCCACAGAAACGGCACAAGTGGTGTCAGAGCCTTCTTCGTAACAGTAAGATTTGTCAGGGGATTTATAGTGTTTGATTTTTTGAGCTGCGTTAGACCGCATTTCAAGCATCATGCTGAAATGATTTACCGAGTGTAGAGCTTGCTGTTGTATACCATGGGGGTTAACACACTGTAGGGCTGTATACTGTACTAGAAAGAAGGGGTATGCCTAATGAGATATTAGAACACCTTTGCATATAGGTGAAAGTGCAGTGACATTTCTTTTATGTGCTTTTTTTACAATTACTGACCATCCCATTGTGTTTTTTAACACAGGTTGTGTTCTTTGGAGCTCCTCCTGCCTTGTGCCATTTCGTCTTTAATCATGCAATAGACTCGTTGAGTGTTGATACTGGGTGGGAATGGGCTTTCTTTTATGAATTTGCACATGGCTGCAGCTTGTTGCCATGCTTGACAGCAGGGTGTATGATGTTTAGACTTTGGCAACATTAGTACATCTAAGGAAACACGTCTATTATTTAATGTTTGGAACCATAATGTGGTAAAGTTGCATTCTTTGATCAATTGGATGCGATTGGGGGTACTCAAATACATCTAATATTTGGAGACAATACCTGGATGGAGGGTATGATGATTCGAAATAACAGTATATCAACTATGACTGGATATTTTTGAATCACACTTCTAGAAATGTTATTTTGTATCTCTCCACAGTATTTAGATTCCGTGTTGGCGGAATTTCCCTCCACATGTTCCAGATCGATTTGATCACTTTTTTACCTCTGTAGTGCCTGATTAAGGTAAGGGGTTAGATAAGACTGGGACTGATAGACGTCCTGAAGAAGACCGACGTGACATGTTGAATGGTGGCACTATATGGTCGAAACATGTTGACTACAGCAGTTTAAGGAGGGGTGTTGGAGGATCTTGATTTCCTTTTTGAACACTACCGTCCTTCATTCAATTTTTAATCCTGACCTTGGAACCTATAAATAAAGGCATGACAGGTATCCATGAGCCAGTTTTAATCTCACTATTATAACTGCACTTTGTTCTATCACTTTACCCAGTCTTGGGTTAACACTTGTTGTTGTGATCACTGTCTGTCACATTTGAGTTTGTCTCCGTTCTTTGTGTTTTGTGTTTCCCCCTCCCGTATGCTCCACCCTGTGCGTGGCTATGGCAGGGCGTTTTGTAAGCAGACCTGATGATGAAGCTTGTCACACACATTTGTGTGTGAGTGGGGGCAGTTTTTCAAAACACAGAATTGTGCCACTGCTTTTTTCTCCCTCTTGTGGGTTTGCTTCCTCTCCACCCCTTTAGGTGTGTATATGTGATATTAGGGGGTTCGGTGGTAGATTAATTGTTGTCCCTCTCCCCTTTATTGTGTGAGATAACTGATTCAGTATTACCTGTTGCGGTTGTCTTATTGAAACCTCATTCTGCGTCTGTGGATTTCAGTTTTGATTTTGGACATTAATATTCAGTATTAATTTACACTCATTTCTCAAATGCCCGAATTTTACGCAACTATGACAGGGAAACTTTTTCTTTGCCTCTTCTTTGCTTATTCTGCTTCTTGGTTTGCCTCCATTACCTTCACCTTGACCTTCCCCTTTTCTTTTGTTATTTGCTTGTTGACTTAACCTGAGTTCCTGCTGTTCAGCTAATTTCACTTGAGCCCACATTGCCTTTTCTTCTAATTTCTTTCGCCTGTTATCAATATTATGCCCACAGTATTTTGCATACTTGAGAATCTCATCGATAGGTTTTGCCCGCCAAAATAATTCATCCTGTTTAATCATCTGAGATATTTTTGGCTTTAATCCAGACAAAAAACAATATATAAAATGTGTCATGTCCTTATTATCAATTTTTTCCAACCCACTATACTGCTGGAATAGCTGTAAAAGATGCGTGTAATATGCATGTACTGATTCATCCTTGTTTTGGGTTGTTCTGTCTGTTTTTGCCCAATCTGTCTCTTTTGGGGGTACCTTTCCTTTTAGTTAGGTTATTACCTGATTATACTTTATCATTACTTCATCTGACGGAGCTCCTGTTTTTGCATCTCTGGGGTATTCATCATTTGGCCAATCTATTGTAATTTTACATTCTGTCCATAAATTTACAGGAACAACTATGTCAAATAAACCATCTAAATCTTTTAACAGTACTTTTGAAACTTTCACAAACTTTTTAACTTGCCTATACCATTCTACTGTTTTTTCTCTAAGCTTTTAGAAGTCATTTGTAAATGATAAAATATCCTGTCTAGACCATGGGACATGTACCTAATCTCCTCCTGGCACTTCTCCCATTGGACACAACCTTTCAACTTTTTCTGTTTCTTTCATTACATATTCAAGCGCAGTTTGATTTGCCTGTGCATCTTCGTTTTTCTTTGTCCATCTGGCTTTTCATCTGTGTAAATCTCCCCATTTCTGCAACAATGATAGTAATTCTTTTATCTGCAATTTTCGTCCTGACCCACTCATGTTTTATAAATCTTTGTCAGAAAATTCAGTCCTGTAAGGTTTCTGTAATACCTTTGATTCACCTATGTCTAATCCCATTTCTGAGGCCAAATTCATTAACTTTTCATGGAATATTTTAGTATTTCGGGTGATACTTCTACATATAAATAACAACTCTTCTTCATTAAAATAATTTAACCTTTCCAATCCTACATTTCCTGCTACAATTTCCTCCAATTCAGCCCTTAGTTTAAATATTTCTAACACTTTTGACTGTGATTTTGGCTTTTCTATATCTCATGTTCCATCTTTCTTATTCTTCAGGGGTTACTACAGGCTTACTTCATGTTCCTGTGGAGGTCTCAATCTGTACTTCTTTTGAGCGTCCGGGAGTAATTTTCCTGATCAAGTCACCCACTGGTTCTCTAATAGGTAAATCCATCAAGGAAATTACTGACTCACAATCACTTGCTTGGTCATCAATTATTATTTTTTGTTTCTTAGGCTGTATTATGGGTGTTGTCAGAACTGGAGTTTTAGGACTGGGTTGCTGTTCTCTATATAAGGGAACAACTGGTCCCATAGTTACTGGTATTGTTAGAGCTTCAGGACTCATATTCACTTGGGAGATTTTCTGAATGAACTCACTTCTCTGTTTATTTATTGCTTCCCTTCCTTTTTCTTGTAATACTTTTTCTATACTGGTCTCATCTACAATCTGCGGGACCAAGGGGGTTTTAAAAACTGAGCACTAGGAGTAACTCTGTTGGTATCTTCCTAGTAATCATTACATTTTTCGTCTTTTCTGTACTTTTGCTTTCTGATGGTTCTTCAGTGGTAAATAATTCATTCATAGGAGTTCGCAAATTGTGCAAAATTCTACCATTAAAGGTACCATATTCTGGAAGTGCCAATATACCATCATCTTTTGTGTAATCTATTAAATTATTTAACGATACACAAGTGAGGTAGCCTCTTTCTACCATCCTATATTATGCAGGCGTTCTTTTTTCTCCATACATAATATGTGGTCTTCTTCTAAAACTTAGTTCTCGGGCACACCCTAAATATTTTCTATCTGGGAGATTTCCTATAACTGCTGGATCTAAATGCCACATATAATTACTGCTGTTGATTAACACTGAGATTTTCACTTATTGCAAATTAATCAATTGTTTACTTTTCTTAAATGCTTTTTCCCAATATCGATTCAGAAAAGGGGGTGGTGATTAACAGAGTGTCTGAATTAAGCAGACCACTCTTACCCAGTCCAAAGATCAGGGCTTGATCCATCACCGTTATTTCTCTCACTGCACCATCCCAGCTCAGAACCTGGCGATATGCAAATCAGTCTGTCCCTGGCCCAGTGCATCATGGGAACAGGGCAGACTAAACTACCAAGCCAATTCTTCACCAGAAAGGAGACAAGCTACTGGGGACCGGTTTCTGGCATTTCAGGCGTCTTCCGCCCGGCTTGCTTGAATCCTGATCGTGCAGTGAGAAAGGGACTCATGTCTGAGTATACCCTGCCACACCTATAGTGGCCAAAAACGATTCAGAAAAGGGGGTGGTGATGAACAGAGTGTCTGAATTAAGCAGACCACTCTTACCCAGTCCAAAGATCAGGGCTTGATCCATCACCGTTATTTATCTCACTGCACCATCCCAGCTCAGAACCTGGCTATATGCAAATCAGTCTGTCCCTGGCCCAGTGCATCATGGGAACAGGGCAGACTAAACTACCAAGCCAATTCTTCACCAGAAAGGAGACAAGCTACCGGGGACCGGTTTCTGGCATTTCATCCGTCTTCCGCCCGGCTTGCTTGAATCCTGATCGTGCAGTGAGAAAGGGACTCATGTCTAAGTATACCCTGCCACACCTATAGTGGCCAAAAACGATTCAGAAAAGGGGGTGGTGATGAACAGAGTGTCTGAATTAAGCAGACCAGTCTTACCCAGTCCAAAGATCAGGGCTTGATCCATCACCGTTATTTATCTCACTGCACCATCCCAGCTCAGAACCTGGCTATATGCAAAGCAGTCTGTCCCTGGCCCAGTGCATCATGGGAACAGGGCAGACTAAACTACCAAGCCAATTCTTCACCAGAAAGGAGACAAGCTACCGGGGACCGGTTTCTGGCATTTCAGCCGTCTTCGGCCCAGCTTGCTTGAATCCTGATCGTGCAGTGAGAAAGGGACTCATGTCTGAGTATACCCTGCCACACCTATAGTGGCCAAAAACGATTCAGAAAAGGGGGTGGTGATGAACAGAGTGTCTGAATTAAGCAGACCACTCTTACCCAGTCCAAAGATCAGGGCTTGATCCATCACCGTTATTTATCTCACTGCACCATCCCAGCTCAGAACCTGGCTATATGCAAATCAGTCTGTCCCTGGCCCAGTGCATCATGGGAACAGGGCAGACTAAACTACCAAGCCAATTCTTCACCAGAAAGGAGACAAGCTACCGGGGACCGGTTTCTGGCATTTCAGCCGTCTTCGGCCCGGCTTGCTTGAGTCCTGATCGTGCAGTGAGAAAGGGACTCATGTCTTAGTATACCCTGCCACACCTATAGTGGCCAAAAACGATTCATAAAAGGGGGTGGTGATGAACAGAGTGTCTGAATTAAGCAGACCACTCTTACCCAGTCCAAAGATCAGGGCTTGATCCATCACCGTTATTTATCTCACTGCACCATCCCAGCTCAGAACCTGGCTATATGCAAATCAGTCTGTCCCTGGCCCAGTGCATCATGGGAACAGGGCAGACTAAACTACCAAGCCAATTCTTCACCAGAAAGGAGACAAGCTACCGGGGACCGGTTTCTGGCATTTCAGCCGTCTTCGGCCCGGCTTGCTTGAGTCCTGATCGTGCAGTGAGAAAGGGACTCATGTCTGAGTATACCCTGCCACACCTATAGTGGCCAAAAACGATTCAGAAAAGGGGGTGGTGATGAACAGAGTGTCTGAATTAAGCAGACCACTCTTACCCAGTCCAAAGATCAGGGCTTGATCCATCACCGTTATTTATCTCACTGCACCATCCCAGCTCAGAACCTGGCTATATGCAAATCAGTCTGTCCCTGGCCCAGTGCATCATGGGAACAGGGCAGACTAAACTACCAAGCCAATTCTTCACCAGAAAGGAGACAAGCTACCGGGGACCGGTTTCTGGCATTTCAGCCGTCTTCGGCCCGGCTTGCTTGAATCCTGATCGTGCAGTGAGAAAGGGACTCATGTCTGAGTATACCCTGCCACACCTATAGTAGCCAAAAACGATTCAGAAAAGGGGGTGGTGATGAACAGAGTGTCTGAATTAAGCAGACCACTCTTACCCAGTCCAAAGATCAGGGCTTGATCCATCACCGTTATTTATCTCACTGCACCATCCCAGCTCAGAACCTGGCTATATGCAAATCAGTCTGTCCCTGGCCCAGTGCATCATGGGAACAGGGCAGACTAAACTACCAAACCAATTCTTCACCAGAAAGGAGACAAGCTACCGGGGACCGGTTTCTGGCATTTCAGCCGTCTTCGGCCCGGCTTGCTTGAATCCTGATCGTGCAGTGAGAAAGGGACTCATGTCTGAGTATACCCTGCCACACCTATAGTGGCCAAAAACGATTCAGAAATGGGGGTGGTGATGAACAGAGTGTCTGAATTAAGCAGACCACTCTTACCCAGTCCAAAGATCAGGGCTTGATCCATCTCCGTTATTTATCTCACTGCACCATCCCAGCTCAGAACCTGGCTATATGCAAATCAGTCTGTCCCTGGCCCAGTGCATCATGGGAACAGGGCAGACTAAACTACCAAGCCAATTCTTCACCAGAAAGGAGACAAGCTACCGGGGACCGGTTTCTGGCATTTCAGCCGTCTTCCGCCCGGCTTGCTTGAATCCTGATCGTGCAGTGAGAAAGGGACTCATGTCTGAGTATACCCTGCCACACCTATAGTGGCCAAAAACGATTCAGAAAAGGGGGTGGTGATGAACAGAGTGTCTGAATTAAGCAGACCACTCTTACCCAGTCCAAAGATCAGGGCTTGATCCATCACCGTTATTTATCTCACTGCACCATCCCAGCTCAGAACCTGGCTATATGCAAATCAGTCTGTCCCTGGCCCAGTGCATCATGGGAACAGGGCAGACTAAACTATCAAGCCAATTCTTCACCAGAAAGGAGACAAGCTACCGGGGACCGGTTTCTGGCATTTCAGCCGTCTTCGGCCCGGCTTGCTTGAATCCTGATCGTGCAGTGAGATAGGGACTCATGTCTGAGTATACCCTGCCACACCTATAGTGGCCAAAAACGATTCAGAAAAGGGGGTGGTGATGAACAGAGTGTCTGGATTGAGCAGACCACTCTTACCCAGTCCAAAGATCAGGGCTTGATCCATCACCGTTATTTATCTCACTGCACCATCCCAGCTCAGAACCTGGCTATATGCAAATCAGTCTGTCCCTGGCCCAGTGCATCATGGGAACAGGGCAGACTAAACTACCAAGCGAATTCTTCACCAGAAAGGAGACAAGCTACCGGGGACCGGTTTCTGGCATTTCAGCCGTCTTCGGCCCGGCTTGCTTGAATCCTGATCGTGCAGTGAGAAAGGGACTCATGTCTGAGTATACCCTGCCACACCTATAGTGGCCAAAAACGATTCAGAAAAGGGGGTGGTGATGAACAGAGTGTCTGAATTAAGCAGACCACTCTTACCCAGTCCAAAGATCAGGGCTTGATCCATCACCGTTATTTATCTCACTGCACCATCCCAGCTCAGAACCTGGCTATATGCAAATCAGTCTGTCCCTGGCCCAGTGCATCATGGGAACAGGGCAGACTAAACTACCAAGCCAATTCTTCACCAGAAAGGAGACAAGCTACCGGGGACCGGTTTCTGGCATTTCAGCCGTCTTCGGCCCGGCTTGCTTGAATCCTGATCGTGCAGTGAGAAAGGGACTCATGTCTGAGTATACCCTGCCACACCTATAGTGGCCAAAAACGATTCAGAAATGGGGGTGGTGATGAACAGAGTGTCTGAATTAAGCAGACCACTCTAACCCAGTCCAAAGATCAGGGCTTGATCCATCACCGTTATTTATCTCACTGCACCATCCCAGCTCAGAATCTGGCTATATGCAAATCAGTCTGTCCCTGGCCCAGTGCATCATGGGAACAGGGCAGACTAAACTACCAAGCCAATTCTTCACCAGAAAGGAGACAAGCTACCGGGGACCGGTTTCTGGCATTTCAGCCGTCTTCGGCCCGGCTTGCTTGAATCCTGATCGTGCAGTGAGAAAGGGACTCATGTCTGAGTATACCCTGCCACACCTATAGTGGCCAAAAACGATTCAGAAATGGGGGTGGTGATGAACAGAGTGTCTGAATTAAGCAGACCACTCTTACCCAGTCCAAAGATCAGGGCTTGATCCATCTCCGTTATTTATCTCACTGCACCATCCCATCTCAGAACCTGGCTATATGCAAATCAGTCTGTCCCTGGCCCAGTGCATCATGGGAACAGGGCAGACTAAACTACCAAGCCAATTCTTCACCAGAAAGGAGACAAGCTACCAGGGACCGGTTTCTGGCATTTCAGCCGTCTTCGGCCCGGCTTGCTTGAATCCTGATCGTGCAGTGAGAAAGGGACTCATGTCTGAGTATACCCTGCCACACCTATAGTGGCCAAAAACGATTCAGAAAAGGGGGTGGTGATGAACAGAGTGTCTGAATTAAGCAGACCACTCTTACCCAGTCCAAAGATCAGGGCTTGATCCATCACCGTTATTTATCTCACTGCACCATCCCAGCTCAGAACCTGGCTATATGCAAATCAGTCTGTCCCTGGCCCAGTGCATCATGGGAACAGGGCAGACTAAACTACCAAGCCAATTCTTCACCAGAAAGGAGACAAGCTACCGGGGACCGGTTTCTGGCATTTCAGCCGTCTTCGGCCCGGCTTGCTTGAGTCCTGATCGTGCAGTGAGAAAGGGACCCATGTCTGAGTATACCCTGCCACACCTATAGTGGCCAAAAACGATTCAGAAAAGGGGGTGGTGATGAACAGAGTGTCTGAATTAAGCAGACCACTCTTACCCAGTCCAAAGATCAGGGCTTGATCCATCACCGTTATTTATCTCACTGCACCATCCCAGCTCAGAACCTGGCTATATGCAAATCAGTCTGTCCCTGGCCCAGTGCATCATGGGAACAGGGCAGACTAAACTACCAAGCCAATTCTTCACCAGAAAGGAGACAAGCTACCGGGGACCGGTTTCTGGCATTTCAGCCGTCTTCGGCCCGGCTTGCTTGAATCCTGATCGTGCAGTGAGAAAGGGACTCATGTCTGAGTATACCCTGCCACACCTATAGTGGCCAAAAACGATTCAGAAAAGGGGGTGGTGATGAACAGAGTGTCTGCATTAAGCAGACCACTCTTACCCAGTCCAAAGATCAGGGCTTGATCCATCACCGTTATTTATCTCACTGCACCATCCCAGCTCAGAACCTGGCTATATGCAAAGCAGTCTGTCCCTGGCCCAGTGCATCATGGGAACAGGGCAGACTAAACTACCAAGCCAATTCTTCACCAGAAAGGAGACAAGCTACCGGGGACCGGTTTCTGGCATTTCAGCCGTCTTCGGCCCGGCTTGCTTGAATCCTGATCGTGCAGTGAGAAAGGGACTCATGTCTGAGTATACCCTGCCACACCTATAGTGGCCAAAAACGATTCAGAAATGGGGGTGGTGATGAACAGAGTGTCTGAATTAAGCAGACCACTCTAACCCAGTCCAAAGATCAGGGCTTGATCCATCACCGTTATTTATCTCACTGCACCATCCCAGCTCAGAACCTGGCTATATGCAAATCAGTCTGTCCCTGGCCCAGTGCATCATGGGAACAGGGCAGACTAAACTACCAAGCCAATTCTTCACCAGAAAGGAGACAAGCTACCGGGGACCGGTTTCTGGCATTTCAGCCGTCTTCGGCCCGGCTTGCTTGAATCCTGATCGTGCAGTGAGAAAGGGACTCATGTCTGAGTATACCCTGCCACACCTATAGTGGCCAAAAACGATTCAGAAATGGGGGTGGTGATGAACAGAGTGTCTGAATTAAGCAGACCACTCTTACCCAGTCCAAAGATCAGGGCTTGATCCATCTCCGTTATTTATCTCACTGCACCATCCCAGCTCAGAACCTGGCTATATGCAAATCAGTCTGTCCCTGGCCCAGTGCATCATGGGAACAGGGCAGACTAAACTACCAAGCCAATTCTTCACCAGAAAGGAGACAAGCTACCGGGGACCGGTTTCTGGCATTTCAGCCGTCTTCCGCCCGGCTTGCTTGAATCCTGATCGTGCAGTGAGAAAGGGACTCATGTCTGAGTATACCCTGCCACACCTATAGTGGCCAAAAACTATTCAGAAAAGGGGGTGGTGATGAACAGAGTGTCTGAATTAAGCAGACCACTCTTACCCAGTCCAAAGATCAGGGCTTGATCCATCACCGTTATTTATCTCACTGCACCATCCCAGCTCAGAACCTGGCTATATGCAAATGAGTCTGTCCCTGGCCCAGTGCATCATGGGAACAGGGCAGACTAAACTACCAAGCCAATTCTTCACCAGAAAGGAGACAAGCTACCGGGGACCGGTTTCTGGCATTTCAGCCGTCTTCGGCCCGGCTTGCTTGAATCCTGATCGTGCAGTGAGAAAGGGACTCATGTCTGAGTATACCCTGCCACACCTATAGTGGCCAAAAACGATTCAGAAAAGGGGGTGGTGATGAACAGAGTGTCTGGATTGAGCAGACCACTCTTACCCAGTCCAAAGATCAGGGCTTGATCCATCACCGTTATTTATCTCACTGCACCATCCCAGCTCAGAACCTGGCTATATGCAAATCAGTCTGTCCCTGGCCCAGTGCATCATGGGAACAGGGCAGACTAAACTACCAAGCCAATTCTTCACCAGAAAGGAGACAAGCTACCGGGGATCGGTTTCTGGCATTTCAGCCGTCTTCGGCCCGGCTTGCTTGAATCCTGATCGTGCAGTGAGAAAGGGACTCATGTCTGAGTATACCCTGCCACATCTATAGTGGCCAAAAACGATTCAGAAAAGGCGGTGGTGATGAACAGAGTGTCTGAATTAAGCAGACCACTCTTACCCAGTCCAAAGATCAGGGCTTGATCCATCACCGTTATTTATCTCACTGCACCATCCCAGCTCAGAACCTGGGTATATGCAAAGCAGTCTGTCCCTGGCCCAGTGCATCATGGGAACAGGGCAGACTAAACTACCAAGCCAATTCTTCACCAGAAAGGAGACAAGCTACCGGGGACCGGTTTCTGGCATTTCAGCCGTCTTCGGCCCGGCTTGCTTGAATCCTGATCGTGCAGTGAGAAAGGGACTCATGTCTGAGTATACCCTGCCACACCTATAGTGGCCAAAAACGATTCAGAAATGGGGGTGGTGATGAACAGAGTGTCTGAATTAAGCAGACCACTCTAACCCAGTCCAAAGATCAGGGCTTGATCCATCACCGTTATTTATCTCACTGCACCATCCCAGCTCAGAACCTGGCTATATGCAAATCAGTCTGTCCCTGGCCCAGTGCATCATGGGAACAGGGCAGACTAAACTACCAAGCCAATTCTTCACCAGAAAGGAGACAAGCTACCGGGGACCGGTTTCTGGCATTTCAGCCGTCTTCGGCCCGGCTTGCTTGAATCCTGATCGTGCAGTGAGAAAGGGACTCATGTCTGAGTATACCCTGCCACACCTATAGTGGCCAAAAACGATTCAGAAATGGGGGTGGTGATGAACAGAGTGTCTGAATTAAGCAGACCACTCTTACCCAGTCCAAAGATCAGGGCTTGATCCATCTCCGTTATTTATCTCACTGCACCATCCCAGCTCAGAACCTGGCTATATGCAAATCAGTCTGTCCCTGGCCCAGTGCATCATGGGAACAGGGCAGACTAAACTACCAAGCCAATTCTTCACCAGAAAGGAGACAAGCTACCGGGGACCGGTTTCTGGCATTTCAGCCGTCTTCGGCCCGGCTTGCTTGAATCCTGATCGTGCAGTGAGAAAGGGACTCATGTCTGAGTATACCCTGCCACACCTATAGTGGCCAAAAACGATTCAGAAAAGGGGGTGGTGATGAACAGAGTGTCTGAATTAAGCAGACCACTCTTACCCAGTCCAAAGATCAGGGCTTGATCCATCACCGTTATTTATCTCACTGCACCATCCCAGCTCAGAACCTGGCTATATGCAAATCAGTCTGTCCCTGGCCCAGTGCATCATGGGAACAGGGCAGACTAAACTACCAAGCCAATTCTTCACCAGAAAGGAGACAAGCTACCGGGGACCGGTTTCTGGCATTTCAGCCGTCTTCGGCCCGGCTTGCTTGAATCCTGATCGTGCAGTGAGAAAGGGACTCATGTCTGAGTATACCCTGCCACACCTATAGTGGCCAAAAACGATTCAGAAAAGGGGTGGTGATGAACAGAGTGTCTGGATTGAGCAGACCACTCTTACCCAGTCCAAAGATCAGGGCTTGATCCATCACCGTTATTTATCTCACTGCACCATCCCAGCTCAGAACCTGGCTATATGCAAATCAGTCTGTCCCTGGCCCAGTGCATCATGGGAACAGGGCAGACTAAACTACCAAGCCAATTCTTCACCAGAAAGGAGCCAAGCTACCTGGGGACCGGTTTCTGGCATTTCAGCCGTCTTCGGCCCGGCTTGCTTGAATCCTGATCGTGCAGTGAGAAAGGGACTCATGTCTGAGTATACCCTGCCACACCTATAGTGGCCAAAAACGATTCAGAAAAGGGGGTGGTGATGAACAGAGTGTCTGAATTAAGCAGACCACTCTTACCCAGTCCAAAGATCAGGGCTTGATCCATCACCGTTATTTATCTCACTGCACCATCCCAGCTCAGAACCTGGCTATATGCAAATCAGTCTGTCCCTGGCCCAGTGCATCATGGGAACAGGGCAGACTAAACTGCCAAGCCAATTCTTCACCAGAAAGAAGACAAGCTACCGGGGACCGGTTTCTGGCATTTCAGCCGTCTTCGGCCCGGCTTGCTTGAATCCTGCTTGAATCCTGATCGTGCAGTGAGAAAGGTTCTGAGCTGGGATGGTGCAGTGAGCTAAAAAACGATGATGGATCAAGCCCTGATCTGTTGACTGGGTATGAGTGTTCTGTTTAATTCAGATACTCTGTCCATCACCACCCCCTTTTCTGAATCATTTTGTCCACCATAAGCGTGGAAGGGTATACTCAGATGTGAGTCCCTTGCTCATTGCACCATCAGGATTCAAGCAAGCCGGGCCGAAGACGGCTGTAATGCCAGAAACCGGTTCCCGGAAGCTTGTTTCCTTCCCAGTATAAGAATTGGCTTGGTAGTTTGGTCTGCTCTGTTCCCATGATGCACTGGGCCAGGGACAGACTAATTTGCAAATAGCCAGGTTCTGAACTGGGATGGTGCAGTGAGCTAAAAAACGGTGATGGATCAAGCCCTGATCTGTTGACTGGGTATGAGTGTTCTGTTTAATTCAGATACTCTGTCCATCACCACCCCCTTTTCTGAATCATTTTGTCTGCCGTAAGCGTGGAAGGGTATACTCAGATGTGAGTCCCTTGCTCATTGCACCATCAGGATTCAAGCAAGCCGGGCCGAAGACGGCTGTAATGCCAGAAACCGGTCCCCGGAAGCTTGTTTCCTTCCCAGTATAAGAATTGGCTTGGTAGTTTGGTCTGCTCTGTTCCCATGATGCACTGGGCCAGGGACAGACTAATTTGCATATAGCCAGGTTCTGAGCTGGGATGGTGCAGTGAGCTAAAAAACGGTGATGGATCAAGCCCTGATCTGTTGACTGGGTATGAGTGTTCTGTTTAATTCAGATACTCTGTCCATCACCACCCCCTTTTCTGAATCATTTTGTCCACCATAAGCGTGGAAGGGTATACTCAGATGTGAGTCCCTTGCTCATTGCACCATCAGGATTCAAGCAAGCCGGGCCGAAGACGGCTGTAATGCCAGAAACCGGTCCCCGGAAGCTTGTTTCCTTCCCAGTATAAGAATTAGCTTGGTAGTTTGGTCTGCTCTGTTCCCATGATGCACTGGGCCAGGGACAGACTAATTTGCATATAGCCAGGTTCTGAGCTGGGATGGTGCAGTGAGCTAAAAAACGGTGATGGATCAAGCCCTGATCTGTTGACTGGGTATGAGTGTTCTGTTTAATTCAGATACTCTGTCCATCACCACCCCCTTTTCTGAATCATTTTTCCCAATATCAGCGCATCTTTTATTTTTAGTGACCTACCAACAATTGTTTTTCAAAACCAGTTATCCAATGCTTACGCTGCTTTTCTGTGACATGAGTTTCGCTCTCTGCACTCACCCCTTCTTTACAATTTTCTCACGTCTACAAACCCGCTGTATCAACCAATCCCAGCACGGTTGAAAATGACGTCAGTGAAGCACCCGCGACTGGCTCCCTTCTTTGCAAGGTAATACAACAACTCAATTTCTTTTCAATTTAAAATGCACGTTTCATTAATTAACAACATGGAAACATTTGCTACTGTGCCTGACTGACTAAATTCAAAGGAAAGACAATTCCTCTCACAGCAAGTAAAAACCTTCCGTTTACCCTTCACGCACTACAAGTAAACCCTCTTCCGCTTACTCTTCACACAAGCAAAAAGAACGTGCCACTCTTTTTAGACTTACCCTTTCTAGGCGATATAAGACCAAAGTTTCTCTAGCGAACTCTTTTGCTATCAATCACTCTAACTTTTACACAAGAATTCAATCCCTAACCAGTGCTTCAAGTTCTACCTAACTTTTACGCACTTACTTCATCAGGCCAGTAACCTCACTGCAGTGTGGCTTCCATTTACCATCTGATTTTCAATATCCCCGGGGAATTCCAGACAACATATAACAATACAAACGGGTTTTGGTTAATACATAAAATCAATTTAAAAAAAAATTAATACGCGACTAGCTACCTATCTTGACTAAATTCTGACCATCTATCTGCTACCAAAAAAATACTGATGGCGCGCAGAATTTCCAGTTCAGTTTACCATACTCACCTGGGCCCATAAACATTCACACATTGAACCGGTAATCCTGCTTCAACTTACTGCTTATCACAATTTATTCACTTTAGGACTTATACCTGTACACCATGACTTACCAAATCCTTGTCGCCTGTACTCTAAGTCCTAAGATCAAAAAGGAGTTTAAAATAATAGGTAGATTTTAACATTTACCTTCATAAAATAACCACAGACTCAGGTAAGTTTTAAACCCTTTATCTATGCAATATTCTGTGAGTCAATAGCCACATCAGGGACACCAAAGATTTTTTGAGTCAGAAAATAATGATTAAGGTAATAATTCTGCAAGACTTTGAAGACACATCTTTAGACATTGGTACCTGGGTAGGTGAAAAAAAATGAAATGGTACAAGGACATCCCACACAGACTATATTTACCTAGAATGGTGTGAGGACTAACACTGGTCATGGGCTGGGTCAAGAGAAAGGGCTCCCAACTGAACAAGTGCCAACAAGACAGGACAGGTGCAAGACAGGACAGGTATCCTCAACTAAAGGCAATGCCAGCATCACACCCTACTCTGCGGTTAACATTCGGACCCCGAGTGGGTCATCGAATCTTCTCCCTTAGTAAACTTCCGATTTTTCTGACAGAATGCTCGACTAGCACTCTGCTCACGATTCCCCTTCAGCATACGTTGGGTCAGTGACAGGTCTGTGACAAGTCGGACAAACTAACTGACTAAGCCTACCTTGGTTATACCATTTCAGCGTGTATACCAACCCCTAAATGTTGCAAATTCTATGTGTTCCCTTCATTTGATTTGTCAGAAAGATGAGGTGAGGTCATCACACCATACTAAGATGAGATCATTTTCAATCAATATAGTTGATCAATGTTCCCTCTCATAATTTACTTTCTCATGGTTTTATTCCACCCACCAATATTATTTCATTTTAATACACAATGTTATACACTTTTGCAAGTTGTCTTCCTTTTCCCAGGTTATGGGTGAGGTTCCCACGCACATCACGGAAAAAAGACAGTCTTTTGGCACTGGTTCAATGCCACAGCTTGAGGCCTTTCAATGCTCTTGGTACATATGCAGAGGATTTCAAAATAGCGATTCAAGTCATCCTTCAGGCCCAAATGCGAGCTATCAGCAAAGTTACTGAAAGACATATTAGAATACAAAAAGAAATGAATGCACTGTATACCACTTATTTCTACACTAACCCCATTACTTTAATTTAACTATAGCAATATTAGTTAAGCAAGACGTACAAAGTTTAGTTATAGGGAGGAGAATGTGCATAAATGTGTGATACATGAAGCGGGCATTTTGATGCTAGTGCACAGCTGCAATAATTCCCACCAAAAGCTAAAGATACGTCACACTTGTGGCAGACGCATGTGCAAAGGAGTGCCCGCGTTTTCGGCGGCCATTTTAAGTTACTTGGGTTACTGTTAGTGAAAAGCACATATGCAAGCTTCCCCTTCTTACTAGAAAATGTTGTGTAATGTAATTTATTAGTAAACAAAACATGTTGATTAATTAGTTACATGTTATTTCGAGAGGGCTGAATACAAGCAAGTTTTTTTACATATGCAACCTTGCTCCATCATTAGCAGGACTTGGCTGTAGAGTTGGGGCTAAATCTGTGCCATATTTATCAGCATTTTCTCCCTCTACAGCATCTCTCTGGCACAGATATGGTCTGAGGTTAGCACCGTCCTCGCCTTCAGGTATTGGTAATATGTTGGGGACTGACAGGTATTGCATCTGACTGTTCTCCAGAGCTGTAGTCACTTGGACAAGACTACGGGCTACATCGTGGCAGCAGTGCCCCATTTTATTTTATATGTTCACAGTTCTCCTGGCATGCCTACTGCCAATAGATGTATTGATTTGGTAAATGCGTCATAGCTTGCTATGTGCTGCTTGTGCCTGAGGCCTTGCATATGTTGCTTGTTTTCCATGCCAACAATCAAACGCTTTCCCTCTTTCTTCAATTTCTGCATTGAGTGCGACGTGCTTTGCAGATGTACATTCACAGTTTTTATCTGTTTGACTTGCAAGCTCTGTACTGTGATGATTGATTTCTCAAGTCTACCGAACAATTGTGAACTAATTGACATGTTATCAGAGACGTAATCATTGTGAACTGAAAATCTTTGAACTCTATGTTGTCTTGGTATCCTGCCCGCAGGTGAAGTTGTGTTCCTGCCTTGTGTTTTCTCCTCATCACCTTCTCAATGTCTGGTAGTGGTGCCACATTTGCTCTCTTAGTAGCTGGAGTTTGAATTATGGGTGTAGGAGTAGCAATTGTGCTGCTGCCAATTTCCACTTGTGTGCAATGTGCTTTAAAAGGCTCAATGTTTCGAGACACATCCGGGTTCTGATCTGTGGAAATTTGTGTATATAGCTTGTGTAAATAAATGGTTACTAAGTTTGCTTAATATAGTTTACAGTGTGAATTATGTGTTTTTGAGATGAAGATTATATATATAAATATAGCTCTACGTATTTAATACATCGGCACACACTATACCATATAACTTGGTTGGACTTCATCTCTCATACTTCATTGCCAAATTATAGCTAACATTTCAATTGAGTTTTTGTAGCTTGAACTTGAAGACTCACAAACAGTATGTTATGGAAAATGTAACGCACATTTTTTTTTACCTTGGTTGGAGCCCAGAGGATTTGATGTGTCAATGACTGACACTCTCAGCACACTTTCAGGTTCAAGTGTACCCTCAAAAATTGATTCCATTGGAGTGGGAGGAGGGTGTTTAGAGGGTGTTTAGAGGGACCACCACCTGTACCATGAGCCTCAGCCATCCTGCTGGCCACCTTCTATTTTGTATGGGATCTTAAGTCAAACAAACGTTTCCTTATTTCTGGCATGGTCCTCTGAGTAACACCAAGAGAGGTCACTTTTTCAAGGATACTGATCCATAATTTTGTTTTCTGGGTCTCAGGTACAGAAAAAGAGGATTTGCCAAACAGCTGGTCAGTGTGTGCCACGGGATTCTCAGTCAACAGCTACAGCTCTTTATCAGAAATTTAAATGTTCTCTTCTTGCTGCAAAGGACCTTTTCCCCATCATCTTAAAATCTTGTGTTGCAGGAAATGTAAATGGCACAGCCAGTAATCACATAGAAGTACACCTTCCATCCAGAACCTTTTTAGGCTTTTGAACTGTAGCCACACCCTGTATTGCTAACCTTTCTGGTTCTAACATCATTAAACTGCATCTAAAACTCAACTTCTCAAAATTGTGATTCCCTATTAAGAAATCGCATCAGTGCGATATCCAAATAGACCATTTCCTAATTGTGATTAAGAATTTGTTGGAATCCCTAATACCTAGTACCTTCATACATATCACTGTGCGATTTTCAAATAGCAATTTCCATTAAATAACTATTTGGAAATCACAATCAGATACTTTTGAACATATGGCCCATAGTGTCTGCGGTTTCTAAGTTCCTGCACGCAGCGTGGCTGATGAGAACAAAAATATTGTGTGAAGCAAACCCATTCTCTGCCTAATAGCTGCATTCTTTTATATGTTATTATGATCCAGATATATATTTTGCTGATTCTTTATCATGTTTGAGTCTTTTAATGAGTAAATATTTGCATTTTGTTGATGTATTTTATCATCTGATCTGACAAAAAAGAGTGATTGATTGCAATAGATACTTCTTCGTTTCCTCCTGGTTTGCGCAATGACTGTATTGCAGTAGGGATCGGCAGCTATTACCCACTAGTCACACTGACCCACTGAACCACTGCTCACCCTCCAATCCCAGTCCCTTCAGGATATTGTAGCAATGATTTGAAAGATTATGGGCATAAACTTTTGTGAAACAAAGTTGCACTTTTTAAAACTTTTGCTGGCATATTTAGTGTTTAGAATGCCAAATCAATTCTAAATCTTTTTCATCCCTTAATAAACTCAGTAAATTAATCCCTCCGCCATAATACATCCTGCCTTTCTACTGTTCCCACCCACTTTCAGAAGTCCCCCATCCCTGCCTGGCCGCTTATCCTCTCTTCTTTCTAAAGACTGCTGATCATAGAAATAATTTAAATGTCAAAGTTCCTCTGCCTGGCTTTGAAAACCTGTGTCATTCCACACTGTAAATTGTTTACACACTGTTTGAGTAGTTATAACCCCAGTGAATTTGACAATAAAACATGTCTACTTGACATACTCCAATATTTCCTCACTATTTGTCCTCCAAGTTGAGCTCTGATGACTGTGAGGCAGCTAAGTATTATGCCCCATCTGACTGAAGTTGTGTTCTCCTGCCTCAGCTTAGGCTATGCTCTGACAGTGGCAGTCGGGAGTAGATGAATTCCCTGAATATCTTAAAATTGGTCTCCTGTGCTTAAGAAAGCTTCAGCTGATGACAAAGGCAGCAATAACATCTGACCCTACCCTTCTCAGTGACGATAATTGAAAGCTGGCAAGCTTCCCAATTTACACACCACATTTATAAAAATAAACTCCTGGATGATTTCCATGGGGAAGCAGTATGTTTCCCAGGTGGTAAACTATGTCTAACATGATCTCAGCACTGCCAAAGTGTATCTAGTTTTTCTCCTTGATCTATCTGCTGTTTTTAACACTATAAGTACTCTCATAGAGGGAAGAATATTAATCACTATTGATGCAGATTGTTCTTGGCCTCAAGGCTTTTCTCTTTCGAGATTGATTCACTACAATTGTGAACATTTTAATAAACTTTGCTGTTATGTTAACCTAGCCTGATTCACTGTTTGTCCTTTGTGCACTTATTGAATAACTTTGTTTTAAAATGTGGAAGGATACAATCATGCAGCCAGAACACCACGAGACTGAAATGATCCTGGCTGGGACAAACACAAGACTAGGGAGGAAAGTCATTAAATCAAGAGAAGACAACAAAACCATCCAATCATGAGTAAGGGAATACACCAAAGTCCACTGTAAGTAGATAATATGCATTGGAAATAAAAGGTCTGCCTTTAATCCGCCAGGGGTGCCTGTAGCCAAGACCCAAAAATAGTGGCCTTACCAAAGGGCTGACAGACCAGTTTTAAAGTCATATCAAGCATTTTTGGAGATTTTGATTTAGCTCATATTTATTTTGCTAGTTCTATCATTCTTTCATAATCGCAATGGTAATTTAGCTGAGACGCGTTTTATACCTACCAAATGCAAAACAATGATTGCCTGTATGGTGTGGGTGTTTTGAGTCGATTTTGAGACGATTAAGAAGTGTGGAGAAGTGTGGCTCACGGTGTAGTGGAGAAGTGTGGCTCACGGTGTAGAGCAGGCAGACCCGGAAGCTGAGGTCAGACCCGGGACCAGGGTTCAATTCCTCACGCGGCAGGGTCTTGAGCTCAAATGTCCACGGACTCGATAATTCTCGCTTCGGTGCCTGCTCTAATCATGGGTTCTCACTCTGCAACTCTGGGCATTAAGCTTGCTTAATCTCCACAACGGCCCCATGCGGCGGGATGCCTGGCTTTCATCTTGGGGATGCCCTGTAGGGGCTATCTCACAGGGAAAAGCCAGGACGGGTTCCCAAGGCAAGCGCCGGGAAACCTCCGGGTAGCTGTGCGCTCAATAAATGTAATAATAATAATAATAATTAAGCACGAGGAAATATATCCCTGTGACAATAGCTAGAAAGTTGATTGAACGTAGAGTAGGTTAAATCACAAAAAGGACTTCAATGTATGTCTTCTTTAATATCATCTACTGTAAAAATGAAACAGCAACAGAAGGCACATTCGTTATGGGTCAAAATAACATAGGATGGAGTTTGAATTCCATTTTCTGCAACAGACTTTCACCTTGTACCACATAACGGGAACACACATTTTTAAATAGCAGGAGACCTATAATGATTTTACGTTAAACGCGAAATACAATAAATGGCAACGTGTCCAAATGTTTCCCTGTATAGTACGTAAGCAAAGTACCCACCTGTTTTTAATAGCCTATACAGTAATATCTTAGCGAATCTTCGCGTGATCATTGGTTCAGAGACAGATGTCCATATTCCCAGGCAGATGATAAAAAGTAAAGACACTCTGAAAGCTACTTTATTTTAATGTGCTGCTGGGAGGTCTAAATGAATTTATTATAGGAAATGAAGCAACCATGTTTGTGGATCATGGACACTGATGTGTAAGGTGACCAGCCTAAAGAGTGCTATACTGCTAACTTGGCGCATGGGCCCCAAGCGACTCTCTTTGCTATTTCTGTGCTCTTTCAGACTGAATTAATTCATGTTGTAGGTGCGATTTTAGAAAAAAATATCAAATAACGAGAATAAAACTTCAAATGTCTCAAAGTAATGGAGTGATTTCTCCATTCTGACTGCAGCTTATAGATTGATTATGAAAGTCGAACCAATGACCATATTTAAATCCTCAAGGAAACCGTCAGTTTTATCTCTTCAACAGTCACAACCTCACGCAGTTCTTTGGGAGAGGGGCCACTCCTGACACCTGCTGGTTTGGGGAAATACCTTCTTTATTGGAAGCTAGCAGAGTTCACAACTATTCACAATGCTTCTGCTTAATCACGCACACTAGGCAACCTAGCAATGTTCTAACATCAAAAAATGAAACTATCTCCCTCCCCTCCTCAATACGCTACCCTTAGAGCTCTTCAGTCACCTCCCTCTTCTATTTTTCTACCTTTATATTTTATTTAGTAACCCATAACTCCAACTCTTTTGTCCCACACCTTTTTTCTTCCTGCTGAATTAGGCCTAGGCGGCCTTCTACTTAGTTCTTTCCCCATATATCTTGTCTCCTGACCTTCCTAATATGGCTGAGATACCCGCCACCCCCTCTCAACACAATCCCCAAGGATGGGAAACTGGAAACGGTTCTGAACTTTTGGAAGACGGGAGGGAGTGACCCTCCCGGCCGTATTTATTAAAATATGAAACAAAATTAAAACATTAAAATAACAGTTTCATATTATGTACAATTTCATTACCACATTGCGATGTTTGGCTAACCTTAACATATTCTCTAATACAAAGGTTCTCCTAGCCGAACTAACATCCTACAAAACATTTAACTTGAAATTTTGAAATTGTACATCCTAACGTTTAAGGGCCAACGGCAAGGTCGTAACCGGTGTCAAGATCCCTAACCATAAATATCCCCCTCACTTGTGAGGGACGACCGCACAGAGGCGTACCTCGAGTGCAACTACCAATTTCCCTTGACTTGACGGGGGCCCCAATAAACTCGACGCCACTTAGAGGTCGTCCGAGGACTCGTGTGAGGAATCTAGAAGGTAGCGTAGACCCCCCCCAAACCCCACACAACTTACCGCATCTGCCGTCGCAGATGTCCTGGCCCCGGGAAATTCTCCAGGAGGGGCTTGCCGTACATTCACATAAGCATCCCGCGCCGTGCCGCGCCGTGCCAATCTCCAAACACTCCTCTACCCAATACCAGGGTGGGCAGAGGACTTCACATTGCACCCTATCATAATAATCCCCTTGGGTATGTAAACATAGTGACCTGTAGTGTCCTCCCCAGCCCGTTAGCATGTAAATGAATCACGGCACACACAGTCCTCAGTATTACATGTTTTTATTTTCTGTAACCATTAACTGACACGTAGTGCGTCATGAGTTTTATTAACCATACCCCATCCCCTACCTCACTAGACTAGTTAGGGACAAAAGAGGTTTTGTGCTTTAAAACACCCAATTCATGACATTTATACCTTTGTTAAATAAAAAAATATATATATATATGTGGATCATAGTTCCTCAATGAGCCGTCGAGGTGTTCAAACCACTCTTCCATATCTCGTTGTGTGAGGCTGCGGAGACACAGGGGAAGCAACCATAGCAGGCACTGGCAATCTAGACACAGATGGAGTCCTTGGGCTCTCACCCCCTGTGATGACAGAGTCTCACTCCAAATCTATTGATGCTCGTCTGGAGTTGTCTTCATGCTGGACTTATGAGATGAATCGGTGATTCAAACTTTTTCAGGCTCAATTGTTCTTTCAGTGGTCTACTGGGACAACTCAGTACCCATGACTCTCCCGAAACTTGGTGTGGCCATCTTTCGCTGGTTGTAGAATGAGGAATAGATCAGTGTGAATAAAGAGTAGAATGAAGAAGGGACTTGAGCTTAAGTCCTTCTAGTACAGCACACAGTACGGCTTTTATGGACCCATAAAGCGTTCAACAACACCATTAGCCTGTGGCCAGAGAGGTGTACTTTTCTGATGCTTGATAGTTAAATGAGTAAGAAATTCTTTGAATTCCCAACCATCGAATGGTGGGTCATTATCTGATTTTAGGACTGACAGAACAGCCCAGGTTGCAATTATGCCTTCTAGTTTTTCAATGGCTCCGTCATGAGCATTTTAAAAAAGCATTGCAAAGTATTGGAAAGAAGTTGGAGGAAAGATTTCTCACCTATCAAGAAGTTGGAATATAGAACGGCTATCTGAGTTTATAAGGCAGAAATAAAACAAGCCCAGGCCTCCTACTATGAGGAAAAAATCTTGCTAGCAGCCAACTCCCCTAGAGAAACCTTTCTCACAATAAAAAACTGCTCAAAGCCCCTACCCCTCATGTTGCACCAGACACCTCGGGTCAGCGCTGTAATGAACAGGCACAGTACTTCACCGCTAAAGTACAGAATATTCTTAAATGCCTTCCCCAGACTGATGGTGAGCGCGATTATACTAGCATGCCCACGGATAAGGGTTCGGATGTAGTTAAACATTCATTGGATGACTTTCCATCTCTTCTCCAGGAATCAGTTCTCACTTTGTTGTCCGTGGTTAAAAGTGTGTCACCCAGGGACCCGGCACCACCAAAGATCTCGGAACTGGTAGCTCCCATATTTGCCCCCACTATCACGTCCCAGATCAATGCCTCACTTTCTACAGGAATAGCCGCCACCAATTGGGAAAGGGCTATGGTAAAAACGCTACTAAAGAAACCCAACCTGGATCCTGCAGCTCTGGGCAATTATCATCCCTCCTTCCAGGGATCAGCAAGATCACTGAGAAATACATAAACCAGATCTTGTCTAGTTTTCTTAAATCACACGACCTGCTCAATCCCTCCCATACAGGATTCCGCCCGTCATTGGAGCAGTGAAACTGCTCTGTTAGCTGTGGTGGAAGAATGCAGAAAGATTCTAGATTCAGGTGGGTCTTCAGCCATCATACTCCGCGACCTAAGCGCAGCCTTTGACACGGTGAACCACTGCATCTTGGTTCACCATCTCAGGAGAACCAGAGTATCTGGTACTGGGCTTCAATAAAGGGAAGATTCTTTCAAGTATTCGAGGATGACAAGGTTTCAAAGCCCTTCCCCTTACAGTGGAGTCCCTCAGGGCTCATCGTTGAGGCCGACTCTTTTCAACGTTTAGAAGACCCCATTGGCGGACATTGTAGCCCCATTTGGGATCCACATGGTGACGTACACTGATGACACTCAACTGGTCTTAGCATTGAATCATGCAGATCAGAGGTCTAAAGTCCTCCATCTATGTCTTAAAGAAGTATCCAAGTGGATGGGTATGTCACACCTCAAGCTCAATGGTGAGAAAACTGAACTTATGATCCTGGGCAATCCTCTAAATTTTAAATCCAGCACTATGTAGCCAGCTTGCATGGGCCCAGCACCACTCCCAAAGACCATGATAAAGAGCTTGGGCATTTGGCTAGATCAGAACTTAAATATTAAGGTGCAGGCCAGAAAGACTGTGGCCACTTGCTACGGCCTGCTCGAATGGCCTGCGAAGTGCTTCCCCTCCTTCCCTTTCAAGCTAAAAAAGTATTAGTCCAATCCCTCAAACTGTCCGGGATAGACTATGGCAACACTTTATATTTGGGTACCCCAATCGCAGTAGTCTTGAAACTTCAGATGGTACAAAATTGTGCAGCCAGACTGCTGATGGGAGCTTCCAATCACCATTCAGCGAAACCTGCACTACACTCCCTTCATTGGCTCCCGGTGCAAGAAAGAATCAGTTTTAAGGCCCTTCGCATTGTCCACAAATCCCTGCAAGGGAATAGGCCACCAATAAATTCAGTCATGATTTGCCCATACAAGGCCAAGAGGAAACTGGCATCAGAGCTTCATCTAGTTGAGGTCTCTAGGATCAAAAAAGCCAGAAGTGAAGGTCGGCTGTTCTCGTATAACGCTGACAAACTCTGGAACTCTCTGCCTTAGTTCCTTCTCAGGGAATCTAATCACATCACCTTTCACAAACAATTAAGACTATTCTCTTTCCCTAAAGTTCTGTTCCCTTTCTCTAGTATTGCCCAGCTCTGGGATGATTCCGGGTAGCCGTGCGCTATACAAATGCCTCTTTCATTTCATTTCATTTCAGTGATTAACAAAAGGTCTTCCACCAGAGGAAACCAGAAGTACTCATCTACAATTACCATGAGATAATTACTATTGTCAAGGGGTCCATAGAAGTCAACTGCAAGTTTCTCACAGACATGTTTGGAAGATCCAACTGATTCAAAGGATGCTTGGACCATTTTTTCAGAGTTACATAAATGACAAGCCTGGAGCTTCAATTCGCTTTCCATTCGCTAATCAAGATGAGGAAAGCAAACACGCTCTTGAAGGACTAGCTTACTAGAAAAATTCCACCATGTCCCTCATGTGCATTTTCTATACCTTTTTGTCTGAGACTTTCAGAAATTACAATTCTTGGTCCTCACAAGATAAACCCTTCTTGTGTAACAGACAGTTCATCACGAACAGTCTTGAATTTCTGATATTTAATGTTGTTATCAAGAGATCGAGTATGTGTCTAACAGGAATGATGCATAATAATGTCTTTGAATTTGAGCATATTTCTATCTACATTGGTAGTAGCATTTATTTGCTCCATAGATAGACAGGCCGCTGGGGTACTAAATCTCACAATGAAATTAAAGTAGGCCTCAGCCACTTTAGAAGAAATACCCTGACACTATAGGGGTACTCGAAAAAAGTAAGTCAGCAGTGTTTTGATCTTTTCCTGTCTGGTGCACAATAGTGTAGTCATAAACATGTAATCCCAACGTACTGAATGCGAAGGGGCATCTTGCCCTTTGGATTGCCAAAAATAGTGAGTGGCACTTGGTGATCAGTAACACGTGTAAATTCTTTTCCATACAAAAACACATGAAAGTGTTTACGAGCCCACGCAATAGCGAGGCTTTTTTTTCAGATTGGACATAAGCCTGTTCAGTCTAGGACAAACTCTGGCTAGCATACGCTACAATGCACCTTCAAGCATTTGTATGTCCACTATGTTGAGCAAGTATTGAACCCAAGCCCAATAGGCTGGCATCCACAACAATCTTTGTATTCAATTTAGGATCAAAGTAGGCCATTTCAGTAGCATTTTCAATTGCTTCATTGTCTTGAAACTTTGATCACACTACCGTGACCATTGAAATCAAACATTCCATTTCTTCGTTTCTCAATGGGGCATTCACAGTGGCAAAGTCCGCAGCATTCGACACGGTTGACTATTCCATTCTGGTCAACCGTGTCGAACAGGCCGGCCTTAGAGACTCTGCCTTGGCCTGGCTGAAATCGTTCATATCTGAACGCACCCAGTCTGTCTGTCTAGGATCTTTCTCAGCTCCTAAAATTAATTATTTTTGTGGGGTCCCTCAAGGCTCTTCTTTATCTCCCTTAATATTTAATTTGTATATGCGGCCCCTTCTTTTTTCTTTAAGAGAGCACAAAGTCACTGTATATAATTATGCAGATGACTTGCAGCTAGTCTTTGTACTCAATTCACCTAATGCTGTGGAGGATTTTCAGGCAACCATGACCTTAATTCAGAGCTGGATGTCTTTAAATCACCTCAAATTAAACCCGGGGAAAACCGAGCTGATTTTGCCCGGGAAGAGTGAAATCAGCTGGAGCCCTAATTTCTGGCCTTCTGACATGGGTCTCCCCCCTAAAAAATCGCAAACAGTAAAAAGCTTGGGAGTGAACATCAATGAGGACCTTACTTTAAAATCCCAGATTGGAACTGTGGTATCTTCTGGCTTTTTTCAACTAAGGAAAATTAGAAAAATTGCACACCTCCTCACTCACACTGCCCTAACTCAGGTGGTCATGGCTCTAGTCCTCTCCCACATTGATTTTTCAAACAGCCTCTATCTTGGCCTACCTGTAGGTCAACTTAGAAGATTGCAATACCTGCAGAATCAAGCCGCTAGACTGATCTACAATGTACCCAAATGGGAATCGATAAAACTAGGTTTAGAGAATCTGCACTGGCTACCTGTGGCTCAAAGAGCCGAATTCAAAGCCGGGTGCATCATTTTCAAGGCATTGCAAGGTAAGGGCCCCCTGTTCATCAGGCAGTTGATTGGAAGATACATCCCCTCACGCAGCTTGAGATCAGCCAATAAAGATCTACTTGAGGTACCACAGTTTAAGAAAAAACGACAGGGAGGCAGCTGTTTTCATTTTTTAGCAGCCACCTTGTGGAATTCATTACCTTTGGCCCTCAGACAGAGCAAGGATCTCCTTGCTTTTAGAAAGGCATTCAAGACCCACCTTTTCACACAGGCCTATTTGAAATAGAGACTCTTGTTGGTACATCCTTTGTTATGTTTTTTTATCTCTCTTCAGCGCCAAGAAGCTCCTGGGCGTATGTGCGCTTTACAAATTTTAAATAACATAACATAACAAAGTCACGGATGTACCTCGAGCACTAACTGGCTATGCCAATAAAAGAACCCAACCTGGTTACATCTCATGGAGGAAAAGTGGAAGACAAATCCTGAACTTTGGCTGGATCTGGAGTCATCCCCCCCAACAGAGAAAATGTGTCCAAAGAATAATAATTTTGTTTTTTGAAACTCATACTTTTCATCATTCAAAGTAAAACCTGCATCAGTAAATAGATGGCATACTTGGGTAAGTGCTTCATCATGTTATTTTCATTTGGCCTCAAACACAAGTTTGCCATCACTATAATTGAAAGCATGCGAGACAGGCTGTATAATGTGATGGATGACCTCTTGGACACTCTGGAACTCAACATTTTGTATCTGAACAAACCAACATGAGTTGAAAAGGTAGTAAATTACCTGCAATTTTATTCCAATTCAAGCTGATGATACTATTGGAAGTAGGCACACAGCTTTTTGTTGTATATTTTATGAATATTCATTGGCAGCACAGCAACACAACTGCATCTCAGGATAGTCAAATACAACTGAACAACTTGGGCTTACTCTTCATTCCAAGTTCCAGCATGGAGTTAGAATACATATTAAAACATGCACTGCTGGGAAAGTACAACAAGGAATGTTTGGGGATTGTCGCATGTAGGGGCATGCGAGGATATTACAGATACCCTTTTTTCAGATCAAGGCTCAAAAAGACTTTAGCACAATTCAACTGAGTAATCCTACCGCAAATGTGCAGACCTGGATGTTGTTGTCTTTCAATTGCCTTGTTTGTTTGATGCATCTCAAAACAAATTTACACAGATACTCCACTGTCCTTTTTAGGTACTACCACTATAGGCGGCACCCATGCCGTTGGACCAGTAGTGTTCTCAATGATATCATGACTTGACAAAGTTTTAATTTCTCTTTTAACAGTCTCTTGTAATTGAAAAGCAATTAGACGATGTCATTGAGCAACAGGACGAATGTCCTCATGAATTTGGAGCTGCACATTCATTTTCTGAAATTTCTCCAATCCATTAAACAGTGACGGAAACAGATTCACAATTTCATGATGAGCATAGACATTGTAATTCACAGAAATTTTTCTCATCTCAACAGAGGTGCTGAAGCTGAGCAAACATGCACTCAACAAAGTGCCCTTCAGGACAAGGATTGGGGCGTGTACCTTCGTTTTTTTGTAATGGCATAGAAGATGCTAAAGTGTATACCCTGGTTTCTGATGGTGTGAGATGGGACACTGGAGACAGTTTGTGGCATTTTTCATCTGCCATGATATTTATTGACACATTACTGTTTATGATAAATGGTATATAGCAACCATTAACTTTCAATTTTATTTTGGGACAATTTCCACATGAATTTCATGATTTCACATGTCGATCTTTTTCCGACTTATATTCTTCCTTGTAAGAAGCCAAACCTACATTTGTATGTCTTTCAGTAGTCAGCATCGACATGGCACACCCATCTTCTTCACTGTCACTCGACAGTGACATCAAAGAACCTTTCAACAAAGAATTACATTTATTTATTTGTAAGTTTTGTATAGCGCAAACATGACCCAAGTGGGTATCAGAGCGATTTACATAAGGATGACGAAGAAAAGGGAATATAGTTCAAAGACACACCAAGTTACAAGAAGGTCAATGTGTCACAAGAGTAAAAATTACCTAGTGGAGGGAAATAGGTAAACGGCAATTGCAGCAGGAAATTTAGGATAATATACATCAAGAACAAAAGGGACATTATGGCAGGCAACAATGGGTCGCAACAGATGACATGTAATAGTTAGGATAACCAAAAAGTCTCGAGGTAAGAGGAGCAAAGTTTCTAGATCAGCACATTGTTCATTAGTAGTTCTGTCACTTCCATTTTGAAAACAAAGGTGGATGGAATAAGCCTTGAATTCACTGGAAGGGCGTTCCAGATTCTCGGGGCAATGCCTGGGAATGTACGATTGTAGGGAGAACAGAAACGCTACTTGCCTTGAACTTTTGCTTTCGGCCACCCTGCCTGTCAGAGATACTGCTTTGGGGGTTCTGCGCTGCTGAGCACGCTGCTGTCCCGGTTGTCGGTCCCCCCCGCTTCTCACACCACTAGCGGCCGCTGAGTCGGGGGACTACAGACCCCATAATTCCTGGCAGCCCCACCCACCTAGCTGCACTTCCGTGCCTGGGGGTGCATAAAACAACGGTGCTTCCTCCGCGTCGCGGGACGCACACAGGCGCGCCGGGATAAGCCCGGGAAAAGGGCGAGCCGTCTGTGGCCATCCAGGGCTGGCCAAGGCTGGGCTGGGCCACCCCATTGAAGACTCGTTCACCAAACGTGACTAGTAAGACTATTCTTTTTAAGGGGCACATTATCATTATTATTGCTAAATTTATTCATTGCCAGTTACTGTGGTGTGTCAAAGTATGGCTTTCCGCCCTGCTAAAGGTAGAGCCTCTTTAGGAGGAGGATCAATTAGAGGAACTCTGGACAATTGTATTACCAGGGCCACTTTGGCAGTAGAAAGAGAAATAGCCACAACCGAGTGGCACATGTCTGTAGAGCATCTCCAAAACAGGCGCTCGTCCCTGGGCCCTATTCAACTAACCACTTCACCGCAGCATACAATACACATGGATCCTCATGCTAATGTTACAGCAAGAGATAACAGTATTTCTCTACTTTTACAAGACATCACCTTACCAACTAATATTTTAAGTGATCCTTTAAGTTCACTATTAGAAGTTACATTAGGGGACCCTACGCCAGTGGTGATGTCTGCACAAAAACTGCTGCAAAAGGACCATGACAATAAAAATTCACAAGGCCCACCGCCAAAAAAGAGAAGGAGGAGGGGGATAAGTCATAATAACAAAGGTGATCAAATACCCAAAAAGCTCCAAACCCCCCCAAAAAAATACAAATGTAACAGCAAAGATAATTCAATCTGACCTTCATCCCCTTATAGATCCCCTAGTCAAGGAACTATCGTGGAATATTGAGCAATGAATTAGATCTCTTTTATTACCTCTCATCGAGAGGATAAAAAGAATAGCACAGCAACTAGGGTCACTTGAAAAAGCCACCTTAAGTAACATGGCTTTAATTAAAAAATTAGCTATACCATGCACTACAAAGTTAATACCCGCAACAAAAACAGATGCTCTTAAAAAACCTGGTTCAACCGGTCCAGCGACTAATAAAGTTCCCCCACCACCCCAAAAAGTTATGAATATAGCATCTAACATGAAAGACAAAGCAGAGATAAATAATACGGGAACAAGGGCGGGAGGGCAGTCTCTTTGTTCTGGCAGCTCACACCTTAATCCAATTAGAACTTCACCATTGGAAAAGATCAATGGGGCAAGCAAGCAACAAATACACCTACCCCCAGAGGCAGCTCCATACGTTGTGGTGCTTACCGGAGTCCCAGCATTAGAAAGTGGGAAAAGGGAAGGCTACTACGACCTTAAAAACAAGGTCCTATATTGGCTAAAACTCAATAGGCCACTTCCTCCTAAGGTCAATGGGGAAATCCTCCACGTACGACGACTCGGGTGGGTTGGACATAGACCAAAAGAAATTGAGGGAGATATAATCAATATCAATTTTAGATATCGTAGGGCAAAAACACATATGATTGATTGGTACGCAGGAAAAGGTGGGGGTGGTATTGTACCACATGACCTAGATTATTTTTACCCTAGGGCTCTGTTGGCAAGTCACCTAAATGCATGGGCTACGCCCAGGTTCTATCCACGAGGTCCAGCCTTTAACATCCCCACCGAAAACTGCTTCAGTCTCTTTTCGGGCCTGGATGGAGTAGACTGACTCCCTGGCCCAAAAGACTTACAAGGGCTCACAGAGATGAAGCTTATGGACCCAGATGCTAGTAACTCCCAAAACGCCCACTGTAAACCTGTGGCAGATAACAATAACACCCTACGAGTCTTGACTCAAGGCATAGAGTCTCTGGTGGTCGACAGGGGGTTAAACCCATCCACCCTGGATACGGTGAAACTGATAGCACCTAGGTTAGAACAACCTGCCACACCCTCTATTGATAAACCAGGAAGCAATAAGGAAGAGAGTAATCCCCAAATCGTCGTACTCTTGTGGAACGTTGCTGGTCAGCGCTCAAAGATAGGAAACGACGTATGGACCAATTTGACTCATAACTTCAAAATTTCATGCCTACAGGAGACTTGGTCGACCTCTGAGATCCATATGGAAGGGTACAAAACTTATTTTTCTCCTGCACAAGTGTCTAAGTCTGGTAGAGCAAAGGGAGGCTTGACTACCTATATCTCGAACTTGATACAGGCTATTGAAATTACACCCATCAAACTTGAACCAAACTATCAGATCCTTAGCTTCCGCCCAAACAAGACGGACAGATTTCTTTTGATTAATTTTTATAATAATCTTTCTGAAGGAGAATCGGTCCTATTAGTACATTCAAGCTGCTCCTCACTACTATCTAGAATAAATAGGACAATGAAAGGGGACACTATGATTGTTTGGGGGGGAGATTTTAACCAGGGACCATGTCAAGTTGGCAATCAAAATATATGTGGTATTGTTGATGAGAACGATAACCCAATACCCCATTTTAGTCACACGAGATTGGGTAACTGTCTGAATGAAACTATTTTTGAGTTAGATCTTGCAGTAGCAAATGAAACAGTTAACTCAAATACAGTGTTGGCCCCAGCTTTACAGTGTTGGCCCCAGCTTTTCACGGGAAAGGTGCTCAAACTACTATAGACTACATCCTTGTTTTAAACCCTAAGAATCATATAGACATTCACTTCAATATATACCCAAAAGTTTTAAGTGATCACTATCCCCTCAGTATCACTTTGCCGCTGTCCTATAAACCTACCAGCAGCATTGTCAGTATTCTAGCACAAAACAAGCTGACTCTAGATAGGCTAAATGGCTATACATTAAAATGGGAAAAAGTAGAGCCAAGTAAAATCTTAAAAACAGTGGTAACCAATGTTTACCCCTAAATAATGAAATGCCTAGATATGGCCACTCCAGACACGGAAGTCATCATTAACTTTGGCACAGTTACAAAAGCCATAAATGAAGCCCCATGGGTAAACACAAACAGTACATCTAAGAAGAGGAAGGGATGGTTTGACCACAAGTGTACAGCAGCCTATTCGAATCTAAAAGCGGCCTAACGGAAGACTATTAGGGACCCTTATGAGATCAAAACCTTAAGGAAAATATATAACACTGCAATAAAGGATAGGAAGTTCAAGCTAAAACAACAACTTTGGGACCAACTCCATGACAGCTGCAACCATAAAAATAGCGCTGCTTTTTGGGCAGTAGTAAAATCGCCTTTCCTGGCGGATTCCGGATATTTTCCGAGAATCAAGGTGGCGATTGACGAGAACGAATGGGTTGCGCACTTTGCTAAGATTTTTTCTAAAAATCTAGTGGCTAGAAATAAACAGGAAATAAATCTCTGTGAGCAAACACCTAACTGTTACCCTATAGACTTAGTATTCACTGTCAACGAGATAACACAGGCCCTGAGAGCGAGTAAAAATGGGAAGGCCCCCGGCCCAGACGGGGTGGCAATAGACTTTTTTCAATTCCATGTGGATCTCTGGGTCCCCCTCCTGACCAGAGTTTTAAATGCCTCATGTGCGACAGGCCATATATAGTCCTGGTCCAAGTCAATATTGGTCCCCATATTCAAAAAAGGAGATCGGCAGTCCGTAACATGTTACAGCCCAATATTGCTTCTCGATTCTGTGGGAAAAGTGACGGGCTGAGTTGTTCTTGAGCGCTTGCAGGAATGGTCGGAGGACGTCTGGATCCTATCAGATCTGCAGTATGGCTTCTGAGAGGGTCGGGGAACTGTTGATCAAGCTTTAAATCTATCACTGCTGATTGACAAATATGTAAAAATAAAAGCAGGAGCCCTTTATATGGTATATGTGGATCTATCAGCCGCTTTCGACTGTGTCTCCCAGGCCAAACTTTGGTCTGTCCTATTGGAGATGGGGTGGAATCGAATCTAGTGACCTTCTTGAGAGAACTGTATTCAAACGCCACAGCAAGGGTGAGGTACGGGGTCAAGGTAGAGCTAACCGCTTCGTTCGCAGTGGAGAAAGGAGTCAGGCAGGGCTGTGTCCTGGCGCCCTTTCTTTTCACCGTCTGTACCAATGTTTTGGAGGCAGAGATGATTAAGGGATGCCAGGACTTGCCAACAGTAAACAACCGCCCGATACCTGCGTTGCTCTACGGGCATGACGCTGTGATATTGGCCCGTACCCCCCTTGAGCTGCAGAAGGCACTGAACAGATACTCCACTTTCATGGCTAATTTGGACTTAAACATCAATATTGGAAAAACGTTCGTCATGAAAGCTGGCATTGGTAACAAAAGTAAAACAAAGACTATTTACCTAAAAAATGAAAAGTTAGAGGTCACACACAAATATCGGTACTTAGGCATTATGATAGATGAAAAACTGTCCTGGAAACCAGCTATTGAAATGAGGAAACTTGTTTTCATGAGAACTACTACAGCACTCGTAAATTTCTCAAGTAAACTAGGTAAAAGAGCACCCCTGGAACTTGTCAAAATATATAAGGCAAAATTCCTAACAGTGGCATTGTATGGAGCGGGTATCTGGGGGCACGTGGTTACAGAGGACTTGCAGGGGGTAGAGAATACGTTTTTGAGATATCTTCTCGCAGTACCCAGGAGCACGGCCACCTTTTCCTGTCATATGGAACTAGGACTTCACCATCTATCAGACATAGTGAAAATTCAGCCACTTTTATTGTGGCATCGGATATGGTCGCCAGAAAATCCAACACTCACACAAATGTTGATCTTAGACTGTACTGCCTTGGAGAAATCGCACCAATCTAAATGGTTAACGTATGTGAAAAAGTTTCTAACTGATCTAGGGTTAGAGAAATACTATCATAACCCCCAGACATCTCAAGAGGTATCCAGAAAGGCCTTTCAAGCTCACTGCCTTAGCCATCTTGAAGAACTAAGACTTACACACGAGTGAGGCATTCCATGGTTATGCAAACAACATTTGGAATCCAGCCTTACCTAACATACAACATCACTACATATGAGCGCTTTCTTTTGATAAGGTTAAGGCTAAACTTTTTTCACAGACTGGTCGTTTGTCCAACGAGAAATAATTGGGCAAATGACTTACCCCCTTGCCCCTGTGATGATACATCACCACAGACAACGATCCATGCGATCCTCTTTTGCAAGTTTTATAATGAACACCACGATGTTTTTAAGAAATAAAATGTTTCCTTATGAATTGTGATGTATCATTCTACGTTGTAAATACTCTTTTTATTCATGTACAGTCAACCTGTACCAGGTGAGGTCGCCCCACCTCCGCTGCTCCTGCCCGCCGTGGCCAGGACCCTGCCCTGCTGCCCTGCTGAGTGCCGCGCACTGCCTTCGCACCCCCCCGTTTTAGCCGCTGTTTGTCTGCTGAGGCGTGCCTGTTTCCCCCCTGTGCTAACTGTGCGCCTGCTGCTTTGTACTGTCCACTAGCCCCCCTGGTATTTTTCTCCTGTTTTCCGCCCGTTCTGTATTCTTGCCTCCACTCGTTTCCTCACCTGCTCCCCCCGTTGTATAACTTGCCTCCACTTGTTCTTCTCCTGTTCCCCCCGGTTCTTTCCTGTCCCCCCTCGCATTTGCTACCTTGCCTCCCCCTTTTTTCCTTCTGTACCCCTTGTGCTGCCCTCCCCCTCCTGTGCGCTCCCTCGAGCCGCCCTCCTTCCCGCCACTGCCCCCCGGCGTCTCCGCCCCCCTCCTGCCCATTGGCCGCCCCGCTCCCGCCACCCAGCTGACCCGCCCTCCCGGCTCCTCACTTATGACGCCCCCAGAGCAACCGCACAGCGGACGCGCGCAGCGGGAGCACCGATTGAGCGCCGAAGGTGCGCCAAAGGTAAGCCCGTCTGCGCCCGTCCGCGCCTGGACCGCGCCCAGTGCCAGAACCCCTGGCCCTCGCAGACCCCATCCCACCCGACGGATGTACGACGCCGCCGCCCTCAACGCACTCAACGCCGGCCGATTCCCGGGCTGCTACCGAGCCACCCCGAGACGCACCCACGGACCCTTCTGCTGCAACTCCTGCAAGTTCACCTGCATCCAGACCTCCACTACACCAGCACCGACCAAGACGAGCAACAGCCACAGCCACCTGAAATGCATCTTGCCCAATACCTGCTCCGTCCACAGGCACGCCATCGAGATCTGGAACCTGCTCGACTCCACAGCCCCAGACGTCGCCTTCTTCACGGAAACCTGGATGAACACCTCCTCAGCGCCCGACATCGCCATCGCCATCCCAGACGGCTACAAGATCATCCGAAAGGACCGCATCAACAACACAGGAGGAGGCATCGCCATCATCCACAGGAACACCATCCGCATCACGACCAACACCGACGACACCCTCGCACCCGCCGAGCACCTGCACTTTCAGGTCCACATCAACCCCAAGACCACCCTCAGAGGCACCCTCATCTACAGACCCCCAGGGCCACGCACACAATTCAGCGAAGACTTCGCCGACTTCATCAGCCCGCACGCCCTCTGCTCTGCTGACTACATCCTCCTCGGGGACCTCAACTTCCACCTGGAGAACAACAACGACCGCAACACCACCACCCTGCTGGACAACCTCGCAAACCTGGGACTCAAGCAGCTGGTCACCACCCTCACCCACTACGCCGGACACACACTCGACCCAGTCTTCTCATCCAGCAAGGACATCGCCTTCAGCCACGCCACCGGACTCCACTGGACGGACCAGAGCTGCGTCCACTTCAACTTCAGAAGGACCACAACCCACCACCACCAGAAACAGGCTGCACACAGAAGCTGGAACAAGATCAGAGCCGACCAACTTGCGACCTCCCTAAGCTTGAACCCTCCCACCAGCACACCGAACCCAAGCCAGGCAGCCACCAACCTCACCAAGTGGATCAGCGACTGCGCAGACAACCTCGCCCCCATGAGGACACCTCCTAGCAGACCCGGCAGCAAGAAAGCCCCATGGTTCACCGACGAACTCAAGAACTCCATGAAGAACTGCCGAGCCCTCGAGAGAACCTGGCGCAGAGACCCAACTCTGGACAACATGGCTGCCCTCAAGCTCGCCACCCGAAAGCACCACCAAGTCATCCGCGCCACCAAGAAAACCGCATTCAAGGAACGACTGGACAAAAACGCACACAACAACAAGGAACTCTTCAACATCGTCAAAGAGCTCTCCAACCCCAACGCCGGAAACAACGACATCACCCCTTCGCAAGACCTCTGCAACTCCCTCGCCTCCTACTTCCACAACAAGATCGCGGACATACACAACAGCTTCAGCACTCAACCGACACACGCCACAACCGAACCCCCGCCCCTCACCACCACCCTCCGCGCCTAGACTCCGATCAACACCGAAGACACCATCCGCACGATGAACTCCCTCCACTCCGGATCTCCGACCGACCCCTGCCCTCACCACGTCTTCAACAATGCCGACGCTGTCATCGCACCCCACCTGCGGGACATCATCAACACCTCCTTCAACACCGCTACCTTCCCAGAGAGCTGGAAGCACGCCGAACTCAGCGCCCTACTGAAGAAGCCATCAGCCGACCCCACCGACCTCAAGAACTACCGCCCCATCTCGCTGCTCCCGTTTCCTGCAAAAGTCATCGAGAAGACCGTCAACAAGCAGCTGGCCGCCTTCCTCGAGACAAACGGATCCCTCGACCCCTTGCAGTCTGGCTTCCGGGCACACCACAGCACCGAGACCGCCCTGATCGCAGCCACCGATGACATCCGAGCCCTGCTCAAAAACGGAGAAACAGAGGCCCTCATCCTCCTAGACCTCTCCGCGGCCTTCGACACTGTCTGCCACCGTACCCTAGTACAGCGCCTCAGCAACGTCGGAGTCCAGGAGAAGGCACTGGAGTGGATCATCTCCTTCCTCGCCGGAAGGACACAGAGAGTCCGCCTCCCTCCATTCAGATCGGAAGCCACCGAAGTCATCTGCGGCGTTCCTCAAGGCTCCTCGCTCAGTCCAACCCTCTTCAACGTCTACATGGGCCCCCTCGCAGACATCGCACGCCAGCACAACCTCAACATCATTTTCTACGCTGACGACACCCAGCTGATCCTCTCCCTCGCCAACGACCCCGCCACCGCCGGAAACAACCTACACGAAGGGATGAAAGAGGTAGCCGAATGGATGAAGAACAGCCGCCTAAAACTGAACTCAGACAAGACGGAAGTCCTCATCCTAGGATCCTCACCCTCCGCCTGGGACGATTCCTGGTGGCCCCCCGCCCTGGGCAGCGCACCCCAACCAACAGACCACGCACGCAACCTGGGCTTCATCCTGGACTCCTCCCTCTCCATGACCAGACAAGTCAACGCCGTCTCCTCGTCGTGCTTCAACATCCTGCGCATGCTACGTAAGATCTTCCGGTGGATCCCCACCGAGACCAGGAAGACGGTCACCCAGGCCCTCGTCACCAGCCGTCTGGACTACGGCAACTCCCTCTACGCCAGAACCACCGCCAAGCTCCAGAAGAGACTCCAGCGGATCCAGAACGCCTCAGCACGTCTCTTCCTAGACATCCCCCGTCGCAGCCACATCTCCGGACACCTGAGAGACCTGCACTGGCTCCCGGTCAACAAGAGAATCACCTTCCGACTTCTCACCCACGCACACAAAGCCCTACACAACCAAGGCCCGGGATACCTCAACAGCCGCCTCAACTTCTACGCTCCCAAACGCCAGCTTCGATCGACCGGCCACGCCCTCGCCGCCGTCCCCCGCATCTGAAGAGCCACCACAGGAGGACGGTCCTTCTCCTACCTCGCCGCCAAGACATGGAACTCCCTCCCGACCCACCTCCGCCTGACCCAGGACCACCTCGCCTTCAGGAAGCAACTCAAGACCTGGCTGTTCGAGCAGTAGCGGACCCCCCTTCCCTAGCGCCTTGGGACCCTTTGGGTGAGTAGTGCGCTATACAAATGCTGTGATTGATTGATTGATTGAACCTTGATAATGCTATTTTTTAAATGTTTGCTTTTATGATTTTACAACTTAAATCGAATAAAGCTTAACTGAACTGAACTGATTATAGGTTTTAAGCTTATTGAATTTCTTTGGCTTGAGCAGCTAGGTGCCCGTGCTCCTTGTGTGCCGGGATCCACCAAAGAGTTCCAGTTTATTTGCCAGGTAGAGTGGGGTACTGAAGTGAAGAGCTCTATGGGTCACACACGCAATCTTTAATTGGATCCTTGCCTCAAAGGGAAGCCAGTTGAGTGATTTCAGGTCCGACGAGATGTGGTTGGCTTTCTTAGAACCTGTGATGAGTCTCCTAGCCGCATTAAGCGAAGCTCTGATAGGGGCTAAACTGAGTTTCGGCAGTCCGCATAAAGTAGCACTGCCAAATTCTAGTCTGGAGATGACCAGTGCTTGCACTGCCGATTGAAGTCCTCATGGGGCAGGTAGGGTTTGGGTTTTCTTAGGATGCACAACTGGAAATTCGCTCCTTTGGTAGAAGCTCTGATGTGCGCTTACATGTTTAGGTTTTTATCAATCAGAATTCCTGGTGATTTGGTGGAGTCAATGAGGTGAGGTGTGCAATTGAGCGCGGTGAGATTAGAGAGATATTTCACAACAGTGGGGATTTGCCTAGCCGGTGCAATGAGGAGGAATTCCGTCTTGAGGGCGTTTAGTTTGAGGTGGTTGGAGGTAAGCCAGTTTAGGGTTTTGAGCAGGGTTCCGTTGAGAGCATTGATGTCTTCGGGGGAGGATATTTTTGTGTGTAGTTGGGTGTCATCGGCGTACTTGTGATATTGGATGTTTGAGGCTTTAAGAATTACTGTCAGTGGTTCCAGGGAGAGGTTGAAGAGTGTGGGGGAGAGTGAGGACCCTTGGGGAACACCCAGCATACAAGGACTGGGATTGGATAGAGACTGAATGCATTTGATTCTTTGAGCTCTATTGTTGAGGAAAGTGGCAAACCATTTAAGGACCATGCCAGATAGACCCATTCTGCATTTAAGGAGGTGAAGAAGATTGTCATGCTTCGCCGTGTCGAATGCAGATGAGAGATCGAGAAGAATTAGTAAGCTGGCTTCATTCTGGTCCAGTAAAGTGAGAGCGTCATCCACTATGTGAGTGATGGCTGTTTCTGTGCTATGGCCAGTGCAGAAACCCGATTGGAATTGGTCGAGGAGCTGAAATTGTTCAATGTGTCTACGCAATTGCTTATGAACACATGTCTCCAGTAGTTTAGCCAAGGTAGGAATGTTTGTGATTGGTCTGTAATTATTCAGGTTTACGGGGTCAGCCGAGGTTTTTTTTAGGTTGAGTAGCACTAGGCCCTCCTTCAGGCATTCCGGGATCTCGCCTTGCCGGAGAGAAGCGTTGATAATCTTGGACCAGAGTGGTGCTAAACAGCCTATCATTTCTTTATAGAAGTTGGGGGGGAAGGGGTCATTGAACTGGTTTGAAGGTTTAATGGTCGAGAGAGTTTTGTGGATGGTAATGTCATCAAGAGAGGTGAATAGGCTCCAAGAGGCATTGTTTTTGAGATCGATAACAGACTGGTTGGGCGATGGCGTGGAGAGGGAGGAGGCAGGAAGGGGTGAGAGTGAGAGTGCAGCCAACCTTAGGTCAGATTCAATCTTGTTTGACTTTTCTAGGAAGAAGTCAGCAACCGCTTCGCAAGTTGGCTGTGAACGAGCAGATTGTTGAGATTGGGTGTGTGCGTTGTTGAATTGTGTTTTAATCAGCTCAAATAGTCGTTTCAGGCGATTTCTTGCTTTGTCAAGTTGGGCTTTGAAGAAGGAGAATGAGAGTTTTGTGGTTCTGATGAAATTGTTGTATCTATTTCTTTTGAATCTAAGGATTTTTAGCCGATCAGTGGAGGGAGTGGACCTCCAAGAGCGTTCAGCTAGTCTGAGGCTACGCCTGTCCGCGTTTAGGTTGTTGTTGAACCAAGGTTTGGAATCCTTGGCGGGAATTCTTTTTAGTTGAAGGGGGGCCGCAGTATTCAGCGCCTTGAGCATGGCATTGTTATAGTGCAAAGTGAGGTTGTACACGTCGGTCATGTTTGCAGGTGGTGGTAGGGAGACATTGCAGTGCGCTATGAGCTCATTAGCGCTAGTGTTGAGAAGCGATCTCTTCCAGTGTTTTAATTTTTATGGTTGTGATCTGTCGGGTGTCCACCATTCAAGGATATGGAAGTTGATAATATGATGGTCCGACCAGTCACAGGGAAGAATAGATTCGAGAAGAATGGTGTTGGGGTTGGAAATGATTAGATCCAATGTCGAGCCTAAGTTGTGGGTGGGCTTGTTATAGAATTGAGAAAGGGAGAGGTCTGTTAAGAAGATCTTGAGAGTGTTAACCGCCTGATCATGCGGGTCATTCCAGTGAAGGTTGAAGTCACCAAGGAAGATCTGTGGGCAGTGGCGACCCAGGTTGGAGGAGATGGTTTCCATAGTTTGTTCAATTAGAGGGAGGTTATCACCAGGGGGTTGGTAGAAGATGTGCAGGGAGCATAGGGGTCTGTGTGCACTAGTGATGTCTATTCCTAAGTATTCACAGGAGGAGAGATTAGCTGAGGAGAATTGGTTGGCTATCAGAGAGTTGCAGAAAATGCAGGCTATGCCCCCACCAATTTTCTTGACGCGGTCAAGTCTGATAATATTGTGGCTGGGAGGGACTAGTATGTCAAGGATAGGCCCAGAGGAGTCGTTGAGCCGCCAGGTTTCTGTGAGGACAAGGAGGTCCAGTTCATGGGCAAGGATGAGATCTGCAAGATCTGCAGCATGTTTAACCGCTGACCTGCAGTTAGGTAACATGCAGTTCAGGTGCAGTTTGTGCAGGCTGTCAGTGAGCGGTGGGTGTGTGAAGTGGATCTGCTTGAGATTATTAGTGTTAAGGGCATTGGTGTTGAGTCTGGGAGCTCTGTAAGGGTTGAATGTGATGCTTTGGATGGGTTCCGAGAATAATTCCTTAGGAGGGCTCGGGCTGGGGTAGGTAGAGGGGCTGCTTATGCTGATCTAGAGGGGACTGAGGAGAGTGAGCGTGGAGAGGTGTACGATCTGAGGAGGGAGATGATATCTGGCTCAGAAAGAGGATTAATTGACATGGAGGGTCTAGATGGGGTTTTCCGGTAGGGGGTGGTGTTCCAGTTTTGGCCTGAGCGAATTTCTGGTACTGAGAGAGGGTTCATGGTCCTAGAGGTTCTAGCAGGGGGGTTAGGATAGGGGTTGGCAGTCCAGTTCTAGACTGGGGGTTTTAAAAGAAACCTATGGGGGGTCTCCTGAGATCTCTTATTGGAGGAGAGATCAAGTGCCAGCTCTTTGGTTAACTCAATGAGTTTTTGAATGACAATTTTGAGAGATAGAAGTACTTGGTTTATTTCCTTGAGTTTTGCAGCAGGTTCTGAATGAGGATTATGTATAACGTGGAGGGTAGGCGGAGGATTGGACAGTGGGAGGGGAGGAGGGGAGACCCGGTCTGGAAGAGGGGTGAGGTCAGCCGGAGGGGAGGTCTCTTTGTGATGAGTGGGAGTGCAAGGAGAAAATGCAGTAGGAAGGAGGTTGGGAGAAGGGGGGTTGTGAGAGTTACCACTGAAAAGTAGAGGAGTGTCAGAAGAGAGGGCAATGAGAAAAGGGGGGTTGGGAGATTTCCCAGTGTCCTGTAAGGGATTGCCTGGAGAGTGGGCCATGGGAGTGAGGTTCGGGGAATGGGGGATAGCTGAAAGGAGATTAGGGGAGGTGTCCTGTAAGGGATTGCCAAGAGGGTGGGCCATGGGAGTGAAGTTCAGGGAAAGGGGGATAGCTCAAAGGAGGTTAGGGGGGAAAGTTAGGGGAAGGGAAGTTAGACGAGTTTATGTTGAGGTGTGGCGGCGCCTTCTGTTGAGTGAGGGAGTGAAGAAGGGGGGAACTGCTGAGTGATGGGGAGGTGTCAGAGAGGAGGGTGGCGGCGCATGGAATATACCGTGCTCCTGCGTTGAGGCAGGTGAATAGATTGGACGGTGCAAGTTGGGTACAATTGGGGCACCTCGGGTAGGAGGAGATAAGGTCATGTGTGTGTTGGTAAAGGTATGATGGGCAGTCCTCAGGTTGAGATCCCTGGGGAGGAATCAGTATCGTCTAGAGAGGGGGTAGGGGGACTCCCACTTCTAGGTTGAGTAGGAGAAACATTAGTGACCAGAGAACCTTTAAGCAGGGCTAAATTGTCATCAAAGATGTCAAGGTTGAGGTCGGAGATTCTACTTGCCACAACTGAAGTTGCAGTTTACTTCAGTGGACGTGACTGGAAAGCTTCTGGAACTTTCTGGCAACCATTTTGTCTTCAAGATGTGATGCACTGGCAGTCATTTTTTCTTCACTTTGTGATGCACTCACTTTTTCTCTCACTTTGCAAACTATTACAAAAAGGCTCTATTTCATTGAGACTTTACATATCTGTCCAATAGCAGGACATTTTCCTTCATGCATAAAGCAAAATCCACATTGATAACACAATTTTTTTTTCTTTGAACACACCACTTTCTGTCTTTCTACCTTGTGCCTTTTCTTGCTCTTCACATTCAGTGCTGATTCACTCTGGGCCCCTCCGGCCTCCATGTCAGTGGCATGTTTGTCAGCATGATCTTATGCTCTGACCGCCATGAGCACATGCTCCAGACTCTCTCAGCATTTGGTGTCTGAATGAACTGGGAAGGCAACTGTCCTTGACTCTGAGCCATATGGCTTCTAGATCTTCATTGAATTCATAACCTTTGAAATATTTCATGAAGAATTACACTTATTTATTGTTTATCCTGTTTTCTGATGCTCTTGACTAAAAATATACCTTTCATAAATGACATTTGGCACCTGATTCAATTTGAGGTTAAATGCCGCTTTGCCATCATGATTACATACTCGGTCCACCTGTGGTATTTTTTTATCACTTCCTTTACTCCTTTCTCCTGCTTTGTATTTGAGATATTTGATGATCGTTTTGTCTTCTACTTCTTCCAGCGCTTCAAAGAAATCCTCAAAAGCTTATATCTAGGCAGTCTTCTAGCGACAATATTTTACTTCTTGACAACATCTAATAAACTGTGGTTTCAGAAAGGCAGCAGCTGGATAAGCTAGTGTGGATCTTACTGACATTGAGAGTGGAGTTCTCTCCACTATTTTTTGCTGTCCATTAGGACTTGTCTCATTCATACCATCCCTAAGGCCTTTTGACGTGCTGACCTCTGGATCGCACTCAACAGATTTAGATAACATGACCTCTTTCTTCTCAGCCATTGGAGCGTTCAATCTTTGAAGATCTTTGGAGTTGTTCTGAGCCCCACCCAGTTTCTCAGTGGGGATCCGCTTCAGGTATCAACAGCTTACAAGCACAAAGCACATAAGCACAACCCCAGTGCATTCACTGGGGCTGCTGAGCATGAAGCTGCGACTGAATGACTCGCTTTACTCCAGTTCTAGTAAGTGAAATTGTATTTTATGTATTTAAGACACATTGGGCCAGATGTATCAAAGGGTTTTGCCCATTCTGTGTCTATGGGGAAATGGGTTGATACATATGGCCCATTGTGTATGACGTTTCTTTTTTGTTTCTAACACTTTCTTGGTCTTTGCCATTTAGCTTTTCTTAGCCTTTATTAACTTTAAATTGCAGCATTATTTTGCCCTTTCCTGTCACTGTTGGTTGCGCATTCTGTACCTGGTTATCACTGCTGTTAGTGTTATCGTAGTGTATGAATGATGGATATGTGTTAGGCTTTGGCGTTGTACCTCTGATGATATCGTATTGGCAATTTTCTGACCAACGATAAATGACATTTTTTGGCAGGGCCTACCTACACTTTCTTCGAAGATCATGCACTGGCTGGAGTTGTGCTATGGGTCCTCATATGCCAACCGTCGATTTTCACTTTGACTAAGGAACACGTTTGCACACACTAGCAGTTTGTTGGACCCAGGCAAACTCTCTTGAAGAACACTCTCAACTCTGCAGGTTGCGGGGTTTAAGTATCCCCTACTTGTTGCCAGTTGTAGGTTACTCCCCAGCCCGGTATCATGTAAATGAATCATGCCACGCATGGAGCTCGGTATTACAGGTCTTTATTCTCTTGAGTGTAACTGTTAACTGACACTTACTGCATCATGGGTTTTATTAACCACACCCCATCACCTCTGCCACTAGACTAAGGTGTCCAATCTGGACCGGAGAGGTCATGCGCTCTATAAAAGACATGACATCTTGACTTTTGTTAAACAAAAAGTACAAACAAAACATATGTAGATCATAGTTCCTCAATGAGTCATTGAGGCGGCTGAACGACTTGTTAACTAACACGTATTGCAAGATTAATTTTATTAACCACATCCCATCAATGACGTCTATAGACTACGGAGTCCATTAGGGACCAGAGACGTCCTGTGCTCTATATTACACAAGATACTACAGTTCCTAACCCATCCACAAGGCGCTTTCCTTTTCTTGACCTGCGTAGATATAGTAGTTCAAAGGAGATTATTGCTATTTCGAAACAAATGGCATACATAAAGCAGACCCACACTTGTGGTTGACATTCACCTTTTAAACATAAGGTCATGAAAAAGGCATTTGCAAATATAATTGACAGCTTCTGATTCAGAAAGTATCCTGACTGCTTAAGCAAATACACCAGCAGGGAAATTTCTCTGCATACTAAGTTTAAGGCAGGAGCGTAAATTATGGGGATGGGTGCACACATAGGTGTTCCTGATCAAGCACCATTAGCATTGCTAAAGGAAGCTAAGGAATTCCCACAAAGCTGTAATATTGTGGGCCAGATTTTAAATGGGGCAAAAAGCTGCCAAAAAAATGGAAAAGTGCCCCATATTCACAAACTGTGTTTGAAGCTTTAGGAGCTTGCAAGTCGGGCTCATCTGTTCATCCCTGTCCACCGCATATCCTTACTTCTAACCACACAGCCTTAAAAAAACATCTTAAATTCTTTCCTAATAGCTCCATCAAATCTGCTATGGTACCTAGTTGCTGGAAACAGGTGAAAATGTTTCCCTTGTTAAAATAGCCATCGGCAGACAAATCAATTTTGGAACATTTTAGACCTATTTCCCTACTACTGGATTTTGTTGAGATACTGGAGAAGCTGGTCTATCACTATCTGACTATTCAGAACAATTTCAGCAGCTGCATCCTTCTCAGTCAGGTTTCCTCCCTGGCTCTAGCATTGAATCCACCTTGGTTGAATTCACGAACACCATTAAGCTTGTGGTGGATCAGGGGAAGCAGGTGGCACTGCTACTCTTAGATCTATTGGGGCTTTTGTTACAGTTTCTCACTGTATTCTCTTGCAGCGACTAGCAAACATTGGTGCTCATCGAGCCTAGATAGCCTGGTTTCTTTTGTTTCTATCTGATAGAAGCCAATCAGTGTGGATGGCACCTTATGCCTCGGATCCTAAACCCCTAAGGGCCAGTGTCCCTCAGGGTTCTGTCCCGAGCCTGACATTGTTCAATATATATACATGAGACCTCTGGCTGTTCTGGTGTGAATCTTCAGCGTTCAAATTGAGTCCTACAACAAAAAAACTCAGATTCTCCTCACTCTAGAGAGAAATGTACCTAATGCTTACAGCAGATTTAAGGAATGCCCAATGTCTGTTTTTCAGTGGACGCGCTTCAGCAATTTATGGTGTAATGCAAGCATAACTAAGATTTTGTCATTTGACTTACCCTCACCCACCTGGAATGTGAATGCTGGCCTAGTTTTGTTCTGCCTACGCCTGCTCCATCCACCTTTGCACGTAATTTAGGGGTAAAGTTTGACAATCAAGCCTCCTTTGTTCTGCAGATAGCTTGTGTTGTGGGCTCCTGTTTTGGACTTCTGAAATCCCTAAAGAAATGTCTCTGTTTGCTTTCAGTGCAACATCAGAAAGTGGGAATACAAGCCCTTATCTCTTCTCGGATTGACTATGCCAATTCTTTTTACTGTCGCCTACCAGCTTATCAACTCAGGAGACTCCAGCTGGAACAGAATGGTATTGTGTGGCTTCTGTTGCCACTACAGAGAATAGCACATATCTGTCCTAATCTTGCAGAGCTGCATTGGCTACCAATCAAGGAAAGAGTGTGGCTCATATGGCCTTTGTTGTATATTTATCCTTCTTTTATTTCTTTTACTCCACCACAGTTCTTACCTGTGTCATCCATTCCAGAATGTATATGGCTCTGTCTCCTTCTAGGGTTCTAGCTGGTGACAGCCTTTTGGTCTTCTTCCGTTTTAAAAGAAGACACCTGTTGTGGTAATTTACTCAATTTATCTTCTTTGGAGACTGCAGCTCGAGCGCACCAGCGCTGACGTCATCCAAACCCAGCAGGTCGAGCCCGGCGCGTGACGGACTGGTGAGGTAGTCACGAGAGTTGTCATTGTTGTCACGGGAACGCAGGGGGAGTCTACGCGTCAGCCGAGGACCTCGAGCGCTGTTGCCTGGTTACATGCGGAGTCGGCGCGTGAGTGCAAGACGCTGAGGGAGACGCAGTGACGAGGAGCCGTTGCCTAGTTACCAGCGGAGTCAGCGCGTCAGTGCCTGGTTACCAGCGAGGCGCCGAGGGAGACGTAGAGACGCACCAGTGGAGTCAGCGCGTGAGTCAGTGAACGTGCGTGCAGCGTTGTTGACTCGCGTAACCAAGGAGACGTCCCTTGTGCGTTTCAAGCCTCGCTTTCAAAGCACCTTTAGCCTCGTTTTCAGCGGCGGCCATCTTATCCTCTGTTTGCCATTCAAGCCTCATTTTCACCGCAATTCAGCCGGTTTTGGCTATTTTAAAGCGGAATCTTTACCGTTTTAAGTCAAACTCCTGCCTTTTCATCATATTCAGCCGTTTTTCGTCATTTTTAAAGCGGATTGTTTCTCTTTCAAGCCAAACTCCTGTTCCACACTCCTGGTATCGTTTTGGACACTTTTGTATAGCAAGAGGTATGTTACTATAATTCCATACTGTGTTCTGTTGTGGAAAAGCAAGGTTATTTTATTATTTTGTCTTTCCTTTTCTGCATAATCAAGTCAACATGGCACAACAATTTATAGTAACTTTGCCTCCTCAGTTCCTACCTGAACCTGGTGTACCTGAGATACCTTGGGAGGATTGGTACATCATGTTTGACAATTATTTGGAAGCGCTTGATGGACAGGAGTTTTCACCCAAAAGGAAAAAGGCTATCCTTTTGAGCACCTTGGGCAAGGAAGGGCAGAGAGTTTTTAGATTCCTTCCTATCACACTTGGTGCTGGTGGACATGATTTTGATGAGTTTAAGGAGGCAGTTGATCGTCTGGAGATCAGGTTTGCAAAGGAGGAGAATCTGATCATGAACCGCTATAAGTTTTACACACAACGCCAAAAAGAGTCAGAAACCATAGATGACTTTGTGGCCAGACTCAGAGAACTTTCTATAAAGTGTAAGTTTGGTTCTATGAATGACGAGCTCATAAGAGATCAATTGGTCGTCCAGTGCTCAAGTAAGAAAATTCAAGAGCGGCTATGGGCAGCCAAAAATCCTAACTTGAAAGACGCCATTGATCTGGCCAAAGTAATTGAGGAGTCTAGTAAGTGCATGAAGGTCCTTGATTCGCACAAGTCTACTCCTCACCAAGAAGTTTCTGTGGTCACCGACAAAGGTAGCGTTGTGGGTTGTGAACATTGTTCTGGAGACAGTGTTGCGGTAGTAAAAAACAGACCCAGACCCTCTGTCAACTCTGCTAAGAAAACCTCAGTAAGCAAAGTCTGCAACAGGTGTGGCAGCAGCAGCCACTCTTCCGACGCCAGGTTTTGTTTTGCATCAAACAAAGAGTGTTTGAAGTGTGGGAAAGTTGGACATTTTTCCAAGATGTGCAAGGGCAAAGCTAGACAGAGAGTGAATATTGTTGATGACTACTACGCTGATGATTCCGGAGTTGAACCTGACAGACTCTTGGTCATTGATGATGTTGATGTCATTTGTGATGATCCAAGACAAACCAGACCCAAAGCCATCTTCAAGATTGACTCCCACGAGGTGTTGTTGATGGTTGACACGGGTTCTCGACATACCATTATACCCAAGTCTACGTTCGATGCCTTTTGGGAAGGGGTGAAATTACAGCGTAGTGATATCTCACCTAAGGGTTTCAATGGCCAGAAGATTGAAATCCTGGGTTTCTTTGAATCTGAGATTGTTTTTGAAAAAAGGTCCATTTTTGGGAAAGTTTATGTTTCCATTGATGGCCCGCCTATTCTAGGTTGGGTACATCAATATGATCTCTACATCGTCATCAATCCTAGGGCAAAGAATCAGATTATGGTTGTTGACGATGACTCTATTGAATTCATTTTGTTTGAATTTCGGTCTGTGTTCAGGGAGGAGTTGGGTGAACTTCGGGGGTATGCCCATCTCATCAAGTTAAAGAAGGGTAGTCTGCCTGTGCAACATCGGGTAAGGAGAATTCCCATTTCAATCCGGAGTGAGGTGAAACTCTTGATTGAAGAGATGCTTCAGTCTGGGGTAATTGAGCCTACAGAAGCTTCAGCATGGGTTTCGCCCGTCGTGATTTCTAAAAAATCAGACGGAAAATTGAGATTCTGTGTGGACCTCAGGTCCCTAAACAAGTGTGTCGTTGCGGACACCTTCCCTTTACCCAACATCACGGAGATGGTTTCCACTCTTCAGGGGGCGAGATATTTCTCAAAACTCGACCTGAAGAGCGCCTACCATCAGGTTAAGCTCCATGAGTCCTCGAAGCATCTTACCGCCTTCATCACCCCAGAGGGCATCTTCCAATTTACTCGCCTTCCCTTTGGGCTGATTTCGGCGGCGAGTGTCTTTCAAAGATTGGTCAGCGAAATCTTTAAGGGACTCAAAAATGTAGCATTCTTCCAAGACGACATCTTGGTCTTTGGAGAGTCCGTGTCTGATCACAACCTTGTTCTCAGAAATGTTCTACACAGAATTTGGGACACTGGCCTTACACTACGTAGGGAGAAGTGTTCTTTCCTTGTGGAGAACATTGAGTACTTGGGGCATGAGATCTCAGTCAATGGTGTCAGACCCAAGAAGAACCTTCTTGATGCGATACGCTTAGCTCCTTGCCCGTCTGACAAGGACCAGTTGCGGTCATTCATGGGTTTGATCGAATACTACTCCAAATTTGTGGAGAAGTTCTCAGAGAAGACCTTGCCTCTGAGAACCTTATTGAAGAAGGGTTGCAAATTTTCATGGGATCCTGAAATGGAAGCTTGCTTTAATGACATTAAGGAGGCTATCTGCAGTGCTAAGGTTCTGGCACCCTTTGATACTGCCAAGTCCTCCACTTTGTTGGTGGATGCCAGTGCCTGTGGCCTCGGTGCAGTTTTACTTCAGTCCCACAAGGAGGGTGACAGACCTGTTGCCTTTGCCTCACGTACCCTTTCAAAATGTGAACAGAACTATTCTGTTATCGAGAAAGAGGCGTTGGAGGCTGCGTGGGCTGCTCATCATTTCCGTCCATATCTATGGGGCACACGCTTCAACCTTAAGACTGACCATAAACCCCTCATCCGCATTCTTTCCCCTGGGGGTGGGACATTTGGTTCTCCAAGGTTGGCAAGGTTAGCCTCTAAACTCCAGGAATACCACTTTGATATTTCTCACATTTCTGGGTGGAGGAACTTCCAGGCCGACTGTCTATCTAGGTTGGCTGTTCCTTCTGGTTCTAATGTTGGCTTCAGTCTGGAGGAATGTGATGCGAATGTTGCTTGGATCGATGATGTGCTTCTTCTTTCTGAGAGCTCCTTCTCTCGCTCTGAGTGGGTCGTTGCCATGTCTAGAGATACTGTGCTACAGGAAGTCATCCAGCTTATTAAATTGGGTTCACGGAGAGAGAGCTGTCTTCATGTCTCTGTCCGTCCTTTTCTCAAAGTCATTGATGACTTGTCTGTGTGCAGTGACAATGTCATATTGCGTGGTGACAAATTTGTGCCTCCAGCTGACTTGAGGCCGAAGCTCATCTCTCTAGCACATGAGGGTCACCTTGGCCAAACTCTGACGCAACAGCGTCTCAAGCTCAACTTCTGGTGGCCCGGTATGGACTCTATGGTCTCCTCATGGGTAGAGGATTGTTCCACCTGCAAGATGGGTGAGAAGAGACTTAAGGTTTCAGTGGGTTCTGAAATGGGTGCGCTGCAGTTCCCCGAAATTCCGTGGCACACCATCTGCTTAGATTTTATAGGTCCCATTGCTGAATTACCTCTTTCCCAGAGGTTTGCTGTTGTCACTGTCGACTGCCATTCTAAGTGGTTGTCTGTGGAGTTTCTCAAGGACATCACTACGGCTACTACCATCAATCACCTTAAGTCTCTGTTTTTTAGAGAAGGTTTTCCTAATGTCCTTATAACCGACAATGGCACACAGTTGGTTTCGCATGAGATGCAAGCCTTTTTGTCTGGTTGCGGAATTTCCCACCATAGGACCTCCCTCTACAACCCTCAGGGTAATGGTCTCTGTGAACGCCTTAATAGATTGGTGAAAGGCACCGTTCAAATGGCCCTCTCGGCTGGTTCTTCTGTCTCTTCCCTTGTTAGTGAAATGGTTTATGCGTATTGTACCACTCTTCATGGTTCCCACTCCAGATCCCCTTTTGAGATGATGAGGGGCAGGGTTCCCAGCACCAAACTCATTCCCTCTTGGCTCAAAAATTTGGTCTGTCAGTCGCTTTCAGGTGACTTTTCCAGTGTGGTCCCCAAGCCTTCTTGTAAGGGCTCTGTTCTTCCTTCCGGTAAGGTTGCTTCTAGGTGTAGTTCTGCAGGTCGGCTTCAAAGGGTCTCCTCTCGCAAGTCTTGTGATGGTGATGGACCCTCCACCAAGGTTGTTGCTGGCAAAATTGCGAAAGGTGATCTTGTCAAGGTGAAGTCTGGTCGTGTTTCTGGTGGGTTGTCCAAGTTCCGTGGCCCTTTTCTCGTTAAGATGGTCTATCCCCACTATGTTGTTCTCTCCAATGGGGAGAAATGGAACTTAAGGAGGGTTGCCCTCTATCAGAAAGGTGGTGTTAGCCCTGTAGTTGGTTCCGGTTCTGTTCCTGTTCCTTTTCCTGTCCAGGATCTTTCCTCCTCAGGGTTCATGCTTGTTCCTTCTCCGGATCCGGGCCCTGTGGTTCCTGCTCCTGTTAATGTTTTGGCTAGGGGTGATGGTGGGGGGGATGCTCCTGATCCTGCTGTGTCTCTTCCCAATTCCACTGCTGATCTCGTTCCCAACTCCGTGACTGATTCTAATTCCAACCCCATTGCTTCTTCAAGTTCCTCTTTGCCTGCCATCAGACCTCAAAGGAGCCACAGGCCACCTACTTATTTGAATGATTTCTGTTGTGATTAGTTCTTTAGAGGGGTGACGTGTGTTCCTTTCAATGCCTATTGGTTGTGATGGTTTCATTGCTTATTATTACTTGTGTTTTATTGTATGATGTTCTCATTGCGTATACTTATTTGTGTTTGAATGCTTATTGTTCTATGATGCCTCCATTTTTGCCTTTACTTTAGGAATTCTCCTGTAGTTTTGTGCTAAGTTTCCTTTCAATGACATGCACATTCTTTTGAGTTAAGTTTCTTTTCTTTTCTTTTGTTTTATTCTACGAGAGGAGATGTGTTGTATATTTATCCTTCTTTTATTTCTTTTACTCCACCACAGTTCTTACCTGTGTCATCCATTCCAGAATGTATATGGCTCTGTCTCCTTCTAGGGTTCTAGCTGGTGACAGTTTGTGCCTGGCCAGCTTGTGTTGAGGTTGCTTCTTTTCTGCTTCTCTGCAATAAACCCTTATTGCTGCATCTGTGGTCTTCACTTCATTTACTACAGCCTTCTATCAAACAGGTCCGCAGCACCTGGCCAACTAAATTACCCCTTGTCAGCTAGCAAGAATCCTTAGCTCCTCTGATGCTATGATGGTGGGTGGTCCCGCGAATAAAAAGGAAAACGGTGGTGACACTTCCTTCTCCTTTCTTGCTTTTAGGGACTGAATGCCCTCCCTTTTCCCTTAACGGCTATGACGAAGGTACTCTCATTCAAACAGAACCTTAAGACTTGGCTTTTTGAATGATCATATAAATAATTGGTTCAGCATGGTGGTCAGCAAATCTGATAACACTGGGATACCCACCAAGCAGCTGTACTCTTTATAAACTCTGCTATTGATTGATTGGTGATCAATTGAAGACTTTTGTCTCTTTAGGTTGTACCTAGGCAGTACAATTGTGTAGAATTGTGACTTCTCTGTGTCTGAGTGCCTCTGTCATTACTGCAGCAGCCTGGCATGTACATACTGTAGACCTAAAAAGTGTGCTAAAGATCTCCTTCAGTTCTACTCAGTAGTATTGCCGAAAGCAATAAAGAATGGGCCCACCTTGTCCAAAAAAATCAACGCATATTAGAACTTACAGAAAGCCCACACACAGCCTTTTTGGCCAGCCCTTATAGCACTGCCAATATTTATTGGGGGAAAATGTTAGGTATTTAACAGAACATGCAAATTTGTACTAGGGACATACACGAAAATTAAATGTACCTATTGGGTGTCAGTCAATATCATCATCTTTAAAGGAGAGAGAACAAGCACTTTAGCACTGAATAGCAGTCCTAAGAGCCAACAAAAACAGGTTCAGAAAACAGGAGGATGCAGGCAAATGTTTGCGGATGACCCTAGAGAAAAGAACAAGTCCAAAACTTAATCTGCAATTTTTATAAGCCTAAGTTTTCTCACTTTCTCCTCATTTAAAGTATAATTGCACTTTGCCAATCAAACTTGGGGCCATTGTTCTTTCTTAATATATTTACTTTAAGTAAGGAAGGAATGAGCTAATGAAACCTTATTTGCAGGAGAATCTGCAAAATGGAAAATAGTATCATCCCCATCACCTGCTGGGGTGTCGTTTTTTGGGATGTATGACATCACAACGCATGCTTTTACATTGCATGCTTTTGCATCGCAAGTTTTACAACGCATGCCTTTACAACGCATTGTGTTGAGGGGTGCTGGATAGTGAATAGTTTAATTTACTATTCCAACTCCAGTCCCTGTGGATAGTAGGGAAGGTGTTGGATAGTAAATTAAATCTATTCCCTATCCTAGAGCGCCCCCCAGCGCAATGCGTTGTAATGGTTTGCGTGGTAAAAGTTGCGATGTAAAAGAACTGCGTGGTAAAAGTAGCGTTGTAAAGGATGTTTCCCAGTTTTTTGACCTGTGAGGGATTAAGATGTTCAGTCTTGTGTTGATTTTAGAGGTTTAACTTTAATCAAGAGTAGATATTGGTGACTGGTTCTAAAGTATCATTAGTAAGCAATTCATGGAGTTCAAGTTCCTACAAAACTCAGTGTAGGTGAGAGTATTATTTGCTACTAATAAAGAAACGTGATGAGAGTACAACTGCCTTTTTCACCCCATTTGGACAATTTGAACATTGTGTAATGGTATTTGGTTTGTGTTCTGCTCCGAGCACATTTCAATGATGTATAAACGCGACATGCTTTGATGTCTTGAACTAGTTTGTGTTGCTTTATTGGATGATATTCCTGTGGTTTTAATTGTTTTTGTTGAACAACAAGAAAATGTGAGTTTAGTATAGTGAACATCTCCGCAACTTCAGGGTATATTTATGAGGATATTGCGGCACCGTAGCATCACCTTTCATGGCACTCATGTAGTGCAATGCTCTGCTCCATATTTACAATGCAGTGCTAAGCCATTTTGCATGGCTTAACGCCACATTGCAAATACTGTAACCTTTAACGCAGTTTTCTGTGTCAGAGAGTAATGCAATGGGTGTTTTGCTTTGAGCACTCCATCACAACACCCATTGCTTTTTGACGATTCCTCAGATTTACAAGGATGTGTAAATCTGAGGTTGCACCAAAAACTAACGCCATGAAAAGCAGGCGTTACAGTGGTGCAGCAAGGTGAAATACATGTATTTCCCCTAGTTTGTTCCTCTTGCTATGTGTGCTGCATTCTACAGCCCACAAAGAAGAAGCAAATTGCACTTTAAGAGGTGTCCCTTCCTGCATGTAAACAATCATCCCTGCAATGCAGGCACAAGGGTGTCTGCATTGGTGCCATGCAGCTTTTTTAGCGCCTGTGCAGGGGGAAACACAGGAATGTGCCGTATTCTTGTGAATACGGTGCATCCATGCATTTTTGAAATGACGCATTGCAGCACTGCTAAATTGCTGCAGTGCTGAGCTGCGTCATTTCCGTGTAAATATGACCCATCATTTGTATTGTAGACCTAAGAAGCATGGTTTTAAAACAGAAAAAGTTTAATGGCTTGGATTTAGCAAATAGGACACGTTACAACGCAAAAAGTTACAATACATGCTTTTAAAATGCGGTTTTTACATCACTAAATCCATTACAACACATGATTTTACTACGCATGCCATCACAACACATTTTTAGAAACTACATTTAAAATGCATTCCATAACAACACACACCATTGCAATGCATGATACTTTTAGGGGAACAGTAGGCTAAGTGTTGGATAGTGTAGGGGTAGAAATTACTATTCCCACTCTAGTGATTTAAACAGTAGGGTAAGTGTAGGATGGTGTAGGGGTAAAAAATACTATTCCCACTCCAGTGAGTGCAACAGTAGGGTAAGTGTTGGATAGTGTAGGGGTAAAAGTTACTGGGCCCGATTCACAGAATGAACTTAAGACTAAATCCTAAACTTACTACTATTTGGTATTCACAGAATGCACTTACTACTTTCGGGATTCACAAAGTGAACTTACTACTTTCGGGATTCACAGAATGAACTTACTACTTTCGGTATTCACAGAATAGATTTAAGACTACTAACTTTACGTCCGCACTCGGGCCGTAAATTCCGGCCCGGAGGTGGAGTTTCCGGCTTGGGGGTGGAGCTTACGGCTTGGATCGGAGGTGGTGATTTCAGCCATGGCTAAATACCCACCTCCGAGCTGGAAGCTCCGCCTCCAAGCCGCAAGCTCTGCCTCTGGGCCGTAAGCTCCGCCCAAGCCGGAAACTCCGCCTCCGGGCCAGAATTTACGGCCCGAGTGCGGACGTAAAGTTAGTAGTCTTAAATCTATTCTGTGAATACCGAAAGTAATAAGTTCATTCTGTGAATCTCGAAAGTAGTAAGTTCACTTTGTGAATCCCGAAAGTAGTAATTGCATTCTGTGAATACCAAATAGTAGTAAGTTTAGGATTTACTCTTAAGTTCATTCTGTGAATCGGGCCCACTGTTCCCATGTACCCTAAAACCCATTTTCACCCTAAAACTAAAAAAATCCACATTACTTACCATATAATGCGTTGTAATAGCATGCGTTGTAGTGACATGCGTTGTAATGGGCAGTGTGTTGTAGTGACATGCGCTGTAATGGCTGCATTGTAATGGCATGCAGTGTAAAGGCTGCTGCGTTGTAACAGCTGCATTGTAAAAGAAGTGCGTTGTAATGACTGCATTGTAACAGATGTTTTTCGGATTTAGCTTGAATGTTTTTGAGAAAGTCATGCTTTTCAGCCTTGTTCACCCTCATAGGAGGCTCATACTAGTGGTAACGGATTCTTACTGTTCCCTTCGCTCTGCTAACTAGGCCCAGGATCACTGCTCTAATGAAAAAGGTACATGGGAATTAGGTATAATTTCAATTGAAAATGACGGACCCCTGTAAATTCCTTGTATATAATAATGAGGTATGGGGGATTCTAACTACCTATAAGTCTCTAGCATATATTAGGACATGGCGTTTAGAGGCCCAGTAGATTTCCTGCACTGGAGTGGGCACAACTGTGTCATCTGCTGTAACTTCTAAAGATGGCTCTGGTTAAAAGTCGATTCTATGCAAATTCAACTTTTGGAGCTTGAGGTACTTCTAAATTAGCTAGCAACCTGTTTATTCAACCTATAAGTAAGTCCTAACGTCTTCACTAGGTGCCATAGGGGTGGGGTGCCTTATAACTATAAGCAGGGACATTATAAAAGAAATTGTATAAGCCCCGGTTGAGAGAAAAACTGCCACATTTGTTTCCCGCAATGCAGATTATTAACTTTATTGGTTAACATTGAAATATGTTATTTAAGTATAAATATTGGTAGGATGGAGTTAAACATGTTGTTCAAAGAGTTGCAAGATTGGAAATGATAAATCCAACAACTTCTCACTATTGAATTCATCATAAGTAATACAGAAACTAAGTTACATTACATTCTTTTCTGTAAGCCAAAATCCTGCCTTCATGCAGTCTCTCTTGATTGGTTAGCCTTAACAGGCTTAGTTGGGCTGGTTTGATGAGGTGATAAGTGGTTCATAGAGCAGATGTTATCAGATAGGGAGAGCACTGCAGATGGGTCAGAAGTGGCCCTGGGTAAATCAAACTGGGTGTCAAAGATAGAGCAAGACAGTAAGGAATGCCAGGTCTACCACCCCTTCTTCCTGTAACCCACCTCAGATGGCAGGCCTGGGAATAGAGTTTGCAGTAGGTAGAGGGAGAGTGTTAATGGAAATGAGCCACAGTAGTAGATTGGATTAGTCCGCTCTTACTCTGCTTAGAGGAATCCTCCATCTTGTATTTTATAGTGCAGTGCTTTGTGTGACCAGAATATGCCACACTTTGGAGGAAGCTGTCATGTATTTGGGTAACACCCTGCTCCTCATTGGACAGGGTTGCCCCTTGCCGCGTCACTGCATATCATTTAATAGATATGTGAGATGTGCAGGGCAACTCAAATTTGGTGCCTGAAATACAAAAAGAAGTATTGCCCTGCTGAAACCCTTGTCTGCCCCACAAAGTATTGCTCCCTGAAGGAATTCTCCTTTTGCACACTTGGAACAACCCTGAGGACTTTACCTTGCTTTAAAAAGGATTAAGGAGAGGACTCCCTGAAAGCAACAGGAGAACAGAACTTCCCTGCATCATCTCCCTCAAGAAGTCTCCAGCCTGTTGTGCGTCCAGTGGACTTTTAAGGATTTGGCCAGGTGCATTATGGAAACTGTAGTCCATATTTCCAAGGTCCATCTCAGAGCTTCTAGACCCTTGGATTTGTGTTTTGGACACTTTGAACACTCAAGCAAAATTTTAGGAAGCAGTTCCTGAAGTTTGGAGAAGTTTTGAAATAACTCTTAGAAAAAGCGCCATAAGGGAACCGACCCAACATCAAGAGTCAAGTCTACTATCTTCAACTGTGAACCGGCGTGGATTTCAACTTTGTCCCGCTGAAAGCTCCAGAGCTCCAGACTTTCATGATTTGACCGGGGCCTCGCCATTGGGGCACACAGGTTCAGATCAGAAAGGAAACAGTTTTTAGTTCTGAGTTGTTTAGGATTTGAAGGTAGGGACACACTCAAACATCTTCCAGAGGCAGAAGCAATAGAAGGGGAGGAACCTGATGAATATTTGAGCGCCATCAAGAAATTAGCTAAGAGATATGATGCACAACCCAGCATAGTTGTACTGAGACACAAATGTTTTAAACGTGCACAAAAGAGCGACAAAGACACATACATCACCGCACTCAGGAAAATGATTGCAGATTGTGGTTTTGAAAATTTCATTGAGCAGCTAGTCCATGACCATTTTATAAGCCAATGCTCGGACAGAATAATCAGACAGTAACTCCTGTCACTAGACAATTCCACTCTGGAAGAGTCCATTCGCATTGCAAAAAGTATGGAAACTTCACAAGTCTCTGTGAGGGAACTCGAAAATAAAAATAATGAAACAGTTAGTTCTGTGCCCTTTTCTAACTTCAAGAACAGAAAAGATTCCCCACAGAGGAGCTTCTTCAGAAGAACTGACATTTGTTTCAGGTGTGGCAACTCAGCTCATACAAAAAATAGTAGGCCATGCCCTGCAAAAAATGTGGTATGTCGATCCTGTGGTAAAGTGGGGCACTTCGATAAAGTATATTAGAGCCAAAAGAAAGACAAAGTGCGGATTGGTTGTGTAAAAGACTACATGGACAGTGAAAATAAAGATCCCCAAGGAGAATTGAAAGACATGGTTCTTGTGGTGAAAGACTGTGATATTAGGACTGGTGACCCAAATGATTGTGTTGATCTCTATGTCAATATAGCTGTTGGTGAAAAGAATTTACGCCTTCTGGTGGATTCAGGCGCGCATATCACCATGATTACTGATTCTCTCTTTGAAGCTAATTGGGGAAAAAGAGATCTTTTGCCCCCAGATTGCGCACCAGTGTCCTATGAAGGACGTAACATTGACCTCGTAGGCTATTTTGAAGATGTCATGGAATTCAAAAACAGGTGCATTTATGGCAATATTTATGTCGCTGTACACGTATTAAACATATTTGGGTGGTTTCACCAAGGTCTGTTTAACATGATGCTATGTCCAGGTGCAAAAGAACAGGTTCTGGCTCTTTGTGATCCCACACATGTTGAAGAATTGCTTAACAATTATCCAAAAGTCTTTTCAGGAGAATTGGGTAAAATAAAAGGGTTCAAACCTAGAAATGACGCAACTCCAGTGAAACATAAAATCAGAAGTGTACCTTTCAGCATAAGAGCTGGTGTCTATGCACAAGAGAGGAGTGATCGAACCCATCGGATCCTTGGATTGGGTGTCTCCCTTAGTCTCCCTTAGTAATAGCACATAAGAAAAACAATAAATTGAGGATCTGCATTGACTTGCCCTGACTGAACAAAGTTATCTGGGTGGACTCACACCCCTTACCCAACATCTCTGAAATGCTGGGTGCAGTAGCAGGAGCAAACATTTTCACAAAACGTGACCTGGCGTCTGCATACCACCAGGTAGAACTAGATAGAGACTTGTGTCATCTCACAGCATTTAACTCACCATCTGACATGTTTCAATTTTGTCATATGCCGTTGGCCTGGCCTCGACAGCTTCAGTCTTCCACCAGCTCATGGTCAATCTACTCAAAGGGATCAAAAACGTAGCAATCTTCCAGGATGAGGCCCTCATATATGCTGCTGAACAGGAACAACATGATGAAACCCTTAAACGTATTCTGTCTATTTTTGAAGAACAGGTAACGCAAAAAATGTGTGTTCTCGAAAGATTCTGTGGAATATCTGGGTCACATAATCTCCAGCACAAGGGGCACGCCTAAACCTAGTCTTGTCCAAGCTATAGTGGATGCCACTGCTCCAAAGGACAAAGTCGGGATGAAGTCACTGCTAGGTTTGACCGAATTTCATTCATGCTTCATTCCTGATTATGCCACCCGTGTACGTCCCATATCCAATTTACTAAAACATTAAGCTGAGTTTGTGTGAGATGATGATTGTATTCAAACATTTTCCTGGCTCAAAGAACAACTGTGCACTGCCAAAGCCTTAAAACCTTTTGAATCCACTGTGCCCTGTATTTTGACAGTGGATGCCAGCTGTTATGGTCTGGGTGCCGTTTTCACCCAGGAGCTAGGGACTCAAGAACATAATATTGGCTTCTCTTCACGGGTGTTGAGGGACTCAGAATCATACTATTCTGTAATAGAAAAGGAACTACTAGCATGCTGGTGGGGGATTGAAAAGTTTAAGTGTTACTTGTGGGGCAGGAAATGTACCTTAAAAACTGACCACACACCTTTAGTCGCCATATTGGGGAACACCAACCACCACAACACCACGCCACCCATAGCCCGCCTGGCATCCAAAATTCTGCAATTCAATTTTAAAGGTACACACATTGCGGGTGGAAAGAACGTCCGCGCGGATGCACTATCATGTCTGCCTCCTGCTCCAAATGCATCAGTCTTGGTCGAAGACCACATTGATGATGCTGAGCATGAGGACTGTCCTGTAAAACAATTCTCAACCACCCAATACTGCGGGAGCAAAGATTAATCCCACTCCTCTACCCTAGCACCCGTTGCCAAAACTATCAAGAATCACAGTGATGGCAGGCAAGAACTATAGAAGAAGGTGGGGAACAAAACAAGTTTTCGGATATTTCTGGACCAGCATTCATGGACATATGGACCCCAGAATTACCTACAAAAGGCGTCAAGAGAATGAAATTAGCTCCACGCATCCACATTCATACATGCTTCATTTAGGTATTACTTTTTGAGCAAACACAAGGAAAACTCTTACCCCCATACCTGATCTCCCACTGCATACAAAGTGGCAGGGCTTCTATGTCAATCTGCCTGTTGTTTCATGCTCTCCTTAGCAGATAACAAATGTTCTTGTGCTTTTGCCCAAATAGCCACGAAAGAGTGACTTAACTTATCTAGTGCAGGAACCCGCCCAGATGGTTGAATCAGTAGTGCCCTTGGATGGAATCCTGAAGAACAAAAGAAAGGGGTCATGCCCATAGCAGAATACAAGCTGTTATTATATGCAAACTTGGCTGAGGGTATAGCCAACAACCAGTCACAAAATAAAGTAGATAACAGACAACGGATATACTGCTCGATCGTTTGATTAGTAAGTTCCGTTTGTCCATCCGATTGAGAATGGTATGCGGAGGACAAACATAGTTCCATCTTCAAAGAAGAACATAACTCAGTCCAAAAATGTGACACAAATTGCGGACCCCTATCAAACACAATAGCCGATGGCAAACCATGTAACGTTACAATATGGGAGATAAATACTTCCGCAAGTGCATGAGCATCAGGGATCTTCAATAGTGGGACAAAATGTGCCATCTTCATAAATAAGTCAACCACCACGAGAAGGGCTGTGTACTCCCGCACATCAGGAAGATCTGTAACAAAATCCATTCTGATAATATGCCAAGGAGAAGGGGGAACTGGCAACGGATTCAACAACCCAGCAGGGCGACTATGTGTTGCTTTACTAACTGCACATACTGGACAGGACCCCACAAATAACTGCACATCTCGACTGATGTTCTCCCACCAAAACCAGCGTGAACACATTTCCTTGGTCTTATGTATTCCAGGATGACCAACCATAGTGGATGAATGACACCACAAAATAACCTTTTGCCTCAATTCAGGAGGTTTGAACAAACATCCAGTATGATACAACAACCCTGCCCGTAATTCGAACAAGGGATCGGTCAACCAGGGGGTTAGATCTATCCTCCCCACCTCTACCCATTCCTCCTCAAAGAATTTAGCCTCAGATGTACATCCTATGATCTTCTCTGCTGGGATTATCAACCTCTCCTCAATTTCCAGCTCAACCCCACTAGGTCTACCATAGAGTAGAGATAAAGCATCAGAATTCACCTGCTGTGCTGCTGGTCTGTACGTAAAAACAAAATCGTACTCACTGAAAAACAGTAACCAGCGTATCTGTCAAGGGGTTAGTGCCCGTGCTGAACGGAAACATTCCAGGTTCTTAGGATCCGTATAAATTGTAACGGATGTCTGGCCCCCACAGATGATGATGCCATTTCTCAAAAGACAACTTGATAGCCAAAATCTCTCTTTAAGCAATAGTGTAATTGCGTTCTGCAGGTAACAATGTCTTCGAGAATAACGCAATCGGATGCATAAGACCAGTTTCCACATCCCTTTGAGAGAGCAACCCCACCTACAGCATACATAGAAGCATCCACTCCTGTGAAATAAGGCAACTCCGGGTCTGGATGTACCAAAACGGGTGCAGAGGTAAAGTTCTTTATCAGCAGTGCCAAAGCCACCTGAGCCGACAAAGACCAAACAAAGGGAACAACTTTCTTCAACAAGGCAGTCAGAGGAGATACAATATCCGAAAAATGGGATAAAAACCGCCTATAAAAGTTGGCGAACCCCAACAACACCTGTATCTCTTTCACACAAGTAGGTGGAGGCCATGAAATATTGGCTCTATCTTGTGGGGATCCCATTGGCATACACAAGGAATCACAAAAATTCAGCACAGGCAGCATGGAACTTACATTTCTCAAATTTGACGAATAACCGGTTCTCACGTAACCTCCGCAACACTTGTTTAACATGTTCTTTATGTTCTTCAGGGGCTTTATAAAAAATAAATATATCATCAAGATAAACAATAACACTGATATCCAAAAACTCACGCAAGACCTCGTTAATAAGAAACTGAAATGCAGCCAAGGCTTTACATAACTCAAAGGGCATGACACAGTACTCAAAAAAAACGAACTTCCTACAAAAGGCAGTTTTCCACTTGTCCCCTTGACGTACACGAATGAGATGGTAAGCCCCACGCAAGTACAGTTTGGGGAATACCGTGGCATGCCGCAATTGGTCCAACAAGACTGGAATGAGAGGGAGGGGATACTTATTCTTCACTGTCACCTTATTAAGTGCCCTATAATCCACACATGCGTGGAGATCACCATCCTTCTTCGGGATAAAAAAGGTAGAAGAAGAGACAGAGGACACAGATGGACGTATGTAAATCAAAGCTAACATTCTTTGAGTGTCCATTGTCACATATCAACAACAAAGGTTCTGTCTGATGTGATATTGCCCCTGATGACAATTCAGTCCCATTAATAGCCCAAACTAGTTAGGGCTCTTCTTTATACACATAAGACACCTTCAAGGTATCGGCCAAATGATTGTCTTAAAATTGACAGTAGCACTGGAATCAAGTAACACTGTCACGGTTGATCATTTGCTACTGGACAAGACCATACACAGAGCAACAGTAAAATGCTGAGGTACCCTTTGTACAGCTCCTGGAATATCATAGAGGTTATTACCAGCTATTTCCTCTTTAACTGACCCACCCTGGTCTGTCTTATTCCCAACACATGCAACTATCTTGGATTTAGGGGTAAATGATGGTTTAATGGGACATTCATGAGCGAAGTGCCCACCCTTCCCACAATAGAGGCGCCTTCTATCCTTCTCTTCACTTGATATAGGTCCTCTCAATCCCCCGATCTGCATAGGCTCTGTTGTTTGTCTAGCCTCCACATGTTCCTTAATATCACTCCTTACTACCGCTGCCCGAGAACCTATAAAACGACTCCTTTCACCACGTTGTTCAAGAAGGCGATGATTTAAAAACTAAATCAATGAAGTCTGTACATGCCTAAGGGGATCTACTACCTGGAATACAACATCCTTGAGTTCCTCACATATCCCCTGATAGACAATAGAGGTACGTTTTTCCATAGGCCAATGGGTCTCAGACACTAGTTGATTGAAAGATGCAATATTGGTCAATAGATCTTGCTTCCCCTGCCGCAATTTCAATAACTCCACGTCACTTGCTTGCATAAAAGCTTGTTTAGTAAACAAGCAACGCATCTGATCCCTGAAAGCCGGATAGTTGTACAACACTGGCTCGTCCCCCTCTACTAATGGAACAGCCCATGTAGCTGCAGAACCAGCCAAGTAAGATATAACAAAGCCACCCTTGCCGAATCATCGGGAAAAGCAGAGGGATGACACATGAAAAGAAGATGGCATTGGTTCATGAAGACTGCATACTTATTACAGTGTCCCATAAATCTCTCAGGGACAGCCAAAGGTATGGGGACCGGAGTATTCACTGTAATAGCAGGAGGGTTGCTACCACCTGCACCCAGAGTATTGGTACGATCAAAGTGAAAGGTAACTGGCTGCAACACAGGTCCCTGGATCCTGGAAGACAGCCCTGCTCCTGCACCCCAAGTACATTCTTTAACTCTAAGGGCATTCAATTCCTGATGTAAACCTACATTCTCTTGTCTCAAGCCCTGTACTTCTGACTGAATGTATGTGACTGCAGCCATTAACTCCTGTAAAGAAATGTTCATGAGGGAGGGTTTTCCCAAGACTATTATCTCACACAATGGTATACAGTTCGTCTCATCTGATGTTGAAGATTTCCTCAAAGATTCATCCAACTCTCATCTCAAAAGCTCACTTTAACATCCCCAGACTAATGGGCTGGTGGAGAGACTCAACAGAGTGATAGGGGATTGTATAAAGTGGGCCATACACCATAAAAGAGTCATAGCCGCTGCAGTGAGAACTATGTTATGGTTTTAAAGGACTACTCCCCACTCATCCACGGGTGACTCTCCATTTGAATTGCTCATAGGTAGGAAGCCCTCCATGGAGTCCACTCCTGCCTTGATGCCAAAATGGTTCAAAAACAAAGAATCGTCCAAAGAGCTAGATGTAAGGGTTAGAAACAAAGTCTTTGATGCGCAAAACCAGCAAAAAATATATTTGGATCAAAGAAAACATGTCGTAGAGCGGAGGTTTGCTGTAGGTGACATAGTGAAAATGAAGAAACAAAACTTTGTGAAAAAGGGGGTGTCTAAATACAGCAAACCAGATGTCATTGACAAAGTATGCGGAAGTGCAGTACGTATCAATGGGTGTAACTGGTGGAACATGAATAAGGTTGTAAAAGTCAATGACGAGTTTGGTGTGAGACCAAGTGTAAATACTGATGTGGACTTGTCACGTACTTCTGTTTCCGAAAACTGTGATGTTGATGCTTCAAAGCGCCCTCTGGCTTCCCCTAGGAGAAGTTCAAGAGTGACCGGATTACCGGCCAGGTACAAGTGATCTCCTTTTCCCTCCTTTTACCGGCTAGGTACAGGTGTTATCCTTTTACTACCTTTCTGCTTTCTTTTTCTCTCTCTTACTTGCTCGCTCTTTCTCTCCACCTCTCTCTGCCTTTTATCTTTCTTCTTGTCTCCTTTTAGGAAAGGAGATATATGTAGTGTTCTCTCCTCTCGCCCCTTGTGCGAGGACACTGTGGTGCTCTTTGTCTCGCGCTGCCTGTTGGCACAAGAGAACCGGTTGTATGATGACAGTTGGAATCTGTTTGAAAGTTGATGGCACTGCTTTGGGGTGCTTGCACGCACACTCTAAGACGCCTTGTTTTATGACGATTAAACTTACTACATATCACTTCTCCTGCCTGTGATTATTACACAATCCTATGATTTTGCATCAAAATCAGCCTGCTGGAGGGGACTGCATGATATCATGTAAAGAGGGGATCCCATCTTTCCCCACGCCAGGAGTCCCTCCACCCAGGTCCATCGTCGCTCAGGCAGTCTTTTAATACTTGCGCTTGGTTTTCTGTCCTGTAACACAATTCTCACCCACCCAATTCTGCGGGAGCGAAGATTGATCCCACTCCTCTACCCTAGCACCCGTCGCCAATACTATCAAGAATCACAGGCAGGCAAGAACCATGGAAGAAGGTGGGGAAACAAAATAAATGTTCGGATATTTCTGGACCAGCATTCATGGACGTATGGACCCCAGAATTACCTACAAAAGGCGACAAGAGAGAAAAATTAGCTCCACGCATCCACATTCATACGTGCTTGATTTAGGCATTACTTTTTGAGCAAACACAAGGAAAACGCTTACCCCCTTACTCAGCTTCCAACTACTTATCTGAGAATGGAGGTATAGTCACCCTTAAGTCCTTAGCTCGCTGTTGTAAGTTTCACAGTGCAATAATCCTCATAAAGTATTATTTATCCAGTGTCCATAAATAAAAGAACAAGATATCTGGGGCAAAAAATAAGCCTCCTTCTTATTTTTATCATGAAAAAGGGGGATGGGGAGAAAAAGCCCCAAAACACGGCAAAAAAAACCCGAGTGTCACTACAAGGAAAAAGAAGGGAAATAACAATTTATTTCCAAAATTGGTTGCCTCCATTGTAGTCACGATATAAACAACGTGACTTAAAATTGACTCAATAGTGTTGTCCTCAATAGTGTTGTCCTTGAGGCATATAAACTTCGGAAAAAGGGCAAAAACCGGGAACCTACTGCAAAGAACACAGCCGCGTTTACCTTGTCAATTTTACAATGCCTAGGATCCCTTTTCGTAGGAGCAAGCCTGGTATTCAGCAAAATGGACCACAATACAATTCAATTCAATTCATGAAGTTTTATTCGGCACATTAAAAATGACCATATAACCACAAAACATGTATAATGTCAATATTACAGAGTACAGAACATATATAAAAAGGTATCATAAAATACAGACAGCATTCCTAAAAAAAAATACTTTTACGTGCCTTGATAGAACAATTTAAAAAAGTAGCAGTAAAAAAACAGATATCAGCGGACTCCATATTAAATAGTAAATTCATCGCCTGATTAACAGTACGTACACCATATTTGATAAACATGGGTTTCAGATAGGCTAATCTTAAATTCATGTACAATTTACAAATCAATAAAAAGTGTAAAGTGCTTTGTTTGGTAACGCCATCACATAGACAAGGCCCAGTTGGATATTTCTTGAGGTTGGGCAAGGCCACTAAGTGATGTGCCACGCCGAACCTCTACTGGTTAGCACATGCTTATGGTATGGCCTAGTCACCACGGCAAAGTAACCTGGAAAACCTTCATTCATGTTGTATTTACAGTAAAACATGACTGTGGACATAGATCCATATGCTGAGGCCCGTTTCCTTGCTTTATGGGCCAGGAATGTAGTTTTCAGCTCTACTTTGGATATCTTAGATGCGGCGCTATGATCAGTCAGTACATTGATATTAAATATTTCTGAATAACAGTCGGCAACATATTTTAACCATGGGATATTGCGAGATTTATCCAGGGATAAACAATCCTCCATAATAGATCTACTAAAAGCCTTTTCTTCCTGAAGCCATATCGACCGCCATAACAACAATGGCCTCATTGATAGTAGATAATCTAAAAAATGAATATCCAATTCTCGATGGATAAACTCGGTCGGGGCAGAGGAGGGTAAACATAAAAGTTTTTTTTAAAAAGAGTTCTCCTCCAATTGCAAATTATGGGAACAGGTTTCCCCATACCCCAGCACCGTACATTGCAGTGGTGACACATCTGGCTTGATAAATGTAGAGCATATCCCTTCTGCGTCTGTCACCAACTTTTGTCGCAAATCTAAAAACACCATGTGCGTTTTTTGCCATTTTGTTGCTAATATTATTGAATTCATTAGTCCATTTTTGTTTTTAGAAAAGGTTATCCCAAGATAGCAGAATTTATCTACTTCTAGCACCTTTTCACCCTCGATAAAGAAGGCATTGGATGTTTTCCTTTTAGCCCCATACGTCATAGTATGTGTTTTCCCCTTATTGATAGATAGTTTTCCATCCTTAATGAAGTAAGAAAATCTATCGATCAGACGCTGTAGTCCGCATGGTGTGCTTGAAAGCAGGACAGCGTCATCAGCATACAATACCACTGGTACCGAGACGCCTTTCATTTTAGGGGCATCTGCGTTTACAGCTTTTAAAATGGAGTCAATTTAATTAATAAACAGTATAAAAAGTAGGGGGGCTAATACGCAACCCTGCCTGATCCCTCGATTAACCCTGAATTTCGGGGTGCATTCACCTTTAGAGCCATAGCGTACACAGGTTTCCAGCTTTTCGTACAATCTGGCGAGAAAGAAAATTATTCCCTCTGGTGCTCCTAGCTGTAACAGGGTCGGCCACAGTATAGTGTGGTCGACCATATCGAAGGCGTTACTAAGGTCTGCAGAGCAGAGATATAATGAGCCCTCTTTAGCTTCAGTGTATTTGCCTATCAATAAATCAAGGTTAATACTCTGGTCGAGTGTCCCCCGACCCTTTCTAAACCCAAACTGGCTGTCAGCCAGGACACCCTCTTGCTCCACCCCCTCTTCTAGTCTAGCCAACATAACTCTACTCATGATCTCAACTGAGAAGTCTAGAAGAGAGATGGGCCGATAATTTCTAGCATCAGATCGATTACCCTTTTTGTGGATCGGGATTATGATGGATTCCCCACAAGTTTTTGGTGCTACAGTGCATAGAGCAGCATTAAAAACAATGGCCAAAAGGGGACTCCACAACTCTGGGGCTGCTTTATAAACATCTATAGGAACCCCATCGGGTCCCTGGACTTTGCCCCCCTTACTCGCTCCGATCCCAAGCTCGACCTCCTTTGCACTAATGTCCAATGCAATAATGGGCCATCTACTAGGATAATTAACAACAGTGTTAGACACACCAAATATTTGGGAGAAATTCAAGACCCAGTCATCGCTAGATACGTTGGAGGTTAACTCAGGGATGTTTTCCTCCGTAAGAAAAGCAGAGTTAACTGTAGCCCAAAACAGTGTGTTATTTGATAACTCTGCAGCTTCATTAAGTGAATCCCAAGCCTGCTGCTGCATCTCACCCTTCCTCCTCTTTAGTGCTTGCTTATACTCCAGTCTTAAATTAACGATTACACCTGGGTCCCTAGGCTTTTTTGCAAGAGCTCGTTTAAGCTTAGTTAATAGACTGGTACACATATGGTCAAACCAACCCGGTCCATTCCTACATTGTGTTTTTTTAGGTCTAGTGAACCTAGCATCGATGGATTTATTAATATCAGAAAAAGCAGTTAAAACCCTCCCGTAATCGATGTCATTATCGAGAATAAGGGTGATGTCAGTCAGACTTTCTGTAACAATTGAATTTAGCAAATCTTTAGCCTTCTCCCCAATCCATCTTATTCTTAGGCCACTAGGTCTGTGTGGATCCACATTAGTGATTGTGGTACCCACTTCCACAACGCTTTTACCCCACAGAGTACATTCCAAAATTATATAATTATGATCACTTAAAGATGAGACCTCAATCCTGGGGGGGAACAGTGTGGGGTAATATTCGATGAGACAATGACATGGTCAATTACTGAGCTGCTCTGCTTATTTTTAAAGGTAGGTATAGCCAGGCCCAGATCATCTTTGGCAAAATCTAAAATTTCCAAGTCATGACAGCCCATGATCTTATGTAATGAATCACCATAGCTATTATGTTTGAAATGCAAGTCCTCTGAACCACCATTATTGATAACCCCACAGACCTTTTGGGTTGAGAGTTCACACAGCGGTAAATTAAAATCGCCCACCCAGTTAAAGTCGAATAAAACATTTGTTTCCATGCTGAAGTTATGAATTTAACTCGCTAGATCTTTAACTACTGCAATCCTAAAGTTATCAAACACATTGTTGTAGTAGTTAATAAGTAGTATGTTATGCCCTTGGTTCGCTATGAGCCACAGAAGCTGTACGTGTGTGCCCACGGTCAAGTACCTTTTTACTACAATATGACGTTTAACAGAGACCAAAATCAAAAGACCACCTTTGGCTCTCCCTGAGGTAGAACCTTGCTCCGCCAAACTATAAGAAACGAACCCCTCATAATTTACATCTTCTCTACACCAAGTTTCCTGGAAACATAAAATATCATGGCTATCGATAAGATCTTTCCAGCCCAGAACATTCCCCTTAGATTTTAATCCAGCGATATTCCAGCTAACAATTGAAATACCATTAACATGCGTAATACCTTTAGCAGCTGATGCAACACTAGTGTGTATACCATCCCCCGCCTTAGGATAGACCATTGATGCATCCCCACAGTCATTGTTCGCCAATAGACCATCTGTCAAGGTTTCCTCTGGGTCTGTAGGCAGGGCAATTGGTTCAGTTGTCTGGCTATTTATAGTGGCCCTTGCTGGTAATCCACAACCCTGTGGATGTAAGTCATTAGTGTCCAAGGAACTTAAGGCTTGGAACCTATTCTGCATGGTTAGTTCAAAGACAGGGCGGACTATAGGTAAAAGGGTCTACTTCTGCTGATATCGGGAGATGCCGCAGTGAGGTGACTATAGAAATAGCCAAGTGAGCGCACATACACGCTGTTCGCATCATATACTAGGGAGGCTGCTCTTAACAAGGCTGTGGCAACGTGTTGGGGATGTTTAAAATTAATGATGACACAGTCACCTCTACAGGTCTTTCTAGACGGGCCAATCCAATTTTCCCTTCTGGTAGATAATATTTGATCAGAATAGGCAATTGGAAATCCACAATGCTTATTTAGCCATGAGACTGTTTTGTTTTTAAGCGACTCATGGGATTCCTGGTGAGACAGGGTGGTGTGGGGTTCATTAGGCGGAACATTGGTCAAAACGACCACATAGGGTGACAATCAGAGGGGAGATTAATAGAACGTCTTTTCTTTACTTCTTGAAAACCCAAATTACTCTCTGGTGATGCAATAGCCTGTTTATTCTGACATTGAATTGGTGTTGGATCAGGCGTAGCAATTTGGGTAGTGCTAATTCTCCCTCTGGGTGGGTTAGGTATGTTTTTACTCTTTACATTACCCTCTAGGTCTGGACCCAAGGTAGCAGCCTTAGATTTTTCAGCCACGGCCAGATGTGTTTCTAGGAGGCCCTCTAATCTTTTTACTTCTAGGGAGATAATATCCTGTTTAAGCACCAGGGGTTTGATGATCTCTTCCACCTTGGTGCTCAATTGCCTCAAGCGATACATCCAGGTTATCCGGATGAGAATCAGAGTGAACCTGTGATTCGGTCGTGACAACTAACCTATTATCTCATTCTGTACTGTCATCATTTGCTAGTGCAGCCGATGTGGAGGGGAGGGTGAGAGACTGGGTGTGTAGCAGGTGGACTCCCCCTTCCTAGCGAAGCTCTCCGATCATTATTGATTTTATTGACAACTCTCACTAGGTAATTATCTAAAGTAGCTAAAACAGGTGTGGTTTTATCGGGTTTTTGTTTAGACATGATCAAATCTAGTGACAAACCCTTAAATGCTTGAAAATAAATTTAAAAGAACAAAGACTATCATGAATATCCAAATATAATAATACACAAACCTGAGGCCAAGTGTGATAAATAAAACTTGACAATGTCCTCTGTAAAATAACATATGAATCTCACTATAGTTAGCTTGAAGGGTGCAGATGTATGTGGTATCAGGACCAAAGTCTGTGGCCCAGCCCAGCCTCGGTCTGCCCCGGACTGCCACAGACTGCCCGCCCTTTGCCTGGGCATAGCCCGGCGCTGCCCGCACCCGTCCCGCGACGCGGAGGGAGCCTCTCCTCTTTAGTAGCGCCCCCGGGCGCGATGTTAGCGGAGACCGGAAGTGGCCGCTATTCTACCTGGGAGCTGTAGTCTCCGGCCGCGAGATGGAGGAGAGCGGCGGCAGGGAGACACACAGCGTTAGCCTCCCAGATGCTGCAGGCCAGGTCAGCGGACCAGCAGGTGAGTGCATGCTCCAGTCTTCATGCAAGAATGCCCCCCCGATGCAAAAAAGGAAAACAGAGGAATGGGCATTAAAGTCTACCTGAACTCCTCTTTTTCCTGCAGGAAAACGCAAAATCCCAGCGAAAACAGAATGTCCAGCGCAAATTCAAAACAACAAAGTTTCTCGCTATGGAAGCTCTCCACATGAAGTCAGACAAGGCAGAACAACAGGAAGAACCAATGAAATCTGGATCACCAGGAAAGGCCTTCCGGGTCACAGGAACGGGAAAGAAACCAAGTGCCGGCTCAATGGGAGCAACATGCTACTGTGTGTAACTCCACCCAAATCAAGCATGCATGACAGGCATACGGGAAAAACAGGGGAAGGTAAGGGAACAGCAGCTCACTATTTCGCAACAAGGACTGCATAATTGCTAGTGTAGAGTTACAAAATGTGTGCTCTTTGACTGACAGCAGCTTGTATGCTGCAATGGACAGATGGAGCATTGAAAGCTGTTAAACTATACATTACCCAAGGGTGGCCCAAAAAACAATGTAGATGCTGATCTTCAGCCTTTTGTAAAGATCAGTGATTAATTATCACTAGAAGATTGCCTTGTCTTCAGGTTAGACAAAATAGTTCCCCCGGACAACAATAGGACAATGCTGTTAACCAAGGTCCACGAGGGACACCTGGGAGTCACACGCACTAAATAGAGAATTAGAGAGTACTTTTGGTGGCCACAAATGTACAGAGACATTGACGCTCTAGTACTAGAGTGTGCCATTTGTGCTAGTAGCGATTTGAGTCTCCGCATTGCCAATCCTCCACTCACCCATATACCCCTTCCCGAAAGCCCATGGGAGAAATTGGGTACTGATGTGTTAGGACCATTCCACACCTTGCCTCATCAGAGCAACTCTGCCATTGTCCTAGTAGACTATTATTCTAAATGGCCCGAAGTCAGATTTGTACCCAAAGCTGACTCTAAAGATATTATCGAGTTCATGAGAGAAATTTACATGAGGGAGGGTTTTCCCAAGACTATTATCTCAGACAATGGTGTACAGTTCGTCTCATCTGATGTTGAAGATTTCCTCAAAGATTCATCCAACTCTCATCTCAAAAGCTCACTTTACCACAATGGGCTGTTGGAGAGACTCAACAGAGTGATAGGGGATTGTATATGGTGGGCCATACACCTTAACAGAGTCATACCCGCTGCAGTGAGAACTATGTTATGGTTTTAAAGGACTACTCCCCACTCATCCACGGGGGTCTCTCCATTTGAATTGCTCAGAGGTAGGAAGCCCTCCATGGAGTCCACTCCTTCGTTGATGCCAAAATGGTTCAAAAACAAAGAATCGTCCTAAGAGCTAGATGTAAGGGTTAGAAACAAAGTCCTTAATGTGCGAAACAAGCAAAACATTTATTTTGATCAAAGAAAACATGTTGTAGAGCGGAGGTTTGCTGTAGGTGAAATAGTGAAATAAAGGAACAAAACTTTGTGAAAAAGGGGGTGTCCAAATACAGCGAACTAGAAAAGTATTCGGAAGTGCAGTATGTATCAATGGGTATAACTGGTTGACCATGAATAAGGTTGTAAAAGTCAATGACGAGTTTGGTGTGAGACCAAGTGTAAATACTGATGTGGACTTGTCACGTACTTCTGTTTCCGAAAACAGTGATGTTGATGTTTCAAAGCGCCCTCTGGCTTCCCCTAGGAGAAGATCTAGAGTGACCAGATTACCGGCTAGGTACAGGTGATCTCCTTTTCCCTCCTTTTACCAGCCACATACAGGTGTTATCCTTTTACTACCTTTCTGCTTTCTTTTTCTCTCTCTTTCTTGCTCATTCTTTCTCTCCCTCTCTTGGCCTTTTATCTTTCTTCTTGCCTCCTTTTAGGAAAGGAGATATATGAAGTGTTCTCTCCTCGCTCCCCTAGCGCAAGGACACTGTTGTGCTCTTTGTCTTGCGCTGCCCTTTGGCACGTGAGAACACGTTGTATAATGACAGTTGGAATCTGTTCGAAAGTTGATGACACCGCTTTGGGGTGCTTGCACGCACACTCTAAGACGACTGTTGGAACTTGTTTTTTGACATATAAATTTACTACATGTCACTTCTCATACCTGTGATTATTACACAATCCTATGACTTTGCATCAAAATCAGCCTGCTAGAGGGGACTGCATGATATCGAGAGAAAATCCTCCTGAAAAGTTTCTACGTTCGAATGTAAAATGTCCAGATGTTCCAAGTTGAACTATATGTTTCAAAGCAATAGAAAGTGGTTACCTCGAAAAATTCATTTCTCTGATTCCTTATATTGGATTTTTCCCATTTTGGTGTCATTTTAAAGATAACAATATTTCCTATTTGCATAAATTGCTGTGAGATTTTTATTGTGTGTTGTGTCTTACTTATTTAATGTATTGGTGTTTTTAAATGCTTTACATACCTGTCTCCTACGGTAAACCTATCTCATTGTCAGTTACCAAGGGTTGAACAAAGGAATAATTTATTGAAACCTTGTCTTTACCTTAGATTGTGTTGTTAGCCTTATTGCTGGAGTTAGGTCCAGACTTACCCCCACTAATAATCCACCTTCCAACAATTAGTGTTCAGCGGTGTGGATACAGACTTGTGTTTAAATTACGGCATAGAGTAAAGTAAGTTACGATTTTTAAAAATTGGTTAAATTGACTTAGAACAAAACGTTATTTTTAAAATTTGGACTAAAAATGATTTCTAATCCATATTTTAGTTTTTTCTACATTTTTACTATTGTTGCAGTTAGGTTCCATAGCTTTGGAAGAAAAGAAGATGGCCCGAGAGGAGAAGAAGTGGGCAAGGAAAAAAGAAAAATGGCGGCAGCAACAATGAAGAAAATACTGGGATGCCCAGGGGTAGTGTGTTTAATTCCAGGCTTCTGAGGGAGTAATTCCCATGTACACTGAGTGAGATGATATTGACGAAAGGCTGACTGCATTTGGCAGGGCCATTGAGATGATAAAGGTCCGCTCTAATTATTGGGGGTCACGCCTGTGGGAAATGATCCCAGTAGCTGGGATGGATAGGCACCTGACCCTATAGGGGGATGAGGCTAAATCTTACCCTAACATAAGGCAATGCTTAGCCAAGAAATTTGGTCTGACCCAGGAGCCATACCAGGTAAGGCTCAGGGACATCTAGTGAGTCAACACAAAGTCCGGGTAGACTTTGCACACATCTAAGTGAAGACACTAGAGAGCTGGAATAGTGGTAACCAAAAGAGCACCTATGAGGGTCTGTACAATTTAATGCTGAAAGAGCACATCCTGACTCATTATTCACAAGAGAAGTTACACCAGTACCTAGTGGACTCTAAGCTGAAAAGCCCTGGAGAGCTGGGGAGGCTTGCTGATGAGTGATTGAGAACCCAGGTTTCCCATCAGCATCAAGGGGGTGAGCAGAAGAAGGAAGGACATGGTTCCCCCATGGGAAAGCCCAGGGGAAAGAAGGTCAACAACAGAAAGAGTCATCCTAAGATCAACTAAAACCTATGCAGGGGGTAGGGATCCCAAGCCAAGCCACTTTCATGAAGAGGGGGTATCAGGGGAAGTCATTTGACCCTGCAAAGTCAGGAAGGTTTCGTGATCTGATGTAGGCAAGTCAGTGGTTTGACTGTAGTCAGCCAGGACACAAGAGTGGAGAGGCTATCTGCACAAAGAAGCACCCCACTAGTGGGCAGTCCCAGCAGACTACCAGCATAGAGGTGGTGGTGGAGATTGTTCAGAGACGGAGCAGGGGTTGAAAGAGGCAACCTTAGTGTCTTTGGGTGGGGTGGAAATCACAGCCCGGACCGTCTTCCCTCCCAGTTACTTGGAACTGAGGTTGAGGCTTTGAGAGGCACAAGAACCACTGTTCCTATATGACAAAAATACTGGTTTCCCCAGGGCAGATCGTGCCTGCTTTGTATCATCAGGTAACTCATGCAGACAGCAGAGCCAAATTCCATGGTAATGGTAAGTTTGGAATGGGGAGGTGTGATATCCCATAAGCTTATAGTTGTGTCTCGGGCACTCCCAGCGGTTGTATGTCAGTACAACACATGCTTTTACCCTGCATGCCATTACAATGCTGGGATTCAACGCAAGTTGTTACAATAGTTTAATTTTCTATTTCAACTCCAGTCCCTGTGGATAGTAGGGAAGGTGTTGGACATAAAATTAAACTATTTCCTATCCAACAGCGCCCTCCAGCGAAAGTCATTGTAAAGACTTTCGTTGTAATCCCTGTGTTGTAATGGTAGTGCGGGCTAATAGTTGCGTCATAAAGGATGTTCCCCCTCCCAGCAGACTGTCTACCCTGGAAATAATCTTGAAGGATCTGACAAGTCAGAGGTGAAGAGAATAGTCCATCATAGGATGTTGGACCTCCATGAGTGGATATGTGCTGTGATAGTGTCACTGACCACACAAAAGGAAAATCCTGGAATCTTGGACCCTGGAACAATGGGCCTAGCATCCAATGACAGGAGAAAGGGCACTGGGTCTGGTGAGCCAGCCAAAAGAACTTCAGATGTGCAGGCAGACTCTAACCCTAAGGGGGAGGATCTGACCTCTGAGGTAGAGATTCCACCCCTGCAAGATCAATCCTACCTGGCAGCATTGAAAGGAGCTGGTGAAGCCTCTAGAGAGATGTTGTGATGGGAAAAGATAGAGTGTCCCACATTTGAGAGCCTGAGGCAGGCTGCCTCTAGGCAAGAGGAGGTTGACGTCAATGACTTCCACAAAGTCTACTTGGAGGATGGTGATCTCTATACGGAGGCTAGAGACCTCAAAAAGGGGCAACCAGGAGGTCGGTGGTCCCTCAGAAGTATAGAGAATTCCTCTTGACTTTAAGCAATGACATCCTCTTGGCAGGACATTTGGGTCAGACTAAGACTTGGAGCTGGTTGGTCAACCATTTCTATTGACCCAACAAATCTGCCACAGTGAAGGAGTTTTGCAGCTCCAGTGCATCCTGTAAGGCCAGTGGCAAGACACTGCAAGTGGTTGAGACTCCCTATGAGAGGGTGGGGATGGACATTGTGGGTCCCCTAGAATCACCAACAGCAACAGGGAACAAGTATATCTTGGTGGTAGTGGACCATGACACAAGATAGCCTGAAGCAATACTCCTCAGAACAGTCACTGCTCCTAATGTGGCTAGGCTCCTACTCGGTGTCTTCATCAGTGTGGGTTTCCCAAAAGAGGTTATTTCAGATAGGGGCAAAAACTTAATGTCCAGTCTATCAGAAGGCAATGTGGGAAGAATGTGATGTTACCTACATTTTCACCACCCCATATGCTAACCAGACTAATATCTGGTGGAAAGGTTCAATAAGACCTTGAAGGCAATGATCAATGGCTTGTCTGATAAAATCAGGAGGAGATGGGCTATTCTCCTCCCATGCCTACTATTTGCCTACAGGGATGTCCCACAAAAAGGGGATGGCTTTAGTCCCTTTGAGTTTTTGTTTGGGCACCCTGTAAAGGGGCCATTCTGCCTCTTGAGAGAGTCTTGGGAAAAGCCTCTCGAAGAAGCCAAGGAAAATGTGCTGGGTTATGTTCTAGGCCTGAAATGTTGCATGGCAGAGTACATGTACAAGGAAAGCAGAAAACTGGAGGGCAGCCAGGAGCTCATGAACACTGGTATGTCCAGAAGGCTACTATGCCTGAGTACACTCCAGGACCATTATAAGTACGTTTTCAATTGTCTTATTAATTAAAATCATTACAACATATATATAACATTGATACAACATTTACAGACCAATACATTGGTCATAGTCGAAATAAGATATAACAGTTAGTTAAAACCATTCGCTATTCAATAACACATTAAAAGTTTGTTCATTGTTGTGCAAAAATTAAAACACAACACACTAGGTATATATTTACAAGTTGCTAACTCCACCGCAGCTTCACTTTTTGACGTTGCAGTGGTTTGTTTTCTTTGGCGCCATATTTACAAAGCGATGCAAGAGCACTTTAGCTTCATTTATTCAAACAATCAAATGGTGCCATCTATACATCCCCTTCTACGTGGGTACAGCCAATCACTGTGGAACACTGCACTATTTAGCAGTAGGTTGTGCTATCATAGATATGGGTGCACTGACCCCATGGTAGTGCTAGTGTGTCGCATCCCTAGGGTAAGGTAATACAATGTCAATGGGTGCTAAGGCTAAATTAGCACACAGGGCAGTCCCACCTATGTGCAGAAATTAGCATGTTCTTATGACATCTCAACTGACATTGACTTGTACTTGATAATCTGTAGATGACACTGGTAGCTTAGTGTGCTCCACATCTGTAGAATAAAAATGACATACATACTCTTTATATCCTGATGTTAGAGTGTGTCAGGCCTGTGTACTGGGCATAGTCCATGTATAAGCAGTCACATAGGTGTGGCTGCCTACACACTCTCAGTACTTTGCTTTGCCTGGAATTTTGCACTCAGGGTGTGAGTGAGGTGTTCCCATCCAGGCCTTGTGCTATAAACACCAGTCCACAGTCAGACATTTTAACAGTGCATTTCCACTCACTTTCAGGTAGCCATTGGACCAGATGAACTGGTTGTTCTGCATGGGAGAAGAAGTCTTTGCTGTCACTACAACTCCCATCAGGCCTGGTTCCACACACACATTCCCACCGAGCTCAACCAGGCCACCAGGAAGAGTGGTGTCCTGACAATGAGGGTAAATGTACTAGCAATATGGCTGACACTAATGCCTGGTGTTTGACATGTCCAAAATTCCCATCAAGACCTGTGCTCCAAAGACCAGTCTCCAGTGTCAGCCATCTTTCCAGTATATTCCCATTCACTTTCAGGGAAGCAGAGTTCCAGGTAGGCTGTGTGTGCTGGGTGGGAGGAGGATTATTTGCAATGGCCACATCCCCCATCAGGCCCTGTCCTACACACACTCTTCCCAACCATAGAAATGTATACCACCTGGCAGAATGGTTTCCTGAGAGTTAGTGGAAATGTCCTGCCAAGATGTTTGACACTGGTGCCTGTTGTCTGGGTTGACCACGATTCCCATCTAGTCCTTGTGCTCCAAACACCAGTCCACAGTGTCAGCCATTTTGGCAGTACATTTCCCATCACTGTCAGGTAAGCATAGTGCCAGGTGCCATTTTGTGCTGGGTGAGAGGAGGCGTGTTTGCAATGACTACAACTCCCATCAGGCTTTGTACTCCACACACCTTCTCACCCATTCCAACCAGCACACCTTGAGCTCTGCTTTCCTGAGAGTAAGTGGAAATGTACTGGCAAGATGGTTGACAATGGTGCATGGTGTTTGGAGCAGAAAGCCTTGGTGTGAATTTGGCAGAAGTGTGTACATGGCAATAGATTAGATACTTTTCATCCTCATTGCAGGTAAGTGTGTAATCTATATTACAAACACATCACATGCACATTGACTATTGGTTTGCTTGAATCTAAAAGCGATCATTTAGTTAACTTGGTCCATTACAGTGATATCTTCAAAAGTGTAATAGCTAACTTGTGTGAAATGTGGAGTAGCTACATAACAGACTCCATTCCTTCTGGGATTCCATACAAGCCCTCTGGTGGAAGGGAGACATGCACCTTCTCCTTCCAGGAAGAAAGGTGCACAGGTAGTGCAGGAGGGCCACCACCTAACCCCCAGGGGGAAAATAAGGAGTTATGGTTCTGTGTGGAGTGTGGACCACAGACGACAGAATGCAGTCACAAACACTGATGCTCGTCCCATACCTAGAGCTGACGAGCTCATTCATAGATTAGGGACAGCTAAGTACTTGAGTACATTGGATTTTACCTGAGGCTACTGGCTAATTGCCCTCAGTGAAGGAGCAAAGAAGAAGTCAGCATTCTCCACACCAGAGGGACATTAAAAATTCACAGTAATGCCCTTTCGCTTAACGAATGCCCTTGCCACTTTCCAAAGGTTGACAAACAGGGTCCTATCTGGGCATGTGCAGCTTATTTGAATGATATAGCTGTGCACAATTCTACTTGAGAGGATCACTTAAGCCATCTGAAATAAGTGTTTCAGGCCCTGCACCAGGCAGGCTGACTATTAATGCCAGTAAGTGTCAACAAGGGCATTGTTCAGTTGAGTACCTGGGTCACTTTGTAGGTGGGGACCATGTACAACCTCTCCAAACCATTTTAGATTGGACAGTTTATACAACCCAGACACAGGTCAGGGCATTCCTTGGTCTGACTGGGTACTGTAGAAGATTTGTTCAGAACTATGGGACCATTATGGCTCCCCTGACAGAACTCATTTCTAAAAAAGGGGCCAAAGAAATTCACGTGGACCCTAGAGTGTCAGAAGGCTTTTGACACTCTGAAAGAGGCTATGTGTTCAGCACCAGGGTAATTGGCCCCTGAGTATACAAAGGAATTTGCGGTTCAGACCGATACTTGAGAAGAAGGGATTGGGCCTGCGTTGGTACAAGTAAATGAGGAGGGTCTTGTTCAGCCAGTTGCCTTCATTAGCCGGCGACTTCTCCCTAGAGAACAAAGATGGAGTGTTCATGAGAGGGAAGTCTTTGTTGTGCTTCGATCCCTGTAAAAGCTGAGACCATACTTGTTTGGTACTCACTTCCGTGTACAAACTGACTACAGACCTCTCAGATGGCTCATGCAGATGAGGGGAGAGTATCCAAAGCTGTTAAGGTGGTCCACTTCTCTACAGGGAATGGATTTCACAGTGCAACACGGACCTGGGGCTGCTCATGTCAATGTAGATGGACTTTCCAGCTTTTTTCCACTTAGCTGTTGAGGACTGCCAGGGTGTAGGTTAGTCACCCATCATCTTTCATTTGGGAGGAGGCCATGTGAAACTGTCATTCTTTTTGGCCCTGTTCCCCCCCATTTCTTGACTGATACTGGTGGTAACTGACTCTGACTGTGTCCAGGGCCTTGCTAAACCGACCCAGGGGCAGTGCTTTGATGAAAAAGGTACATAGTAATTAGGTATACTTACAATTGCCAATGGCCGACCCTTGTTAGTCCCTAGTATATAATAAGGCAAGGGGGGGTCAACCTACCTATAAGTCCCTAGTATATAATAGGGTATGAGAGCTTAGATGCCCAGTAGATTTCCTACACTAGAGTGTGCATTACTGTATTGCCTGCTGTCATGCAGAAATCAAACAGGAAGATAGTTATGAATCTCTATTGTGGAGACGTTCACAGTAGACCAAGTTACAGCAATTGGTAAGAAGAAACAACCAAAGATACTTATGCATTAAGAAAATTAAGAAATCGGCTGCCAAGAAAGGCTCAAATCCCGCATTTTGTCCTTGGAAACAGAGGGTCTTAGGGAACTAGGGTACAAATAATCCTCGCCTCTGTGTCCTTAATAGGATTTAAACTTTACTGGAAGTTTACTAGGACATTTTTCATTCTCTGTCAGGACCGGAGGCAAGGATTATGCTCATTCAAAGCTTGTCCACCACCAAAGATGACATATCCACTACTGGTTTAAAATAGAACTGCTTGCACAGGAGGTCCTAAGACCAAACTGCTGCATTAATAATGTCTTCAAGACGAACCCCTAGGGAAAAGGCTTTTGAGGCCACTGCACCTCTGACAGAATGGGTTCCGAATTGCAAGACATCAATGTCCACCTTTTGTATGATCAAGAGGATCCAACAACCTGTGGTGGGAGGAGTGATCGATTTGAAAGGTTTAACAGCTGACATTCTCCAGGAGGACGAAGTTCGTACGTCATGCTTTCATAAGCCTTGAGGCAATGTACCACACACAAATTAGGTGCTTTTTCAAAAGCTGGATAAGACCTCTTTGGAGTTTGACTTTGTATGTTTAAAGATGTGGACGGTGACCCCCTGTGGGGTAAAAACCCTTCCCAAAATGTCCAAGAACCTCACGTCCAACACTCTCCTACATGACACTAGGCATAGAAGCATGGCAAGTTTTGCTGACAATTCCTCATGTGACAAATACATGTTCGGTTGCTGAGATCGTAACAGGTATATGACTTTGTTAACATTCCATAAGGCTGAGTACCTGGGTTCCGGTGTGAGTGGCAAATGTATTCCTCTCATCAGTTTTCACACCAATGGGTTTTCGCCCACCGGAGCACCTTGTATGGGGATTTGGCCTGCAGAAATGGCTGACCTATAAGAATTGGTCATACGACATGCCAATCCTTGGGATGCCAAGGATGCTAAGAAGTTCATGATAGGGACCACTTCGCACCCTATGGGATCTTGATCCTTTTGAAGAAACCAATCAACCCATCTGGTCCATATGTATCTGTAACACATGTTTGTTCCATCTGCCCATGCTGGTGCCAGCCTTTTTTCAGCTTCTTGGTAAGACCAGGGATTCTCTAGCGTTGCCGGAAGTTCACCCGCACATGAGAGGCATGTGTCCTTGAAGGACTTGAGGATAAGGATTGCTCAGAGGATCCAGAAGGAGCTCTGGTACATGGGTTAAAAGCATTTGGAAGTTCCAAAAGAACCAGAGACCATACTTGAGATCAAGGCAACCTTCGCCTTCTGTATTAGAACCCAAGCTGAGAGCCTCATGATCTTGGCATACGGGGAAAGGAGTAACTTGTCTGCATAGACCAATCCTGATGAAAGGCTTCTGTTACAGTTGTTAGTGAATCCAGCTTCCAGCTGAAGTACCTAGTAAGCTCATGATCTAGCCTGGAGGCCAAGAGATCCACTGTGAAGAGACCCCACAGGGAGTCAAGCCTCTGGAATAATGAGGGGTTCAAATGCCACAGACTCATTTCTGACCATGCTCTGGAGCACCAGTCCGCTACCACAGTGGGCACTCCGAGAAGGTACTCTGCCATCACTGAGATATAAAAGAGGCAGAAGGTCCAAAACTCCTTGGCCAGATCTGCTAAGACTTTTGACTTGTTACCCCTAGACGGTTTATGTAGCGTACTGCTGACACATTGTCCATCATAAGGAGAACACTGCAGTTGACCATGTCTCTTGTTGAACAGTTGATGGCAAATGACCCCACCATTAGCTCAAATCCATTGATGTAGAGCTGCTGCTAGTCTGCAGACCATTTTCCTCCTTTAAACTAGTCCCCGCAGTTCGCTCCTCAACCGGTCTTGCTGGCGTTGGACTCGATAACTACATCCTGGTCAGAACCAAATATGGCCTGAACGTTCCACACCTCCCATAAGCCATTTGCATCAGGCAGTGGTCAAAAGGCAGCATGGCAGCCGCCACTACCTGATGGATGAATACATCTACCTGCTCACAAAATTAATCGTCCAGGGGAAGGACCTCCAGAGACTCTTCTTCTAAATAATCCTCCTCCATGATGCACTAGATTCTGATCAAGCTCAGGGTGCAATGCTTCCACCAGGTGGAGTTTATATGCAGGAGAAAACAGAGGTATCTACAACCCCCTTAGGTTCAACTATATGCAGAGATCAGAGGACCTGCCGCACACTTTAGGCTCAGCTCACTTTGGCTAAGGAGTATGATATAATTGTTTATCTCAGCCCTGGGGCTTACTCACCCTATGGAATGTGAGGGTGTCAGTACACCTGGGCTTTGCCCCTGAACAGGCACTTGAGGAGCACTAAGGAGGTGCCCTTGTGAGCACTGTGTGAAAGAGGCACGAGGTACAGACTTACTGGTATATATGCAGAAGTCAGGTTGTAAGATATAAATACAGAACCATATGGAAATAGTCTTCTGAGGCTTCCAGGTGGCTTGGGTAGGCACAGGCTCCATGTGGACCAAGCTTGTAATTTACACCGACCTGATTGAAGTGCACCCTCTGTGGAGCAAAGAAGTGCGCTCTAATGTACTCACATCCTCTGGTAGTAGCTGGCCTCACTGTACTTATAAGGCCCTGGGGATTACAAGACACAACAAATGGAGCGTGAAAAGCACTCCAGAGGTCCACTCAAAATATCGGCTTGATAGTCATGCAAACACCATATAAGCACAACATGCAAATAGAAAAAAAACACATTTATATCAAGAGTAATGGAAAGAACCACTTACTGTTGGAACCAGGAAGAGAAAGAGGAAACTATTCAGTGGACTTCTACCTTTATGGAAATCCTAGACTGTTGATTGGTTAATCTGTGTTGACTTTTCCCGGTGCATCTTGGGAAAGTTAGTTTTTAAAGTTTTTTGTTGAAGACCACTGGTATGGAAATAAAAGAAAGTAGATCCTAATCCTCACCTCCTGTCCTGACATAGAATGAAAAATTTCCTAGCTATCGTAACAGAAAGATTTGATTCTACTAAGGACTTGGAGGCGAGGATTATGTTTTTCTTTTCTCCACTTCATTGAATAGTAGCCCTCTTTATACATCTAACAGAACTACATTTCTCATGGAGCACTGGGAATTGTAAAAACAAATTATGTCCAACAGTCCCATAATCTAACAGGTGTCAAATCAGAGGCAGGAATCACCAACATAGTCCATTGACTCTGTCACCTACCCCTCTTTCGGTGCATGAGTCAAGCCACAGCTCTGTTTCCAGGAATCCGACTTTCTATTCTCTGCTCTTGAGAATGAGACAACCTCAGTTGACTAAACATTTGATAGATCCAGTAGACTATAAGCATGTAAATTACTATCCGCAGATGTAACAATACACACTGTATGTTTCAGCAAACTCTTCTGGGTCATCCATACTGTACAGTTGATATGAGAAAGTCAAATCTTTACTCAAGAGTCACAGGAAGGTTTATCCAGATCATAACTCTGCGGGTGGGATAATATCCGTCTCTGAGTCCTTGATAGAACTGGAACTTTCTGCTGATGATAGCTAGCTAATTTTGAATTCTATGTCATGACTAAGCCTGGGCGTAAAACTCGGCTCCACTCGTGGAGATTCAGACGTTTTGGCAACTCTGCGTTCTGCTTAGAATATGTAATTGCTAATACACTCTGCACTCCACAAAGGAGCTTACTTACCAGGTGCTCGAGATTGATGGTGAGATTTCTGAGCCGTTTGCGAGTGCCACGAGATTTGCTAGGCAGCCGCATTGTCCAGCGAGAGTTTGCAGTCACCAACACGCCGTTCGCGTGCGCCAATGGAGGTCTGGTGAGGGTTTTGTGATGAACACGATCCAGAGCGCACAAGATCTACTGCAACTGCAATCTGGAGAAGGTTCTGTCCCTGAGCAGCATCAAAACCTTCTCAAAATGATGTTTGGAGTAAAACAACTCCTTAAACTGATATTTGGCTTTAGTTTTTTTGTGCAAGGAGTCCTTTTTCTTTTTTTACTTTTTTTTCAAGAGGAAGGCAGTGCACCAGAGTCTCCAACTTATTTTTCCTGTCCAGAAGGCTCCTCCCAGTGCTTTGTCCATCTCCTAGTCACTTTTCATTTGAATTTAGAGCTGAAATGATTGTGCTTTATTTCTCATGCATAATATTTAATTGAATTTGAGGACTTTGAATTTGAGATCTCACAGGTAAGTTGGAAAACCCTGGAGGGGGTGCAAGCGAGCCCGAAGAAAGATTGCAGCACCCTAGTGCAGATCTGCTGGTCGGGGCTATTATCCTCCAATAATCCTGATTTTGGCGTGACATCCACACCTCTAAGTGCAGGCTTCTGAAATCCCAAGCTGCTGGCAGCAGATTGAAGGCTTTATGGAGCCTTAACGTGTTTACCTGGCGGAGCACTGACATCTGGAAGTCTGCGGCCTGTCCATATGGTTGCTGAGTGGCTGACTGCTGCGGTGGAGCATAGTGGCAGTAATCCGATTCTGTCTGCCTGCTGAGTTCACCTTGGGCTCTTTGTTACTGCCCACACTGTCGCCGCTGGTGGGTAGCCGTTGCTGCGTGCCGGCTCCCCGTGATCGCTGCCAGCGAGGAGGACTGCGTCTCAAGTGACTGGCGGCGGCGGAGGGAGAGAGTTCGGCGCCGGAGGGCAGCTCCGTACTCGAGGGCTGGAGGGAAGGTAGGCCGTGGAGTGGTGGCTGGCATGGCTGTGCTGCCTCGAGCACTCTCTTCGTCACCGGGGTGTTGGAGTGGCATGTCAGCGGGGGAGAAGGTGAACGTGGTATGCCGTGAGGCAGCTTGGTGTGATTGCAGTGGCTCTCACCTGGCTGGGCTGCAGTGCTGCGACCCTCTGGCCTGATTCGGGTGCTGGGGTGCACCTCCATCTTGTGCTTCCCACCACGGGTCCTTGCTGACTGCTGGCCTGCATATCGATACGGCTAGGGAGGGTCTCAGGCGGGTGCTCCTGCCTCAGCCTAATATATTAATCCCACTGACGTCGCCTTACCTGGGATACACTGCGAGGGATCTGGAACTGTTTTTGGTGCCATCTGTGCTGGATTTGGGCTAGACCACAAGGGATTGTGTGCCCTGCAGCGGAGCCTGGTGACATATTGTTGAGCCCCTGCTTAATTGGCTAGTGCCCAGCATATGGAGTTTGGTGGCACTGTGGACCTGCTTCCTGGGAGCTACGGTGAGCGTGAGATATCTGCAGTTTGCATTTTTCCTGGTGGTGCTCTGTGGAGATTGTAGGCCTGCTTTGGCGCCGGGTGATCCACTGTTAGGCTTGCCCTGGGACTCTCCTTCTCGGCGCTAGTTGGACTCTGTCGGTGACTGGAAGGTGGCCGTTGGGCGGCGGAATTCGATGTACTGGAGTGTTGTGTGGTGGATTTTGCGACAGACGGAGTGGAAGCGGCTCTCATGGGAAAAACGGACAGGCAGTTGCAGTACAAGCTGTCCTTTGACACCAAGAGACAGAAGAAGTCCACTGCCCTGGCGGAGTTGGATGCCGAACAGGGCATGGAGGCTAGCGGCTGCAGTAAGCTGGAGGGCATGTGATAGCCATGCAACTGAGTTTGCGTACAATTGATGAAAAAATAGATAATCTGAACCTCCGCATGGATACAATGGCGTCCAAGCTGGATAAGCATGGTGCGCGCTTGACGGAGGCGGAACAGCGTATATCCGCGGCAGAGGATAGGGTTGAAGTGGTCACGACATTGTGTGCGCAAATGGAGAAGCTACTTTCAGTAATACAATCCAAGAATGAGGACTTGGTGGCCAGATCCCGTCGCAAGAATCTACGCATTACGGGGGTGGCGGAGATGACCAATGTGGGAAAGATGGAGTTGTACATGGAGGAGATGCTTAAGACTATGTTTAGGGCGGAACACTTCTCCTCGCTTATGGTGGTGGAAAGAGCGCCCTGCTCCCTTGCGCCACGACCTGTCCCGGGAGCACCTCCTAGGCCCATCATCGCCTGGCTCCTTAACTACCGGGACAGGGACACGGCTCTTCAGCTGGAGCGTGAGGTGGGCAAGGCTCAATATCAAGGGATGGAGATTGCAATTTATCCTGATTTTACTGCAGCTGTGCAGCAGGCCAGGAGGGAGTACCAACCGGTAAAGAAAAGGCTTCAAGCATTGCAAATCCAATATGCAATGCTATATCCGGTGAAATTGCGAATTCATCATGGTAGCAAGCCGAGGTTCTTCTCCACGCCTAAGGATACCTTGCAGTTTGTTAAACAGCTGGAACGTCAGGAGAAGGCGAAGGAGGCGGGGACTGAGGCGGATGGTGAAGACTGATGACTTTACGGGATGCTGGTTTACTATTTTCTACTCTAATGTGTTATGACCCAGAGACTGTTGGCATCTATGTGCACCTACGTAACCCTTTTCCCCTTCTAGTGAAGCTCTGATGCTCTACATAGCGGAGCTCTATGTTTATTGCTGAAGTGTTGATACTTGTGATTTGCCAGGGCACATGGAAGGGTATGTCACTGTTTATCTTTAATTGTACCTTCATGTGCTTTGATTGATTAGACTTTGTTCATGTGATACCGCTGAACTGCGCACAGGGGTATATCGCTGTATTTAGATGCATCTTGTGTTCTTTGTTACATGGGTGCCTTGATCGTAGTTTTGGGGATTAAAGTGTATATGGTCTGTACAGTGGTCCGTTTGGACTGGTTGTGACATGCATGTACGTGCCTGTACTTTTGAGGGGTGGGGTACGTTGTTGGAATAGAGCCCTGACCGCCCCTCTCTTTTCTTGCTGGAGGGGTTCACTGGGCCGTTGGTGTCCCTCATGAGGGAGCACCCCAAGATGTTGTGTAGTGGGGTTTAGAGGGGTGTGTGTTTGTGCACCTCGGTGGGAGGGTGGGATTTGGTTCTTTGGTTTACTATTCTTTGGGGTGTGTTGTGTTGGTGGGGCGGGGAGAGTGGGGGGATCAGGGTGGTCTAGGGCTGTCCTTGGAATGGTTATGATGCTGGGGTGGGATGGGGAGGCAGCAGTTGAGATGTTTTTCTGTGCAACTGTATCAATTGTAGGGTTCCTATTTTATCCCATGTGTCTGGTAGTGCAGAGTTTGATGTCATGCTCTAAGTGCTGTTTCACTATTGCATATAATGGAGGGGGCGGGAAAGATCACTCGGATCACCTGGAATGTCAGGGGGTTAAATAACCCAAAGAAAACAAGGCAGATACTAGCATATTTGGATCATCACAATGTTCAAATAGCATTTCTTCAGGAAACGCATCTTCATCAGCATGCAGTCTCCGCTGAAATGAAATGAAATGAAAGAAGGATTTGTAGAGCTGCTCGTGAGTGTCCCAGCGCTAGTGGGTGAGCAGACGAAAAGAGGATTTAGGGTTATGGAAAAAGCCAAGTTTTCAGGAGCCTACGGAAAGCCAGGAGGTTAGGTTCGGCACGCAAGGTCAGGGGCAAAGAGTTCCACAGTTTGGGGGCATTGTAGAAAAAGGGGCGGCCCCCTATGCGAGCCTTTTTAATCCTGGGGACGTGGGCAAGGTGTAAGTATGACGATCTGAGGTTCCTAGAGGCTTCGTGCGATCTGATGAGATTTTTTAGAATGTGGGGGCCCTTGCCATGAAGAATTTTATGGGTGGTACAAAGGGTTTTAAAGTGTACTCTCTCCTGAATGGGCAGCCAGTGGAGCGATCTTAGGGCGGGTTTTACCGAGCTCCTACTGTTAGTGGATGTTAGGCGCCTGGCTGCGGAGTTTTGAACCACTTGCAATTTTGCTATGACTTTCTTAGGGGCTCCCAGATACAAAGCATTGCCATAATCTAATCTGGATAGTAGGAGGCTCTGAATTAGAAGCTTTCTGGAGTCCTGGGGGAGTAGGGGGAAGATCTTGCGGGTGGTTTGGAGGATGCCATAGTAGGCCACTGCTGTTTTCCTGACTTGCGTGTTAAACGTGAGATCCTGGTCAAGTCACATCCCCAGGCTCTTAATGTTCTGCTTAGGGGCCGGGGGAGGTCCCATACAGGGTGGCCATCCAGACTTAGATGTAAAGTGGTATTGGTTGCCCAGTACCAAGATCTGTCTTTTCGCCGTTGAGTTTGAGGTGAGAGCAGTCCATCCAGTGGGATATGTCATGATGGCAAGTGTAAAGGTTGTCAGTGGGGCGGTCCAGCTGGCTGAGAGAGACAACAAGCTGGCTGTCGTCAGCATGGGTCAGGAGTTTAACACCGTGGGGAGTGATTATATCTTCCAAGGGAGACAAGTAAATGTTAAAAAGAGTGGGGCTCAGGGCGGAGCCCTGGGGAAACCCACAGTGTAGGGGAATTACGTGGGATCTGGATGTTCCCTTGAAGACTTGAAAGGATCTATTGTGGAGAAACGATTTCAGCCAAGAAAGTGCGGAGCCGGAAATTCCCAGTCCCCTGAGACAGCGAATCAGTGTGAGATGGTTCACCGTGTCAAAGGCAGCACTTAGATCCAGGAGGATCACTGCCACTGATCCTCATGAATCAAGGAGCTTTCTCGCCTCTTCCACTACCGCTATCATTGCGGTTTCCCTGCCCTGGCCAGGACGAAAACCCGTCTGGGAGGGGTGTAAGAGTCCATTGACCTCCAGGAAGGCTGAAAGCTGCTGGTTGATGAATTTTCAGAAATCTTGCTGACTCCAGGCAGAAGTAAAATGGGCTGGAAGTTACTCAACTCAGCGGGGTCGAGGTGGCGCTTTTTAAGAAGGGCTTTTACAATGGCCCTTTTCCAGCTAGGGGGACAATACCTTGTGATAAAGAGGTGTTGATAAGTTTGGCCATTGGAGGAAGGATGGTGGGGGCAACTAGTTTTAAAATGTTAGGAGGGGCTGGGTCAAGAGGGGAGCCGCTTTTTATAGAGAGAAAAATAGGAAGGAGGGTCTCCTCAGTAATAGGAGAGAATGAATTTAGGCGAAATTCACTATGTAGCTGGGTGCTAAAGGAGGCTTCTGGAAGGCCTTCTGTTGGGGGAAGGAGCTTGAGGATGTTTTGAATGTTGTCATTAAAGAATTCCGCAAGCTCATTGCAGCGATCCCCGGGGGGAGGGGGTCTGGAATTTTGAGGAGCTTATTTATTATGCGGAACGTTTCCCTAGATGAGCTAGAGGAGGCTCTGATTTTTTCCTGAGAAAAGGCAGCTTGAGTAGATTTAAGGGCCTTTTCGTAGATTAGGATTGAGTGGCTGTATTCTTTCTTTTTCTGAGGGGAAAAAGCTTTCCTCCATGCTCTTTCAGTTTTTTTGCAGCGTTTTTTTAAGAGGCGGAGTTCGTGGTTGAACCAAGGGTTTTTGGACTTTCCACCGAAGGTGTCGGCGGGTTTCTTGGGCAGGATTATGTCGACAGAGTCCTCAATCCAAGCGGAGAACTTGGAGTCTGCGACATGAGTGAGGGGTTCATTAGATGGAAGCGAGAGTTCCAGGAGTCGTCTCCAATCATCAATGGGTAGTTTCGACCAGCGGCGTTCCAGAGTGCAAGGGGCTGATTTAGTGCGGTGGGAGACCGGTATGTGCCAGCTAAAAGAAATTAGGGAGTGGTCAGACCAAGGTAGAGGGACGGGGTTTTGTACTTTCAGATCAGAAAGATTCGAGAATAAAGGGTCCAGGAGGTGGCCCTTGATGTGAGTGGGTTGACAGTTCAAGAGATTAAGTTGGTATGAAGCCAGATCGAGTGGCAACTCAGAGGCCACCTTGTCGCCCGAGTTATCGAAGTGGAGGTTTAAATCTCCTAGGATCATGAAATTTGGGGAGGCACTGGCCAGGGCGATGGAAGATTCCAGGAGGGAACTACAAAATTGCCCTGGAGTGCCCGGAGGACGATGGATGAGAATCCCCGACAGCGATTTTAAGGGGGAGACTTGGATGAGAAAGGAAGTGTTTTCGCAGTCTGAGATAGGGCTGTAGGTGAGATGGCACGACAGATTGTCTTTATGAATTATTGCTATTCCTCCTCCCTTCCCTGATGGTCTGTCCATGCGCTGGATCAGGTAGCCTGGGAGAAGAGCTCGAACAATGTCCGGGTTGGAGTCTGGTGAGAGCCATGTTTCCGTAAGTAGCAGCACCTCAAGGTTGTGGTGTTGGAGGAGCATATGGATTTCAAGGGTGTGTTAAGGCAAGGACCTGCAATTGAGCAGGGCCATGCTAAATGGGGCAGCTGTAGGGGGCAGGGGTCGAGCCCGCAAGATTGTAGTGGCAGTAATGGCAGTGGCTGGATGGAGTGGGCACAGGAAGCGTGGGGTGTCTGTCTAAGTTGAAGGAGGTAGTCCCTCGAGTAGAAAGGGTATCGGGGAGGTATGGTGGAAATAATACTGGGCCCTGGGCCTGGTCTGGTGCGGACGGGCGCAGACGGGCTTGCCTTTGGCGCGCCTCCGGCACGCCAGCGGCGTGCCCGCTGCGCGCGTCTGCTGCGCGACTTGTAAGGCATCTGTCTTATAGAGTGTGGTGCTGTCCACTAGGCATGTCTGATTGTTGGATGGGCCCGGAAGAAGTAAATCACTTCCGAGGCCCAAAATCTCATCCAGCGTCCCTCCACTCAATCCAAATAATTGGCGGTGGACCGGGGACCATGGAACAGGTAAGTGCAAAAACAGTTTGTGCAAGTCAGATGTTAAAAAGAAGAACGATTATTAGAGTGGCTTTAAAAATAGGAAGATGACAGGTTAAAAATGCGAGGGAGCCCTTCTTCGGTGCTCCACTGTTCAAATGAAAATACCTGTGGCGAAAAAGTGGGCGGGGGCACGTTTTGCCTCTACTTACTCCTCGTATGCAAGAGGTTTGATGGTGTTGGTAAAAAAGAATGTGAATTTTGAATGTAGCTTTGAGGAGGTTGATGCTGCTGGCAGGTACATAATTGTGCAGGGTAGGCTGTGTGGTACTGTCATCACGATGCTGAATATTTATGTCATGTTATGTTAAGTCATTTTTTAGAGCGCGCAGCTGCCCCAGCAAAGGGGCGTCCCGGCACTGAAAGCGGGCTCAAAAAGGCAGCGGGACCAGCCCACAGGGAACAAATGGGTTTTAATTGCCTTACGGAAAGAAAGTAGGCCATCCAAGCAGGGGGGTCTGAGCGGGGAGAGAATTCCACAGCTTAGCAGCTAGATAGCGGAAAGACTGGCCCCTGGCTCTAGTCCGTTTTATATGGGAGACCACCGCCAACAGATGCTCAGCAGAGTGTAACTGATGCTTGGGGACATTAAGGTCTGAATATTGACGACCCTGAGTTTCTTAAAGTGCTATGGAACAAAGTATGTACATTGCCGACGTCTGCCATACTTTGTGGGGGGATTTTAATGTGGTGTTAAATCAAGGGCTAGATAGGAGTGGGGAGCCTCTGTATCTGTGAAAATAGCTGTGCAGGCTGTGCATGACGGCATGAGAGATTTGGGATTGCTTGATGTTTGGAGAGCGCTACATCCTGGGGTAAGGGAGGGCACATGCTATACACATGCACATAATACATGGTCCCGTTTGGATTATTGGCTCACGACAAGGGATTTTAGTACCTGGGTGGCCTGTGTGCAGCAATTACCCCACACTCTGTCTGACCATGCTCCTGTGCTGTTGATTCTGCAGGTGCCCACTTATGCTCCGGCCCCGTTCCAATGGAAACTGCAACCCTCTGCTTTATTGGATCCGGTATTTAAGGAGGGCCTCCCTGATGCCATTGAGAAGTACTTTAGTGACAATCTTGGCTCTGTGCAGAGTGCCTGCACAATATGGGAGGCCTTCAAGGTCACTTTTTGGGTTGCATGTATCGGACTGCGTGCGGGAGTGCTTAAATCTCTGCTCGACTGCATGCGCAGGATAGAGCATGACCTGGCGAAGTTATAGAGACAGTATGAGGAGATGCATGATAGTGCCACTCAGGTTGCTATTTGATCGGGTGTCACTGAATACAATGAGCTGGCGGACCAGGAAGTGCGCCATTTGTCTAGGCTCTGCAGGGCTAGATATTATGGTGAGGGTGGCAGGCTGGGGAGGGTGCTGGCAGACAGGATTCTGGAACCTTGAGCGAGCTATTGTATGGTACTGGGCATTACAGAGGGAGATACCGTTCATTCAGACTCCGCTGGAATATTAGTACAATTTGTTCAGTATTATACAGACATGTATGGGGATAGGCGAACGGCTGGTGTAGAGGAAATTGTGGACTACTTGGATGATGGGGCGTTGGTTTGGTTGTCTAAAAGGCAACAAGATTTCATTATACAACCACTAATGGCCAAAGAAATTACAGACGCCATTTCGTCCTGGCCCAATGGAAAAGCAGCAGGCACTGATGAGCGGGTCCTTTCCCCGGACATACTGGGTGAGTAACTAACATGTAAAAAGATTGAAACGAAGTGTGTATCTAACAGACCTTGTTAGCTGATTGGGGCTCACCTGACTGTTTGTCTTTAACAGATGTTACCAATACACCAGGTGCCGAAGAGGAATTCAGACAGTTGAAGGAACACCATATCCTTTACTGTTGATGATACACTTGTGTGTTTTTTGTATTATATTTTTTTCACACATTTAGTCACATTTAGGCAGTAGCACTAACGTAGAACAGAGGCCCTGAAGAAAGCCTATGGTTCTTTTCCACTACAGGCTGAAACATGTTGGCCCTCTCGCAGCTATTTGTTTGAACTGCGATTATTGTTTTGCACTGTTCTTGTTTTTAAATCGGAAGGAGCTTATGTCCAATAAATAATCTTTCGTTAAGCTTACTATCCTTTTTTAATCACCACTTTTATAATTTTTGCACTTCACCTTCCCATCATATCAACATCATGTGGTATAACTAAGTGATTGTGGGTCGTTACCCCAAGCCCACCATTGGGGTATGCTGGCTGTCTCAATGATCAAGAGACACAATACCCTGGTAGGAATACCAGATGAGAATATTGATTGATACAAGACATTGATGGGAATCCTTAATGAGGTGGATTGACAATCACAGGTGTCCCATATTTTGGTGATTTGGTCTGTTAGCCATTAGGATAGCCTGTAAGAAATCACCAAAGGATTTCTAGTTTAGACCCCTAAGTTTGTTTGTTGTATGAACTGATGAGCTACTGCCCGAGGTCTACAAGGAGTATACTGATATCCTCTTGCCTCATTTGACAGCTATGTATGATGAGGCTTTTAAGCAACAAAGTCTGCCTGACTCGCTTCATGAAGCACTTATTGTTGCATTATTAAAGCCTGGCAAACCATCAGACCGGTGCAAGTCCTATAGTCCGCTTTCCCTTATGAATACTGACGTCAAAAGTATGGTGAAAGTTTTGGCAACCCGGCTGCGCTTGTTGTTAACGGTTATGGTACTGCCTGATCAGTCCGGGTTGATTCCCACCCGCTCCACAGCGCATAATTTGAGAACATTGTTTGCGGTTATGCACCTGTTAAAGCCCGATCTGCCTGTGGGGGCAGTCCTTTTGGATGCCGCCAAGGCATTTGATTCTGTTGCATGGACGTATATGTTCGCTGTACTGCATCGCATGGGGGTGTCCTTCTTCTTCACCAGCTGGATAAAGCTGCTATATACAAAGCCCGTAGCCCGAGTGCGTATCAATGGTCATACGTCTGATCGGTTTCCAATTAAGAGGGGAACACAACAGGGTTGTCCGCTGTTGCCCTTGATTTTTGCGGTTGTGTTGGAGCCACTTGTGTGCGTGTTGCGACAACGGCATGCTGGATTTGCCTTGCGATTTCACCAACGTCCTTTGGCAGTGTCCATGTATGCTGATGACATGGTCTTGTATGTGAGGAAGCCGGAGACGCATCTTGAGCCGGTCATATGAGAGTATGTCTGTTGTGAGTGGTTCTCTGGATTGTCTATTAATTGGAACAAGTCATATTGCACTTACGGATTGTACCAAAACCTTTGTCTTGAACTACCCCTTGTAGTGGGCTGATGATTCCGTAAAGTATCTTGGGTTCTGGATTCATAGGGACCCCCAGGTTGTCATTCGGGCCAATTTTGGATCGGCAATATCAAAGTTGGAGGATCAAGTGGCTCGCTGGATTCGTTTGCCCCTCACATTTCTTGGACAGGGTAGCAATAATTAAAATAGTATTTATTTATTTAATTATTTAGTGTATTTTGGTATCGCGCACAGCTACCCCAATGGGGTGTTCCGGCGCTCCTGTGTAACTACATGCAGACCTTAGATGGTTATTTGAAGCAGGAGTCAATCAGCAGAACAGGTGAGTTTAAAGTGCTCGCCGGAAAGGTGGTTCATCTTTGATCAGCCGGATGGCGTTAGGAAGTTTGTTCCAGAGGGCCGCTGTCAACACTGGGAAAGTTTTCCCACCTGAGCTGGTTTTCCTGAGTCTGGGAACAGAAAGGAGGTTTTTTGACGAGGAACGTAGAGTCCTGAAATTATTATAAGGGATCAAGCAAGAAGACAGATATGCGGAGCCTTTACCTTGCATGGCCTGATGAACTAGTACCAAAGCTTTAAATTCGGCCCTCTTATGCAATGGTAACCAGTGAAGTTCATGGCGGTGGGGGGCAATGTGCTCACGTAGGGGGAAACTGGCAACCAATCACACCGCCGCATTCTGTACTGTCTGAAGGCGATGACTGAGCCCTGCAGACAGACCAGAATAAAGGCCATTGGCCAAAGTTTTTATATGTATTTACTAATGTTCCTATTCCTTTATTGCAACATTTTTTCACTACCTTACGCTCACTGTTGATTACTTTGGTTTGGGAGGGCAAGAAAGAAGTCCCGCATTGACTGGGACACTTTGACGAAACCATATATACTGGGCGGATTTGCAGTACAGGATCTGCAATTGTATTATCTTTGTGCTCAGACACAATTTGCGTTTTATTGGCATCATGCGCTGCCATTTACGCCACATGTGGTGTTTGAAGCCTGGGCAGTCCACATCTTACCTCTAATTGCATCAATTGCGAACCGGCACACGGTGTTGGAACGTGATGAGGTAGACATGGTTCAATGCAGGGCAAGGGTGTGGCATGTGTTGGGTCGACGGGCGAGGCGGTTTCCCCTGTATGCCTCGGCGATGCCTCTGCTACATCATGCGGCACTGTCCGTGACAGGCGAGGCAGGTGCCCTGAAAGTATTGCAGACAGCTGGGGTGCGGACCATGGGGGATATTTTTCCAAGGGGGAAATTTCTCTCTCTACTGGAATTTATGAGCGATGGGGCGAATGAGGCAATGTCCACACTTATTTATGCTAGACTCCGACCTGCTCTACGCAGCTTATATCCCTCCTTTCCTGAGGTACCCTTGGAGCTGGGGGCTTTGCAGCTACTTTACACTACACAAACCCAGGCAAAATTGGTTTCAAGGTTGTATCGTACTTCGCAGGTAGATGAGAGTGCTGCACAGGTCACCTCCAAAGCCAAGTGGGATGCGTGTCTTCCACAGCCACTTACAAATGAGGAGTGGGAGGATTGTTGTCGCATGACTGGGAGCTTTGTGATTAATGGAAATTTTAAGTTAATTCATTACAAGTATATACATCAGATGTATTATACGCCGGTCCAACTGCACTGATATGGTCTGCGGGACTCATCGTGCTGCATGCGCTGTGGTATGGATGCTGCAGACTTTATACATTTAGCACGGGAATGCCCCAAAGTGGCTACTTTCTGGGATGGAGTTATCACTACGTTAACTGAAATGGTGGGAGTGATGCTTGAAAGAGATGTGAAAATGTGTCTATTGGGCAATGTTTCCAAGTTACCGCCAGGGGCCCGCAAATTAGAGGTGTTGACTGTTAGAACCGGCTGTCTCTAGTTGGCAGAGGAATGCACTTCTGACAAATAGGGACACACCTTTTCTAGTCAGGGCAAGGGGATCACACACTTAGATAACCCCTGCTCACCCCCTTGGTAGCTTGGCAAAGCAGACAGGCTTATCTCAGAGGCTGTGTGTTAAGCATTTATGAACACATACAGCAATAAAGTGAATACACTACAAATGGACACGACACAGTAGTATTATAAAAATAAGGATTTTTATATAAGGCTTAGCACAAGACCAAATAACGACAAAAATATACCACAGTCTTAATAAATACTCTTGGAAGGGAAAAATAGTTCAAGTGTAGTTTCTTCTTAGCACAAAGTCTTTAGTATCAAAAGCAACTCTTCTTCTTTAAAACAAAGTTCTTGGCAACAATGTAACCCACACGGGAGTCACACGACGTCGAGGCAAAGTTAATCCAAAGGTTCGGCGTCGACCGCGAGGAGCGCTACGTCGAGCCCGGAGTTGAGCAGACTCCCACAACACAGTACCTTGGAAAAGCGAAGCACACGATGATCAGCGGCGTCGAGATGTCCGGCGTCGCGTCTTCGGCGTCGATCCGGCCTCGGAGTCTGGGCGACCTGCAGCGGCGTCGATCGGTGTCGGGCAGGAGCAGCGCTCACGAGGTGAAGCAGGATACGGCGTCGTCGTCGATGTCGATGAAGTTGCAAGAGTGAGCAGCGCTCACGGCGTCGAGAGGACTCGAAGTCGATGCGATCAGCAGCGGTGCAGACACGGGGTCACTTGGAGCTGGAGCCGAACTCGCTACTCACTGGCGTTGCTGCTGGCGTCGATCGGGCCCGGCGGCCGGCGTCGAGGAAGCGGGACACTTGAGCCGTCACTCACGGTGTCGAGCTGGATTCGGCGACGTCCGTCGGCGTCGAGCTTGCTGGCTCTTTCAGAGGTGCTGGACTCGCAGGTTGCAGCAATAGCACTTTAAGCAGATGAAGTCCTTTAGCCCTGTGACTTCAGCAGGAGACTGGCACTCTTCCAGTCCTTGGAGATTTTCTTAGCAAGTGTGAGAGTACACACACAGTTCCTCTCTCCTGGTTCCTTGGCAAAAATAAAGAAGCACATGCAGGATTCCCCCCAGCAAACAGCACACTGGCAGAAGGGGTAGGCAAGTCCTTGGATCAGCAGGCTTCTTGTCCTTGGTTTCAGGGTTCCTTGTCAGAAGTGATCTGAATTCTTGGTTCAGGGGTCCTTCTCTTATACCCCTTTTTGGCTTTGATCCCTTTGTCCATGCAGGGGAATTTCCCAACATCCTGGGTCTGTTGTGGGTGTAGCCAGGCAGAGGCACCTGGCCTATTCATTGTGCAGGGCAGAGTCCTCAGCCGCCCAGTAGGAGGTGGAGCCAGTATTGTCACTGGCAGGAGCAGAGCTATCAGCCTCCCGGCAGGAGGTGGGGCCAGGATCGTCCCTGGCAGGCACAGAGCCATCAGTCGCCTGGCAGGAGGTGGAGCCAGCATTGTATCAGGCAGGGCAGGCTATCAGAAGCTACTCTCCCCCTACTCTCAAGGCAAATGTCCCACTCATCCCACACTGACTCAGCAGATCTCTGGAGCCACCCAGCTCCTGTCACACACACACCAAACCAGCAGAAACCAGAAATAGTTAGACAAGAAAATAGCCACTTTCTAAAAGTGCTATTTTCAAACCCAGAGTCCAAAAACCATCCACACAAACGGATGCGTTATTAAATCCCGAGTTCCGGGATACCAAACTCGACATTGCACCATGCTCCCCGAGCCAGCTAGGATTATAGCATTAATAATCCTGGCAGCCCATTGTAACTAATGGAGAGCAGGTTACCTTGCAATAGTGAAAAACGAATATGGCTGTAATTCACTATTAGGACATGCCAACTTGGTCAGGCTTGTCCTACCTTATACTTACAATGCACCCTGCCCGTGGGCCTACAATAGGGGTGACTAACATGAAGTGAAGGGAAGGCTTAGGGACTGGCAAGTAGGTGTACTTGCGCAGTCAGCGTGACAGTACTAGACTGCACGTGGGTCTGGCAATGGCAGACCCTCAGACATACTTTTACTAGGCCGCTCCTGTGGGTGGCACAACACGTGCTGCAAGCCCACGAGCAGCATTTGTATTTACAAGCCCTGGCACTCTGGGTGCACTAGACTAGGGACTGACAGTAAACCAAATAAGCCAAACATGGAATTCAATCAATACATCAATTTAACATAGGGAGCACTTGCACTGTGGCACTGATCAGCAGTGGCACAGTGCCCAAAGTATTACACCAGCAAAAACATCGTAAAACAGTGGAGGCAAACAGAAAAAATGGAGGAGAGACTCAAGCCAATGATGTCAGGTCTAACACGTGTCCCCTCCAGCTGAAATGTGGGGAGAACTACCCTTGACCTAGGGAGTCCTCATCACTAAGGCGGAAAAATCTGGACAGACCATCAGCATTGGCGTGATCTGTACCAGGGCGGTGTTCCACCGTAAAGTCCATCCCCTGTAGGGAAATGGACCACCTCAACAGTTTTGGATTCTCACCCCTCATCTGCATCAACCATCTTAGGGGCCTGTGGTCTGTCTGAACCCGGAAGTGAGTCCCAAACAGGTAGGGTCTTAGCTTCTTCAGCGCCCAGACCACAGCAAATGCTTCTCGCTCTATCGCACTCCACCTTGTTTCCCTGGGAAGTAACCTCCGGCTGATGAAGGCTACAGGCAAGTCTCGGCCCTCTTCATTCACCTGAGCTAGAACAGCCCCCACGCCATGCTCTGAAGCGTCCGTCTGGACAATAAATTCTTTTGAAAAGTCAGGTGCCTTGAGTATAGGTGCTGTGCACATTGCAGTTTTCAGGGTGTCAAAGGCCGTTTGACAGGCATCAGTCCAGATCACATTTCGTGGCTGCTTCCTGGAAGTCAGCGAAGTCAAGGGGTGCACAATGTTACCATAATCCTTGACAAACCTCCTGTAATAACCCGTGAGTCCTAAGAAGGCTCTCACCTGAGTTTGGGTTTTGGGCGGCGCCCAAGCCAGGATGGTATCAATCTTGGGTTGCAGGGGGGCCACCTTGCCGCTCCCTACTTGGTGCTCCAAGTACACCACAGAACCCTGCCCAATCTGGCACTTACTGGCTTTGATTGTGAGGCCTGCTCTGCGCAGGGCCAACAACACTTCCTAGAGGTGGCGCAAGTGTTCCTCCCAGCTGGCGCTGAACACTGCGATGTCGTCCAGGTAGGCGGCACTGAAATCCTCCAGTCCAGCCAAGACCTGGTTGACCAACCTCTGGAAGGTGGCAGGGGAATTCTTCATCCCAAAGGGCATCACCCGGAACTGGTAGAGCCCATCTGGTGTGGAGAATGCTGACCTCTCCTTTGCCCCATCAGTTAAGGCGATCTGCCAGTACCCAGACGTCAGATCAAACGTGCTAAGGTACCGGGCAGCCCCCAACCGATCTATGAGCTCATCAGCTCTGGGGATGGGGTGCGCGTCAGTCTTGGTGACTGAATTGAGTCCTCGGTAATCCACACAGAACCGAAGTTCTGGTGAAGCACCAGGCGCTGCAGCCTTCGGGACCAAGACCACTGGGCTGGCCCAAGGACTGCTAGAGGACTCAACCACCCCTAACGCAAACATTTTGGAGACCTCCTCCTTAATGTATGCTCTGACCTTGTCAGTCACCCTGTAAGCCTTGTGCTTCACAGGAGGGCTGCCTCCGGTGTCAACATCATGGACACACCAATGAGTGACACCCGGAACCAAGGAAAACAGATCAGGGAATTGTCCCAACAGTTGGCGACAATCCTGCTTCTGTTCAAGGGTCAGTGTGTCAGAGAGGACCACACCATCCACTGACCCATCTTGCTCTTTAGCACACAGGAGGTCAGGAAGAGGCTCACTCTCCTCCTCCATTCCAGCATCTGTAGCTAGGAGCATGCCCACTTCGGACCTTTCTAAGTGGGGCTTCAAACGGTTGACATGCAGGACCCTTAAGGGGTTCCTGGGAGATTTCAAGTCCACCAAGTAGGTGACATCGCTCTTCTTCTCCACAACCTTAAACGGTCCAGTCCACCTGTCCTTGAGCGCACAAGGTTCCACAGGGGACATGACCCACACTTCCTGACCAGGCAGAAGCTCTACCAGAGTGGCATTCCGGTCGTACCAACGCTTCATCTCCTCCTGGCTGGCCTCCAGATTTGCCTGAGCAAGATCTCTGAAGCGCCTAGTCTGGTTCCTGAAGGCCAGCATGTAACTGTATACATCCTGGGGAGGTTTCCTGGGAGATTGCTCCCAGCCTTCTTTGACCAGACTCAAAGGCCCTCTTACCGGGTGACCATACAAAAGTTCAAAGGGGCTGAACCCTAGAGACTTCTGTGGCACCTCACGGTAAGCAAACAACAGGCATGGCTAGAGGACGTCCCATTTCCGCCTCATTGGTTCTTCAAGACCCATGATCATGCCTTTAAGGGTCCGGTTGAATCTCTCAACCAGCCCATTTCCTTAAGGGTGGTAAGGAGTGGTGAACTTGTAGGTTACCCCACACTCCTTCCACAGAGACTTCATATAGTTGGAAATGAAGTTGGTGCCCCGGTCTGACACCACCTCTCTGGGGAACCCCATGCGGGAGAAAACACCCATCAGTGCCCGTCCCACCACGGGGGCCGTCACTGTTCGGAGAGGGATGGCTTCTGGGTACCGTGTGGCATGGTCCACCAAGACCAGGATAAACCTGTTGCCCAGGGCTGTCTTGGGGTCCAGGGGCCCAACAATGTCAATGCCCACCCGGTCAAAGGGGGTACTGACCACTGGAAAAGGTTGGAGGGGAGCCTTCTGCTTCCTTCCGCTTTTCCCACTTGCCTGGCAAGTGTGACAAGTCTTACAGTGGATGTCTACATCCCTTTGCATCTGGGGCCAATAAAAATGGGTGACAAGCCTATCATAGGTCTTGTCCTGCCCCAGATGTCCAGCTAAAGGAACGTCATGAGCCAAACCCAGTAGGAAGGCTCTAAAGCGCTGGGGTACCACCAGCACACGGGCTGACCCAGGCTCAGCAGCCTTAGGCTCGCTATACAGGAGGTCGTTCTCCCAGTACACAAAATGTAACCCTGACTGATCACCTGAGGATTGGGCTGAGGCCTGCTGCCTCATGCCCACAAGAGAAGGGCACACCTTTTGTTCTGCACAAAATTCTTCCCTGGAGGGACCACCATCCTGCTGCCAATGGGTCAGCTCGGGCAGGTCTCCCAGTTCAGCAACTTGTTCCCCTGTGGGCTCCAGGGCATCCCCCTCAGGGTCTACCTCCTCCTGGGCCACGGGAACTACGGGGCCGGTTTCCCGCGCCTCCTGCCTCTTCTCTTCACAGCTGGGTCCTGGGCCGTACTTTCAGGCTCCGGGACCCCATCAACACCCTTACTCGCTGTCATCGATCGAGTGGTTGCACACACCCACTCTGGCACACCCAACATTTTCAAATGTGTCTCCCTCTCCACCTTAGCCCAAGGGGAGTCTTCTAAATCATTGCCCAGGAGACAATCAACAGGCATGGCGGGCCTCACAGCAACCTGAAGAGTACCTGAAACTCCCCCCCATTCAAAGGAAACTTGAGCTACCTCACACTCTTTCTGGGAGTTGTCAGCAGCTATCACGGGGTAGAATGCGTGGGGAACCACCTGCTCTCTGGACACCAAGTGACACTTGACAGCTGTCACACTCGCTCCGGTGTCTCTGAGAGCTTCCACTCTATGGCCATTAATGGTCACCCACTGCCTATATTTCTTAATGTTACTAGGCAGAGGGGGTGGAGGGACCATTTCCATGTCTCCTAGCGAGACCAGGGACATTTCTGCGGGACCCCTCCCACCAGGGACAACCATCTCCTCCCCTCCCAGGGCTACACTCGCCAACTGACGGGGGGTGCACGCGGCGGTGCATTCGAATTCTTCATGGGACACTGGGGGTCATAATACCGGTGTCCCACCTGCCCGCAAACGTAGCAGGTTAGGGGGCCCCTATGAACAGGTTTACCTGTCGGGGCCCCTGGCTTCTTCTCAGGGGGAGGCTGGGAACCTTTCCCTTGGTTCCCTTATGGATTACTTAGGGGCCCTTTCTGAGACTCCTTCTGTTTACCCTTGTCCCCCCCACTCTTCTGCTGGGGACCCTGCCCCCCTTTGGCTGAGTCTCCCACTGGACCCTTGTGGACCCTGGTACTGACCCAGCGGTCCGCCTCCTCAGCAAGTTTTCTAGGGTTAGATATCTTGCTATCAATAAGGTGCTGGCGCAGCTCTGGAAAACAGTTATTAGACAAATGCTCCCAAGCAAACAAATCATAAAGAGCTTCATAACTTTCCACTTTGCTGCCCTTTACCCAACCATCCATGGCTCTGCAAAAAAATGACACATATTCAACCCACGTCGTACCAGGCAACTTCTTGCATTCTCTAAAAGCTTGTCTGTACTTTTCTGGGGTTAGGGCATACCTTAACATTAAAGCATCTTTCATATGAGCATACGACATCCTATCCTCAACAGGCATGTCTAACAGGGTATCTCTCCCCTCATTCACAAAGCGACCCCACAACCCCGCTCCCCAATCCTTCTCAGGGACCCGGTGGGCCAACAATGCTAACTCATATGCTTTAAACCACTGACCAATATCTTCATTCCTATGATAATCTTTTATCACATCTTTGGGAAAATAAAACCTACTTTCTGCAGGCACAGATGGGATGCTGCCACCAGAGGGATTCAACTCTAACTTCTTAGCTTGGATATCCAACTCCCTCAACTTGGTATCACGCTCCAAAGCTAACTTCTCTCTTTCAAAATCCAACCTTTTGGTCTCCAAATCAGCTTCTCTCCTACCTCTTGCATTTTCTAACTCCAACTGCCCATTTATCTTTAGCCTTGCCATTTCCATGTTGTATGCACGCTCCTTCGCCCTTTCTTCTCTTTCTTCAGGGGAAAGACCTTTGGAGGAAATACTGCTACCGTGAGAGGACACAGGCCCATTCACTGGCGCCTCCTCATCCCCTTCCCCTGGCGGTACCACCACCGCATCAGAGGGATCTCTGGACTCCAACCAGGCCTCCAAAGCTTTGAGATATTCCTCCTTCAATGTGATGCCTTTGGTAGGAACTTTAAACTGCTTGCAAAAGGATTTCAGCTTCTTCAAGCCGTAGTCGTTTATCTTCGCTCTATCAAATTCCTCCACAACAACAACAGGGGTAGTGACTCCGGTGTCACTCATGGTCAAAACTGGCAGTGTTCAAAAAATCAAGCTTCAGAAAAGCGGAGAACCAAAAATAGGATCCTTCCAAATTAGATTGTGGCTGCGCTATGGTCTGCTTTCACTATGTAGCGCACACTAATCACTGCACATGGGTCATAAATGCAAGTTCAAATCCTCACCGCTGACCCACCAATGTTAGAACCGGCTGTCTCTAGTTGGCAGAGGTATGCACTTCTGACAAATAGGGACACACCTTTTCTAGTCAGGGCAAGGGGATCACACACTTAGATAACCCCTGCTCACCCCCTTGGTAGCTTGGCAAAGCAGACAGGCTTATCTCAGAGGCTGTGTGTTAAGTATTTATGACCACATACAGTAATAAAGTGAATACACTACAAATGGACACGACACAGTAGTATTATAAAAATAAGGATTTTTATATAAGGCTTAGCACAAGACCAAATAACGACAAAAATATACCACAGTCTTAATAAATACTCTTGGAAGGGAAAAATAGTTCAAGTGTAGTTTCTTCTTAGCACAAAGTCTTTAGTATCAAAAGCAACTCTTCTTCTTTAAAACAAAGTTCTTGGCAACAATGTAACCCACACGGGAGTCACACGACGTCGAGGCAAAGTTAATCCAAAGGTTCGGCGTCGACCGCGAGGAGCGCTACGTCGAGCCCGGAGTCGAGCAGACTCCCACAACACAGTACCTTGGAAAAGCGAAGCACACGATGATCAGCGGCGTCGAGATGTCCGGCGTCGCGTCTTCGGCGTCGATCCGGCCTCGGAGTCTGGGCGACTGCAGCGGCGTCGATCGGTGTCGGGCAAGAGCAGCGCTCACGAGGTGAAGCAGGATACAGCGTCGTCGTCGATGTCGATGAAGTTGCAAGAGTGAGCAGCGCTCACGGCGTCGAGAGGACTCGAAGTCGATGCGATCAGCAGCGGTGCAGACACGGGGTCACTTGGAGCTGGAGCCGAACTCACTGGCGTTGCTGCTGGCGTCGATCGGGCTCGGCGGCCGGCGTCGAGGAAGCGGGACACTTGAGCCGTCACTCACGGTGTCGAGCTGGATTCGGCGACGTCCGTCGGCGTCAAGCTTGCTGGCTCTTTCAGAGGTGCTGGACTCGCAGGTTCCAGCAATAGCACTTTAAGCAGATGAAGTCCTTTAGCCCTGTGACTTCAGCAGGAGACTGGCACTCTTCCAGTCCTTGGAGATTTTCTTAGCAAGTGTGAGAGTACACACACAGTTCCTCTCTCCTGGTTCCTTGGCAAAAATAAAGAAGCACATGCAGGATTCCCCCCAGCAAACAGCACACTGGCAGAAGGGGTAGGCAAGTCCTTGGATCAGCAGGCTTCTTGTCCTTGGTTTCAGGGTTCCTTGTCAGAAGTGATCTGAATTCTTGGTTCAGGGGTCCTTCTCTTATACCCCTTTTTGGCTTTGATCCCTTTGTCCATGCAGGGGAATTTCCCAACATCCTGGGTCTGTTGTGGGTGTAGCCAGGCAGAGGCACCTGGCCTATTCATTGTGCAGGGCAGAGTCCTCAGCCACCCAGTAGGAGGTGGAGCCAGTATTGTCACTGGCAGGAGCAGAGCTATCAGCCTCCCGGCAGGAGGTGGGGCCAGGATCGTCCCTGGCAGGCACAGAGCCATCAGTCGCCTGGCAGGAGGTGGAGCCAGCATTGTATCAGGCAGGGCAGGCTATCAGAAGCTACTCTCCCCCTACTCTCAAGGCAAATGTCCCACTCATCCCACACTGACTCAGCAGATCTCTGGAGCCACCCAGCTCCTGTCACACACACACCAAACCAGCAGAAACCAGAAATAGTTAGACAAGAAAATAGCCACTTTCTAAAAGTGCTATTTTCAAACCCAGAGTCCAAAAACCATCCACACAAACCGATGCGTTATTAAACCCCGAGTTCAGGGATACCAAACTCGACATTGCACCATGCTCCCCGAGCCAGCTAGGATTATAGCATTAATAATCCTGGCAGCCCATTCTAACTAATGGAGAGCAGGTTACCTTGCAATAGTGAAAAACGATTATGGCTGTAATTCACTATTAGGACATGCCAACTTGGTCAGGCTTGTCCTACCTTATACTTACAATGCACCCTGCCCGTGGGCCTACAATAGGGGTGACTAACATGAAGTGAAGGGAAGGCTTAGGGACTGGCAAGTAGGTGTACTTGCGCAGTCAGCGTGACAGTACTAGACTGCACGTGGGTCTGGCAATGGCAGACCCTCAGACATACTTTTACTAGGCCGCTCCTGTGGGTGGCACAACACGTGCTGAAAGCCCACGAGCAGCATTTGTATTTACAAGCCCTGGCACTCCGGGTGCACTAGACTAGGGACTGACAGTAAACCAAATAAGCCAAACATGGAATTCAATCAATACATCAATTTAACATAGGGAGCACTTGCACTGTGGCACTGATCAGCAGTGGCACAGTGCCCAAAGCATTACACCAGCAAAAACATCGTAAAACAGTGGAGGCAAACAGAAAAAATGGAGGAGAGACTCAAGCCAATGATGTCAGGTCTAACATTGACTTTACAGCGGGGAAGTGAAGGGTGGCATTAAACTGGGATGGTAAACATGCCCCTTTGTTGAAAGATTGGTTGCATGACATTGCTTACTGCCGTGATCAGCTCCTGTGCTATGCTGAAGAGCTCCCGAGTGAATCACTGCCTCGGTACGTGTGGGGGACTGTTTTTGTGGTTTGAAAATTATAAATATATTTTTTTTAAGTTGAAAAACCCTGGTTTGTTTGATTGGGGCATGCACCTGGATTTTTTTGTACTTTTCATTGATTTTTTAAATGTATTGTGGTGGGTGGCCTGTAGTTTCAGAAGGGGCCTAGTTGTTTCTTTGTAAGTAATGTTTCTTCTTTTATAAAAGAAACATGTTGCACAGTTCACCACATTTTATCCTTGTTTTGAAATCAATTTGCAATATTGATTTAATTTACTATATAGCCCAGTAGTCTGCCAATAGGCCTTTCAGCCACTAGGCCCAGAGCTACTCATGGGTGCATGAAACAACTGTTTCTGTGGCGTCTGTTGAATTTAGCCATCATTTAAGCCATGGATGGCATTGGATTGAAATATAAATATGTTTTTTTTGTGGTATTTCATTTTTTTTCATGTGTATTAAATTAATTGCCTTTGTTGGATGTGTGTGGTTCTTGTAACTTGCAAACATTATTTGCCCTGTGGATTTTCATTTTTGGCATTGTTGCATTAAAGATGTGTTGCTTAACATGCCTCATTTGTCTGGCCAGTTTATGAGTGTATTTGCATTGCAATAGTAGCAGCAATGCATTTGCCTTGGTTCCCCATGAGGCGAGGACTATTTTGTAAAGTCTGTGTCCTTATGCCTGCTTATATTCATTGTTTTCTACGCCTCCTGCTTGTTGTTCATTTTTTTCAATTTCATAAGTAACATGATTTGGCATCAGTGAACCCCATGTCTGCTATATGATGTGCGCAACAGTATTCATTGTCTATGGATTGTTCAATTGTCATTTGTCCGCTGCATATTGCTGAGTGCTGCATCTCATGTGATGCACAATGCACATAAAACATACCATTACATTTGCATTTTATTCTTGTTGTTCTTCTTCTTTCCAATCCTTCCTGAGTGTACTGTACAGTACACCATGAACGCTTATGTTGTTGTCAAAGTCTCACAAATGGGTACACGGTATTGTTAACTTTTCAATAACTGAGTTAACAAGTGTGACCACACACTAAACTATACTATATTTTTTGTACTAGTAATTGAACTACAACAATGCCGCACTTCACTGATGTTCTTCTTGCTTAGTCTGACAGCCATAGTACTGTCAGACAGAAGGCCTGCACACAACGTGATGTGTGACCAGAGACACCTCTTAAACTTGTGAAGCTAAGTGCCGCTGTTAACTGAGAGCTTCAAGATTGCCCCAAAGGAGAAAGGTACTAGTACCAAGAAAGTTGCCACCACCAGTAAGTTGCAAAAGACCATTTATTGGGAAACCAAAAATTGTGCCTGAAATAACGGTGTCCAGGGAGCAAGCTGGGACCCAACCCACCAACCTAGACCCAAGCCCATGCTTGTCTCAGAGGCCGCCAGTCTAATCATGGCAGTGCCGACAAGCATTGGTGTTGAACATGACTTATCGTTATCCCAAAGTAGTACCCAATCAATTCAGGAAAATCAGATAGTTCCTCCCGAAGTAGGGACAGTTTAGGAAAGTGAGTTTCCTGCTGAGGAAAAAGAGCAAGCCACTCTTTCAGAAGATCCATTGTCTTCCAGATCCCCAGCAAAAAAAAGGAGGGTTAGTCCATCCACTTCTTCTCCAAGCCCCCTTCTGATGATCTAGGCATCACTTGGACCCTGCATCCGTCTGAGAGTAAAACACGCCACAAGACAAGTCTAGGGATAAGGTAGGATCCTTAAAGCCTTAGAGTTATGGAGGTAGATGTAGATAAGGAGGAATAGTCTAGTACTCATCATCATACATGCATTTCCTTTTACTCTCATGACAGATTTATGATGGACGGCTGCTTAGATGAATATGTTCTCCTTGTGTAGTATTTGTCTTTGTCAAACCTTTCCCTCAAATCCCCCTTCCCATCCATTCACTGAACCCCTAACCCTCTTCCCCCGGGCTGTGTGATTTATTGAGGTGTGACTAAATTATATTTACACCAACAATTGATTACACACTTGATGTGGTGGAGGTGGTGAAAGCAACACCAAATCAAGGCAGGGGGAGGAACTTCTTCTGCTCTAAGTTCAGCCCACACTGGCAATGTTATTTATATATATTAAATTGCCCACCCATGCACAGAATTCAATATTAATTTTGTTTTCAGTGGAACATAATCCATCATAATTGCCAGCATCATTATCCTTCCAGCACTAAGGGTTATGCTTGTCCACTTCATAGCTCGAGTTAACTTCAATTTGTAACATGTACTAGCCCACCATTCTAATGTATTTTACTTTAGCATTGCTTATCATGGTTTCTCGTTTGGCAGACCTCTTCGTGTGTACTACTAGTTGCACTCTAGTCTCCTTCAGGTGACTGTCTCATTTTATTTTTGCAAATTTTGCATATAAAACAGCATTAACTCATTTATAAATATGTCATTTCAATTAGTTCCCTGCAATGAATATTTATTCTTCATCCTACAGTTTGAGTTTGGCTAGGAGGGAGTGGAGCCAAATTGCAGAATCTGATGCTTTCACTAGTATTTGACTAGTATCCTAGCTTGCTGCTACTGTCTACTACTACCACCACCATGGCACCTTGAGAAACCATCACCATGCAGCCATCTCTTCGCCTAATCACAGGTAAGAGAAGAACTGTGGGGGATTCATTCAAGATGCCATAATCTATAAACTATGGAAATTAATTCATACACCACACCCCTTCTGAGTCCATATAGGGGTTAATATAGTTGCAGACTGCATAGACTAGAAGGAGAGAGTAGAAGGACAAGTGAGGGTCCTGCATCTATCTGTTGGTGTGTTACACTATAGGCATATTTCAAAAACTGACTGCGGCCCTGCTGCAAACGAAACAGTGCAAAGTAAAAGAGTAGCCACCAAAAAAGATTTACATCATATGCAAAGCTATAAATATATTCCCCTAACATATATAAACTAGAAGAAAAGCCCACAACACCTGGCCCAACCCCTCCCTAACCCAAATCAATGTCAAATGAAAGTCCAAATTGTCCAAACAAATGTCTGTAAAAAATAAAATCCAAAAACCCCAGAATCTGATTTCCCCAACTCCCACATTCCCACCCTCTCCCCAACAGGTCCCAACAAGAAAACAAAACATTAATAAAGGGGCAAGAGAGGACTAGAAGCAGGCTAGGACTTGGACCTTCCTCTCCAGCTGGTCAAAATGCTCCTCTATCGTGGTTTCCAGATGGACCATCATCAGGAGCATGCAGCGCTGAAAGGCTCTAAGGGTACAGGGGGAGCAGTAGCTGACACCTTCTCCTCCTCCTAACCACCTGTAGCATATATCCGGCCCTGATGACCCCCAGCTTCCTTTGCCGGGTCCTGGTTGCTCTCTCCTGCCTGTCAGATGGTAAATTGACAGAAGTAGCTATATCAAGAAAGAAAAAAGACAAATTGTAACCAATACTCTTAGCAAAAAGTAACACATAAAATTATATAATGGTACAGTAGCACTAGCCGTACATAACATTTATGGTGTCCTTTATTCCTCTAGAGTTTCAGGCATTAGGCACTATGGAGTAGACCAGTATTCTTCTTCTCTCTCTTGTTTAGCTAAATTAATCTTATAGGTATGCCAGCTCAGCTTGTACCCTAGACAGACATACTTGTGCCGCAGACTAGCATTATTTCACAGCTGTCTGCAGGTGGGGCAGCTGTACTATACTGTTATCTCTTTTTCTTTTATGGCCATGCTCTGTTTGACTACAGCAAGGCAGATGAATAGTTACTAATATGAATGATGATATATGGCACAACATCAGGTGAAGTAGTACTATTGTAATTGTAACCATGCAGCCAATAGGTACCCTTGGCTTTGCTACTCAGGCACGGTTTAAGTTTTACATGCTCCTCATCCAGTTTTCACCTATGACTGAATACCATCCATCCATCCAAACATGGATATCTTTCTCAACAAACCTTTCACCAACATACATTTGTCATTTATCCACCATGCGTCCTTGCTTTGAGTTGACCTATCAAACCCCCAGAGGATTCATTTCACCCACCAAGGCAGGCATCCTTTCTTTTACTTTTCACCATCAGTCAACCACCCATGCATCCTATCAGCCACCTAAATATGCATCCCTTCACGCACGCATCTTTCTCTGCCAGTCATACTACATTTCACCCGTCCTTCCTCCTTCCATCCTTTTGTCTCTTTTACTTCAACACATCAAGGTCTGACTCTTGTTCATAAAACTTTCTCTGCTGGGTTGAAGATAGAAGAGGCCATTAGTTACTCAACTCCCGCTGTATATGCTAATGCTAAGTAAAGTATGTCTTCAACTGTTCACAACTTAGTCTAAACAGTACAGTACACAGTGTACACCCTTGCAGCGAGTGTATAAATTGTCAATAAGCAAGCAATATGACTTATCACCGCCCGCCACTGCTACTGGCTCACCCCCTGCATCTGCTGAATCTGCTCCCTGCTAACTATGGGCGCAAAATCCATTCTGCTCGCGAAATTTGTGAATTATCTGCAATTTTGTGATCCGTGAATCTCACGAAATTGCCGAAAAATTAGCAAATTCGCGAGCGGGCAGATATTTTTTTATTTTGATGGCCAGCTCACTCAAGGGACCAAAGCTACATGCACACACGGTCACTGGAGGCAAATCTTCTGGCCCTTTACGCAGCTGCAGTGTAGGAAAAGCACTATACATTTACCCAACGAGGTAGCACTTACTGATTAGCCAGTAGAAAGTACTTCAGTTGAGTAGAGGTATGGCACAACCAGTGGCATCATCGTGGATAAATATGCTGGCAGGATTCATTCTTGCACGATGCTTCTGTCACAAAAATTAAACCTCAACAGGAAGCACTTACAGATATGAGCAGGTGCCCGAGTTGAAGTCGGACAACCTCGTCTTGCACCTGGATGCTCATGTAAGACATAAGGAAAGAGAAAAAAAATTACTGGTGTTAAATAAATATTAAATAATTGCTCCAAAATTATTTTTTTACGGGAAACAGCAATTGCAATAACATTGACCTTTCCTAAATCAGATCGACTAGTTGTAGACTAGTATTGTGGTCATGGAACATCCTATCTTTATTATTCCACAGTTACAAACAATCAGATTTCTGAATCCTAAATCTATCCAGAAAAAAAATTATATTTGCTTCTAAGTTCCTATCTCATTTGCAAGCATTTCAACTGCCTTTGATGGGTCAATTCACTAAATCTGCATTTAATCTTTAAATGCATAGATGGACACATGCATATTGCATACACCAAATTGGTTGGTTGCTAGCCACTATACAAACTACAAGAAAGGTTCTACTATGGATTGAAGTGAGAGGACGCTGGCAGCTAAATTACTAATACTAAGTAACTGACTAACTACCACTATCTTAGTGACAGGACAAAGAAAAGGAGTCTCTCTAGTCTGCATTACCTATCTTAAGTTCTTACATAATCAGCCCAAGCGAGCGCAAATTTACAAATAAGTACGATTAGGTAGCGCCGGGCACGAGCACCTGTCTAGAATAACAATCACATGATATAAGATTTGTAAACCTAACTTTCCTGCATGTGAGCAGCTTGCTTGCTATTTGGGGATAAAATATTAGTAATAACACACAACACACAAGAAATAATAATATTAATAATTAGCTACTCACTAAGCCCTGCGACCCCAACCCCTATCAGGTCCAGCAGGTCCTGCTCTTGGTCCAGGTTGTCGGACTACCTGTGTGTCAGCTGGTTGTGGATGCGCTGGACCCCAGAGCAATGATACACTGCCTGGCACACCCTCGCCCACCACCACTGGTGCTCCAGGAGCCCGGACCCAGGCCTGTCGCCTGCTGCCAGGGTGGAGGGGAGGTGGTGCTGTACAGAAAAACAGTGCTGCCGCCTTCTCTTCAGAAAACATGGCCCGGGACTTCAACCCTTCCGGGCACCATCTTCCGCGAGGAAGGCGGCTCTTCTTTGCCACCGTGGCCCGGCTCTCTTTCACTGCCATGATGTTGCGGAGGAAAGTATAAAAAATAACAGGGATAAGAAGGAAGTAAGTAAAACAATTAGGAAGGAAGTTACTAGTATAGAGAAAAATTGTGTAAAGAACAAAGGGCCAGATGTACGACCATAGTAAATTGCGACTCACAATTTGCGCTCGATTGCAAGTCGCAAATTACTATGTACAACAGTGTCAGAGACACTGATTGTGATTCCCAAAGGGGTTGCATATGCGAGGCTCATTAATATTAAAAAGGCACTCGCATTTTGCGACCCCATTGGGAATGGCTGGCCCTCCCAGGGATGGTGACCTGCTGGGCTCAGCAGACCACCATGTCTGGGACTGCTTATAAATAAAGCAGGGTTCTTTGTTTTAAATGCAGCCCATTTTCCTTAGGAAAATGGAATGTATTAAAAAAAATATATATATGTTGTTTCATTTTTTTAACGCAGGCCTTCCCTTAAAAAATATTTTCACATGCACTTGAAAAGGGGAACGGGTCCCCTGGGGACCCCTTCTCATTTGCGATTGCATTACCACCTACTTGAAGTAGGTGGTCATTTGTGAAAGTTTTCCGACTGCAATTGCTGTCGCAATGCATTCATACATGCCTCATGAGTTGCTATTAGGAAGGGAACACCCCCTTCTAATAGTGAGTTGCTAAACCTATTTTGCGAGTCGCTATTTAATTAGTGACTCGCAAAATAGGTTTGTACATGGGCTCAAAGTTTTCAGCGTGCACAAACGGGTCTAAAACCCGTTTGCGCACACTAAATCCTGTTATACATGTGGCCCAAAACTCACTAAAAACACACAAAAAGTAGGAAAAAACACAAAACATACACTTAAGAAAAGAGAGGGATAGCTAATAAATAAAAAAGATCAGAAAAAATGTTTTGGGAACAAAGAATTTGAAAGATTTAGGGAATTCAGTGTCTTGAGACACTGAATTACGCATAACTTCGGAGAGTCCGGGAACGCTGGGTATTTAATAGCCCTGGTATTAGACTTGGTACACCTGGCCCACTTGAAATACAATCAAGAGGGAAAGAAGGATCTTGCAGATAACTCCTTTCTTGAAAGGAATTGGTTAGGTTGCCAGGAGAGAAAATTGTTTAAAGCACTAACATCCAAAAGAGCCAAAAACCATGGCTCCGGAGGCTAGGAGGGCCTGATCCGATTGAGAAGTCTGCACACAAACTGGAGGTAAAAAGTTAGACTGAAAATGGGCACTAGCGATCCTGGAGATTGGGAAACACCTCTGGATGAAGTTTCAAAAACTGGTATCCCTGAAGTGAAGGGATTGCTAGTCCGCCACCTTGCTTTCCTGTCCCAGATGGTACCGGTCCATGACAGATATCTGCTGATCCAGACAGAACTGCCCAAAATTATTTGTTAGATCAGTGACGGCTTTGGTGATTTATGTACCTGACGGCTGTGATGTTGCCCATCTTTAATTGGACACAGGACCGGATTCTGTCTTGTGTCCAACACCAGACCGCAAAGGACCCTACCAGTTGCAGGCAATTAATATGTCACTCCTGTTCCTGAGGAAACCATGATCCTCCTGTGGGAAAATCTCCACACCACATGCCCCAACCTGATCTGCTTAAATCAGAATCTAGAATGAGATCTGGGACAAAGCCAAAAATTGCTCCGTCATTCCATGCCTCCATATGTGAAAGCCACCAGCGAATCTCTTCACATGTGTCCGCTGAAAGGACCACTGACTGGGAAAAAGAGAGTGCCTTCCACAGGAGTGTCGCCTTCAGGCATTGAAGAACCTGGTAGTGCAGGAGCCCTGGAATGATTGCCTGTATGGAGGAAGAAAGGAGGCCCACCAGGAAGGTAATCTGCCTCAAGGGCACTCTGTGCCTGGTCAGCATACATCACCACCCGTGTCTGATTTTGGCCACTTTCCTCATTGGAAGACGCAATGTAGCCAATTTAAAATCAAAATCCAAGAAAACTGAATTTTGTGCCAGAATCAGGAGGGACGTCCTCTTGTTTATAACAAAGTTGAGGCTTTCTAGCCAGGTGACTGCCCCCTGCAGCTAGGACGAACACTGACAGAGATGTTGCCCCAGGAAAAGAATGTCATCTACAAAGACAATAAGGCAGGTCCCCTGTACCCAGAGATGTTCATCGATCAGTTTGAGGACCTTCGTGAAACGCACCAGGGCGGAGGAGAGGCTGAATGGTAGGGTTGTAAACTGAAACACCTGCTGCTGCCAGAGGAACTGGAGGAACCACCTTTACGCTGGAAAAAATTGGGTAGATGAATAAGCATGTAGAGTGAGAACTGCAGAGTTCTGGGTCACCTTCCCTGTTGGAGGGAAATGCAAAACTCTATATGAAACCCATGAACTGTTTGCAAGAGACACACATCACTTGTGATGTCCTGCCAATTGTAGAAAAAAGTCACCAGGTGACCCCCCCCACTCGCACGAACAAAGAAGGTTGAACTCACTGGTAGTGAAGGCAGAATTGAACCCTTTGTATCCTCGGCCTCTGAAGCGCCTTTCAGGGTCAGGTGAAAATTGCCAAAGCCAGCTTGGTCTTGGTACTGATTGTGCCCTTTAGGAGGATTTTGGGAGAAGGAGCGGCTAGCCGGGCAGACTCTGCCTCATCCGGCCTCATGGAAAACCCATGAGGAAAAGACCCTCTTGATGGAAGGCTGGGCATGTCAAGGTAAGAAAGGTACTGACAAATGTCCCTAGTTCCTTAATAAATGGCTCACCGAATAGGTCTCCTAGAGCTACAGGCCCTGCTTCTGAATCTTCAAGGGCCACCAACCTGGGGTCTGGTAAACGTTGCCAAAGTCGGTGCAGGGCCGGCATAGAACTATGGTGGGGTATGACCAAGCTCCATATTTCAATGCTAGTATGTTCATTCCTTCCCCGTCTGTTGCCATAGATGGCAAAATTCCTGGATCCATGTGTGATAGGCTTTTCCAGTTCACACTTTTTTCTATTCATTCGGGGACCTGCAATCTTGTTTTATTTTAGAACAAACAAGAATACAAGTCCCAGAATTCCAAGAGAAAAACTGGAAAAGGAGTAGCACATCATGCATGGACCTGTGAAAATTAGCAGAACTGCTGTCTCCTCAAGAGTCTTTTTTAATATGAAGAAGAGGGGCAGATGGGCACCCTTACTTTCAAGCGTAAGTCTAGCATTTGGCAGCAACAGTCTTTTAGAATTGCACACACATTTAGCAGCTCAGTAGTTAGCAGCATTCAATTTTCTAGGAATTCCAAATTAATATTCATAACTAATTTAATCTGACCCTTTTTTCCTTGTAAAATAGACATAAATACGCTGCTGGGGAAATGGTGAAGGTGAATTGTGTAGCACGTTAGTATAAAAAATCTGTATTTTCATCACACTTTGGAAGGTAAATAAAGCGCATTTTGTAAATATAAAACATCAGTAACCACATTTGTACATAGAAAGCAGAAGAGTAGGTCAACTAACACTTTCCCCACAAATCTGAAAATGTATTAGTACAGGAGGAATGATATTTGCATGCTGTTGCCAAAGCAGAAACTGCTGGAACGGACACCGTCCAGAGGTTTTCTGACGCTAAAGTTTGAATCTGACCTCCCTCTGTCTAATTATCTCTTCTGGCCAGTAATTAATTGTAAACTTCAGAGAATGTCTCAACCTGAAGTTATGGGAAAAAGTGACTATCAAGGAAGAACAGTACAAAAAAATATCTGGTAGTACAGGACACAGGGTGTGCCTGGGATCCGAACAAAAGCCACGATCTGCCGAGGCCACATGCTGCACTGCCTCTGAGGCTTACGCCACTATAAGGCAGAATTCGGGAACCAATAGCCATGTAAAGCTGAAGAGTCTATACTAACCCACCCCCAACCAGTGCTTGGGGCTCATGCTTCGGCTTGCAGTTCCAAAATGGATATACAACAAATGTTGTTTATTCAGAAAAACAATAAACAACAATGTGTAGATTATGGACTGATCTAGCCAGCCCAGCACACACAAGTCTTAACAAAAAAACACAAGTTACAAATGCACCTAAGCAGTTCCTTCAGAAAATTAGGTATAGAGCAGACATGCTCCACCCAAGCATGCAACTCTTGCTGAGACCAGAGCTTCAACTCCCTCTGCTGGTGAGCAGAAAAATGTGAGGGCTATATGTTCAAGTATATTTACAAGCACCCCGTTTTACACATTTTGAGTCCATCTCTTGATTAGGTGCTCCTTCCTTTTACGAGCAGACAGGACCTTGGAGCCTTACAGGGCTAGTGAAATGTAAGAAAGAATTGAGAGAAAAAGAGACAGGGGCTTGAAAGCAACAGATGCCGACACTGCATCTGAGCACTGTCGAAGTAAACAGGTATTGTCGGCGCAAACAAGCACTGGACAGTTGTGGACTAAACTTTCTGGTCTCCTTTTTTACTTTAATGGGGGAAAGCACATGACTAGAGCAGAATCAGGGCAACAGCTGAAAGGGGTTAAAGAATTTTGAGACAACCACAAAAAGAATGAATGGAACTGAGGCTTTTAGAAAGTCCACCCACTAGAGAGTAGAGCTCAAGGCTGAATTAATTGGCCCTATCGGAGCACTATCAGGATCTACATAGGATCATATTATATTGGCCTGTGGCACTTCCTGTGTTAACATTAGCCAGGCTGCTTTGATGAGTATCAAATCAAATCAAATATTTATTTATTCGGCACTTAAAAAGATACCATAAAAGTACATAAAACCAGTTAAAAAAGCATTAAAAAACATTTCAGTTCATAGCATTTCGTTTGTCAAGAATCTCTCTATTAAAGGGCATTGCAATCAACTCATCTCTCTCGAATTCCTTATCCTCACGCCATCTTAATAAAGCTCGTGATACAGGACAGGGTATATGCGTCATTGGCCTTTTGCAAGAACAAGAAAGCTATCCTTGGCATTTTTAAAGTTAGCTCTTTTCAAGATTCCTACATGGAACTTGCGCCTAGGTAATATATAAAATGAGCATAACAAAACAACGTGAAGGGTATCCTGCGGAAACCTATTGTCTTTCAGCTGTTGCCCAGATTCTGCTCTAGTCATGTGCTTAGCACGAATATTTCCAAAACTACGCCTTTGTAGGTAATAGGAGATAGCAATGTTAGCAACTGTTTTCAGTCGCTAACATCTTGGCACGCCCACTTTGCATATCATTAGCGATAAATATCACTGACATGCAAAGCGGGCCCCAAGATGCTCGCTATCGCCTATTAGCTGTCGCTAACTGGTGTTAGCGACAGCTTGGTAATAGGGCGATCAAATTATCGCCGCTTTAGCTGGAAAAAGTCCCGCTAAAGCGGCGATAAGGGCCCTTGGTAATATGCCCAAGTGTTTCTGTCTACATTTGCTGACTAACAACAGTGCACTGTCTTCTGTAAAATACTTAACAAACTTTAAATTGATAGCGAGTTTAAGAAGATGGCATGACAATCTTCCAGTCAACACATATAATTACTAAAATAAAATGTTGCTTTTCTTTTGTATTCTTAACGCTATAATGCAGATTGCACAATGTTTTTCTTAATATGTGGAGTTTGAAGAGCACTAAGTTTAAAATATAGGCACGCACTTCAATAAACCTTTTGAAAGAAACAATGAAGTGTTCTTAAAGTTAATGACAAAGAAATAAAGCATCCAATATAGAAAGATAACCATTAGGGGGAACTTAATTAAACCCTAAATGTGTACAAGAACAAAGAAGAAACAAATGAGTACAGAGCAAATGAACTGGTGAAGCAGTGAACACAAAGAAACCAAGATGGATTTAAAAGTGAGCATTAATAGTAACCCACTGAAGCAGAAAGGAAAGAAAGATGGTGAAAGAAAATGATGTCCAAAAACTGCCATGCTAACTAAAGGGAAGATAAACTGAACAGAGTTGGCAACAATTAAGAAGACAGAAGACATAGATAAGGCGACAATTTAGACACCTGAATACTCAGCAAGAAAACAATGAAAAGGAAAAATCATGCAAATCAGTGTTTGAAAGCATTTGCTCTCCTGATTTATATTGGGACATAGGATAATATAAAAGTTCATAGAAGAGAAGGGAGAAATGTTTTAGACAGAGGTGCCCATGGTGGGTCCTGCAATGAACTGAATCCAGATGAGACAGTGTATACTATTTAAAGAATGGCACAGAATGTGAAACAGGAAAAAGACCAAAGAGATAATACTGTACGTATGGAAATTACAGTTTACTTTTTTATTAGGTACCTGAGTCCCAGGTGTGACATTTAAGCAAATGGGGCTATGGAAGTTGGTACCAACGTCTAAGATGCAAACCTGAGTGAAATTTGAGGTACATGCTAAAAGACACCTCGAATTGTAGACTCTGCTCTAAATGAACCATTCTGAATAATTGCATTGTATGTATTTGCCTACGTATTTGTGTTTTTGCATCAGCATCTTACCTTGGCTCAGGTGCAACAGGGAACACTATTTATGAGTAATATGACCAAATGAGCTGACCAATTCAGAAGGGTCATGTTATGAATACAGATTAGTGAGACTTTGAATATTTTTTAAATGATCACCCTGTTCAACTCCCCCACCTGTAGAGAGTAATCTCCCGTAAGACATCTGTCATTCGGATTGGGACTAAAGGAGCTATGGAGCAGAATAAAGTCCACAAGGGAGGGCAGGTACTGTATGTCAGGAAGTGTATGAAATAATGAATATTTCTGGATCATGTACAGAAACAATCCGAATGGGGTGTATATGGATAGTTATAGTTAGGACTATGTTTCCATAGGAAAAGCATTTTTTGGTTTTCTAATAACTTTGGCACTGTTTGACGAATCTTCCCCCAAAAAGTTTATCCTTTCTGGAAAGTTTCAGGGTGATCCATAAAGTGGGGCCTGAGAAAAGGGAGAGGTCCCAAAACATGTTTTCCCCATTCATTTTTCCCTAGGAAAATTAGAGAGAGTTACAGCCAACATGGCTGAATGGAATTGCAGCAGATTTGGCAGAAAGCAAGTTCTTGTTCCAGAAAGCTTTTTGTTATTTTGTGTAATCCCATCCAGCAGTTTTTGAGATAAGAAGGTAAAATAAATATAGATATTTGACATTTATGAGGATCTGCAGAGATGATAGGTCTAGAGATAAGATATGAATGGCTGCCACTACATCAACAAAACGTGATGGCAGCCTTTTTAAGACTCAGGGACTGACAAAAAGTATAAAAAACACATAAAGGGGTAGGGTAGGGACACCCTGGCCCCTAAGCCTGATGATGGAGGGGTCGGACCCTAGGGGCAAAAAACAAGTCCACATGTTTATGAATTCACGCTTTTAAGAAAATAAACATAGGGTGGGCCAGGGTTTAGGGTGTGTGAAACGATGAAACAATTCATAAGTAGGAGTGGGGCACACTGACCAACTCCCAGGCCCTTTCCAGGCCCCAGGGTCTCCATCCCTGGGGCTGATTCATTAAATGAGAGGAGGGGGCATGCAGCTCCCCAACCAGAGCCATTTCCAGGCCTATGGGACCCCATCCCCAGGGCCAAATTAAAAATGGCAGAAAGGGGGCATGTGCCACCCTCACAGAGCCTGTTTGAGGCCCTGGGGACTCCATCTCTTGGTGTCAATAAACATTATTGGGTAGGGGAGTGCATCTCCTGGGAACAATACAAATTATTGAGGGAGGGGATCCTTATTAAGGCCCTAGGGACCCTATTCCCCAGGACAAAACGGTTTCCCTGCCCACAAGGGAGCAGCAGGGACTACTAATGTGCATTTCCACGGGATAGGAGCAGAAAACTTCTCCTGCTCGGCAGGAACACATATGTTTCTTCCTACCCTCTCTCTCGCATGCAGAGAAGCGGAGAAACATTACATTTCCCTGGCCCTGCAGGAGCAAACAAACACTGCTGCCATGGGGTAGGAGCAATGCCAGCTTCAGCAACACTGGGTATGGGTGCTGGCAGGTGAAGCCAAGGGGGCTGCTGGGGCATTGGAGTTTCCCACAGCACCCAATGTACAGAATGTTGTGGGGTGAACCGGGTCGGCACCAGGGACCCTATGACTTCCCTAGCAGCCCACAACAACAAATAAAGATGTGGACTTCATAGGTGGACCCCGGGCACCCAAAAAGAAAAGTAGAAAAAAGAATGGTAATTGAGCTACAGGAGCCACTCATCTATATTACACTTCTCCTTGCAAGGAGCATCCCATAATATCCTGCGAGGGATTTTTACCTATATTTTTTGGAGCCTGGTGGTGCTCAAAGAAGAGGCAGGGGCACAAGCAAGCATTTTGTTTAATGTTGTGTGTGGCAGGATGGAATATAGCAGTCCCCCTGCAACATTTAAAAAAAATTACATTTCCTAGGTCTTAAAATCCATGGCCCTAATAATGTTTATCATATTATTTTGAACTACCTCAACCTGGAGTTCTATGCTCTTCAGCTGGACTCCGGAGATACCTTGTGATTGTTTCTATGGCTGCACTATGTGGCTAGAAAGATGTTAAATGAAACACTCAATTACATTTCTTTTAATAAGGCTTTACTAAAAACAAATTGACACTTTTAATAATGATTGCACAGTGTAAATATATTAAACGCACATTTAATTACAATTGGTGACTTTTTGACAAAAACAATAGGTCTGTTTATGTTGAAATGCTGACTCATTAGGCACACTTTTTTATATTTTGGTGTTTTGATCTTTTGACAGTATACCTACCTTACCTAAACAAACACCCTGTATATTATTATATCACATAATCAGTCAATGGGGGTTGTGTGCCTGATCCCATGTTGCGTCCTACCCAACCCATAACACGATGCTGTGCAGAGCCAAAGGTCATGCATAGCACAAGGTCAGACAGGCCTTGTGCCCATCTCCACACCACACACAGCTGAAGGGTGAGCATAGCAGGGAAACAGGCATCAGCGGGGGTTGGGTACAGGTCCAGAGCACAGACCAGGCAGCGCACCTAACCCTAACCCCATACCGAGCACAGCGATGGTCATCTTACTTTACGTTAAAAAAATGTACATTTCCCAGAAATTGATTAAAGTGAAGTTATAGTTAGAAATTGTATGATTTCACAGCTTATGTTGTTTGTTTGGACTTTGTCCTTGAAGGAACAGATAGGGTTGTGTTCCTAGGTTTCCCAAGCACCATCATACTACTTAAAAGTCACTGGCCATAACAGGTGCAGGTTTCTTGCTCCAACCCTTCTTTTGCTAGTTTGTCTCATAGTTAGAAATTGTAATGATATCTTAATTTTTGTTTAATAAGAACCTCAGAAATTCACTGAAAAAAGCCAAATGAAAATGGTATGCTATAGTTAGGTAAAAATGGCACCTAAAAATATAATTTTAAATGAACGCAACCACTGAAATTCATCAATTTTAGTTAGTGCAAATAACTATAAGTCATGCTCTAAAGTAACCATAACTTGTGCCCCAAAGGTTACAGTTATAGTTAGGTTTTACATTTTTCACACACAAAAACATAAAATTTCAGTGGTTGTGGTTATAGTTCTCTTAGGTAACTATAACTTGTGCCCTAATGTAACTATGCTCGCCCCATGTCATGCACTTTTTTTTCATCGATAGTTTCCCTGCAAATGTTGCAGTGATATTACCAATGATGTCATAGAAGATGTCATGAGATATGTAATATGTGTGGTAATTCGAAGTGCATGATGAGGGAGAAAGTTACAGTTACCTTAGGGCATGAGTTATATTTGCTTGAGATAACTATAACTAATCTGCTGAATTCCAAGGTTTTGTTTGTGCAAAATCTGAACCTATCTATATCATCCCTGTAACCTTTGTTTTTTTGTGTGAACTTGAATTGTTTTAATGCTATTTTCTAATTATAATGTCCTTGTAACCTGGGTGTGTGGGTGGTTTTATGGGAATGTAAGTGGGTGTGTGAGTATGTGATGGGTGTGTCCATGCATATGTAAATGTTTGTGTGTGTGTGTGATGGGTGCATCAGTGCATGTGTGGTATGGGTCTATGTGTCTCTGAGTGGGTGCGTGAGTGGCTGTACAGGTACGTGAGTGGATGTGAGTGTATAGTTTTCCCATCAATAATTTCCCTGCAGATGTTACAGTGATATTATCAATGATGTCATAGAAGATGTCTTGATAGATATAATATGTGGGGTAATTAGGAGTGCCTGGTGACGGAGCTAGTTATAGTTACATTAGGGCACAATATATAGTTATTTGAGATAACTGTAACTGCTGAATGTTCAAGGTTTTGTGTGTGTAAAATCTGAACCTAACTATAACACCCTGTAACCTTTGGATTTATGGTGAATTTCGAAGTTTTGTTTAATGCTATTCCCTAACTGTAATGTCCCTTTAACCTGGGTGTGAGGGTGTGTAAGTTAGTGTGTGCATGTGTATCCATGATTGTGTGATTGGCTGTGTGGATCTATGAGTGGGTGTCTAAGTGGCTGTGTGGTGTTTTTGAGTAGGTGTGTGAGTGGCTATTTTGATGTGTATGTGGGTGTGTAAGGATATGAGTCGACATGTGTGTGAAGGCCTCTAGAGGTCTGTGGCTGGGTGTATGAGTGTTTCTCTTGGTCTCTGAGTGGGTGTGTGAGTGGATGTATAAATGTGTAAGTAAGTATGTGGGTTGGTTTCTGGGTCTCTGAGTGGACTGGCTGTATGGGTGTTTGAGTGGGTCTGTGAGTGTTTTTGTGGGTGTATAAGTGGGTATTTGAGTAGTTATGTGGGTGTATAAGTGTATCTGTGTGGTGGGTGTATCCGTGCATCTGTTGAGTGGTTTTGCAAATCTCTGAGTGGATGTGTTAGCAGATGTACAGGTGTGTGAGTGGTTGCATGAGTTTGTACATGGGTGTGTGAGTGCCTATGTCAGTCTGTGAGTGGGTCTGCAAGTGGTTCTCACAGTCTAGGTGTGTGATGGCTGTATTGGTGAGTTAGTATATAGGTGTGTGAGTGGTTTTCCTGACTCTCTGAGTAGGTGTAGGAATTCCTGTATGGATGTGTGAGTGTGTGTTTGAGTAGTTGTGTTGGTAGATGTGTGAGTTCCTTCACAAATACACATGGGGAGCCATGCTGAGCACCACGTTGGATCGACGGATCATTGTGTGACCAAAGGAAAAAAAAACTCCATTAGCCCCATGGGGTCAGGATACCTCTATCCTGACCTCTTATATCTTTTTTAGATTTTATCTACCCCCTTGGAAACAGTGTCCCGATTAGCAAAATGGCACTAGCAATTCTCTCTCAGGCTTTGACCAGTCAATCAAAGCATTGCTGTTGGCACATGGACGCTCAGATATGCAACGGTGGATCCAAGTATCTTGATATACATACATCTATTTTCTATAATAACTCTAAAACTACTGAACAGATTTATACCAAATTACAAAAAGCACTATTTGTGTACCAAGATCTAGTTTTTTATCTAATTTGCTGTAATTGAGTTCAACGGTTCAGACTGTAGTCGTGTATAAAATCCCTATGGGAACATGCATGATAAAAAAACATTTTGGGATCCCCCTTTTTTGCAGCCCCCACTTGACGAATCGCCTCAGAAATTCCACACAGCCGCTTAAATGAGTAGCAAAAAATGTGATAAGATTTGTCAACCAGCGTCAAATGTATTAGCAAAACAAAAAACACTTCTGTATGGAAACTATATCCTAACTATAACTACCTACTGGTGACCTCCAGTATGTAATATGATATCTGTATGTATTTATATATATATATTCACTGAATGAAACAAAGGTTACAGGGGTGTTACAGCTAGGCTTAAATTTAACTCGTACAAAACCAGTAAAATGCGGCAATTATCATTTCCTGAGGTAATTATAACTTACACCCCACAATGCACTGCTTATGACCTCAAATGTCTTGGCAGTTCGGGCTGGACTGTTCTCATGAGGGCAGGGTCAAACTGATTTGCATATGGCCATGCCTGAACTGGGGTGGCAGAGTGGGCTAAAGAAGTGTGATGGATTAAACCCAGATCTGTTGACTGGGTGTGAGTGTTTGATTGGTTCAGATGCTCCGTCCATCACCACCCCCTTTTGTACCACTATGACCTCACATATTACACCACTTATTATAAGGTGATTGACATTACTGATAATATAACTCATGACATCTCAAACGACATCACTGATGACATGACTGTTGACATTTTCCAGTGACTAAGTGCTTTCTAAAAGTTCATGAGGGTTAAACATATGTGCGAAGCTACTACAAAAGGTACATTAGTATACTTTGTGCACTACCAATGAGTGATTCTACTTCTAACTTCTAACAGATATTATTTATGTGGTTGTGTGACTGTGTGTGGCTGCCTGGGTATCTCTATGGCTGTGTGAGGGCATATGTGAATAATTGTGTAGATGTGTGTGAGTGCGTTCATGAGTGATTTCATGGGGCCTGTGTGTGTGTGTTTATATGGGTCTGTAACTGACTGGGTGTGTGAGTGGTTGTATGGGTGAGTCAGTAGCTGTATGCCCAGGTATAAAAGTGGCTTTGTGTGTGACTGAGTTTCTGTGTGATTAGCTGTTTGAGTAAGTGACTGGGTGTGCAATTGGTTGTATGGGGGAATGAGTGGCTGGTTGAGTGTGTGTTTGGTTAAGTAAGTTAGTGTGTGAGTCACTGTATTGGAGAGTGAATGTCTGTGTGAGTGGTTGTATGGGTGAGTAAATGGGTATTTAAGTGATTGTGTGGATGTGTGAGAGGTTGTATGAGTAAGTGAGTGGCTGTATAGGGAGGCTGTATGGGTGAGAGTGTGTGTGTTGCTGTTTGTGAATGTTTGTGTGTGTAGCTGTATGGATGAGTGATTGATTGAGTGGTTATATGAGTGAGTGAGTGAGTTGGTATGTGTGTGTGTGTGTGTGAATAGCTCTATAGATGAGTTAGTCAGTATCTGAGTAGGTATATAGGTCTGATAATGGGTATGTGAGTGGTAGTGTGGGTGTGTAGTGGGTGCATGAGAAACTGCATGGGAGTGTGAGTATGTGAGTATGTGTGCGTGAATGGTTCAGTGGAGGATGTTATCATTGATGTCATTTGCGATGTCATCAGTGATATCACTCACAATGTCATGAGTGCTATGATATATGAGGTCATAAGCAGTGCATTGAGGGGGCATATGTTTAAGTTAGCTCAGTTAACTATAACTGCTGAATTTCAAAGGTTTTGTATGAGTGAAATGTGAGCCTAACTAAAATGTCCCCCTCTTTTTGTCTGTTTTTCTGAGAGCCAAGAAGTTGGTGGTCCCCCTGTAAAATTAGGAAGTAAGAGGGGGTCTGCACGGTACCCTTCTTCTTTTAGTTTTCAAGCCCTGGAATGGAGGTAATCCCTGGGTACTTTAAGGGCCTGAAGAGGGGGGGCCACACTCTCCTATTATAAAATTAACGTGTGTGCATGTGGTGATGTCCTGTGGAAAAACTCCCCTTGTGGATGGGGTTTGCATTTGCCCACTCTAAATTGAAAGTATGCTCCTGAGGGCTGAAAGAAACAAGAGTGGGAAACATTTTGCCACAAATGTGTAAATCTGTGCAAACATTGAAAAAAACATTTTGGCCATGGCGAGGTCCATGGGTGACCCCAGAACCAGGCCTAAGTGGCTGTGTGACTGTTTGTATGGGTGTGTGAGTACCTGTAGGGGTCTGCAAATGTATAGGAGTAGCTGTATAGGTCTATCAGTGAGTGGGTATGCAAGTAGCTGTATGGGTCTTTGAGTGGCTGTATGACTGGTTATCTAGGTCTGTCAGTGCATGTGTGAGTGACATATGGGTGTGTGAGTGGCTGTATTGGCATATAAGTGGGTGTGTAAGTGGCTGTATGGGTGTATGAATGGCTATATGGGCATGTGACTGGTTGTGTGAGTGGCTGTATAAGTGTGAGTGGGTGTGTAAGTGGTTATCTGGGTCTATAAGTTAGTGTGTGGGTAGCTGTATGGGTTGGTGAGTGGGTGTTTGAGTGTATATCTAAGTCTGTGAGTGAGTGTGTGAGCGACTGTATGGGTGTGTGAGTGGCTATATATGTGTGAGAGTGGATATATGGGTCTTGTGTAAGTTTGTGAACAGCTGTATGGGTTTGTGAGTAGATATGTGAGTAACTGTATGGATTGGTGAGTTGGTGTGTGAGTGGCTGTTTGGGTATGTGAGTAGGTGTGTGACCGGCTATAGGGGTCTGTGAGTGGGTATGTGAGTGACTATATGTGTGTCATTGGATATGTGAGTGACTGTCTCAATCTGTGAGTGAGTGGGCAGGTGGTTTTATGATTCTGTGCACAGGTGTGTGAGTGGTTACCAGGGTGTTTGAGTGCTTGTGTGAGTGACTTTATGGGTATGTGACTGGGTGTGTGAGTGGCTGTATGTGTGTGTGAGTAGGTATGTGAGTGGGTATATAGATGTGTGAGTGTGTGTGTAGCGGTATAGGTGTGTGAGTTATTGTATAGGTATATGAGTAGGTATGCAAGTAGTAATCTGGATTTGTGAGTGTGTGTGTGTGAGTGGCTGTATAGGTCAGTGAGTTGGTGTGTGACTGGCTGTAAGCGTCAGTGAGTTGGTGAGTGAGTATGTGATTGATGAATGGGTATGTGAGTGGCTGTGTGACCGGCTATATTGTCATGTGAGTCGGTCTCTGAGTGCCTGTATTAGCCTTTGAATGAGTGTGCGAGTACCTGCATGGGTCTGTGACTGGGTTTATGATTGCCTGGGTTGGTCTGTGAAAGGGTCTGTGGGTGCCTGCGTGGGTGTGTGAGTAGATGTGTGAGTGACTGTGTGGGTCTGTGTGTGGGTATGAGACTGTCTGTGTGGGTCTCTGAGTGGGTATGCGAGTTCCTGTATGGATCTGTCAGTAGGTATGGAAGTTGCGGAGTAGGTCTGTGAATGGGTCTATGAGTAGCTGCAGGGGTCTGTGAATGCCTGTGTGAGAATCTGAGTGGGCCTGAAAGTGTTAACATAGAACTGTGAGTAGGTGTGTGAGTGCCTCTGTGGACCTGTGAGTGTATGTATGAGTGCCTATGTAGGTATGAGAGTCGGTCTGTAAGTGCCTTCATGGCTCTATGAGGGTGTGTGTCAATGCCTCTGTAGGTCTGTGAGTGGGTGCGTGACTGCCTGTGTGTGCCTGTAAATGGTTGTGACAATACCTATGTGGGTGTCTGAGTGGGTCAGAAAGTGTTATTTTGTTGTGCATCAAGATTCGAGGACCTGTTGCGGGTTTACAAGGGGAGCCCTACTGAGCCTCACAAGGGATCTGTGGATTTCTGAAGTGAGCAAAAAATTATGAATCTCAATTTTGTACCCAGCCTAGGTCCCTCTGAAAGTACTCTAACAAACCCATGAAGTCAGGGATCCATGGAGGAACTGCGTCCCTAGATATACAATGTTTTTTTTAATAACTCCACAACTACTAAACAGATTAAAGCCAACATCAAAAGAGCATCCTCTCAGCAAAATCTGGTTTAATTCCGTCGAGCAGTTCCTGCTGTAGGCGTGTTCAAAGTCCCTTTGGGAAATTGCATGGGAAACACAAAAAATAGATCCCACCTCTTTCTCGGCCCCTGCTTGATGGATCACTCCAAAGCTTTCCATGCAGAAGTTGAAAAATGGGTCCACTAAGTTTGGAAACCTTTGGTAAGATTCGTCAAATGGCGACAAAGTTATAAGCAAGTGAAAAAATTATTTTTGGATCGAAACTCGGTCCTAACTATAACTACCTTCTGGCGCCCAATATATTTATATATATTGCCTACTGGCGGTTGCCAGTAGATATTTATAGTTAGGACCTAGTTCCATAGGAAAATAATTTTTTGTTTTGCCTTTAGCTTTGAGGCCGCTTGACGAAACCTCACGAAAAATTCAAAACTAATACGCAAATCACTTCAGCTGCTGTCATGGAAATTTCAGTGTGATCTGTCAAGCAGTGATGAAGAAAAAGGGTGGTCCCAAAATGCTTTTACAGAATTACACAAAATTTGTCAGACAGGTAGCTCTTGGTCCAGAACGTGAATTGTTTTGTTAAATGGTGTACATCCGTTCAGTAGAGTCTGAGAAACTTAAAGATTTCTCAGATATACAAGTGTGGCTGTGGTGGATCCTTGACCCCTTTGGACCCCTCCAGATCTTGTGCCTGAGATCTGATTGGCTGCCAACACTTCAAACCAGGAAGTCAGCCATCTTGAACTGAGACACAAGAAAAAGCAAATTAAGAAAGGGGGCAGGGTAGAAACACCCTGATCCTCCAGGCCTCTTGGGGGGATCCCAAAAGGGACCCTCCAGAGCCCCAAAAAATAGATGTTTTAAATATTTTCAGCGGGAATTGTGTTGTATCTGCAACTCCCACTCAAAATAAATAAAACTGAAGCACAGTCTCCCACACTTCATTCAATTTAGGCCCCTGGGTGGGACAGGTCCATGGGGCAATTGAAAAAAGTAAAGGTGGACTGGGGCAATTAAGAATAATAAAGGTGGGCCTGCACAGCTCCCGGCAGCCTCGGGGACAGCCACCTTAGCTCTGCTACTGTCTTCGTTTCAGGAAACCGTTTCTAAACAAGTTGACTTTCTAATTGACGTTTTCCCTCTTTGGTGAAAACTCCTTCTCTAATGTCCTTGAGAATATTTCTGTATTCCATGTCAGATGGTTGACACATATTCCTAAGTAGTTACTTGTAGTGGAAGTTTAGTCAAATGTTTACATTCCAATATTTCCCAAGGAATTCATCATGGAGTAGTTTCTTGAACAAAGGCTGTTCTTTGATGGGGTAAGTTGTAGTAGGTTGCCAATGACAATGTAGTGCTTTCCTCCAAATAACATGTCATACTCTGTTTTTAAAATCTGTTGCAATCTCAAGTGTACAAAGGCAAGCATTGAGTTTTAGACCATGCTCAACTGATCAATGATTAAAAATTCCAGTTTCTTCAGTACCCTTGAAACTTCATGACAGGCTTCACCAGATAAGTTTTGGTACTCCAGTTTTGTTGTCATGTTCTACAGGTAGCATAAGTAGTTGATGTAAAGCAATTCCTTTAATGTTGTGTGCAGCCAATTCAGTTGACGTTGTTACTACACACATCAAATTTGAGTCTGTATTCCTTTGTAGGTAAGCAGTGAAATCTGTCAGGATTTAAGCCCAGTGCGCCTGCCTAACTACATTTCCCAGCAAACTGTGGCGCTGAACTACTGTTCCCGGCATGCCCGGCGGAACAGGATATCCTTGGGCGGAGCCTTTCGATCAGTGCTCGTGATTCTGGGAGGCGGAGGCAGCGGCTGCTCTTCTGCTCCCGGTGTTTTCCAGGATTCTAGGGATTCCTTCGAAGTGATACCCGGGCCAAGGTTTCCGGTAACGTTTTGTGAACGCGCCGTTTGCGTGTACATTCTGCTGCATTTATTTTTGGCGCTTTCGGCGCCTTTGGAGCAACGCTGTTTGTTTGTTGTTCTGCCCCTCGCGGCTGCGAGGGGGGAGAAGGCTACGTTTCGGTTGTTTGAGGATTCGCGCTGGCTAGCGCGCTCTTCATTGCTGATCGGGGGTAGTGCTTACTGCCCATAGAGGAGCGTCTCTGCATATTTGTACTTTGCCTCGCGGCTGTGAGGAGGTTAAACAAGAGTACTGTGTATATATTGACAGGTGCCAGGAGAGGTTCTTCTGGAGAGCTTCAGTACCCGTCGTCTTGGAGGTACAAGTGGCGGAGTGCAGGGGGGGAGTAGGACCTCCGCACTGCCGTCACGAAGCTGAGGGAACTATATTGGATTTATGGAAATGAATACCAAAGCGGATGATAGTAGTGAATGAACTACATCATGCCGTGTTTGGGTGGACGTGGTTATGTTTAAATACCTGAAGGATACCTATGCACTGGCTTATACCATAGGAGGTATACATCACAGTCTTATGGCGCAGGCTTGACAATTAGTCTTGGCGCAATCGACAATTTCTTTGGATCTAATCTTCAAAGCCTTTATTTTGTACCATGGGTTATGTTGCTATCAACTAAGAAGGCTTTTGTTTCTGAAGTGTTACTGCTTGTTGATAATACGTTCTTTTGTGTTGTGCAGGAAGGAAGGAAGACGGGAGAGACAGCACTTGGGTGTTTTTGGGCACATTTGCTACAGGTGAATTTAGGGGTTATTGGACTAGTGAGAATTACTGAGAGTAGGGTTAAGTATTGTATTAACCTTTATATTTTTGTCTTACAGTTTCTTTATCCCTGCTGCCCCTTTCCTCCTCCTCTTTATTCTTTCTGGGTTTTTTCCCCTTTTGGGGTTTTTCCCTCGCCGTATCGTCTGAACACCCTGTGTTTATACTTCGGGGTGTTCGGAGGGTCCGGAGGTGGAGCATTGTTGCTGCAGGCGGATCCCGTGGAACGTGAACTTGACAGAATCACGAGACCAAGAATTTCGCTCTGCCTGATCCGTTTGTAGCAACAATGGCGTCTATGGAGGATGTGTTACATGCTTTGGTCCTGGTACAACAGGACTTGGCCTCCTCCAAGGCAGAGACCACTGCCTTGCGGGAAAAGGTGGAATGTCTGAGTAGTAATCCATTTAACGCTTCTGCTTCATCTTCTAATGTCCAGGTCACTGTACCTCCACCCATTCCGTTGGCTACACCTGAACGGTTTTCTGGGGACCCCCGTAAAGTACACGTGTTTATGACACAAATCCTCATGCATTTTTCTTGTAAGCCTTCATCGTTCCCCACCAATCATTCTAGGGTGGCTTTTTTGATTTCGTATCTGGTGGGGGATGCAGCGGATTGGGTGGTGCCTTTAGTAAAAAGAGACGATGCTATCTTGACTGATTGGACAGCATTTAAAAATGAATTTGAGAGGGTTTTCGACCGACGAGCTACTACATTTAGTGCTGACAGAGAGTTGTTGACATTGAGACAAGAAAGGGGAGAACTAATAACGTAACTTACTGCTTTTAATAGACTAGTGGCAGAAGCAGAATGGCCTGAGGAGAAAAGATTGTCCTTATTTTATCAAGGGTTACATGATGACTTGAAAGATGTAGTGGCTCAGGTGGATCCGCAACCTACTTAATTTGTGGATATGGTGAATTTGGTGTTACGGCTGGACAGCCGTCTCACGGACAGGGGGAGTAATAGGAGAAGATGGGAAAGAGGAGTCTACAGTGGGGAAAGGAACCCTCGGAAGGCCTCTGGGGCCACTGACAACCTTCCAGAACCAATGGAGATAGGAGCACTCAGAGCTCCTTTGTCAAGAGAAGAGAGGGAAACCAGAAGAGTACAGGGCCTATGCATGTACTGTGGGAAGAAGGGGCATTACGTCAGGGAGTGTCCATCTAAACCCAAATCTTCAAGTAACGTCAGTAGGTTTAAAAAGGTTGCGGTCTCTACTGTAGTACAGGAGAGAGAGCAGAAGGAAGACAACAAGACTAGCGTAGAAGGGAGACATGAGTGGAAACTCACGTCTCTGTCCTCTATGGGTACTGAAGAGACAGTCACATTTGGTGGTGGTCATGACACTAGAGTACGACCTAGAAAGACGACAGGTGAAGGTAATGCTGGATTCTGGAGCGACTGGTAACTTCGTGGATGAAGGATTGGTGAGACGTCTGGCTTTACCTCGTGTCTCTAGGGAGATACCTGAGGACGTGTTGGCAGTTGATGGGCAGCCATTAACATCAGGTCAGATTACTGAAAGAACAGGCGAGTTGGGGTTGTCAGTGGTGACACATGGATATGTGCATTCTGAGGTGTTATCGCTAAACATAATTGACGCACCTCAGTATGAAATTATATTGGGGATGCCTTGGTTACATAAACACAATCCTGTGGTAGATTGGCAGTCTAAAACGTTTCAGTTTGTATCTGAGTATTGTAAAGATCATGTCACTCCATGTGTGTCTGCCAATGTAACAACGTTAGCCACCCCGTTTTTGGTAGCTACAGCTGCGGAAAAGGATGTCCAACTACCAGATGAATACTTGGCTTATAGTGATGTGTTTAGTGAGACAAAGGCAGAAACTCTACCCCCACACCGGGAATATGATTGTCGTATTGATTTGGTGGATGGGGCTACGATACCATCTTGTAGGGTGTATGCTTTGTCCGTACCCGAGACCAATCATCTGAGAGAATACATAGAACATTATTCTCGCTTGGGGTTCATACGACCGTCCCGCTCACCTGCAGCTTCTCCTCTCTTCTTTATAGCGAAGGCCAATGGCGATTTAAGAGCATGTGCGAACTATCGCGTCCTGAATCGAAACACCATTCGCAACCGTTACCCTCTTCCACTCATCTCAGTTCTGCTCGATCAGGTGAGAGAGGCCGTGATTTATACCCGTCTGGATCTACGGGGGGCATATCACCTGGTCAGAGTAAGAGAGGGGGATGAGTGGAAGACGGCGTTCAAGACACGATTTGGTTTATATGAGTACTTGGTGATGCCTTTTGGGCTTTGTAATGCTCCTGCAGCATTCTAGTATTTTATAAACGATGTTCTGAAAGAATATATGGACCACTTTGTAGTGATGTATATTGACGACATCTTGATTTACTCACAGGAGGTATCATGTCATACTACACATGTTTGCAAAGTCTTGGACAAATTAAGGGAGCACCACTTATACGTAAAACTGAGTAAATGTGAATTTGGGGTGCGAGAGGTGGAATTTCTGGGTGTGATCCTCAGTCCTAACGGTTTGCAAATGTCTGAGAGGAAGGTACAGGCGGTGAAGGATTGGCCATCCCCTAAGAACGTGAAGGAGGTACAGAGTTTCTTGGGGTTCGCCAATTATTACTGTCGGTTTATATTGCATTTTTCCCAGACAGCGGTCCCCATCACTAGGCTTTTAAGAAAAGGGAAGTCTTTTGTATGGACAAGAGAGGCTGAGGAGGCCTTCAGAGCTCTGAAAGATGCCTACATCACAGCCCCGGTGTTGGCACATCCGGTTCTGGAACATCCTTTTATAGTCGAGGCAGATGCTTCAGATGAAGCCATAGGGGCAGTTCTGTCTCAGAGAGATGTACACTCAGGTCAGCTCCATCCGGTTGCTTACCTATCGAAGAAGTTGAGCTCGGCTGAGGTCAACTATTCTATTGCGGAAAAAGAACTCCTGGCGATTAAAAAGGCTTTCCAGGAGTGGCGACCTTATCTGTGGGGGGCTAGTCAGGCAGTGACTGTTTATACCGATCACCGGAACCTCCAGTACATGTCATCTGCTAGACATCTGACGCAAAGGCAAATGCGGTGGATGCTGTTCTTTTCCGAGTACAATTTTGTGGTAACCTTTCGTCCTGGCTCGGAGAACAGGAAGGCGGATGCTCTTTCCAGACAGGAACTCCCTCTAAAACAGAGTGAGGAGGAACAATCCATCATTCCTGCCGCCAAAGTGGTGTGTGTGATCAGGGCCGAGAAATTATTGGATGACATCAAGGGCTCCAGGTCTATGGATTCCTGGGTTCGTTGGGCAACTGCCAAAACTGGTAGGAAGATAAGACAGGGTTTACCTTTCCAAGGGGATTGCTTGTTTCTGCCCAATGAGGAGATTAGAAAGAAAGCGTTCAGTTGGTGTCACGAAGCCCCAGCGGCTGGACATCCGGGAATTACAAAGACAGTGGAACTGCTTAGGAGGCATTTCTGGTGGGAGTCTTTGGTCAAGGACACTACTCAATGGGTGGGGAAATGTGACACATGCGCCAGAGCAAAGGGGGAAACAACAAAAAAGAAAGGCTTGTTGATGCCTATGCCCACGCCTGATCGTCCATGGTTGAACATAAGTCTGGACTTCATTACGGGTCTCCCCCCTGACAAGGGAAACACAGCTGTGTTGGTGGTGGTGGATAACCTGACGAAGATGGGGCATTTCGTGCCTTGTGTGAACCTCCCCACAGCTAGTCAAACAGCTCAGTTACTGGCCTCTCAAATCATTCGTTTGCATGGCATTCCCAGAGTCATTGTGTCTGATAGGGGGCCACAGTTCATCGCTCGCTTTTGGCGTATGTGGTGCAGTGCTTTGGGCATAGAGGCAGCGTTATCTACTAGCTTCCATCCTCAAACAGATGGCCAGACGGAACGTCTGAATCAGACATTAAAGAAGTATTTGCGCTGTTACTCTAAAGAAGCACATGAGTCATGGGTGGATTTACTGTGGATGGCGGAGATGGCGTATAACAATGCTTGGCACAGCTCCATAGGCATGTCACCATTCAGGGCCAACTATGGTTATGATGTTCACACCTTGCCAATCCGTATACCTGATGATTTGGTTAACCAGCCTTCTGTGAGGGAGCATGTTCAGACGATGAGGAGGGTACATAAAGCTGTACAAAAACATCTGTTGAGGGCAAAAGAGATGTACAAATGTTGGGAAGATAGGCACCGAACACCTGCCCCTCTGTTCAATGTGGGGGACAAGCTGTGGCTTTCAACCAAGTACATTCGTTTCAAGATGAGGAGTATCTTCCATCCGCGATTTATCGGGCCATACCCTGTGGTGCGACGCATCAACCCTGTCGCATACAAACTTAAACTGCCCAATACATTGAGAATCCATCCGGTGTTCCATGTACAATTGCTGAAGAAAGCCCTCACGTCCCGCAGAACTGCATCTCCTGTTGTTGCTAGTGACGGGAATCTGGAGTACGAGGTGAGGTCTATCCGTGATTCCAAATACAGCAAAGGGGTGCTTTGGTATCTGGTTTCATGGAAGGGTTATGGTGCCGAGGAAGATTCATGGGAACCGGTAAATCACGTCCATGCTCCTAGGGCTGTGAGATCCTTCCATGATAGATTCCCTGCGAAGCCTGGGCCTAGGAGGCGCTTGGGAGGAGGGCGTACTGTCAGGATTTAAGCCCAGTGCGCCTGCCTAACTACATTTCCCAGCAAACTGTGGCGCTGAACTACTGTTCCCAGCATGCCCGGCGGAACAGGATATCCTTGGGCGGAGCCTTTAGATCAGTGCTTGTGATTCTGGGAGGCGGAGGCAGCGGCTGTTCTTCTGCTCCCGGTGTTTTCCAGGATTCTAGGGATTCCTTCGAAGTGATACCTGGGCCAAGGTTTCCGGTAACGTTTTGTGAACGCGCCGTTTGCGTGTACATTCTGCTGCATTTATTTTTGGCGCTTTCGGCGCCTTTGGAGCAACGCTGTTTGTTTGTTGTTCTGCCCCTCGCGGCTGCGAGGGGGGAGAAGGCTACGTTCCGGTTGTTTGAGGATTCGCGCTGGCTAGCGCGCTCTTCATTGCTGATCGGGGGTAGTGCTTACTGCCCATAGAGGAGCGTCTCTGCATATTTGTACTTTGCCTCGCGGCTGTGAGGAGGTTAAACAAGAGTACTGTGTATATATTGACAGGTGCCAGGAGAGGTTCTTCTGGAGAGCTTCAGTACCCGTCGTCTTGGAGGTACAAGTGGCGGAGTGCAGGGGGGGAGTAGGACCTCCGCACTGCCGTCACGAAGCTGAGGGAACTATATTGGATTTATGGAAATAAATACCAAAGCGGATGATAGTAGTGAATGAACTACATCATGCCGTGTTTGGGTGGACGTGGTTATGTTTAAATACCTGAAGGATACCTATGCACTGGCTTATACCATAGGAGGTATACATCACAGTCTTATGGCGCAGGCTTGACAATTAGTCTTGGCGCAATCGACAATTTCTTTGGATCTAATCTTCAAAGCCTTTATTTTGTACCATGGGGTATGTTGCTATCAACTAAGAAGGCTTTTGTTTCTGAAGTGTTACTGCTTGTTGATAATACGTTCTTTTGTGTTGTGCAGGAAGGAAGGAAGACGGGAGAGACAGCACTTGGGTGTTTTTGGGCACATTTGCTACAGGTGAATTTAGGGGTTATTGGACTAGTGAGAAATACTGAGAGTAGGGTTAAGTATTGTATTAACCTTTGTATTTTTGTCTTACAGTTTCTTTATCCCTGCTGCCCCTTTCCTCCTCCTCTTTATTCTTTCTGGGTTTTTTCCCCTTTTGGGGTTTTTCCCTCGCCGTATCGTCTGAACACCCTGTGTTTATACTTCGGGGTGTTCGGAGGGTCCGGAGGTGGAGCATTGTTGCTGCAGGCGGATCCCGTGGAGCGTGAACTTGACAAAATCTTCAATTAAAATCCTTTCTCAGTACCAGCCTGACCACTGGCGTATAATAGTATTGGCTGAAATGATGAAAGTTTACATTTATTCTTCTCATGGAGGAATCCATGCTCTATTTTCTGTTTTACCTCCATATATTTCCTCATTGTTCAGTTGTCAAAGTAACTGCTCTAAATCAACACTTTCTTGTCTTGATTGTTACATTTAGTCTCCACCACATCCATGGCTATGGCAGATTCATTTTTAATAATTGGTTGTCCAAAAGGATCTTGCCTTAGAGGTCCAGAACTTTGACTTGTTTGTGGACTGTACGTAGCTATCACAGCAGCAATTGTTTACTCCTATTCAGTCTCATCATTTAACATTTTCATGTAGTTGGGAAAGACTGAACACGGAATGCCGTCTTTCACTGCATTGAAAGAATTTTTATAGAAGTCAAATTGTCCTGTTAACTCCAGTTCAGAATGCCAAGGGTTGAACAGTTGCTGAAGTGCCAAATAGAAGAACTCTCTTTTATCAGGAGTTTGGCAACTAAGTTTTCTGTGATTTATTAAACTTCCCTATTATATGTCACACCTAACAACCATCACAACAAAATACTGCATATTTCTCTTCATCTACATTTTCTGTTACATTGTTTCCAAATCGATACTTTTGAAGTATCACGTAAAGACTCATGTTTTCAAGTTGTAGGCTCCTTTGTGGCAAGTAAGCATTTCCTAAGTAAGCATCCAACACATTAGTTTTCACAGTATCGATACTTTCTGCCTCAATCACTGTATGCCCCCAGGTAACCACTAAGCATAGGCGAATTTTGCGAATTCGCGATCCGCGAATTTGCGGATTTGCGAATTCGCGATCCGCAAAATTTGCGAATTTGTGCGAATTTGCGGATCTTTCTTTTTTTGCGTGTTCGCGGGGTTTTTTGCGTGTTCGCGGGGTTTTTTGCGTGTTCGCGGGGATTTTTGCGTCTTTGTGAGCCGCTTGCATAGCGAAGTTACCCATGCAGTCGTTTATGGGAGAGGGAGAGAGAGATAGATAGATAGATAGATATATAGATAGATAGATAGATAGATAGATAGATAGATAGATAGATAGATAGATAGATAGATAGATAGATAGATAGAGAGTGAAAGAGAGGGAAAGAGAGAGGGAGAGAGAGAACGAGAGAAAGAAAGAGAGGCCGGATCTCTGAAGGGCCAGATTCCTGAGTGGCCCCTACAGAACATACAGCTTTTTATTTTTAGCAAAATGCAAATGAAAATTGTGCTGTAAAGGTCTCTTTTAGTTTAACCCCTCCTGACAACTCAAAATGGGTGTATTTGCCATCCTCTCCCTTCTTCCTGTTTTTTATATCTGTAAGTGCTTCCTGATGAGGTTTAATTCCTTGGACAGGTGCCTCGTTGCCTACTTGTAACTATTCTCTGACCCTGCTTCAAGGGTCAGAGCAGGGTCAGAGAATAGTTGCAAGTAGGCAACGAGGCGCCAGGAAGCAATTAGCAGCAGGTGTCCAAGTTGAAGTTAATTTGTTTGTAACCCTTTTGTAAAAGGTTACAAAGAAATTAGGTTCAACTTTTGCACCTGCTGCTGTAACCCTTGCTTGGCTGAAAATTCATCCCCGCTGATTCGCGGATTTTACCGCGATTTCGCGAGATTCGCGGATCGCGAAATCGCGGAAAATCCGCAAATTCGCCCGCAAAACGGATTTTACGCCCACCCTAAGTAACCACTCGCTTTATAAATGTACCTTCATTCCTTATAGCCATTCATATACTTGGAGACCTCTGTTCTTTTGATGTTGTTTGTGTTTTTTGGTGGTTTTAGTGACATGTCTTGGAATTCCAAAACAACACCTTGCATAAAATATTCTTTTACACCTGTATTTGCGATCACAGTGCTTGCTACATCTGTGTGTGTTGAAAGCGCAAAATTTGCTGTCTCAGGCCTTTTTCATCATTCTTTTGCTGGATGGCTCTTATCACTATGCTCTATGAAAGACAGTCCAGGGTGGTCCCTGTCTGTTCCAATTGTTGGTGCATTTTTTATCCCTAACAGTATGTGATAGTAAAGAGCACCTCCTGATTGGTACTGTTTATGTAAAAAAAAATCTGTAACTTCACCATGAGGAGGATTCCTTTTGTTGCAGATGAAAGACAGCATGGTTTGAAATCTGTGGTTAAAATATCTATGAACATTAGCAGGATCCAAAGAACAAAGTTCCCTATTATATGTCGAACCAAACAACGATCTACTGCATATTACTCTTCATCTATATTTTTTGTTACATTGTTCCCATATCGATACTGTTGAAGTATAACGTAAAGACTTATGTTTTCAAGTTGTAGGCTCCTTCCTGGCTAGTAAGCATCCAACACATTCGTTTTCACAGTATCGATAATTTCTGGCTAAAACTCTGGTTTCCAGGAAAGACTTTTAGACTCTGTTTCGTGTGCTTGTAAGACCTAGACATACCCAAACAATTCCCCTTGTCTTTGAATACAAGCAAGCTGAACTCAACTGGTTACAACATTCGTAGGAGCCTAACTCCCTATGTGAAAGCATTTTCAAGCTGAAGCTGTACCATTTCTTGGATAGAGACTTTTCTGCAGAAATCTCATCCCATGTCTCCTTCATTTCTGTCTTCTCTAATTTTGTAATGTACAAATTGTCCGCGTAAAACAGGATTCACTCCCACTAGGACCTCGATTCATGCAGGTCCTTTTTACGCAGACGATCATCCCGATCGCCGAGACAACCTTGACGCCAGACTCCGGCACTCTTGTCTGCCATTCACCAATAAATCTGACTACAAAGACCCTTCACCCCCACCTTGCGGACCTTCTACAAAGGCCCTCTCTAAATCAACCAGCAAGACGCCTCCCTCGCTTGCCCCCCTCCTGGGACACATTGCCGCACTTTCAACTGCAGTCGGCACCCAGCACTTCTACTAAAGACGACCATGTCCTGATGATGATCCCAAACAATTGAGGATCAAAACGCCGTCGACTCTACAGCATATTTACTGGTGCATTTTCTACTGAGGCTGTTTTATAATCGTGAATTGAACACCTAAGTCACTTGATTTGTTCCCTTCACCCAGCCACTCACTGTATGATACTTTCACTTTTGCCTACACTGCCCCGCTTTCGCTATCCTTTTCTACACTTGCGTCGCCACTTTTCACTTGCACACTCTTTTGAGCACCAAGTACAATTATGGTTGTCATATGAATTGTCTAATACAGTGCTGTTCCAACTGTATAAATATGACCCTGCATAATTTTCCCTCCAAAATACAATTTGAGTAACTACACAACACCATTTGAATTATTGTCTCCTTGTCTGTTCATTTAATGTTTTCACATACATATGTAACTGCCTATTGAATACTACCTGTTGGGATATTGTTCCTTGTTCTACACACCAAGTAGGCACACCTAGGCCTCTCAACATACATTTGAGTTCTCTATGTCAATGATATCAATACGCTTTGGTCCCACATTGACATGCCATCAAATTATTCAAAATATATTCCAACTTTACATCCTTTCCATTAACTTTGGCAACAAATAACTTGCAGTTAGATTTTGTAGGTTAACTCCTGTCTTCAGTGTATGGTTTACAGTATATGATAGTCCAGACAAGTCACTCTTAAAAAAATAGATAAAATGTATATGAATACACTGCAGAAATAAAGCATCCCCTGAATATAATCTCATTGACATGTACTCAGCTGCTGGTAGTTGTACGAGGCAGTCATTATAATGACTACCTTCTCCAGTGGTAAATTGTTTTTGAAAACAGTGAGCCTCTAAAGCTTTCTCCTAAAAATTCATTGGAGATCCTTTTGCTTGTTTCATTTGAGAGAGATCAATTGCATCTCCAATAACTACTTTAGAATACTTGGATAGATACCTTAGTGTTCATATATTTCTTCTGATTTGAAGCTATCCCCTTTTTCAATCTGTCACTAGATAGTAATGTTTCATCCTCCATAGAAATTACATCTCCAAGAATATCAAAATGTTTATAATAAATATTATTATGTATGATGTACAGTGTGCTTTATTTTACTTTATTACCATCCACTTACTCTTGTCAGATATTTTGGTTCTTGCTAGGCACATCATTTACAAGAATGATAAACGGTTCATCGGTATCCCTCTCTGCACCTACAGTTTGAATATTCCATTTAAATTCTAAAGGTAAGTAGACAACTCTTCCTTTAAGGCCTTTCTGCAGCTCTGTTGGTGGCAGTTTCCAAGTCTTTGGCTCCATACGAGCTATTGCTTGAAAAGGGTGCATATATTAAGGAAAATTAATTAATAAATATTTAATTCTCAAAGTTTTTCTAGCATTGATACAATGTTTATCTTGTTATGTATTGCCTTGGCTGGCATTCTGTTATCTTCTAACTTATCATAGTGATACTTGCAAATAATTTACTGTGTTGACAAATCAAAACGTTCCTCTACAAATAAATATACAGCAAAGTCCTGCCACTTTTCTCTGTTTTTCTTGTTCAGGTTTTGAGTACAAAACAACATTGTGAATTTGACTTGTGTCTTAAATGCGTCAACAACAAATACAAACACAGTTTGGTTTCTCAGAAGAAATTGTTACATTTTGCAATCTCTTGTGTAAAGTTATTACTACTAATATTGGACTCCTGTTCCTCTACACCTGCACATAGTAACTCCTCATTTTCCCTAGGTTCCTGTACAGGACCAAAGAAATGAAAATAAACATCTTCACAAACTGTTTCTACCTCTGCTAGTGTACCATATAATAGAGCTCTATTAATTTCATATTGTAAAGTCTCCTACCTAAATTTTGCATCTTGGAGTGATGAAGAGGTAACATACTGAAGTGATGAAATGTGCTTTTGCACACTTTCTTCAATAGTCAAGCTAGTGAATGCCCTAGATTAGTATACTTCCTTACTTTGCATGGCTCTAATCCTTGCAAAATTCAAATTTTCTGTTTCATACTTTTGAATGGAAAGTTACATAGGAAAATTCGGCAAACATCAATTGATTCCTGAGGAACACAAAAAATATTGTTACAGTTCCATTTGTATTCAGTAGCCTGTATACTTCTTCCTTGTACCTCTTAAGCTATCACCTCCTCAACATTGCTTGGAACCATCTCCTCTTTTCCAATGGGGGTACCTTCTTTCTCTTCATAACATCAACCAATTGTTTCAACTGCATACACTATTGTGTTCTCCTGGAAATAACTGTCTTTATTAAAAAAGGCTCATTACTGGACGTATGCTTCCAGCATCATATGAAAATGTTACAAAAAATTAGTTCTATCCACAAGTTTCTTCGGGGCTTTTTCCTCTTCACAGATGACACTTTTTCATCCAGTGTTCTCATTCTGTTCAGAATCATAATAAATAGCCTCCTTTTCAGGGAAAATAACATCAACTATAGCAACAAAATGTTTTAGTGTGACTGCTTCTCTCCTCCTTTTATACTGCCTCATAGTTCATACCAAATTCTGAATTACCCTACTACAAAACATTCTGGGCCTCATTTGTGAGACTCCTTGCACCGCCGGAATCTCCCTTTTTGTGACGTTCCGTGGTGCAGAAGCCTGCGTGATATTTATCAGGTAGCACTAAGCCACTTTTCTTGGCCTAATGCTGCCTGATAAATATCAGTCTCTTTAACACAGTGTTCTGCATTAATGGGGCGTGCAATGGGTGTTTCCTGGGGGCGTTCCTAGCAACATCCATGGCCTTTTGACACTATCCCAGATTCATGAGAAATTGTAAATCTGAGGCAGCGCCACAAGCTTACGCCTCTCCAGGGGAGATGTAGGGGAGGCACAACAATGACAAATAGCTTTATTTTTCCTAATTTTTCCTTTTTCTATGTGTGCTGCATTCTGAAACACACATAGAAAGAGGAAAAAACCTCTTGTGATTATTTTTGTATAGAAAGGTTTCCCTTCCTGTACAAAAAATATTAACCCTGCAATGCAGGCACCCTTACACCATAGTGCAAATGTGCCTGCGTAGGTGCACGGCAGCCCATTGTGTGCCGGCGCTGGGGAAAAGGACAGGAATGTGCTGAATCTTATAGATAGAGCACATTCCTGCCCTTTACTTTTGCCGTAGGGAAGCGCAGCAGGAAGGCCTGCTAGACTTCCCTACAGCAAAACCTCATAAATGAGGCCCTACGACTCATATTTTCTTACATTGCTCTTGTCTTCTTGTTAAACTATCTCCTTTCTCATAAGATTTATCACTCTTAATGTCACTTACTTTTTCTCCTTTCTTAGCTGTTTTGTAACTTTGCATTTTATTTGTATGCTTTTGCTCACTTTGCATTTTTCCAAATACTATTTTAGGAAACTTCTTAGTTTTCTTAACAGCAACTCTTATCTCTTTAACCACATTCTCCGCATTCTCTCCCTTTTGTTTCTGTATTGTAAGGAGACAGTAATAATATATTTTCCTCTGTTTCCTTCTTGCTTCGGTTTTTGTTTGCATTATAACTTTCTGTTTTTAAGTACAAGCAGCTGTCTGGAAAGAAAAAAACAAATGAATACATTTAGCTTTTCATTATAAACTATTAAATTATATTATTTAACATAACATAACAGGTGTATTTGTAAAGCGCACGATTACCCGTGGGTGTCCTGGAGCTCAATAACAGATGTTTATTTTTACCCAACTCAATGGTACTCATTTTATCATCCTCAGTGTATGTGACTGAATGTGTAAATGCCTCTGTCTCTGTTTGATTGGGTTGAAGAGTGCCTATATGCTTTTGTAAATACATACGTGAGTAGCAGTATGATAGGAAACTGAATGCTTAACTGGGCATGTGGGTCTGTAAATGTGCATGTGGCTCACTAAGACTTTAATCTACATGTTTTACCTTGTAAGCACATACCACCCTAAGTGGCCTACCTAACTAGCCTACCTTAGAGGTGACATATATAATAGAACATAAGTTTCAAGCTTTGTAAATAGTTTTAAATATGAACTCAAACTGGAAATGCACAGTTTTTAAGACCAACTAGTCTGGATGAGTGACTAGGAGTAACACTACTTCAGAACATATCTAAATAAGTATCTCAGTCTCTCTTTGGCTGTGTTACTGGATGAGTAACTAACTAACTTGTTATATAACTAGTTTTCTTAGTATTTCATTGGGCCTTGATGTGTGTATGCATCTGGCTGTATATATTAGTTATTGCTTCTATTGCTGAGTGTTGAGGTATATAACTGTGTATGCAAGTGGCTCTGTTACTGCTGGATACTTAAGTGCTTTGTGGGCATGTGACTGAATATCTAAGTAAATCTGTGTCTGTCTGACTGGATGAGTGAGCACCTCTATGCTTTTGTAAATATGTATGTGACTTACAGTATGGTTGGAAGACTAGATGTTTAACTGGACATATGGGTGTGGTACTGCGAATATGGCTAGCAAAACATTAACTGCATGTCTTACCTTATAAGCACATAGCACCTTGCCCTACAGCCTACCCACACCCTAGCTAATTGGTGACTTTGAATGAAATCAAAAATGAGATTTATTTGATTTCACATTGTAAATCATAAAAGCATACAGAAAATAGAATAGATTATGCAAGTTAAAGATATACTGTATAAAACATGTACAACACAGATAAAACTGGTAAAAGGACAATTGCTTTATACAATTCGTAAGATTGACTATACCAGATTTCTATAGGTGATGAAAGTCCATAAATAACATGACAAAACAACACTGATATACATATTTGTGAGGGACTGTAAAAAACAAAAAAAGCTGGTTGACACTGCACAAAGTGTAAAGATCTTAGCAATGTCTTGATTAACCCCTCCCATGCTCATGACGAGCTGAGCTCGTCATGAGCCACGGTGGCCATGTGCTCATGACGAGCTGAGCTCGTCATGACGGCCGCAATGCTCGCACCCGGGGCTAATTCCCCCGCTGTGTTAAGCGTTTTAAAGAAACAGGTGTGGCTGTGACGAGCTCAGCTCATCATGAGCACACGGCCACCGTGGCTCATGACAAGCTCAGCTCGTCATGAGTACTGGGGCGCTGTGTGCGCCTCTCCCCAGCACAGTGGGGAAATTAGCCCTACAGGCAAGGGGTTAAACATTTTATCAGATGTATGTAGTGTTTACAGAAAAAAAAATGGGCATAGTGCTCTGGGTGGACACATTATCACAAGGGCATTTCTCCAAGTCTTGTGATCTGTCGTTTATATTAGAAAAGCTAGTTAGACGATGAAAAATATAAATCCTAAATGATATCAATGCAAATCTATGGCAAGCATTGTGTACATTTATTAAATAGGATTGCATATCATGAGTGGTTCAGATCGATTGGTTCTTAAGAACAGAAGATTTTGATAGTTCTGTAGATTACATTAAATCCTCAAGCAATGATAAGCTCTTTCCTAGAGATGTTAGTCAAAGACTCTGGATAATCAATGTACTCGGAATGCAGCAGATCTGCTAAACAAAATGTAATGTACTTGAGCCAAGGAATTTTAAGGGCATATGAAAATTTGAGACAGTCTTTCAAAATGTCTTGGTTTAATTGCGAGGACTCGGATGTCTTAATCAGATCTGTTAAAAAGGGCACCCTCAATTCCAAGTGACAGGTGGAAGTAGAGCAACTTTTGAGAAGGGCAAGGAGATCCCTTAAAAAGGCATTTTCAATCACTTGCAAAGATTCCTTGTTAAAATAGCCCTAAAACTCTTTTTATTCAATTTCCTAGAGAAGTTGAGCAGAGCCAAAATTGTTTTAACAAACTGAAGCCTCCAGAAATTAACCGCACATGTTCAGGTCCCCACAAACTCAAATAAAATGCCAAATGTGACAAATTTGTTGAAAAAGTGATTTTTGTGCTCTTGATTAAAATATCACAGTATTTTGTGGCTCTTATCCAAAGTTTAATAATGAAAGTTTTACTTATGTTGACTTGTAGGCCCAATTTATGCATAAACTTAACAAAATCTGAAAAGAGTCGCTGTAAGCCCAGGTGTGCAGGCTGCATAGAAGAGGGCCATAATAGTAAGGTAACTAACTTGGGGAAGATCGTTACATCTACTTGCTAAAACACATTCCCCTATTTGTTATTATATAAATTAAACACAAACGGAGCAAGAACACAACCATGCCGGACACCTCTCTCTATGATGAATGGCTGTGAACATGTTCCTTTTGGCCCATAGCACACACTAGCCCTGCTTGCCGAACATAGCTCTCTAAGGAAACTGACTGCTGATGGGTCAACGCGCAATTAGTACATGATGATCCATAATTTATCATGCACAATGCAGTCAAATTCATATGTTAAATCTACAAATGCAAGAAACATATTGCCTTGTTTAATGTAAACATATTTCTCAATTAAGAGTTTCAAATTGAGTGCCTGCTCACTTATCCATTGGCCTGGACAGAATCAATACTATAGATCTGCTAAAAAGCAGATTGTGAAGTGGGCCCCATAAGTCAATGTTAGATTTATAACGTTCACCAGGAATACAGTCTGGTCCCGGTGCTTTGCCCCTTTTACTCACTTTTAAGGCCAGATTGTCCTCCTCAATGGTAAATGCTGGATAGCTATGTTCGTGGGATTCGGATGCAGACACCAATAGAAGAAGGTCGGCTGGGGCTCTGCATGGATTGAATACAATTTAGCATAGTGAGCCAACCATTCAGCCTCAGTGATAGCAATCTCAAGACGAGGACTATCTGCCTCTCTTAGGGAAGGGGAATTAATAACACACAAGAATGCCATGTTATCTTTGCTATGGCATGCCTCGTTTAGATTCCTACAGGCCTCGCCCCACAACATGTTTAAAGTCCACTTGTCTGTATGGGTGACTTGGTTGTGTTGTGGCCTGGAATCCTCGTAAGTTGCTTAGAATGGTCCACCTCTCAACCCCACGACGGTCTGAAAGTACATACACAGACTCCATGGAGTGGTCAATCGGGGGATGGGAAGGAAGTGGACAGCAGGGAGGGAGACCTTGAAAGACAACAAGACAGGTATAAACAAATAGAGAAACCATACAGGTATTTCCAGTCCTTCCCTGACCCCTCTGGAATTAAAACATATATTGTAAGAGTTGTACCTGTAAAGAAAGAAAACCTTCTCTTCTAATGCTGTGAGTCTTACTGGCTTGTCGTAGTACTCAGCCAAATCTGGTGAAAGAATACCATAATCAGCCGTTTGATCAACACCACGTAACATCAAAGTCTGAGGGTTTACATTGGATTCCTCTACATAACTTATGAACCATCCTGCATGCTGAGACAGGGGTGCAGAAGAGCTGTCCTCTTGCTCACTCTCAATACCTCGCTACTGGACACACAAAGAAACTAACATGACTCCAATAATCATTGCACGAATATCAGAAACAACAGGAAATAATTCTGGCGCTCTGCCACAATGTGTCTAGGGTAAAGGCTGTGTTCAATTGGGTACAATCCCTATGTGCTAGTAGATTTCAATACAGTCACTATCCTTTGACCTTCGAGAATAGTTCCCCTCTTATGAGGAGATCGATAACCCAAATGTATAGTTCAAATGACCCAACAAAAATCATAAGGCAAAACCGCCATTTGCTCCTGGCGGTGAATAATAGGCAACCAATATCTCTTAAAAGGCTATGAAACTTAAAGTAGCATTTTCCCCGCAAGAACCGATGACGGTTTGCCAACAGGAGAAAATGTATCTGGGCTTGCCGGCACCTCTATGACCAGGAAGTAGTGTTTTCCCTGCAAGAGCTGATGGCGGCTTACCAACAGGGAAAAACGTGTCTGGGCGTGCTTCCCCCACAAGATCAAGGATTTTCACACAGTGTTTGAAAGCAATAGAGGCAGACCCCTTAAGAAACAGCATGGGTCTCTCCCTCTGTGTGTGTGTGCCGGAATAGGGCTCCGCTGGAAAGTTGCTCCGTAAGGAACTGGCAAGTGGTTCCACCAATGGAGCAACACAAGGAGCAGCCCGGATCCCCCAAAACTGCCACCACTAGGAAATGAGCATGGCACTGCGACCCAGAGGAAAGGAACATGAGAGTTGGTGCACTAAGTGCCTTTACCAGCCTCCTCGACCACGCAGTGTGGCTCCTCAAGGAAAAGTAAGCAGCATCGTTCTGATGCCCTGGAAGAGTTTTCAACGAGACACCTCAGTCACGTACTGACGTCACCAACACCAAAACGCCGAGGCTCATGGGACCTATAGATTCTCGGGTGGCTATCCTGTTTTAGCGCGCCGAGTCAGTTTTCGCCTGGTGCCCTTCCGGTGGGCTGCAACAGTTTGTGTCAGTACTTCAGTACATATCTGAGCAAATGTGTCAGCCCATCTTTGGGTGTGTCACTGGATGTGTAAGTAACTATGGGGGTATATGACTGGCTCTCTTTGTAACTCTATTGGTATCTAAATGGATTGTTTACTGGTTGTGTTTGTGAATATAGGGGTATATACAAGTTATGTTATGTTATGTTATGTTAAATTTGATTTCTATAGTGCACGGCTACTCCATTGGAGTGTCCCGGCGCTTTATATTGATAGCTCATATGAAGAAAACTTAACAAAGATAAAAACATTTATTGACAGCGAAGGAGAGATATTAAAGGGTAAAAATCCAAGTTTTAAGGCCCCTCCTGAAGGACAGCAGATTAGAGGAATCTCGTAAGGCCAGTGGCAGAGTGTTCCAGAGCTGTGGTGCCCTCAGTCTAAAGGAACGCCCCCCAATCCGGGCCCTCTTTACTCGGGGAACCTCTGCAAGAAACAAAGATTCAGATCGCAAAGATCGAGCTGGGCGGTAAAAGACAAGCCTGCGCTGAAGATATTTTGCTCCCGAGCCAAAGAGCGCTTTATGAGCCAGGGTCAAAAACTGTCCGCTTCTGGATAGGCAGCCAATGAAGCGACTGCAGAAGGCCGGACACTCTGACTCACCTATGAAGGCCAAAGATGGCACTTGCAGCAGAGTTCTGCACCACTTGCAGCCGTTGTACAAGATATGCCGGAAGACCCAGATAAAGGACGCTGGCATAGTCCAATCTCGAGCCAATTAAGGCTTGCACCGTAATCCTCCTGTGCTCTTCTGAGAGCAGAGGAAGAAATTTCCGGAGCATCTTGAGAATGCCGAAACATGTGCCCGTAAGACCGAGGATCTGAGATCTCAGATTCAGACCATTATCGATCTTAATTCCCAGGTTTTTTTGCTGCTGGGACGCCTGTGCTGGGGGGAACATATCTATCGGCCACCATGCCTGCCAATCAGGATCTGAGGTGCAACCAAAGAACAGCACCTCCGACTTGTCAGAGTTACATTTGAGGCTATTCTGCTGAAACCAATTAAAAACAGCCCCAAGACACTCCCGAATGCTCTCTCCATCAAAATCCTCACCATTCCTAAACGTGAAGAGGAGCTGGGTATCGTCAGCATAGGAAACGATCTGGGCCCCAAGAGACTCCGCCAGTGCCGCCAAAGGGGTCATAAAGATGTTAAAAAGAGTCAGGCTCAACACAGAACCCTGCGGAACTCCGACTCCCAAAGGCGGCATCTCAGCGGAGCTAGGGGACGCCCAGACCGTTTGTCGACGGCCAGCTAAGAAAAATGTAAACCAGCTGAACACCGTCCCCCTCAGACCGATGTTATAAAGTCTGGCGAGGAGCCCCTCATGGGGGACGGTGTCGAAGGCCGCCAACAGATCAAGCATGAAAAGCATAGCTTTACCTCCTGAATCCAGAACCTCCTTGATGGCCTCAGACACCTCCAAAAGCGCCGTCTCGGTACTTAAATTGGGGAGGAAGCCGGATTGAGAGGAGTGTAACAGGTCATTGGTTTCCAAGAACGCAGAAAGCACGCTATGCACGTGCTTCTCCGTAATTTTGGCCAATGCCGGAAGGAGAGAGATAGGCCTATAATTAGCCAACACCTCAGAATCTAGGCCAGGCTTTTTAAGGAGGGGGATCACCATAGCCCGCTTCCAAGTCTGCGGGACCACCCCCTCCCTCAGAGAGAGGTTCAAAAGTGGGTTAACCAGCGGGTTAACCACAGCCGCCATCTTCGCCAAGAATTTGGCCGGGCAAGGGTCTAACGGCGACCCCGATTTAAGGTTGGCCAAAAGTGCCAATGACGCAGAAGTAGAGATGGGCGGAAAAGCAGCCAAGACAGAGTCGAGGGTGGGTGATGGAACTAACCCATCCCCACTACTGGGACACACTTCAACCAACCTCTCAGGAAAGGAGTCCTGAATCAATTTAATCTTGTCTGTAAAAAACTTTGCAAGATCACAGACCCACGAGGGAGCGGTTTGAGAAAGATTAGATCTGGGGGCCGTAAACTCCCTCACAGCAGTAAAGATCTCCTTACATGAATTGGAGGCTGCCTCTATCCTCCTGGCCAGGTAACCCTTTTTCTCATGGAGGATATCACGGTGATAAACTTTGATCGCAGTCCTGTAAGCGAGTCTGGCCGCCAGTCGTACTGAGAGCGCCAAGCCCTCTCAGCCACCTTACACTGGCGGCGAGAAGCAGACAATGCTTCCGTGAACCACGGAGCAGAAACCCCCTTTGATGTAGCCCGGGGAGCCGTCGCAGGGGCTAAATAATTCAGCCTATCCATCAGCCACACCTGCAGAGACTCTACATCCCACTCTAGGTCACCCGAAAGGGGACACAGATGGTCAAGAGATGCCTGAGCTAGTTTGCACTGTTGGTTCTGTTACTGCTGGATACTTAAGTGCTGTGAGGGTGTTTAATATAATTTGTAGGTGCTTCTGTCACTTTATCACCGGGTTTGTAACTTACTCTATAATTTTTAAATTGTTATGTCAGTTGCTGTATAGATAACTGATTGGATGTGTAACAAGATATTAGTTCATAAATCTATTTTCTATCCCTCCAAATGCTTAAACTTCATGTCTTACCTTTTAAGCACATACCACCTTGCCCTATTGGGTAACTGCATCTTACATATGCAGTGCATTGCAAGGGTGCAAGTTATAGTTAGCTCTAGTAACTATAACAACTGAATTTACCTAGATTTATTTGAGTGAAATGTTCAATTAACTTTAAAGTCCCTGAAACCTATGGTTTTTTCAGTGAATTTCTAGGGTTTTTTAATTGCTAATTTCTAAGTATAACATCCCTAAAACCTATGGTTTTACAGTAAGTATGTATAAATTCTTTTTTTTTAATGAAAAAAACATCGGTTTCAGGGACGTTATAGTTAGTGGACATTTCACTCGTACAAAACCAAGAAATTGCCCCGTTATAGTTAGTTCAGCTAACTATAACTCGCGCACCCGCAATGCACTGCTGATGACGTCACCTATTACATCAATCATGACATGGTCAGTGAAATCACTGATGACAACACTGATGACATCTCAAATGACATCACTGATGACATCATCGAGTGACTGTGTGTTTCTCTAAAGTTTAAATATGTTTTATATATATGCCAAGGTGTATTGAAGAATGAGTTGGTGTATAAGTGTCTGGATGGAAGATTTGGTATGTGCGTGACTGACTGTATAAGTGAGTGATTAAATGCGTCTAACTAAATGCATGTGTTAGTGACTAAACTGTCTGAATGTGTGTATCAGTATGTCTGTTGTTGTGTAAGCTGCTGCATGTGTTGGTCAGTAGCAACATGAGTGTCTATAAGGGTTATTGATTGGTTGCCTGAGTATTTGTATGGGAGACTGAGTGTGTGTGTGTGTGTTGGTGGGTGTGACTCTGTGCATAGATATGTGAGTGTTTGATTCACTGGGTGCATGGGTTCAAGAGTGCATGTGTATGGGCGAGGGAGTGTGTTTATGGGTGTGTTGGTGAGAGATTGGATGTCTCAGTGGTACATGTCCAAGTAACTACATATGTAAAAGGCAGTGTATGTGAGTCTTGGAGTATATAAGTGACTATATGTGAGAGTTAGTGACTGTGAGAATGACTGTATGGATAAGTGTGTACTTGTATCAGTGATTGTATAAGAGAGTAAGTATGTGTTAGTATATGTTTTGAATAAGTAAGGTGGTGTGTGTATAACTGTATAGGTGAGGAAATGGGAGTGTGATTGATTCTTTGCATGACTGACTAGGTGAGTGAGTAACTCCATGGATGAGTGGTGGTGTGTAAGTGTCTGTATGGGTGTATGAGTGCATATGATAGTGTTGTATTAATGAGTGACTGCATGTATAAGTGATTGCATGGGTGAATGAGTGGATGTGTGTGTAGACCTAGGAATCAGCGAGTGCGTATGAAGTAACTGGTATTGGTGTGTTGAGGGTTTCGAAAATGGTAGTCTGTATTTTACAGTCGGTGTATTAAAGATTATATTAGAGTGTGAGGAGGTGCATCAGATTTTGATGTGGATGATGTCATCATTGATGTCATTTTAGATGTCATCAGTGATGTCATCAGTGCAGTCACTGACCATGTCATGAATAATGTAATATGTGACGTCATCAGCAGTGCATTGCAGGGGGTGAGTTATAGTTAGCTGAACTAACTATAACAGGGGAATTTCTATGGTTTTGTATGAGTAAAATTTCCAACTAAATATAACGTCCCTGAAACCTTTGTTTTTTTCAGTGAATTTCTAAGGTTTTTTAAATGCTAATTTCTTATTATATGGTGCTTGAAACCTTTGGTTCTTTCAGTGAATTTCAATGGTTTTTCAAATGCTAATTTCTAACTATAACATGCCTGAAACCTATGGTTTTATCAGTGAATTTCAATGTTTTTTTAAATGCTAATTTCTAACTATGCCTACAAAGTTAGGGCATGTGAAGAAAGAGGCAGAAAAGCATAGCAAGAAGTAAGACAAATGCAGAAAGAGGCAACAGAAGTCCAGAATGACAAAGAAAAGTGCAGGAAGAAGCAACAGATGTGCAGAAAGAACCAACAGAGGAGCAGAAAGTCCTCCTGTGCCCTCAACTTTTTAGTGACGGGTACTGGTGTTAACTGACTCTGACTAACCAGGACCGGAGCCAGTACTATGCTAAAAGACACTTTGAATACAGTGAAAACACCTACATGCACTAGGGAACACTATGCATTGGAGTCCCTCTGTAATGAGCATGAACCCCTCTGTATTTGCCATGAGTTAATGCCTAGGTCATTGCATGAGTACCTGGGTAGGAACTAGATGATTAGAGTGCTGCAAGGACAGTGCATGGTGATTTTATAACTGCTTGCGTTTTGGCAGAGTGATTGGATAGGTACATGATGCTGGATGGGTGATTGGAGGAGTGCATGGGTAGTGACAGAGGGATTTCTGGAGTGCATGGGTACATCTGGGTAATTGGAGGAGTGAATCAGTACTGTGCAGGTGGTTAGAGGTCTGCATGGATAGTGCACAGGGGATTGTAGCAGTGCATGTGCTAGTGCCTGGGTCACTCCATGAGTACATAGGTACTGACTGGAAGATTAGAGTACTGCAAGGAGAGTGCATGTTGAATTTATAAGTGCCTGGGTTTTGGTGAATTGATTGGATAAGTACATGGTGCTCGCTGGGTGATTGCAGGAGTGCATGGGTAATGACAGGGCAATGGCTGGACTGCATGGGTACTGCTCAGGGTATTGTAGCAGTGTATGAGTTAGTGCATGGTTCATTGCATGAGCGCATGGGTAGTCACTGGATGATTAGAGTGCTGCAAGGAAAGTGCATGGTGAATTCATAAGTGCTAGGGTTTTGGTGGAGTGATTGCATAAGTACACACATGTCGCATTCGGCCTGCCCCCTCCCTTCACCACTGTGCAAACGCATCACATGGCAAGTTTTAAATTGGGGGATTAATTCCCCTTGAATTATGAGGGTCCCTGGGGGCCAACTAGCCCACCATGTACCTCCAGTAAGTGCCACAGACCTGCGTTGCAGAGAGGTGGTCCAAGGCCACTCCCCTTTTTACACCTCACTGCAGCACAACACTGTGGTGCTTACTGGACATACCTGGTGGGCTAGTTGGCCCCCAGGGACCCTCAGGATTCTAGGGGATTCATTCCCCAACTTAAAATGCACCATATAGCGCATATGCACACCTGTCACATCAGGCCACGCCCCCTCCCTGCACCGCTGTGCAAACGCACACCCTGGTGCATTGTAAATTGGGGGGTTATGGCCCCTTAAGTCCTGAGAGTTCCTGGGGGCCAACTAGCCCACCAGGTACCTCCAGTAAGTGCTACAGAGCTGTGTTGCAGAGTGGTGAAAAAGGGTGCATGACCTTTGACCACCTCTCTGCAAGGCAGCTCCCTGGCGCCTACTAGAGGTAACTGATGGGCTAGTTAGTCCCCAGGGAACCTCAGGATTCAAAGGGAACTAATCCCCCAACTTAAAACAGGCCATGGGGCACGTTTGCGCAGTGGTGCAGGGAGGGGGGCGGTGCCTGATGTGACAAGTGTGCAAATGCACCCTGTGGCACATTTTAAGTTAGAGGATTAAGTCCCCTTGAATCATGAGGGTCCCCGGGGGCCAACTAGCCCCCCAGGTACCTCCAGTATGAGACATTCCTGCAAGAAACATTTTATTGACTGTTTGCTTCTCCCAGTGCATTATGGCGTTAGCCTTTCTCACTGGTCAAGAAGTGAAGCTCACACTTGACAATATATACTTTCAAATGTGAAAAGTGAACATGGACAATTTCACACATTTACAATATGTGCCTCATCTTCTAATGGATAAACCAAATATGACTTGTGGTATACTTTGTAAATCAGTTGAATTAATAAGCATCATCTGCACATACAGTGAATAATAATCAGTTGTGGAAACCATCAAAATCAATGTAATGAGCAATACTGGTTCGAATGTAACTCAAAATAAATAATGAGTTTACTGTGCATGACTGTCTTATAGATATGCACTGTAGCGCGTACATATCAACGCAACTAATGATCAATGTAACATATAGAATAACCGTATAGTGTTGGTTACTAACACTCACATAGTAAATAGCTCCAACGATTATTGTGTGAGAGCTAGAGAGTTAAATGTACAGTTGCTGAATGCAAAGCAAAATGCTTGGCTGCCACCATGTTCAATGTAGGCTGCATTAGCTATCCCTACAACTCTGTAATGAACCAGAATATCATGCATGCGAGCTGGCCCACTAGCTAGAGTCAGCCAATGAAGTGGTGGAAATGGTATGCTGCACAGCAAGCCCATCCACTGATGTGGTTCTGTTGTGGTACCAAACATAATACTAAATATTGATGAAGTCCACAATGTAGGCCGATTGGTCATTCAATAGAACTAATCAGCCTATAATTATGGTCCCAATCCAGTCCAAGTGGGCAAGAAGAGTTTTGAATAACAAATGAAAATGTGCCAGGACTTCCACTGCACAGTAAGCAGTCCTCAAGGTTAGGTTGATGTCCAAACTGTGCAAGACTACAAATGATCTATTACAAATTCTTGCTCAAGAATAAGCCCCAATGGGCAGTGTTGATATCACAAATCTGGATATATCTTCATAAATTGTGAATGTGCTGACTATTCTCATCTCTGGTAAAGAACAGAAACCTGAGTGAAAAAAAAAACATTTAATAATAAGAATGAGTTAAAAACCACAGATCCCATGAAGTAAGTAGACCAAAGGCATGCATACAAACTCATTCTGTATTAACCCAAATGCAATCCAATTTCTTCTTCTGAATTCAACCCACGAGGAGTCATGTATCAAAATCTAGAATGAATCTGGATTTCACTTTACGAAGTGTCGCAATTCTGTTGCCACCCCTGATGTCAGGCTCTATGGTGTCCAATACTATGAATAAGAGTATCTGTTCATTGCTGAATTGCATTTCTGCAAAGTGTCAAGCCATTGGGCATTGTTGATCAATGCTGCGTATCATCCCCATTTGTTCTAGCACCTGTTGTTTTGCTTTGTACCTATATATAGAACATGTTGCATGGATATATTTAGCAAGAGAAACAATATTTCTTGTTGCAAGTCATATGTTGTCTAATCAAAACTTCCTGTGATGTATTGAGAATGATGAGTTTGGAGGTGCTAGAACCATCGCTAAAACATTTACAATTTCTGCCACAGAAGTACTGCTTGTCTGTTGTGCATAGCATCTAGGATTGTGCTCAGTAACAGAGTTTTCTCTCCAGCTGTCCCCCAGTTAGTTGCTTCTCCTAAATGTAACCTCTAGAGAGGTACCTACATATCTTTTGAGAATGACAACTATTTTCAGAACATGCCAGTGTTTGTGAAGAATTCTCCTAACATTGTGTGCCTGATTAGAGAAAGTGGTGATAAATCTGACATGAACATCTTCCTTAGTGGGCTTGGCAGCTGGATAAAGGAGATTATGTCTTGGGACCTGACCAGCTCTCACTATGGTTTTGTTGTATAGCTTTGGAACTGTAGCTCTTATCCCTTGAATATAAGTTCCATTTTGTTCTTCTCTAGTTCAAAGGCTTTGGGCATGCTACAATTTCTCTTTGCCTGCAACTATTTCCAATAGGGACTGCTGTAAATCAAGTTGGAAGGGTGGGCACTGTTTGCAGAGAGAAGACTATTACCCAGTGTGGGCTCCCGAAATAACATAATTCCCAGTCGTCCTTCTACCATAGATACCTTCACGTGCATAAATTCAACGGCCCTAAAGTGAAGGTTGTAATTAGTGGTGCTAAGTGTTTCAATGAGTACACTAGCTGATCTCTCATCACCCTTCCAAATTGCATCAGTACCTGGTGGACTCTAATCTGACTTCTCCCCAAGAATTGGGTCAGAAGGCAGACAAATGGGTGAGAACAAGGGTGAGGCAGAAGGTTCAGAACCAAGCTGGTGACTCCAAGAAGCAAGTTCAAAACCCTCAGACAAGGGTGGGGAAAAGGGTAAAGACCAGAAGTCTTCTCAAGGGCCCCAAAAAACTTCTACTGGTGGAGAGTCACAATCCAGCAAGGAAAAAGGCAAGATGAAGCCATGGTGTCAAATATGTAAACAGAAGACCCATTGGACAAGTGATTATAACAAGTCTAAGGACTCAACTCCAAATACCACTGCCCCTACGGCAGCTGTTCCCCCTAGTTAAGCCTCAAGTGGTGGTACTCAGAATAAGGGTGTAGTAGGGTTAACCCTGGGATCTGAGATGGACTTTGGCCTAGTCAGAGTTCCAACTCAGGCTGTGTAGGTCTGTTTTGGAGGCATGGATATGGCCTCCTTATGTGTCAGTCCCAGTAATCTGGGCAAATACAATTAGCAGCCATTGATAAATGGAAAAGAGGCCTTGGCATTCAAGGATACAGGAGCAAGTGTCACAAAGTTGACAAAAGATCTTGTGGCTCCTGAGCAAATCATACTTGGTGAGATGTACCAAGTGACCAATGCTAGCAATGTTAGGACAGACCATTTCTTGGCAGTTAAGGGGTAACTGGCCTAAGAAGGTTGTGGTAAGTGGAGACCTCCCTGTTGAATGCGTGTTGGATAATGATTTAGAAACTTCAGCTTGGCCTGAAGTAGAACTCAGGACTCATGCAGAAATGTTGGGTATCCCTAAAGATGTGTTTGCTATGACTAGGTCACAGGCAAATATATATCCCACTTAACAGGCCCTGGATCCTGGAAAAATGGTCCAGGTGCCTTCCAAGAGGAGGAGCAGTAGGGGTAAGGCAGTGTCTTTCCCCCCGACTCAGAGTACATGTCAATCTCCTGAGGGAGATGATCTTAGTCCTGAAGAAGTAACTGTTCCAGAGGAGCTTGAGCTTGATCAGGTTGAGTTCTTGGGGACAGGGGTTCTTCCAGGGCAGATCTGAGCCAGGAGCCACTGAGCTGCTCCTCTCTTGAACACCACAGTCAACAAGCTGTTGCTGAGGCTGCTGGGATTGCCAGTGGGTCCCATAGAATCTACTGGGATGATGGACTCCTTTACTCAGAGAGTAGAGACCCCAAGCTTGGTGCTACCAGGAGGTTGGTTATACCTCTGAAGTCTAGGGGCTTCCTATTTACACTGGCACATGACATCCCACTAGCAGGTCACCTAGGTCAAAACAAGACTTGGGACAGAATTGTCCCTCAGTTTCATTGGCCACACATGTCAGAGGACACAAAGGAGCTTTGTCGACTCCTGTATAACCTGTCAAGCCAGTGGCAAGGCAGGTGGTACTACAAAGGCCCCCTGATACCACTACCTATGGTGGGGGTTCCCTTTGAGAGGGTTGGGATTTACATTGTTCGTCCCATGGATCCTAAAACTGCACCTGGGCACAGATTCATACTAGTGTTGGTGGACCATGCCACTTGGTATCCAGAGGCAATTCCCTTTAGAACTACCACAGCTCCTGTTGTGGCTAGAGCCCTCCTGGGAATCGTTTCAAGGGTGGGTTTTCCTAAGGAGGTAGTATCAGACAGAGATGCAAACTTTATGTCTAGTTACTTGACTGCTATGTGGAAGGAGTGTGGAGTAAATTACATATTTACCACCCCTTATCACCCACAATGAATGGGTTAGTTGAAAGAGTTAACAAAGCCCTCAGGGGCATGATTATAGGCCTCCCAGAAAAGCTTAGGTGCAGATGGGACATACATTTTCCCAGCCTTCTCTTTGCCTACAGAAAGGTTCCACAGTAGGGGGTTGATTACAGCCCATTTCAACTTCTGTTTGGACATCCAGTTAGGGGTACACTGTGTCTAGTGAAGGAGGGATGGGAGTTACCTCTCAAACCCCCTTAACAGGATATTGTGGACTTTGTACTTGGTCTTCGCTCCAGGACAGCTGAGAACATTAAGAAAGCAACTAAAAACCTTGAGGCTAGCCAGGAATTGCAAAAGGCATGGCATGACCAAAAGGCTGTCTCAACTGTTTATCAACCAGGACAGAAAGTATGGGTGTTGGAGTCTGTTGTCCCAGCAGCCCTTCAAGAAAAGTGGAGTGGCCCTCATACAATAATTTAGCAGAAGGGAGAGGTTACCTACCTGGTGGACCTTGGAACTCCCAGGAGCCCCAATATGCTCAAAACCATATGTTGATAGGGAAGACATGGGCTTGCTCATGGCTACTGACGAGGGACAGGAGGAAGAGAGTGATCCACTCCCTGACCTGCTCTCACAGAACCCTGATGATGGTTCAGTTGATGGTGTAGCCTTGGCCGGCAGCCTCATTGTCTAGCAGAATACTGATTGCAGAAAAGTTCTTAATCAGTTTAAACATATGTTTTCACTGACTCCAAGTCAGACTACCTGGTGCACTCATGAAGTGGACACTGGGAACAGTCTGCCTGTTAGAAATAACATTTACAGCCAACCTGACTGAAGTCCAGAAGATGTTGCATTTGGGAGTGATTAAACCTTCATAAAGCCCTTTGGCCAGTCCAGTAGTCTTGGTACCCACACCTCACACCCAGAATGGTAAGAGAGAGATTAGGTTTTCTGTTGACTACAGGAGTATCAATGCAGTCACTAGGACTGATGCCCATCCAATGCCAAGGGCAGATGAGCTTATAGATACTTTGGCCTCATCTAAGTTTCAGAGCACATTTGACCTAACAGCTGGCTTCTGGCAAATCAGATTAGCTGAGGATTAAAAGCCAAAAACAGCATTGTCTATCCTTAGTGAGCACCACCAACTTGTAGTGATGCCCTTTGGTCTGAAAAATGCACCTGCCACTTTTCAAAGGTTGGTGAACAAACTCCTTGCAGGTCTGGAAACCCTGTAGTACAGCTTACCTAGATGATATTGCTGTCTTTAGCTCCACCTGTGAGGATCGCCAGGTCCACCTGAGAAATGTTTTAGAAGCCCTGCAGAAAGCAGGCCTCACTATTAAGGCCACTGAGTGCCAGATAGGGCAGAGTCAGGTTGTATACCTGTACAAAAGGAAGGGGTCCCAGACAAAAAACAAATGATTCCAACTTATATCTTAATATACAATTAATTCAAAGAGCAAAGCTATTGAATGCAAAAGAGTTTAATTCAGATTTTCATGTATTTCCTTTCATTGGTTAGAACTCATAATACATTTTTAGATACATGACAAATTTAAATAAATGTGCGTGCCCACATTCACAACGGGGAAGGGGTGAAGTGAAGGAAGTGTTGGAGTTAGTTCTACCCCAAGCAAGACCTTAACGGCTGAAGCGGAGTTTGGCTTTGTTCATCAGTTGTATTTTGACTCTTTGTGAGCCTTATGTTGTGGCCTTTGGCTAAAGGGACCACATGTACTCAGTCTCTAAATTGAGAATAATACTTGCCACTGAATGAATCAGACTATCCCTTTACCCTACCCTATCCTTGACACTTCCTTCACTTCACCCCTTCCCCGTTGTGATTGTGGGCACGCACATTTATTTAAATTTGTCATGTATATAAAAAATGTATTATGAGTTCTAACCAATGAAAGGAAATACATGCAAATCTGAATTAAACTCTTTTGCATTCAATAGCTTTGCTCTTTGAATTAATTGTATATTAAGATATAAGTTGGAATCATTTGTTTTTTGTCTGGGACCCCTTCCTTTTGTACTGATAACTACCCAGGTCCCTTTGACTCTAGTGGGTATAACCCTGTTTCTCATAACAGGTTGTATACCTGGGCCACCTTGTGGGTGGAGGTCAGGTTCAACCATTGCAGAGCAAAATCCAGATCATCATGAACTGGATTTCTCCAACCACCCAAACTCAGATCAGAGCTTTCTTGGGCCTGACTGGGTACTATAGGATGTTTGTCTAAGGTTATGGATCCATAGTGATTAAGTATGGGCGAATTTTGCGGATCTGCGGTCCGAGAATTTGCACAAAATGGCAAAAACGTCTGCGAGTTTGCGAATTTTCCTGCAAACTCGCGGATTGTTTTGCCATTTGCGCAAATAATGAGACCACGTGTGTCTGTAACTTTACCACTGCGCCGAAAGGCGCAGAGGTCACTCATAGTGAGCTGTCCATCATAGTGAGGAAAGGGCAGGAAGACGTTGCTTACCCTAGTGAGTGTGTGGCGGGGCCCAATGGGCGGGGCTTCTATGCAAGTTCACATGCCTCTTGTTTATAAAGGGTCAGAGACCGATCAGAGCACCAGAGGAGGAAAAAGCAGCCTCCTGTTCACAGGAAGAACATGGGGATTGCGCTAGAGAAACTCATGGATGTAAAGACCTCCATCAAGGATTACATCTAATTGTAGACGGTAGATATGGGGAGGAAGCACACCTGCCTAGCCTTGACCGTGCTCACTAGTTGTTTGGGCGCTGAGGTCCCTCGAGTGAGCTGTCCATCATAGTGAGGAAATGGCTGGAAAACGTTGCATACCCTAGTGTGATACAAAGACCTCCATCAAGGATTATATCTAATTGTAGACGGTAGGTACGGGGAGGAAGCACACCTGCCTAGCCTCTACCGTGCTCACTAGTTGTTTGGGCACCGAGGTTTCTCGAGTGAGCTGTCCATCATAGTGAGGAAAGGGCGGGAAAACGTTGCATACCGTAGTGTGTGTGGGGCGGGGCTTCTATGCGAGTTCACATGCCTCTTGTTTATAAAGGGTCAGAGACCGATCAGAGCACCAGATGAGGAGAAAGCAGCCTCCTGTTCACAGGAAGAACGCGGGGATTGCGCTAGAGAAACTCGTGGATGCAAAGACCTCCATCAAGGATTACATCTAATTGTAGGCGGTAGATATGGGGAAGAAGCACACCTGGACAGTGCTCACTAGTTGTTTGGGCTGATTATTGAGCTTCAACTCGGGCATGTGCAAAGAAAACGCACATTTTTCGGCCATTTCGCGAGATTCGCGGATCGCGAAATTGCCAAAAATTGGCACATTCCGCGAGCGGAACGGATTTTGCGCACATACTTAATAGTTACCCATTTGAATAACTTAACTTCCAAGTGAATGCCAAAGAAAGTTCAGTGCACAGTTAGCTGTCAAAAGGCATTTGATGACCTGAAGCAGGTCATATGCACTGCTCCCATTCTGCAACGTCCTGACTATTCCAAACAATTAATTGTTCAAACAGATGCATCTGAGTTGGGGGTAGGGGCTGTGTTATCACAATTGAATGATGATGATCAGGATAAGCCAGTAGCTTTTAATAGTGGAAGGCTGACCCCGAGAGAAAGGTTGGTCAGCTATTGAGAGGGAAGCTTTTGCTGTGGTTCGGGCTCTGATGAAGCTGAGGTCATACTTGTTTTGCACTCACTTCATTGTTCAGACAAACCCTAAGCCCCTTTTATAGCTAAAACAGATGAAGGGTGAAAACCCCAAACTTTTGAGGTTGTCCATTCCCCTACACGGGATGGACTATACAAGGGGAACATTGTCATGGGAGTAACCTGGCCAATGCAGATGGACTCTCTATCTATTTCCACTTAGAACATGAAGACTCAACTGGTCATGGTTAGTTTAAAGTCCTGACTTTTGGTAGATGGGTTGTGTAGGAGAGTAGGATCTGCTTTTTATAGTTACCCTCAATTGTTGCAGATATTTCAATGTTTCGATTTAGTATGACTGGGATCCTGCTATCCAGGACCCCAGTCTAGCTGCTTCCTCCTCTAAATTGATTGCATGTACTTTAGGTTCACTCAAGATTGGATTCTGTGGTACCCTTATAAGTCCCTAGTATATGGTCTACTATGTACCCCAGAGGCGTCCCAGGGGCTGCAGCATGTATTGTGCCACCCCTGAGAGAACACTCAAACTGACACCACAGGTCTGCTACTGCAACAACTGCAAGGTGGTGCATGCACCCCTTACTTAGATATAGGTTCACTATATCTACAATATATCACTAAACATACAAACCTATCAGTCACCCCTATGGCAGGCCTTACCAATCCTGATGGCAAGGTGCTGGCTTTTTTATGACATGGTGCCCATGAATGAGCATAGCCCCTCTGCAGCCTTCGGAATATATCCTCCGGGGTTGTACTGATGTAGCCAAACCATATATACTTAAGTGCATTATAACCTCGCAGTAAATGCTAACTTTAAAACTGCTGCATTGAAACATGTCGCGTTTGGTGTCAAACACCTTGGAATCATACCTCCACAACAGTAACTGGTGTGGGAGGTATGATTCCACCCTCCTAGAGGGAGAAATATGACAACATCGGTACACCAGGTACCAGCTTTACAGAACCTGGCATCACAAAATTGATGCTGCCAGCCACAGACACGAGTTTGCCCTCCTGCTGCTGAGTGGTGCTCGAGCAGGGGAAGGCTTGACAATAGGCTTCCTGTCACAGGGAGGTGAACCCTCCTCCCATACAGGCTTTAGTGTATTGGGGCTGGGTGGTTGCACTCTGAGAGTGCTTTGATGTCTGCACCGGGGGCACATTTGGTGTCCCTGTGTATAGTCCAGTTCAAACCGGTTGCAGGAGCCATTGGCTCCTGCTCTATCACAAAACTGGACAAAGGACATGGGTGTAGCCGCCCCTCTGTCCTAACCCTCCCACAGGTGGGTCCCCAGAGTTTGTACCACCCCTTCCTTGGGTATAAAGTAGGAATCCCTGACTACAGGACTTTAGATTTACCTGGATGAAACTCTGCTACGGAAACCAAGTACTTTGGCAATCTACACCTCCCTGGATAACTAAACAATCTCCCTTGGAGTAAAGGAGTTACTCCCATGCAAAGCAGGCACTTTAAATGCATCTGGCCAGTTTGTATCTCCCAAGTTCCTGAGGACTCCAAAGATTTCTGCAACACAGGAGGTGGGTTCCCAAGTATTCCCGAGGTCAACTAGTGCTCTCAGCTATCCTGAGACCCGCAGCCCTCATGGGGACCATGCAACCTGTACCCCTGGACGCCGTGTTCATTTACAGCAGCATATGCTTTTCCGCAATCCCTGCGGCTGTGCTTTGGGCTACCTATAGTACTGACTCCAATCAGTAATCCCTCCAAAGATTTCTGGCCTACACTCCACGAGTGTGCGGTAGGCTGGTATTTTGTGATTCATCTAGAGGTCCCTTTGAGATCCATGGTGCGTTGGCCTGTAGGTCCCTGGGAAGGTAACTTTAACTTTAAGTGGGCTTTCCTGGTTGCTCCAGACGTGCCCTGACTCTCCATCATTTGGAGAGTCTCCAGGACCTTGCTGGTCCTCACAGAATCATCTTTTCTCTGACTTATTGGGTTACAGTTGCCAAGGCTTGTTGGTGTTCAATCCAGACACTGACCCCCCAGCACTCGACATCCTTTTTGGGACAGCTCACCTCCGGACTCTGGTTGCACTCAACATCTCCTGGTCTCCGTGGCTGCAGAGTCAAGCTTCTCCACTTCTCACCTGAAGCACCTGACATCGGTGGACATTCGTATATCGTGCCCTTGTCACTGTGAAGTGATCCAGACTCTGTCCCCTCTGCTTTCAGGTTCTTCTCAGCTCCAATCCAGGCTTGGATCCCACCGGACCCTTTTCATCTTCCCGGCAGCAGCACTTCTATGCATCACGCCACTGAAATCAATGAGCGTTTCTGACACCACTTGACTCCAATGCACCCGGCTCTCCTGGGATAGGTAACATGGGTACCTCAGTACTATCAATGGTGCAGGCCTTGGAACCTTCTATGTTCCAAGGGGTTTGCTTGAAGTCCTCTCCTAAGTGTCCTTAATCTTTAAAATTCCAACAGCAACTTCCCCATGGATTTGTATAGAGCTCGCGCCTGTGTTCTCACATTGTACACGTCCTCCATGGGTCCCCTGCGTGACTACCTTGGGTGGTTCCTTGGAGTCTCAGTGATTCTATATGCTCTAGGACCTGGTTGTTTCACCACTTTCTTAGTATATGGTTTGGTCTCCCCCTGGAGCCCACTGTGTATTGTGCTATTTACTGTTGTTCTAGTGATTTAATATTGTGCTCTAATCTCATAAAGAGATTAGTAGAGAGTGTTTAGTAACAAATACATATTTTTATAATAACACTTGTGTGGTTCTCCTTTCATTTTTTCATTCAAGAGGTTATGATTTGGTAAAAAGAAGCTGCTTTACATACCTTCAAGACTTAGCCGGAAGGCTGCTCTCCGTAGCTACCACTAGGATAGCTTTCAATAAAGGTTGTCTTTTAACCTAATCATCAATAAGAGTCATTTGGACTGGTGCAAGGTGCCCACTTTAATTAGTGGACAGCATATACCAGGCCAACTTCTCACAATGTGCTCACTGTGCCACTATATTCAAGCTAGCCTGGCTGATGAGGGATGATACCCAGATTCCGGTCTGAGGATACTTGTTTCTGGTCTAGGGAGGACCTTACAGTTCGGGCTAGACTGTTACCATGGGGAGCAGGTTCAAGACTGATTTGAAGACGGTAAACTGGAATGGCGTGGTGAGCAAACAAACTATGGAATTAGGCCCAGATATCTGTACTGGGGGTGAGTGTTTGACATTGTTCAGTATTCCGTCCATTAATTGTTCTTTTTGCATTCGGGCGGTATGCCCAGGTGTGGGTCCGGTGTTTGCCATGCCATTGGAGTAGAGTGGCCCGACGGCCCGGTTTTCCCCGGATGTTCCCTGTTTTCTGAGAACTGTCCCGGTGACTCAACACTTTTCTTCTAATTACAGAAATGTCCCCGTTTTTGTGCAGTGCCCGGGTTAAACTGAGAAATGTCCCATTTTTTAAATAGTGTCTCGCACTTAAACACTATTTAAAAACCAGGACATTTATCTGCTTACTTAACTGAGGTGCAGAGACGGGTCTCTATTGGGCTGTCCATTTTTGCTCTCAGGATGAAAAAGCAATCTTACTGCTCCAGCAATACCACCCTTCACTGCCTTCAAAGAGGCCCATTATAGTTCTTTTACAGTCTCATCATCCCAGAACTGAAGCATTTTTAATGTTATGTACAATGAAGCCCAAGTTTGTTGCTTATTCATCTTATCCAGCTAAGAACAACTGACAAAGTGAATAGTCCTGGCTTGTTGTAGGTGTAATGTTACATGCATAGCTGCCTAGGTTTCAGATTTCTATGTGTGACATTTTCATAATTTCAGAGTAATTATGAGTAACATTTTAATGACTATGAGTGGCACTTTCTTACGAGCAAAATCAGGATATGAAAATGAGGGAAAATGATAAATTTCAGATATATATCATCCATTTGAGCAACTAGAAACTCTACATTAGTTGCTGCAAAGGGTAAGAAATAATGGTTAAACAACTTCATTTATACTCGTGTCTAAGTGAATATACTAAAAATTGTACAAATATTATGAAACTCCCTTGCAACATATTAAATCAAGGCTCTGTCTGCACACTAAGTTAGGAGCTGTTTTTTATTTTTTTGTGGTTGTTTGTTTTTTTAGGCTTGTACCTTCAGCCTTTGCTGACCTATACTGGACCCTCTGGTTCCTCCCTCGTATTTAATGATGCTGCGCAGAGAGCATCACTCAGTCCAGGGCCTCTCTCCAAGGTGGGACCCTACCCAAACAGGATGTGCGAGGCCCTGCTAACAACACTCTAGTGGCTACTGTTGTTGGATAGGCAGAGAACCAGCATACATATTGCCAGCCTTTGTGGTGGCCCCCCTATTTCCCTGCAAACTAAAGTTAGGAGGACATCAGGACTCAGGCCACCCTCTGATGTCACATGACTGACCATGTGCCTCTCTCCAAGGTGGGATCCAGCCCAAAAAAGATGTGCGAAGCCCTAACAACACTCTGGTGGCTACTGTTGTTGGATAGGCCAGCAGAGTACCACATTAAAGATTGCCAGCCTTTGTGTTGGCCCCCTCCTTCCCAACACAGTAAAGTCAAGAGAACATGAGGACTCGGGCCTCTCTCTGACGTCATGTGAGTGACCCGGCCCAACAGGGAACCTATGTCAGAGAGGACCCAACAACATAAAACACACTTCACTCTGCACCAGTCTTGCAACCCATTTTACAGTTTTGAGTACCATCACATGTGCTGCAGCTGCCTGATCACGTGCTGCCATTGGCACCCAGGCTTAAAACTTAAACTTTCTTGGGCTGTGATAGACTCTGCCAAGGCTGGCCAGGCTGCAGGCCCTGGCAGGCTTAGGCCGCGAGCCACTGTGTGTCCCAGCAATTCGGGTTTGCTGCTCAATCTGCGCCTCCAGGTCATGTTGTCTAGGCTGTGCAGTGAGTCACACTTTGCAATCTAAAGGGAGCCATGAGAGTCACCAAGTGAGGATATCACAGCGTGCAATTAGCGGGTCACCCTGGTGACGGTCACTGAAACCTCAATATCTCTCTCTGTTAAGTCTGTGTCACACATATGATTTGTCTGTAATCTTAATCAGTGTCTGTGGAGGCAGCTGTCATTTTAGTCCTTTTTCTATGTCAATGACATCGGTCAAATAGTCCTTCTTTTATGTCGACCGTTATTGCAAACTGTAGTCCGACTTCTATGTCTATGAACTGTCCCAGTTTTTTGTTTTGAGAATCTGGTCACCCTGCATTGGAGTCAAGCTATTCAGGCTGATGAGGGGTGATACCCGGAAACCGGTACTAGAATGCTTGTTTCTGGCCTGGGGAGGACCTGGCCTGGCAGCTAGGACTGGGCTCTTCCCATGGAGAGCCGATTCAAGACTGGTTGCATATGGATGGGTCCAAACTGGAATGGCGTGGTGAGCAAAGAAACAATAGATTTAGGCACAGATCTCTGTACTGAGGGTGAATGTTTGACAACATTCAGCATTCCATCAATCAATTATTCTTTTTTGCATTTGTCTCCCTGCATTATTGGAATTGGAATTGCATTTATATAGCACTTACTACCCCTGATGAGGCATTGAAGCACTTTTTCGGCGAGTAGCACACTACTACGGGACACATAGAGGATTAGTGTTGAATTAGTACAGTGAAACATGAAAGTACATTTTAAGTGGTGGATAGGTTAGTCAGTTATTTGGATTTGGAATGATAGCAGAAGGATAGAGGAGGAAAAAGGTTTGTATTTAAATAGCGCTTGTTGATGCACGCTATTCAGGAAACATATAAAGGATTAGTGGTGAAATAATATGGTGAAATATGAAGTTATTTCAGTGGTGGATATTTAGTCAGATTATTAGGAGTGAGAAGGATAGTGGAGGGGTAAAAGGGGTAGAAAGGTTTGCATTCATGTAGTACTTGTTACCCCTGATGGGTGTTGAAACGCTTTTCCGGTGAGTAGCACGCCGCTCTGGAACCCATAAAGGATTAGTGTTGAAAATTAGTATAGTAAAATATGAAGTCATTTGAGTAGTAGATATGTTATTCATTTATTTGGGTAGAGAAAGGTAGGTGGCAGGATCGAAGAGGAAAAGAGATTTGCATTTATATAGCACTTGTAAGCCTTATGGGGTGTTGAGACTCTTTATTGGCGAGTAGCACGCTACTCTGGAACCCAATAAAGGATTAGTGGTGAATTAGTATAGTTAACTATGGAATTTGAGAAGTGAACATGTTAATCTGTTAATCTTGATTGAAAAGGATAGTGGAGGGATAAAAGAGTGAAGGATTTTTTTTTTTTAGGTCTTAGCAGTAGGAGCAGGCTTTTGGATGAGTAAAAAGGAGTTTTGGAGGGGAGGAGTCAGAGGGAAGAGTTTAGAAAGGTTTGTTTTAGGGGATCGTTATAGTAAAAAGAGGTGTTAGATGATGCAAGGAGGGGTAGAGTAGGAGAGAGTCTAGAAAGAGTTATTTTGGCGATCATAGTAGTGGTATGGGGTTTGGGATAAAAGAGAGAGTGGATGTAGAGAATATATGGATAGATGTATAGGATGAGAGATAGGGTAGTGCATTGGAAAGAGTAGTAGGAAGAAGTTTGAGATGAGTCAGATGGTTGGGCTGGAAGATACATTGACCGTAGTATAGGCTGAGACATAGGGTAATGCATTGGAATTGCTAAATTAGAAGAAAGTGTTAAATATATAGATCCATAAGTACATTGAAAGTATACAGATACATAAAGGAGGTAAGTATATGTAGATTAAAGATATTGATAGGAGGCACAGGATGAGAAATAGGGTAGTTCATTGGATACGCTTTTTCAGGTGAAAAGTAACAGACACCCAGATCCAGGTACATGGAAGGTACATAGATGCACAATGGAAGTATGTACATGTAGCCCAAAGATGATTTTTTTTTTCTCTCAACAACATTATTATTTTACATGTTTATACAAAGTAATACACAAAGATAGGTACATATCTATAGTGAAAACAAATGCTTATTTACAGAGGGATATGCTGTCAATTTCTGTTTGCGTATAGTACTTATGTGGGGAAGAGCCAAATCTTGAGTAGTTTTGCGAAGATAAGGTGGTTGTTGGTGGACCTTATTATGGGGGTGAAGAGGTCCATAGTTTGGCTACTTGAACAGAGAAGGATGTGCCACCCATGGTTTTTTTTCTTGTATGGTGGGATTTTGAGGCAAAGTACTTCTTTGCAGCGAGGTTCCTTTGTTGAATGTGTTTGGTAATTTTATTCCTGATGATGAGTGGTCCCATTTCATGTATTGCTTTGTGGGTGATACAAAGCAGCTTGAATGTGGATCTTCTAGCAACCTGTAACCAATGGAGGGCTTTCAGGGGAGATGTGGTCTCCCGGTTTGATATGCAAGAGTAGTCGGGCAGCCGAGTTCTTAATCCGTTGTAGTCTTTTCATGGTCGTTAAAAGGGATCCGTGCTAGAGGCTATTGGGGTAATCGAGTTTGGACAAAACCAGGGAGATGGTAGCTTGGACCTTGTGTGATGAGAGAAATGAGGGAAAACTTGTTGCAGTGTTTTTATAGTGACAAAGCTTGATCTTGCTAGTTTATCCACTTGGGCATTCATCAACAGCTTGGAGTCCATGGTCATTCCAAGATTTCTTAAATCCTTCGATACTTTAGGCAGTGATCCCAGCACATTAGGCCATGTGGCAAGTGGGCTGTAATGTTTCGAATCGCCACACATGAGTAATTCTGTTTTTGAAGCATTCAATTTGAGATGGCTCCAAGTCATCTACTGATCCACGGCTCTGAGACAGCTGAAAATTGGTGATTTTTCAATGTCTTTGGGGCATTCCAGTTGAAGGAGCAGCCAAAGTGCTCCAGCAGTAGGTAGAGATCAGAACAGTGCCACATTTTAGAAGCTATGGAGCTATTCTGTTCACTCCCATTTCACTCAACACAGCACAGCAACTTTACTTTCTGTGCTGTGTTGAATGACTTCTTGATAAATCTAGGCCTTAATGTTTATCTAAAAAACTAAATTTTAAACTATGTATGAAACATAAGAAATGTAAAAAGTGTAAAAAAAAAATTCACATCTAAGATCCTCATTACCACTGTCCCTGAAATATAATACAGTTCGACAAGCTTTATTCGAATTCAGTCAAAAATTCATAAAAGCATACAGAATAAAAACACAGTAAAAGCAGACGTCAGTTATAATCATTACAAGGTCACTATCTGTGCAAAGTTAACAACAAATCATTAAACCAATAAAATCATTTTTACAGTTCATCGTATAAAACCCCTAGCAGCTTTGTTACAAGGCGAGATCGTAACAATTTCAATTCGTTCGGTAGTTTTAAGAAAATAGGGTATATTTACATGTTATGGTGACACGTTTAAAAATAAGGCAGATATCCTTCAGAGGGTATAAAGGAGAAAAGTACATAAGCTGTTCCTTTGGTAAAGACCATCCATGGACTTAATGTGAGTCATAATCAATTTCGATTACTTACGAGAATCATTCTTTAAAGTGTTTTAATAAGTCAGGTAACCAGGTCTATGCCTTAGAATAAAGGAAATCGGTTGTGGGTGGGTATATGCTTGGTAGCTCCATGACCACTACTACCCGTCCCAAAGTTATTTTATTTGTATGATCTTACATGGGACATGTATGTAGTCCTTGGGTAAAAGTCATGCAGTTCCCATGTTCCGATTGAGCCATCACCCATCTGTGGCTGCCAACTTCGGAGGTGTTGGATGACTTGAGGGTCCCTAAAGTTGACCAAAACCAGGTCTCCCGGTATGTCCTTGGGAATAGATCCCAACCACCCTACCCTTCTAACATTTAAGATCGTTCCATCGATATTGGGTGGTAGGGGTCTATTCTTTGTCAACCAGAAAGACACCTTGTTTGCCTGGTCTGCTGATCTTTCAATTTTATTATTACTGAGCTCGGGGACGCCCGAGAGGATGGATACAAAGGGTGCTGCCTCTGGTGGTAAATCTATATGTTTAGCCCTTCTTTGCATGTTACCATAGTTTTGGAACTTCCCCTTTTTCGGCGTGAGTGGTTTAATCTGCCCATCTCTAGATGCAGGATTCTGGGATATTGGGGGGTTTGATATGACTATTGTGTTAGATGTATTGGGGCAAGTGCATGAGTTCGTATGATATTGCTTTTTACAGGGAGGATGGGGATATCAGTAGTCACCAGGGTCTCAACTTGATTCTTGTTTTCAATACTTTTTATAATTGTTAGGTTAGCCCTAGTGTTTTCCTCTATGGAGCAGAACTTTTCCCCTATAGCCTCAATTCTTTTTACCAGTGGGGAAATCAAAGACCTGACCAAGAGTTCAATCTGGGCCAATAGTTCAGGTGGTGTGGTTAGCTCCAGATTTGGACATACCTCAGATGTTTTTGGGGTGTTGTTAATGCCTAAAAGGGGGCTTTGGTGCAATCTTTGTATTTTAGCTGATCTTCCCCTCTGTTTAGGCCCTTTGCGCTTTCTGTTTGGATAGGGTACCTGAACATTTACTGGTTGTTGTGTAGAGTCTGTGGGTGTTGGTAGAGAAGGAGTACCAGAATGGCTTAAGTTTAATTGTAAGGTGGTAACAGAATGGGGGCTAGTATTTCGCAATGCACCTACAGGAGCGTTTGTTAAGTTATTCCCGTTTTCGACATTGGTATACCCTGTCTTACAGAGCAGATTTAGTTCATCCAGTAAAGAAAAATGTTGTGTTTGGTCTAGTGACTCCATAGCTGAGTGGTTGCTGGATGTGGTTTCTATACAGAGACTCTTTTCTGCTCTTTCAATAACGGTCTCGATAGCCGATGTGGTCCTAATAAAATAATTGTTCAATGTCCCTTTCCGTTGCCCCCCCTGGTGGATGTTATTCGTGCGGAGCCCATTATCTGTCATAATATGGATAGCTTGATGAAGATATATATATATATGGCAGAGGGGTAAGCAAAAACGCATATACACCAATGTTCTGACAACAGGGAGGTAAAAGGGTAAACTAGTAGGGGATGCCGAAGAAAGTTTAATGACAGTCACATTAATGGATTAGTTAGTACACTGTTACCTCACAATGAGCAAGGGGCAAAAATCGAATGGGGGGGCCCATCCCGTCCTCCTCGTGCCTCTGAGGGCCACAGAGGGCCCGCCCTTTGCCCGGGCTTCGCCCGGCGTCCTCGCGCGTCCGCGACGCGGAGGGAGCTTCCTCAATTTCAGCGCCTCCGGGCGCGCTGGTCCTCGGGATGCGTGGGCGGAACCGGAACTTTACCCAAAGCTTGCCTCCCCCAGCTGCGGCCGTAGAGCTGGAAACAACGGCGGCAGGGGGAACGAGCAGCGTCAGGGCCCCAGCAGCAGGTGAGGGAAAGTGCGTGTGCCTGCTCCCCTCCTCAGCCCGATATCGCTAGAAAACGTCCCCGCTCCTCCGTCGGAGCTTCCTCAATTTGAGCGCCTCCGGGCGCGCTGGTCCTTGGGATGCGTGGGCGGAACCGGAACTTTACCCAAGGCTTGCTGGGAGCTGTAGTTCCCCCCAGCTGCGGCCGTAGAGCTGGAAACAACGGCGGCAGGGGGAACGAGCAGCGGCAGGGCCCCAGCAGCAGGTGTGGGAAAGTGCGTGTGCCTGCTCCCCTCCTCAGCCCGATATCGCTAGAAAACAGTAATACCACATCCTGTATTTCTGAAAACACTGGGCAGTAGTGACACAGCATGGTATTACTGTATCAATTTAATATTTCTGGCTCAGAATGAGACATAGCATGCAGAATCGGGTTTTGTGTGCCGCTACCTCCATGTTTTGACACTTTTGATGCTCACATTTCTTAAGATTCTTCATGGCCAAATGCAAATGCTGAAAAGTACCGAATGTGGTGGCTTTCCTGCAAAATTCGCAATTACTAGGAAATAAGGGAAGAAAGAATGGTTGGACAGAGTGAGAGATGCTGAGAAAAATGGAGACAGGAGGGAGGAATGCAGCGACAGATGAATGGAGAGGAGCATGGAGGGAAGGATAAACAGAAGTCTGGATGTAGAGAAGGATGGTGAGAGGATGGAGAGATAAATGGATGCAGAGATGAATGGAGAGTAGGACCAAGGGATGGGTGGAGAGAAGGATGGATGCAGAAAATGATGGGCTGTAATGAAAAAAGTGATAGCTGGAAGGAAAGAAGGCAGGAAACCAGTGTACGCTGAACATGGATATTCAAGAAACTTGCAACGTGGGCCTAATTCGGGTAAAACAAACGTATTTTGCATTAACAGCACAACTACATGTTCAACAAAAACCTGTAACTTTCCAAGTTGCAAAATAATTTAATAGTAAATTTACCATGTAATTGTTGTTTGAATTTTGCTACATTCTTTTAATCAAATCTATACATCTGAGACATGCATTTTTTCATTGCATATTACGACATTGGCCCCCCGATTAAGCAAATTGTGCATCGTCCTTATCATGACAAACACAGCAGCTTATATTAAATCTAGCGTTGCAGTTCAGAGATTGTTCCTGACAATTTCTTTGTGGATCTGGGAATAGTAACTTTATTTCGGTGCACTTCCGATATTTTGATTTTATGATTGATTTTGTGTCAGAAAGAAACAGTACATTTTGTAAAATTGCTTGTAAATAATTCTCATACAGTGCAGCACACTTTGTTCTTCATAACCTTTAAAAATGTAAAAGTACCGCCCTGAGAGTACTTAAAAATATAAATGGGCCAGGATGCAGTGCACGTCCAAGTTGCAACATTTTTATTCAAAGTGCTCAGGGCCAAAAACGGTGATACTACATATTACAAACTTGAAGGAAAAAACAGAAAGAACATGATATGCCTATCCATTTCGAGAAGGGCCATCCCTATTCAGGGAAGTTAATAGGCATTTAAAAGGCATGGATTCCCTGATCTTTAATGAATACTTTACCATTAAGTGCCCTTTTAATATTAAATGTAGCTATGTTCCGCTACTTCCAATACAGTATCCTGAAAGGGACAAAAAAAAGCCGATGTCGTAAGAGTGATAGGATATCATAAATGTGCTTGTGGAGCTTTCAAACACAGGTAAAACCCAACAAAACCGCAGAATGATGTGCACAAGCAAGGGTACTTGATACGGATGAAAAACAATAACAAAGTACGAACGAAAAGTTAGTATACAATAGTAATCTGATCTAATAGGTGATTAGTAGATGTGTCAAAGCTGCGTTGTTACAAGATAGTTACAGGGTTGCATATTACAAAATCCAAGAGTGACTACTCTTAAATAAACTACGGTCCTTCGGGGTCTGTAAGTTTTTGTTTTTAGTCTGTGTATTTTGTTGATGCACCCTCTTTCGACTAAGGACCCCGTTTATATTTTGGTGGACAGCCAACTTCTGCTAGGGGTGTAGGCAGCCATTACCTTCACAATCTGTGGACTACTGCCCACCATATTTAGAGATAGCTTGGCAGCGATCGTTGTGACTTTAGAGGAGCCATCACAATGGCAGGTCTTCTTGAAGGGTGGAAATGTTTGCTAAGCAAACACAATATTTCAAAAGGCAGCTAAGCAAACATTTTTATTTTACAAAGCAAACTCCCAAAGGTTATTATTTTTTTAAATGTTGATGAACCTGACACTCTGGAAGATTTCTCCCATGGTAATTTTTTTTATCATTCTTTCTCTTTGGTACCACAAGACCTTGCCTGGCAGTCTTAAAGAGGAAAGAAAAGTAAATCAGTTTCAGATTGTCCGCTCGAAATAGGGCGGATTTCTGATGCCTGTCCGTGCCTGTACCGTACCCAGTGCCAGACCCCATGGCCCCACGAATGCCACAACACCAGACACCGCAACAACGCCAACATCCTCCATGCACTCAACGCCGGCCGTTCATCCACCTGCTTTCAGGCCACCCCAAAGTGCACCCACATACCCTTCTCCTGCCGGAACTGTAGCTTCACTGGACTCCAAGCCACCGCCCGTCCACCGGGGCAGAAGGCAAATGCCTCAGTTGCATACTACTCAACACCTGTTCCGCCCACAAGCACGCCATAACACTCTGGGACCTACTCCATTCAGCCTCCCCGGACGTCGCCTTCCTGACTGGGACCTGGATGAACACCTCCTCGACATCCGACATTGCCATCCCGGACAGCTACAAGATCACCCGCAGGGACCACACCAATGGAATAGGAGGAGGAATCACCATCATCCACAGGAACACCCTCAGAATCTCGACCAGCACCGATGACACCCTCAGTGCCGCCGAACACCTGCATTTCCAGATTCACACCAATCCCAACGCCACAGCCAGAGAAACCCTCATCTACAGACCCCCGGACCCTGGCCACAGTTCCGCACCTCTATCACCAACCTCATCAGCATGCACGCCCTCACATCCCCCTCGGAGACCTGAACTTCCACCTCAAGAACACCAACGACAGCAACTCCACCACCCTGCCCGACAACCTTGGACTCAAACAGCTCGTCACCACTCCCACCCATTCCGCCGGACACAAGCTCGACCCCATCTTTTCCGCCAGCAACAATGTCAACCTCTGCCACACCACTAAACTCCACTGGACCGACCATCGCTGCATCCACTTCACGTTCGAGAAACCCACCAAGCACCTCCTCCGACAACAGACCCCCACCGAAGCTGGAACAAGGTCACCGAAAACCAGCTAATGGACACCTCTCCTGAAACCCATCAACCAACACTACCGACATTGCCACCCGCAACCTCAGGCAATGGATCAATGACAGCGCCAACACTCTCGCCCCGATCAAAAAACCCTCAAACAGACAAACTGACAGAAAAGCCATCTCGTTCACCGCTAAATTCCAGGCATCCAAACAGACCTGCCGAAGACTCGAAAGGAAGTGTCACCTCGAACAGACACCAGACAACAACACAGCCCACAAGAACGACATCCGCAGGCACCAACAACTCGTCCGAACCACCAAAAGGACATCCTTCAAGGAACACATCGACAACAATGCACACAACAGCAAAGAGCTCCTCAACATTGTGAAGGAACTCTCCAGCTCCAACAAAATCCTGCCGTCGCAAGATCTATGCGACTCCCTAGCCACCTTCTTCCACCGCAAGATCGCAGACATCCACAACAGCTTCACCAACCAGACCCCCCCGACAGCCATCAACACTTCAGAATCACCGCGCCCCAGCCACACTGGCCTCCTGCTCTCCTGGACCCAAGTTAGCGACGACGACACCATCAAAATATAGAGGAGCCAGAATATTGAATTACCAAATTATATAATATTTTTGCAATGCATGTTTAATTTTTTGAAAGTAATGAATCTTAAGTAATTTAATTTTTGTGCAATTTAATTCCATAGCAGGTTGTGGGTTTATAAGGGGAATAGGGTGGGAAGTAATTTAATTATAGTAAATTAAATATTATTTTAATGAATTATTAAATATGTGTAATGTAATTTTGCGTTTTAGTTCTGTAGTGGGTTGTGGGTTTTTAGTGGGAAAGGGTGGGAAGAAATTTAATTGTAATACAGTTAAAAAAAATATGTTTATGTATTGATATTTAATTGATTGATAATTCATTTTTATTCATTGATAATTAATTTGTATTAATTGATTAATTGATATTTATGTTAATTGTATCAATGTATTATTTGGAGTGGGTTGTGGGTTTATAGGGGAATAGAGTGGGAAGTAATTTATTTGCCATTAAGTAAATATTTATTTTTATTTCTATTTATTGAGAATTAATTTATTGCTAATTAAATATTAACTGGTAAACAATTTTAATTAACTTTTTATAGGTATTGATAATTAATTTGTTTTTATCTTACTCTTAAAACATTACTTTCCCTACTGTTGCACTCTCTGGAGTGGGAATAGTAATTTTTACCCACCCGCTATCCAACGCTTTCCCTACTGTTGCACTCTCTGGAGTGAGAACAGTAATTTTTACCCATACGCTATCCAACGCTTCCCTTACTGTTGCACTCTTTAGAGTGGGAAGAGTCATTCTTACCCCAACGCTATCCAATGCTTTCCCTACTGTTTCACACACTGGAGTGGGAATAGTAATTTTTTACCCTCTCACTATCCAACAAATTCTCTATTTTTGCATTTGTTGAAGTGTGAATACTAATTTTATTACCTTAGCTATGTAATGTTTTTAATTTTGTTATATTTAATGTAGTGTAAATTATTACTTCATATAAAAAGTATTATTTTAATTATTTTTATTATTATATATTATTTATTTTTACATTTATAAAAAGGTTAATTTATATATATATATATATATATATATATATATATATATATATATATATATATATATATATATATATATGTATGTATATATATATATGTAAATATATTTTAATAATGTTTTAAATAATTTATAATTAAGATTAATAATTATTTTATAATATTATTAAGTAAATATATATGTTTTAAAAAAATATGGTTTTTTTACATTACATTTATTATTTTTGCATTTTAAGCTTTTTTTTACATTATTTTAAGCATGTTTTATTTAATTGTGTTTAATATTTAATTACTTTCATATTATGTTTAATACATTAAATACATTCGATATTTTAGTTAACTATATTTTAACTATTGATATTTTGTACTCGATATTTTAGTACTTACCTGTTTGTAGATGGGGAGTCTATATTCTGTACTTCGATATTTAGTCACTGAACCATCAAAATCATGAACACCATCCAGTCCGGCTCACCATCCGACCCCTGTCCGCACCACATCTTCAACAAAGCAAGCTCCATCATCGCACCCCACCTCCGGAAGATCGTCAACAACTCCTTTAAGTCCACCACCTTCCCGGAGTGCTGGAAGCACGCCGAGATCAACGCTTTACTCAAGAAACCGAAGGCGGACCCTAAGGACCTCAAGAACTTCCAGCCCATCTCCCTGCTCCCGTTCCAGGCGAGAGTCATTGAGAAGATTGGAAACAGGCAACTGACACACTTCCTCGAAGAGAACAATGCTCTGGACTCGTCCCAATCTGGATTCTGCAGCAACCACAACATCAAAACTGCCCTCATCGCCGCCACCAATGATATCAGGACCGGCAGAATTGTCCGATCGCACAACCTCAACATCATCTCATACACCAACAACACACAGCTGATCCTCTTCCTCACCAAAGCCCCCACCACCGCCAAAGCCAACCTCCACTAAGGAATGAAGGCCGTCGCCCAAGGGATGAAGAACAGCCGCCTGAAACTGAACTCAAACAAGATGGAGGTCTTAATCCTCGGCTCCACCCCCTCCGCCTGCGATGACTCCTGGTCGCCGACCACACTGGGAGCCGCACCGACACCCACCGACCACGCACGCAATCTGGGGTCCATCGTCGACTCGTCGCTATCAATGACCCAGCAAGTCAATGCCATCTCATCCTCCTGCTTCAACACCTTTGGCATGCTCCGCAAGATCTACAGATGGATCCCCACCAGAAACAGAAGGAAGGTCACCCAGGCCCTCGTCAGCAGCAGACTGGACTACGGCAAAAGCCTCTACGTGGGAACCATGGCCAAACTCCAGAAACGACTCCAACGCATACAGAACGCCTTGGCACGCCTCATCCTCGACATCCCCTTCCACAGCCACATCACAGCCCACCTGAGAGACCTGCACTGGCTCCCCATCAACAAGAGGATCACCTTCAAGCTCCTCACCCACACTTACAAGGCACTCCACAACATCGGACCAGCATACATCAACAACCGACCCACCATCTACACCCCGAACCGGCAGCGACGCTCCGCCGACCTCGCCACGTTCCACGCATCTGCAGAACGACCGCCAGCAGCAGATCATTCTCCCACCTCGCCACCAAGACCTGGAACACGCTCCCCATCCACCTGCGGCAGACACAGAACCTACTGACCTTAAGGAGATTCCTCACGAACTAGCTGTACAAGCAGTAGCAGCACCCCATCCCCCAGCGCCTTGAGACCCGCACGGGTGAGTAGTGCACTCTACAAATGATTGATTGATTGATGTACTTTTACACTGATTGCCCCAAATCTGTTGCTCATTAGTGCAAGGTTTCCACAATCGTGGCCAGTGCAGGCCCCGCCCAACTAGAAATAGAATGGTTGAATCATCAGGTTGGCAGACAGGGTTCTCTGCCACAAATGTACCCTTTCAGTACTCTGCCAGCAGTTGTGGCAGAGTTCGCCGCCATCAACACTAAAAAAGGTACTACGTTTTTTCTTATAAGTGCAGATGCCTTGGGACAGCTCAAACAGGACTCCCATGATGCACTAAAGACATATTGGATGATGATCATCCATTGGTTTATTTTAAATTCATTTTCCTGAAAGGTGTATATATGTAGGTGCATTCCAAAGACAACGCCATTCCTTTATTGGATTCAAATGTGTGGGCTATTTTTTCCTAAATAATGGCAGTCTTATAGCCACTGACTTACAAATATTATCGTCATCGTGTCCAAGTACTGTGGACAAAGACGGTGGCAGACTTCTAAAGGTGCACTTTTTCATCCAAAAAGCATGTACTATAAAACCTATGTGACTCTCTTGCTTTTGTGCCTATATCACTATCAACTTAAAAAAAAAATAGATACATTTTTATGAATTTGTTGTATATTCAATTTATTCTATTCAGAATTAATAACGGTTTCACGGGCACCACAACATTGTCAGCACTGATCAAAACACGCACTGTCTTGGGATTGAGAAGAGCTGTCGAAAAATATGTTGTTTTTCTTTATCATATGCCAAGTTTACATAATTGCTGTCACTTCAGAAGTTTTTCTTCTCTGATAGCCGTGACCCATTTTCAAGAGTTCACTTACTGTAGAAGGTTGAACACTTCATGGATCTTTGCTTCATTAAGAGTCACAACTCAGTGTTTTTCTTCGCTCATGGGGAGACGTATAGTCCAAACATGATTCCCCACTGAAATACGCTCTTAAACATTTTTCCGTTTTAATTAGAAATGTCATTGTTGATGTGGGTTGTCTGCCATGCTTCACATTTGAACAGCTGACTTGCTTATGATATGAACTGCATAGCAGTGATGCACCGCTTTTCATTGAGTGCGGCGTAAATACGTGGAAATATAAAGTTCTATGTTACATTTCTAGGATTGGTACACATTGTGAGGGAAATAAACAAACGTAGTTGTTAACATTCAGATACGTTGTTTTATCAATGCCCCCCGATCGGGGCCATGAAAACAACACAACACACATGCACAGTAAAAGGAGTGGGCAAACAATAAAATACCCTCACCTTGAACCATGTCCCAGATACTTCTAGTTTGCAAATGAGGCAAACAAACCCAAAGTTGTTCGGGAGATTTCTCCCAGAGGGAATTCCGAAACCTTAAATTTCCTTCCTTGCTTTTCTTTATTTTTAGTTCACGTTTCTTCTTCTTTCCACACCCCGCCTGAAATGTTTCCATCCGTCCATCCTTCTTCCATCCCTTTCTTTTCCTCCTTCAATTTTCATCCATCGTGCATTCTTCATTCATGTCTTCCATCTCTATCTCCCTCCCTCGCTCCCTCCTCCCTCCCTTACACCCTCCATCTAACCTTTCATACCTCCATGTATACATACACCATCTGTCTCTTTATCATTCCTTCTATCCATCCATATTACCTTCCTCCTTTCTTTCCAACCATCACTTTTTTTCTTTACATCTCTTCATCATTTTCTCCATCCATCCTTCTCTCCACCCACCCCTTCATCTTACTCTCCATCCATCTCTGCATCTGTTATCTCTCCGCCCTCTCACCATCCTTCTCTACATCCAGACTTCTGTTTGTCCCTCACTCCACGTTCCTATCCATCCATCATTCTTGCATTCATCCATCGTGTCTCAATTTTTCTCCGCATCTTTCGCTCTCTCCAACCATTCCTCCCTCCCTTATTTCCATCAACTGTATGAGATATATTTATGATGGTCTCGTTAACCAGAATCCCTCATCAAAGTCAAAGGAGCCAAAAATAACTCTTAAATGTTTATATTACACAGAACTGTTAAGTGACACCCACCCCTGCCAAAGCTGCAGAAATGGGAGTGATTAAGACCCCTGGGGACAGACAACAGCAAAAACATTCATACACAATTACATTACAAATATTGACACCTCAACCTTCACTATCGCTTTCCTATACTAAACCCCCTCATACAAAACTAATGGACGACAACGATTCATCTGAACTACACCTACCGATCTTAATCCATTTTGCATGGAAATGCACACGTGGCCTACATTTCTCAAATCCCAACAGACTATATGTAAAAGGAATAGTTATAAAATGCGCACACCAGATGCACAGAAGTCACGAACAAATACATCTATTCAGTTAAGTGTGCCCAATCCAAAAACCTGGAAATGCATGATCAAATAGCCAAACTGACTTGCAAACTATGGCACTTTTGCCAACCCGCACTTTTGAGGCATGAGACATACACCTAAGAAATACATAGAAAAACTGACATTTTTCAGAAAGACACACAGTCACACTCGTGTATGCATATGTGAACAGTAAAAAAACTGAAAATGCATGGAAACAAAAACAAAATAATAGTGGCCAGATTTATCATTCTTTCACACAGTCCAATGCAGCAAGCCACCTTGCTGTGCTGTGTGAAAGGACAGTAATGCACTGCATTTACCATTATTCTGTGCATTCCTGTCCTTTCCTAGCAGTGGCACAGTTTTGCCTGCCTAGCGCCAACACAGGCAGCCTTTCTTCATGATGCAGGGTGCCTGCATTGTAGGCAAGACTGTTTTTGTGCATGGAGGAACATCTTCCTAAAGAAAAACAATCCTGAATGGCATGTTCCTCTTTCCATGTGTGCTACAGAATGCAGAACACATAAAAAGAGGAAAAATGAGGAGAAATAAGGATATTTCTCCTTGTTACACCTGCTTTGTGGAGGGGTAGCATTTTGACACATTCCCAGGTCTACCACTAATAATAAATCTGAGAAGGCACCAAAATCCATGGATGGATGGATGGAAACAGCCATGCTTCACCCATGAGTAATGCAAGGCAGCGATTTGCGCTGCCTTGTAATACTCATAAGGTGGCCTTGCCTGGTTTGGTAAATCCCACTTAGGTTTGACGTCGCATTTGAGCCCCCTTGTGTGAAGCAAGGGTGATGCACAACCTTGATAAATCTGGTCCTGTCTAATTTAAAATATCCCCGATTTTGCATCTGTAATATTGCATCAGAAGTGTGCTTGCTGCGTAAACCAAACATAATGGGCCAGATTATGATGTTGGTAGGAGTTGCCTCCGACCGGCATCTCAGGTGGTTCAAGAACTGACCGACCTCAGGTTGGCGGTCCGAAACCACAATTATGATGCAGCCGCACATGGTGCGGTCGCAAACTCCTATTTCCCTACGGGAGCTTGTGCAGCGGTCAGAAACCATTTGCGGCTTAAGCTCCCATGAGAAAAGGGAATTACTGTATATCACCTCATGGTGCCTGCCACATGGTGCAGGGATTCACAGTGGGACACCGTAGGTGCTCCCGGCCCCCGACCGGACGCGGAGGAGGAAAGGGGGCCCTGTTAGGAGCCCTCAAAGTCACTTTCTTACAGGCTTTCCATGTCAGAAAGCTGAACATGGAAAGCCTGTCAGAAACCAACATCATAATCATCTAATAGGGATTAGCGGGCGGTTCCGACTGGTTGACGGGCTCCTTTAGCCCAAAGCCAGTCGGATTGACCGGCTGGTTTCAAATCCGACCGCCATCCTTGCAACACGGCAGTCAGAGTTGAAACCTTGGATGTCAGTCGGAAAGCCTTGAGTCGCAGGTCAAATGAGGCCCAATATGTTTGAATTTTACGGTTTCCCATTTGGAAAGGTTTGTGCAGATTTAACCATAATGCAATATACATAAGGTAATACCTTATATGCTGAATGAACATGTTAATCATTTTACTAACAAAGTTGACATTTTCATGGCATGAAAGCCAAAACTGCAAAATATCACCTTAACATGTGTGCTCTAGGGTCAAATACTTAGTGTTTCAAGGACAATAATGCAAATCAACTGGCTGAAGCTCAAAGGAGGTAGTCATCCAAGATGAAGATGATTTCGCAAATGTAAACAAACATATGCATTCAAGCAATACTTCAATAAAAGTCAAATGAAAGAACGCCTCTTCAGCATTCTGTAAGTTACACACCCCCTCAGGATGCTCTGTGGCATTCAACAAGATGCACAACAATGCCACCACAATGTGGGTTTCTTCAACTAAGAACTAATGAAAATAAATTCCAAATAAGTAGAAAGGTGATTCGCTTGAAAACTGCACACAAGCATTGTCGTGGCAACAACATCCAGTTATAAAATATCAAAATTAAAAACTAAAATAAATAGAAAAATAGAAAACTACACCAGAAACATAAAATTACCCAAAACACAACACATATGTACACTGACGTGGCACACCCACCCTGATTAGGAAATATAAATAGCATCGCACATGCCAGTTTTAAAAACATTTGACATAAACACCACTTTCACACATGTGCCAACACCAACATGCAAAGTATAATCACAGCTGGCATACAAGATCAAAGATAAGCACTTAAACAAATAGAGATGAAAAGGGGCCAATGTGATCTTCTACAAGACACCTCAGACACACTTACCACAATTGCTGCACAAATGTCCAGTGATGAATCAAGCAGTAACTGTAAGTAAAATACTCACAATCTACATTACTTTTTCAAAATGTCAGACAGACTATGCAGTGATAACACCGATTATCAGGAACAAGAAGAGAAGATAGTGAGACTATATAGATGAAGGATTACACTGTTTCACATGGCTGACTAAGAGTTGGGATGTATAGCTTCCCTCATTAGGTTATCATAAACATAGTGGTTGACTATGAACTGCACCCACCACCAGCTTGCTCCAGTGACATTGCTACCTTTGTTAAAGAGCTCACCTCAGTACACTTCCTGGCAACTCCTTCCTTGAAAAGGACCATTGGCATTGCTCCTGGCACCATCCTGGCCAGCAGTCTAGGTGCCCGCACCATATCCTGCAATGAATATTCCTATGCTTCTCAAAAGAACAGGCAATGCGGAATACAGCAATGTTTTGCTGCATCCCATTTCTTCCATGTGCTTTGGGCTATCTGCAGCACAACTATGCAGCACAACCACCCTAACAGACAACATTTTATCGGAATCAACACCACTGCTACTCTATCAAAGTGCAAACGGGCCATAATGACAGAAACTGCTTTGCATGTTTGCAGTTGCACTGCGATGCCATTTCAGCTTCATATGTTGTTGCTCTGTATTTGCAACACAAATGGATACTCCTAAGTATGAAGTGACTGCTTGGTGAGCCTCTGAACTCAGGCCAACCTATGCATGTCCACAAGTTTCACACACATTTGCATTAAAAAAATCATTTACACCCTGAATACTCCGTCAAAGGAGCTCACCTTGAAATAAAAGTGCACTAAAGCATATTTTATTTGTTTTGTGCATCTAGCATACCTCCTTTGCAGACAGGTTTAACTGCATTCTCATTCTCTGTATCCACTGACTCCCTTCCATCTGCAATGTATTGTGTCTCAAATGAGGTAGAACAAAGCACACATATAAACATGAGGCCTCCCAGAGCAGACACTAGTAACTGAAGTTATGTTCAAGATCCCTGGGTCAAAAAGTGACTGCGTTATTGCATTTCTTTGACATACTGTACATAATTGACCTTGACGGCTGCATGCTGAACATTATTGCATTTTGTTAGGCCACAGATATAGCCAACTAAGCTGCCCTACGTTCCAATCCTATACCCTAATATGTGGGTGGGCATACTATTAATATTGTGCATTTTCTATTCTGGGCTTTGCTTTGCTTGAGTTTCATGTGCCTGTCAATCAATCAAAATGATGTATATGTGTGTTTAATACGATGCCCTTTAGTTTATATTATTATGTTCTTCAATGCAATAATCAAGCTTACGGTAATACATTTTCAAGATTTAATTGAAAAACGGACTGCTTCAGTTCACATTGGCTTGATATTGGCTTCTAAATGCTTCTATAAGGTTGACAACTACATGTCGAGTATATTGTAGTAATTCAAAAGAACTTAAATTCCAAAAGCAAAAATAAAAGGGCACCACACCAATTTCTGATAATTGTTTTTAATTAGGAGTTTCAATCAATCAATCAATCAATCAATCAATCAATCAATCAATCAGAGTACTTGCAAAGCGCGCCCCTTACCCATGAGGGTCTTAAGGCGCTGAGGGGAGGGGGGGGGTGCCGCTGCTGCTCAAAGAGCCAGGTCTTGAGGAGTCTTCTGAAGGTGAGTAGGTCTTGGGTCTGCCGTAGGTGGGTAGGGAGGGTGTTCCAGGTCTTGGCAGTGAGGTAGGAGAAGGATCTGCCACCGGAGGTCGTTCGTTGGATGTGGGGGACAGCAGCAACGCTGGCGGGTTGCAGTGTAGAAGCTGAGTCTGCTGTTCAGGTAGGCTGGTCCGGCATTGTGGAGTGCTTTGTGTGCGTGGGTGAGGAGCTTGGAGGTGATCCTCTTGTCGACGGGGAGCCAGTGTAGGTTTCTCAGGTGGGAGGTGATGTGGCTGCGGCTGGGGACGTTGACGATCAGTCGGGCGGAGGCGTTTTGGATGCGTTGTAGTCGTCGTAGGTGTTTGGCTGGGATTCCTGCATAGAGGGCGTTGCCGTAGTCCAGTCTGCTGCTGACGAGGGCCTGTGTCACCGTTCTTCTTGTTTTGTTAGGGATCCACTTGTAGATCCTGTGGAGCATGCGGAAGGTGTTGTAGCAGGAGGAAGAGACGTCGTTGACCACCTTAGACATGGAGAGGGAGGAGTCAAGGATGAATCCTAGGTTGAGTGCATGGTCAGTGGGTGTCGGTACTGTTCCCAGTGTGGTCGGCCACCAGGAGTCGTCCCAGGCTGAGGGGGTGGGTTCCAGGATGAGGACCTCCGTCTTGCCCGAGTTCAGCTTCAGACGGCTGCTCCTCATCCAGTCGGCGACGGTCTTCATTCCCTCACGGAGGTTGGTTTTGGCGGTGTGTGGGTCCTTGGTGAGGGAGAGGATGAGCTGGGTGTCGTCGGCATAGGAGATGATCTTGAGGTCGTGATGGCGGGCCACTTGTGCGAGGGAAGCCATGTAGATGTTGAACAGCGTCAGGCTGAGGGATGAGCCCTGGGGGACGCCACAGATGATGTTGGTGGCTTTGGATCGGAAGGGTGGGAGGGGGAAGCTCTGGGTTCTGCCGGAGAGGAAGGACGTGGTCCAGTCAAGGGCCTTCTCTTGGATTCCGGCTTCTAGGAGGTGTGTCTTTAGAGTTTGATGGCAGACCATGTTGAAGGCGGCTGACAGGTTCAGGAGGATGAGGGCTGATGTTTCGCCGTTGTCTAGTTGGCGCCTGATGTCATCTGTGGCGGCTATGAGGGCTGTCTCGGTGCTGTGGTTTGGTCTGAATCCGGACTGGGACGGTTCCAAGATATTGTTGTCTTCGAGGTGGCAGGACAATTGCATGTTGATGATTTTTTCAATGACCTTTGCTGGGGACGGGAGCAGGGAGATGGGCCGGAAGTTCTTGAGGTCCTTGGGGTCAGCCTTGGGCTTCTTGAGGTGGGCGTTAATCTTGGCGTGCTTACAGCTTTCCAGGAATGTTGCTGTTTCGAAGGAGATGTTGATGACCTTCCGTAGTTGGGGTGCGATGGCTGCATCTGCTTTTCTGAATACGTGGTGTGGGCACGGGTCAGACGGACATCCTGAGTGGATGGAGTTCATGACCCTGCGTGTCTCATCGTCGTTGACATTGGACCAGGAGGTCAGGCGGTTGGCGTGGTGGTGTTCACAGGGGAGGTGGTGTCTAGCGTAGTCGGGGCAGTCGTGGTGTTGAAGCTGTTGTGGATGTCAGTGATCTTGCGGTGGAATAAGATGGGTAGTGAGTCGCACAGTTCTTGTGAGGGCGGGATGTCGTTCGTGTTGGCGCTGGGGTTGGAGAGTTCCTTTACGATGCTGAAGAGCTCTTTGCTGTCGTGTGAGTTGTTATCCAGGCGGTCTTTGAAGGAGGATCTCTTTGCTAATCTGATGAGGCGGTGATGTCTGCGGGTGGGGTCCTTGTGGGCTGCGTGGTTTTCCAGTGCGCGTTTGTGGAGCCATATCTTCTCCAGTTTCCTGCATGCCCGTTTGGAGGTCTGGAGTTCGTTGGTGAACCAGGTGGCTCTCTTGCTGGTGTGGCTGTTGGAGGGTCTATTGAGCGGGGCGAGGGTGATGACACAGTCGTCGATCCACTGTCTGAGGTTGCGGGCTGTGGTGTCTGGGTTGGTGGGGTCGGTGGGTGGGGTCTGGGCGAGGGTGGCGATCAGCTGGTCTTCGGTGACTTTGCTCTAGCAGCGGCGAGGCAGCTGTTGGGTGCGGTGGTGTGTGGTTGGTTTCTTGAAGGTGAAATGGATGCAGGGGTGGTCGGTCCAGTGGAGTTCGGTGGTGTGGTCGAAGGTGACGTGGGTGCCTGTGGAGAAGATGAGGTCCAGCGTGTGGCCAGCGGCGTGGGTGGGTGCGGTGACGAGTTGTCTGAGGCTGAGGTTGGCGAGGTTGTCGATCAGGGTGGCGGAGTTGGCATCATTGTTGTTCTCGAGGTGGAATTCAGGTCCCCGAGGAGGATGTAGTCCGTAGAGGAGAGTGCGTGGGTGCTGGCGAGGTCAGCGATGGAGTCGCTGAACTGAGCCCGGGGTCCGGGGGGTCTGTAGATGAGTGTTCCTCTGAGGGTGGTGTTGGGGTTGGTGTGGATCCGGAAGTGCAGGTGTCCGGCGGTGTTGAGGGTGTCATCTGCATAGGTGGCGACCTTGAGGGTGGACTTGTGGACGATGGCTATTCCTCCTCCGAATCCGTTGGCGCGATCCCTGCGGGTGATTTTGTAGCCGTCCGGGATGGCTATGGCGATGTTGGGCGCTGAGGAGTCGTTCCACCAGGTCTTGGTCAAGAAGGCAACATCTGGGGTGGAGGTGTTGAGCAGGTCCCAGAGCTCGACGGCGTGTTTTTGTGCAGAGCGGGTATTTAGGAGTATGCAGCGGAGGTGGTTGATTCCGGTCCTTGGTGGTTTGGAGGCAGTGTCGCAGGTGAAGCTGCAGGTGTGGCACGGGAAAGGTCCGTGGGTGCCTTTTGGGCAGCCAAGAAGCAGCTGCGGTCTCGGACGGCCTTGAGTGCTTGGAGGGTGCTGGCGCTGTATCGAAGTCTGGTGTTGTGGCGTTTGTGGGGGCCAGGGGTTCTGGCATTGGGCGCAGTCCAGGCGCGGACGGGCACAGACGGGCTTGCCTTAGGCGCGCCTTCGGCATGTATGGGGAGGTGGTAGGGAGGAGCAGCTGGGAGGCGGGAGCAGCGAGTGGGCAGGGGGGCGGGCCGCAGGGGGCACAGCGGTGGGGAGAACGAGTGGCACAGAAAGAAAAATGGGGCAGAAAAGAGGGGGAAACAGTGGCACAGAGCAGAGAAAATGGGGCAGAAAGGAGGGGGAAAAATGAGTGACACAGAAGAAAAACGGGGGAGAAGTGAAGCACTGAGAGTGAAGGGTACAGGGGAATCTTCACATTAGGCAACACTGGAGCACGACATACAGGACATATCTCGAGTTCCAGTTGAAAGTTCCCTGTTATTCCAAGGGTTATTTTCTGCTATGCTAGGATTAGATTACTGATTAGAAGTAGTAGAATGAGTGTACTGTTGTTGTAGACTTTTAACCGGAATCAGGTTGGAGGCATCCTCTTATTTATGCTTTAATAAATATTGCTGCTGCAATTTTATTTATCTTCATTGTGGTTACTATTCATAATGTGGAATATCTGACCATGCAAATGATTACAACTCTACAATTACCACACATTTTTTACAACAACAGACTTTATCACAGATTTTAATGTACTCATGTATATTACCTTAACTACGCAAGTTTTAACACACACTTTATATTTACGACACATTTCTAGACAGGGGGTCTCTAGTTGGATGAGGTTTGCAATCTTTTCAAGTAGGGACCAAAATCCTAGTCAGGGTAAGTCAGATATACAACCTAAATTAATCTGTACTCACACTCTGGTAGCTTGGTACAGTGCAGTAAGGTTTAGCTTAAGAGGCAAAGTGTAAAGTATTTGTGAAAAACTGCAAAAGTTCAACATCCACAAATCAACGATTAAATGCACTTATAGTACTCAGAAACAGAATAGCTCCAACTGTGGCTATAAAGGAATGCTTGATAGAATAGAATCTCAGGGTTTGGAGCTGACCGCGATGGAGCGCCTGCTGACTATGGAGTCGCACAGACCCTGGTTACAGTACCTTGGAAACAATGACAAAACAAAGGCGATGCGAGGTGCAATGGAGGTGAGCCGTCATAGGTGCCAGTGCGGGGTCAGTTCCTTACTGTTGGTGTCGGTTGTTGGCACGTTGGTGTGAAATCGGCACTGCAAAATCAAAGCTGTGTGGTTTGACTCTCAACCCTTCATCGTCTTCGCACCTCCAACGGAACTGATGACTCACCGCAGAAGCCGCCTCACCTCCCCTTTGCCTTGCAACTTCCCGAACACCAATGTGCCAACGACCTGCACCAACAGTAAGGAACCAACACCGCACCACCACCTGCGACACCTCACCTCACCTACTTTGCACATCACAACGTCTTTGTTTTGTTATCATTTCAAGGTCATTGAACCAGGGTCTGTACGACTCCATAGTCAGCCTGCGCTCAATCGCGGTCGAGCACGTCTTTTTTGTCCCAGTTGAAGCTATTCTGTTTCTAAGTGCTATACGTGCATTAAATACTCGAGAATTCATAATTTGATTTGTGTATCTTGAAGTTTTGTAGTTTTGGTCTTGTTTTACTCAGATGAATATTGGTTATTTTTCAAAAACTGGTGTGGAGTACTTTTGTGGTGTTTTCACTGCGTTGCTGTGTGTGTGTGTGTGTACACATATTTACACATTTCCTCTGAGGATAAGCCTGACTGCTCTTGTCAAGCTACCAATATGGTGTGCACAGGTTATTCTGAGGATATACCTTACTAACCCAGACTAACACCATTGCCAACCAGAGACGCATTTCTAACACTGTTTAGGCCCTCGAATGGTTTAAATTATTGAACACTTTACTGAACCTAACAAGATAGTGACATTATTTACTTGTGGTGGAATCCCATACACCTACTAATAATCTGCTTTCTCACAGCAACAATATCCCACACATACTCTGATAACACCACACACTCTATCATAAAATAAATTCCCTTTAACAGCCACTGTTCTGTCTTCCACAACTCAGACTCTACCACCCACACACTACAACTGCCAAGGTAACGCTTATCACCATATGCCATTCTATCTCCTACTTTCTCCCTATTGCCTCTGCACTCTATAATTTCTACACTAAGCCATTCTTATGCTCATGCCATGAAGGGAGGTAATCCCCCTCAGGATGTGTCATATGGTATTCCTGAACAGATTCATAGAATACCTGCTCACACCGCTCAATCATCAACTACTCAACTTTTTTACATCATACCACAGCACAGCATCCAACACAAATCACTCTCCTTTAAACTATTTTGATTTGCCCCTTACTTTTCGGAAAACTCGGACTGACTGAAATCAACTCACATTTGAACAATTAACTATTAAAGGCATTGGATTAATGGCCAGTAAACTAAACCAGTACCCTAACATAATGCAAAGGAAACAGAACATAATATGTACAATGTAACATCACACCACACAACCAAAAAAACACATTACACCATGCCACACCCTTGTACATTTGACAGGATCACTGTAAACATTATTACACTTCATCTCAAAATGAAAACAAGCTACTACCTGACACTACACAATTACATACAACAACAATATACCTACCATGAGAATACACACTCAACCAAATAGTTGTATACCATGCTGAACTACCTGGCCTTACATCAGTCCCAAAATGTCACAACATCAGCACATATTCCACCTACCTAAAGAGGTGGGTGGCAAGGTGCGCAAAAAAACGATGTTGTGAGATCTGGCCCGAATATTTACCAGTGGCTGAGATCAATTCAAACATTCTGTCCAACAATGTTTTGTGTACTTTGATTTGTCACCATAAGTGGGACATGTATGCCCAAACACACTGTGTTACTAAAACCAAGCTATACCCGACTGATGAGCCCATAAAGAGGGTGAAACTGGCCCTGGGTTGCTTGTGTTCCAGTTCAGGGATAACATGGCTTGGTGGTTTGGGCTGGACTGTTCCCATGGGAGCAGGTTCAAGATTCATTTGCATATAGGTAGGCCCAAACTGAGGTGGCATGGTGTGCAAAATACCAATGGATTGGGATGCAGCCTGAGTAATTACCAGTGACTGAGATTAATTCAAGCATTTCATCCATCACTGTTTTGCATAGGCACATAAAGAAGACAAACAGCCATGCAGGATGTTTAAAATCTTCCAATCACCTGGCATCACACAACATCATACCATACTTCAACCACCATATCCATATCATACAACACTGATGGTCACAACGCTACCCGACCCTACCCCAGCTTGCCTTGCTGCACCTTTTTATAACTCATCCCTCTAACATGGCATTTCATCACATAAGACTTTGCCAAACCATGCCACAGTTCACCTTCCAACAGCACATCATACCAAATTAGCTCAAAACGTGTTGGCAATGTGCAAAACATCACACTAGATGAGACCATGAAACATGATATCACAGCACAATCACTCTTTATTTCCCAATGCCCCACACAACCGCTGACATAACCACACCATGCAATGCAAAAACATACACATCGCTTCACTCATTATCAGAACACATATCAACGCAATTTCCCACAATGCAAAATATTCAATACATTACACTGTTGCAGGAATAACACCATATAAGTTAACCTTACAGCTCACACAAAATCCCACTGCAGCACACTAGAACACATTTGATCAACTTTCCTCAAATCTCTTCATACCATGCCACATCACACTATTCCTTAACACTTCATAGGATAGCACCTCGCATACCCTCTATAACTCAACCCCTCTCCCATACCCAAATGTGCACACACACAGGCACAGTTAGTTTTCATGACATACTACTTTATAAATAGCTTAAAGTAATATGTCTACAACCGTGAGTATGTGCACATATACTATTCACTATGAATCAGGCGCATTGCACCAGTATTTTAGGACTTTTATCAGGGTTTGTGTCGGCGGTGATTTTACACTTTATACCTTTTTGCGATTTTTTATTTTGACTCCCACTTTTAAAAGGGTACTTCTCAAATTGATTCTTGTGTCTCCTGTGCTATGAGTTTTTCAGTGCCTTGAATATGAGGACGAAAGCTATAAAAGTGGGTATTACATCAATATTTTTTGTTTAGTATTTTTCTGGCTACTTGTGTATTGTTTGGCAATGTGTCTATTTTGTGGAGTAGCTGTTAACGTTGGCTAGACTACTTTACATTTATATGTCAATGTGACAAGCAGCCCGCTATTGCATTGCTTATTAGTAATGTCAATGTGTCTGCCCATGGGAGGTTAATCAGAGTGAGGCATGTGTGTGTATGTCCTTGTGAATTTACACTTTGGGGCATATTCTCAAGAACGTGTGATACCCATCGCAAAAGTATCTTAACGTAATACTCAACAATGCAGTCCATCATGGGAAAATTACGCCGTGTTAACTTAGTATTCTCAACACAGCAGTACCATGCGATAGTCACCAGATAACACGTCAAATGGCTGTGTTAAAATGTAGTGTTGCGTGTCAACGCCAAGCTGCAAAAATGCTAAACACAAATGCAAAAAAACCTGTGATGAGGCCAATCGCGATACAAAAATCTGCAAAAACCAGCGACAGGTCTGCAATTCACACGCGTCAGGGCGGAAAAATCACCAAAAAAGTAGAAAAAAACAGACAAACAAATGCCAAACTACAGCGAAGCACAATGGATGTTGCCGGGGCAAGTATGGAGGAGAACCAGAACCCCACAAGCCCCCCGGAGGACCAGCCTGGGACCACGGGGAAAGGGAAGGAGAAGAAGAGAAGGAAGAAGTGGTTCAGTCCGCAGAAAAACAGGATCCTGATAACGGAGGTTGTAGAACACCATCAACAACTGTTTGTCACCTCCACTGTCAATGGCAACCAAAAATGGACTATGGCAGTCCATTGTGGACAAGGTGAATGCAGTGGGAGTGCTGAAGAGGACAATTGAAGAGGTCAAGAGGCGCTGTAATGATGTCAAGCGCAAAACCAAGCTGAAACTCACCAACAACCGGAAGGCAGTAATGCAGACTGGAGGTGGGAGTCCTGCGCCACACGAGGAGCTGGACGATATGGACGAAATGGTGCCCAGAGTCATCAGTGAGGAGATGGTGGCAGGAGTTTGGGGACCAGACACTGCTCAACATGACCGGACGCAACAGCAACAGAGTGAGTAACGACCGGAGATTGGGGGGACAGGGGGAGATGGGCACAATGGCACACATGCACAATTCAGCTGAGCACATCTGCGGACAAACCATGCCCCATCCCCCAACTCCCATCGAGAGACCAATGTACCCAAGTATGCTACATCTCAGCACTGAATAAGCACAGAAGTCAAAGGCACATCGCATGAAATAGAGAAGGGACAGCAAAATCAGAGCTGCAGGGGCTTCTCCTCCAAAACGCAGTACACAGACATAACATGCAGAGCACATCAACACTGACAACTATGTGGTACATACCGCAAACACCTACAACAGTACACAGGACATTATAAACACTCCTGCCGAGCAATCAAAATTGTGTGATATTTATGCACAGCACATGTAGTATTAATGAAATTTCAAAAACAAATATGAAAGCAAAAAGTTCAAAATTTCATCCAATAAGTTCTCCAGACTCCCGGGTCTTGTAATACATTGATCCGTATTTTAATGCAATTCTCAAAGTTCAATCCAGACGATGTTCGGATCAAAATTCAATTCCAAGTTCCAATCCAAAGTTCAAGATACAATATTCCAAATTATAGTCAAAAACTCCCAAAGAAAACAATCACTGCAGCCAACACGTGTTTCGTAGGGCATTAATCTCATGCCACACAACTTCCTCAGGGCTGCAAGCCAAAATAATAAAACAATAGTAAATATTACTAACATTAATCTATAGTGAAAGAGTACTTTTAATAAAGTCACCACCTAAGTGAAGAAAACAAAGTACCCATATTCTGTGACAAAATCAAAATACAGTTTTGTGACAGTCCCGGTGTCAACAGTATAATGACAGCAAAACATTCCGAAATATTACCAAATCCAAAAGCATATATAAATATGTACCTTACTCACAAAAGATATAATGTTACCAACATTATCAAACCCTTACTAGAGGGTATGTATATATAAAATTACACTTTATGGAAAGACATGGAGAAACTCTTAGTTTTGTCACCAAAGTCCATCTCATATTTTCTCTATAGCAAGGATGCATTATCCCTCTCAATAGCACAAAATGGCGCAAGCCCTTGTAATATAACATCTAAATGTAGAATACACATGTATACTTTAATGAGAAGTCACTACGCTGAGTATGACACATGCTAAATTAAGTGAGAAATCACTAAGCTGAATATAACAGTAAGTGGTAGTAGTGTATGCCAAAGCACAGTCTGTATTACCTTTTCTTTCTATTCTTCGTTCCTCACGTTTGTCTTTATCATTAATTTCTTTCAGAATTTGCAGTAACTAGAATGGAGAGTCATGTTATTAGACTCGTATTTCTAAGAGACAATAGGAACAATAGTTATATTCGATAAATTCCCTTACCAATATCTCGACGCGAAGGGGTTTTATTTCAATAAACTTCCAATATCCTTAAATTGGTTTCTCTGCATATATCTTCTTTGACAGGTTCTAAAATACAAGAACCCAAATTTTTTAGGACCTGCTGCCAATTGCTATCTCGTATATTCTCAATTACAGCAAGTATGACCCTTACCTGTATCTCCCCTCCGAGGACTCCAAGTATCCCGTGTCCGACTCTATCGGGTGTCGGCGTCTCCTGAGGGCGCCATGTTATGTAAGTGAGCATTACAAAAACGGAACGTAAATCGCCGCCATCTTGGAATAGGTTACCGCGTTCATGAAGGATATTAACTTTCTCACTAATAGTCACTATTTCACGTTAGGTTCATGTCGTAAATGCACTAATCAGTAAGGGGTAAACTATATCAAAAACTCCTCCTATTTAATATACAAATCAGCGTTATCTTTAGGTATCATACTATTGAAGTGCCTGAACTAGTAATAATAACACTTTGGTGTTAGTGGTGTCGCCATATTTAAATGGCTAAAACCTACCGAAACTAGGGTTTATATGCCCAACAATATATAATTATACGTAAAGATTTCGGAATGAGGGTTATATAATAAGGGTTATCACTGGGTATCATGAAAAATAAAATGCAAGTATTGATAAATGTACTTAACAACTTGACCATGTATATGTATACTAAGTAATCTGCTCATCCCAATTAATAAAGTAATTTAACATACATGGTGACATTGCTTTGAGTCTCCCATAACTTTCCTATGTACTTAACTACATAAAAAGCGAGGGTGTTATGGCATTAGCATTCAGGTTCCTCAGGTATCAACTAAAACTATTTACAAATCAACATAATCTGAATAAGCAATTTTTCAGACTACAAGCCAGATCACAAACATCAACAGCATATTTTGACTCATAAAATTACATTATAATTAATCTCCCAGAAAATACTGTAATTCTGTGTCAAAATTGAGCCCTTCTTCTACGGCCCGAAGGACCATAATCCACCTTGCCTCTCTTCGTCACCATGTATGTTAAATTACTTTATTAATTGGGATGAGCAGATTACTTAGTATACATATACATGGTCAAGTTGTTAAGTACATTTATCAATACTTGCATTTTATTTTTCATGATACCCAGTGATAACCCTTATTATATAACCCTCATTCCGAAATCTTTACGTATAATTATATATTGTTGGGCATATAAACCCTAGTTTCGGTAGGTTTTAGCCATTTAAATATGGCGACACCACTAACACCAAAGTTTTATTATTACTAGTTCAGGCACTTCGATAGTATGATACCTAAAGATAACGCTGATTTGTATATTAAATAGGAGGAGTTTTTGATATAGTTTACCCCTTACTGATTAGTGCATTTACGACATGAACCTAACGTGAATAGTGACTATTAGTGAGAAAGTTAATATCCTTCATGAACGCGGTAACCTATTCCAAGATGGCGGCGATTTACGTTCCGTTTTTGTAATGCTCACTTACATAACATGGCGCCCTCAGGAGACGCCGACACCCGATAGAGTCGGACACGGGATACTTGGAGTCCTCGGAGGGGAGATACAGGTAAGGGTCATACTTGCTGTAGTTGAGAATATACGAGATAGCAATTGGCAGCAGGTCCTAAAAAATTTGGGTTCTTGTATTTTAGAACCTGTCAAAGAAGATATATGCAGAGAAACCAATTTAAGGATATTGGAAGTTTATTGAAATAAAACCCCTTCGCGTCGAGATATTGGTAAGGGAATTTATCGAATATAACTATTGTTCCTATTGTCTCTTAGAAATACGAGTCTAATAACATGACTCTCCATTCTAGTTACTGCAAATTCTGAAAGAAATTAATGATAAAGACAAACGTGAGGAACGAAGAATAGAAAGAAAAGGTAATACAGACTGTGCTTTGGCATACACTACTACCACTTACTGTTATATTCAGCTTAGTGATTTCTCACTTAATTTAGCATGTGTCATACTCAGCGTAGTGACTTCTCATTAAAGTATACATGTGTATTCTACATTTAGATGTTATATTACAAGGGCTTGCGCCATTTTGTGCTATTGAGAGGGATAATGCATCCTTGCTATAGAGAAAATATGAGATGGACTTTGGTGACAAAACTAAGAGTTTCTCCATGTCTTTCCATAAAGTGTAATTTTATATATACATACCCTCTAGTAAGGGTTTGATAATGTTGGTAACATTATATCTTTTGTGAGTAAGATACATATTTATATATGCTTTTGGATTTGGTAATATTTCGGAATGTTTTGCTGTCATTATACTGTTGACACCGGGACTGTCACAAAACTGTATTTTGATTTTGTCACAGAATATGGGTACTTTGTTTTCTTCACTTAGGTGGTGACTTTATTAAAAGTACTCTTTCATTATAGATTAATGTTAGTAATATTTACTATTGTTTTATTATTTTGGCTTGCAGCCCTGAGGAAGTTGTGTGGCATGAGATTAATGCCCTACGAAACACGTGTTGGCTGCAGTGATTGTTTTCTTTGGGAGTTTTTGACTATAATTTGGAATATTGTATCTTGAACTTTGGATTGGAACTTGGAATTGAATTTTGATCCGAACATCGTCTGGATTGAACTTTGAGAATTGCATTAAAATACGGATCAATGTATTACAAGACCCGGGAGTCTGGAGAACTTATTGGATGAAATTTTGAACTTTTTGCTTTCATATTTGTTTTTGAAATTTCATTAATACTACATGTGCTGTGCATAAATATCACACAATTTTGATTGCTCGGCAGGAGTGTTTATAAGCTTTTCTCTGGGACGCGTCCTTGAGGTTTAGAGGGGGTTGGGTAACCTCCCTTTCCGGCCTAGTAGCAATTCACTTAGATACGTGTGTACTTTACTTATAGCCATACTCAGCTGTGCGCCCTTATACCCTGTTACCTGCTAGTTCGTTCAGTACACAGGACATAACTGATGCCGCATGAGTGTCGACACTGGCCAATCACATTTGGCATTGCAGGGAAATGTGAGTTATAAGGTACAAGTACAAACACACACATCTGTTGTCAAAATGTCCAATGTCCCCCATCAAATAGGCAACTCCTCCCAAACAACCACAATGTACACAGTCATGCAGTCTGTATGTAAACATGTACAATGCTGCAACATAAATGTGAACACATTGCATCTCCTCTTCACATTGCAGAGGTGAGAGTCAACGCCTCCTGCAGCTCAGCGCAGCCCGACTCTCTCTTCTCTGATGACGAAGAGGACCACCACATCTTCGACTCCGATGCCCTCCAAGAGTTCATTGACAGCTTCCGCAGCCCACCTCCAGGGGCAGGGTATCCCAGCTGGAATAAGGAGACCCCAGCCCCTGCACAGACCACACAGCAGGCAGCATCCACCACCACTACTGCCTCCCAGGGTCCCCATAAAGAACACATAGCCTTCCAACGCCGTGTGCTGGGGTGCCTGGGGCAGCTGGCTGAACAGGTTCAGGTGGGCTTCGACCGCATGGCAGACAAACTAGATGCCATACGAGGGTGTCTAAGCCCCATCAGGGACCACCCACAGTCCCTAATGGACACCCACAGTCCACTCCATGCTCTCCAATAGACCAAGGCTGACATCGCTGGCGCCCTGACTCAGAGAATAGAATAACTGTCAAGTCAGAGTGGCTCTAGCGATGTCACACAGGAATTGGGAAACATGCAGAGGTTAATGGTGACTATGGAGCAGGCTAATGCGGAAAGAGCGGCTGCCACAGCTGCACACCAGCAAGTGGTAGCTGGGTTCCTCAATGACCTCAAAACCATCCTCATGGCATTGCTGCCACAAGGCCTGGCACTGATGCATGCTGCTGCTACCACTAGATCCACATCACTGGCCCCTGAAGTGTCACTGCCACATAGTGCTGGAGAAAGGGCACCACCACCCACATGTGAGGCACATGAAACAGCGGAGGATGAATATGCGGATGAAACTGCCTTTGTGGTAAGAAGGACGCAGTAGCATTCATCTCCGCCATATGGCCTGTTTCTCCTTGGTTCTGCCCTCTGCATCATCATCTTCCACTGTCCCCCGATGCACCCAGCAACACCTTGAACCTCGACATGGACTGCTATATACTGTTTGATTGCCAATGAAACAGCAATCAGACTGCGGACTGAGCACATCCTCTTCCTTTGGACTTGTCATTCCCTTAAGGACTCTGGCTGACCCTCAATGGGCCAACATCATCATGTGGGGTTTGCATGGCCCTGTACTGCTCCAGATGCAACACTCCACTGAATGTGCATTAAAGATTCCTAATCACACAGATGTGTTATGTCTATGGTCTTTCAAGTGTGGAAGTAAGGATGAATGTAGGGTCAGTGAATTCCTCTTATGTCCATGTGGCTCATGTTGTTGGACTTGGGTCACAGGGTGACACATTGCCGAATGTTGTCCGGGTGGTGCTGATGCAACAACAGGGACACATTGTTACTTCCTTGTGCAGCCCCGTACGAAATCACGCCCAGAGCCTCGGGCCATTGTTTTGACCCTCACGCTAGACTGACATTCACCAGTCCAGCCCACTCTGCTTACGCTCACAGGGGGAGACGGCAATGCTACATGTCCCAGGTCTTCCCTCTAGTAATCTGCTGATCACAGGTGTAGTTGTCAGCAAGCCACAGCCACTTCCTCATGGCTGGTATACACCCACACCAGACCCCTCCAGCACACACGTCACAGGACATGTGACTCTGCCTGTCCATAAAAAGGGCCGGGCGCACGTGTTCAATGCCATTTCCAACCTCTCTCAGGAGGTATCCGTGTGGTGTCTATGTAGGCATAGGGGTCCAGGACCCTGCAACTTCACATTTCGCCGGCCCTGAGGTGACATGATGGCGTCCGCACTATGATACCCAATCAAACAGGATCCATGACTTGCGGGTCACAGACTTGGTGGCACCGGATACACTGCGGCTGGCACAGGCACACTGCCATGGGATGGTGACTTTTAGTGCACTGAGTTAGGGGCACCTTAAGTGCTGATCGGGTGTGCAGCCTTCGATGAACCCCGTCCCGGCGGTCGGGACAGCTCAGGTTTTGTGTGCCCTGCTGGACCACAGTGTAGGCCAGAGCCAACAGACAGTGGGGGCCTACAGCCACATGGAGTCACCTCCTGGATCACAGAGTTAGTGGCACCTTCAAAGGCTGAGCAGGTGTGCAGCCTGCGATGATGCCGGGTGCACTGGCAGGTCCTCTGCCATTGCGAAATCAAGACCCAGAATCAAAAGTGAGACCTGGTGGCCTGCGGAGCAGGTCTGCATGATGTGGAGGGTGTCATGTTCATGGGCCCTGGTCTTGTGGGTTGCATCGGCACATGGTGGGCCCTCATTGCTACACGCCAGTGGCGGAAGATGAGCAGTGAGGCCTGGGTGCGCAAGGGCGGGCATGCACCGCTGTGCGGCGGGAGGGGCTGGAGTGCATCTGCCTGGGTGCGCAGGGGCGGGTTGGGGATGATGTTGTGTGCAATTGTATGTTCTTTGCCAGTCATGTATCTGGACTCTGTTTCAGATGACGGGTCTGTTTCAGATGTGGGACATGGTGAACTGCGCTACATAGCGGCACGTGGTGGGAGACACACCGGTGTCAGCAGGTGAGCAGTGTGGCCTGTGTGCGCAGTGTCAGCCCTCTCTCTCCCTGTCCATCTCTTCTGTTATCTGTGTCTCTCTCCCCTTCTCTGTCTGTCTATCTTTCTTTCCCCCTCTCTGTCCATCTTTCTCTCTCTCTCACTCTCTGTCCGTCTATCTCTCTCTCCCCCTCTCTATCCGTATTTCTCTCTCTCCCCCCTCTGTCTGTCTTTCTCTCTTTCCCCCTCTTTGTCCATCTTTCTCTCTCTCCCCCTCTCTGTCCATCTTTCTCTCTCTCCCCCTCTCTGTCTATCTTTATTGCGCTCTCCCTCTCTCTCCATCTTTCTCTCTCTCCCCTCTCTGTCCTTCTATCTCTCTCTCCCCTCTCTCTTTGTCTTTCTCGTGCTCCCTCTTTGTCTCTTTTTCGCTCTCTCTCTGTCCTTTGATGTGCGCAAAACCACCTTCTCATCATGATTTTTGTCTTGCAGGCAGTGACCTACGGATTGTCACAAGGGGAGCCGCTATGTGTCTTCATTTCTGTTCTGTGTTTATTTCATTTTCATTTCTTAATTCAAAGGTGGATGCGTGATGCTCATTTTTGTGACAACACATGCGTGTCAACAAATTTAATTGTGCGACATCAGGCGGAATATTTGGACATGATTCTGAGCAGTTGATGTGGCATGTCTTTGCTCGGGGAGGGGGAGGTCTTGGGGGTGGTGGGTGTCGTGGTCCTGTTGGTGCTCCCAGCTGCATGATCAGTGGCTCCATGACATCTGTTGCCCTCCAGGTGTGGCTGTGGGCTGGGCTCTCTTTTGTTGTGCAGGCTGTGGTCCGACTTTACACCAGGTCAGAGCAGGTGTTAATTTCCTGCTGCTAATGCGCCTTATTGCCTGTTTTGTGGTCGTATCGCCGATCTGACTGGTCATTGAGAATGTTGCGGAGTGGTGTTGTTGCAGCTTTAGGTACGGGAACGCCTCCTCTGCATCTCATTAGCGATAGTTGCAGGGAACATCTGTGGCAATGTTTTTTCCAGCTGCTATGGCAGGTAAACTGGTGCTATGGGCTGTTAGCATCAGCTTGTGAATGGGGTAATATAATTGTATCGCAACTTTGGTTGCGTACAGTGCTGATAACTCGGGGATAATACCTTGAAAATATGCCCCTCTGTTTTGTCGTTTGCATGTATGTTGTGGATACATATCTCCTGATGCAGTCTGGTGCTTCAGTGATCTTCGCATATTCTTGCTTTTGACTTAGCGTTCTGGGTCTTCTTGGTTTATTCCCTAATCCTACTATTTGGATTTTCGGTTCAATGTGATGAAAATAATTTTCCTATGGAGAATAATGTCCCGAAAATAAGACACGGCAAACGTATCAGGTTGTTAACAGCATACTATTTGAAACCTACAGACATCATTAGATACTAATGCACGGGTCCCCTGCTAAACCGATAATAACACGTGCAAACAAGGCAAACGTACGTAATACTGTACCCCAGTGGAATCAGACGTGAATTGTCAAACGAATGGTATTTACAAGAGCCCATGGGGACATAACGTGGCCGTTGCTCCGAGATGTGTCCCTTTCCTCCTTTCTATGGCCGCATGCGCCGCTACACCGTGTAATGTTCAAATACAGGCTCCGCTCAGAATCAAAGCTGACAATTTGAAAATAGCTTTGCCGTAATTGCCTAACCTAATTTGGGTGCATTGTCCGGAAAATGATTACGTTTGTCTCTCCAATCATATCATTAGTTTGAGAAAATCTGAAATGTGGCATGGGGGTAATTGCGACATATTCTGCAATCATCATTCAGAGACATGTTGACGTCGTAAAAAGCGAAGCTTTCTGAGTTGAAACTGCCATAGACAACATAGCTAATGGGCTACCACCTGTGTGGCTGTCGCCTGTCATTCGGTCCCCAGAAAGTGCCGTTGATGAGAATTAAACCAATATGCACGTGTATATAATTGGATACAATTGACACAAACGGGAAAGCTCTCATATGCAGTTTGAAGGCATGCTCGTTAATTATTTGCTTTCAGACACACTTTCGTGTATAATATATGTTCACGCCACTCCATTGAAATGCTGTTTGGCTGCCTACAGTGGATGTGACTGGATGTGCTGGAAGCTAAAATACTATGAAATAGATAAGGCTTTCAAATTTAATTAACGCAAATCGTAACACATTTGTCAACCGCAGAGCAGCCCATATTGCAATAATTTGAAATGACCATTGTGTACGAAGTGAAATGGGGTGCACGGAATGCAAATGTAGTTTTTTACCATCAATAACTCACTTTTAATAATTAAAAACAATCATAAAATCTGCCCGCGAAGGATGTAAACACAACTATTGCTTCTCTATCACTTTTAGGCAGATTTCTCTAAATGTTTTTTACTAGTGACAATATACATCAGAGCACATGCAGCTTCTCCACACGATTACAAAATGGGCATCGCTTGCCAATAGAATGCGGGCATGTTATGGAAGCGCCCGTGCGTGCTGATAAATTGTCTCAATGTGTGTATTAGCTATGCAGCCCAGCCTTGCTTGTTTGGGCATGCGCAGCGAGATGAGGCATTGATGGAATTCGCAGTCTCTCAGCCCTGTGTGAATACATACACTTCTCATTCATGGCTTTTCTGGTACCACGCATGTCCCTATATTGTTTTGTGACTAAGTGGTGACGTTTCAAACACATTTCTAAGTTATAGTGCCAATTCTCTTTTTGCTTTGAGATGTTGTTCCAAAAGCTCAAAGTCTTTCTAAATTCGTGATACCAAACTGGTCAAGAAAAAGTGACATGGAGACATTTACTTCTGATGCACACCCGCGCACCCACGAGAAAAGATGTCCTGGAGTGCTAGGACTTTTCGAAACGTAGAAACAAGTAATGTCCGAGTCGAAGAACTCAGCATTGGCTGAATCTCAAAACGTTCCCATTGAATATTGTGCGCTAACCTGAGAATGGAGTATGTAGCCTTGTCTTTAATTCTTAAAATGGAATCCTGAGGAAAACTGGAGGCTGTGATGCAAGAAGCCCAAGAGGTGGGATTGTAGCACTGGATAGAAAGACACTGGAAACATCGACGGAGTCAGGATCACAAGACCAATAGGAAGGCTTGGAAGACGAGAGTGCTGGAGGGTTCCGGGCAGCTCGGAACGTGAGGGCTGGGAAGATGCATGCACAAGAGTGGAATGAGGCCAAGCCTCGACTCAGGTTCAGAAGGGGTATATATACCTGATGGAAGAGTATGTTCTAGAAGGGCACATAGCTCACATAGAAGGCTGGAAAGCTCCAAAGGAAATCTAGGAGAGAGCACGTGTTAAAATAATGGATGTGACCTTTGCTAATGGCAGTTGCAAGAGATGATTGGAATCCATTAACCATGGCAGAAGGAACCAAAGATCATTAGTGCTCGGAGTCAAGAGAGTTGGTCCCAATAACCAAGGTAGGTGGAACAAATAAGTATAGATGGTTACAGTCGCAGGTATTGATGGATGGAATTAATTAACCAGGAAGCACATCATTCTCTTACAAGAGTGCAATCAGAGGGAACAACGGTACAGGAGGTTCATAGGGGTTAAGAGCTCTGGTCGGAGGACCATGGGTTTCAGGTGGCTGCGAGGTGCCACAGCGGAAAGGCCACTTTCACCCTGTGTTCATAACCCAGAATACAGAGGGCACAAGAGGAGGTCATGACAAGTGAGTTGCATTCTCTGCAGCAGTCGATTTTGCCTGCAGCTGCTTACAGCAGATATGCACAAAAAGCCAAGGGGCTAATGAGGACAGAAGACTCCCCAATATTTCATGATCCCTCTTCTGTTTATTAATAGCTATCTTCTTACCAAGTATGCACCACTCCACAAGAATAATACGTGCATCTTTCCACACACATTTCATTGCAGAAATATACATCTGTGTCATTCCATTAATAAATACTCACACATGATTCATCGACAACACACATATCTTTTACCTCACACACACATGTGCATCACTTCTCACATGCTCATGTCTTCTTATACATATACAAACCTGTCTCCTTAGACACTTCCACACCTGTCTCGTTACACATAACACACATACACACCTGTATGTTACAGTTAGGATATAGCATTAAAAACCACAGAACTTCTCTGAAAAACCCAAAAGGTTACTGTTAGAAATGGGGTCTCTAGTTGGCAGTGGTTTTCATCCTGTCCAAGAAGGGATCCTTACTCTAGCCAGTGTAAGTAAGTTACATCCTCAGAATAACTTGTGAACACCCCCCTCGCTAGCTTGGCAAGAGTAGTTAGGCTTATCTCAGAGGCAATGGGTAAAGTATTTTTACACATATATAGTAACACATATAGTAACACAGTGAAAATACCACAAAAGGACTCCACACCACAAAAATCCAACATATACAACTCAAGATATGAATTTGCAAAGTTAAATATAGCTACAGTTCTCAGAAACCAATGGTTGTGCTTGATCAGGACAAAGTACCTTAAATGTGGTAAAAAATCAAAGACGATCCAAGGTGCAGGGGAGGTGAGGCATCGGAAAAGCCTGTGATGCATCGGTTCCTTACTGCTATGTAGGTCGTTTGCACCGTGATGCACAGAGACAATGCATTGCACAGAGGAGGTGATGCGTCGCTGTAGACAGTGATGAGTCAGGTCCTTAAGGTGGTGAATAGTCATTGAGCCATCCACATCAGGAGGCAATGCGTGGTGTAGTGGAGGTCAAGCATTGTTTGCGTGCAAAATACCTTGGTTCCTTGCTGCGGTGTGGTGTTGATGATGAAATTGGCACCCAGAGACAATGGGTTGATGGTGCATCAAGAGTCATGTCATGCAGCATTGATTCCACAGCATCGCATCCGAAGATGTGTCGGAGTCGGAGCTGTGCATTCACTGACTTCGGTGAAGTGAAGTTCAAGACTAACACAGCAGTGGTTCTTCAGAGGTGCTGCATCAAAAGGTCGGAGTTTGCGTTGAAAATCATTGTAATTGCATCGAGTGGGGACCATGCTTCAGTGCAGGCAGGCACAATGGGACAAGTTTCCCGATGATCCACCAATTTCGAATGGCACTTCGAGTTGATGTGTGGATATTTCTTCTTGTTGCACCAGAACTCACTTCCATGGCCCCAGAACTGGAATTGGCACCACTCAGCCGAGGAGCCCAGGTGCTGCCAGATGAAGTCCTTGATGACCATGAGCCTTCCAACAGGAGGCAAGCTCAACTTAAGCAGCAGGCAGGATGAAGAAAGGAAAGTCCAGGTCTTTCACTCCTAGGGCAAAAGCAGCTAGCAGCAGGCCAGCACTGCAAAGCAAACAGAAAAGTGGCAGACACTTGTGGCTGTAACACAGCTCTTCTTACTGGTAGAATGTCCTCAGTACAGAAGTGTTCTGAGAATATGGTGTCAGAAGTTCAGTACTTACACCCAATTCAACCTTTGAAGTAGGCAAAGTTCAAAGAATGGCCTTTGTAGTGCAAAAGACCACCCCCTACCTTGCCCTGGCTCCAGACGCACTACAGGGAGTAGTGAGTTCTTTGTGTGGGGACAGACATAGCCCTTATTCAGGTGTCAGTGTCAACTCCTCCCACCACTGTAGCACAGAAAGGCCCATCAGGATATGCATGGTACACCTCAGGTCCCTTTGTGTGACTATCAAGAGTGAATGCACAAGAGTCCAACTGTCACCCAGATGTGTATACAGAGACAGGCATTGGCACATAATGGTTAAAGTTAAAAATGCCAACTTTCCAAAAGTGGCCTTTTTCTGACCGGAAATTTAAAAATATCATCTTTCAAATGGAAGATACACTTTTAAGACATTACAAAGCAACTACAATGCCAATCTATGGGAGAGATAGGCCTTGCTGTAGTGAAAAATGAATTATCAGTTTTTTTGCTACCAGGACATGTAAAACTTAACAAATCATGTCCTACATTCTAAATACATTGCACCCTACCCATGGGGGTGCAGAGGGCCTACCTTAGGGGTGCCTTACATGTAATAAAAGGGAAGGTTTGGGCCTGGCAAGTAGGTGCACCTGCCAGGTCGAAAGGGCAGTTTAAAACTGCACACACAGATTCAGGTGGCTGCGAGGTGCCACAGCGGAAAGGCCACTTTCACCCTGTGTTCATAACCCAGAATACAGAGGGCACAAGAGGAGGTCATGACAAGTGAGTTGCATTCTCTGCAGCAGTCGATTTTGCCTGCAGCTGCTTACAGCAGATATGCACAAAAAGCCAAGGGGCTAATGAGGCCAGAAGACTCCCCAATATTTCATGATCCCTCTCCTGTTTATTAATAGCTATCTTCTTACCAAGTATGCACCACTCCACAAGAATAATACGTGCATCTTTCCACACACATTTCATTGCAGAAATATACATCTGTGTCATTCCATTAATAAATACTCACACATGATTCATCGACAACACACATATCTCTTACCTCACACACACATGTGCATCACTTCTCACCTGCTCATGTCTTCTTATACATATACAAACCTGTCTCCTTAGACACTTCCACACCTGTCTCGTTACACATAACACACATACACACCTGTATGTTACAGTTAGGATATAGCATTAAAAACCACAGAACTTCTCTGAAAAACCCAAAAGGTTACTGTTAGAAATGGGGTCTCTAGTTGGCAGTGGTTTTCATCCTGTCCAAGAAGGGATCCTTACTCTAGCCAGTGTAAGTAAGTTACATCCTCAGAATAACTTGTGAACACCCCCCTCGCTAGCTTGGCAAGAGTAGTTAGGCTTATCTCAGAGGCAATGGGTAAAGTATTTTTACACATATATAGTAACACATATAGTAACACAGTGAAAATACCACAAAAGGACTCCACACCACAAAAATCCAACATATACAACTCAAGATATGAATTTGCAAAGTTAAATATAGCTACAGTTCTCAGAAACCAATGGTTGTGCTTGATCAGGACAAAGTACCTTAAATGTGGTAAAAAATCAAAGACGATCCAAGGTGCAGGGGAGGTGAGGCATCGGAAAAGCCTGTGATGCATCGGTTCCGTACTGCTATGTAGGTCGTTTGCACCGTGATGCACAGAGACAATGCATTGCACAGAGGAGGTGATGCGTCGCTGTAGACAGTGATGAGTCAGGTCCTTAAGGTGGTGAATAGTCATTGAGCCATCCACATCAGGAGGCAATGCGTGGTGTAGTGGAGGTGAAGCATTGTTTGTGTGCAAAATACCTTGGTTCCTTGCTGCGGTGTGGTGTTGATGATGAAATTGGCACCCAGAGACGATGGGTTGATGGTGCATCAAGAGTCATGTCATGCTGCATTGATTCCACAGCATCGCATCCGAGGATGTGTCGGAGTCGGAGCTGTGCATTCACTGACTTCGGTGAAGTGGGGTTCAAGACTAACACAGCAGTGGTTCTTCAGAGGTGCTGCATCAAAAGGTCAGAGTTTGCGTTGAAAATCATTGTAATTGCATCGAGTGGGGACCATGCTTCAGTGCAGGCAGGCACAATGGGACAAGTTTCCCGATGATCCACCAATTTCAAATGGCACTTGGAGTTGATGTGTGGATATTTCTTCTTGTTGCACCAGAACTCACTTCCATGGCCCCAGAACTGGAATTGGCACCACTCAGCCGAGGAGCCCAGGTGCTGCCAGATGAAGTCCTTGATGACCATGAGCCTTCCAACAGGAGGCAAGCTCAACTTAAGCAGCAGGCAGGATAAAGAAAGGAAAGTCCAGGTCTTTCACTCCTAGGGCAAAAGCAGCTAGCAGCAGGCCAGCACTGCAAAGCAAACAGAAAAGTGGCAGACACTTGTGGCTGTAACACAGCTCTTCTTACTGGTAGAATGTCCTCAGTACAGAAGTGTTCTGAGAATATGGTGTCAGAGGTTCAGTACTTACACCCAATTCAACCTTTGAAGTAGGCAAAGTTCAAAGAATGGCCTTTGTAGTGCAAAAGACCCCCCCTACCTTGCCCTGGCTCCAGACGCACTACAGGGAGTAGTGAGTTCTTTGTATGGGGACAGACATAGGCCTTATTCAGGTGTCAGTGTCAACTCCTCCCACCACTGTAGCACAGAAAGGCCCATCAGGATATGCATGGTACACCTCAGGTCCCTTTGTGTGACTATCAAGAGTGAATGCACAAGAGTCCAACTGTCACCCAGATGTGTATACAGAGACAGGCATTGGCACATAATGGTTAAAGTTAAAAATGCAAACTTTCCAAAAGTGGCCTTTTTCTGACCGGAAATTTAAAAATATCATCTTTCAAATGGAAGATACACTTTTAAGACATTACAAAGCAACTACAATGCTAATCTATGGGAGAGATAGGCCTTGCTGTAGTGAAAAATGAATTATCCGTTTTTTTGCTACCAGGACATGTACAACTTAACAAATCATGTCCTACATTCTAAATACATTGCACCCTACCCATGGGGGTACAGAGGGCCTACCTTAGGGGTGCCTTACATGTAATAAAAGGGAAGGTTTGGGCCTGGCAAGTAGGTGCACCTGCCAGGTCGAAAGGGCAGTTTAAAACTGCACACACAGACACTGCACTGGCAGGCCTGAGAGATGTTTGCAGGGCTGCTCATGTGGGCAGAACAATCAGTGCTGCAGGCAGACTAGTAGCATTTGACTAACAGGCCCTGGGCACACCTGATGCACTGTACTAAGGGCTTACCAGGACATCAAATTGGCTAGCCATAAAGAAACTAAAGACCATTATGTTTTTGACAGGGAACACTTGAACTTTAGCACTGGTCAAAAGTGGTAAAGTTCCCAGAGTCCCAAAGCCAACAAAAACAAAATCCAGCACACAGTCAAAAGCAGGAGGTCAGAAGCAAAAAGGATGGGGAAACCACACCAAAAAATACCAGGTCTAACAGTTACAGGGATATTATATTTAAAAAATATAATTAACAAAACCTTAGAAAGTCACAAAAAAATCAAAGATTTCAGGGACGGTATAGTTAGGTTCAGATTTTACATACTCAAAACCATGAAAATTCAGTAGTTATAGATAGAGTAATCTCAAGTAACCATACATCCTGCCCTAAGGTAAATATAGTGACAACAAATAATGTTATCCCGAGCACTCTTTAGACCGTTTTCAACAGTTTTTGGAATATAATGGTGGGTGCCCTTGTCGTCGCACGTAGCCTGAACGTGCCTTTACAAATCAAGCGAATGTTGAGGTTAGTGACACTAGCCTCTAGACTGGGCTCTCCAATCACAACGAAAACAACGTTTTCTCTTTAAAGATCATCAAAATTTATTAAGTTCAGAACTATTTTAAATCCATTTTGTAATGTGACGTTATATTTTCTTTCTTGCCAACATAATCATTTTCTTATGCCGCGCTACCAATCAGTACATTAATCCACTTTATGGAAACACCCAATGCATTTCGGGTCAAACAACGACCATGACCCTTCGTCAGGGGTCTGTGAAAAGGAAATCAAACAGGACCAAATTAGTCACCCTTCTAAATCGCCAACAGTACTAAACAATATTAAATAGAATCAACAACAACCGCGACGGGAAAGGAAAAGAAAAACGGAAAAATCGTGATAAAAGAAAGTTCCAATGCACCAGCTGAAAGATACATCACACGAAACATAGAGTTGAAAGATCACGAGCAGGAGTATGCTCCACCTTAATGATGTGCAAAAACCGTATGATGCTGGCTTCCCTCCCCGAAATTAATCTCACATAGATTCAAATCCTAACAAACAATGATCAAGAAACTTACGAGCTTACACACGCGTTCGCGCTTCAGTGGATTGTGAAGTTTACAACATCCTAACTACAATTGTTCTAATGAGTGATGTCACTGACCATGTCATGAGTGATGTAATATGTGATGTCATCAGCAGTGCATTACACGCGCAAGTTATAGTGAGTCCAACTAACTATAACGTGGGAATTTCAATGGTTTTATGTCAGTAAAATTTCCAGCTAACTATAACTGGTGTCAAACCTATGATTTTTTTCAGTGCATATATATGTATATATATATATATATATATATATATATATAATATATATATATATATATATATTACCTACTGGCGGTCGCCAGTAGGTAGTTATAGTTAGGAGTTTTTTTCAATGCAAAATCGCAAAATTCTATTTGAAATAACTTTGGCGCCGGTTGACGAATCTGCCTGAACATTTCCTCAAAATTGCCTCGTCGAGCTCCGGTCCTTCCTTGAAAGTTTGGGGGGGATGCGTCAAGCGGGGGCCGAGATAAAAGGGGGGTCCCAAAACGCGTTTTCCACATGTTAATTTACATAGGGCGGTCGACCTCACTTTTAGCCCGAACGGCTGAATGGATTTCCACCAAACTTGGCAAAATTGTAGGGACTGGTAGCCCGATGTGCCTTTGCTATGTCTCAAGATATGTGTTCCAGTGGATTTTGAGTAATTTAGGTTCCAAAAAATATATATATCTATAAGCGTGCCACGGTACGCGCACCGGGGAGCGCTCCGGGCACGCCACGCGACTTGCGCACGGAAAGCTGATTGGCTCTCGGGTGTCGGTAAACCTTCCAAACGGTCCGGAGCGGCCGCCATCTTGTGTCTCGGTAGGATCGAGACACAAGAGGTGGCCAAAACAAAGGGGGAAAAGACCATTAGGGGCAGAGTAGGCCCCCCTGACCCCCTAGGTTTCATGTGGGGGCCATAAAAGGGCCCCGCGTGGGGGGAAAAAATATATACATTTTTTTGATTTGCGCGGGGGGAGTTCCCGGTACGCGCACCGGGGAGCGCACCGGGGAGAAAAGAGAATGGCAGAGTTAAAAAATGTAAGTCATTTTATATAAATGGGAGGTAGTTCTGAAAAGAACTGTTTTTTTTTCTTTTTGTTGTTGTATATTTTTTTATTGTTTTTTTTAATTTTTTTTACTTTTTATGGCTTTTCTGAACAGTTTTATGTTTTTTTTGTATTTTCTTGAGGGAGAAACAAAACACAGGGAATTGTAAATGGCTCAACTGGAGCAAAAAAAATTCTGCAAAAAATTAGGGTTTTTTCGGGCACTTATGGTTATCCCCAGCACAGATGATAAGTTTAACACTTTGCTCACCATAGCAAATTAACTTACCACAATATTTGCACGATTTTAAAATCGTTAAATTTGGGTTGTATGATAGGCATTGTCTCTGTTGCCTCTGAACCCGATGCAGTTGGTTCTTTTGATGTTGAGGGTCTAGATGATGATGGGGGTAGCTTACTGCAGAGGTCCCTTACCTCTGCAGCAGAATAGTTGATTGGGTGCCAACGGATCATGTGCCGAATCATGGTATGATTCCCGAAGGAATATTTTTTGTTAGGGTTCCCTCTGGACAGCTCATCATCACAAATCAAACAAGTCACCTTCGCAGCGTTGACTTTTTTGAAACCCCTTGGAATTTTGTAGAACTGCCATACGAAGTGCTTTTTTGGTTTGTAGGGTTGATGAACTTCTTGCAGGAACTGCCTTGAGCTTCCCTCCTCTTCCTCCTCCTCCTCCTCTTCTTCTTGACCACCAATGTGATCTTCTGGTGGTCTTTTTGATGGTGGCGGTGGTGGTGGGGCAGATGCTCCAGCTGCTGCTGCTACTGTAGCCATTTTTAATTAGAATATATTAGAGACAGATCTCCAAACAGGTCTTCCTCAGTCAAAGGACAAAGTCAGAATAAAGAAAAAAGGAGGGGGCTTTCATCATTTGGAAAAAAAACTGTTCTGGACCAATGTGGAGAAGTGTGGCTCAATGATCAGAGCGGCAGACCCTGATGCAGAGGTCTAGCCCGGGACCAGGGTTCGATTCCCCGCCACGTCGGGTCTTGAGCTCAAAAATTCCACGGACCTGATAATTCTCGCCTCGGTGCCTATTCTAATCATAGAGTCCCACTCTGCAACTCTGGGCAATAGCTTGCTTAATCTCCACAACGGCCCCCACAACGCTAAGGATGCCTGGCCTTCACCCTGGGGGTGCCCAGGAGTGGACGCCTCACAGGGAAAGCCAGGACGGGTTCCACAGCGGTATTCGTACAAGCGCCTTGAGACCCTTGCGGGTGAGTAGTGCGCTATACAAGTATCAATTTAATGAGAAGTGTTATTTTCAAGTCACATGACCAGGGCTTTCATCATTTGGAAACCAAAAGTGTTGTGAACCAATGAAAAGTGTTATTTTCAGGTCACATGACCCGACGCGCTTACGCTACGCGCTCCGGGGTGCGCCGCGGGGCGCGCCCCGGGGCGCGTAGCGTAAGCGTGTCAGAACGTTTTGCGATCGTATGCGCATGCGTGCTTCCGGGTGCGCTTACGCTGTGCGTCATATGACGCATCACGCGGCTACGCGATACGTCACAATGTTGTTTTAGTTTGCGGCAATAGCGCTAACGGGACGCTCTCTGGTACGCGCCCCGGGTCGCGCCATAGCACTGCGCTTACCGGTGAGCGCATCGGTACGCGCCCTGGGAGCGCACCGGGGCAAACAAATTAAAAAAAAAAAAACAAAATAACATTTCATACCTATAGAGATTTGAAATTTGAAATTCACTGAAAAAAAAATAGGGTTGAGGCCCGGCCCTATATATAGTTAGGAATTAGCATTTAAAAAACCTTTGAAATTCACTGAAAAAACCATAGGTTTCACACCAGTTATAGTTACCTGGAAATTTTACTGACATAAAACCATTGAAATTCCCACGTTATAGTTAGTTGGACTCACTATAACTTGCGCGTGTAATGCACTGCTGATGACATCACATATTACATCACTCATGACATGGTCAGTGACATCACTCATGACATCACTGATGACACCATCTTTGTGACAGAGAGACTGACCTCTTTTCACTGTAAAGTAACCCTTGAAACACATATTGAAAAATAAAAACTAACATTTTTAAAAAAGTGGACATACCTATACCAGTTACAACAACCAATTCAGTAATTCCACCATTTATATACACATCCGCTCATTCACCAACACTTCTATATAGTCACTCATACATATACTCACCCATCATATGTAGTGAGACACCTATACATCCGTTAACACACCGACAGTCTTCCAAAAGTTGCTCACACACATACTCACACATGCAAATAAACTATTGAACATCCATTTATTTGCATATACAGCTATACATACACTACCACCTTACTTCTAAAGAAACTTACACATACTTACTCTCTTAAACAATCACTTATAGAAACACATACTTATTAAAACAAGAACTCTTTCAATCTCTCACTCTCACATATACTCACTGATATACATCAATACTCACATATACTAGATTAAAACATATGTAGTTACTGATAAAGACACTAGTGAGACAGTCATTCACTTACTAACACATACATATACACACTCACTCACCCATACAGTCTGGCACATATGCTGTCTTCAAAACAAATACAAACAGTGAGTCAGTCATTGATGCATCAGTGTGCTTAGTAACACCCCCACCAAATCATACAGACATTTATACTGATACTAAAAAAAAATCTAATAAGCCATAGAAACACACATGTAGCTACTCACCAACCCATGTACCCACTTATATACAAAGTGAAACACTGATACAAACATTTAAATATTGACACAATACTCGCTAATATATGTATTCACTATGATACACTTAATAAGCCAGTTAACCAATCATTTTTTTTTTTAAAACATCCATTAAGACTCTTATTTAAACATTCATTCTTCCATCGACCTTTACATATACATATATAAAACATATTTATTTTTCAGAAAGGCAAACATTCACTGGATGGTGTCATCAGTGATGTCATGAGTGATGTCACTGACCATGTCATGAGTGATGTAATATGTCATGTCATCAGCAGTGCATTACTATCGCAAGTTATAGTGAGTCCAACTAACTATAACGTGGGAATTTCAATGGTTTTATGTCAGTAAAATTTCCAGGTAACTATAACTGGTGTGAAACCTATGGTTTTTTCAGTGAATTTGATAGGTTTTTTAAATGCTAATTCCTAACTATAACCGATGTGAAACCTATGTTTTTTTTAGTGAATTTGATAGGTTTTTTAAATGTTAATTCCTAACTATAACTGGTGTGAAACCTATGGTTTTTTCAGTGAATATATATATATATATATATATATATATATATATATATATATATATATATATATATATATATATATATATATATATATATATATATATATATATATATATAGATATATATATATGAGAACCAGATCCTGGAAAGAAAGCAAACTCCTTTACAGCGAACTGCTATACCAGGAACGGACCACCACAAAAGGTTTGAAGTTTTCTTAGTGCAGTTTATTCAAGCCTTCACACAACATGACGCGTTTCAGCCGGGTTTCCCCGGCCTTGATCACATCAAATATATATATATCAGACATGAGATTATCCAGTACTTATATAAACAATCATCCGGCACTCCGAGGTATGTTTTAAAAACACTCAGTCTTTTTTATTTGTTGACAAAGTTACATCTACGCGTTTAGGCAGTCTCACGCTGCCTTGTTCACGATATATATATATATGTAGGAACTGCTGCCTCTGCCTCACTGAAAATGTGGTGGTCGACCACAGGGAATGCAAGACTCAGAAATGGCAGCACTGCTTGCCTTTGCCATAGCTGGTAAATGATAACTAAACAATAAAAGGAAGATAAAAAAGAACACAGAGCAAAAAATAAAAAAAATAAACACAGAAGGACAGACAGAAACGGACACAAATTGAAACTAAAGTTGAAAAAATAGGCGGTGGACTATAGGAGGTGGATGGCGGTGGATGGGGCCTATAGAGCTGAGATCACAATGGGTAACTAGGCACGAGCAGGCTGTAGTAAAACGAAATGGCCATGTACTTGTGGATTGTCGTTCGAGTTGTTATATGGCCATGAAATACATCTCCAGGATAATTTTGTAATGCAAGGTGCCAGAGATACATTTCGCATAATTACACATAATTTTGTTTTAAAATGTATATAGTACGTAAAAGTCAAATACACAAGTTTTGCACGCACCTAGTGGCAGCCTTAGCTCATCTTTAGTAGTGTGATCCCCTCAGCAAAGCAACCAATTATAGAAAGTACACGTGAGGCGAGTACACAACAAAGCAACTGATGAAACATTATAATAAGAAAAGACGAACCTCAATGTTTACACTACAGTTACGAGAAAAGATAAGAATAAAATCTGAAAAATAATGTAAAATTGAAGTTAAATGTATAAGTCTTTAAAGTAATACCGAAAAAGGATTCATTGGTGATAAGTGTTGCACCAATAAGGAATGGAAAATTAAAAATATTTTAAAAATAGGGGAAACCATGTAAGGTGTCCTTCAGTTAGTTATATGGGGCAGAGGCTCTCATTGAGCCTAGCACACGAGTATTTATAGTAAAAAGCAAGATGGATGCTTGTCCTAGCAAAGCAGTCCATCTCAGCAGTTGAGAAAAAAATAGAAGAGAGTTAAATATCAATACCAATCTGGCAGCTCAGTCTTTCAGAGCTCCATGGCAGTTAGCTGCATCTTATTAGAGCTCTTAGTCAGACTCAAAAATGGAAAAACCTGAAAATGGGATAAATATTCTAGGTAAGGCTGACCTTTGTACATATGCCTTCTCTGGTTGATAGGCTTGCACTGTGATTTAGAAGTATATCTGCAGCTCAGTTCCCATAAAGAAGGTGAGCTAACATATTACCCACAGGGAAGTCAACTTTAAAATGAATACCTTACATTTTCCATTCAGCTGTACTTGCGTGAGGATTTTCAGAAGGTCAGAGCTGGGAGAAAACATTTTCTGTGCCCATAGTTCCGACTAGTCCAACGGCAGGCCTCTCAACAGTAGGAAAAGGGAAGTTCTTGGTATAAATTTAAAAAATGCTAAACACAATTTCCCCTTTATCAAAAATTACAGGATAATTAAAAAAATGTATTCATTGAGACAGTTCTCTTTGGTGAAAAGTTGTTAGATGCTTTGGCAAAGGAATTGAATCCTGTGATATATATGCCCTTTCTGTAACCTAATTTCATAGCTATCAAAGTCCCACAACAGTTAACTATCAATACGTATTCCAGGACTGCAGCAGTTTGAATAAAATGGAATTGTGCAAAACTCATCAAATTTCCCAGAATGGCACCCCTTCAAACAGTGGAGTAGTTCAAAGGTCACAGCAGGTAGAGCAGACTATCTACACTATGGCACAGATGTACTAAGATTTCCTGTCAGTGCTGCATCACTCTTTTGGCTAAGCCTTTATGCAAAATCCATTTTACGATTTATAAAGCCAAGCAAAGTCCAATTTGTGTGGCTTTCTACAAAAAGGTGCAAAGTTTTACCCTGCGTTACCTTGCATCAGATAGATGGTTCATGAGTGCAGAATGGGCATTCTCATAAATACACTAATGTATTTTGATGCAAATCCATATTTACAAAGACTTGTACACATGGGTTTGCGCTAAAATGGTGCACCTGCGCGAGGCTGAAGTAGGAATGGGGAAATATCTTTATTTTTCCCTTCACTTACTCTTTGCAAATGTGCTGCATTCTGCAGCACACACAAAGAGAGGAATGCGCTTAAAATAATAGTTTTTGTGCATCAAGGTACCCTGTCATGCATAAAATATCCGGTATTGCACCGTTACATCGCAACTTTTTCAACGCACTTCTATTACAACGCAACTTTTACAACGCTGGATCCATTACATCGCATGCCTTTACAACGCATGACATTACATAGCAGATGCTATTACAACGCATGTTATTACAACGTAAGTATAGGTAAGTATATAATTTTTTAAAATTTTTATTTAATATTATTTAATTAATTTAATTAATAATATTAATAATTAAATATATTAATTTATGTTTTTTTATTTTAAAAATTAAATATATTAATTTAAGTAATTTAAAAAAATAAGTATGAGTATAGGAGTATATGCTTTGGGGTACTGTGGTATATGTTTTGGGGTACAGGGGTATTTTTAGGTTTTAGGGCTGGGTTTGGGTTTTGGGGTACAGGGGTATTTTTAGGTTTTAGGGCTGGGTTTGGGTTTTGGGGTACAGGGGTATTTTTAGGTTTTAGGGCTGGGTTTGGGCTTTGGGGTACAGGGGTATTTTTAGGTTTTAGGGCTGGGTTTGGGTTTTGGGGTACAGGGGTATTTTTAGGTTTTAGGGCTGGGTTTGGGTTTTGGGGTACAGGGGTATTTTTAGGTTTTAGGGCTGAGTTTGGGTTTTGGGATACAGGGGTATTTTTAGGTTTTAGGGCTGGGTTTGGGTTTTGGGGTACAGGGGTATTTTTAGGTTTAAGGGCTGGGTTTGGGTTTTGGGGTACAGGGGTATTTTTAGGTTTTAGGGCTGGGTTTGGGTTTTGGGGTACAGGGGTATTTTTAGGTTTTAGGCTGGGTTTGGGTTTTGGGGTACAGGGGTATTTTTAGGTTTTAGGGCTGGGTTTGGGTTTTGGGGTACAGGGGTATTTTTAGGTTTTAGGGCTGGGTTTGGGTTTTGGGGTACAGGGGTATTTTTAGGTTTTAGGGCTGGGTTTGGGTTTTGGGGTACAGGGGTATTTTTAGGTTTTAGGGCTGGGTTTGGGCTTTGGGGTACAGGGGTATTTTTAGGTTTTAGGGCTGGGTTTGGGTTTTGGGGTACAGGGGTATTTTTAGGTTTTAGGGCTGGGTTTGGGTTTTGGGGTACAGGGGTATTTTTAGGTTTTAGGGCTGGGTTTGGGTTTTGGGGTACAGGGGTATTTTTAGGTTTTAGGGCTGAGTTTGGGTTTTGGGATACAGGGGTATTTTTAGGTTTTAGGGCTGGGTTTGGGTTTTGGGGTACAGGGGTATTTTTAGGTTTAAGGGCTGGGTTTGGGTTTTGGGGTACAGGGGTATTTTTAGGTTTTAGGGCTGGGTTTGGGTTTTGGGGTACAGGGGTATTTTTAGGTTTTAGGGCTGGGTTTGGGTTTTGGGGTACAGGGGTATTTTTAGGTTTTAGGGCTGGGTTTGGGTTTTGGGGTACAGGGGTATTTTTAGGTTTTAGGGCTGGGTTTGGGTTTTGGGGTACAGGGGTATTTTTAGGTTTAAGGGCTGGGTTTGGGTTTTGAGGTACAGGGGTATTTTTAGGTTTTAGGGATGGGTTTGGGTTTTGGGGTACAGGGGTATTTTTAGGGTTCAGGGCTGGGGTTGGGTTTTGGGGTACAGGGGTATTTTTAGGGTTCAGTTTTTAAATAAATAATTTAAAATAATTTAAAAAAATGTTTTGATTAATTTTATTTATTTTTATAGTTCTTTTATAATAATAATAATAATAATAGTTCTTTTAAAAATAAACTAGTTTTAAAAATATATATAAGTACAAATTAATTATTTTTAAATATTTTAATTTATTTAATTAATTATATGTAATTAAATTTCATTTTTAAGTAAAATAATATACTTACCTATACTTACGTTGTAATGGCATGCGTTGTAATAGCATCTGCTATGTAATGTCTTGCGTTGTAATGGTATGCGTTGTAAATGTTGCTGCGTTGTAAAAATTGCGATGTAACGGTCTGCGTTGTAAAATAACGCGTTGTAACGTCATACATCCAAAATATCCTGACCATCAAGCTGGCACCCTAGTGCCAAGGCTGCCCAAAGTGCACCAGGGCAAGGAGAGAGCTGAACTCTGCGTTATCCTTGAAAATATGGTGCAGTTCTGCTCTCTCCCTTTCAGACAACACAACGCATCAAATTTACACAAATTCTCAGTAAATATGCCCCTTAATGTATCTTCTTATAACCATGGTTGTTAAATATGCTAATGTGGTGGTTACAGTCCAAGTGCAACAGAACTTTCTTTTGAGCTTCTCCTCTTCAAATATTTAAAACCCTAAACCTATGATTGAACCAGTGTATTTACTCATATCCTACAACACTTTTCACAGATACCACTGTCACTTTGGCAATGTTGGCATGTCTAGCTATATTTCTTTCAGGCAGAAAAGAATTCTGAAAGAACTTCTTTGTAAAGTAGAAATTATAAGGGTCTCCTCACTGGAAACTAAGGGGCATATTACGATGTCGGTTGGAAACTCTTCTGATCGACTCGGTTTTGGAATCGGTCCCGACCGGCTCGGGTTTGGTGTGTCCGACCGACCGATTATGATGTTTCCGAACATTGTCCGGTCGGACTCCCATTGACTTCAATGGATGCCTGTTAACGAAACGAGAAAACAGGCTCCCATTGAAAAAACCTTGTATCCTCTAAGTAGTATTGCTAAGTTAATTTGGTAGGGCAATCTGGATAGATACTGTTACCACAATCAGATAACAATGCCACTGAATAAGTGATTTTAAACACAGGGGAAGAAATCAGGATTATCCTCAGACTTAAATCTTGTAATATTTTTTGGGTGACAGTTTTGCCTAAAAAGGATCGCACTTTGCCCTGTTTTTGATTTACAATACTGTATTGATTGCAGGTTTCACTTAAAAAATGTAGGGCCTGATTTAGATCTTGTGGATGGTTACTCCATCACAAATGTGACATATATTTTTTCCACCGCATTGCAAGTACATTATATCATATGGTACTTCTAATAAAGTGGACGTGATATAGATCAAATCAGTGACGGAGTATCCCGTCTATCAGATCTAAATCAGGCTCTTAGTGACATATTTATAGTTATTTTTCTTATGAAACATTGGATTTCTCCAGAGGTTGCTTGAAAGTACTTCCTGTGAGATGTGAGGGGTGGTTGAGGTGGGAAGAAAACAATTACAGGTAAAGAAGAGGACTACCGCAGCCTCAAATATGGTATTTTTGAGTGGAAGTACAGAAATTCAAGAAGCAGTCAGCCGTGACCTACAGAACAGATGTACCTTTTGGACTTTCCTGAAAATAGCAAGATCTAATTTGAGATGTAGGGGAAGGACTGAGAATGAGAGGTTAAAGCCAGGCATGCAGGATAAAACTACCACAATGTCTTTATATCAGACCTGTTGGGTAAACAATCAGTTTTGGGATGCTGACTTTGGGCCTAGAAAATCATCACAGTGGAAAGGAGGATGGTGGATATAAAAACAAATTCTACTTAAGGTATGGCATAGATGTATATCATTATATCAAGTGACCCGATAACCTTTAGTGTGGTCTTCCCTGAAACATGTTGCCTTCTCCCCTATTGTTTTCTGAAATTAATTTTTGTTGGCTGTAAGACTCTGTGCACTTTACTACTGCTAACTAGTAATACAATGATCCTGCTCACTCCTTCAAACATGGTAAAATTGGCTTTAATCTAATTGGCACAATTAATTTACTTATAAAACCCCAATAAAGGTGTACTACATGTATACAGGGCCTCTAAATTAAAGGCTACTAGTAGGCTTGCATCACTTATTGCTCCACCCACTAAAGTAGGCCCTTAAAGTATGTCTCAGGCTTGCCATTAGAGCGTGTGTGTAGCTTTTAACTGTCAATTTGACCTGGCATAAATAAACCTTTTACCAGGCCTAAGCCTCCCTTTTAAATACACATATGCCATCCCCATGGCAGACACTAAACTACCCATAGGGCAAAAGGTCGGACTAGTGTTTTACAGTTTTACATGTCCTGGTAGTGAAAAACTACCAAATTGGATTTCACTATTGTGAGGCCTGCCTGTCCTATAAGATAACATTGGGTTAATGTATTACCTTTATTAAGAACTAATTTTTGATAGTGAACCGGAAGAAATATTATGTATGGTCTCAAGATAATTGTATTTTAAAATCCTCTTGTGTGGTAAAGTCAGATTCTATTTCACTATTCTGAAAATGCCACTTTTAGAAAGTAGTACAAAAGGAGGTGGTGATGGACAGAGCATCTGAATCAATCAAACACTCACACCCAGTAAAAAAGATCTGGGTTTAATCCATCACCATTCTTTAGCCCACTCTGCCACCCCACTTCAGACATGGCTATATGCAAATCAGTCTGACCCTGTGCCTCATGGGAACAGTCCAGCCCGAACTGCCAAGCCATGTCTTCCCTGGACCGGAAACAAGCTTCCGAGGACCGGTTTCTGGCATTCCCGCCGTCTTCAGCCCGGCTTGCTTGAATCCAGTGGCAAAGTGAGCAAGGGACTCATGTCTGAACATACCCTGCCACACTTGTGGCGGCCAAAAGCGGTATAAAAGGGGGTGGTGATGGACAGAGCATCTGAATCAATCAAACACTCACACCCAGTCAAAAGATCTGGGTTTAATCCATCACCGTTCTTTAGCCCACTCTGCCACCCCAGTTCAGACATGGCTGTATGCAAATCAGTCTGACCCTGTGCCTCATGTGAACAGTCCAGCCCGAACTGCCAAGCCATGTCTTCCCTGGACCAGAAACAAGCTTCCGAGGACCGGTTTCTGGCATTCCAGCCGTCTTCAGCCCGGCTTGCTTGAATCCAGTAGCAAAGTGAGCAAGGGACTCACGTCTGAGCATTGTGCAGTGCAGCAGGAGATGTGTTGGTTCATCTGGGTCCACAGAGGCTGGCAGAGCAGCTTAGGCCCACTACCAAGGGCACAGGACTGGGGTTGCACCCCTTGGCATAGTAGACTTACAGATGGTAGTGTCCAGGTAGGGGTGCAAGATTGTTGGAGCCTTCTGTCCCTAAGGCTCAGGTCAGGAGGCCAGCTAACTAGCCCTTGGAGTCACTCTAATGTTCTGGGTTCAAGAAATGTAGGTCCACTCCATCTCACCCATCCAGGAGGTCAACAGGCAGCAGATCAGCATAGCAAAATAGCAGCACAGCAGGGAAATAGTTCAGCTGAGTGCAGTCCAGCAGAGTGGCAGTCATTCAGCAGCACATCAGTCCTTCTTCCTGGCAGAGTATCCACAGGTCCTGAAGTGTACTGAAGTGGTGGTGTCTGAGGCCCAGTATTTATACCCAGAAGTGCCTTTGAAGTGGGAGAGAAGTTTCAAGATGTTTCCCTTTGAAGTCCCCAGGCATCCTGCCTCCCCTGTCCTGGATCAAGACTAACTACAGTGGTATGCAGCCCTTTTCAAGTGTAAGTGGTGCTGTGCCCTGCTCCTTCCTCCCATCCTGTCAGAAATGGCCCATCCAGTCACACCTAAGTTCCCTATTACCTGTGGCTGTTTAGGAGGAATACACACAGCTCAACTGTCAGATACACCCAGTCATGTGACTCAGGTACAGGCTTCAGGCACCAAATGGCTAAGGCAAGAAAATAGCAACGGTCAAATTTTGCAAACTGTAATTTAAAATCCGACTTAAAATTAAGTTAGGATTTTAAATCTCAATTCCAAAGACACCAAACATGAACTAGTAACCTCTTCCCATTTGGAAAGTATACTTCTAAAGTGTAATAAGGCAACCCCAATGTTATCATAAGAGAGAGGTAGGCCTTGTAGTAGCGAAAAACAAATGTAAGAGTTTTTCACTACCAAGACAGGTAAAACTTAAATGTACATGTGCTATTTTTAAATACATTGCACCCGCCTTTCTGGGCTGTGAGTTGACTTATATGTATTAAAAATAAAGGTTTGGGCCTGGAAAAAGGGTTTACTTTGCCATGTCGAAATAGCAATTTAAATCTGCACACACAGGCTGCAATGGCAGGCCTAAGACATGTTTAAAGTGCTACTTAAGTGGGTGACACAATCAGTACTGCAGAACCACTTGTAGCATTTAATTCACAGACCCTGAGTACATGTTGTACAGCTTTACTAGGGACCTAGAAGTAAATTAAATATGCAAAATTAGGCATCAGCCAATGTTACCATGTTTAAGGCGGAGAGCACTAGCACTTTTGCACTGGTTAGCAGTAGTAAAGTGCACACAGTCCCAAAGTCAGCAAAAACGAGATATGCAAAAATGGAGGAGGAAGGCAAAATGTTGTGGGGAAGACCACCCTAAGGCTGACAGGTCTAACACCACCACACAAATACATATACTCCACACACACACCTACACACACTTACATATGTGGAGGAAGGTATCGGGGCAGACCTAAGCATAAAGTGTTTTTTAACTGTGATTTTTGCTATCTGAAGTTATCTCTTTTTATATCACATTACTGCTGTGTTTTAACTTTGTGGGGGTATTTCGGACACATTAGGAGATTGTTTGAGTGGAGAGAGTAGTCTTTCTTCACTTTCCTAGCTGAATGCGAGCAGGCTGTTGGCAGTCTAGTTGCCAACTCGCCATCACACCACTACCATAATTTTCGGCTCCCGGGCGGACGCACCGCTGGCGCATCGAAGTCGTGCCTAAGGCAAGCCCGTTTGCGCCCGTCCATGCCAGAATGCCGCCAGCCGCCTGGGAATGCTGCCAGCCCCACAGCAAGATCTCTTGGAGAGTCGATTGACTTATATGCAGGAGACTCTCCTGGGTTACAACCTCCCACTCTCATGTTCCAGGGACATCGAGCCTCCGATAGACGTGGGCAAGAGGTTAACTGAGATTGAGAGGTGTACCAACAGTGAATGGGTTCCGGTTAAACAGTTATCTCTTTCTTCCAATCCTCAGCCTCGGAGACACGAGAACCACTGTGAGAGCCAGGGGGAGAGCAATTGAACCGAGCAAGACAGACAGAGACCCGGCATCCGGGGTTTATACCTGAATGCCAGATCCATTTCCAAACACTCGATGGAGTCCTGGGATCTATTAGACGACCGTAAGCCTGATATCTGCTTTTTTATAGAGACATGGGCTAAAAATGACGCCACTCCTGTTCTAGCAGTAGCCATTCCGGATGACTATGCAGTCATCAGATTGGATAGGCCTGGGAGACGTGGTGGAGGATTAGCCATCGCCACACGGCTCCCTTATTACATCAGGACGATGGACAGAATCTCTTCGGCTACCATGGAGCTCCTTATCTTTAGAGTAGAATGCAACCTGGCTATAGAATGGACAGGAGCACTGGTAAACCATCCGCCAGGGGGCAGTAATAAGGAGCTTGGTACAGCACTTCTAGACAGACTGGCACCCCATGTTTTGACAACAAATTTTCTACTGTAAGGGGACTTTAAACATCATCTAGAGATACCTTCCAACTCGGACTCAGTCAGTCTGATTGCCATAATGGATTCTCTCGGGCTATCTTGGATGCCATTTTTTCCAATATATTGGTTCTGGTTACTGAGCCCCCACAGGTACTTGGTTGGACTGACCATATGGCACTGAGTTTTTCAGTTCTGTCTGCCCATCCAGTTCAGCGGGTTCAAGGTCAGCTGAGTTTTCGAAGGCCTTGGTCGAGAGTAACCGTCTCTGCTTTCAGTCAAGCTTATAGGGTTCCCCTATTTAATCTGGATGTGGACCCTAATTGGCCTGGGAAAAATTGGAAGGGAAGTAATTCAGGCTGCTTTAGACACCATAGCTCCAATGAAAAGGGCTACTGCCCAGAAGTCGGCAGCTCCGGCCCCCTGGTACTCGAACACTCTTAGGAAGTAGAAGTCCAAGTGTAGAGTTTTGGAGAGGAAATGGAGGAAGTCAAAGAGGGAGCAAGATGAACTGCTATATCGGAAAGCACATAGAGACTACCTAAACAGCTGCAATACAGCAAGAAGGACACACCTGGGTGCACACATCACTGAGGCCAAGAACTCATCCAGAGAACTGTATAAGATACTGAAGGAATTTACTAACCCGAAGGTGAACAATGAGGCACCCCCACACAGGAACTATGCGAGGACCTAGCCAGGCACTTTACCAATAAGATTGACCTGATCTATCAGTCCTTTGATACAGCTAGGGCGAAACAAGAAGAAGGAGATGCTCCTAAACAACCTTCTTGTAGGTTGGATTCCTTTGCTGCCACAACCAGAGAGCAAGTAGGAGCCCTTTAAGCCAAGTAAAGTCGGGCTCGCCATCTGACCCTGTACCACCGGCAGTGATTTCAATACTTAGCCCTATCCTAGCAGATGCACTCTCCAATATTTATAACATCTTGTTGGAGACAGCCATATTTCCAAATGAGTGGAAAAGAGCGCGGGACAAGCCTCTCCTAAAGAAGGCGACAGCGGACCCGTCTGAGTTGCAGAACTACAGACCAATTTCACTCCTCCCCTGTTGTGATAGAGGGATTCCAGTGATCCTCGTCCTCCTTGATCTGTCAGCGGCTTTTAATACCATCTCACATCGGTTGCTGCTGGACAGATTAAGGGGGATTGGGGTGAGGGGTAAAGCTCTTGAGTGGATCCAGAGCTTCCTATCGGGACTTACACAGAGAATCCAGTTGGGGTCATTTGTATCTCAGACAATAGGGGTAGATAGGGGTGTCCCGCAGGGCTCAATATTGAGCCCGACCCTCTTCAATGCCTATGTGACACCTTTGGCAGACATAATCAGAAGCCATGGGTTCGAAACCATCTCCTATGCGGATGACAGGCAGCTAATTGTTCCAATTGAGGAAGATAATATGTCAACCCAATGGAAATTTAGAAGCTGCATGTCCAGTATCGCTGTCTGGATGAGGAGGAATTTCCTACAACTTAATTCCTCAAAAACTGAAATTCTGCTTTTTGGAAAGGCGGAGACAATCTGGTCCCCCGAGTGGTGGCCACCTGAGTTAGGGGAGGCTCTGCTACTCAGGAGATGGGTCAAGAATCTGGGTGTTAGGATAGATGATGAACTATCCATGGAGGAACAGGTCAAGATAGTGTCCGGCACGTGTTTTGGCACAATGAGGATGCTAAGAATTTTCTTTCCCTGGATTACTCTGTCGGCGAGGAAAACCCTTGTCCAGTCACTCGTGGTGAGTCAGCTGGACTATGGCAACTCGCTGCTGGTGGGTACCAGGGACGACCTACTAGTGCGTCTATAGGTGGTGCAGAACACCGCAGCCCATCTTGCCCTAAATTAACCGGCCTGGACTCCGTCTGCCCTCTTGTTGAATCAGTTACACTGGCTCCCGGTGAGGAAACGTGCTATCTTTAAGATGCTCATTGTTGTCTTTAAATCATTACAGGGGAAAGGACCTGTGTACTTCAGAGATAAAGCGCAGGCGGGATCAACCGGCACAACAACTAAGATCCAGTAATGCCAACCTTCTGTGTACTCAGAAGATACAGAGGGCAAGAAAGGGCAGTAGAGCCTTTTGTCACCTGGCCCGAGACATTGGAATAAATTGCCAGCAAACATCAGGGCTTGCAGTGAGCTACCCAGGTTTAAAAAACTTTTAAAGACATGGCTGTTTTAGATGGTTGTGTCCTCCTTATCTTTCCCTCCAGCGCTGAGAGATCCCCTTGGGGATGATTCGCTTGCGCTCAACAAGTTCACAAAGTAAGTAAGGTTCATATAGTAATATTATCACCAGTCTTAACACATTCAGTTCTTTGTAAACAGCAAAAAGAATGCTTAAAATGCTGACTTGTTTATGTTATGTAGGGAAGCAGAAAAAATATTTTGGAACTGGAAAGTATGACGAGCATAATACTGTAGTGCAGAACACTGCAACTAGATGTATGTTATTCGTTGCACCATGGTCCATGCAGTGAAAACTGAGATTTGTTTTCCTCTGCTCTTGCTAAATAATGGTGAACATTCAAGGTCCATGATAAAATGAAAGACTCACAAAAGGATAGCTTATAAGAAGTGTGACATGTACATTCTCCTGTCTGTACTGTGTATGAGGTACACAGACAATTCTACTGTACAGCCACATACAGCCCAAGAGCACCATACAACATTGGAAATGGCACAGGCATAGCTAGTTTCAGCATGGACCTAGCAAGCTCAGCACTCTATTTACCATGATAGAGCAACATTCCTTTCTGTTGCACAGTGTGAAAAGTCTCCCATTTTGTTTGAGTGGGTTTCCTGAGTACTCACAAGTATACATACTAGTAAAAATATGCTTGCTCTTCTTTGGATTCTAAAGCGTCAACTCATCGAGCAGGCACAGCATTATGCAAAATCTGCCCCTCCTTAGTTGCCAGTTTTGCTGGTTTTCACTCTCCACTGCCCTGCTGCTGGTGAGAGGGACCAGACAGCCACTTGGCTCCCCTATTTCCTGTACCAAGAGAAGGGAGCATATTCTCCATTACATGCATAGGCGCTGGAGGTAGGGGTGCTAGAGGAGCCGCAGCATCAGCGAAATAACCAGCCTGAAGTTTAGCATGTAAATGAGCTATAAGGAGTCATTGAAATGTTATTTTTATCTTGCTCTATATGCAATACGAAAGGGGGATACACGTCAGGCTATGTCTTCTGACAAATTCCTGCTTATTATTTTAAAAGGACAATTAGTGTTTACTTTTCTTTGACTGCAGAGTGGGATGATTTTGTAAAGTAAACTACTGTCAGTATTGTTGGGGCATGAGGATTGTGTAAGAAAGACAGCAGACAACAGTTAAATACCCGTAAATTAACTATACAGATGTTCCAAAAAATATCATCAGCAAGGAAAGCACAAATGAAGCACATTTTGAAACCTGAAGTGTGATATAAAAGATTTTTAACAGGAGCAGAAAGAATTAGAAACACTTTACTTGGTGATTTGCATATGATAAATATTTGCAGAAACCGATTTTCAACAACATTTGTGTGCTTTATATATTTAGCTGAAAAACTGTATATCTGTCCAACTTTAGTGGCCATTTCAATGAAAATGTGCTGTCTATAAATAACAACGCACTGCTACACCATGCTTTAGTAATATATTTAACAGCTGCGGTCCATGCAGGTAACAGCGGTGGGGCAGTGGGGCCATGTGGTGGTGGGGGGATTTCGAGGGCCGATGCAGAGGGAAAATTAAATAAATTGTTAATTTTCTCTCTGCATCATCCCTTAAAATCCCCCCCCCCCCCCTCAAGCAGCTCCACCCCTGTTACCTGCACGGACCGCAGCTGATATTTGAAACAGTGTGCTCCAAAATGGAATGCCGGGCACATACCCTGGGCCTTATTTATGAGGCTGTACGTCACTTTTTCCGCCGCCGGGGTGTCACTTTTTGTGACAAACTAGCGGCGTAAAAAATGTGCCTTGTTGCACCATATTTACAAAGTGACGCATCTAGGTAGATGCGTCACTTTGTAAACCCCTGTGCCACATTATACCTGCACCAGGTATAATGTATGCGGGGGGGCGTTCTGACGCAAGAAAGGGTCATAGAAGTGAAGCAGTGTATTCTATAAGATTACACTGCGCCACTTCTA